>NC_081293.1:179719545-180969545 GCF_030435805.1 Mustela lutreola | reverse complement strand
CTCCTACTTAATAGAAGCTAGTTTAATACCCAAATAGGAACTATCTCCAAGGAGGAAACAGGCCATTTATTTTAATCATTAACCCAATCTTACTGATGAGCATCTTTCACTATGTTTAGGCACTAAATGGGTTTAGTAGAATTAGTGAGGGATCTAAAATAGTTTCTTACTAAATATTGCAATGTCTGTGTCCCCCTCTTTTCTCCAAAAGGAATTGGTATCTGGGTAGGGGATCAGAAAGTAAGAGAAAGAACAGAGTGTGAGGATATTTGCCATTGATGATTTTTACCACCTTAGTCCTTGATAGAGAAACCTAGCTATGGTTAGGTACAAGATGGGAGCCAGTAATCCAAGCATGGTCATTAAGAATTGAAAATTTGTGCTCATGTCATTAGCACATATACTAAAAATGGAAATACAGAGAAGATTAGCATGGCCCCTGCATAATGATGACATGAAAATTTGTGAAGTGTTCCATATTAAAAAAAAAAAAAAAAGAATTGGAAATTTGGTTGTGAACTCCCACTAATAATATCCCTTCTCATGGAATCAGTTACTGACAAAGGTACAGTCATTTCCCTCCAGAGAAGAGTAGGCAGGTAGGGGCGCCTGGGTGGCTCAGTGGGTTGAGCCGCTGCCTTTGGCTCGGGTCATGATCTCAGGGTCCTGGGATCGAGTCCCGAATTGGGCTCTCTGCTCAGCAGGGAGCCTGCTTCCCCCTCTCTCTCTCTGCCTGCCTCTCTGACTACTTGTGATTTCTCTCTGTCAAATAAATAAATAAGATCTTAAAAAAAAAAAAAAAAAGAAGAGTAGGCGGGTAGGCATTCAAAACAGTAGGTGGTCTTTAAGGGTATTAGGAAAGTCTAGTTGCCCAAAAGAATGTCCTTAAGAAGTCCACCCAGAGCACTTCCTTAAGTTATCTAAAATCACTACTTTAGAAGAATTCAACTTACCAGGTATCATCATGTCTCCAAGAGGTCCCACTTGCTTAATTCTTCAAACCGAAGTTTTGTTTTCTCCCAGCATGCAGGCTGGATAAAAAATCCTATTCTTTACTATACATACATATTCAATTAGTGATCACCCAAATTGGGCTCTTCTTTTTTATTTTTTATTTTTTATTTCTTTTCAGCGTAACATTATTCATTGTTTTTGCACCACACCCAGTGCTCCATGCAATATGTGCCCTCCCTAATACACACCACCTAGTTCGCCCAACCTCCCACCCCCACCCCTTCAAAACCCTCAGATTGTTTTTCAGAGTCCATAGTATCTCATGGTTCACCTCCCCTTCCAATTTCCCCCAACTCCCTTCTCCTCTCCATCTCCCCATGTCTTCCATGTTATTTGTTATGCTCCACAAATAAATGAAACCATCTGATAATTGACTCTCTCTGCTTGACTTATTTCATTCAGCATACTCTCTTCCAGTCCCATCCATGTTGCTAGAAAAGTTGGGTATTCATCTTTTCTGATGGAGGCATAGTACTCCATAATGTATATAGACCACATCTTCCTTATCCATTCATCCATTGAAGGGCATCCTGGTTCATTGCTCAGTTTGGCAACCGTGGCCATTGCTGCTATAAACATTGGAGTACAGATGGCTCTTCTTTTCACTACATTTGTATCTTTGGGGTAAATACCCAGTAGTGCAATTGCAGGGTCATAGGGGAGATCTATTTTTAATTTCTTGAGGAATCTCCACACTGTTCTCCAAAGTGGCTGCACCAACTTGCTTTCCCACCAACAGTGTAAGAGGGTTCCCCTTTCTCCACATCCTCTCCAACACATGTTGTTTCCTGTCTTGCTAATTCTGGCTATTCTAACTGGTGTAAGGTGGTATCTCAATGTGGTTTTAATTTGAATCTTCAAATTGGGCTCTTCTAAGTCAGGCTCCCAAACTCTGTCGACGGAGATTGAGAATGGGCCAAAGACCAGGCCTCAGAGTAAGAAAATATAATCAGATATTCTGCTTCTTTTTCAGGTTTCAACAACACAAATCAAGCCTTCCAAGAACCATCTCAGTTAAACTTGAGAAAGCAACAGTGGTTGATAATGATGAGGTAAGAAGGAGCATTAGAGGAAAGAGAGTACTTTATAAGTTGGGTTCACAAACTTACTGTTGAAAAGGAAAAGGGGTTAATATTTATATAGAGAGCAAGGTTAATTTATCCTGATTTTATGAAAGGGAAAGAGAGATTTAGAAAAGAGACAGGGACATATCAGCAACTAATCAGGGCTAGAAGCCAGGGACCATAATCCTATCTTAGAAACCCAACTTGGCGGGGCACCTGGGTGGCTCAGTGGGTTAAAGCCTTTGCCTTCAGCTCAGGCTCAGGTCATGATCCCAGGGTCCTGGGATTGAGCCCCACATTGGGTTCTCTGCTCAGTGGGGAGCCTGCTTCCCCCTCTCTGCCCACTTGTGATCTCTGTCTATCAAATAAATAAATAAAATCTTAAAAAAAAAAAGAAAGAAAGAAAGAAAGAAAGAAATCCAACTTGGCTAGATTTTATGGCCACCTCTTGCTGCAAAACCCCATTGGGTAGCTCAGTTGCTTCCCAAGATTTCTTCATATGCAAGTGAATTTTCCAGGCCAATTTTATTTTACCAGCCAGGATGGTGTAATTCAACATAAAACCAAAAATATATTCCACTTAGGACACTGTTGTGGGTTTGGTCAACCACTGTAGACTAATTTGGAAACATTTAAGAGTAAAAGCATTTTCCTCAGAGACTTTCTCTCCCCTAAAATTAAAAAAAAAAAAAAAAAAAAAACAACCTATTGGGGCACCTGGATAGCTCAGTAAGTTAAGTGTCTGACTCTGGATTTTTGTCTCATGGTCATGAGATTGAGCCCTGTGTGGGCCTCCATGATGTGTATGGAGCCTGCTGAAGATTCTCTGTCTCTCCCTCTCCCTGTGCTCCTCCCCACCCTTCCCCTCTCAAAACAACAACAAAAAACAAAAACAAAAACACAACACACACACACACACACAAACCCTACAAAAGAAAAATTTTCACATAGTTCTCTCAAAATTTTTCTGAGACTTCTATGATTCTAAATATATATATCATATCTGTGAAGCAGATTGTTTATAATGTATCTTTGCTTTGAACAAAGAGACTTCAGTTTTCCAAAAGGGTAATAAAATGAAATCTTTGCATCTTTGGATTTATTTCTTCCCATTGTTCCTCATGGAATGCATGGCGTGGCTCTGATAGTCTTCCTGGTCTCTCCCCCCCCCGACAGCCCCTGGTCATTGCCAGACCCTGGCATTTTCCTCCAGGAGCACAACACCTCCCCTCATGGCAATGTTCTGCCCCATCCTTATTTCTTCTCTCTTTTCCATTCACGTTCATGCTTTCCTCACCTTTCAGCACATGTTCCCTTTCCTCTGCACCCCATCTTACCATATCACCCCCTTGGGGGCATGGCAATCTTTGGAAATGCTAATCCAAATACAGGATTGTGCCCGCTCCTCTTTTTTTTGATTTCTGATTATTCTAAGCCCAAAGTAACTCAGAGCTTTTCTCTCCTCGTGCCCTCATGCCTTTGACTCATCTCTAGGTGACCTACGGCTGAACTAGAGGCCAGGCAGGGTCAGTGAAGGAGAGGCGGGAGGCCCAGCAACTCCCGCCTCTCCTGTACAACCAAGACATGACACTCTACCAGTCTGCCAATCATCAGCACGTCCACCAGCAGAAAAATGCCAAGTGGTAGACAGGAATATTACTGGCATTCAGTTATTTTTTTGGCAACATTTCCAAAAGAATCACATACTATAGAAAAAAAAAAAAAAAAAAGCAAAATGCACCATTGTTTCTCCCTTCCTCCGTGTGTCTGCTTCCATCTTGGCAGGCAGTGGTCCCTGGGGCTCCCTTCCACTACAACCCTGAAGTGATTACCCTTTTATAACTTGCTTTTCTCCCTAGAGGGTGTCCTCTGTGTTGATTTTTACCTGATTTCCTATAGAAATGGAAAGGGCAGAAGGAAGAGGTGTGATGCCTTGGAGTGGTTTGTCTCATCTGAACTTTGATGCTGCCCTTACCTACTTCCCCCTCACAGCTTTACCTGATGTCCGTAAAGTGGGTCCACATGTCCACGGACAAGCTTTCCTGTGGGGGATGCTTCAGAACGTAGCTCTCCTTGCTGTGGCCTGCATTCCAGAATTCCGGGGTACAAATCCTGAAGCACATGTTCTCCTCGATTAATTCATACGAGAGACCAGTTTTTAGTTAGATGCAGGTGAGTATTGTTTAGGTTCTGTGCAACTTGAAACCGCTGTTTCAATTATTGTCTCTAGATTTGTGATCCCGTTGGGCCATCAAAATTTGTTCTGAAGAATCTTCAGCTTTACACAGTCCATCCAAATTTGGTAAGTGATAAAGGATTCACTGCCCCCCCCCCCACAACAACCCTAACAGTAAAGTCTAGGCATGGTGCCACCAGCTTCTATGACTACACAGTCTCCTGGCACAGGGAAGCAGACCTGTCTTAGGACGCTATGCTGAGTATATGGTGATGGTGAGGGACCAGGGAGGACCTGGGAAGAGGGTGGTCCCTGCAGCCGATTTTTTTTTTTTTCAGATTGCACAAGTATGCACGTGCACATGTAGGGTGGGAGTGGAGTGGCAGAGGGAAAGGGAGAGAGAGAATCCCAAGCAATCTCCCTACCTAGCATGGAGCTCAATACAGGGCTCAATCTCATGACCTGAGATCATTGAGATCATGACCCAAGTCAAACTCAAGTGTCAGAGACCCAACCGACTGAGCCACCCAGGTGCCCAGCAGCTGATTTATCTTTAAGTTGAGAAAACCTATTTCTAATCAGGAGGTATTTGATTCTTTCCCTCTCCAGTCCTCTGCCTCCTTCCTACAGACAGAAAAGCAAATTTTGTGGGACAGCCCCTTCTCCCACCACATTTTAAATGACATGCTTTCTTTTGTAACTGCTTTTCCTTTATAAGGTTGTGCTTGTGGAGAAATGTTGGTGTGTGGGAAGACGCAGGAGGGGGCTGTGTTGGTCTCCCTGAACAAGGAAGGAGCTTTGGTGTATGGCAATTTCTCCATTTGCCTCGGAGAGAGTTGTAGAAAAGACCATTTAGGTTTAACATGGAAGCTTATCGTTTGCCCCACTGGGTTCAGCCAGATGTGACACTTTTTCAGGAGAACTAAATCGTCTCACTCCGTTTATGTGGAAACTTTTCCAATTCACTTCCTCATCCCTTAGACTATTTGTGGGGGGCTGCTCTGAGGGCAGAGAGGGCCGGGTAGCTTCAGATATTTTCTGTAAAACGCATTTCAGAGCAGATTTGCCCCACCCATGTGCAGCCTCTGTCCCTCCCCCACAGAGGCAGAAGACTAGCCAGTTGATTGGTGAATCTTCTCTTGATCGAATCCCTTTGTCTCTCTGGAAACCTCTGTGTCACTCAGGCGAAGTACTATGAGCCTTTGAAGCCCACTGCCGTGCAGAAATTCCTGGCTCGAAATGAGAAAATCAGAAGCTTCATGTTGAAAGTAGCGGAGTATGACCAGGATAAGACCTTACTGATTATGACCAACAACCCACTTCCCTGCCCAATTGACCAAGAAGGAAAGGACATGGCCCCAAAATACTTCTCCAAGGAGTTGCTGCTCAAGGTAATGGCACCTGGAGAAGCATCCTGGCACCTTGAGGAAGGACCCCCGGGAACTGGGAGCTAGCTTGAAGAAGGGAGTTAAATTAACATGGAAGATGGTACTCAGGAGCCAGCTTCTCCCTTCTTATTCCTTGCTAAGCACACACACACACACACACACACACACACACACATACAGGCGCGTGCGCGCCTGGAGAGCCTGGGAAAGACTCAGAACTACACGAGCTTGTGTCATTGTGCAACGTCATTGCATGGTCCTAATTAGAAATTGTTCCTCCTTGGCCTAAGACATTTAGTTTGTAATTAACCAAAGGTAAAACAGTCATTGGCTTTCCAGTTGAGTATAAAGCAGTAAAGGATAAATCAAGAAATGACGAATAAGGAAGAGAAATAACTAAATGGGAAATGGGTAGAGGGTTATGCTTTACACCCATTGCTTTCAGGTGTCAGAAGAAATGGAGAGAACGGGGCGGAGAATTCACTATCATGGCAGCCAGACATTTGGGACTCTGTTCGACACTATAGAAGTTCATGCTCAATCCAGTAAACAATTGCTCAACATAAACAAAACAAAGAACTAAAATATAAAGATGCTTTCAGAATATATTCTATCTGGAAGGAACTTGGAGCCTAGTAGGAGACACTGATCAATACATGAGAAATATAAAAGTTATTATTAATACACCAGGATATATGGATAATAGAATATGCGAGATATAGCACTAATGTAGAGTAGAGCTCTGTGTCTTTGTTGGGGGGAAGGGAGTAATCAGGGAAGTTTTACAGAGGAGGTGCCCCCTGACAAAAGAAGGGGAGAATATCCCCGTCAGAAGGAAAGGCAGAGGCATGAAGACCCGAGAAAGTGAGGTGCATTCACGGAGATGGGAAAGAGTCCATGGGGGGACATAAAAGGTATAATCAAATTGGCACTTTAGAAAGACTGTGTTTGGAGGTTGAGAGAAAGATGTGTTCACTGTGGAAGGGATACAAATCAGATCAGTTGTGATGTTACTACAACAGTCAAGGTGAGAGTTGCTGAAGAATTGAACTAAATCAATAGCAGAGGAAGTGAAGAAAATGAATTTAAAAGATATGTAGGAATCAGGATCTAAAAAAAGATCTTGAAAGCCTTGAGAGCAGGCCTAATACAACAAGAAGAAATTGAATGAAGTAAGTGAAAGTGCAAACAAAAGAAGCTAATTATCACAGAAATTACCCAAGATAGACCCTTGTGATACAATGTGGTGAATTTGAGGTTTGTGTTTCCTTAGTTCCCGGATGAATGGCAGTAAAAGCTTCCTCTCCAAACGGAGGGTAAATTGCCAATATGCAATGATACATGCCGAACGTGAGTTTGTTAATGAATTCATTGCCTATGGTGTCTTGGGGTTCAGAATTTGTGTCCTTTTTTATTTTTTTTTAAAGATTTTTATTTGTTGATTTGACAGACAGAGATCACAAGTAGATAGAGAGGCAGGCAGAGAGAGAGAGAGAGGAGGGAGCAGACTCCCTGCTGAGCAGAGAGCCCGATGTGGGACTCGATCCCAGGACCCTGAGATCATGACCTGAGCCGAAGGCAGCGACTTAACCCACTGAGCCACCCAGGTGGCCAGAATTTGTGTCCTTTGAGCATCAACTCAGTGGTGCATTCTCAGTGGTTGTGGGTAATGTACATCGGGAGAGGAACACATGCCGGCCCAGGATTGTCCTACTCCAGGTAGAAAAGGAACTATAAGACTATTGTGTAGCTCCAAGTAAGAAGAGCTTTCTGCCAACAGTTGGCACTTTCTGAGCCTTCCAGATCACATGCAGGACCTGTTCATATCCATGGGCAAATTATGCTACAGAGTTAAGGCACTGATTGTCAAGGACTGAATCCATGGTAATTCCTCAGGCTCTCTGGAACAAGTCCAAGAAGAAGGCCAATATCTAGAATGCTTCTTTCATATTCATGCTGCAACATCCCTTTCCCTTGTTAGACAAATGTGACAGCCTTTAGCGAGCCTAAGATCATATAAGCATTCTTTTGCTATGCCTAGGCACGTGTATAAGAAAAGGGTGAGTTCCAGCAGGCAAATCGAAGAATGGAGCAGGCATGTCTGTCACAAGGATGGCTTTCCTCACAGCCCCTTCTAAGTGAAATGGCCCTACCACCATTCATGAAGAGAAGGATGCCCTTGTACAGCTAGCTGGGACCTGAGAAGGACCTCAGACCCAGTGAAACACAATTCATAAGCTGATTGGTGGTGCAGAGTGGTATCCCCAAGTGAAAACAAACAACCACCCCAAGACCAACAATCAAACCAACACCAAAGCCCACCAACCTATCAACAACCAAAAATCCCTCAGACCGATCAGATTCCTGCTTCCAGGCATCTGAGTTGGGGAAGGGGAAGATGAAGGCAGTGGGAATGAAAAGCTGAAAGGATAGGTAGAGAGGCCACTAAAGAAAAAAAAAAAGTCAAACCAGGACGAAGAGGAGTGTGTGGGACCATGAAAGTAGAGGAGGGACAGGACAAAGTTCTAGGGAAATAGAAATGAGTAAGTGGAAGCTACAAGGAGAAGAAGGATACAAAATAAAGGCAGGGAGCGAACATGGTAGAGAGAGAAGGAAGCAGACAGGAAGAAAGTAGGAGACAAGCTAATGATGGGGCAGAGATGAGATGCACCAACTCATGCCGTGGTTGTCCTTAGCGAGTGCCGGCCTGGATTCCAAATACTTTTCCTCTCCTGTTTTTCTGGCATGAGGTCCAGTTCTGGTAATGATTCTGTTCTTTTTGTGGCCAGATTGTTAGCTAAGTCTTAGATCCTAGGCCCATCAGCTCTTAGAGTAAAACCTCTATTTGTTAAGGTAACTTAGACAGAAGTTCTTCAAAACTGGAAGAGCTTAAAGAGGAGGAGTACAGAATTTAAAAGACATGGTTCAACAGGAACTGTTTTTTTTTTTTTTTTTTTTTAAGAGGCTTTAAAATTCTGGGGGAAGCAGCTCAGCATGTATCATTTAATCAGTCTGGTCATTCATTTATTCTTTCATTGACTTGGCAAGTGTTTATTGAGCACCTACTCTGTGCCGGGCACTGTTATGTGCAGTAGGGGTGAGTACACCAAAGTCTGGTTGAGTGAAGTTTAATTCCAGAGAGGCAGACAGACCAGAAACAAGTCAACAATCACACAGATACTGTGGAATGTGCTAGGTACCATGACAAAGCAGGATAAGGGAATGGAGCACGATGGGTGTGAGGGGCAATTCTAGATAGTGTAGTTAGACGAGACTCTCAGAAGAGGTGATGGCATTGGAATAGAGACTTTAGCAGGGTGATGGGATGTGTCCTGCTGTTACTAGCATGTTGTTTTCATTTCAGATTGCCACACATTAGGAAGAATCTAAACAGTAGCTTTCTCAAGTGAGTTACAGGAAAAATCAGGAGAATAGAGAGCCGAAAGCCAGATCACATGAAAAAAAGTTCAAAATAGGGGCAATGTTGAGCCTAAGAGAGGAGAAAGAGCTTAGGAGGAATGTGATGGATCTCTTCAAATTCTTTAAGGACCCTGCAGAAGAGACTCTAGATTTGTTCTGTTTGGGCTACACGGTAGAAGGTTGGGGTGGGGGGCAGCCAACAGCTGAGCAGAGAGGAAATGGGTTGAGTCTTTTGGTACAGGAAGGTTGACCACTTGATACATACTGTAGAGGGGATAAGAGGGTCAGATGAATGGTTAGACTGGATGACCTTTAAGATCTTTTCTTAAAGTCTTTGATTCTATGACCTTTAGTAACGGTGAAATGATTACCTCACAAAACATCCTATTTCATGACCTTTTCACTGCAGACAGAGAATGAAATGTGAATGAGGCAGTCATCTTTGAGAAAGGAAGGTAGAGTCCTATGGATTTCTTTCCCAATGTATTACCAAATGCTTGGTTTCCTAAGTGATTTACTAATTGAATCCTTCTCAAAACTGGGTAAGGTCCTCTGCCATTCAGTTCCAAGGGCCACTGGGCAAGTCCAGCCAATGACTCAAGACCCTGATCAAGCTTTGGATGTGTCATCTGTCAACAAAACAAATGGGTACAGTAGTTTCCACCCCCACCTCTTATCTACAGTCTCTGTGGTTTCAGTTATCCACAGTCAACCTGGGGCCAGAAGCAGCTCTTCCTCCTTCAGCAGTAGCCTAACGCTAAGTCACCATGCCTATGTCATTCACCTCCCTGGATCTCATCATGTAGGCACATGTTATCATCTCACATCATCACAAGAAGGAAAGGGGTCAGTGTAGTATATTATTTTGAGTGAGAAAGAGACCCCATTTACCTAACTTTTAATACAATATCATTATCCTATTTTATTGGTTATTGTTAGTAATCTCTTACTGTGCCTAATTTAGAAGTTAAACTTTATCATAGGTATGTACATATAGGAAAAAGTATAGTGTGTCTGGAGAGCTCGGTACTATTTATGATTTCAGGCATCCCCTGGGGGTGTTAGAATGTATCTTCTGTGGACAAGAGGGGGCTACTGTAGTAGCTCACTCAGGGAACTGCCTCCTTTTCTTTTGGTTTCAGTCCCCACTTCCCTCTCTGGCAGGTTTTTTGCATCATTTTAGAGAAATTAAAGCTGAGTCCAGGAAATCAGTCCAGTCTCAAGGGCTCAGCTTACTCCATCACTTAACTCTTCTTTCCTCTGCTGCAGGAAGGTCATCGGCCCAAGCCCGCTGAGAACTTCTGCCTACCCTTGATGTCTCAGGAAAAAAAGTTACGATCTGGACTGAAACCAACCTTTCCTGTGACCCTGTCGGAGGATCCTACATCCAAGCGAGAACAGTGGTTTAGGTGTAGTCCCAGCTCTTGTACTCATTTTCTTCCCTATCATTTCCTTATTCATGTTACTAACTTTTTTCATTACAATTTAACGAAAGCTTTTCGATTGTAGGAAATACATAGAACTGCATAATAAGACAGCTTTCCTACATGACCCCCAACCTCATTTATTTCCTAATGAAAAGAGACAGTAATGCAAAACTAAGGTTTTTCACTGAGAATGATTTTCAAGAGTGAAAAGAAGTACTCAAAGATCTGTGAGAGGAAACAGAACAGTATTTTCCCCCAGTGCATGTAAAGAGCTGTGGCTTAGGAACAATATGCTAGGAGATTTCATTTGAAACCAGGTACAGGAGCAACCCACATTTAATTTGGGGAGGAGAGAAGATCCTTTATTTTATTTTTACTTTTTAAATATTTTAAATTTTCATTTTAAAAAGATTTTATTGATTTATTTGACAGAGAGAGCCAGAGAGCCCAAGTGGGGTCGGGTGGGGAATGGCAGAAGGAGAGGGAGAAGCAGGTTCCCCGCTGAGCAGAGAGCCCAACAGGGGGCTGGATCCCAGGACCCTGGGATCATGACCTGAGCCTAAGGCTTAACTGACTGAGCCACCCAGGCAACCAAGAAGAGATTTTAGAGTTCCTTCACAGATTTACAATGCTGGGTTCTAGAAGTATCCCTCCTGTTGAGCAATACTCCCACTCCATACCAATGAGTATTCTCTAGTGACTGTCCTTTCTTCTCTCCCAGAATTGGAATGTAGTGAGTGCTTCCATTAATGCCCTGCCCTAGGATCTATTAAATGAGCTTTCTTTCTTAAGGTTTTCCACCGACAATGATTTCAAGAGCGAAGGGAAGTATTTAAAGGTCTATGCTTTGAGGAAACAGAAACAAATGTATCCCCAGCTCAACTTTTCTTCAGTCTGTAAAAGAGATATGAGGAAAGATGGTAAGCTTCTTTCTTTTAAAGCAAAGGTTTATAGATCTGAGATGTGGGCAGGAGGCACAACCTTTTGGGGACAAGAGATAAGGGCAAATCAACCTCTCTCATGGAAGTTCTGGAAACTATTTTTCCTTGTAGCATAGATGCTAAGAATTGTTAAGAGGCCTGAGTGATACTAGGCTTTGGACCCTGTTAGAACCTCAAATTTCTTTTTTTTTTTTTTTTTAACTCTCAAATTTCAAGAAAGCTCTAGCCTAGTGTTTCCCAAACTACATCGCCTACCACTTTGATAGTTTTAGCCATATTGGTATATTATTTGCCCTGTTACTTGGTGTTTTTCTTTAAAAGTTTTTGTTGTTGTTGTTATTGTTCCTTTCTTAATACTGTATCATACGATATAATAGTTACATTTTTTCCCGATATAAATTTAGTCAAATTTATAATAATTAAAATTTAAAATATTTATCTATGTATCATCTAAAACCACCTTGTATTTTGCACATCAGACTTTGTGGAAAACTATTCTAGAAGGACCAAAGGATAAGTCTGAGGTTCATGAGTTTCTTTGGGGTCGAGGCGTACACGGCGTA
Source organism: Mustela lutreola (assembly GCF_030435805.1). Taxonomy (NCBI): domain Eukaryota; kingdom Metazoa; phylum Chordata; class Mammalia; order Carnivora; family Mustelidae; genus Mustela; species Mustela lutreola. Next base: position 180,957,552 of record NC_081293.1, on the reverse strand, counting down.
GAAGGGGTTTGTGATAAGGTTTTACAGAAGAGAATGCAATGAAAATGCTCCTTACACATTATCATTCATTTAACATTTATGGGGCAACTGTAAGTGTTGAACACTTACCAAGTTCCAAGACTGTTTTTCCCCCCAGTTCTATAATAATAAGTAGGGATGTTTATTTCCTTCAAGGGAAATTCCACCCCTCCACCAAGGTAAGGTTTGAGCTTTATAAGGAAGGTATGATGAACATAACAGTTAATAGCACATTAAGTAAAGGTGGAGTTACATCTTAAATGATACTGTACGTAGGATATCAGCAGTTTGGTTTAAGTCAATACTGGGGGAAATAATTTCTCTGGAATCTAGAATCTAACCTAGATTAGAATTTCTCTTTCTCAAGGGCATGAATCTTTAAGGATCTACCCAATTTACATTTCTAAATAGAACACATAATATCTCTGTCTATAGCAACTAGTAGATCTCTGGTGACTTTACAGTTTCCCCTAAGAAAAGTGAGTACCCTACTCCCTTATGTATCCAAAGGGCCCCCTGTGATGCTTTCCCTAAACAAAGACAATGTGGGCTATGAAGTTGAAACAATGTCTCCACTTCAAGCAAAAGAGACTGCTAGCCAACCCTCCTTCTGCCAATAGTCAGTCTCCTTCCCAGTTTGCAGGGCATCTAAATAAAGAAAGATTAGGTAGAAAATGGTTTGGATGGGGGCCATAATTGGTTGGGAAGTGATTAGGAGGCCATCCAAGAGACAGATGATAGGAACCGAATTCAGGTGATAGCAGTAGGAATAAGGAAACAGATTCATGGGGTATTTACAAGACATAATACGTCAAAGAAGTGCGGAGGGATGGAAGCAAGAAGAGCCCAGATTGGAAACTTCCAAGAACAGGCAGAGGTTGAAAGAGAATCTGGATAAAGTGAGGACCCTGAAGCCAAAGGCAGAAACAGTTTCTTAGGTACACGCTCAGACAGGAAAACGGAACACCACCTACATTTTAGGAAAAGGCTAAGAGGAATATGAATGAATGTACCAGTGAGTACACCCTATTGAGTTGTCTAAGTGTTCATAGGGTTGCAGGTGGGATCATTTGAAAGGGGTGGGATGAAACAGGGAAGTCTCCAAACTGCAGTATTTTAAACAGGGTTTTGATGAAGGGAAGGAATCCACCACTACAAAGAAGGTTGGGCATGGTAGTCCATGGTCTAAAATTTACCCTCTTGCTAAGAGTAAAGTTTCCTGGTCTCTCCAAGCGGGTCTCCTTCCTGCCTCACATTGAGTGTCCTAAATCTTCTGGAAATCCACATTCACCAAGGCGCCCTGTGCTTTGTTGCAGTTGCAAAGTCAGGGAATGACCCGCCGACTTCCAAGATGATTTGGGAACCACTAACCCTTTCTTCGCTCCTGGAAGAGAAACCCATCAGAACTGTGCCAGGGGGGAGCATGTTCCGCAATGGAAGGGCCCAGCAGTGGGTAATCAAAAACGCCACTGTCGTCAAGTGAAAACAAACCCTCCGGGCCTCCCGCCTCGGTCTCCAGAGACTAAGGGGACTGCAGAAGTCACCTCCCAGGGCGTGCCAACCTAATAAAGTCGCATTCTGCCCGCTCCGGGCCAGGGCCAGCCCCCAGCTCCAACCTGTCGCTGCAGGGGCCCGGACGCAGCCCAGGGGCCCCAGCCCCTGGCCCCGCCTCCGCCCGGCTGGGGGAGGAGGAGAGGGCGTGGCCGCGTCCCCAGGGGACCAGAGCGGCCGCGACAGCCGGGGGAGGGCGGGCCTTCTCCCCGAGTGACGGGACGGCGACCCAACCGGCGCCAGAGCACGGGGCCGGCCTTCCTGCAGTCTCTTCCGCTCGCCGGCTGCGGCGCCTGGGACGGTTGCGGTGGGTCTGGGCGCTGGGAAGTCGTCCAAGATGATTAAAAAATTCGACAAGAAGGACGAGGAGTCTGGTACGCGCTGGGCTTCTGACGCCCACCCTCAGCCGCTGGGGCCCCTTCCCCGCCCGCCGACACCTGCTCTCGGGGGCCGCGGACCCGAAGGCGTGGGCGCCGGTGTGCCACGGGGCCGGAGTTGGAGCCCGCCCCTCCCTCCGCCCGGCTCCGCTCTGCCGCAGCCTGGGGCCTGCCCCTAGCCCCTCCCCCGGGCGCCGGAGCCTCCCCTCGGGTCGCGCGCTCCCGCCCCGCGCCCGCGCGCCGGGTCCGGCGGCTCGGCGGCCCCGCCCCCCGCTCCCGCCCCCTCCCCAGGGCGCAGCCCCTCGGAGCCGCCTCTGCCGCGCTCGCGGGGGGGTGGGCTGTCCGCGGAGGAGGCGGGCCCGCGGCGCGTGGCCGAGGGAGTGGGTGCGCGCGTGTGAGAGCGGGGGGCGCTGGTCGTGGTAGGCCCGTAGCGGGTCTGGGCTCGACGGGACAGTGTGTGTACGTGTGTGTACGAACTTGGAAGTGCCTTGTACCTTCCAGTCTTCCGCCCCCCAGGGGGTTCAGACTGTCCCGTGATACATAGGTTATTTAATGCTGAGGCATCCAGAAGTGAGTTCGTTCTTGATACCCGTCCTTGGTCCAGAGCAAAAGGGGAAGATACCAAGCCACCTGAAAACAACCCCCTCCAAACTCCCAAACCGAATCCCCCCAGTGTTTGGTGCTGCTCTCCCATGGTGTGGTCGAGATTTGGTTTTAGGAAATCTCCATGGCCTCTTCCAGCTTGATATGATAGGGTTCTTTACTAAACTCTTTTTTGCCTCGCAGTAATTATTGGAAACCTGTAAGATAGTGCTTGCCTTTGGGGAGATCCAAAGGGCCCAGCCACCATCTCATCCATCTTAGCTGTGTGCCCGTGACATACACTTGTCACATTCATGTGAAAAGAGGACAGGGGAAGAGGGCACTCATTTTGGGCAGGGATCCTGCAAAAGAGAAGTACAAGATCTCCAATGGCTAGCAAAGACACCTAGTTCCAGAATCGGAATGATTTTATTCAATTTGTATGTGTATTTGTAAGGATTCTCACTTTGATATCCAAGTGGTCACTCCACTTAGGTGAGCTATCCCAAGCATTCAATAACCTGTAGACATAAATTTGTCTAAGACAGCTCTTAAAGACATTTTTTTTGTTTATAACATAGGTAGTGGCTCCAATCCTTTTCGGCATCTGGAGAAGAGTGCTGTCTTACAGGAGGTATGACTTGGAAGTATTCTGTGTTCTTTCTTTTCTATTCCATTTTAGAATGGTGGTCAGAGAGCCCCTGGAATAGGATGACCCAAAATAAGAATTGAGGAATGCAATAATGTTTTTGGAGAATACAGACATGAGGGAGAAAAAAGATGGTTACTTATCCTCAGAGGGTCTAGAGCTTATGGAAATGCAAAAACATGTAGACTCTCGCGCATGTTGATAATTTTAAATAAAATGCCAAAGAGGTGTATAGTACAAGGTTACTGAAGGAAGTTGCAGACATTAAACTAATTGTATTCAAATGCTGTGAGTAAATACTGTGATTCTTACTTAACACATAAAGCGCATACAGTTGAAGTACTAGGTCTAAGGGAAAGAGTTAGTGTGGAATAGAAAGTCAAGACCATGTGTAATAATGTATCATATACTGTGATAAATTGATAACTGTAAGCAATTAACATTATTTGGATATTGTGATCAAAATATATAGTTTATTTGATTAAAATTGATTTTTTGTAATCTGTGATAGAAATGATAGAAAATATACTATGTATAACAATTTTTTTTGTACCACAGGCTCGTATATTCAATGAAACACCCATCAATCCAAGAAGATGTTTGCATATTCTTACAAAGATTCTTTACTTACTGAACCAGGTAAACTGTTTTGATTTGCCTTAGATTTGCTTCCTGGAATAGAAATACATAACATGCAGTGAAATGCTTTCCGGAAAATATAGTTTGTTTGTTTTTTTTTAAAATTCACTTAATTTAAAAATATACAGTGTTTGATTCAGGTAAAGATATGTAAAGGTTATATAGGACAAGGATTATGACACATACTTCTGTTTTATTCATGAGGTACTAGATCAGCTAAATGCATAGTAGGTCCTCAATCTTGATTTGAATTTAACAAGTTTTAGTTGATGTTAAAATATGTTGTTTAGATTTGTTCAGAGGTCTCATGTCCCTCCAAAGATACAGTACAAAATTTTAAATTCCAGTTAGATAGTTTACTTTTTTTGGAGGGGGAAGAGTATAGTGGTGATTTTTTTTTCCCCAAGCTTTGATTTTCATATTTAGAGTTTATACGTATTATCCCTACTGTACCATGGCAAGCGATATGATTCTGCGTTTAACCATTCTGTGCCTTAGTGTCCTTTTCTATAAATGGGGATTATGATAATGCCTGTTTTCTAAAGTTGTAATGATTCAATGAGATAATGAATGGAAAGCACTGAGAACAATCCTGGACATGCACATTCAGGAATAGTTTTCATTCAGTCATTCAGCAAATATTTATAATATACCTGTTGATTCCTCTGTGCTGTTTGAGGCACTGGGGACATAGCAGACAAAACCAATAAAAGTATTTGCCCTGATAGAACATGGATTCTGTTTGCTGTTATTGCTATTAATTTTATTTTTTCTTGTTTCTTTGTTTTGCTTCAGACCAAAAATTCTCATGAAATGTCTAGGACCTTAGAAAATGTGATTTTGTTTCTTAGATTCACACACTCACATATGCACACACAAATATACACTTATATATACTTCAGGTGGCTTACATATGGTGTTCAGAAGACCATGGTTTCCAATTTGAATTCTATGAGGATATCAGATTTTTACTGTATTTCATTACTGAAGACACGATGAAGGTTTGTCCTTTGCAAATGGAGACTGAGCAACAAGTACTTACTTTGACATAAAATATCATCTTGTACCAACATCATATTCTTCTGTGGTAGCATATTAGAAGCATTTAGGACAAAGTCAGTTTGATTTAATTTTTCATAACACACATTGAGCCCAGGTTGGCTAAATCCATTGTATAAGCAGAGTTTTGAGTAGTTGAAGGCAGTGCAGAGTAACACATACTTTTATATTGACCAGTACCTCTTTGATGGAAAACTCATGTTGAAACACTTCATTATCTTGATAAGAAAATTACCAGTGTAATCTGATAAATAAACACAGTCAACTACAGAAACAGGTTTGGGAACCTTAGTTTTATCTTTGGCCTAGTTCTTGGTATTGCTTTTTGGAAACATACTTTCAAATTCCTACCACAGCTGATCTATCTACTCATATATTCTGAATTTCAAGCCCAAAAGTAGGGACTTAGGGTTTACTGAGCTTACTGAAAAGTGCCTGGACTTCCATATGTTCACTAAGTATTTATGGAGGAAAGGGAGGGAAGTCTCTGACTGATGAGCATGTTGGGTCCTCTGATTTAAGAACTGTGAATTCTTATACTCTGTGTTTCAAACTCAACTTTTAAAGTTTTTCACCAAAATTTGTTTATTCTTATACCCATAAGAATAAACCCAAATAGATCGAGAACTAGTTATATTCCGAGCGAGATCTGAAGGCCTGAAAAGTGATTGAGGCTAATGCATTATGAGGATTGCTTTTAATGAAATTGGTTATTCAAATGTTAATGTCTCAGGTGGTCTCTAATCTGGAATTTTTTGACTGTGAGTGAAATAAGTTATCTCACATCTTGCTACTTAAAAACATGCCATTCTCAGACTCAGCAGCATTTGCATCACCAGCAGTCCGTTAGAAATGCAAAATTTCAACCTTCACCCAGGGCTATTAAAGCCGATTCTGCATTTTGGAAAGATCCTCAGATGATTTATTAAGCATATTAAAGTTCTGATCCAAAGCATCATCCAAAGCCTGACTTATATAACTAATCTAGTTCCTGCCTTTTTGGTTGGTCCCTTTTTACCATATTTTCTGGGATTCCTAATATATAGTTCTTTATAATTTAATATTTATTGTGCTCCTATAATATGTCAGGCTTTGTGCTGGGCATTGGATTATAGAAATATAAAAGGTGTGATCTCTGCTTGTAGGCAGTGTACTATTAACATGCCATTCAGATTAGGAACTCAACTTGCTACTACTTTCTACCTCCTTATAAATTGTGGTTCTCTAGAGAAATCAAAGTAGTTCCTGCTAAAAGGTTAGAGACGACTATTCCAGAACTTTTCTAGCATGGTGTATAATACTGAATTATTTCAAATAAGGAGTGGACACAATGCCCATACAAGTTTATAAATTGAAAGCCAGAAAAATAGCTCAGAGGCAGAATGTTTACAAAGAAAATTTTCCCCTGAGTTCTAAAAGATTTTTGCAGGAAAAAAAGGAAAATCCTTAATATACTTTTTTTATTTTTTTTTAAGTTTAAGAAATTGTTTTCAATTTTCCTTAGGGGGAACACTTTGGAACTACGGAAGCCACAGAAGCCTTCTTTGCAATGACTCGATTGTTTCAATCTAATGATGTAAGTCTTTTTATTTTCTTCTTTTAGGCTGGAAAAGCTCCTTTTATTCTTTCTTCTTGGGGAGCTTAGAGTGTTCCAAGTTAGAAAACGTTACTTGAAATATTTAAAATTACTTAAACATTATGTATCTTCATCAGATTTTTATTTTTTGTTTATATTTTTATTTTTTTCAAAGATTTTATTTATTTATTTGGCAGAGAGAGAGAAATCACAAGTAGGCAGAGAGACAGACAGAGAGACAGGGGGAAGCAGGCTCCCCGCTGAGCAGAGAGCCCGATGGAGGGCCCAATCCCAGGATGCCAGCATCACGACCCGAGCCAAGACAGAGGCCCTAACCCACTGAGCCCCACCAGGTGCCTCTTCATCAGATTTTTAAATGTTCATTAAAAGCCATGTGCATGTGAAAGATTGACAGTATACAGCGTAAAGCTCTTCCCCCACAGATCTCTCACGCAGTCACAAAAGCCGTTCATTTTCCAGCGTGCAGCATGCCCCCGGGAAGATGGGCTGGTAGAAGTCACCGGACGTAGCTACCACATTTCTAAGTCCCAGTCAAGTTTTTGGGGGGGCTTGGGATTGCTGCTGGTAAGCAGCGGGCCTGGCCACTTGAGAAGAAGAGCGGGAGCAGTGTGGGGAAGAGGACGCAGGGTAGGAAAAAGAAGCGTCAGGGTCAGGGCGAACTAAAGCTGCCGGCATCTCTTTGTCTGTATCTCACTGCCTTGGAGCGCCCGGCTTCCAGAGCACCGTGACTCTCCAGCTTTACTTCTGTTTTCTAAATGTGCTGCACATTTCTCTTTCGCCCAGCTCTAGCTCAGAACCTACAGGGGAGGGAGTTCTGCGAGATAGACTTCCCAGCTTTCTGTTGATGTAACTTGTCCAAATCTTGCGGTTACTTTTGGTATGTGACTACATACCTTCACAGGCCACGTTTTGTGCCCAACCCCCAGGAACTTCTAGGATTTGAGTGTGGTTATATGTCTGGATAACGATAGGCTTCGGGAATAGGTCTCCAGGAACTTAGCAGTGTGGGTAGGGTAGCTGTCTCAGGTGAGGCCATTACTGATTCTTCAGGCAAAGGGAGACTCTTTGCTCAGACAAAGAATGAAGAGCTGCTTCTATTTGTAGAGGAGTCTTGGGGAATTTAAGAGTTCAAGGTACTCAGCTTCATCAGAATCTTCCCATATGTCCCTATCCCAATTTTCAGGGGCCTGCTCCTTCCCAGTTCAAAGTCTTCCCTTTAATCTAAGATGCCCCACAGGGTGTGTATTGAATTTTCATTGTCTTTAGCCTCATGGAGGGTTTGCTTTTCAGAATTCTCAGCGTTGCGTCCACATGACACAGGCTTTCTATGAAAGTGTTATGGAAGACTTCTAGTCTCTTTCCCAGACCTTGAGCTGTGAATGTAAAACTCTGGACATATTTCTTTTACCAAGTTCTCCAATGTACTTAGAAGCAACTAACCTATTGTATAATACATTTCTACAAAAATTCTATGGCAGCAGCTACTGGGTTATCTAAGCCTTCTCTTCCATAGGTCCTTAATGATGCTTCTCTGCAGGTGATGATTTAAGTATTTTGGCTCTGCGTGCCATGGGCCACTAGTCTCCCCTTTACCACTGGAAACAGGGCCATTAGTGCCTTTTATCAAATCAGAGAAGCACCTTCAGGTTTCTGTTGTTAAGGTCCCATTTCCCTTTAATTGCTTCCTCTCCCAGAAATTCAGGGTTCAATCAGGGAAGCAGAACCAACTGTGATTTTTATAGATTTATGTATTAGAGGTGTTAGACTAGAAAGCCAGGCATTTCAGGCTGCTGGAGCAAGGTCACGGAGAGGGACTATTATAAAAGTTATGGAAGGCTGTTGCCTCTTTGTGGCTCTGTGAATTTGCAGCCCCAGGTTGCTGTTGCCCAGAGGGGTGGCAGCTGGGAAGGAGAGTTGGCTGTGGAGCAGGGGGGGGATGGAGCAAGGACAAACTCGAAGCCTCCGGCCCAGAGGTTGTATTAAGGAAAGAAGGCATGAAATCATTTTCTAGGAAATGGATTGGGGAAATGTAGGTTGTTGGACAGTATGAATGGCCCCTTGGAGTTAGTGGGCATGAATTGAAAGTATTAGCTGGTAGTATGGTGAATGTTTTCCTCCAGCTGCAGACTTCTGGTTAAAGCGTGGAACAGTTGGAGATTGGCTTTAGTCAGGGTTAGGGTTTTGCCAGGTTAGTAAGTGGAGGGAAGAGCAAGGAAGTCGAGAGCTTGAAATATTAACTGTGGAATCTGGTTAGGAGGCAAGAATGAACAGGGGCTGATCGGGGCAGTAAAGGGTTGATCGGATCCATGAATTGACGTAGTGAAAGGGCTGCTGGAATCAGGAGTGGTGGCTGGAGAGTGAAATGCTTGGAAATGAAATTAGGAAAGGGTTGCAGTTATTGAAGGGGGCGACAGTGGAAGTGGGTGATTGCAGAAGGAGGGAGGACGGGTCCTGGCAGAAGTTAATTCTATCAAGCGGTTAGAGTTTTAGAAATATTGTCTGTATGGATATTAAAGTCACCAATAGGGCACCTGGGTGGCTCAGTTGATTAAGCATCTGTTTTCAGCTCAAGTCATGATCTCAGGGTCCTGGGATCGAGCCCCATGTGGGTTCCCTGCTCCGTGGGAAGTCTGCTTCTCCTTCTCTGTCTGCCCCTTCCTCCCTATTTGTGTTCTCGCTCATTCTCTGTCAATATAAATAAATAAAGTCTTTTAAAAAAATAAAGTCACCAATAATTATTACTGGACTAATATTGAAGATAGTGATGGTGAACAAGGTACTAATATATATATTTTTTTATTTTTTATTTTTTATTTCTATTTTTTTTAAAAGCTTTTATTTATTTATTTGACAGACAGAGATCACAAGTAGGCAGAGAGGCAGGCAGAAAGAGAGGAGGAAGCAGGCTCCCCACTGAGCAGAGAGCCTGCCGCGGGGCTCGATCCTAAGACCCTGGGATCTTGACCTGAGCCGAAGGCAGAGACTTTAGCCCACTGAGCCACCCAGGCGCCCCTAATATATATTTTTTTAAAATAAGGGAAGTAACTGGAAGTCTGTATATACAGTCAAGAGTGTTGGCGGGTGATGCCGTCTAAAGGCATAAGCTTTAAAGCCAGAGATTTTTCGGGGCGAACGAGGCACAGTGAAAGAAGGCAGTGCTGAGATTTTGAACAGGCAGTGAGCTTCTCTACCTGTAGTTCTGGTTGATGAGGGTTAAAGGAGAGACAACAGCCATTGTTTGGGAGGGCTGCAGGTGGCGGTGGGGTGGGGGGGTGGTGGTGGAGGGAATTCACAGGGAGGAACCAGGTTAGAGACAAGATGGTTGCTTTCGGAGAAGAATTAAGGATATAAGGGATTTTGCTGAGATTTTTCAGTCAACTTGGTGGAAGCTTTGGGATTTGAGAAGGATGGAAGTTAGAGTCTGATTAGATGCTGTTCCCAGCTGCATGGCGGTGAATGACCACGTGATGAGTAATGACCAGGACATTTCAGGGTTTTGTAGTGTTTGTGGTAAGGGGTCAGGTGCAGCATGCTGTGATTCATATTGTGGGTCCCTTAGGCAGAATATGGAAAGGGGGGTATGGTTTTTGTGGGGAGGAGAGGAAAGTGGGGATTTTGCCGGCAGCATGGGGGGCTTCTTCCTTTTCCAGCCGTCGTTTATCAGAGGGTAATTGCTATCTTGAGATTGGTAACCTCCTATCAGTGTTTATGTCTCTATGTTTTTATATGTTTGTATCCATAATCTATACTTAGCATTTTTATGTGTTTAAAAATATAAGTGGGGTGCCTGGGTGGCTCAGTCAGTTAAGCGTCTGCCTTGGGCTTGGTTTGTGATCCCAGGGTCCTGGAATTGAGCCCTGCGGTGGGCTTCTGGCTCAGCAGGAAGTCTGCGTCTCCCTCTCCCTTCCCTCCCCTCCCCCCACTTGTGCGCTCTCTCTCTCTCTTTCAAATAAATAAATCTTTAAAAAATACGTAAGTATGTATTTTATATATTTACTTACATATGTAAGCATGTATTCAGAGGTGCCTGTGTGGCTCAGTCGGTTGAGCACTCAACTCTTGATTTCAGCTCAGGTCATAATCTCAGGGTCCTGGGATCGGGCCCTATGTCAGGCTCCATGCTGAATGTTGAGTTTGCTTGAGGCTTCTCTCTCCTTCTCCCCCTGCCCCTCCTGCCACTCTCTGTCTCGCAAGCAAATAAATAAATAAATAAATCTCAGAAAAATATATAAGTGACCATATTGTTACTGCAGTTTTCAAAATTAATGTTTTCAAGTTCAGCCTTCTCGCTGCATGTACTTCCACTTTATTCAGTTTCACCGCTGCTTGTGATCCAGTGTGTTAATACACAGTATCTCTCCTCATTTATATATTCTCCCAGGGTAGGTACGTGTGGCTTCCACTCCTTTGCTGTTACAAGTGATACCATACACAATGTTTATGTAAATGTCTTATGCACATAGAATTTTTCTGGGATAGAGACCTAAAGACCTACAACTGGAATTTCTAGGTAATGGCAGTGATTCAATCTTATCAAATTGATCTTTGAACTGATCTTGTCCTAATTTACACAGACATTGCTTCAAGTCCTTACTTGTTCTGATAATAATTTCTTATTATCAGACTGAAGTGTTTGCCATTCATAAGAATGTGAAATGGCATCTCTTTGTGGTTTTAATTTACATTTTCATGATCATCACTGTACTTGAAACTTCCTATGTTAAGTGGCCGTTTTACTTTCTTCCTTTGTGAATCGTCTGTTCATATTCTTTGCTTATTTATATTCCTCTTACTGACTTACAGGAAAACTTTTTTTATTTTAGTGTTTAAAAAAATCAGCTTTGTTGAGTATAACTTACCAAGTAATAAAATTCAGCAATTTTAAATGTACAGTTGTCGGACTCCTCCCTCCACCCCTAGCTCCTGAACGTCAACGAGTGATCTACTTTCTGACAACAGAGTTTTGCATTTTCTAGAATTTCACTTTAATTTAATCATATAGTATATAGCCTTTTATGACTTTAATGTCTTGTTTCTTTCTCTGAGCATCCGGCCTTTGAGACTGATCCAAGTCTTTGTATCAGTCGTTTTTCATCTTTGTTGCTGAGTAATATTCCATTGTATGGAGGTGTTCTACATTACATATTCATTCTCAAGTACTGGTTATTTGAGTGATTTCTAGCTTATGGATATTATAAACAAAGGTGCTAAAAATATTCAAGTAGAGGTCTTTGTGTGGACCTACTTTCATTTTCTTTGCTTAATATCTAGAAGTGGCATTGTTGGGTTTGTCTTTTCTTCATGAGGAATGTATTAAGCAAATACATACTTGTTTGCCATCTGTATATCTTCTTTGGTGAAGTGTCAGTTCAGATCTTCTACTTTAAAAAAAAAAAAATCATGTCTTTTGTCTTCTTACTCAGTTGCAAGTTGTCTTTATATTTTCTGGATGTAAGACCTTTATCAGATAGGTGTTTTGATATCCTCCTAATATGTTGCTTGTATTTTTATTCACTTATACTCTTGTCTCCTCCATTAAAAAAAAAAGGTATAATTTTCATAGAGTAAAATCCACCCTTTTTATGGTATAGTTTTATGACTTTTGACAGATGCATACAGTAGTTATTATCACTATTGCAATCAAGATTTAGAATGTTTCCATCACTGCAGAAAGTTCGCTCCTGCCTCTGCATATGATCTATTCTAACTATCCTCAGCCCCAGGCTACCACTGGTGTCTTCTTTCTGCCTCGTCTAGCCTGTCTGGGAGGTCACAAAAGTCCTATCAGACCACAGGAAGCCTTCTGAGTCACTAGCATAAGGCGTTTGATGTTTGTCCGTGTTACTGTTTGCTTCAGGAGTTTGCTTTTTTAAATTTCATTGTAGTGTTTTATTATGTGGACATACCTCAGTTTATCTGTTTGCCTTTTGAAGGATACTTGGTTTGTTACCATGTTTTGATGGTTACGAATAAAGTTGCTATAAACATTCAGGTATAGATTTTTAAACGTAAGTTTTTTGTTTCTCTTGGGTCAGTCCCTGGGAGTGGGATTGCTGGATCATGTGTTTAACTTGGTAAGAAGCTGCCAACCTCTCTTCCATTTCTGCCATCACGGTTCTAGTGACTGCCTTTCTGGCCAGCACTTGGTATTGTCTTCTTTGCCTTTTAAAATTTATTTCTCTTTAATTTTAGCCATTCTAATAGGTGTATAGTGGTATCTCTTTGTAGTTTTAATATGCATTTCCCTAATGACTAATAATCTCAAGTATCATTTTGTGTGCTTTTTTTTTGCTCTTTAAGTAGCTTCCATGCTGAAGGATTTGTCCATAACTTTTGCCCATTTTTACATAATTTGGTTGTATATTTTCTTATTTTTGAGTTTTGAGAAGTCTTCATGTATTCTGGATACAAGTCCTTTATCAGTTGTGTTTCTTACTATTTTCTTCCAGTCTGTAGTTTGTTTTTTCATTTTCTAGCCTTTCAAAGAATAGAAGCTTTAAATTTTTTTTTTTAAGATTTTATTTATTTATTTGACAGAGATCACAAGTAGGCAGAGAGGCAGGCAGAGAGAGGGAGAAGCAGGCTCCGCTGAGCAGAGAGCCTGATGCGAGGCTCGATCTCAGGACCCTGAGATCATGACCTGAGCTGAAGGCAGAGGCTTAACCCATTGAGCCACCCAGGAGCCCCTAGAAGCTTTAAATTTTGATGAAATCCAGTTTATCAATTTTTTTCCTGTTGTGGATTATACTTCTGATATGAATTATAGAACTCTTTGCCTAACCCAGTGTCACAATGATTTTCTCCTATGCCTTTTTTCTAGGCATTTTGATCCATTTTGAATTAATTTTTGTATATGGTATAAGGTGAAGGTTGGATTCCTCTTCCTCCTTTTACCATCTCCTCCTTTTCCTCCTATTTTATTTCCTCAACAAATGGTACTGGAATCGTCGCATATTAGTATGGAAGGAGAGGGAAGAGTTGATGACTGAGTTATATTGGCACACTGGAACATTCTGTTTTGTTTCATTGAATAAGAATAAAGATCCTTATTGAATCTTATTGAAATAAAGATCCTTATTGAATAAGAATAAAGGTAAGGATCTTTATTCTTATTCATATCTTATTCAAAGATACAGATCTTTATTCTTATTCCAGTACCACACCATCTTTATAGATACATCTATAAAGACTGTATCTTTATAGTAAGTTTTTTTTTTTTTAGAGATCACAAATAGGCAGAGATCACAAATAGGCAGAGATCACAAATAGGCAGAGAGGCAGGCAGAGAGAGAGTGGGGAGCAGGCTCCCTGCTGAGCAGAGGGGCTCAATCCCAGGACCCTGGGATCATGACCTGAGCTGAAAGTAGAGGCTTTAACCCACTGAGCCATCCCGGCGCCCCTATAGTAAGTTTTAAATCAGGTAGTGCATGTGTTCCTTTTTTTCCCTCTTTTTCAAAAGGTTCGGTCTTCTAGGTCCTTTGCTTTCTATATAAATTTTAAAATCAGCTTCCATTTCTATTTTTGAAAGTCTGCTGGAACTTTGAGGGGGATTACATTGGATCTGAAGATCAGTTTGAGGGGAATTGACATTATAATAATACTGTGGTTTTTACTCCACAAACATGGTATTTATCTTCCCTTATTCAGGTCTCTTTAATTCCTGCTAGCAGTATTGGAGCTTTCAGCATACAAGTCTTATACATATTTTTGAATTTATCCCTAAAGTAGTTAAGATTTAAAAAATACTATTGTACTTGTATTGTTTATAAGTAGTTTCTAGAATTAAATTGGTTTTTGCATATTTCGGTGATTTTGTTAAATTCATTTATTAGTTCTAGGGGTATTTTGGAAGATACCTTAGAATTTTTACTTTTCAATCAGTTTGCCTTTGATTATGTGTCTTAACTTACTGTCATCTTGCACTGTTATACAGTATAAATAGAAGTGATGGTAGGGGACATCCTTGTTTGGTTCTTGATCTTAGGGGGAAGGTATGTCGTCTTTTACCACTAAGCCTGGTGTTAACTCTTAAGTTTTTCACAAATGGCCTTTATCAATTTGAGGAAGTTCCATTCTATTCCTAGTTTGCTGAGAGACTGTGTATGTGTGAGTGTAAGAGGTATTGGGTATTGAATTTTGTCAAATGATTTTTCTATTTTCTATATCCATTGGATTATCATGGCTTTTCTTTTTCAGTATGTTATTAATACGGTAAGATGCATTTATTTATTATTCTGGAAAATATAAAGTCTTTTGTTTCTGTTTGTTAAAATTTGTTAAGGATTTTTTAATCCATGGTCATGAAATATATTGATCTCTAGGTTTTTTTTAATGATATTTTTGCCTGGATTTTGTATTTGGATAAGGCTGGCATTGTAAAATGAATTAGGAAGTGTTCCTTCCTTTCTTCCTCTTCACTTTCTGGAAGAGTTTTTGTAGAATCAGTAATTTTTCCTGAAGTGTTTGATGGAGTTCACTATTGAAGCCATGTTTTTTTTTTTTTTTTTTTTTTTTAAGAGGGAGAGGTTAGGTGGAGGGAGAGGGGGAAAGAGAATTCTAAGCAGTCTCCTTTCCCAGCGCCCATGTAACCAACTAGGGGCTTGATCTCATAGCCTTGACATCATGACCTGAGCCAAAATCAAAAGTCAGATGCTTAACCGACTGAGCCACCCAGGCTCTCCAAAACTGTCTTTTTTTAAAGGAACCTTTAAAAAAATTAACTCCATTAAACAGAAATAGATATGATACTATTCAGATTATTTATTTTCTTCAGTGAGGTCTGGTGGTTCAAGGAATTTATCCATTTCATGGAAGTTATTGGACTTTGTTTCCCTAAAACTGTTCATAATATTCCCTTATTTTTTGTAGTGTTTGTAGGATCTATGGTAATGTCTCTTCTTTCATTCTGACACTGGTAAATTGTATCTTCTCTATTCCTGGAAGCCTATAGAGAACTTTATAAGCTTTATTGATCTCTTCACAGAACCAGCTTTTTGTTTCATTGATTTTTCTCTGTTGTTTTTCTCTTCCACACTAATTGTGCAAAAAAAAAGAGAATGCTGAAAAATCAAGTCATGAGAAGGGGGAAAGAAAGAGCTAGATTAATCAAGAAGGACAAATGTAAATCATATAGGATGATAAATATAGACCTGACTATATTACTATCTACATTAAATGTAAATGAAGCACACAAAGAACATTTATAAAAATCGACTATATACTGAGCCATAATGCAAGATGCAACAAATTTTTAAAGGAATGAAATTGTACAAACTGTGTTCTCTAATTATAATGGATGGTGTTGAAAATGAATAATAAAAGAGTCCCTAGGTAATTCACCATATGTTTTGATATTCAAAACATATTTCTGTTCTCTTTCTAGCCATGATGCAGTCAAGGGGTGAGGCTTATTCTGCTACTTATTCTGCAAATACCTAGAAAGTCAAAATATATTACACAGTAGTTTTTAGACATTAGATTAACAGGCATCCCAGGATTGTGATCCGAAGAAAAAGAAAAACTAAGTGAGCTCTAGGATTGCGTTAGCTCACTGCCCAGAGGCAAATCACAGGTGTCAGGTCAAGGAGGGCACACTGAAAAAGAGCCTAGTTATCTCTCTGGAGTATGGGAAAGTCAACCGAGAAAGCACAAATTTGTAGAGCAGAGTAATAGGAAAGAAGTCAGGGGAGAGGGAGAGAAGCAAGAAAGGAAGGAGGTAGTTCCAGCAATTTGCTGAGGGATTCCCCTTGAATCCCTGGGTAAGAATTGATATGTGCTTATGTAAAAGTGAACTTCCCAAGGCTAAAGAAAGAATCACCAGAACACAGGGCTGGGAAGAGTCCCCATTTCCAGCTAGGGAGAACAGAAAAACCTTGTCATTTGGTATAGTTCTCAGAAAGGCATCACTTCAGCAATGGAGACATATGAGACTTGTGCTAAAGCTTAAAAAGGCTTAAAAGTAAACCTCAAAAGTAAAAATACTGATTCCAGGTTTTTAATCTCATGAAGAGTAAAGTATCATACTACGTAAAAGAATACAACAAAATCTAGCATCTAAACTTGACAGTGTACTGCATCCAATGAAAAATTATGAGGTAAACCAAGAAGCAGGAGAATATTTTCCATAACCAGGAGCAAAATGGATCAATAGATCCAAAGCCAGAAGTGATATAATGATGGGAAGAGCAGATGATGAAATAAAGCACCCATTATATATAGAGACTTTGTGCCTAAAAATATATAGAAAGACATAAGAATGAGGAGCAAAATGGAAGGCATCCAGAGAGACCCAAGTGCACCTTCTAGAAGTTAAGGCAAAGAAATTTATATGAGCTTGCATGTAAAATGAAAAATACACCTCATGGGGTTAATAACAGATTAGAGACTGTAGGGGAAGAAAAAAATCAGTAACCTTGAGGACAGATAGAAATTATCCAAAATGAAACCAAGAGAGAAAAAAGACTGAATAAAAACGAACAGAGCATTAGTGGGGTAATAGTTTGGAGGTTCTTTTAGTGGTTACCCTACAAACTACAACATGGTTATTTGACTTCAGAATCTAATATTCATCTTTATCTTGTACCTGTTCGTGGAAGATTTGAGAACCTTAGGACACTCTTATTTTGTATATGAATATTTAAACATATATGTGAACATATTTATCCTGTGTGTCATAACACATCATTTCTTGTGGGTTTTTGGGTTGTTCATTGCAATTTATCCATGTCCTCACCACTTTCTAGAGAAAGTCTTTATTTGTTTATTTTAAAGTTTTTATTTATTTATTTCACAGAGAGACACAGTGAGAGAGGGAGCACAAGCCAGGGGAGTGGGAGAGGGAGAAGTAGGCTTCCCGTTGAGCAGGGAGCCTGAAGCGGGGCTCGATCCCAGGACCCTGGGATCATGACCTAGCCTGGAGGCAGATGCTTAACTGACTGAGCCACCCAGGCACCCCGAGAAATTCTTTATTTTTTAAGAGAAGTCTTAGGTCCACAGCAAAATTAAAAGGAAGGTACAGAGACCCCATTATCAACATCCTTAACCAGAGTGGTAAATTAGTTACAATACATAAGCCTAGATTGGCACGTCGTAATCACACAGAATCCATAGTTTATGTTAATATTCACTCTTGGTGCTATACAGTATAAGGATTTGGACAAATGTGTAATGACATGCGTCCATCATTAAATATTATACAGAGTATGTTCACTGACCTACAGATCCTCTGGGCTCCAGCCAATCATTCCCCATCCTATCCCCCAAACCCTGGCAACCACAGATGCTTGTGCTGTCTCCGTAGCTTTGCCTTTTCTAGAATGTCATGTAGCTGGAATTATATAGCACATATCTTTTTCAGATTGGTTCTTTCAGTTAGTAATATGCATTTAATTTCCTCCATGTCTTTTCTCAGCTTGATAACTCATTTTCTTTTTAGTGCTAAGTAATATTCTGTTTTCTGGATGTACCACAGTTTATCCTTTCACCTACTAAAGGACATCTTGGTTGCTTCCAAGTTTTGGCAATTATGAATAAAGCTGCTATAGAGAGCCAGGCTGGCTCAGTCAGTAGAATGTGTGACCCTTGATCTTGGCGTTGTACGTCAAGCCCTATGTTGGGTGTAGAGATTACTTTAAACATTTTTAAAAATTAAAAATAAAATAAAATTTTTAATAATGCTGTAAGCTTCTGTATGCACCTTGGCCATGCTGATCGACATTTTCAGAATTTCCTGGTACAAATGGAAATGCAGGTTTTTATGTGGACATAAGTTTTCATTTCCTTTAGTTAAATACCAAAGAACATGATTGCTAGATTGTACAGTAAGAGTATGTTTAGTTTTGTAAATCACCAAACCTTCTTTCAAATTGGCTGTACCATTTTTATTTCTACCAACAATGAATGAGAGAGTTCCTGCTACTCCACATCCTCATCAGCATTTGGTGTTATCAGTGTTCTGAATTTTGGTCTTTTTTTTTTTTTTAATATTTTATTTATTTGACAGACAGAGATCACAAGTAGACAGAAAGGCAGGTTGGGCGGGGCGGGGGGGTGGATGGGAAGCAGGCTCCCTGCTGAGTAGAGAGCCTGACGTGGGGCTCAATCCCAGGACCCCGGGATCATGACCTGAGCTGAAGGCAGAGGCTTAACCCACTGAGCCACCCAGATGCCCCGAATTTTGATCATTCTGTTAAGAGTGTAGTGGTATCTTGTTTTAATCTGCCTTTCCCAAATGATATATGATGTGGAGCATTTATAATCTATGAAGAATTCTTGTACTTCAATCGTTATACTTCCATATCTTTATTTGTCATTTGTTTATCTGTTTAAGTGAAGCATCTTAAGGTCGTTGGATCATTTTTACTTAAGTTGTTTTTCTTATTTTTGACTTTTAAGGGGTTTTTGTATATTTTGGGTGACAATCCTATATAAGATAGGTGTTCTACAAACATTTTCTCCCAGTCTGTGGCTTGTCTTCTCATCCTCTTGACATTGTTTTTACTTTAAATAAAGGCTGGGTTCTTTCTCTCTCTCTCTAGAAAAAGGTAGGGGGTGGGGGTTGGTGGTGGTGCCTGGATGGCTTAGTTGGTTGAGCATCCAACTCTCAGTTCATGATCTCAGGGTCATGAGATCGAGCTCTGCATTGGGCTCATGCTGGTTGCGGATGCTGCTTAAGATTCTTTCTCTCCCTCTGCTATTCCTCCCTACCCCCAACCCCCCAAAAAAGGCTGGCTTATTCATTATTTCTTCTATGATCATACTTTTGTCGTTGTATCTAAAAAGTCATCCCAAGGTCATTTAAGTTTTCTCCTAGCAGTTTCACAGTTTTGCATCTTATTTTTAGGTCCGTGATCCATCTTGGGTTAATTTTTGTTAAGAGTGTAAGGTCTGGGGATGCCTGGGTGGCTCAGTGGGTTAAACCTCTGCCTTTGGTTCAGGTCATGATCTCAGGGTACTGGGATCAAGGCTTGCATCAGGCTCTCAGCCCAGTGGGGAGCCTCCTTCCTCCTTTCCCTGTCTTCCTGCCTCTCCCCCTACTTGATCTCTGTCTGTCAAATAAATAAATAAATAAAATTAAAAAAAAAAAAAAAAAGAGTGTAGGGTCTGTGTCTAGATTCATTCTTTTGCATGTGGGTGTCCAGTTGTCCCAGCGTGATTTGGTGAGGAGACAATCTTTGATTTGCTGTACTGCCTCTGTTCCTTTGTCAAAGATCAATTGAGTGTATGTATACACGTTCATTTGTTTGTTCTGTAGCTCAACCAGACTACCTCGTTACTGTGTACCACTTTTCCTCACTCTCCATTTCTTGCTATATTTCTGAGTTATTACCTAGAATAATAATTTTCCTGAGCCTAAAGAATATACTTTTTAAAATCTTGTCCTTCCTAGATGTTAGATATTTCATCCTCTGCCTGGAAGGCTCTGGGCTTGTACTTTGTGGCTGTGAGGTGTTTGCTTTTCTGAGTTGGCATCTGTGAATTTCACTTCATTTTATCTTTGGCTACATAGTGAAATTTTTTGTTCCTATTTTATTCAACATTTCAGTGTATTTGTTTAGGCATTGTGTTTCAGTGGTCACCGGCACATCTTTGCCAACACTTTGTATTGTCACTCTTTTTAATTTTACCCATTTTGGTGGGTGTGAGGTGGTATCTGAAATATGCTTTTTTGTATTTCCCTTATGACTAATGTTGAGGGCCCCACGCTCCCCATTTTTTGTGCTTTAGTTCAATTTTTTTTTTTTTAATGCTTTCATGTTTTATTCAAAGTCTAACATGTAGAGTAGCTGGCATAGCTATCTTTACCTGTCAGAAAGCATCTCAGGATGAAGTTAACTCACAGCTTTCTTTCTTTTTTTTTAAAAATTAACATATATTATTAGCCCCAGGGGTACAGGTCTGTGAATTGCCAGGTTTACACATTTCATAGCACTCACCATAGCACATACCTTCCCCAATGTCTATAACCCAACCACCCTCTCCCTCCCCCCTCCCCCTGGCAACCCTTAGTTTGTTTGGTGAGATTAAGAGTCTCTTATGGTTTGTCTCCCTCTGGATCCCATCTTGTTTCATTTGTTCCTTTCCTAACCCCCAAATCCCCACATTGCCTCTCAACTTCCTCATATCAGGGAGATCACATGATAATTGTCTTTCTCTGATTGACTGATTTTGCTCAGCATAATACCCTCTAGTTCCATCCACGTTGTTGCAAATCGCAAGATTTCATTTCTTTTGATGGCTGCATAGTATTCCATTGTGTATGTATACCACATATTCTTTATCCATTCATCTGTTCATGGACATCTAGGTTCTTTTCATAGTTTGGCTATTATGGACATTGCTGCTATAAACATTTGAGTGAACGTGTCCCTTCAGATCCCTACATTTGTATCTTTAGGGTAAATACCCAATAGTGCAATTGCTGGGTCTTAGGGTAGCTCTATTCTCAAATTTTTGAGGAACCTCCATGCTGTTTTCCAGAGTGGCTGCACCAGCTTGCATTCCCACTAACAGTGTAGGAAGGTTCCCCTTTCTCCATATCCTCACCAGCATCTGTCATTTCCTGACTTGTTAATTTTAGCCATTCGGACTGGTGTGGGGTGGTATCTCATTGTGGTTTTGATTTGTATTTCCCTGATGCCGAGTGATGTGGAGCACTTTTTCATGTGTCTGTTGGCCATCTGGATGTCTTCTTTGCAAAAATGTCTGTTCATGTCTTCTGCCCATTTCTTGATTGGATTATTTGCTCTTTGGGTCTTGAGTTTGATAAGTTCTTTATAGATTTTGGACACGAGCCCTTTATCTGATATGTCACTTGCAAATATCTTCTCCCATTCTGTCATTTGTCTTTTGGTTTTGTTGACTGTTTCCTTTGCTGTGCAAAAGCTTTTGATCTTGATGAAGTCCCAATAGTTCATTTTTGCTCTTGCATCCCTTGCCTTTGGCGATGTTCCTAGGAAGAAGTTGCTGCGGCTGAGGTCGAAGAGGTTGCTGCCTGTGTTCTCCTCAAGGATTTTGATGGATTCCTTTTGCACATTGAGGTCCTTCATCCATTTTGAGTCTGTTTTCATGTGTGGTGTGAGGAAATGGTCCAGTTTCATTTTTCTGCATGTGGATGTCCAGTTTTCCCAACACCATTTGTTGAAGAGACTGTCTTTTTTCCATTGGACATTCTTTCTTGCTTTGTCAAAGATTAGGTGACCATAGAGTTGAGGGTCTATTTCTGGGCTCTCTATTCTGTTCCATTGATCTATGTGTCTGTTTTTGTGCCAGTACCATACTGTCTTGATGATGACAGCTTTGTAATAGAGCTTGAAGTCTGGAATTGTGATGCCACCAACTTTGGCTTTCTTTTTCAACATTCCTCTGGCTATTTGAGGTCTTTTCTGGTTCCATATAAATTTTAGGATTATTTGTTCCATTTCTTTGAAAAAAATTGATGAGATTTTGATAGGGATTGCATTAAATGTGTAGATTGCTTTAGGTAGCATAGACATTTTCACAATGTTTGCTCTTCTAATCCATGAGCATGGGACATTTTTCCATTTCTTTAGGTCTTCCTCAATTTCTTTCATGACTACTTTATAGTTGTCTGAGTACAGATTCTTAGCCTCTTTGGTTAGGTGTATTCCTAGGTATCTTATGGTTTTGGGTGCAATTGTAAATGGGATTGACTCCTTAATTTCTCTTTCTTCTGTCTTGTTGTTGGTATATAGAAATGCAACTGATTTCTGTGCATTGATTTTATATCCTGACACTTTAGAGAATTCCTGTACAAGTTCTAGCAGGTTTGGAGTGGAGTCTTTTGGGTTTTCTACATAAAGTATCATATCATCTGCAAAGACAGTTTTACTACTACTTTGCCGATATGGATGCCTTTAATTTCTTTTTGTTGTCTGAGTGCTGAGGCTAGGAATTCTAGTACTATGTTGAATAGCAGTGGTAATAATGGACATCCCTGCTGTGTTCCTGACCTTAGCAGAAAAGCTCTCAGTTTTTCTCCATTGAGCATGATACTCGCTGTGGGTTTTTCATAGATGGCTTTGATGATATTGAGATATATACCCTCGATCCCTACACTTTGAAGAGTTTTGATCAGGAAGGGATGCTGTACTTTGTCAGATGCTTTTTCAGCATTTATTGAGGGTATCATATGGTTCTTGTTCTTTCTTTTATTAATGTATTGTATCACATTGATTGATTTGCAGCTGTTGAACCAACCTTGCAGCCCTGGAATAAATCCCACTTGGTTGTGGTGAATAATCCTTTTAATGCACTGTTAGATTAGTTCAATTTTTGTGTCTCTAGTTTTATTCTGCTTTGTGGTAGATTTTTATTTTGGTGGTGGGGGAGACAAATATTCTTCAGCTCTGAAGTTTTGGTTTTTATTTTTTGTTTTCTTCTCATGGTTGTTTCATATGGGTGTTATCTGCCCCATTCATCTGACTCCCACTGGCTTTCTCTTTCTTGGGGTGATTTTTTTCTGTGTTTAATTACCGTGAGAATCCTCACTTCCTTCTTCTCTTTGCTTAATGGGCTTAGTAGTCTCCACCTCTTTGTACAGCTTGGAGTCTGGAGCTGGGTCTGAGGCATTTGAGTTTCACTACTTATAAGAAGTGTGACGTCATTGGTAGGGAATGAGGCTAGATAGGCTGGAGGAACCAGGGCCCATAATGTATGAATAAACCAGAGACCAGGTGAGGAGGAGCATAGATGAAACTTTACTATTGTTAGGTGAACAGTTACTTTGGACGGAAATAACTTGGTAATTGAAAATGAAAGTTGGTTATACAAGCACAAATACTTCAAGGAAAAACATCTGCATATGCTGGACTGAGGGAGATATAGAGTCTAATCTCTCTCCATCCATATATTTAAAGTATTTGTAAAAATACATTTTCCAGGATAAGTCTTTCACACTTGGGGAAACCTTTGTCTTTGGAATCACACTGTCAAAGTTTGGATCTCTGCATCAATAGGATTTTTAAATTTTTAGTTTAAATCTTAAAATTTTCACCTCGATGTTGTTCACTATATCAGTGCATCATTTCCTTGTTTAGGAAACAGCAGTGTTCTGAATATTTTCTCATCCAGATATTTTCAAAAGGATTTTTTGAGTAGATGAGAATCTTATTAAGAATAACCTTCTAGGGGCATCTGAGTGGTTCAGTGGGTTAAGCCTCTGCCTTCAGCTCAGGTCATGATCTCAGGGTCCTGGGATCGAGCCGCACATCGGGCTCTCTGCTCAGCGGGGAGCCTGCTTTCCCCTCTCTCTGACTGTCTGCCTGCTTGTGATCTCTGTCAAATAAATAAATAAAATCTTAAAAACCTTCTAAATATATCTACTTGGGGCCCTCACTTCAAGAGTTTAAAGAAGCATTTCCTCATGAATAACCTGTTGCCTTTTATAAATAATTTTTCAGCAAACGCTGAGAAGAATGTGCTACCTTACCATCAAAGAAATGGCTACAATCGCTGAGGACGTGATAATTGTCACAAGCAGGTATGTGAATGGTCAGAACCTAACATGAGGCATTTATGTATTTCATGGAATATTTGTTTTTTTTTTTCTATTAATTTTACTTTTTTGACTGTAAGAAAACTAATAAGAGTTAAAAAAACTTAAAGTATTCTTTCCTAGAATGTGGTTGTCGTCATGTGAAAACCAGGCCTATCTGATAAAGTAAAGAAGTCACAAAGGGTAATGCTATTAGATTTGCTAATACATTTTAAATGTTCATCATAATATGTGAACGCACCCAAAATGTAAATGATGCATTGACATAAAATATTTACAATAAGCATATCAAAAGGCTTGTAAATACAGTATGTAAAGAACTCTTGTACTTCAAAAAAATTCCAAGTGATAATTCATAGAACAATTAATATAAAGGATCTGATTTTTTTTTTTTTAAGATTTTATTTATTTATTTGACAGGGAGAGATCACAAGTAGGCAGAGAGGCAGGCAGAGAGAGAGATAGGAGGAAGCAGGCTCCCCGCTGAGCAGAGAGCCCGATGTGGGACTCGATCCCAGGAACTCGAGATCATGACCTGAGCCGAAGGCAGCGGCTTAACCCACTGAGCCACCCAGGTGCCCCAAGGATCTGATTGTTTTTAATCATTCTCACTAGTAATCAAAAAATGTAAATTAAAAATGCAAATGAGTTATAAGATTTTTACCCATCAAACTGGCAAAAAAGAAAAAAGGTGGTAGGTACTTATAAGGGAGACTGGTATTTTGTATATAATAGGAGGCAGAATAATAAATTGATTCGGGTTTTCTAGAAAGCAGTTTGACAGCATTCAAATGTTAAACATTTGAAAAGCTTTATCCCTCTGACCCAGTAATGCCACATCAATGGAACTATGCTCAAAACATAATCAGAAATAGCACAGGAAGAGTTATATATAATAATATTCATTGCAGTACTGTTTTCACTAGCAGAAAGGGTAAAACAATGTAAATGTCTGCTGTTGGTGAATTTAATTATGTATATATAATTATATGTAATTAATCATGTTATAATCAGATTATGTGGGATTATTTTAATTTTTTTTGACATCTTTAATGATATGGAAAATCCTCATAAAGTACTGAATGAGAGTTGGAGTCAAGCCTTATAGGTTATATAGTCTCCTTTAAAAAATGCTTTATGTATATAGATAAAAATGTATGGATGGAAATATTCTAATGATATATACTGATGAAATATACCGATGATAACAGTAGGTTATCTCTGGTGTCTGGGATTGTGGGTATTTATTTTCTTAAATATTTTGAGAATTTCCCAATGTCCTAGAGTGAGGATGTATAACCCAATTATTAATTATAATTCATTTAAGTGAATTTGGTCTTTGTACAACAACATCAATTTTGGAGGAGGGTGCTTGTTTTTAACCAGCAGTTGTCTTGAATAAGTTTCAATTAATGAAGCTTTCAGCTGAAAATAACAGAAAGGCAGATATAGTCATTAGGCATAGAGTAGCTGGTGTTGGTTCAGTCATGCAACAGTGTGTGAGCACTGGTATTTCTTGAATTTCACATTATTGCAAAATAGATGCCTTCATTACTGGCAGGGCACCATTCAAGGTGGGAGGGGTACCAGGAAGGGGGCCAGTGAGTGCCAGCACCATCTGCCTCTTTTATCAGGTATGCAGTAGCTTTTCCCAAGGCAATTTGTAGATTTCATTTGACACAGCTGTGTTATACGACTCTCGACTCGTTAGGACCAGGAAAGTGAATATTTCGCTTTTAAAGGCCAAGTACTAGGGGCAGGCAAAGGAGAAGGGGTTGAAAGTGGGTATTATATTAGTTAGCTAACAATATTTGCCACAAGTAACGAATGAAAAATCTTCACTTAGGTTGCTTATAATCACTGAATATTGGAAGAGTTAAAAATAGATTAGGGTTTTTTTGTTTTTTTAGCTGTTAGTACTTCCCTCAGAATCCTATTAGGCTGCCCTGAATTATGGTTTTCTTCTAGCTCATTTTAAGATGATGTAGTAGATGTAGTAGGCAGAATAATGGCCCCCCAAAGATATCCCTGGCGTAAGGCCCAGGACCTGTGACTTACACTGCAGAGGGGAAGTAAAGTGGCTAATCAGCAGATAGGGGGAACAGGGTGGATTATCCAGGTGGGCCCCGATAAGGATAAAGGTCCTTAAAAGTGGAAGAAGGAAGTGAAAGGGTCAGTGAAGAGATGGGATGATGGAAGCAGGTCACAGAAGCAAGGTTGCTGGAGGAAGGGGGCCATGAGCCAAGGAGGCCTCTGGCAGTTGGAAAAGGCAAGGAAATGGATTCACCCCTACAGCCTCCAGAAAAGAATGTAACCCTAGATACCTTGATGTTATCCCGTGAGATCCGTGTTGTATTTCTAATTATGGAACAGTTAAGATAAATGATTGTGTTCTTTCATCTTTAAGTTTATGGTAATTTGTTACAGTAGCTATAGAAAATGAATAGATTTTATAACATGTAAATATCACATCAACACATTGTGTACTTTAAAATCGTACAATGTTACATGCTAATTATATTTCAAAGCTGAGGGGGGAAAACTTGGTACCCAGAAGTGGGGCACTGCTATAACAAATAACCGAAAATGTGGTAGTGGCTTTGCCATTGGGCAATGAGTAGATGCTGGAAGAATTTGGGGAACATGACAGAAAAGGCCTACATTGCCCTGAACAGAGTGTTAGTGGAAAGCTGGATGTCAGTGACCTTGGCAGATCCGAAAGAAGTGAGCAGGGTAGAGAAAACTCTTATCCCTATAGAGAATGCTCACAGTGTTTTGAAGGTACTGTTGGTAGAAATATGGATGCTAAAGTTGCTACTGGGAGGGCTCAGAAGGAAATGAGGAAGGTGTTAGCAACTGGAGGGAATGGGACCCTTGTCCTACAGCTGCAGAGAGCTTAGTAGGATTGTGTCCCACAATTATATAGAAATCAGGGCTTGTGAGCTTGGCTGTTTAACTGAGATTTCCAGAATGTCAAGGTGCAGCCTGGTTTCTTTTTACCACTTAGAGTAAAAGTGGAGAGTAGAGAAATGAATTGAGACACCTGTTAAAGAGCCAGGGGTTCTTTCTAAATACATTATTGTGTTGTACACCTGAAACAGATAGGTTATGTCAGTCATACCCCCTGCCCCCAAATAAGAATTCCTGATGTGGGAAAATTTCAGCCTACCAAAATGGCAAAGGATGCTAAAAATCAAGCCATTCAGTAAGAAAGTGTGCTCTGTAGGAAAAGTCAAAGGAGTTACTCTGCAGCCTTTTGCTAACACCTCAGAAGCATGAAAAGGTCAGAGAGTCTTCACTCACACACAACACTACTAAGAGATCAGGAGTGTGAGTCATAGATTCCCTCGGCATCTAAGCAGAAGCCAGAAATACAGTTGGGCCTCCTTAGGCAAGTTCTGTGGTGGAGGCCCTCGTCTGAGGGAGTGAGGCCCTGCCTGTCTGTGGGGTCCTGGAAGGCTCGTGAGACGCTTGCAGCAGCAGCACCACGGCCAGTCTGGATGAAAGGGATGGAGGGAGACAAAGTGAAAGAAGGTTGTCAGGGTCCCAAATTCTCCCAACAGGATACCGGAGGCTGAGAAGACTGCTCAGCTTTAAACCCATGCCGCCCTCACAGAAAGGAAGGATGGCTCTGAGGGCAGGGTACAGGCCCATAGCGTGGAGCTGGGAACTGTGGAGAATTCTACCCAGCAGCTGAAACCTTTGCCAGTTTGCCTGGCTGGATTTCAGAATTGCTTGGGACCAGTGACTTTTTTTTTTTTTTTTTCCTTCCTCATTCCATTTTCTCCTTGTGAACAGGACAATCTAAGTGCTATCCTGTGATAGCCCCACCATTGTATTCTGGGAGCAGAGAACTTGTTTTCTAGTTTCACAGGCCCACAGGTGGAGAGAAATTTCTCTTTAGGAGAGAGTATACCCAGTCTTACCTGTACCTAACTGAGCCGATTTTTGATAAGGTCAGGATTTTTGAGTCAGTGGGATTTCAATGAGCTTTTGGGCTTAGAGTTGGTGCTGTAATGCCTTGAGATCTGGGGGGGATCTTGGCGTGGGGTGAATGTATTGTACCTGTGAGATGGCTGCAGCCTTGCTGACACAGTGACCTTAGCCCCGTTAGCCCTATGTTGGACTGCTAATCCACGGAACTGTAAGACAGTACATTTTTATTTGAAGCCACTAATCATGGTCCTCTGTTACAGCAAGAAAAGAACTGTAATAGAGTAGATGACCACTCTGCATATGTAGACTGTTGTGTGACCTGAGAAACCATGGAGATTAAGAAAATCTGAAGGCAGACACTTCATAAAATGGTATACAAATGGCCAATAAATACATGGAAACGTTCTCAGTAGTATTAGTCCTGAGGGAAATGCAGATTAAAACCTCAGTGAGATATTCTTCCATACCCACCAGAATCTGTTAAAATAACAAAACCTGACAGCACCAGAATCACCAAG
The DNA here is from genome assembly GCF_030435805.1 of Mustela lutreola. NCBI lineage: Eukaryota > Metazoa > Chordata > Mammalia > Carnivora > Mustelidae > Mustela > Mustela lutreola. Next base: position 180,929,111 of record NC_081293.1, on the reverse strand, counting down.
TATATTGTAGGTGGGAATATAGATTGATACAATTGCCTTAGAAAAACCTACACAGAAAACTTATGAGGAAAAAATAACTTAAAGCCCTGAAAGACTCAAAGTTTGCTTGAACAAATGTTTCTGCATAGATCAATTAAACAAAGATTTCAGTATTCTCTAAATTAATTTCAGTAAATTCAGGGCAATCTCAGAAAAAAATCAACAGGCTTTATACTATGGAGTTAGAAAAGTTGGTGCTAAAGTTTGTGTGGAAAAACAAACATTTAAGAGTAGCCAGGAAACAACTGTAGAAAAACTGTGAGCCCTACAGGTCTGTGCAGTATTAAGGCCCTGGACACTTAACAGTGTGATATTGGTGGATGGAATAAAATTGTGTGATGACTCTAATGAGTCACCTTGGCCATGCTGATTGACATTTTCAGAATTTTCTGGTACAAATGGAAAGCATAGAATCAGATCCAAATACATATGGAAATTTAGTGTACGCCAAAGTGGTATTTCCAGTCACTGGGATAAAGAGGTATTTCCTGATACATGATGCTGGGACAACTGAGTAGTACTTGGAAAAATAAAAGTAGATCTGTATTTCACATCCTATACACAAGTAAACTAAATGGACATGGAATATAAATTTAAAAAATGGAAGCCTACAGGTACCAAAAGAAAACATGAGCGTATTCCTCTTTATTTTTGTTGTAGGGGAAAGTTTTGTTAGGACTGTAATTCCAGAGGCAGTGAAAGAAAAGACTGAAAAAAATTTGACTACATAAGTTTCTTTTAGTTACGTGGCAAAAGCACTACATAGAAGATGATCCAGGGGTTTTGGGTAGGTCTTAGTGGCATGGTTTCTTATGTCCATGGTATCCTACACAACATTGCCACTCCTTTTGTGACAAAAGTGATGTGACCGTAGGCTCATGACTTAAGAGATCCAGTAGTGTTACCATATTCTGTTTCACCTAGGAGCCGACAGCCTGATGCAATGGTGGGATGACCTATGGAATGCTCAGCTGGGGTAGTAGGTTACAGATGGGACCCTATTTAGTTGGAAAATTCTCCTCTAGGATCAGCCTATGCATTAAATGGATGGTCAGTGTAGTGTATGGTACCAAGAAATATACTATGTGGGTCTAGGAATCAAGAGGTGGAAGTAGGACTTCCCATTGACTCCTGGTTCCCACTGTTTGAAGCTTGCCTTCAGCTCAGAAATACCCCACGCTTCTAGATCTGTGTGTCTCAGTCACCGGTTGGCAACCACGGGCACCCACCCCAGGTTCCAGTGTCAGAGAAGTCATAGGGCAGACAGAGAGCTGGATTGCACATTGGAAATGATGACTACTATTAGGCTACTTTGGATTATTTATGTAGTGGATTATTTACCAGCAGGTTTTAAAAAAAAAAAAAAAGCTGCTGTCCTCAGTTACCACAGAGGTAATTGACCTTGATCATGGTCTGGAGCTAGGCTTGTTGCTATACAAACATGGAAGAGAGGACTGTATCTAGAATTCAAGGTATGGAGTATATTTTGGTATATTCATGTCTGAGACAGTGGTGAATAGAGAATAGGGAACAACCACTGTTCCACCCCTGCTAAAATCTCCCAACAAAGAGCTCACATCCCTTGGGGTAAAAGTTTGATTCACTTATCAGACACCAGACCAAGAGCACTAAGGTGCTGGCAGAGAGCGAGGGAGATATAGGAGGAGTGATTATGGGAAGGAGATGGTGAACCTCAGTTACGGCTTTGGAATGGGTCATAGCAGCAAGGATTGTACCATATGCCCGTCATTTTCCTGCATCTTGTAGAAAGAACGGATGGTTACCATCGCGGAGGCTCGGTGATTGGTTCATTTTCCTGGAGGACACGTTCAAATTTGAGGGGTGCAAAGGGTGGACGGTTCGGGGTACTGCTTTTGAGCCACCTCCCGTTTTCTCAGCCTTCCCTCTGATCCCTGCTGCACTCGTGGTCCGCCGCTCTGGGCAGGGGCTGGCTCCCTGGCCTCGGTAGTGCCTTGCTCCAGGCACACGCCGTGCCCGCCTCGTGTTTCTCCTCTTGCCCTGCTGTTCTCTGGCACTCCGGTTTGGGCACTCACCTGTGGGAGTTAACATGTGAATTTAACCCAACGGGGAGTTAACACTCTGGATTTAACTCTCTGCCAGTGGCTGAGACCTAGTGGGTAAATTCTTTCCTTTTCATGCCTGCGGCGGCAGTGACCCACTAGAAAAAATTTCTTTGTATTAATTTCCCTCCTTTTTTGCTCACCTTCCTGTCTTCACTTCCCTTCCCTCAGAACACATTCCCAAATAAAGTACCTGTGTCTGTAAGCCTTTGTCACGGCAGCTCAAACTGAGAGAAGCACGGAGCAGAAGTCAGCAAACTTTCGCCTGTGGCTAAAACTGCCACCTCATTTTGTAAATAAAGTTTTATTGGAACAGAGCCATGCTTTTTTTTTTTTTTAAATGTCTTCTGCATGGCTGCTTTCATGCGATGCAGAAGCCAAGGAGAGAGACCTCAGAAGAAACTGAACCTGCCAAGCCACAATTTCTATCTAATTGGAAAAATGCAAATATTTGTGAAAAAGCCTGGTTGATAAATTATTTATATCCCAATAGTGGAAATCTGTGCCACTATTAAAATGGTATTTTAGGTGTATATTTGGATATTTAAAAATATATAAGTACCTAAAATTAAAAGAAAAAACCTACCAATAGGGAAAGCTTATTAAGATATATTAAGTGAAAAAGGGAGGTGCCAGAAGAGTGGAGATTCACCTGCATGTGTTTTTATGTCTCTGTGGTTTTATATATTTTTTAAAAGTTCCTTAAGAAAATGTTAGTGACTGTTCACAATGATTGTCTTTAGTTGAGCGGCACTATAGCCGAGGGTGGGTGAGGCGAGGCTTCGACTTTATATTATGCCTTTCTGAACGTTTTCAATGCATACTCTTATGTGAAGATACTTCTGTAACTAAAAAAAATGAAGAAATTGAAGGACTATCAGTTCTTCACAACTTTCTCCTCTGGCAACCTGATGGAGCAAGTTGGAGTTGTAGGCTGTTTTGGATCCTGTGAAGGGGAGGCGATGGATAGTCGGTTTGGGAGACAGGAAGATAAAAGGGTGAATAACAGCATGTAAGGGCTAAAAACCTCTTTGAAGTATGGACATGGAATTCAGTAGCTCCGTCCAACTCTTCTCCTTATTTCTGAAACGCAGTAGAAAGGTCTGAAGTCACTGACAACTGTCACTTTAGGAAGCCATTCCTGAGAGAGCATGACCTTGAGAGTTAATCATTTTAGTCCATGTCTTTTAAGAAGTCTGATGGGTTTTTAGGAGTTGGGGGATTTCACCATTGTCTTTACTTTTTATGCCAGTTACAAGCACCTAAAGTTATATATTTTGTTTATGTGATAAAGTATATTATTTCCCCTCTCATTAATATGTTAGCTCCGTGAAGGCGAAGACTTTGTTTTGCTTGCTGCTCTAAACTTAGGCTTTTTAAGAGCCTTTTACCCAATAGGTTTAATGTTCCTCTGCAGAAGACAGTCGGTGAATATTTGCTGAATGAATCGCTTCATTAAGATAATTATGGGGACAATGGGAATTAGCTGGGGGTGAGCTCCACAGGAGAGTGTTAATTGATTTCATGGTACCTCATTTGATTTTTCTTAGTCTGACTAAGGACATGACTGGAAAGGAAGATGTGTACCGAGGCCCAGCCATCAGGGCTCTCTGCAGAATCACTGATGTAAGTTCTCTTTGTTTACTGAAGCATCAAAAGGGACAGTGTGTTTATCTACAGGTGGGCGTGTACATGTAATAGGATTCCTTAGTCTGACTTTGTGCGTCTTAGGTATTACAAAAACCACCAGAAAGGCTTTTGTGCCTCCAGGCTTTTTTCCTTTCAGGTTGTCTTTTCCTTTTGTGTATTTAGATTGGTCTCTTTCTCTCTCTATTTGCCCTCCTAGTCAGGGAACATTGCTTGCAGGAGACCAAAACCCATTTGAATTTAGTTTTTTTTGTTTTTGTTTTTGTTTTTAACTTTATTGTAGAGAGTAGATCTTTCAGAATTTGAGGTGAAGCTTACAACAGATGCCAGAGCAAGAAATAGGACATCTCTGAGGAACTCAGCAGCAAGATTTCTAGGATATTTACGATTGTGATCCATCAACTTACCAGGCTCAGGCCTCCTCACTGAAATAGTGGAGAGAACCTGGTTAGCCATCGGCCGGCCTGTGGCCGTGTAGCCATGTAGATGTGAGTCAGGTATTTAACCTTGACTCCATCCCTGACATCTGGGGGGATGAGGTTATAAAGTATATTAGGCTGTCGCTTTCTAGGAACTCTGAGTAGGAAAGGTTAAAAGGAAGGGCAGGCTGAGCATTGCCAAGCATATCAAATAATATTTCAGCTCTATCCATGGTTGGGTATGTTTTATGTGGATGGTTGCAGTCTTCTCAAGTTTTAAAGGTTGTGTAACAGCAAATGGTAAATCTGGATGCTAAGAGGAGTAGTAGAAATGGTACAATGTTCTTTGCTGCTCAACTGTTTGGCTGTGGTGGTTTTTGTTTTTCGTATTTAAATTGATCACAGAAGACGTGACAGAGGCAGTGCTGGCAATAAGGCTGTCTGAGTATTGATCTCCGTCTGTTTACACATCTTCATCTGCTACCAGCCTCCCAGTGCTCAGCTTTCCTCCAGTTAAATTTAAAAAGAACTTTATTTTCAGAGGATTTCCTATTGAGGGCTTACTATAGTAGTATATTAACATGTAATTCTTTGGTATCTAAAATAATCAGGGATTCCATTTGATTGAGAGGATTCTATGGAACCCACATAAAATACATCCCCTTCATACAGAGGTATCTTCAGAATTTCAAAACAGCTCCATCCCCATCTAGGAATTTCTTTTATAACTGCCCTGAGTAAGTTGAGCCTCTCTTTACAAACTGGGATTCTCCACTTTGAGACTATTGATGTCATTGTGGAACAGTTAAGTTTTTTTCCTTCCATATACACTTAAATATTCCTCTTTGAAGATTTTTGTCTGGGTCCTGCCCTCTGGGGTAGGATTACTCTGTTATATGATAATCCTTTTAATGCTTTCTAAATACTGGCACAGAAACAAATAGATGACTGCTTTTGTAAATGACTTTGAAGCAGTAGTTTTGGGTGAAAATGTTTTGCTTCAACAGCGTTTTCTTTATTCTTGTTACCAGGGAACAATGCTGCAGGCCATCGAGAGATACATGAAGCAGGCTATCGTGGATAAAGTCTCCAGCGTATCCAGCTCCGCACTGGTGTCTTCCTTAGTAAGTGAGCAAGCAGCCGCCTGCTTCTAGCGGCCGTTAGTTTCTACCACAAAAACCAAGTATTACTGCGATTCTCTCCCAAATGAAACATTCACAAAATGTACCTACATCATTTATCCCAGAGGGTTTTATCAGAGGAGCGTTAAAATGGGCAGTTAAAAACATGAAATTTTCCCTCTTGGTATGATGCTGTACAGGTCTCTAAAAAAGTCCTTACTGTCTCAGCAGCCAGTCAACTTACAGTTTATATTTTTCTGAGGTTTGGTTTTGTTTTCTTTCTAATCAAGGTGTGAAAGAGTTCCAGATTCAGTTGAAGTTCCTGATGAAGAAACACAATTGAGATTTTTCTTTTCAGTGATAAAATCTGGATATTTGTATCTCAAACAGTGTACCCAAAACTTATGTAAATTCCTCTTTTTTTTCCTTTTCTGGCTTAATGAATATCATTTATTCGTATGAAATCTTTATATGTTCCACGTTTTAAGAATAAATGTACATTAAATCTTGGCTTAAAAAAAAAACACCTGGGAAATCTTCATGTTGAAAGGTTTTGGTAATTAGCGTTCTGTTGTATACATAATGAAGATGGGCTTAAGAGAAAGTGGTGGACAGGCAAGACACTGGCTGAGTTTTTAAAAATTTTTGTTTATTTTTTAAATCATTGTGACCTGTACTTCTGCCTCTTGCTGCTTTGTCCTCTACTTTCCATAGCATGTGTGGTGTGCTTTAGTCCAGAGCCTCTTGTCCCACTTTTAAATTTCTTACCGGAAAGTGGTCTTTGTTTCAGCAATACTTTTTCTTTCTCCTGTTTATCCAAACAAAATGCATTCATCACAGCCTTATCACATTGCATTTGATGAGAATCGGTTGTTCCTGGGGGAATGGATTAGGTTAGACCCAGAAGAGGTTATGGGTCTGGAATATAGTTGGTCCAGCAGGGGATATATCAGTACTGTTTCTCTCTCTCTCTCTTTTTCCCTTCCAATTGAGTTCTGCTTCCTGGAAGTAGAACCTAGAAAGCGAACGTTATTAAGCACCTTCGAGTCACTAGCCCTTCCTTTGCTGTCCGTCCCTTCGCATCGCGTTCTTTCATGCATGTCTCTCAGCGACCCCCCACCCCCACCCCAACATCTTGGAGAAAGTTTCTGGTTTATTAATTGCCTTGTGAGTAGAGATTTGAAATAGATTACTAAAAGCTACAGAGTTGTCTCTCTCATTTGGAAATGTCTGTTAGTGATTTTCTAAGAAAACCAGTTCACGCTTGCAAACCTCTAGTCACCGTGCATGATCTCCTCTTACTTTGCTCTGTGTCTAGCACATGATGAAGATAAGCCATGATGTGGTTAAGCGCTGGGTCAACGAAGCCCAAGAAGCCGCTTCCAGCGACAACATTATGGTCCAGGTACCACCATCGAGTCACACTGGGTCTTGGGACCAGATTTCTTTAACCCTCCATCTTAGGGGCAATGTGTTGACTCCCCAGATGTGTACTAGCTAAAGGCTAATACGGAGTGGCTTATTAGTACGTATTCTCAAGTACGTATCCCACTGATTAGAATTACTGTCTGAGGCCCTGCTAGTGTTTCTTAAAAGCTGTAGGAAAGTTCAAGAAAGATTCTTACATTCAGTGGTGGTTGGAGATGCTCATTCCAAAGGTCCTTCATATTGCATTTCCTACCTTTATTTGAAAAATAATTTGTGATGAAGGATGTCCCAGTTCTAGGCTTTTCAGAACTTTGTTATGGTAGACATTACACAAACAGTGAAGAGTAATTTTTAGTTGTGAAACTTAAAAACCTTCTTGGGAAGATCTTTTGATACTCGTTAGTTCCTAATTAAAAGGAATACTATTAAAATTTTAACTGGCAATTTTGTGTACTTGAGAGGATATGTATTCATCCCCTTTCAGTGTTTACAATTTCTCATGTTAGCATATTCAGTTATGAGGAAACAGAGTAGTAATTTTTCCCTCAAGGAACATTCTCACTCTTTTAACTCTTACTGTGTTTTTACACAAAGTGCCACCATAATTACACTCTTTAAGTCTGCTTTAGGAGTTTACTCCTTTAACTACTAACATGGCCGCAGATGACTTAAAGCCACTAACAGAGACCTGTGACACTGGTAAAGCCTGGGACCCGAGAGCCTTTGTCCTAAGGATGTGTGGGGCCACGCTGAACCTTCTAGAGCCATCTTCGGATTGTAGGTCACCTCTTTAATACCGCTGGTCCAATCTGAGTCTTTGATTTCTGGGGGTGAAGCTCTTATCCTCTCAGTCTTGCCTGTGTTTGATTCAGTATGCAAAAGATATTCTATTGGTATACATTTCACTTGGGTTTCTCTTTACTAAAAATCTAGGGCCACATGATTTGATTTTCCTGGAAGTTTGTCCTCTCTCTCCTCAGCTTTCTGTGTGTGACATCGTTTTTCTTGTTCTTCAGTACCATGCATTGGGAGTCCTGTATCACCTCAAAAAGAATGATCGCCTTGCTGTTTCTAAGATGTTGAATAAATTTACTAAATCTGGTCTCAAATCACAGTTTGCTTACTGCATGCTGATCCGAATTGCCAGTCGCTTACTAAAAGAAAACGAAGAGGGGTAAGTGTCTTCACCTAAACCCCAGTTATTTTCTGTTTGCTGGGTTAACCTACTTCCGAGTTTATTTCCTTTCTGTGTTTTTTTTGGGGGGTAGTGCTGATTTTACAGATGGATTTGGTGTTTTCCAAATAAAGGAAATTCATGGGATTCTAAGTAATGCAATCTTTTTAAAGAATTTACCTTAATGTATGCTCTGGCATATGTGTTTAATAGATTATGATTGCAAATAATATGGTAAGAAACTGATACTGAACAAGAAATACTTTTGGATTTTAGGGTGTGCAATAATGTGAAAGCTAGAAGTGACATGAAGAACCTTGTTTGTTCCTTTTATTTTTATAAAAGAATATTGAAGTGCTGTATTTAATGATTTATTTATATAAAGGGCATGAAGGAGGAAAAGAGAATTTCACATTTGTAAGGCTCAGATCATTCATGAAGTAGTGTTACATTATTTGATGGTAGGCTATGATAGTAGAAGGATGAATATTGTAATCTCTTAACTAACCACAAAAAAAGAAAATAGATCTAGCATAAATGTCAATAGAGAAGATAAAATGGAATATTAAAAAAAATATATTCGGTTGAGCTTCCTGCTTCTGGTAATGGTGGAGTAGCTTGTTCATACTAGTCCTCTGCAAATACTTCTGTCATTAATACAAAACTTTGCCTTCCATCAAAAGTAGAAAAACCCACCACTGTTTGAAGTACTGGTGAGTGGTGAAAAGTAGGAAAAACTGAAAGGAAGTTGATGTCTGAGAGGCAGAAACTGTAATAAGTGAGATTTCTATATTTCTGGCTAGTCTCCTGAGATCCTACAGTTCCCAGATGTGGGATCACAGAAAGCCAGAGTATTTACTGGACAAGAGGGGTCAGAATATAGTTTGAGATTGGAGGAGTGATGAAAACCTGTGCTGGAAATCCTGAAAGGAGGGAGCCTCAATTAGGGTAAGCCCTACCAAGGCCATTTCAAACTCTGCAAAACTCTGTGGTGTATATACAGTAAAAAATTGATAGACATGCAAAGAATTTAGAAAATGTGACTAGTAGTTAAGAGATAAAGCAGTCAACAGATACTGACTCAGATATGCCCTGGACATTGGAATCAGCAGACAAAAACTTGAGCAGATTTATAAAAGATGCTTTCAAGAGTTTAAGTGGGAAATAGTTATAATGGATCAGTGGGGGAAATGAAAACTATAAAAAGGGACTAAAAAGATATTCCAGAGCTTTAAATTCCTTGCCAGTCAGAATTCAACCAGAGAAGCAGAACCTGTAGCAGATAAATATATAAAGAGATTTATTACAAGGAATTGGCATTTGCAGTAGGAGCTTGCTAAGCAAGTCCAAGATCTTTAGGGCAGGCTGTTGGGAAGGGAAGATACCACAGGCAGGTTGGAACTCGGGCACAGGGTGAAGCTGCTGTCCACTGGTGGAATTTGTCATCTCACATTTTACTATAAGCAGCAAGATGAAACCAGGTCACACCTTCAACACTTTCCCTGGAAAATTCCCTCCAGTAAAGAGTCAGGTTCATTATCTACAGGTTTTATTTTCCCTATAACTGCAGGACAAGATTTCGCTAATCTCTCCACTAACCTATAACAAGGATCCATTTTACTCCAGTTTACAATAACTTCTTCTTCCTTCTGTGCTCTTGCAGGATCCCCCAAGACTGGATTTTCCCCCTTCCTTCCCTTTTAATTCTAGTATAGTTAGCATACAGTGTTCTGTTAGTTTCAGGTGTACAGTATAGTGATTCAAGAATTCCATACATCACCCAGTCCTCATCAGAACAAATGCACTCCTTAGTGAGATAACTCCTGTTATCTCACCCCCATCCACCTCCCCTCTGGTAACCATCAGTTTGTTCACTATAGTTAAGAGTCTGTTTCTTGGTTTATCTCTCTCTTTGCTTTATTTGTTTTGTTTCTTAAATTCCACATATAAGTGAAATCATATATTTTTCTGACTTATTTCACTTAGCATTATACTCTTGAGCTCCATCCATGTTGTTGCAAATGGCAAGATTTTGTTCTGTCTTATGGCTGAATATGGTTGTGTGTGTGTGTGTGTGTACATACACACACACATACCCAGTCTTCTTTATCCATTGATTTATCGATAAACACTTGGGCTGCTTCCATAACTTGCTTACTGTAAATAATGCTGCAGTAAACATAGGGGTGCATGTATCCTTTTGAATTAGTGTTTTTTTTTTTTTTAATAGGGTGACTATCATGGGGTATTTTTATTTTTAACTTTGAGAAACCTTAAACTCCATATTGTCCTTCATAGTGGCTGCACCAGCTTGCATTCCCACCAAGAGTATGAGTGTACCTTTTTCTCCACATCCTCACCAACACTTGTTGTTTCTCATGTTTTGTTTTGTTTTGTTTTTTAAAGATTTTATTTATTTATTTGAGAGAGAGGAGGTGAGAGAGAGCATGAGCGAGGAGAAGGTCAGAGGGAGAAGCAGACTCCCCATGAAGCTGGGAGCCCGATGCAGGACTCGATCCCTGGACTCCAGGATCATGACCTGAGCCGAAAGCAGTCGTCCAACCAACTGAGCCACCCAGGCCTCCCGTTTCTCATGTTTTTGATTTTAGTCATTCTGACAGGTGTGAGGTCGTGTCTCTGTGGTTTGGGGTTGCATTTCCCTGGTGATGAGTGATAGAGGGTATCTTTTCATGTTCTTTTGACCATCAGTATTCTTCTTTGGAGAAATGTCTGTTCATGTCTTCTGCCCATTTTTAATTGGATTGTTTTCGGAGTGTTGAGTCTTAGAAGTTCTTTATATATTTTGGATACTAACTCTCCATCAGATATGTCCTCTCCTTGCAAATGACCTCTCCCAATTAGTAGGTTGTCTTTTAGTTTTGTTGATTGTTTCCTTTGCTGAGCAGATGCCTTTTATTCTGATGAAATCCCTATAGTTCATTTTTGCTTTTGTTTCCCTTGCTTTAGGAGATGTATCTAAAAAGATACTGTTACAGCCAGTATCAGAGAAATTACTACCTCTGCTCTCTTCTAGGTTTTTTTATGCTTCCAGGTCTCATATTTAGGTCTTTAATCCATTTTGAGCTTATTTTTATGTATGGTGAAAGAAACTGGTCCAGTGTCATTCTTTTGCAGGTAGCTGTTCAGTTTTCCCACACCATTTGTTGAAGAGACTGTCTTTTTCCCATTGCATATTCTTGCTCTTTTTGTAGATTAGTTGACCTTATATTTTTGGGTTTATTTCTGGCCTTTCTATCCTTTTCTTTGAATCTGTTAATCTGTTTTTGTGCCATTACCATATTGTTTAGATTGCTACAACTTTGTAGTATAACTTGAAATTGTGATACCTCCTGTATGGTTTTGTTTTTTTTCAAGGTTGCTTTGCTTATTTGGGGTTTTTGTGGTTCCATGCAAATTTTAGGATTGTTTGTTCTAGTTCTATAAAAAAATACTGTTGATATTTTATTAGGGATTACATTAAATCTGTAGATTGCTCTGAGTATTATGGACATTTTAACAATGTTTGTTCTTCCAATCCATGAGCATGGAATATCTTGCCATTTGTGTTCTTTTTAATTTCTTTCATTAGTGTTTTATAATTTTCAGAGTACAGGTTTTTCACCTCCTTGGTTAAGTCATCCCTAGGTATTTTATTATTATTGGTGCAATTGTGAAAGGGATTGCTTTAGTTTCCTTCTGTTTATTATTAGTGTGTAGAAATGCAGTGGGTTTCTGTGACATTGACGTTTTTCATCCTGTGACCTTACTGAATTTATCAATTCTAGTAGTTTTTTGGTGGAGTCTTTAGAATATATACTATACTATATATAGTATATGCAAATAGTGAAAGTTTTATTTCTTCCCTACTAACTTGGATTCCTTTTATTCCTTCTTCTTGTCTGATTGCTATGGCTAAGACTTCCAGTACTATGTTGGATAAAAGTGGTGAGAGTGGACATCCTTGTCTTATTCCTGATCTTAGGGGAAAAGCTTTCTGCTTTTCACCATTGAGTATGTTAGCTGTGGTTTTTTCATTTAAGGCCTTCATTATGTTGATGTATATTCCCTCTAAACCTACTTTGTTGAGGGCTTTTATCATGAATGAATGTTGTAGTTTGTCAGATGCTTTTTCTGAAGTGATATGGTTTTTATCCTTTTTCCTATTGAAGAGATATATCACATTGATTGATTTGCAAATATTTAACTACCTTGCATCCCTGGAATAAATCTCACTTAATTGTGGTGAATGATTTTTTTTTTTTTAAGGATTGTTGGATTCAATTTTTAATGTATATATATTTTAAAATATTTATTCATTTATTTTAGAGAGAGCATAAGTGGGAGGTGCAGAGGGAGAAGGAGAGAGAAACTCAAGCAGATTCCGTGCTGAGTATGGAGCACTACACAGGACTCAATCTCACTACCCTGAAATCACCTTTTGAGTTGAAACCAAGAGTGGGATACTTAACTGACTGCAGTCACCAGGTGCCCTGATTTGCTAATATTTTAGTGAGGATTTTTGTATCTGTGTTCATCACAGATTGTAGTACTTTTTTTTTTTTTTGGTAGTGCCTTTATCTGGTTTTGGTATGGGGGCAATACAGGCCTCATAGTTTTTATTCCTCTTCTATTTTTTGGAATAGTTTGTGAGGAATAGGTATTAATTCTTTAAATATCGGGTAGAAGCCATCTAGTCCTGGACTTTTGTTTGTTGGGAGTTTTTTGATTATGGATTCAGTTTTATTGCTGGTCATCTATTTAAGTTTTCTATTTCTACTAGATTCAGTTTTGGGAGGTTATGTTTCTAGAAATGTATTCATTTCTTCTAGGTTGTCCAGTTTGTTGGCATATAGTTTTTCATAATATTCTATTGCAATCCTTTGTATTTCTGTGGTGTGGGTTATTATTTCTCCTCTTTCATTTCTGATTTTTCTGAGTCCTCTCTTTTTTGATGAGTCTAAGGGTTTATCAATTTTGTTGATCTTTTCAAAGCTGATCTTTTCAAAGAACCAGCTCTGCTTCTTTGATCTCTGTTCTGTTTTTTAGTTTATATATTGTTTATTTCTGCTCTAATCTTTATTTTCTTCTACTGGTTTTCAATTTTGTTTTTCTTTTTCTAGCTCCTTTAGGTGTAAGGTTAGGTTGTTTATTTGAGATTTTTCTTGCTTCTTGAGGTAGGCCTGTATTGCTATAAACTTCCCTCTTAGAACTTTTTTTGCTGCATCCCAGAGATTTTGAACTGTTAGGTTTTCATTTTCATTTGTCTCCATGTATTTTATTTCCTCTTTGATGTTTTTGGTTGACCCATTCATTGTTTAGTACTATGTTATTTAACCTCCATGTATTTGTGCTCATTCCAGATTTTTTCTTGTGGTTGATTTCTAGTTACATAGTGTTGTGGTCAGAAAAGATGCATGGAATGACTTCGATCTTTCTGAATTTGTTGAGACTTGTTTTGTGGCCTCATATGTTATCTATTCTGGAGAATGTTCCATGTACACTTGAAAAGAATGTGCATTCTGCTGTCTTAGGATAGAGTCCAAGACCAGATTTCTACAAGTGGTCTGTGAACCCTCACAGGCAGTGTTCTTAAAGACCAGATTGCTAATAGCAGTCTGTTTAAGGCAATTTAGGCTTTTTTCATCATGCTTCCCTGAATTCTACGTTTCTACTGGCTTCCAGAGACAATTCCACAGTTTCACGTTTTTTTTACAGTAACACCTCACTGTTAGATACCAAAATCTGTATTCATTCTTTATTGTAACAAATGATCACAAACATAATGGCTATTAAAACATCCATTTATGATCCTGTGGTTCTGTAGGTTAGACAGAAGTCTCATGGGCTAAAATCAGAATGTTAGAAGGATGCTGATGCTTACTGGAGGCTTTGGGGGAAGAATTCACTTTTAATCTTATTTACGTTGTTGGCCAAATTCATTTCTTTGTGGTTAAAGATCAGTAGGTCTCTATTTCCTTAAGCGCTGTCAGCCAGGGGTTGGTGTGTGTCATGTAAGATAACATATTCACAGGTTCCATGGAAGAAGCCTGGACATCTGGGGGGCCATTCTGCCTGCCACACAGACAGTAACCGAAATGGGTAATTTACTGGATAGAGATGGCTAGCAAAAGAGTGAAGGGGTTAGTGTATTTGAAGGAAGAGTAATAGAAAGTAACTAATTTGAAGAACACAGAAAACAAGATGAAAGAAGAATAAATGCTTCAGAGAACTGTGGGTTACTGTCAACTGGTATACCACTTGGTGTGTAATTGGAATTCCTGAGGGAGATGTGAGAGACGGGAGCAGAAAAGCTATACGAAGAAATAATGAACAGATTTCCCAATATGCATTCATTCCACCAGTGCAAGGTTCATTTAACAGTCAAAACCCAGCATAACATTCCTCATTTAAAGAATAAAGGAGAATAATCTCAATATCGTAATGGATGCAGAAAAAGCACTTGATAAAATTGAGTGACAATTTATGATTAGAAATCTCTTCTCACAGCAAAGAATAGAAGGGAACATCATTATTCTGATAAGGGTGCCAAAAAAACTTCCAGTAGACTTTATACTTATTAGTGGCCTATTAAGGATTTCCCCCTGAGATTATAAATGAAACAAGGATGCCTACTAACATTTATATATATGAATATATATAAACTTTTTTAAAGCAGCATTTTACTGGAAGTCATACTTGATGCAATAAATAAAAAAAAAAATCTAAGGATTGGAAAGAGGGCATAAAACTGTCTGCTGACAATATGATTGTGTATGTAGAGAATGTAAAATCTATGCATTAGCTATCAGAATTGATATAACTGATATGTGAATTTATCAAGGTTACTGGATAGGTCAGATTCCAAAATTGATTTTATTTCTATATTCCAGCAACCCATCAGTAAAATAAGATTTTGAGGGGCACCTGTTTGGCTCAATCAGTTAAGTGTCTGACTCTTGATTTAGGCTCACGTCATGATCTCAGGTTTGTGAGATCACACCCCACATCAGGCTCTGCACTGGGTATGGAGCCTGCTTAAGATTCTTTTTCCTTCTGCCCCTCCCCTGCCCTACCCTCTCCTTCTTTTTTTGCCTTTTCTACATAAAATAAAATAAAATACATTTTTTAAAAAGACATATTTATTTGAGAGAGTGTGGGTGCCCATGAGCTGAGGGAGGGGCAGAGTGGGGTGTGGGGAGTAGATTCTAGGCTGAGTGAGGGGTCTGATCTGGGGCTTAATCCCAGGATCCTGAGCTCATGACCTGAGCTGAAACCAAGAGTCAGACGCTCAACCCATTGAGCCACCCAGGTGCCCGAGAATAAAATGAAAGTTTGAGGGATGCCTGAGTGGCTCAGGTGGTTGAGCATCTACCTTTTGTTCAGATCATGCTCCCAGGGTCCTGGGGTCCAGCCCTGTGTTGGGCTTTCTGCTCAGCAGGGAGACTGCTTCTCTGTCTCTCTCTCTCTCTGTCAAATAAATCTTTTTAAAAAAAGAAAGCTCACCATAAAAAACAAGTAAAATTGTGAAAAGATGGCACTATTTGTATTGAAATCAAATCCTTAGGAATAAATCTACCCCAAATCGTATACATTTCTACACAAAATTATAAAATGTTCTTGAAGTATAACCTGAGTAAATGAAGGATTAAATCCTCTTCTTCGATTGGAATATTCAATACTATAAAGATGTCACATCTTACTTTGATCTTTGGATTCAGTGGACCCCCGAGCAGAATCTCAGTTGGCATCTCCTAAATACCAAACAGGAATGCATACATTTGTGCGTCAAAAGACAAACCAAGGATACCTCTAGTGCTGCTATTCTGTCCAAATGGAAGGAGTCTGAATGTCTGACAGTGTTAGAATGAGAAAATCAGTTGTTGTGTATTCATACAGTCAGTCACGTTCAACAGAAATGTACAGAGTCCTATAAATGAAACCACGTGGATAAATGTCACTAAGTCACACAGATACATTCTGTATGGTTCTGTTGGAATTAATTTGAGACTTGGTAGGCACAACCCATCTGTAGCCTTAAAAGTTCCTATTTATCTTTAGGGCAGAAAGACAGTTGTGCCTGGAAGGTGGCATCTAGGGGCTCGAGATACTCACCTTCATCATGGTAGCTTTGTAATAATTCACTTACTCCTGTTGTAGAACAAATTACTGAAAAACTTAACCTGATTAAAAGGACAAATACTTATTTTCCCCCACATAGTTTCTGTAGATTAGGGGTTTGGGAGTGTTCTTAGCTGGTTCCTGCTTGAGATCCTTCATGAGGTTGTAATCAAGATGTTGTTCAGGGTTGCGGTCATTGGAAGGCTTGGAGGAGGCTGGAGAATCTGCTTCCAGGGTCACTCACTCACATGACTGGTGCCTTGGTGCAGGCTTTGGCAGGACATCTGAGTTCCTTGCCTCTCCATAAGGCTGTTCAGCGTCGTCATGACATTGCAGAAGTCAGTCATTTTTTTGTGACTTAGTCTTTGAAACCACATTTCAACATCTCTGCAATATTGTTTTGGATAAAAAGATCAACTCTCTTCAGTGTGGCTGGGGACTAGAAAAGGGAACGAATACTACCAGAAACCAAGAATCCCTGGGGGCGTCTCCAAGTTCAGCTACTGTACTAGTATGCTACAGCTGCCTTAACAAAATACCCCAGATTAGGCGGCTTAAACAACAGAAATGTATTTGCTCACAGTTCTGGAAGCCAGGAAATCCAAGATTAGTGTGCCAATAGGGTTGGTGTCGGGTGAGAACTTTCCTTTGGGTTGCAGACTGCTGCCTTAGCACTGTGTGCTCACGTGATCTTCCTTTGGCACATTTGTGTACTTGCGCACACGCCAGGCAAAAGCAAGTGGTCTATCAGATCAGGACTCAACCCTTATAACATCATTTAACTTCATTAATTACTTCCTAGAGGCCCCATCTCTAAATAGAGTCACACTGTGGGTGTGCAGGGAGGCTTGACTATGAATTTGGGGGAGTGAGGGGGACACAGACATTTCGTGTACCTTCTGTATTTTTATAAAATTTAATACGAAGTTAACACTTTGAGGTGGCTGGTCAGTTCTCAGGCCTATGGAAAGGTTGGATCGATCCTTAGAGTGAGCACACACACGGAGCACCAGAGGCTAAGTAGAATGCAGTGCAGACATAAGTGAGCACGCTTTAACGCTGAATTTTTTCTTAACGAGGATAAAGAGAAAATTCTAGAGATTTTATGAAAACAAAGATACTTAACCTGTAGTTTTACTTTAGGTTTTCTGTGGCATTGTATGCAAAGCAGCAATGGAGCAGTGTCTTCCTGGTGCTGTGGGAAAATAACGGTCAGCTTGGAGCACTCTCCCAAACTGTTGTTCAACCGTGGGCCTCAAAGCAAGGTAGTTTTAAGCATAAGGGTTTACCATAAATAGTCTATCAATCACTTTGTAGGAATTATTCATAGATTTACTCCAGCCTGAACAAATACATGCTCAGAAGGCAGCAGTGGGATTTATGAAGTAAGAATGAACAATGGATTAGTATAAGCATTAGTAATTATAAATATTTTAACTTTTTAAAATTTAATATAAAGCTCAGATTCCAGAAGACAGCAACATGACAAATAACGGTGTAGCTGGTGGTATTAGGTGGACATGAAAGCATGCTAAGATTTTGGTTTGGATTTGTTTTGTTTGGTTTGTTTTGGTGTTTCTGGAGAGGAAGATGTTAATTTTTATCTTCTTATATTTATTTATTTAAGCAGTCTCTACCCCCAACATTGAGCTTGCACTCATGATCCCGAGATCCAGCAGCCAGGCACCCCAAGATGTTAATTATCAATGTTAAACTTTGTCAGAAAAACATATGGCCTAGTAACTAAGAATATAAATGGAATGTAAGGCTTAAATAAAAATGGATGAAAGAAAACCTGATCAAAGGTTAGTGAAGAATAATGGAATATATAAATAGAAAACAAATCAGGTGGAGTTCAGTGTAAATGTATTAGTTATCTCTTGCCGTGTGATTAATTAGCACCAAACTTAGCTTATCACAGACATCCTCTCCTAGTTTCTGTGGTCCGGAATCTGGACATGGCTTAGCTTCCAGTTTTGGTCCAGCGTCCTTCATGAAGTTGTAGTCAAGCTGTCAGCCAGAGCTGCTGTCATCTAGATCTGGAGGATCTACTTCCAATTTCCCTCGTATAATGTGGACAAGCCTCAGTTTCTCCCTGGCCGTTGGCCAGGTGCGTCAGTTTCTTGCTTTGGCAGCCTCTCCACTGTCTGCTTGAATGTCCTCACACCATAGCAGTGGCTTTTCCCAAAGCAAGCGAGCAGTAGGAGAGAGGCTCAGGCAGAAAACTGCAGTGCCGTATAAGCCAGCTAATCTTTTCTTTCTTTCTTTCTTTCTTTTTTTTTTTAAATTTAAAAATTTTTAATTTATTTGACAGAGATCAGAAGTAGGCAGAGAGGCAGGCAGAGAGAGAGAGAGGAGGAAGCAGACTCCCTGCTGAGCAGAGAGCCCGATGTGGGACTCGATCCCAGGACCCTGAGATCATGACCTGAGCTAAAGGCAGAGCCTTAACCCACTGAACCACCCAGGCACCCTAAGCTAGTTAATCTTGACAGTGACCTGCTGTCACCGCCGATGTATTCCCTTGGTCACAGAGACCAAGCCTAGTATGTGGGAGGGGACATAGCGAAGTGGGTTTTCGAAAGTATAGAGTCTGCGGGACCATCATAGAGGTTGCCTACCAAGTAAAAATGCTTTGAATAAATGTGGGTGGGTTTACTGACATTATGTCAGGATTACTTATTAAAAGTGTCAGGTCAAGGGGCGCCTGGGTGGCTCATTCGGTTAATTGTCTGACTTTAGCTTAGGTCATGATCTCAGTCCTCGGATTGAGCCCCATGTCGGGCTCCCTGCTCAGCTGTCTCCCCACCCCATGTGCTCTCTCCCTCAATAAAATACATAAATAAATAAAATCTTTAAAGGAGAAAGTATCAGGTCAGGTAAACAAAATAAGAGACCTATTATATAGCCTTTTACTAAAAGACACTTCTAGGGCTCCTAGGTGGCTCAATTGGTTAAATAACTGCCTTCAGCTCAGGTCATGATCCTGGGGTCCCAGGATTGAGTCCCGCTTGGGCTCTCTGCTCGGCAGGGAGTCTGCTTCTCCCTCTGACCCTCCCCCTTCTCATGTTCACTCTCCCTCTCTCTCTCATTCTCTTTCTCTCTCAAATAAATAAAATCTTAAAAAATAATAAGTTTTTAAAAAGACACTTTGAACAGTGACAAGGAAAAGTTTAAAATGTATCAAAAATACATGCTTGATAGGCACTAACACTACAGACACTGATTGCTTCCCTAGCAATAGTGATACAAGCCAGAACACAAGGAATCAGGATTTAGAGCATTAAAAATGACAAAGTGGGATTTTGTATTTTGACAAAAGGAGTGGTCTAAAAAACGGTATCACAGAATTGACTTTATATAAATGGTCGACCCTCAAATAACAGGTTTGAATTGTGCAGTCCACTTACATGTGGATAAATATAGTACAGTACTGTAAATGTATTTTCCTTCTGGTTTTCTTAACATTTTCTTCTCTCTGGCTTGCTTTATTATAAGAATATAGTATAGAATGCACATAGACATACGAAGTATGTGTGAATCAACTATTTATCATGTCAGTAGGGCTTCCAGTTTAATAACAGGTATTTGTGGTCAAGTTTGAGTTCAAAGCTATACATGAATTTTTGACTGCTTAGAGGTTTGGTGCCCCTCATCCCTGCACTGCTCAGGGACGGTTAAGTACTAACTGTACTTAATAACGTTGCTTCACGATATGTCTAGCAAAATTTTAAATATAAGAAAATAAAGGGTTTGGAAGACGCCTAACCCCTCATCTCTCAGAACCCAACAAATCACTTACAAAAGTAGAAGACTGTAGTCAGTCTCTATATCACTGGTAACAAGACTGACCTCATTTAGAATCTAGATCCAAGAGAGAATATGCAATATTCTTGAAAAATTTTACATAGTATATATATAGGGAAATGCATAAGACTTAAAGTTGTATGTACATTATATATAATTGCTGTGGAACGCCCATCTAATGACCATATGCTACGTAGTTGTGCAGTTCTGGTGTCCTAGAAATGCTTTATGTCATATTCTTGGTCATACCTACCGCCAGTAGAAGTCACTATTCTGATTTCTATGTAATAATTTCTTTGCTTTTCTTTAGATTTTTACCCCCTGTGCATGCCTCCATAAATAGTAAGGCTTGGTTTTGTCTTGTTTTGAACATTATGTCAATAGAATCATGCTAGATTTTGTATCTTTTTTTTCCCACTCAGTATTTTGGTGTAAGATTCATCCTTGTTTTTGCTGAAGCTCTAGTTCATTTTAATTTTCTATTTCCTTGATTGAATCCTTCCAGGTTCATTTATATTCATTCTTCTATTAATGGGCACTGGGTTGTTTTCTGTTTTGAGCATTTACTAATGAAACAGCCACAAACAGCATTCCTATGCTTATACGATGCTACCTCATTACCGTAGCTGTCTCTCTCTGTACGTAAGCATTTATTTCTATAGCTTGGTCTCCAGGAATGGAATTGGTAGATCATTGTTAAGACTGTTTTTCAAAGTGATTATACCAATTTACCTTCTAGCCAGTAGGCTGAGATCCGGATCCTGAGGCCAAGACTTGATGTCAAATTTTAAGATTTTTACTAATCAGAGGGGGGGTGTATTAGATTTTCTTTATTGAGATATAACTCCCTTACCACAAAATGCACCTTTTTGGAATGTGTATATTCAGTGGTCTTTAGTATATTCACAAAGTTGTGTAACCACCACCACTAATTCCAGAATATTTTTATCATCCCAAAAAGAAACCCCCTAGCCCATTAACAGTCACTCCCTATTCCCCCCTGCTCTCAGCCCCTGGAAAACATTAATCTGCTTCTCGTTTCTCTCGATTTGCCTGCTCTGAACATTTCGTATGAATGGGATCATACAATATGTGTGGTCTTTTGTTTCTCGTTTGTTTCACTTATAGTAATGTTTTTAGTGTTCATCTATATTATAGAAGTATCAGTATTTTATTCTTTTTATTGCTAAATAATAGTCCATTGGGTAGCTGTCCCATATTTTATTTATCCATTTTTCTGTTGATGGACATTTGGGATGTTTCCACTTTTCGGCTGTTATGAATAATGCCACTATGAATAGTCATGAATAGTTTTTTATGTGAGTATGTTTTCCATTCTCTTGGGTCTATACCTAGGAGGAGAATTGCTGGGTCATAATGTAACTCTGTGTTTCACTTTTTGGGAAACTGCCAAACTGTTTTCCAAAATGGATGGATCACTTTACATTCTTGCCCACAGTGCATGAAGGTTCCAATTTCTCTGCATCCTCCCCAACACTCATTATTGTCTTTTTTTTTCTTTTAAAGATTTACTTATTTTTTAAAGGCGAAAAAAAAAAAAAGCCTACGGGGTGGGGAGGGACAAAGGGAAAAGGAGAGAGGCTCAAGCAGACTCCCAATCCCGTGACCCTGAGCTGAAAGCAAGAGTTGGTGACTGTGCCACTGAGGCACGCCTGTTTGTTTTTTTTAAAAAATATTTTATTTATTTATTTGACACACAGAAAGAGTACAAGCAGGGGTAGCAGCAAGTCGAGGGAGAAGCAGGCTCCTGGTGAGCAGAGAGCCTGATGCAGGGCTTGATCCCAGGACCCCAGGATCATGACCTGAGCCAAAGGCAGACGCTTAACCGACTGAGCCACCCAGGCGCTCCCTGTCTCTTTTATTATATAGCTTATAGTATGTGCGATGAGGTATCTCATTGTGTGGGTTTCTTCCCCCATTAAAAAAATTTTTTTTTTTAAGATTTTATTTATTTGACAGTGAGAGAAATTACAAGCAGGGGGAGCTGAGCTGAGCAGAGAGCCTTTTGTGGGGCTCAGTGCCAGGATGCTGGCATCATGACCTAAGCCAAAGGCAGATGCTTAACTGCCTGAGCCACCCAGGCTTCCTTCCCATTGCAAAAGATATATTGACCAAAAATTGTACAAATAAGCTCTCAGTTTGATAACAACAAAGGCTGCATTTCCCTAACGACTGATACTGTTGAGTATCTTTTCATGTGCTTATTGGGCATTTATAGATTTTTTTTTAAAAAGATTTTATTTATTAGAGAGCACAAACTGGGGGAGGGGCAGAGGAAGAGGGAGTAGCAGACTCCCCACTGAGCAGGGAGCCTGACACGGGGCTCCATGCCAGGACCCTGAAATCATGACCTGAGCTGAAGACAGATGCTTAACCAACTGAGCCATCCAGTCACCCCCAATTGTAGATTTTCTTTGGAGAAAAGTCTGTTCAGAGCCTTTGCTCATTTAAAAAACTGAGTTATTTGTCTTTTTTTGAGTTGTAATTATTAAATATACTTTGGGTATTAGACATTTATTAGATACATAATTTGCAAATATTTCCTCCCATTTTATAGCTTGTGTTTTTAGTTCCCTGGTTGTGTCCTTTGAAGTATAGAAGTTTTAAATTTTGATGAAGTCCAGGTTATCTAGGTTTTGTTTTGGGCTTTTTGTTTGTTTGTTTTTGGTTGCTTGTGCATTTGGTATTAATACGGAGGATCTGATCCAAGGTCATGAAAATTTACACCTATGTTTTCTTCTAAGAGTTTTATAATTTTATCTTTTACCTTTAGGTCTTTGATACATTTTGTGATATTTGTATATAGAGTGAGGTAGGGATCCACTTTCATTCTTTTGCATGTGGAGATCTGGTTGAAATAGGAGTTTGCAGTAGTCTCAGCACTATTTGGTGAAAGATTATTTTTCTGTTGTATTTCCTTGACATCTTTGTCAAGTCATTGTGATTTTAATTTATAATTCCCTAATTACTAATGAGTTTGGGAACCTTTTTCTATGTTTTTTTAACCATCTGAATATCTTTTCTATTGAAATACCCAGTTTTCAATTGGGTTATGTGCCTTGTTCCTACTGATTTCTAGGAGTTCTTTTTGGATTGTATATGTTGCAAATAGGTTTTCCCACTCAAGTTTGTCTGTTCTCTTTTTTGGTGTCTTGATGAGCAGAACTTCTTTAATGTAGTCAAATTTATCAATCTTTGACTTTTGGAATAATTTTCTTTTGGTGTCTTGCTCAAGACATCTTCTAGTCCAAGTTCTCAAATATATCTTCTGTGCTATTTTTTAATAAGCACTATAGTTTTGCACTCGCTTCGGCAGCACATACACTAAGCATTATAGTTTTAACTTTTGTGTTTTAGGCCTATAATCTACTTGGGATTGTTTTTTGGATATAGTGTGAGGTAGCAATTTAATGTCTTTTTGTCCTCCCTATGGATACCGAGGAGTCCCGCTGCCATTTGTTGAAATACGTGTTCATTCCCACTGCTCTGCAGTGTCAGCTTTGTCATAAATCAGGTATCCTGTACTCACTGCTCTCTTTCTGGGCTCCTCGGCTCTAGGAGCTCTATTTGTTTCTGCATCAACAGCACGTTCTTTATTATTGTAGCTTGGTAATAGTGTAGATATATGGCGGAACAAATCCTCCTCTATCCTGCCAGCATGTTTGCCCGTTTTGCATCTTTATTTTTCTGTGCATATCTATGTATATGTGCTGCCCTAGTGAGTGCTCTGTGCATATCTATGTAATCTTATTAGGCATTTTTTAGCCTTGTGCTCAGTCAAATTTGCCTCTTCCTGGGATACTCCCACCAAGACCATTAATAACAACCAAGGAGTTCTAAAGTGGGCAGTGATATCCCCCAGGTTTTTCATTCATGGGGATTTTAGGGCTATTTCTCACAGGTAGTGAGACTAGCCATCCCAGTGTCTGGTCATAAGGACAAAATGTGTCTTTGACCCCTGACCCTTTGATTTACTTCCAGAAGGCTGCAATAGAAACCTGACTTGATCCCCACCTCACTCTAACAGTTCTTACACAAATAGGCACAGATGTCCAAGGAAAACTCACACATAACCTATTGGAGCAGCATTCATTGGGAGAAACCCATAGAAACCAAAATCATACCAGGTGCACTGGGTGCCCAGATTCATTCATTCTGGTTCAGTGCACAGAGGTCTATCAGGGCACTGAGAGAGGGATTATGACCAAGGGGCTTTGTGGCTTCTAAACTGCTTTAAGTACAGGAGCAACAGTGATGCACTGTTATGATCAGAGTGGGATGCAGAAGTAGCATAATGTGATTACACATTACATCTGATGCTACAGGGGAAAGAAATTATAAGAGACTACCATGAACAATTATATGCTATAAGTAGAACCTGTTTTGACAGCATAGTTTTTTAGGGGAAGCAGCCCTTCTGTGGCATATTCAGCGTCCGGGATCCAAATCTTGCAGCTGTATGATGTGGCATGTTAGTAGCAGGAATCTTCCTCTTTCGTGGTTGGGGAAATACCAGCCCCTCCCTAGGCATGATGGGAAGGAGTGCCAGTCCAGATTTTGTGGTTGAACCAGAATCGATTGCCATACACTTTGGGCTGATTTCAGTTGTCATGGAGCTTCATAGGAACTCAGCTCCTTTTTTGGGGGGCCAGCAGGTCAGTTTTGGATGAAATGACCCTTACTCCTCACTTGTTAATTCTCAGAATTTCTCTGGCAGTTCTTTCTTATTTTCTATGTATATTAACATAGATGGCATTTTGAAAGACTTGTAATTTTTCACTATAAACTTCCCTCTTGGTACTGCCTTTATTGCATGTTTTTGTTTGTCCCATGGTATTTTCTAATTTTCCTTTTTAAACCGCTTTAAGTACTTCTTTGACCCATTGGTTGTTCAAAAGTGTGTTTACTTTCTACATATTTGTGAATGTTTCAGTTTTTCCTTTTGTTATTGATTTCTGGTTTCATTCCGTTGTGGTTAGAAGAGATACTTGGTGTGATTTTAATCTTCCTCGATTTGTTAAGACTTGTTTTGTGACCTAACATGTAATCTATGGAGAATATTCTCTGTGTACTTGGGAAGAATGTGTATCCTGCTGCTATGGGGTGGAATGTTCTGTGTATGTCTGTTAGGTCCATTTGGTATATAATATTATTCCAGTCCACTGATTTTCTATCTGGATATTGTATCCATTACTGAAAACAGGGTCTTGGAGTGTTTTACTATTATCGTATCACTGTCTGTTTTCCCTTCAGATATGTCAG
Organism: Mustela lutreola; assembly: GCF_030435805.1. Classification (NCBI taxonomy): domain Eukaryota; kingdom Metazoa; phylum Chordata; class Mammalia; order Carnivora; family Mustelidae; genus Mustela; species Mustela lutreola. The sequence continues at coordinate 180,903,997 of NC_081293.1, read as the reverse complement.
GGTTTGCTTTATATATATAGGTTTTTGAAAATTGTTTTGACTATTCTAAGTCCTTTGCATTTCTATATAAATTTTAGGATCAGCTTTGAATTTCTACAACAGAAGCCTGCCAGCATTTCGATAGGGATTACACTGAATAGAATAATAGATCTACTTTGAATAAATCAGTTTGGGAGAATTGCCATCTTGCTATTGATTCTTCCAGTCCGTGAACAGAGACAGTTTCTGTATTTCAGTTTCTCAGCAGTGTTTTATAGTTTTCAGTGTAAAAGTCTTGCATTCTCTTATTAAATGTATTTTTGAGTATTCTTTCTGATGTTATTCTGAATGGAATTATTTTATTAATTTCATTTGGATTATTGTTGCCAGTGTATAGAAATACAGTTGATTTTTGCAGGTTGACCTTGTATCCTGTAGCCTTGCTATGGTCATTTATTAGTTCCGTGTGTGTGTGTGTGTGTGTGTGTGTGTGTATTATTCCCTGGGATTTTCTATTTTCAGGATCATGTCATCTGTGAACAAAGACAGTTTTAATTCTTCCTTTTCAAACCAATGTTTTTAATTTCTTTTTTTGCCTAACTTTACTTTCTTGAACTATCACTAAAATGTTGAGTAGAAGTGGTGAAAGTAGACCTCCTTGCCTTGTCCCTGATCATAAGGGGAAAGCATTAAGCATGATATGTGTTTTTTGAAAGTGCCTTTTATTAGGTTGAAGACATTTCCTTTAGTCTCTAGTTTTTTGAGAATGTTTATCATGAATAGGTGTTAGATTTTTGTCAGTTGCTTTTCTGCATCTATCAAGATATTGTTATTTCTGTCCTTTATTTTATTAATTTGGCATATGACATGCATCAATTTTCTCATGTTAAACTGGTTTTGTATTCCTGGGATAAATGCTACCTGGTGATTGTGAATTGTGAATATTGATTACTTTTTTATATATTGCTGGATGCAGCTTGCTAATTTTTTGTTAAGGAGTTCTGTGTCTATTTCAGAGATATTGGACTGTAGTTTTCTTGCAAAAATTTGTCAGGCTTTGTTATGGGCTTTATTGACATCACAGCATTAATTGGGAAGTAGTGCACCCTCCTCATTTCTTTCCTGGAAGAGTTTCTAAAGGATTGCTATTATTTCTTTAAATATTTGATCAAATTAACCAATTAAGTCATTGGGACCTGTGTGTTTCTTTGAGGGAAGATTTTAAATAACCCATAAGCCTGTTTAGAGTATGTATTTCTTCATAAGCCAGTTTTGGTAGTTTGGTATTTCTAGGGACAAATCCCTAGAAATGACTTAAAGTTGTTCATAATATTCCCTTATAATTATTTAAATTTCTTTAGGGTCAGTAGTGGTGTTCTTTTCTTCATTCCTGATTTTGATAATTTTCATCCCCCTAGTTTAGCCAAAGATTTGTCAGTTTTGTTGATCTTTCAAAGAACTAGCTTTGGGTTTCATTGATTTTTTTTTTTTTCCTGCATTCTAGTCTGTTGATCTTTCCTCTAATCTTCTATCTTTTGCTTGCTGTAGGCCCGATTCACTCTTCTCTTTCTAATTTCTCTAATTTCTTAATTGTAGAAGCCTAGATTATCGATTTGGGACTTTTCTTTTTTGGTATCTGTGTTTAAAATTATGTGTTTCCTTCCTACCTTTCTTTAGATATATCTCGTATCTTTGTTTTCATTCAGCCTAGAATATTTTCCCATTTTCCTTTTGATTTCTTCTTTATACATGGTTTTCTTAGAAAATGTTTAATTTATAAGTATTTGGGGATTTAAAAATTTATTTTCTGTTGTTTTATAATTTAATTCGGTTGTGGTTAGGAAACATGCTTTGATTTCTGATCTTTTAAATGTATTGACATTTGTTTCATGACTGGTACTTAATATATCCTTAAGAACTGTCCAGATGCACTTGAAAAGAATGTATCTTAGTCGTTGGGTTGAATGTTCTGGGTTAAATTGGGTGATTACATTGTTCAAGTCTTCTGTGTCTTTGATGATTTTTTGTCTAGTTCTAAGGATTATTGGGTAGGTATGGACATTTCCAACTATAATGGTTACGTAATCTATTTCTCCTTTCATTTTGTCAGGTTTTGCTTTGTGTATTTTGAGGCTTTGTTATTAAATGTGTATGTGTTTATCATTGTTATATCATCCTGATGTATTAATTTCTTTCTCATTATGAAATGTCTCTTTTTGTCTCTTTATAATATTTTTGTCTTAAATTCTATTTGTCTGGTATTAATATAGCCAGTACTGGTCTCTAATGGTTACTATTTGCGTGGCCTATCTTTTCCCATCTTTTTACTTCTGCTCTGTCTATGAATCTAATGTCTGCTCTTGTAGATAGCTTGATTTTTTATTCTGTCTGGCAATCTCTATTTTTTGGTTAGGGTAATTAGACTATTTATATTTAATATAATTATTGATATAGTTGGATTTACTTTTGCCATTGTGCTATTTGTTCTGTATGTCTCCTGCTTTTTTTGTTGTTTTTCTTGTCCTCTTTGACTGCCTTGTTTTTTCTTAAATAAATATTTTCAATGTATCACATTAATTTTTCTGTCAACATTTTCACTTTTTTTTTTTCTTAGTTGTAACTCTAGGGATTAGCATATACATTTTACTTTACCACAGTCTAACCTTAGATTATTACTTAATTTAATTTTCATAAAATATAGAATCTGTTCTCCAATATATTTTCATTCTCTCTGGGCTTCTGTTTACTATAATTGTCATGTATGTGATGTATAAGTGTTATAAATCCAACAACATAGAGTCAATCCTCAAACAACATGGGGGCTAGGGGAGACAACAACCTCCCAGGTAGTTGGAAATCTGCATGTAATTTTTGACTCCTCCATAATGTAACCACTAATAGTCTACTGTTGACCAGAAGCCTTACTGATACTGTAAACAACATGTATTTTATGTTATATGTATTATATGCTGTGTTCTTACAATAGAGTAGGCTAGAGAAAAGAAACTGTTATTAAGTATAAGGAAGAGAAAATATCTTTGTGATAAAAAGTCTGCATATAAATTGACCCATGTGGTCCAAACCTCTTGTTCAAGGGTCAACTGTAAAGTTATAATTATTGCTTTGTAACATTTTGTGTCCTTTAAAGTAGTTGAGAGAAATGAAAAAATGAAAAAAAATTTATCATTTTGATAAATGACTCTTTTATGTCAGCTCATATATTTATCATTTCTAGTGCTCTTTATTTCTTCCTGATGATTCACATCACTGTTTACTGTAAATCCTTAAGTCTAAAGACTCCCTTAGTATTTTTTGTAAATCTGGCAGCAGTACATTCTCTGGTCACTACTTATCTGGTAATGTCTTTTTTTTTTTTTTAAAGACTATTTTCTTTTCCTTATTTTATTTTATTATTATTTTTTTATAAACATAAAATGTATTATTAGCTCCAGGGGTACAGGTCTGTGAATCGCCAGGTTTACACACTTCACAGCACTCACCATATCACATACTCTCCCCAATGTTCATATCTGGTAATGTCTTTTTTAGCCTTCATTTTTGGAGGATAGTTTTGCTGGATATAGAATTCTTGTCTTTTTTTTTTTTTTTTAAGATTTATTTATTTATCTGACAGAGATCACAAGTAGGCAGAGAGGCAGGCAGAGAGAGAGAGAGAGGGAGAAGCAGGCTCCCCGCTGAGCAGAGAGCCTGATGTGGGGCTCAATCCCAGGACCCTGAGACCATGACCCGAGCTGAAGGCAGAGGATCTAAACCACTGAGCCACCCAGGCGCCCCGAATTCTTGTCTTTCTGTTTTAGCTCTTTGACTATGGCATTGTGCTGCCCTACGTCTTCCATTATTCGGGTGGAAAGGTAGCCACCTGATTGTATTGATGCTCCCCTGTAAAACAAGATGAGTAGTTTTTATCTTGCTGCTGTCAAAATCTTCCCTTTGTCTTATGCTTTCAGCAAATTGACTATGGTGTGTCTCTGTGTGAATCTTTTTCTCTTTATCCTGCATGGGATTTTTTGAGCTACTCAAGTGCATGGATTAATGCTTTCATCAAATTTGGACAATTTTTTTTTTCATTATTTCTTCATATATTCCTTTTGTCTCTTTGTTTCTCTCTTTTCCTTCTGGGACTCTTATTATGCAGTTGTTCATACCCTTGGTCATATTCCCTAGAACTTCAAGGCTCTGTTCTGTTTTTTTTTTTTTTTTCTTTTGTTTTTCTCAGCTGGATTATCTCACTTTACCTTCCTTCAGGTTTTCGGGTTTCTTTCTACTGCCAGTGAAGATCAGCTGCTGAATTGCCGATTTAAATTTTCTTTTTAATTCATTATTGCACTTTACAAATCCAGAATTACTATTTGGTTTCTTTAAAAACAACAACACAATAAGTAAACCCAAACTCCTTTTTTCTTTATTGGTATTCTCTCTTTGGTGAGATATCACTGTCATGTCTTAAATTCTCTTTTATTCTTTAGATATGGTTTCCTTTATTTCTTTGAACATGTTTATATTCATTACAAAGTCTTTGCCTGGTAAATCCAATACCAAATCTAATACCTGGGCTTCCCCAAGAATAATTGCTATGGACTGCACACTTCATTATTTCTTTACATGTGTCATAATTTTTTGTCAAAAACTGGGTATTTTAAGTGGTGTGGTAACTCCAGTAATCACATTTCCCTCTTCCCCATCCTCAGAGGTTGTTATTGTTGCTGCTTGTTGATTGTTGTCTGTTTAGTGACTTTCCCAGATGTATTCTGCAGTCTTACTCTTTGTCAGGCAGTCACTGAAGTCTCTGCTTAATTAGCTAAGTCATCAGCTTGATGATTTGACAGATTTTCTTAAGTGATTTAAGCCAGTAGGTCTCCAACTCTTTTTCTAATGGGCACTTTGTATGTTGGGACATGCCTTCTGTGGTCTGGCAGTTTACAACCCTGCCTTAGCCTTCACTTCCTACATTCACAGAACCTCAAAGTCAGGCATGGGTGAGAGCCTTCTTAGTGCTTGTCTTGTCTTTTCTGGGTATTTACATGCATTTCTACATGTGCATAGCCTTCTGGATCCCCAGGAATATGTCAGAAATTGCCAAAGTCTCTTATGGTGATCTTATTTCTAAGATTTTCCTTTTAAGTTTTTTGGCCAACCTCTTGTTTACCCCAGATGGAATCACTGGCTTGGCAACTGCAGTGTTAAACAGTTGCCACTGATTTTTTGGGACAAACTTGCTGAGGCTAGGGCTTTCCTCACCAATTGGGCTCTGAGTCAGATGAAATAAAGAGTAGCTCCATGAATGGGGCTTTTCTAGGGAGCCCAGTCAGGTCAAATAGTGAAAGTTCCCTGGGAACAGAGCTTTTGAGAGAGCTCCAAACCCATCTGCCTCCTCCAATGGCTGCTAGGCTGCTGGCTTTCAGAGCTACTGCAATTCTGAGGCTGCTGATTTCCAAGGCTACCATGAAACTGGGAAGAGGGAATAGAAAATAGAGCAAGTGAAAACACCAGAAAGCTTGTTTGCTGTTGTTATGAAGATTCAGCTCTTTTTCTTGAGTAAATGTTTCTGGGATTGTTGCAAGCCTTTGGCTAATTTCTAGAGTGCTGAGAAAGTTAATTTTGAAAATTTATGCCAGTGTTCTCATTGCTTTTATGGAGGAATGGATTTTCAGTGGTCCTTCATCCATAATTCCAAAAGTGCTTCTCAGCCTGCCTGTGTTTTTAACTGCTGTACATATTATACCTATTCTTTTTGATACCTAATGATGCCCTATTTATATTTATTGTCAGCCATGAAAGTCCACTCTTTGATTTCATTGAGAGCTGCTTGCGAAATAAACATGAAATGGTTATTTATGAAGCTGCGTCAGCAATCATCCATCTTCCTAACTGTACTGCAAGGGAGTTGGCACCTGCCGTTTCAGGTTAGTTGTGTGTTCTATAGCTGGATTTTGTTTTTATTCATATGTTTTTGTTTGAAGTTCCATAGTTCTGCAGGGTAGGTAGTAAGAATGATTTTTGAACCCCAGCTCTATTATATATACCTTTGTGTTCTGATATGTAGATGATTTATTTTTGTTGTTCTTTACTTAATTACCTTTTCTTCAGAACTTACCATTTCCCTGTATAAAACATTAAAAATTTTGCGCTTGGAAGACAAGTAACTTTCATGCATTCAGTTCTCTTTAAAGTTTGAAAAGCCCATTTGCTCCTTTTTTTTTTTTTTTTTTTTTAAGATTTTATTTATTTGACAGAGAGAGACACAGTGAGAGAGGGAGCACAAGCAGGGGAAGTGGGAGAGGGAGAAGCAGGCCTCCTGCCAAGCAGAGAGCCCGATGCAGGGCTCAATCCCAGGACCCTGGGACCATGACCCGAGCTGAAGGCAGACGCTCAATGACTGAGCCACCCAGGCGCCCCCCCCATTTGCTCTTAAAACTATAAATGTTGCTACCACAAATTCAGATATTAATGGGCATATTAATTCTTACAGAAAAATAAACCTTGTTTCCTATATTTAAATTTTGTATTACAGTTTTACAAAAAGTGCTTTTGTTATTTTTGATTCATGTGAAGTTTTAATGCTATGATCTAATCTCTTTATACATATTTTGAATATAATACTTCATGTACTGTATTTTCAGATACATGCAATATGATGAAATGAGCTATATTAACAACGATCTTTTTTCTTCCTAGTTCTTCAACTTTTCTGTAGCTCTCCTAAGCCAGCTTTGAGATATGCAGCTGTGAGGACCTTGAACAAGGTAGGTGTCCCTTTGCCAACTATTGACTTATATCAGTGTTTGCTTGAGAATCATTACATGTGAAGCATTTGGCTTCCTCTCCAAGGTTAGTAGATAGGATTTTTGGGTTTCACTTCTGTAGCACCTTCCTTGTATTTGTGGCTGGAGGTGTGGCCATTTTTCCTATTCAACTAAAGATTATAATTCATTTCTGACTTTGAGCACTTTATAGCTGAGAACCACAATGTCTAGTATGATGGCCATTAGCCATGAGTGGCCATTTCCATTTAAATTAAGTAAAATTAAATAAAACTAAAAATTCAGCTCCTCCTCAGTCACTCTCACCCCACTTCATCTGCTCAGCTGTCATGTGGTTAGTGACTCTCAATATTGGACAGAGCAAAAAATATAGAACATTTCTATCACTGTAGAAAGTTCTTTTGGACAGTGCTGGTGCAATACAATGTGAGTCACATGTGTAATTTTAAATTTTATAGTAACTATGTTAAAAATTTTTCAGGCGAAATTAATTTGAATTATTTACCCTTATATCTACAAAATGTCTTATCAACATGGAATTGGTATAAAATTATTAAAGATCTATTTTACCTTGTATTTTTTCACACTAAATCTTTGACATCCAGTGCTTATTTTATGTTTAGAGCATATCTTAATTGGGACTAGCCACATTTCAAGTGCTTAATAGTCACATTTGGTTATTTGCTACCGTATTGGACACCATAGGTTTAGAGGATACAACTCAGGAACATAGAATAAAATAACCATAAACATTTGAAATGAAAGTTTGGGTTTTTTTTTTTAAAGATTTTATTATTAGAGAGAGAGCACAGGTGAGAGATCACAAACAGTGGGGGAGGGGTAGAGAGAGAAGCAGACTCCCCACCAAGCAGGGAGCCTGACATGGGATTTGATCCCGGGATCCCTGGATCATGACCCGAGCTGAAGGCAGACACTTAACCAATTGAGCCACCATCAGGGCACTCTTGAAATAAAAGTTTAATGTAGTAGAAGACTTGTCATAAGGCAGTGTGTGATCTATTATAAATTAATTGTATGAACAATTGGAGGTAAGAGAAGCCATGGATAAACCTTTATAGGACAGCCAAGGAAGAACCCTTTACAGAATAACAACATGAATTGTATTTTTAAGAAGTGATATAAGGCCACGTTCTTTTATCTATAATCTTGGGGCCAGATGTGTCTCAGAATTCAGTATTCTATGAATTTTAGGAAGGCAAAATGGTGCTCTTATATTATATACTAACCCCATTGAGCCTATAGCAGTACCCTACCATTAAAAACATTAATATTTTTTTATTTTTATTATTTTTTAAAGATTTTATTTATTTATTTGACAGAGTGAAATCATAAATAGGCAGAGTGGCAGGCCTTGGCGGGGGGAGCAGGCTCCCCACTGAGCAGAGAGCCCGATGCGGGGCTCCATCCCAGGACCCTGGGATCATGACTGAGCTGAAGGCAGAGGCAAACCCACTGAGCCACCCAGGCGCCCCTCTTTTTTAAAGATTTAGTAGTATTTCTGTGCTGTACATAGGACTGTCCTCACTATGTAGAATAAATTCATATTTAGCTCATTTTACATTAGTTTGGGTCACATTTTCCTGTTAAATGAATTTTGATGCTAATACTTCGCTGAGTTTTCAGATTTTTAAAATTGTGGGTAAAGGATTCTATACCAATATTGAGATGGAGAGGTGAACATTTTGACAAAAACAAAGAAGCAGGAGAATGACAGACATGTTTCAGTGAGTGTGAGCAGTCCAGTTTAACTGGAGTTTGCTCAAATACAGAAGTGTTTTCGAAGTGCTAAGATATTAATAGTCTTTGAGCCGCGTTTACCACGGTAGGTCCTGTTCTCCGAGATCCTTACATCTAGGGGAATAGATACCCATGGACACACGTACTATAAAGAAAAATGGGCCAACTGTAGCACAGCACAGACTGTGATATTGTTATAAAGATTATAGAAACCTAGGAGAAAGTGCTGTTATGCTGTGACTCTGGCAGTTAATCCTTTATCAGATGATGTATCATACCTTATTAGTTGGAAATATTCTTCTTAAAACAATTACTTTTGACCTATTTTGTCCCATTTAGATTTTTAAAAGCTGCTTACGTTAATTAAAATTTTCTGTTTTCCTCTTCCTTTGTTTTTGAATGTTCCTGTCTTCTTCAGTAGCAGTTTGCTTATTACTTTATTTTTCTTGCCCTTCCACAAGGTGGCAATGAAGCACCCCTCTGCTGTTACTGCCTGCAATCTGGACTTAGAAAACTTGATCACAGACTCAAACAGAAGTATTGCTACTCTGGCCATCACTACCCTCCTCAAAACAGGGAGTGAGAGCAGTGTGGACAGGCTCATGAAGCAGATATCTTCTTTTGTGTCTGAAATCTCAGATGAGTTCAAGGTAAAAGTTTAAATATGATCATGTTTCTCCCAGTCTCTGGCTTGCCTTTTTCTTAACAGTATCTTTGGATGAGCAAAAGTGTTAAATTGTTATGAGGTCTAATTTATTAATTTCTTTCACTGTTATATTGCCTTTGTCTACCTCCAGGCCTTAAAGATATTTTCTTATGTTTTCTAAATGTTTTATGGGTTCAGCTTTTACATTTTGGTCTGTGATCCAATTTGAATTAGATATTTATGTATTGTGTGTGATAAGTTCAAGGTTTTTTCACCACACTAATATCTAGTCATTCCAGCATAATGTATTGAAAACATCTTCTTTTCCCCCCATTGGAGTGCTTTGGCATCTTTGTCTGAAAAGCAGATAACTATATAATAGTAGGTGTATTCTTGTTTCCTTATCATATTCTGTTGATCTGTTTGTCAGTCCTATGCCAGTACCATACTGTATTGATTAATGTAGCTTTCTGGTACCTTTTAAATATAAAGCAGTGTGGTCTTCCAACTTTGTCCTTTTTTTACTATTTTAGGTCCTTATATTTCCATATAAAATTTAGGATCAGCTTATAATTTCCATAAAATAAAGTCGGCTAGAATTATGATTGGAGTTATGTCGAATCTGTAAATAAATCTGAGGGGAACTGACATCATTGCAGTATTCTTCCAGTTCATGAATATGGTATACCTCTCCCTTTATTTAGGTCTTCTTTAATTTCTCTGAGCAATGCTTTATAGCATTTACTCTATTGATCTTGCACATCTTTTGTTAAATTTATATCTAAATACTTTGTGCCTTTATATCCTATTGAAATTTCTATTTTATTGTTTGCTAATGGTATATGAAAATACTTTTTTTTTTTTTTGCTTTCTCATAACTTGGTATCCTTGCTAAATACCCCTATTGGTTCCAGTAGTTGTTACACATTTGTTAAGATTGTCTGTATAAATAATCGTATTATCTATGAATAGAGACAGTTTTGCTTCTTCATTTCCAATCTAAATGCCTTCCCTTTCTTTTCTTTTCTTTTCTTTTTTTTTTTTCTTATTAAAATATCTAGGACTTCCACTATAGTATTGAATAGAACTGGTGAGAATGTGTCAGAGATGATCAAAAGAATAATAAAATAAATTTCAGTTAAAAAAGTAAAGTAGAAAAATTTTGTTATTTCTCTTTTTTTCTCAATCAAGTATAACTGGCTCTATTTATTCTTTTCTACTATATATCTAGATTATTTCTTTATTATTATTATTATTATTTTTAAGAGTACACAGGAGCAGTGGGGTCAGGGGAGAGAATTTTAAGCAGGCTATACACTCAGTGCAAAGCCTGATGCAGGGCTCGATCTCAGGACTCTGAGATCATGACCTGATCCAAAGTAAAGAGTCAGATGTTTTAACTGATTGAGTCACCCAGATACTCTTATATCTAGACTTTTAAAAAACAAACTTAGCCTATATATTCAAGTAGACATTTTGAATCTTGGGGAACCTTAGGAGTTTATGAAGGTCATTGTGTGGTACAGCTTACTGAATGAATCTTCTATGCTTAGGTATTTATAGAGTTTTCAGTATTTTGCAATTACAAATAATGCTGCAACAGATAATCTGGTGCATACGTTTTCTTAAAATGTTGAAGGTATATCTCAGGGTCAGTTTCTAGAAGTTCATATGCTAGGCTGAAGGGTAAATCAATATGTAGTCTGTTTGTAGAGAATGCTAAATTCCACCAGCACATTAAAGAGTGCCAGTTTCCCTGTGGTCTCACCAGTATAGTGTATTGTGTGTTGAAGTTTTGCCAGCCTGACGGGTGAGAAAGTGATCTTGGTGTAGTTTTAATGAATTTTTCCTCCTATGAGGGAAGTTAAACATCTTTTTACATTTTTAAAGGTCATCTAATATTTCTTTTCAAATATCATTTTTTCATCTCTTTTCTCCATTTCCTATAGGAATTTTGGTCTTTTGTTTCCTCAGTTATTTCAAGTTTCTTGTATGTTAGGGATATTAGTTCCTTATATATGAAATATGTTATGATATTTTCTCCCAGTTTATCCTTTGTCTTTTGACTTTTCTTATGATGTCTTCTGTTGTGCAGAAGTTTGTTCTTTTTATGTAGTAAGATTTGTCAATCTTGTTGCATTTGACATTTGGGTAATAGAAAGCTTTCCCTTCAAGGGCGCCTGAGTGGCTCAGTTGGCTAAACGTCCAGCTTTTGATTTGTGCTCAGGTCATGATCTTAGATCTTAGATCAAGCCCCATACAGAGCTCCATGCTGGGGGTTTTCTCTCTCCCTCTGCCCTTCCCCTGACTCCAAAAAAAAAAAAAAAAAGGAAAGAAAGCTTTCCCTTCAGATTTTAGAATATGATTGAGTGAATAGGGATTCACCTATGATTTCTTCCAGTGGGTGCATAGTTCCATGTTTTCATTTAGATTTCTGATACATTGGATTTTATTATCATATATGAAAAATGGAGCTTATCTTACCATTTTCTTATCATTTTCAGTGATTATCCAGCCCCCACCCATTTATTTAAAAGACTGTCTTTGCCCCAGTGATTTGAGATACCACCTTTATTATCTGCTGAAGTTCCATATATATGTGGGTCTGTTCCTGGGCTTCCTATTCTGTTCTGTTGTTCATTTACTCATATATCGGTATCACACACTATTTTAAATATACACACTTTGTAGGGCATATTAATATCTTTCAGCCCCCTCACATGACTATATTTATTGTTTCCAGGACTATTCTTCCATGTTTTTTTTTCCTTCATAAATTTTAGTATCAACTTGTCTAGCTTCATGAAAGATCTCATCATTGGCATTCTTACTGGGATCACATCAAGATAGCTTGATGATGTTGGAGAGATCCTGTCCAAGAACAAGGGATATCTTAATTTGTTCAAATCTACGGTTTTGCCTTTCAAAAATATTTTATAATATTTTTGTTAGTTTTGAATGCTTTCAAAATGCTTTTCTTATTTTCTCTTGTTTGTTGCTGTTAGAAACCATTGTATCTATTTTATCTTCTAACTAGTTATGCATGTATATGTTCCCTTTGTATAGTGCATGTTCTCTTCCAGCCTTAGAAGATACAGTGTCTCCCTCTAAAAGTAAAGGGCAGGTTTCCACACAGCCCTACAAGATACAGCTAGTGCACTCCCTAGAGCAAAAAGCAAGCATGCTCACTGTCCAGGATAATAAAGACGTTTCTCTTCAGCACAAAGGTCCCGCAGGCTTACTACCCTCTTGAAAATATTTGAGTTCCATGCCTCAGGATTTTTCTGTAATGAGAGCTACTGTGGCCCTTTTGACATTGTCCTCTGAGGAAACTGGCCCCCAAATGCTGATGCTCTAGCTATGCTGTATTTAATTGTCCTCCTGATCCAGAGGTCTTGTTTTCTCTACCACAATCCATGAAATTTGTGACAGACTAACTTGTTAGCTTGGAAGTAGGGGAAAATCTCATACCCTTCTCACTTCTTGACAGTGGTCTTCAAAGTTGTGGTAAAATTTTTCTAGAAACCATTTTGTGAAGTGGTTCCCAGGTAATTTTCTATTTGTTCTATGGAAATTGGCCTATTTATGCTTTTTTAAAAAAAATCTGTTTATTTTAGAGAAGAGAGCAGGAGCGCAAGTGTGCAGGGGGAAGGGACAGAGGGAGAGAGAGCGAGAGAGAATCTCAAGTAGACTCCCGAGCTGAACACCGAGCCCGATGCTGGACTTGATCTCATGACTGAGCTTATGGCCTGAGCCCAAACCAAGAGTCAGATGCTTAACCAACTGAACCACCCAGACGCCCCTCTTTTGCTTTTTATCTTTACTCTTCACTTTAAAAATTTTATGTGATTATTGGCTTAGAGCAAAGGAATGGGGTCTCTTGAATGAACTTCATTTTTACATTGTTTTTTATTTTCCTGGGAGGTCTCCTTGTCTGTCTTTCATGAAGAACCACTCCAGAAAAGTGCTGCGCCACCTTAGCTTGCAATAAATAAGAGGGAAAGTATGCCTCGTAGCTCAAGGTGTGAAGATGAATGTCCTTTCTGTGTTTGTTTCTCCACAGGTGGTGGTTGTGCAGGCAATTAGTGCTCTCTGTCAGAAATACCCTCGAAAGCACAGTGTCATGATGACTTTCCTCTCCAACATGCTCCGAGATGATGTAGGTAGACATGTTTTCATCACAGGAAGTTGCTCTCTTAAATTTTTATGATTCCCGTGAAATATCAGACAGTATTTAAAACAGCTCTGTCCCCTTGGCATGCCTGCAGAATGGTATGCGTAATTCTGCTTGCTGTTTTATCATTACTAAACATGCTGTTGTTTTAGTTTTCTCACTTGGAGAGAGGAAAAAAAAAACACTTTTGTTTCTTTCAGAAGGGAAAGGAAATGAAATTTGACTATTAGAAGCTTGAGCCTGGGAGTAGAAGCATTTCTCCAAAAAGCATCCTCAGAATGAATGGCGATTTTCTCTTTTGCCAGGGAGGCTTTGAATATAAGCGGGCCATTGTGGACTGCATAATCAGCATTGTGGAGGAGAACCCCGAGGGTAAAGAAGCAGGTCTAGCCCACCTTTGTGAATTCATTGAGGACTGTGAACACACTGTTCTGGCTACTAAGATTCTACACTTGCTGGGCAAAGAGGGCCCCAGAACGCCTGTCCCCTCCAAGTATATCCGCTTTATTTTTAATAGGGTCGTACTGGAGAATGAGGCTGTCAGAGCTGGTGAGTCACTGGAACCCTGATACCGATGTACCTGCTCATCTGTGGAAATGCTTGTTAACTCAGGGGGGTGGCGAGGACATTGGGAAATGAAGTTGCGACGTCTGTTCGATGGTAGGATTTTGGAGCACGCTTAGGCCAGGCACACTGCTCTTCGTCCGCACTCCGGTTTCCACCCCGATTTCTGCTTTACCTTAGAGACAGACGACCCTTGACTTTCAGTATGATGGGAACACAGTGGTGGCAGCATTTTTTTTTTTTTTTTTCAGAGTTAGAGTTACTCACACTGTCGATATGAACATCTATGAATTGTGTGTGTGTGTGTATTTAAGTGACTTTTTACACAAGTGGTAGAAAATTATTTTGCTTCTCCTTCCTCCCCTTAGCCTACAAACAGGCAAAAATCTCTCCTGTTAAAAATACAAACCCACCTCTGATGCGTTGTTTCTTACTAGCTCACTGACTAGACCTCCCCTGTCAGGCAAACTCGAAGCAGCAGTTATTAGCTGCCTCCATGAATTTATTCTCCATTTTTTCTTCAATTCACTATAATCTAGCTCTCTCCCTTAAAAGCCCTCTGAAGCTACTATTTTAGAAAACTTACTTAGAAGCTCGTTGGGAAAGCAAGTCAGTCACTGACGTTCTTACCTTTGTTCACCTCTCACTCAGCCTGACGGACTCTTGACTAAACACATCTTGAACGCTCTCTCCCTGTGGTGTCCACAGTAGCCCGCCCCTTCCATCTCTCCCTGTCTGATTTATAGGGCCCCTCTTTCATTCCATAAATACTTAGTTTTCCTTGGGGGCCTGTCATACAACACATGCTATCTTCCTGGGGGGCGTCTTCAGCCCCCCACCAGGGCGCGGGGACACCGCCATCCCGCGTCTCTTTCCTGAATCCGCATGTCCATGGTCTCCGGCACTTCGGGTTCAACCCAAAGGCAAATCCTCACCTTTACCATCCACTCCGCAGTGAAGACGGAAGCCCCTGCTGCTGTTTCAGAGCCCCCTCTGCCCGCTGACAGGATTCTCTCAGTCCCGCTGTGGGCTCCCCTCCGCTTCAGAGAATTCTGAGGCGCACGCTTGCCTGGTCTGCTCCAGCGCAGAGCCTCTGCATCAGCCTCACTCGGCTGTGTCCGTTCCAGGGTTGGACCCCTTCTCTCTGCCCCCTCGTGCTCCTCTCCTGCCCCTCTCCTGCCTTGGCCCCCTGGCGAGCACTGCTTGGCCTCCCCGTGTTAGCGCAGCCAGCACGGCTCAGCCCCTTGTCTTCCTTCTCCAAGCAGTTCCGAGTCCCTTCCTCTGTTCTCACACGGCATCCTGGGGGTCGCTGCCCCCGGGCTTCCTCTGGTCCCCTGTCCTTATCTCTTCCCTCACTTGTCTTCCCCACTGGAGTACAACTCTCGGAGCTTAGGAACCATGGCTTTTCTCTTTCCACCTCCAGCACCTAGCTCAGTTCCTGACACAAGTTAGGTGGGCCATAAATCTTGACTAAACGAAGTGAATTTGATAATAGAGTTTCTTATTATGCTTGGGGCTGGCTGTTTGAGTTAGAGCTGAATTACCTCCCTGTGGAATACGAGGGGTTGTGGTCAGAGTGGAGGAGAGCTCCCGTAAGAAATATATATGATTCTTTTTCCTCAGTGCATGGAGAATTTTCCTACTCATAGCTCTCTTGGGCCTGCAGATTTCTAGTTATGCTTATTACATGGAGCAAAGAAATAAAATCAAGAAACACACACTCATTTTTTTGGAATGACTATTGCTTAACCTTTGAAAAACCAATAAAGCACTTACGTTGTTTTATTTTATGCTTCATTATAGCTGCTGTGAGTGCTTTGGCTAAATTTGGGGCTCAAAATGAGAATCTTCTCCCAAGTATCCTAGTACTCTTACAAAGGTAAGTAAGACAATGTCTTTTTTCTTTGAAGAACACCATATGGCTGAATAGAGACTTCCTCATATCAAGTGCTTTGTGAGGCTTGAGAGTAGAATTGATGGAATAAGTCAAGGGCAAACGGCATTTCCATTACCTTTTCTAGTAATCTTGTGTGTGCTGTGTACGCCTTAATTTTGACTTTGAATTTCTGTTGTGTGAGTTTGAGGAAGTAATCTGAATGCGTGTGCCTCAATTTGCATAATAGGGGCCAACTTCAAAGTGATGCACTGTGGAGAGTTGAAAAATCAGCTTTTCATGGTTTCCATGACTCCCTATTTGATGAGGAAAAGACCTGCTTTCACAAATATACTGTGATTACATCTTATAATCGAAGCAGAAAAATTACAAGCCAGAGGCTGGCTGGTTTCACTAAAACAAATTGCCATTTGAGTAGTAACACTGCCTGGATTCTGAATGCTTGTTAGGATCCTTGGAAAGCAGAATATTCCTGTCTTGTAATTATAAAGAAGTCGAAGTCTGCCAGGGTCGTGTGGTTGCATATTCGAGAATAGAGGCCAAACTGCTAGTTCACGTTGTCGTAGCCTTCCTGATTATTCTAACGCTTACTTGCGTAGTGCTTCTGGTTCGTAAGGACCCTGTTTCTTTACCAATCTCAAACAGTCTCCAAAATTCATGGGGATTGTAAGATCCACCGTTGGCCATCGTGGACCTCTTTTATAAAGGGGGTAGCAGAGGGCCTCAACGGTGCCCTTCCAGGGTGGTGGTAAAGAAGGCGATTAGAAGTTGCTAGGGTGCTGTGACATGCCCCTTCTGTGTCCCCGGACAGGTGTATGATGGACACGGACGATGAGGTTCGGGACAGGGCTACTTTCTACCTGAATGTGCTGCAGCAGAGGCAGATGGCGCTGAATGCTACGTACATTTTCAACGGTCAGTGAGAGCCAGGGATGGAGACAAACACACTTTTATGCCCGATATGGGGTCTTGGAAGCGTTATTCGCATACAAACTGACTTCATTAGGCAAAATGCTTGATTTTTTTGTCTTTGAATGCGCTTCCATTTTTAGGGGAACCTCAAGTATATAAGGGCCCAAAGAATATGGCTTGTTCCCGGTTCTCTTTAAGCTCCGTCTTGGTTGGGTTTGCCTTTTTTTCTTATGTTAGGATTACTCCCACGTAGCTAAGTTGCTTTCTTTTCCGGAAGGTACTTCTAATCTGTTGGAAATTTTTATACTCTGCTCCCATGCTCCCTTGGGCAAAATTATAAGGCAGTTTTATAAAAAAGCTTCATTTTGAATGACTTCAGCTGTAAAGTCTGTGTTCTTACTCTTCTCTCTCATCAGAAAGCTTCGGTTAATATTACAAATCTGGGCCTGTCCGGATACTGGGATTGTGATAATGCCAAGATTTCTGTTTCATAGGCCTCACGGTCTCGGTGCCAGGGCTAGAGAAGGCCCTTCACCGGTACACACTGGAGCCTTCAGAGAAACCCTTTGACATGAAGTCTATTCCTCTTGCCGTGGCCCCTGTCTTTGAGCAGAAAGCAGGTAATGGGAACACTTAACTCAGTTTTTCTGTGTGTAAGTAGTTTCATACCCATTGAATACACTGTTAATACATTTTTCTCAAATACTTCTTTTGTTTAATTGTCACTTCTAAATCTTATGGCACTACGATAGGCTTATTTTCTTAATTAGGGATTTAAATAGTCTTTCCTGGGGCACCTGTGTGCCTCAGTCAGTTGAGCATATGACTCTTGGTTTTGGCTCAGGTCATGATCTCACGATCATGAGATCAAGCCCCACATTGGCTCTGCACTTGGGGTGGGGGGAGGGGAGTCTGCTTGAAAGATTCCCTCTGCCCCTCCCTGCACTTGCATGTACATGTGCACTCACACTCTCTCTCAAATAAATAAATCTTAAGAAAAAAAATTAAAAGTTTCCCTTGGTTTTCACATAGACTAGGAAGCCTGACCCAGACTGAGTGTTTTCTTCTTTTAATGCTGACTGTTACAGCATTTGAAGTTAGTGGGTCTCAGAACAGTGATTGTGCTGTTACCTCCTAGTTTTATTTTTTTCTGAAATTGGTAAAGTCTTAGTTAATTTTGCTATTGGAGATTTGTTGTGAAAGAATATATAGGACAGGATCCTGAAAAGTATTCTCAAAGAATATCTAACTTTAAAACTCTAACACCAACACCACCACCACCACCACTAACAACAACAACAACAAAAGGAAGGAAGGAAAGTGTTTAGTGGCTCAAACTGAGGATGAAAGATATTATCCTAACCTTCAAAACTTTCAGTATTTCTATTGATATTATACCAATAATTTTTCCTGTTTGAATCATGAGATTTGTTTTATAAATCATTCCTCCTTTTAAGAATAATTTTTTTCCCCATCCTGGTCCATTTAAAGCAAATTCTGCATTTTGGGGGCCACTTTATTTCACAAAATACATTCACTAAATACACTTTAAGTTGAACTTCTCCCTAAAAACGGTGACAAAGAGTCTACCGGTATGATTTAGGAATAGCTCTTTATGTATCTGCTAGAAGTTTCTGCCCGCTTTTCTTTCTGTCTTCATTTTTAGCGTGATAGTGGGAGGGACACTCACTTGATTGCTCATATCTGTCTTTGTAGAAATTACACTTGTGGCCACCAAGCCAGAGAAGTTGGCTCCTTCCAGGCAAGACATTTTCCAAGGTATGTTGATTTGATGTGTAGAAGTAATAGTCTTGCATCCTAGGCACTGTAAATATAATGAAGTCTCCACTACTTTTATTCAAAGTGATTAATTGTTAATGCAGGAAATCTTTATATGACTGAGTATCTATTGTTCCAAGTGACAGTTGCTGGGGCTACCTGGAACCCACGGTAATTCCCACCTGCTAACTTACTAACTGGGAATATTGTCCTTACTCTGTATCTTGGTTAACAGGGAACTCAAATTCTACAAAATTAGGAATTTAATTTCTTTTTTTTTCCCCCTTGTACTAATTCAGTATATAAACTCTCTTAGAAGATTATTTCACTAAAGCTTAGGGACATAGTTGAGCCTTCCACTGTGACTAAAACAGTGGAAACTTAAAACATTTTAGGCACCCAGAGTAATGTCTTTTCCTCTCTCCTGTTGCTTTCTTCCTTCTCATCTTTTTTCTCAAAAGAACAATTGGCTGCCATTCCCGAGTTTATGGATCTGGGACCCTTGTTCAAGTCTTCTGAGCCCATTCAACTTACAGAAGCAGAGACGGAATATTTTGTTCGTTGTATCAAGCACATGTTTACCAACCACATCGTGTTCCAGGTGAGGAAGGTACCACCACCGGCTCCCATAGCATCTCCAGGAGCTCAGAGAGCAGTGTTGATTCCCCTTCAGTTTATGATTCTAGCTGCTTTCTACTGAGGAGAGGAACTTGGCCTCATTTCTGGGGTGTGCCCTAACTCCATAGCTATAGAAATGCCTTCATATGATGGTTAAAATGTTAAAGGACATAAAAGTGAAATGTGTGAATAAGTCAGAAAATATCACGTACAACCTATTCAAAAACAATCATCATTTAACATCAGGGCAACGTAAGTGGGTTCTTCAAGAACTTGGGTTTTGGTTTGATTCTTAGCTACCAGACTTCCACCATCTCGTTTGGTAGAACTCAATCTCAGGAAAGAGAAGGAACTGATAAATAAAAGAAACAAAAGGAACTCAAGGCAACCACTATTGCCTCAATAAAAATCTTAGGAGGAGATGTGCAGGATAGTTGAGGGAGGTAAATGCTAGTGGGTTCCAGAATGGAGTTGTGGGTCATGGGTGGGAAGGACCAACATTCTAGGAAGGAGTTGTGCACCTTCGTCACTTCTCTGTCTGCTGACTTTTCAGTTTGACTGCACCAATACCCTAAACGACCAGCTGCTGGAGAAGGTGACCGTCCAGGTAGAGCCGTCGGATTCCTACGAGGTGCTGTGTTGCATCCCAGCCCCTAGCCTCGCTTACAATCAGCCGGGAATATGTTACACTCTGGTTCGCCTGCCTGATGATGACTCAACCACAGGTACTAACCCCCAGGAGGGAAGAGAGAGGAGTAGGAATGCATTACAACTTGAGCTCTTAAATGTCTGGGCAAATGTGTGGGGTTCGGGAACAGGGTTCTTTTCCAGAGTGAAATATAATGATAATGACGGTGTATTTATATTTATAAAACTCATTAGTGCTGCAGAAATAACTGGTTTTGTAACTAAGTCTCTGAGTAGTATTCACTTGATGTTTAATGTTAAACACTGAATATATACAGTGGTAGCTCAACAAGGAATTCCTGCTTCCTGGTGGAACAGTGTAGCCACTGAAGAGGGTTCACATTCCTGATGTCTCCTGTGAAGGATCCTGGTCTCCTCCTCCTTGATGTTTGTTTCTGGGGCAGCCTAAGGACTTTGTATCTAGTAGGTCCATGACATTTTAAAACAATTGCTTCTGGGGTCCTGTAGTGCAAGGCTGGTGGCTGAGAGTATATCCCATCCTAATGAGTGGCTGAGCCAACTTCTGTGTTCCCGCATTTGAGAAGGGCGATCTAATTCTCTCCTTGACCCACGTGCAGTCTTGAGAGGGGCGGGGAGGCCTATGAAGGAGGACCAACTGCTAGGGCCAGCAGTGTCTACAAACTGGGGGTTTGGGGTCTTGTGACCAACCTCCTGTGAATGTCAAGTATTTATTGTACGTGATTTCTTTTCCCATTTTCCCGCCTGGATTCTTCTCTTCCCACATTCACTCCACTTCTCGACACTGTTACCCAGTTTTTACAGAAATAAACACACATATCACATCTATGTTTTAAACCATTTTTATTACTAGTACAGGAAAAAAACAATTTTTACTACTAGTACACAAAAAAGCAATTTTTAACTACTAGTACACAAAAAAACAATTTTTACTACTAGTACACAAAAAAACAATTTTTACTACTAGTACACGAAGAAACATTTTTACTACTGGTACAGGAGAAAACAGAAGTTAACAAAATTCACAAATACTGGGGAAAGAAGTTACAGAGTTACAAGAAATTGTAAAAGTACTAGTAAATAGTTATCCCTGGTCATCATTCAGTTCTGTCTGGGGCTTAACCTGCCTTCTCTTAGCTCCTCTCCCAACTCCCTTTTTAGTTGTTGGTTCTGGGAGCCCCTGCCCAATCTCTTCTGTGTTGGACGATAGACCAGGCTACTCTCTCTAGCACGAGGTAGATTCGAGTTGGCACCATTGCTGGGTCTGAATCCCAGGTGGTTCCTTCTGGCCCTCGGCGGACCTGCTGTTCTCTTCTGCAGCCACTCGGGATCTCTAACCCCCTGGGTAGGAAGGCACTTTCCTCTCTGGCCTCCGGTATTTCTCCTTCAAGCATCAAGCCATCTGACTTTGACTTTTAATCACCTTCTTTATCCCTTTATGCAGTTTCTCTAGCTCCAGCCCCTTTTGGCTTCACTTGCTCTCCTGGTCGTTTCCCTCTGACATTCATCTAAAGGATGTCCATGAGCCACTAATGAAGCTGGCCGTACTCTGAAGTCAAGCCAGTTTTATTCACCCTTGTTCTAAACCAGTATCGGGGCCCAGTCTTAACATGGCCCTGTGGCTTCCACCATCATCCTGGGAAACTGGGAAACGGTGTTTTATCTTTTTTTTTTCTTTTTTCCAATAGCCCCCTCTCCTTTTTTCAGAATTCCTCCCCTTATTGCACTTCTAAGGTTTCTCCTTTTTTTAAGGGATGCCATTACTTTGCAATTTAATTTTAAAGGGAAGTGAAATGTCGAACTCACTGAAGAATCCAACTCTTCCCAACTGAGAATACTAGCTCCTTCCATTTCCCCAGGCTCACTTGGATAGTCGACAACTCAGGTGCCTCACACTCCAGGGAGTGGTCTTCACAGAATACAAGAAATACAAGTTTACAATATCAAAATACAGAAAACAACAATATCGAAATTACAGAAATTACATTGTACAGGAGAAAACAACCACAACAATAAGAGAAAACATTTCTACCAAGAAAAGAAGCATAGGGAAGGCTTTCTCACCCCTCCTTTCTAAAGAGTTAATTTATTTTTAAAGCGTAGATCTTACAAATTAGCCCAGAGGTTTCAACCTTTGGTCTGCTGGCTGTGGACTCTTTTGCTTGATGGTTTGTTAGTATTTTATTTATAAAAATTTGGCACTTGGAGAATTTTTTTTGTTTCCTATTAAACTTTTCAAGGGGTTTGCTGATTGGTGTTAAACTCTTATTTAGAGTAACTCTTGTCCTTGCATCTTGGAGAAAAGAAATGGAATTTTGTCTCAACACTTGGACCTTTAAAACTTAATTGTTAGTAGTCAATTTATATTTGACCCATCACATGCCTGCTTAAAACAAAACTCCTTTCTATTCTTTAGTTTGGTCAGAAATTCGCACATTTTTAATCAATGGCCAATTCAGAGTCTTTGCTGTGCAAAGAACAGAAGTGAAATACCAGGGCATAGATGGTAATAAGAGTCTTCTTATCCCCCCCCCCGCCCCGCCATTTTGCATTTTCCCCACCGCAAATACTATGAATTTTTCCAATCACCTGAAGATCTATACATCACTTCTACTAATTGCAGAAAGTTTATTTTTCACACAACCACAGAAGAGAAAAAGAAAAAAAGAAATTACACAGATCGCAATTTCTATCAACTCGAAAACTGTATAGCATAATAGAAAGACAGAGATAGATAGATTTTTGGGAGATAGATTGGGATCTGGATTTTGACTGCTACATATGGACTGGGTAACTTAGACAGATTATTAATTCTCTGTAAACCTTTTAGGACTGTTACAAAGATGAAATGAAATTCATAAGATGATTAGCATGGTACCAGACACACAGTAAATACTCAATAAATGGAAGTTGTTATTGCTTCATCTGGAACTACCCACTTCCTCTCTTTCTTCTTTCAAGTCTATCACAGTTCACAAGGACACACACCCTCCAACCTCCAGAGAGCTATCCTAGCACTTACTCTGATCTTTGCTGTATCTTGAGCTTTTCTCTCTCCCCCCTTACTATATAGGTGTACAAAACATCTAAACCCCATCTGACAAGATTTACCTAAACCCAACACCAAGATGGTCCCATAAGTCCTTCCCTCAGATTGTGGGCAGTGTGGGGAAAGTTATCGGTATCACAGATCTCAATTCTGTGAGTCCTACTGGTCATCTTCTGTCCTCCAGTTGTTCCTCCTTTATGCCAAAATGCTTAGAAAAGCCTTCAAGGCAGCCTTCTTTCTTAGGGTCCTCTCCCATCCAGCAACTTTCTTTCCCCTGAGGCTTTACTGCACTCAGATGACGTGTGCGACATCCTACAAGCCTTTTCCTCTCGCTGACCCCTGCCTGTTGAGCTTTTTGTCCCACTCCCTGTTCCGAATCACTGTGACCCCTCTGTTTGCATTATGGGACCATCCGGCCTTAGTGTATCACACTTCCCATCTCAGACGTCTTCACCGCATTTAAATGACTCACTTAAAAAGTCTGCAGTGGAAAGTATCCATCCCAAGATCCGGCTGAACCGCACACGTGTAGGTGCCTCGCCCTCTGTCACCAGGGACACTGTGACAATTCCTAACTCCTCTCTGCTGCTGGGCTTGACTTCCTGCCAACATGTCCTTGACACCCATCCTCACTTGAGCTACTGCAGGATTCCGACAGGCTCCGAACCACCCTCTCCCCCAACCCGGCCATGCTCCAGCCCCCTGCCGGTCTGTAGTCTCCATTCCATGGTCTGCTGTTCGATATTAATCATATTAGCTCCCGACACACTGGATGAGCAGCTTCACTTAACTGAAATACATCTCAGAGTTTCTCACTTTTACCTACCTACAACCACTCACTGGAATCCTTCTTCATGACCCTTCATGAAACTCTGCATCCTTCAAGCTAGGCACATATCCCAGTTTCTTATTCAAATACTAAAAAAGTAGGACAGGTAGAACATTAGTATTCAACCACCACTTCCTCTGCCTCCGTTACCAGAGTGGGCAGCAGTCTGGCCAGTATTCCTCCAGTCTGACCCATGTTGAGATTGGCCAAGATTCCCAGTCCCCTTATCCACCTGCTCACTCATCTTGCCCCCCCATCTGGCTCCCTTCACATACACTGAAATTTCTATCATTCCCTTCTCTGTTTACTTCCTGCCTGCTTCCCGTCCTGTTATGTGTTCCCTTGTCATAGCATCACCGGCATACAAATCTTTGTCGCTGCCTTTCCTGCATGATACGGTCTCTCCAGAAGGCAACAAAAGGTGGCATATCCACTCATTTCCACTTTTCCCTTCTTTTGGCCATAGAGAAAACCCTCCGCTTGTCTGCAGCAGTCAGGCTTGATTCCACTTGCGAGTGACTACTCTCATCACTCACAATTCCTCTCGTGACTGGCATGCGCCTTGATCTTTGGACACCAGGTGTGCGTGAAGCACCTTCAGGCTTTACTTCATGAATTTATCTCCAGATGATACGACATTATTCTCCTGGACCTATCTACCCACTTCCATGTGATGATCTGAGAGAGTTTGCAGGCAGACACCTGTCTTCCTACAACAATTTATTTTTATAAATTTCTCCCATTTTCCTTTATCCCATTAATGGTGATCAAGTTCACAGGCAGCGCTGTGCGTCATAACCATTAGAATGTTGCTCAGTAATTGCAAGAATTAATTAGTAAGTATACTGTCAACTTAATTTCATTTTAACCACTTCTCTTCCCGTTTTTCATCTGCTCATTTCCATTACAAAGACAGTAAATATGTAAGTAGTGTGTCACCATCAACAACGTGCATATTTTCCAGTGCTCGGAGCAATGCTTTCAGAGTCCTTTGGGCTGCCTGGGACCACCGTGCTTTCTGCTTGGCTGTCCAGCAGCTGCTCCCTCTGCAGATACTCTGCACTGTCTGCCGTCCCATCAGAGCACGTGCCTGAACATCCAACACGCACCCACTTGCTTCTATTTCCTAGCGTGCTGCTGCCTTCTGGCCTCAATACCACATAAGCCTTTCCTCTCGCCCCCAGAGCTGCCTGCGTCCCCAGATGGGGAGTTCTTCAGCGCACTGCTCCAACTCCCTGATGCTCTTTTATCAAACCTGAGCCCTTGAAGCCACCAGAGCTTCTCTACTCCTTGCCCTTTCTTGTCCCATATACTCCCGCGACACACCCTGCCGTGGTGGCCTGACTCCGCTGTCACTCTCTTCCACACTGTGCGGGATCACTGTGCTCAGACACGGGCTCTGCTCCACTTCACTGCCGCCTGCCCGGCACGTGAGGGAGTCCCAGCTCTTTTCTTTGACATCTACTCCCTATTTGGCCTGCCTTCCTGCACCCTGGGTGACCAGCTTCTCCGTCCCCAGTGAGCTATACTGAGGCCCTCTGATGCTGAAATCATGCTAAACCCTCTACCTTCTCAGGGCCACCATTTGGGAGGAGGTCCTTCTCTGGGCATTTCTCTGACCTTCTGTCTTGTCACCATCCCCTGCACCGACTCGGTTGTCTACAGCATTCTAAATGCGCCGCGACCTCTCCCATCTCCTCCTCCGCTGGCCTCCCTATTCTCCCCCACGGTCCTCAGCGGCCATGGTCTTCCTCTCGCACCAGCTTCCTCATGCCCTTGTCCCCACTTGGGGGACCCGGCTCCTAGTCTCTCCGCATCCACTCCTTCTGGGCTCTGTGCCGCCCTCTCGGTATAGCGCGCTCCCCGATCCTCTCACCAGCCTCTCCCGCCCTCCCTGCCAGGCCCCATCACCTGTCCTTTGTCACTCTTGTCGCCCTGTGGACCACCTCTGTTCTCCCACACTCTCCCACCCCTGCAGACTGCTCCCCTGCCCCCCCTCCAGGGCCCTGGCTCAGCGCCCCTCCTGCTTGGCGTCTCCCCTGCACACGCGGCACAGGGACTGTCCTGTGACCTGAGCCACCTGACGTTCCTTCAGCCACCCTCTGGGAGTCGTCCCACTGGACTCGGGGTCTCCTCTGCTGAGCGCGCCCTTCTCCATCCCGCACCCGCCGCTCAGCCCAGGTCAGTCGTCTTTGCCTCACACACACAGCGCTGACCCCGCTCCAGCCACTGCCATCTCCCTCCGCCTTCCTCTTCAGTGTCCCCCACTGGTCTGCACCCCCGACCCACTGACAGGAAACCCCAGCCTTCAACCCTCCACTACCTCACCACCCCCATCCCCACATCGAACCAGAGGCCTTCTCGGCTACATCCATTTGCTCGCTGTCTGCCTGGGCCGGGCTCCTTCTCCCCCACGTCTCACGGCCCTGACTCTGCGGCCTCCCCGCTCACCTGCTCAAGCGTCACCTCTCTGCCCGCCTTCCACTCGGCCCCTTCCACCCAGTGATTCTCACCCGAGGACCCACGACCCCCAGGACGGCCTATCAGCGTCATCGTCTGGGCATGTTGTTGGGTTTGCTTTTGCACTGAGCAGAGCACTGCTCCCCCTCAGATGTTCTGATAGGCCTGCCCTGGGGGCCGTGCCCACAGCCCCCCTCGGGTGAAAACCACCCCCCCATCCTCGGGGAGAATCACTGCAATGGAAGGTTGCCCGGACTCCCTGGGCAGCGCCCCGCCCTCGCGCACCTCTGGCCTCCTGCTTCCATCAGCGGCCGGGAACGCTTGTCCTCCAGGCCCAGCACCGCCCCAGCGGCTGACACGGGCCGGCTCTCTGCCCTTGGATCCCCTGCGTCCCCCCCGTATTTACTCTCTGACATGTGACCTAACCCAAACCCCAATGTGCGCTAGAGCACTGTTCTCTTCCTGACCCCTGCCCTGACACTCTTGGTGGCTGTCTCTTTCTCTAGTGTTTTTCTCTTGGTATATGTCAGGACACCGGTCGCCTGCAGAGCCTTGGCCCTCACGTCCCTCTGTGACTCCTGCCAAGCGCACCTCTCCCTCTGCCTTTCTGGCAGCTGCTCTCCTGTCCTCTCCATGTGGACTCCCCAGTCTTCCCCATCGTCTCTTCAGTCTGCGCTCGTTGCCCTCAACACTGGGTGTGAATCAGTCCACAAGCTCAGTTTGAGAACGGGCTTATCTCTGTGTCTGGAGACTGCCCATGTCTCCCCACACCCCTCTCCATTGCTCCTATCCTGCCCTCACGTCCAGCCCCATCAAAGCCAAGTCCTGTCACTCACCCCAGCCCCACCTCCCACCCCGTCCCCTCCGGATCCGTAGTAAAGAGCCTGGCCGAAAAGATCTACCCTCGCCACCATATTCAAGGCCGTGGGAACAGCTCCTGCCACCACCTCTTCTTCCCTCCTTCCCCTGCCACCGCTCAGGCTGCCCTCGGCTGGCCCACCTCTCTGAGCTTCCTCTTGGGGGGCACCTCAGAGACGTGTCCGGACGCCTTCTTTGCCACCTCCCTCTTCTCTGCTCACCCTTTTGGTGTCCAGCCTGTCTCCCTTCTCCTTCGTCCCCTGGGTGCCTCCCTTCACCTTGCCTGTCTCTGAGACGTGACCCTCCTGTCACACTCCATCAAGACCCCTTTGGAGGGTCTTTCTCAAGATCTTTTCTCGCAGGCTGCATTTCTTCCCTTTTCCTCCCCAGCCCGGGGAAGGCGCCCTGCCTCTTCCCTAGGACCCGTGCACCTCAAAGCTCCCCAGAGCCTGTCATGGAGTCCCATTGGGTCGTCCCCTCACCATCGGAAGCACTCCTTTCCCGGGACCTGGGCTCAGCTCACACTCTTTCCATCCCCTCAACAGGCCATTGTCCTCTCTGCAACCATCTGCTGTCGCTCTTCTGGTCCTTCCACTGGCTCTGACCCGCCTCCCTGTGTGAGGCTCCCCTTCCCCTAGCCTCCCCCCACCTCACCTTCCTCCTTCCTCTGTCTTCCCTCTCAGTCGAGCCCTTGCACACAGGACTTTGTGCCAGACCTGGACTTCCAGCTCGTGCTCCTTCCCTCACCTCCCTTGCTTCCATTCCTTCTCCCCTGGGTCCCCGGAGGCACCCCCACCCTGCACACCCCACTGACACTGTCCAGATGCCTGTCCGCCCTCCTTCCTGCTCGGCCACGTGATTTTGAGCCCATCCTGTCTCTCTCCATCCCAGGAAGGCTTCCCACCTCAGTTGTCCACCCAATGAAGCCTCTAAAATAAGTGTTCCCCAGACCTTGCCCCCCACCCCGCCCCTTGCTCTCCTCCTGGGCCCCTCCGCTGCCGCCATCATGTTCCTGGACCAAACCTGTGGCACCACACTGCTTTGAAGTTCCTTCGTACCCTCCCTGTCCAGTCCCTGCCCCAGGCCGGCCCTGCAGCCCCCTGAGGCAGCACCCACAGATTCTGTGGCTGCTGCACACTCTCCCTTCTGCCTTGGTTGCCACCCACTCCTCCACTCTGTGCATCTTCGACCCACACAGTGGACTCCAAGCACGTGAGTCCATCCCGAGTCCCTGAAGGGACCTGCTAGAGGTCTCTGGGCCAGATCTGTCGTCATGTGCTGTGCTGCCCCCCACTTCTCTGTTTACCTGTATCATAGTCCCCTTCTCCTCCTGCTCTGGGGGCCCCGTCTCCAAACGTCCAGCCTGCGGAATCTCCATTCTGCCCCTGTCATCGGGCCTGAACACCACACACACCAGTCCTCTCCCTACCTAAGACATGGTGATGTCCCCAACAGAAGCTTCCAGGCCGCCTCCCTCTTTTCACCACTGAGCCCCTTGCACACTCCTGAGGTTCCCTGCCCTTTCTCTGCTCGTGGACACCCTGACCCAGCCTGCACCCTACTACTCCCTGCAGGGCTGCTCTCCCCCTACTGGATGCAGAAGCACCTCGCACAGTCCGCCCTCTGTTTCGTCTACTCTTGTCTTCCAGAAACCCTCTGCTTCGTCCTCAGCATCCTGTCCCACTTCCCCGAGCACCTTCCAGTCCTCCCATGGACTCAGTGTCTCTTCTTCACATCTGCTCTCTTCTGACCGGCCCTTGTGCTCTTCTGTGGCCAGGCTTTGGTCCCCAGCCTGATGTCCCGAGCGCATCTGCTCCCCAGTCGACCCCAAATACTCTCCCCTCTGTGGCAATCATCCTGGAGATAGTGTGTGCTTCTCTGGACGTCTGACTTCTCCTTGTCTCCATATGCCCTTCACAAACAGGGTTGACTCGCCCTTCAAATGAGCCTCTACCTCCACCACCTCATCCTCCCAGGTCTTCTGAGGGCTTCCTCACACCCTTGTCCCCACTTGGGGGACCCGGCTCCTGGTCTCTCCACATCCACTCCTTCTGGGCTCTGTGCCGCCCTCTCGATATAGCGCGCTCCCCGATCCTCTCACCAGCCTCTCCCGCCCTCCCTGCCAGGCCCCATCACCTGTCCTTTGTCACTCTTTGTCGCCCTGTGGACCACCTCTGCTCTCCCACACTCTCCCACCCCTGCAGACTGCTCCCCTGCCCCCTCTCCAGGGCCCCAGCTTGGCGTCTCCCCTGCACACGCGGCACAGGGACTGTCCTGTGACCTGAGCCACCTGACGTTCCTTCAGCCACTCTCTGGGAGTCGTCCCGCTGGACTCGGGGTCTCCTCTGCTGAGCGCGCCCTTCTCCATCCCGCACCCGCCGCTCAGCCCAGGTCAGTCGTCTCTGCCTCAGACACACGGCGCTGACCCCGCTCCAGCCACTGCCGTCTCCCTCCACCTTCCTCTTCAGTGTCCCCCACTGGTCTGCACCCCCGACCCACTGACAGGAAGCCCCAGCCTTCAACCCTCCACCACCCCACCACCCCCATCCCCACATTGAACCAGAGGCCTTCTCGGCTACATCCATTTGTTCGCTGTCTGCCTGGGCCGGGCTCCTTCTCCCCCATGTCTCACGGCCCTGACTCTGCGGCCTCCCCCGTCACCTGCCCCGGCCCGGGGGCTCACCTGTTCAAGCGTCACCTCTCTGCCCGCCTTCCACTCGGCCCCTTCCACCCAGTGATTCTCACCCGAGGACCCACGACCCCCAGGACGGCCTATCAGCGTCATCGTCTGGGCATGTTGTTGGGTTTGCTTTTGCACTGAGCAGAGCACTGCTCCCCCTCAGATGTTCTGATAGGCCTGCCCTGGGGGCCGTGCCCACAGCCCCCCTCGGGTGAAAACCACCCCCCCCATCCTCGGGGAGAATCACCACAGTGGAAGGCCGCCCGACTCCCTGGGCTGCGCCCCGCCCTCGTGCACCTCTGGCCCCCACCAGTTGTCACTGACACTGTTCCTCAAATTCCCAGCGTTTCCCCACACTTGGACATTGCCCCGGCTCTGTCCTCTTGGAACCACCACATACATCCCCTCCATAGTTACTCTTTGACACTGATGTGCCCCAAGCCCCAGTGTGCACAAGGGCACTGTTCTCGTCCCCCCTCACCCTCACACCCCTCCCGCCCCCACCCTTTAGGACACAAGGCACTGGGACAATATCTCTGGCCCCAATTTTGTTCTTTTGGTGTTTGCCATTGTCCCTTACACTATGTTACCCCTCCTGATTTCAGACCCGTGACACCGTGTCCCTGTAGAGCCCTGGCCCTGTGGGTCTCACGTCCTTCTGTGACTCTGCCAAGCCCACTCTCCTTCCGCCTTTCCTGCAGCTGCTCTCTCTTGTCCCCTCCAGGTGGATTCACTGGTCTTTTCTGCCCTCTCTTCTGCCTATAGTCTTCATCCTCAAACCTGGACGTGTAATCAGCCTAAAAGCTCAGTTAAAAAAGATGTTTTTTTCAGTACCCAGAGCATGGCTCATGTTTCCCAACCCCCACCCCCATGCCCACTGATCCCAACCCTACCCTCCCATAAACCCATGCCACACCCCAACCCAAGTACTGCCCCCCACCCCAACCCCCCCTCCCGCCCCATCCCCCCTCCCGCCCTGATCCCCCCTCCCGCCCCGATCCCCCCCTCCCGCCCCAACCCCGCCGGATCCGTAGTAGAGCCTGGCCAAAAATGATCCCCTTGCCACAACATTCAAGACTATAGGAGCAGCCACTGTTCGCCAGCCCTTTCCCCCCTCTTTCCCCTGCCTCTGCTCCCACTGGAGGGCCCCACCACTGGAAATCTCCTTCAGATTGGCATCACTGGGGACCTGCATGGATTCCTGCCTGTTATCTCTTCTCCTTGCTCCCCCTGTTGGGTCTCCCATCACCCTTCTTCCACACTTCATTCTCCATCCTTCCCAGTGCCTCCCTTCACCTCTGAGGTGTGACCCTCCAGACACACTGCATCAAGGCCCCATTTGGACAGTCTTTCCCATGATCTTGCCTCACGGACTGCATTCCTTCCCTTTCCCTGCTCAGCTCAGGGAGAGCACCCTGCCTCTTCCCTAGGACCTAAGCACCTCAAAGCTCCCCAGAGCTTGTCATGGGGTCTCATTGGGTCATCACTTCACCACCGGGTGTGCTCCCTTCCTGGGACCTGCTCTCAGCTCACACTCTTTCCATCCCCTCAGCAGGCCACTGTCCTTTCTAAAACCATCTGCTGTCCCTCATCTGGTCCTTCTACTGGCTCTGACCCCAATCCCTGCGTGAGGCTCCCTTTCCCCTAGCCTCACCCCACCTCCCCTCCTTCCTCTGTCTCCCCTTTGAGTCAAGCCTTCGCCCATGGGACTTCACCCCAGTTCTTCCACTTCCTCCTCTTCTTTCTTCCCTTGACTTTGGTGCTTCCTTCTCTCCATCAGGTGTGAGGAACCACCCAGTGCATTGTGTTTGATCTCCCACTCCTCGTTGACATGGTACAGACCTCCTTTGCCCTCCTTCCCTCCTTCCCATGTTCCCCTCACCACACCCACCTGTAGACTTAAGACCCTCCTCTCAATCTGCATCCCATTGTGCCTCGCCCCCACCTGCTGTCCACCAGAGGAAAGGGGTCCTCAAAGCCCCAGTCCCTGCCATCTGCCCCTTGCTCTCCCCTCTTGTGTGCCTTCACCACCCTCATCACCATCTTACTCTAAACCTGTGACAGTCCACTGGTTTTGAAGGTCTTAGCCCTTTTCTGGTTCCCTGTGTGGTATCCCCGCCCCATGCTAACCCTCATCTTCAGCCCTGGGTTACAGGGCTTCCTTCCTTACAGTCCCTTTCACCTTGGTTCCTACCCACTCCCCCACCACTTCTAAGCAGATTTGCTGTCCACACACTGGACTGTACCCACCTGAGATCCCACTTCAGCGACCCTGAGGTGACCCGCCATGGTTTCTGTACAGGGTCTGTCTTAATGGGCAGTGTTGCCCCTTTTGTTTTTCACTTCAGTTATCGGGACTCTTTTCCCCACCTGCCCCTGCGGGCCCCTGGTAGTCAGGAGTCTGAACCGTGGTGTGTTCAACTCTGTTGAGCTCAGCTCTGTTCCTGCTGTGGCACCCCGCCCTCTCCCCACCTCCTGCCTGCTGTCCCCAGATTGGGGCTCCTCAGCCTCCCTCTATTATGTTGTGCCCCCCTTTACAGACGCGGAGTTCCTGGTACATCATGATTTTCTCCCCTCTTCCGTGCTGCTTGTTGCTTTGTTTCCTGAGTTCCATGACCTCTCATCTGAAGGACCACCTTCCATGGCTGTCTTTCTCTTTCCATGCCGGCTGCGCACTGACCTGGCTCGGCCCATCCCCCACATCTGCTTCTGCTCTCCTAGAGACCTCTTCCCCTTCAGTGTCCCATCCCACTTCCCCATCACACGCCTGTCAGGCAGCACGTTTCCAAGCTTTTCTTGACATCTCCATTTGGACCAGCCCTCTTGTTCCTCCTTGCTGTCACCTTTGTCCCCAACATGCCATACTAAATCCGTCTCTTGTCCCAGTTTGCCCAAGACCTTTCAGGTCCACCATTTTGGAGGGTGTTGCTTCGTTAAGCTCCTCTCTGAACTTTCATCATCTTACCATGATCCGCTGACAGGGCTGTCTTCCAACATTTCAGTGAGCCACCGCCTGTATGACCTCATTCTTCTGGCCTCCTGTGTCTCCCAGGTTCCATGCTTGTCTTACCTGTGCTGTGCACGTTGTCCTACACGGGCATCCTCATGCCTCTGGCTCACTCTGGGGCACACAGCTCCTGGTCTCTCCATGTCCACTCCCTCCTCTGGGTTCTCTGCCACCCTCTCGGCACAGTGCACTCCCCGATCCTCTCACCAGCCTCTCCCGCCCTCCCTGCCAGGCCCCATCACCTGTCCTTTGTCACTCTTGTCTCCCTGTGGACCACCTCTGCTCTCCCACACTCTCCCACCTGCTGCAGCCTGCTTGCCTGCCCCACCTCCAGGGCCCTGGCTTGGTGGCCCTCCTGCTTGACATCTCCCCTGCACACGTGGCACAGGGACCGTCCTCTGACCTGAGCCACCTGATGTTCCTTCAGCCACCCTCTGGGAGTCGTCCCACTGGACTCGGGGTCTTCTCTGTCGAGCGCCCTTCTCCATCCCGCACCCACTGCTCAGCCCAGGTCAGTCGTCTCTGCCTCAGACACACGGTGCTAACCCCGCTCCAGCCCGTGCTCCCGCCCCTGTGTGCCCACGCTGTCCTGTCCTCCTGGGCCCCACAGATGTCCCTCCCTGAACCTTTCATGCTTCCATTCAGACCCCTTTATGCTCCTCTGACAGTGCTCTCAGGGAGCCTGTTCCCGGTTCTCCTCCCTTCTCCCTTTGAGAACAGCATTCCGCCCTCTGCCTGGCCTCCCGCTCTGGCCCCCGCCAACCCCAGGCCGACACCACTGCACTCCATGTCCACTGCAGAGAGCCCTGGGTCCTCCCGCCCATCCCTCCTGTCCTCCTCCCTCCCCCCTCCAAGCATCTCTCTCCCAGGTGCTCCCCTTCAGTGCAGTCTCCTATCCTGTCTGCCCCTTCCTATAGGGACAGGGCTCTCTGCTTCTGTCCATAAAACCCAACTACCTTTGGTTGCTCCTTCCATCTCTCAGTCTTATTCCTCAAGCGTCCTCAGCTTCTGGGCTACCGCCTTCGCTCTCCAGTCCCAAGCTTGTCGGCGGATCCTAGCACAGCCTCCATCATTCCCAGTGCCTTGTGGGCTGTATCCATTTCCTCGCCAACTGCCTCGTGTTGAGTTCTCGTACCCCTGGTCTGACAGTCTTGACTGATGCCTCCACCCTTACTGATGGGGACCTCATCTGCTCGGGCTTCATCTCTCCGCCCATCTCCCCACTCTGCCCCTTCCCCCAGCAGTTCTTCCCCAAGACTGCTAGCACGCACGGACTCCTGTCACCAGCAGCAGCAGCTCAGGTTTTTGTCCTGTATTTATTTATTTGCTTATGGTTTGTCTTGAACAGAGCCCTACTCACCCCTTCAGTCTTTTCTTGGGCTTCCATTGTGTCCCATGCTCACCGCCCCATCCCAGGGAAGGATCACTGCGGTGAGAGCCCAACCTGCCTCCCTGGGTGGCCACTCCCCTTGCCTGCCTCGAGCCTCCAGCCATTTGCCAGCAATTTCGGTTCCTCAAGTCCCAGCACTGCCCACAGTCGGATGCCAGCCACGCCCCGACCCCTGGCTGCGTTCCAGCCTCCTTCTCTCCTTATCCCCTCAGCACACTCCCCGCTTCCTCCAACTCTTAATGACTCACTGCAATACCGTGTGTTGGTCTTTCTCCATGGTTTGGTCTTTCTCCATGCTTGCCGCTGGCCCTTTTCCTGCGGT
This sequence comes from Mustela lutreola, assembly GCF_030435805.1. NCBI lineage: Eukaryota > Metazoa > Chordata > Mammalia > Carnivora > Mustelidae > Mustela > Mustela lutreola. The sequence goes on along the minus strand of NC_081293.1, from coordinate 180,869,630 downwards.
ATCCATTCTCATCAGATCTGTGAAGCAGTCCCACTGTACATCCTTGTTCTTCCGGTGCTCCTGGCCATTTGTGTTACCTGCTAACTAGACCTTTCCCTCCACCTGGCCCACAGCTCCTCTCTGTGTCCTTCCTGGGTGGATTCACTCCCGCCCCCCCCCCCCAATTCCCCATCCTGTAGCCTTCACCTACCACACAGGACGCAAAATGAGCCCCCTTCTCAGTCAAATGAGATGGATTTGTCAGTGTCGGAGCTTAGCTTGTGCCCCCTCATCTCTGCACCCAGCAATGCCCACCTTGCCCTCCCATCTAACCCACATGCAGACCTGAACCCTCCCTCACATGTTGTCAGAATCAGTGGTAAAGAGCCCACCAGAAAGTTCTGCCCTTGCCACCACAGTATTCAAGGCCACAGAACAGCTATGGCTCCACTCCCACTGCTGACTACCCTTCTCTCTCCTTTCACCCAGTGCCTCTGCTTCTACTGGCGGAGCCCGAGCTCCAAACTTCCTTCTGGTTGGGACCTCTGAAATCTGACTGGATTTCAACCCGTCACTTCCCTCTCCTTCCCCTCCCCTCCCCTCCCCACCCCCATTAGTGTCCAGCCTTCCTCCTGTCTGTCACACTTCTTCTTCCTCTTGGTGCCTCCCATCACCTTATCTGTCTCTGGGAGTTGACATTCTCACTTAGTTGCAACAAGGCCCCATTCTGCCATCCTTCCTGCCGCCTTTCCTCATGGGACACTTTTCTTCCTCTCTTCCTCAGGCCACCTCTTCTCTGGAACCCACGCATCTCATCTCTAAGATCCCTGATGCCTGTCATGTGGGTGCACTGGGTCATCCCTTCTTCATCGGGAAGTGCTCCCTCCCATGACCTGCTCTCACAGCTCACACTGTTTCCATCGTCTTGCCAGGCCACATCCTCCCCTGAAGCTGTCTGCTGTCTCTCGTTCCCATCCCTCCACTGGCTCTGGCCACCCTCTTCCCTTTGGGCGCTCTTTTCCTAGCCTCACCCCATCTCACCTTCCTCCTCTCCCCACTTTCAGTCAAGCCCTTGCCCAAGGGACTTTACACCAGACCTGCCACTTCCTCCTCCTCTTCCTCCCCGCGCATTCACAGCTTCCATTCTCCATCAGGTCCCCTGAGACACCCCCGCCCATCGCCCTTGCCCTCCCTCTCTCCTTTGCCATGGGCTGGATCCGCTATTTCCCCCTTGGCCATGTTCCTCACAATAACCACATGCAGGATTTAAAGCCCTCCTCTTGGGACACCTGGGTGGCTCAGTGGGTTAAAAGCCTCTGCCTTTGGCTCAGGTCATGATCTCAGGGTCCTGGGATCGAGCCTCACATCGGGCTCTCTGCTCAATGGGGAGCCTGCTTCCCTTCCTCTCTCTGCCTGCCTCTCTGCCTACTTGTGATCTCTGTCTGTCAAATAAATAAAATTAAAAAAAAAAAAATCTTTTAAAGCCCTCCTCTCACTCTGTATCCCATTTTGCCTCACCACCTCTGTTGTCCACTGAATCACAGCTCCTAAACCAAAGCTCCCTAGGTCCCCCCTATCCTGCCCTTACTGTCTCCCTCTGTGTACTCTGCTGCCCTCATTCTCTTCTTGGACACCCCACTGATCTTCAGAGTACCCGTCCTTCCCAGTTCCCTGTGTGGAGTCTCTGGGCCTCATGCCTTTGCCAGCCCCACAGGATGGGCAGAAGTATTCAGTACTTGGTGCAAAATGTCACCTCTGCTTTGGTTCCCACCCACTACCCTGCCATTTCTAAGCATATTTGCTGCTCACAAAATTCCATGTGAGTCCATTCCAAATCCCTGAGGGTCCCTGCCATAGTTTCTGTGCAGGGTCCATCATAATGTGCAAAAATGCCATGTCTCTTGTTTCACCCTATTTTGACCCTTTTTCCTACTTCTGCTGAGGGCTTCAAACACCCGTCTGTGGCATATCAGCTTGGCTCAGCTCAGCTCTGTCCTTACCATCTGGCCTCAGTACAGCACATGCCAGCCCTCTAACCTCCCAAGATATCCACTGTCCCTAGACTGAGAGCTCTCTAGGCTGCCTTCCCCTTGGTGTCCCCTCTACCAATCCTGACTGCCCTGTACCTTCATGAGGTTCTTTCTCTCTCCTCTTCTGTGCTGCCTGTCCCTTTCTTTTCCCTTCGGCTTCTCTGACCCAACGCACAGCCCCCAAATAGCTTTCTCACGGATGCCCACGACTACTCTCTATATCAGCGCTTGACTGGCTGAACCTTGCTTGGTCCACTCTGCTTTTTCTGCCACTCTTGTCTTCCAGAGACTCTCTTGGTCACCTTAAACAGCCTATCCTACTTTCCGTACCAAATGCCACTCACAGAAAAGACTCAATGGTCTTTTCCTTGACATCTACTCCCTTCTTGACCTGCCTCCTATTCATTCTGTTGCCAGCTTGTTCAACTCTGACTTGCTGTACTGAATCCATCTTATGTCCCTCTTCACGCCCAAGCACCTAGCCTTTTCAGGTACACCATGTTGAAGACAGTGGTTCCTTATCAGTGCTTCTCCAACCTTTCATCATCCCCCCCAATGCCCCTCACTGACCCGGCCATAGCCAAAGTTTAACAGGCCACCTCTCCCACCCCATCTTCCCCTGGCCTCCTCCAGCCTCTCTCAAGTTCCTTGCTGCCTGACCCACAGTGTGTTCTTTCTTCTGCATGGGCTTCCTCATGCCCTTGGTCCACTAACAGAGGCAAATTCCCTCACAGCTCTCTCCTTCGAGCTAACATACTTTCTTGGTGAAGTACAACGCAATATCCTTTGAACAAGCCTCCCATGCCCCAGCTGGAAGAAGCCCTCACCGGTCCTTTGTCACTCTTTTGCCCTGTGCACCACCTCTGCTCTCCCACACTCTCTCACCCCTGCAGACTGCTTGCCTGCCCCACCTCCAGGGCCCTGGCTCGGCACCCCTCCTGTTTGGCGTCTCCCCTGCACATGCGGCACAGGGACTGTCCTGTGACCTGAGCCACCTGACGTTCCTTCAGCCATCCTGTGGGAGTCGTCCCTCTGGACCTGGGGTCTCTGCTGAGCGCACCCTTCTCCATCCCGCACCTGCCACTCAGCCCAGGTCAGTCGTCTCTGCCTCAGACACATGGTGCTGACCCCACTCCAGCCTGTGCTCCCGCCTCTGTGCACCCACGCCATCCTGTCCTCCTGGGCCCCACAGATGTCCCTCCCTGAACCTTTCATGCTTCCATTCAGACCCCTTTATGCTCCTCTAACAGTGCTCTTAGGGAGCCTGTTCCCAGTTCTCTTCCCTTCTCCCTTTCAGGGCAGCATTCCACCCTCTGCCCTCCCTCCTGCCCTGGTCCCTGCCAGCCCCAGCCTGACACCCCTGCACTCCATGTCCACTGCAGAGAGCCCTGGGTCCTGCCGCCCAGCCCTCTTCCTGTCCTCCTCCTCTCCTCACAGGCATATCTCCCACGGATGCTCCCCTTCAGTGCGGTCTCCTATCCTGTCTGCCCCTTCCTTCTGTGTGGACGTCCCCTTAGATGCTCTCTGCTCACACAGTATAACCCAGCTCTCTCGCGGTTACCATTCCCTCTTCCTCAGCTTTAGTCCGCCAGTGTCCTCAGCTCTGGGGACACTCACTGGCATTCCACACCTTCCACCCTGAGAGCGAATCCCAGCACTCCCCTCATCATTCTAGGGGCCTTCTTGGCTACATCCATTTGCTCACTGTCTGCCTGAACTGGGGTCCTTCCCCCCGTCTGATGGCCCTCATTCTGTGGCCTCCACCTACCCCAGATCAGGGGTTCATCTCTCACGCGTCACCTCTCTGACCCTTCCACCCTGTGATTCTCACCCAAGGACCCACGACGCCCAAGACCGCCCGCCTATCAGCGTCATCATCTGGGTATGTTCTGAGGTTTGCTTTTGTGTTTTTTGGGGTTTGTTTTTGCTTTGAACAGAATACCGCTCCTACTCAAGTGTTTTGCTCCCCCTGCCCTAGGGGCCATGTCTGCAGCCCCCCTCAGGTGAAAACCAACCCCCCCCCCCCCGCAACCTAGAGAAGAATCACTACTTTGAAAGCCCTGACTTCCTGAGCTGCCATCTCTTCTCATGCACCTATAGGTGTCCGTTGTCTGCCACGGAATCTTCGTCCTCAGATCCCAGCACTGGCCCCACTCTGTCACGGGCACTCTTCTGGCACTGTTCCTCTTGGAACCACCATATTACACTCCCTTTTGTGTTTACTTGTTTACATGTGACATGCCCCAAATCCCAGTGTGCGTCACAAGCACTGTTCTTTTCACACCCCCTGCCACACTCCTCTTACTCTCTCACCATTTGTGACTCTCAAGCATTCTAAAATATCTTTGGTCCAGTCTGGTCTTTCTTAGCATTTGCCACTGTCCCTTTACCTCTGTTACTCCTGCTCATTTCAGACCCGTGACACTGTCGCCCTGTAGAGTCTTGCCCCTGTGGTCCTCACGGCTTACGGATGTACCTGCTAACCAGACCTTTCCCTTCTACCTTTACTGTGCTGCTCTCCTTTGTCTTCTCCAGGGGAAGTCAGTGGTCTTTCCTACCTTTTCAGCCTGTGGTCAGCAGCCTCAACACTAGATGTATAATCAGTCCACAAGCTTAGTTAAAGATGGATTTCTCAGTGTCTAGAGCTTGGCTCATGTCCCCCCCAATATACACACCCCAACCCCAACCCCTCCCCACCCCTAGCCCATTAATCCCAATCCTACCCTCTAGACCCAGTACAACCCAACCCACCCAGTAAAATTTGACCCACACCCCACCCAACCCAACCCTTTCCCCTGTCCCCCCTCACCCACCCCTTTCCCCACCTCCCACCCCCTTTCCCCACCTCCCACCCCCTTTCCCCACCTCCCACCCCCTTTCCCCATCTCCCACCCCCTTCCCCCACCTCCCACTCCCAGCCCCCACCTCCCACCCCAGCCCCATCCCCACCGGATCCGTAGTAAAGAGCCTGGCCGAAAAGTTCTACCCTTTCCACAATACTCAAGGATGTATAAGCAGCTGCTGCTAGCCACCCCTTTTCCTTCCTTCCCAATGCCTCTGATCGCACTGGCTCGCACCAAGATCTGAACTTCCTTTGGCAGGCATCTGGGAGATCTGCCAGGGGCACACTGTACCTCCCCCTTCTCCCTGTTCCCTGTGTTAGCATCCGCCTTGTCCCCCTTCTACTGCATTCTCCTTTCCTTCAACCCTTGGGTGCCTCCCCTTACCTGGTCTCACAAGGAGATGGCCCTCCTGTCAAGGTCCCATTTGGACATCCCTTCCTGTAGCCTTTCCTTGTGGGCTGCATTGCGTCCTTTTCCCTCCTTGACTTAGAGCTCATGCATCCCCTGCCTCTTCTTGGAGCTCATGCATCTCACTTCTAAGGCTCCTTCATTTTTGTCATTTAACTGCACTAAGTCATCCCTTCATCATAGGGATATCTCCTTTTATAACCCTCTCACAGCTCATACTTTTTCCATCACCTCAACAGACCATGTTCTCTCTGATACTATCTGCTGTCACTCATCTCGTCCTTTCACTGGCTCTGACCACCACCCTCCCATGAAGCTCCCTCTTCCCTAGCCTCACCCCATCTCACTTTCCTTCTCTCTCTTCCCTTACAATCAACCCCTTGCCCATGGGACTTTACACTGGACCTGCACTTCCACCCTTCCTATCACTCATGCTCTCCCACTCCCCATTGTCAAGTTCCAGATCCCTGCTCTGCCTTCTTTATCTCTTAACCACATTCTTCTCTGAGCACCCAAGTGCAGGGTGTAAGACCCACCTCTCATTCTCCATCCCATTTGCCTGGCCCCCTCTGTCAGGGGCCAGATCAGGCATCTGATCAAACATTGTGAACAAGAGCCCACCACCCCCAAGCTCTTGGCATGCTTTTCTCTCTCCTTCTGTGCACACATTGTCTTCTTAGACTAGACGTATGACATTCCCTGGTTTTGAGTGTCTTCTACCCTCCCTCTCTGTGCGGAGGCTCTGTGCAGACCAGACCTCCGTCCTTGCCGGCCCCCCTGGAATAGCAGAAGCATGAACTGGGTCTTGTAAAATGTCACCTTTGCCTTGATTCCTCCTCCACTCCCTTACCATTTCTGCTACCCCCACGCTGGACTCCATCCACAGGAGTCCATCCCGCATCCCTGAGGCTACGTGCTAGTGGTTTCTGTGCAGAGCCTCTCAGTGTGCAAGACTGCATGGTTTCCTCTGTTCCATTCCCCTCACCGAATCCTTTCCCTTCTTGCTCCTGACGCTCCCAGCTTTTCAGCCCCTGTGGCTGTGGGGGTTCTGCTCTGCTTCTCCCATCTGCTCTCCCTACTGCACACACTGTCCCACTGCCCTGTGAGATGGGGAGCTTCTCAGGATGCCTTCCCCTTTTGCAAGGCCCCCTTTATCAACCCTGGGTCCCTTGCATAATTGAAGTTCTCTTCCCTCTTCTCTGCCGCCTGTCTCTTCCTTCTCCTGTCTACTCACCGGACCCAGAACACTCTCGAAGACTGCCTTCTCACAGCTACTCAAGATGCCACTGTCTCCTCCCCACATGGGCTGTAGAATGAACCTTGCTCAGCCCATCGTCTGCCTCTTCTCCCACTCTTGTCTTCGAGACACCCTCTGCCACATCTACAATTCCCGTCCTACTTCTGCCACTGGCCGCCATCCTGGGATAGATTCAGTGGTCTGCTCCTTGACGTATGTGCTCCCTTCTGACCTGCCCTAATGCCTGCCCCATTCCCAACTTCCTCACCCCCAACCTGCTGTGCTGAATCCATCTGCTGTCACCCCAACTCGTGCCACCTTTTCAGATCTGTCACTGGGGAAAGGTCCATGTTTCTCTGGGCTGTGTGGTGACACATTACCTCCCACCATGCCGTGCAGTGACAGTGTTCTCTCCAATGTTATCACAAGGCCCCTCGGGCACCCTGGACCTCCGACCCCCCTGGCCCAAGTTCCTGGCTTGCCTGATGCATATTACACTCATTTACCCTTATGGGCATCTACACACACCAGTCCCACCAGGGGCAAAAGTTGCCAGAGCCTCCTTTTGGCTCTTTCTCAACCCTCTCTTGGGGCAGTGTGGTCCCTTGTGCTCTCCACAAGCCTCTCCTGCCCTAATTACCAGGGTCCAAACCTGCCCTTTCTCAGTCTTCTTGCCAGTTAGACCACCTCCTGAAGCCCTCACACCTAACCTGTCTCCTGAGCCCAGACTGAAGGTCTCACCTGCTTTGTGCCTCTACTGTGTACAAAGGAAAGAAAATATGTAAGCTAATTCATGAGCCATTCAGCCACCCTGTGGGAGTCCTCCCGCTGGACTCGGGGTCTTCTCTGCCAAGCACACCCTTCTCCATCCTGCACCCGCTGCTCAGCCCAGGTCAGTTGTCTCTGCCTCAGACACACGGCGCTGACCCCGCTCCAGCCCGTGCTCCCGCCTCTGCGCACCCATACCATCCTGTCCTCCTGGGCCCCACAGATGTCCCTCCCTGAACCTTTCATGTTTCCATGCAGACCCCTTTATGCTCCTCTAACAGTGCTCTCAGGGAGCCTATTCCCAATTCTTTTTCCTTCCATCCTCTGTCCTGTGTCCTCCCTCCTGCCCAGGCCCCTGCACTGCCATGCAAACATCAGAGCACTTAGCCTCAACCTACACAGCCCAGGGCCCGGCCGACCACGCCTCCTCTCTTCCCTCTCTCTCCAGCAGGCATCTCTCCCCCAGATGCTGTCTTTCAGTGATGTCTCCTATCCCCACCACTCTGCCCTCCTGTGGGGCCATTCCCTCAGGTGCTCTCTGCTCCCGGGCCACACACAGCTTCCTTCTGGCAGCCACTCCCGTCTCTCTAGATCCTGCAGCTAAAGCGTCCTAGGCTTTGAGAACACCACTCTGGCATACTAACTCTTTACCCAGCCCCAGTGTTCCAGAGGCCTTCTCGGATACATCCATTTGCTCGCTGTCTGCCTGGGCCGGCCTCCTCCCCAACGTCTCACGGCCCTGACTCTGCGGCCTCCCCCGTCACCTGCCCTGGCCCAGGGGCTCACCTGCTCAAGTGTCACCTCTCTGCCCACCTTCCACTCGGCCCCTTCCACCCAGTGATTCTCACCCAAGGACCCACAACCCCCAAGACCGCCTATCAGCGTCATCGTCTGGGCATATTGTTGGGTTTGCTTTTGCACTGAGCAGAGCACTGCTCCCCCTCAGATGTTCTGATAGGCCTGCCCTGGGGGCTGTGCCCATAGCCCCCCTCAGGTGAAAACCACCCCCCCATCCTCAGGGAGAATCACCACAGTGGAAGGCCGCCCGGCTCCCCGGGCTGTGCCCCGCCCTCATGCACCTCTGGCCTCCACCAGTTGTCACTGGCACTGTTCCTCAAATTCCCAGCGTTTCCCCACACTCGGACATTGCCCCGGCTCTGTCCTCTTGGAACCACCACATACATCCCTTTTGTAGTTACTCTTTGACACTGATGTGCCCCAAGCCCCAGTGTGCACAAGGGCACTGTTCTTTTCACACACCTTCCCCTACTCCTCCTCTGCCTCCAGCAGTTGACTCTCAGGCATTGTGACAACAATCAGTTCCAACCTGGTCCTTTCCAGCAATTGCCATTAATCCTTTCCTTATGTTACCACTCCTTATTTCAGACCTGTGGTGCCATCCCCCTGCAGAGCCTTGCCCTGTGGTCCTCATGGACCTTTGTGATTCCTGCCAAGCCCACTTCCCTTCTGCCTTTCCTGTGTATTTTGCCTGTGTCCTCTCTAGGTGGATTCACTGGCTGTCCCCAGACTGCAGTCATCACCCCCAGCATTGTACGTGTATCAGTCCACAAGCTCAGTTAAAGAATGTTTTTCTCAGTGCCTGGAGCACAACACATATCCCCACCACCACCCCCCGCCCCCCCAACCCCTATGCCCACAGATCCCAACCCTGCCCTCCCAGCCAACCCCAGCCCAACCCCAGCCCTAAGCCCATCCCCCACCCCAACCCCATCCCCCACCCCAACCCCAGCCCCAACCCCAACCCCAGCCCCCACACCAACCCCAGCCCCACCTCCCACCCCGTCCCCTCCGGATCCGTAGTAAAGAGCCTGGCCGAAAAGATCTACCCTCGCCACCATATTCAAGGCCGTGGGAACAGCTCCTGCCACCACCTCTTCTTCTTTCCTCCTTCCCCTGCCACCGCTCAGGCCGCCCTCGGCTGGCCCACCTCTCTGAGCTTCCTCTTGGGGGGCACCTCAGAGACGTGTCCGGACGCCTTCTTTGCCACCTCCCTCTTCTCTGCTCACCCTTTTGGTGTCCAGCCTGTCTCCCTTCTCCTTCGTCCCCTGGGTGCCTCCCTTCACCTTGCCTGTCTCTGAGACGTGACCCTCCTGTCACACTCCATCAAGACCCCTTTGGAGGGTCTTTCTCAAGATCTTTTCTCGCAGGCTGCATTTCTTCCCTTTTCCTCCCCAGCCCGGGGAAGGCGCCCTGCCTCTTCCCTAGGACCCGTGCACCTCAAAGCTCCCCAGAGCCTGTCATGGAGTCCCATTGGGTCGTCCCCTCACCATCGGAAGCACTCCTTTCCCGGGACCTGGGCTCAGCTCACACTCTTTCCATCCCCTCAACAGGCCATTGTCCTCTCTGCAACCATCTGCTGTCGCTCTTCTGGTCCTTCCACTGGCTCTGACCCGCCTCCCTGTGTGAGGCTCCCCTTCCCCTAGCCTCCCCCCACCTCACCTTCCTCCTTCCTCTGTCTTCCCTCTCAGTCGAGCCCTTGCACACAGGACTTTGTGCCAGACCTGGACTTCCAGCTCGTGCTCCTTCCCTCACCTCCCTTGCTTCCATTCCTTCTCCCCTGGGTCCCCGGAGGCACCCCCACCCTGCACACCCCACTGACACTGTCCAGATGCCTGTCCGCCCTCCTTCCTGCTCGGCCACGTGATTTTGAGCCCATCCTGTCTCTCTCCATCCCAGGAAGGCTTCCCACCTCAGTTGTCCACCCAATGAAGCCTCTAAAATAAGTGTTCCCCAGACCTTGCCCCCCACCCCGCCCCTTGCTCTCCTCCTGGGCCCCTCCGCTGCCGCCATCATGTTCCTGGACCAAACCTGTGGCATTCTTAGGTTTTTGAAGGTGTCCCCCTGCCCAGCTGAAAGTCCCTGTTGGAGTCTCTAGCCACATGTTTGAATTCCACCCTTCAACCCTGGAATAGCAGAAGCAGAGATTTGGTGACTGTTGAGAAAGGTCACTTCCGCATTGCTTCCTGTTAGCTCCTCCCCCATTTCAAAGCATATGTGTGACCTACATACTGGACTCCATTCCCTGAGGCCACCGTGAACTCCCTGAGGTCTCCCATCAGCAGTCTCTATTCAGTACCTGTTCTGATGCACAGGGCTGTCACACTCCTCTGTCACCTCTGTCCCTGTGTCCCCTGTTCCTCCTTGCTCCCGAGAGCCCTGGATCCATATACCCAGGTTGTAGCATTTTCCCTCTGCTCTCCTGCTACTGTCCAGCCTCAGTACCACACACGACAATCTTTGTGCCACCCCCGAGATCTGCTGATGTCCTCAGATTAGAAGTTCTTCGTACCCCTTCCCCTTTTCCATGGTGCCCCTGACCCTCTGGTGTGTTCAAGAGATTCTGTCCCCTCTTCCCTACTGCCTGTCCCTCGTTCTCCCACCGATTTCACTGACATGACTCACATCCTGTGGACCCACTCTTTGTGGCTGCCTCAGTCTTCACTGTCTCGCTCTCCCTCTGCTGGATGTAGACTGAACCTTCTCAGCCCATCCTCGGCCTATTCACCACTCCTATCTCTGAGAGATCCTCTGCTTCCCCATCTATGTTGCGTCCTACCTCCCCATCACGTGCTAGTCATGTGACATCACATTGTCTCTTCACCGCTCCCTTCAAGACAGACCTCCTCCCTCTATGGTCACCTTCCTCAACACCTACTGTCCAGATTCACCACTAGGCACCCCACCTTTTCAGCTCTGCCATTTTCGAGAACGTTGGTCCTCCTCTAGACTTCTCTATGACCTAGACACACCCCATTATGACAGGATTCTCTCTAAAAATTACCCAGCCAACTACCTCTCCCTCCTCAACCTCTGGCCTCCTTCCATGTCTCCCACATTCATCACACATTCTTAACATCCCTCTGTGCTTTCTTGTCTTAACTAACACCATGCTTTTCTTCTGACACCAGCTTCCTCACGCCCTTGTCCCCACGTCGGGGACCCGGTTCCTGGTCTCTCCACATCCACTCCCTCTGGGCTCTGTACCACCCTTGTGGCAGAGCGCACTCCCCGATCCTCTCACCAGCCTCTCCTGCCCTCCCTGCCAGGCCCCATCACCTGTCCTTTGTCACTCTTGTTGCCCTGTGGACCACCTCTGCTCTCCCACACTCTCCCACCCCTGCAGACTGCTCCCCTGCCCCCTCTCCAGGGCCCCGGCTCGGCACCCCTCCTGCTTGGCGTCTCCCCTGCACACGCAGCACAGGGACTGTCCTGTGACCTGAGCCACCTGACGTTCCTTCAGCCACCCTCTGGGAGTCGTCCCGCTGGACTCGGGGTCTCCTCTGCTGAGCGCGCCCTTCTCCATCCCGTACCCGCCGCTCAGCCCAGGTCAGTCGTCTCTGCCTCAGACACACAGCGCTGACCCCGCTCCAGCCACTGCCGTCTCCCTCCGCCTTCCTCTTCAGTGTCCCCCACTGGTCTGCACCCCCGACCCGCTGACAGGAAACCCCAGCCTTCAACCCTCCACTACCTCACCACCCCCATCCCATCAAACCAGAGGCCTTCTCGGCTACATCCATTTGTTCACTGTCTGCCTGGGCCGGGCTCCTTCTCCCCCATGTCTCACGGCCCTGACTCTGCGGCCTCCCTGGTCACCTGCCCCAGCCCGGGGGCTCACCTGTTCAAGCGTCACCTCTCTGCCCACCTTCCACTCGGCCCCTTCCACCCAGTGATTCTCACCCAAGGACCCACGACCCCCAAGGACTGCCTATCAGCGTCATCATCTGGGCGTGTTTTGGGGTTTGCTTTTGTGTGTTTTTGGGTTTGCTTTTGCACTGAGCAGAGCACTGCTCCCCCTCAGATGTTCTGATAGGCCTGCCCTGGGGGCCGTGCCCACAGCCCCCCTCAGGTGAAAACCACCCCCCCATCCTCGGGGAGAATCACCGCAGTGGAAGGCTGCCCCGACTCCCCGGGCTGCATCCTGCCCTCACGCACCTCTGGCCCCCACCAGTTGTCACTGACACTGTTCCTCAAATTCCCAGCATTTCCCCACACTTGGACATTGCCCCGGCTCTGTCCTCTTGGAACCACCACATACATCCCCTCCATAGTTACTCTTTGACACTGATATGCCCCAAGCCCCAGTGTGCACAAGGGCACTGTTCTCATCCCCCCTCACCCTCACACCCCTCCCACCCCCACCCTTTAGGACACAAGGCACTGGGACAGTATCTTTGGTCCAATACTGGTCTTAGTGCTTGCCACTGTCTCTTTCCCTATGTTACCCTCCTGGTTTCAGACCCGTGACACCATGTCCCTGCAGAGCCTGGCTCCTGTGGGCCTTGCATCCCTCTGTGACTCCTGCCAAGCCCACCTCCCTTCTGCCTTTCCCACAGGCTGTCTCCCTTGTCCTCTGCGGATGGATTTACTGGTCTTTTCTGCCCTCTCTTCAGCCTGTGATCATCATGCCCAGACTTGACTTGTTATCAGTCTATAAGCTTATTTAAGAAGATGGTTTTCGGGGCGCCTGGGTGGCTCAGTGGCTTAAGCCACTGCCTTCGGCTCAGGTCATGATCTCAGGGTCCTGGGATCGAGTCCCGCATCGGGTTCTCTGCTCAGCGAGGAGCCTGCTTCCCTCTCTCTCTCTCTGTCTGCCTTTCCATCTACTTGTGATTTCTCTCTGTCAAATAAATAAATAAAATCTTTTAAAAAAAAAAAAAAAAAGGAGATGGTTTTCTCAGTGCCTAGAACATGGCTCATGTCCCCCTCCCTCACCCACATCCTATTCCTGTCAGTCCCAACCCTGCTGTCTTGTCCAACCCAGTCAAAGCCACCCCATGGGACCCAAACCCCATTCCCCACCCCATCCCCTCCTCCCACCCCTTCCCAGCCGGATCCATATTAAAGAGAGTGGCCAAAAACTTCTATTCTTGCCACCACATTCAAGGCCACAGGAGCCCACAGCCACTGCCCTTTTCTGTGTCTCCTTCCCATGCCTCTGCTGGAGCCGTCTAGCCTCACACTCTGGAATTCCTTCTGGTAGGCCCCTGAGTTGTGCCAGGATTCTTACTTGACTCTTCTCTCTTCTCACTACTCCTCTTGTGTCTGTCTCCCAGCACATTCCGTCCTGTGTCCTCCCAAGTGCCTCCCATCATTGTCTCCCAGTCTGTCTCTGAGAGGTGACCTGTTCAGCTGCCACAATGCCCCCCTTCCCAGGAGCTTTCCTCACACAACCCACAATCCCTCCTCAGTGCAGGTAAGCACCCAGCCTTTCCTCCAGCGTCTGTGTATGTCAAAGCTCCTAGTGCCTTTGGGAGTCCCACTGGCTCATCCCTTCCCCATCGGGTGTGCTCCCTCCTGAGATCTGCTCTCAGCTCACACTCTTTCCATCCCCTCAGCAGGCCATGTCTGCTGTACAACCATCTGCTGTCACTCATCTGGTCCTTTCACTAGCTCTGGCCTCCCTCTTCCCTTTAGGTTCTCTTTTCCTAACCTCATTCCATCCCCCCTTCCTCCAGCCTCCTCCCTTTCAGTCCACCCCTTGCCCACAGGACCTTATGCCCCAGGCCTGCACTTTCAGCTCACCCCCCCCCCCCCCGGCTTCCATTCCTTCTGCGCAGGGGTCATCTGACGCAAGCTGCCCATCGCGCTGCCCCTCCCCACTGAGACTGTCCAGATCCCTCCTTCCCTCTTGGTCTTTCTCCCTTGGCAACGCCACATGCAGGTTCTAGGATGTGCCTGTCCCCCTCTTTCCCCCCCTCTCTGGTCCTCTGTTGTCCACCTGGTCAAGCTTTGCAGTGAGAGGTCCGATACCCCATTGGTTTCGACGGTCCTCCCTCCTCCTCTGTGGAGTCTTGCTGCTACCTACTAGACCCCCACCCTTTCTGCCCCTTGGCCTAGCTGATGCTTGCTTCCTACATGCTCCCCCAGTGTTTCTAAGTGTATCTGCCATCCACACCTGGGACGGCAGGCACAGCAGTCTGTCCTGTGTCCCTGAGGCCACCTGCCACAGGCTCCAGGTGGGGCCTGACAGTGCGGCGATGCCCTTCTTCCACCTCATCGTGCCCCTTCTGCATTTGTTCATGAGAGTCCCGAGTCGTCGGATGCCCAGGGTGTGAGGTCTTCCCTGGCCATTCCCGCCGTCCCAACTCAATGCTGCATATGCCACCCTTCTTGCCCCCTTGCCCCTTTTCAGCAGCGCTTCCTCTACCCATCCAGAGCCCCTGCATGTGTGAGGCCCTCTCCTTTCTCCCCTGCCGCCTGTCCCTGTTGCTTCCCTTCCACTCCCCTGACCAACTCCCTACCACCTGTCACATGAGGGAGTCCCAGCTCTTTTCCTTGACATCTGCTCCCTACTTGGCCTTCACTGCTGCACCCCACTCCCACCCCCAGGTGACCAGCTTCTCCGTCCCCAGTGAGCTATACTGAGGCCCTCTGATGCTGAAATCATGCTAAACCCTCTACCTTCTCAGGGCCACCATTTGGGAGGAGGTCCTTCTCTGGGCATTTCTCTGACCTTCTGTCTTGTCACCATCCCCTGCACCGACTCGGTTGTCTACAGCATTCTAAATGGGCCGCGACCTCTCCCATCTCCTCCTCCCTATTCTCCCCCACGGTCCTCAGCGGCCATGGTCTTCCTCTCGCACCAGCTTCCTCATGCCCTTGTCCCCACTTGGGGGACCCGGCTCCTGGTCTCTCCACATCCACTCCTTCTGGGCTCTGTGCCGCCCTCTCGGTATAGCGCGCTCCCCAATCCTCTCACCAGCCTCTCCCGCCCTCCCTGCCAGGCCCCATCACCTGTCCTTTGTCACTCTTGTCGCCCTGTGGACCACCTCTGCTCTCCCACACTCTCCCACCCCTGCCCCCCCTCCAGGGCCCCGGCTCAGCGCCCCTCCTGCTTGGCGTCTCCCCTGCACACGCAGCACAGGGACTGTCCTGTGACCTGAGCCACCTGACGTTCCTTCAGCCACCCTCTGGGAGTCATCCCGCTGGACTCGGGGTCTCCTCTGCTGAGCGCGCCCTTCTCCATCCCGCACCTGCCACTCAGCCCAGGTCAGTCGTCTCTGCCTCAGACACACGGCGCTGACCCCGCTCCAGCCACTGCCGTCTCCCTCCGCCTTCCTCTTCAGTGTCCCCCACTGGTCTGCACCCCCGACCCGCTGACAGGAAACCCCAGCCTTCAACCCTCCACCGCCCCACCACCCCCATCCCCACATCGAACCAGAGGCCTTCTCGGCTACATCCATTTGTTCGCGGTCTGCCTGGGCCGGGCTCCTCCTCCCCAACGTCTCACGGCCCTGACTCTGCGGCCTCCCTGGTCACCTGCCCCAGCCCGGGGGCTCACCTGTTCAAGCGTCACCTCTCTGCCCACCTTCCACTCGGCCCCTTCCACCCAGTGATTCTCACCCAAGGACCCACGACCCCCAAGACCGCCTATCAGCGTCATCGTCTGGGCATGTTGTTGGGTTTGCTTTTGCACTGAGCAGAGCACTGCTCCCCCTCAGATGTTCTGATAGGCCTGCCCTGGGGGCCGTGCCCACAGCCCCCCTCGGGTGAAAACCACCCCCCCACCCTCGGGGAGAATCACTGCAATGGAAGGCTGCCCGGACTCCCTGGGCAGCGCCCCGCCCTCGCGCACCTCTGGCCTCCTGCTTCCATCAGCGGCCGGGAACGCTTGTCCTCCAGGCCCAGCACCGCCCCAGCGGCTGACACGGGCCGGCTCTCTGCCCTTGGATCCCCTGCGTCCCCCCCCACCCCGTATTTACTCTCTGACACAGATGGGCCCCAAAGCCTAAGCTACTTTACAGTTATACTTTTTTATTTCTTGGATTTGTCTTCCCTCGTCATCAAGAGTCATTCTTGAGTCTGACTTTTCTTTTTACTTAATATCCTATTCCATGCCTCATTCATTCCAGTGTTTAATTTTACTGGTTTTCAAAGTGCTTACTGCTTTTCTCCGACAGACCTTTGGAAATCTACTGCAGTCTCATTCTGTCCCCGCCGCCGCTCTGCAGGCGCTCCTCTGCTCTTCCTCCCACCCCGCGTCCCTCTACTCCGCTCTCTTTCCCGGACCCTTTGTTTCTTTCTCTTCTAGATCTTGTTGATAACTGGAGCCTAGCTTGAACTCAGCTCCAAAAAGATAAACACACTCTAAGCTCCCTCACCAGATTTCCCTCTTGTTCCCACGGACATTTTCTCTTCCTTCATTTACCCTTCATAGCTCCTTAATTTCCATACTGTGATAAGTTTTGCAAGATTCACTGTCCAACCACCTTTAGTCACTCTTGACTGTTTTCTCTATCATGCACTAGTGTTACTGTACTCTCACTTTTTCATGGTCTCTGCATATAGTAGTAAGTCATGCAACTTTTGTTCCTCTTTTATTTCCATTATTACTGAGGATACTTTTGTCCCTGAGAAAAAGCGAATAGGAGACTCTTCTAGTCCCATCCGCCCATTTCTGCATAGCGCCCCCATGCCTGCCTCTCCCTGCCCTCCCACCCCCGGCCCGTAATCTGCCCAGTACCGCTCTTCTCATCACGTCCAATGCCCTTTCTAGGTATGAATGTGTACTTCTCAGTGCCCTTCCATGACACCCTTTTCCCCTGTGACCTCTGAGTCCCTTTTGACCCATTTCTTAACCTCTTTCCCCCTCCTTTGTTTGGAACCGGATTAAACACGCAGCTTGATCCCTCTTTTCCCCTTTGCCTTTTGCACTCATGCCACTCTAATGCCTGCATGCCTTCTGACTTCTTTCCACCCTGCCTTCATGCCCTTCTGTACCTTCCGCCCACCTGTAATCCTGTATCCGCTTCCTTGATGCGTGCACTACTTCCACTCCCCTCATGCTTCTGCATCTCCTTACTGGAAGATCTTCCCCTTATATTCGCTCTAGTTACTTGGAAACAAGGGCTACTTCATCCAGTGCTTGTTTACTTAGTTTCCATCATCTGTGCTCTTCCTCGTTCTATTAGCTTCTGGTACAGTGCCAAACCTTGCCTCAGTATGTCCTTCTGCACATGACCTTCCCCACTTGAAGGTACGTTTTGCTTTTCCACCCACTTTCTTGGTACCCCTCCCCAATTTTATCTTTTATTAACCGCTTATATACTGAGCATGTATCATTCTCCTCCACTCACTAGTAACTCCATTTGGCTCCTCTTTGTATTCTGCATCCACTGCTCTATCTGGTTCCGTATTTCTTCTTTCCTGCAGATTTTGCTAACTGGCTTTCGCTTCTATTTATTCCTTGGTAGGATCCCTGCCACTTTCCTCCTTTTAAGCCCACTTGATGGGACCTGTCCCTAACCCTTCTCTTTGTCAGCCACACTTTGTTACGCAAACATACAGCTCATTTTACTCCTCTCTCTCTTCTTTTGAGAACTGCCTTACCACACAGTTCTCTTCCTGACTTACCTGCTTTGTAAGTATAAGCAATTTTCATTATCCTTGGCTTAAAGTATGCTGAGTAACAATTTTTGTTAGTAAATGCTTACGTTGCTCTATTTTAAATTTGAAAAAGCCCTTCACATCTCCCTTTAAAAAAAAATCCAACCTATTTTCTCAACCATCACAAAAATATTATTACAAGAACTTTCAAGTATTTCTTATAGTATAAACCATTTTAAAGGACAACTACATAATTACTTAACATATAATTCATTCCTTAGTGTACGTGTTTGTGTGCAGTATACAGTGCTCCCATGCTAAGATAAACGACCGTCCGTAAGTGCATTCTCCTTTTACGCTGCGAGGAATAATGAAAGGCTTTCAAGATAAATAACAAAGTCATGTACATTTTTTAAGTGAAATATATAAAAAAGAAACTTTTTGGAACATTTACTTACCAACTGGCGAATTGCTTGAGTTGTTCCACGCATTTTGTAGGGAAAGTGATGGAAACAACGCACAACACATTGAAAAACTTTGAGCATAGGAAGCAAGCCTATTAGCAGAAGAGCTTCAACCCCAGCAAACACATACTAGTCTGAACACCCTTGTGTGCAAAAAATAATGCTGACTTACTGTGGTTTTGCAAGCACATGGGGAGGGATATAGAGGTAAAAACTTCATGGTAACAAGCACTTTGATAATGTGTGTAGTTATCTGGTAGATGACACCTGTGTCCCTCATTCTGGTCTATGTGGTATTTGCCATTTTGAACCCTGCACATCCCAAACCCAGCCTAAGTCATACCTCCCCTCTAACCAGCATCTTCTCTCCCTTCCTCTTTCTTCTCGTTTTACACACATCTTTTCAGTTGCTTCTCCCGCTTTCAGCCAGTCCTTACACAATTCCTTAACTTCTCAGCAAATTTAACATCACTCCCAGGTGAGTCTTCCATAATTTCTTTTGAGTATCTGCCCTACCAGATCTTAAGCATTCACTGTGAGTGCCCACCACTCCTCAACCCATAAGCATTCATTTGTTCGACAGAACAAGTACTCAATCCACACCTCCTAAAAAGTCAGTGGGGATGTTTTTAAGGTTTCCACCAATGGCTTATCAGGGTTTTTCTTAGTCCATCTCCTCCTAACCTTTCCCAGGAAGCAATCACTGAGTCATAAATAAGCGGAGACTTCAGGAGCCAGCCCACCCAGCTCCTGCTGTTCCTCAGGCCCCGGAGCCTCTCCCATTCCAGACCCAGTTCTAAGATGGGACAGCTGCTGTTTCTTTCATTCACACCTGTTGTGTCTTGCTGCCGTGTCCTTTTTTCCGGTGCTCTCTTAATTCCTACCGTGCCTCTGCGCTCACGTGCCATCCTCTTTTCCTTTGTATTCATTCGGTCATGACCTTGGGCGCACATAGGCAGCAACAGCCATTTCTCCCATCAGTAGGACTTTGCAAATAAGTGTTCCATCTGCAGGCAGCCTGAACATTGCTCTTCTGATCTTTTCTCCATTTTCCCTTTCTCCTGCTGCTGCAAACACCCTACGTTCCCTCCCTCATTCCTCCGCCTTTCAGCTGGATCATTCCAGGGAACCTAACCGCCTCCTCTACAGTTTTGATACTCAGCACAGGCTGAATTCTTGGATCTTCCTTATTTCCTACACTCTGTATGGAGTCTGTTTGCACCTTCCATGCAGCCTGCACTGCCCGAAGCTCCCCACTGTGGCCCATTTTATGTCCATCCCATTTAATCTCTCTCTAGCTTCTCGTTCTATTGACAACACCGATGGCTTCCCATCTTTTTCCAGCAAAGCCTTCTGGTAGCAACACATCATATTCCAGTTCTTATGTAAGCCACATCCCAACCTCTTTCCTGCTAATCTGATCATCTGAGTTAGCATGCGACTCTACACTGAACTTCCAATTCTGACTCTCTGCGCGCTCCCCGTGCTGGCCTTTCCTGCCCTTCCTTGTTTGCCGTTCCGCAAGACCTCCTGCTCTGCACCGAGCCTAGATCTCCCGCTCCCTCTTCTCAGATTCCCGCCTCAGTTCTTCTCTACTTCTTCCTTCTCTCTCTTTTTAAATACATGTCTCAGTAGTTTCTCACACTTTCAGCCAGTTCTGACGTGATACCTTAATTTCTGAGCAAATTTTAACACCCATACTTCAACGACTTCTTAATTTCCTATGATTATTTGCTCCGTCATAGCTTATTAACATCTGTCACATTTTCAGCTTCCATCTCTGATCATAGTGAGGGAGCCGTTCTTTTTCTCTTGAGGTATTCTCCCTTAAAGATCCCTCCGTGCTGCTTACCGAACACAGACCAGGCTCTCACCGCACCCCTCCCGCTGCGCACTCCCATTGGACAAACAGGTCGCCATCGATGGCTTTGCATCAAGATTCCTCCTGAGCTTGCCCCCTAACTATTCATATCCGGTCTTTCCGTGAAAATTATTCCATCCTTCCCACATCCACACACCTACCACCCCACTCCTTTATATCCTAAGTTGTCTTTGTGGTTTTTTAAGAGAAATAAAACATTACACATATAATTAAGATTTCCTCTGTACCACTTCAGAATCACTTTCTTCTCCCTCACTATGTAATCTGATGCTTCTATATTTATCATTTTAATAGATATTTGTCTCCTTCAATAACATGTAATGCTATCCTTGAGGATTTTAAATACATGTATGTGTGTATAGACACACACACATACACACATACACACACACACACACACACACATATATATACACACCACACACATATTCTTTAAAAAATTTCTCCCATCAAGACTTCAAGAGTTAATCTGCTTCCTGACTTCTGTCCATATGCAGGCCTTTAACTTATTATGTACACCATTCATTGCAGCCTTTAACACCAAATATTTTAACCAATTAGACCTCTTCTAAGACCAGACAGATTTCTCCATTCTGGGTTTCTTTAATCCACATCTTATTTGCCTTCTTGTCACTCTGACTACTGAGAAACTGCTCAAATTCATGAATGTGCCCATTACTTAACTCCTTTCTTCTTTTGTATTTTGTTATGCTCTGCATATCTTAACTACCCCTCCAGCTGTCACATCACCGATACTGACCACACAACACCTCACATCACGTGTACCACCGCCCTGCAGTGTACCCTAACAATGGGTACGCAACTAAGCTTTATGTCCCTTATGATTTCTAACCACTCAAGAAATACACATAATCTTGTCTACAAACCATTCACCCACACTCCCTGACTGGTCAATCCCGATGTATTCTAAGATTGCTAGCAACATCTTTTTAGAATTCATCTTAATCAAAGTCCCTTAAACTTGGTCTGCATTTTTGCCACTCCATTTACTAAGTCTTCTCTAACTCATACAGTGGTCCTTTTCTCCGCTCACAAACCCTCTCCCGCTTCTTATTCCATCCCAACCCTGGTCTAAGCATGTGCCTAGCCCATCAGCCTTCAAGAACTGGCTGCTTCTCAAACCCTTCCTTCACATCTGCAGCAATCTTCGCTTTGCTCTTCCATTCCTCTCCTCGTACTGTACCTCACCCCAGAGAAACATGCTGCCCAAGCTTCTGGGTCCCTCCTTCCAGCTACCGCCTACTTCCATCTCCTTCTTCCAGATTTCCACTGGCTCTTCAGGACACAGATGTCGGGTGCTCGCTGCTCAACCCACTGCCATCTCCCTGGTGTCCTACACTCATCACCGCATCCTCTCTTCCTCTCAGTTCAGCATAAACATCCATAGTATTCCTGCTACTGGTTTGCCTTTTATGGCCATGCCTCTCAGCCTATTTGACCTTTTATATTGAGCAGACATGCTACCTCCAGGATCTTTCCAGCAAAGCATCCTGGAGAGCAATATATATATTGCTTGAGGTATTTTCTCTTGAGACTCCACCAAGTCCGACTCCACCACCTTCTTACCTCACTCTCTCTCCTTGTTAATACACAAATCTGACAAATGTCCAACTCCCATTTCCTCAAGTTCCCATTTGACATTTGGCCCTCTCTAATGCCCTTCCGTATTTATTTTTCTACCTGTACATTTTGCAGCCTTGCATAACCCACGCATCCCTCTCCTTATTGTTCCCGGCCTCCGTCTCTTGCTCTTCGTTCATGCAAGTCTCCTCGGTTGCTTCTCTCACTTTCTGCAAATCCTAGCATCTCCTTAATTCCCGAGCATGTCTTTAACATCCTGTTAAAGTACATTCTTTCCAGTATCCCCTGTGCATCTTAACCTTTCAGAGTGGGGAGTGATGACCTTTGAAGGTTCCCTCCCCTCGGGTCCCCACTCCCTCACTCAAAACCAAGTGTCTGTTTTTTAGACAAGCCCTTCCCTGAGAGAGCAACTAACCAGTCTCCTTCCTTTTCCATCATGACCTTTGGCCCGCGTGTGGTGCCATATACTTCCAGTTAGCGTCAGGGACCATTTCCATGTCAGTATTCAGTGGTTTATCTTCTCATCTGATGGCAGTTTTAACTGTGTTTTACTCCTTTTTCTTGATTTTTGCCTCATAAAAACCACCTTCTATTCAGCATCCTTCTTCCATGCAGAGACTACGAACGCACTTACCATTCCCACAGATTCAGACTCCCTTCTGGATAAACCAACACCTCCGATTCAGCCCTCACTGTTCAGACTGTGGCCTGGACCGCAGGTCTGTCCGCTGTGGCCGCTCTCCCCTCCCCTTCCGCAGGGCCTCCTGAACAGCTCCCTTTCCTCACCTGTGTGTAGCCATACCCCCCGCCTTTCTTTCTTCAGTGGTCATGACTGGGTTAACGTAAAACTATTCTACAGAGTCCCTACCCTGCACATCCCCGTGTCCCTCACTCCAGCCCTCTTCGGCGACCTTCCCCTTGGCCCGGTTACTCTCCTGCAAGCTCCCTGCCCTAGCATGAGTCACGGGGCCCCTTGCCCTATTCTAACCTTCCTTCCCTCCGTATCCCCTGTCCTTTCGTACAGTCCCCCCAGTTGCCTCTCTGTCAGCGGGTGCTCACATGACAGGCTGCTAGCAAGACTCATCAGAATGGCTCATCTGCCTTCCTCTAGAGCAGTGGTTCTCAAACTGCAGCTCGTTAAGACAGACTCAGCGGCTCAGGCGGGGCTGAAGCACACGTGTTAGGAAGCACTGCTCTAAACACTCCCCTCAGCCGAGTCCCTTCATTAAAAATTTCCCACCGAGGCATCAAGACCGAGTCTACTTCCGACTTCCATTATTTTGCAGGCCTTTCTTTCTCTCCCAGTACACGCATGAGTCCCTGCGGTGTGGCCTTATGCCCAACATATTAGGCCAGTGAGGCCCTTCCTTGTTGCCGGCGGGGTCCCCATTCTGGGGGACTGCGTGGTGCACATGGTTTTTCTTAGTACCACGCCGGCTCCTGAGAGTTGCTCTCTCCACACTGCTCGTCTTGACCTTAACCCCTCTTCCCCGCCACCACCCCGCACCTCTGGCCCAAGTGTGGGGCCTTCTCTTTCCAGTCAATACCCGACATTCTTCAGGTGACCTTTTAATCTGGGGGCAACTGTAATGTCACTCTCCCATTCCTGTCTCCTATTACCTGTCCTGCCCTAAAGAAATAAGCTGCCTTCTCTTGAGTACCACCCCCCGCCCCTCAGGCATGGCCTCCTCCTCAACAGCTCTCCACCAGGTTCTCTCCCCACTAGCAAAACATCTCCGCTTGCCAGTAAATTCTAGGGTGACTTCAGTGTGGCGCTCACGTGACAGTTATCTGTATCCCTTCGGTTGCTTGCCCTGACAAGTAGAATTCCACACAGTAGAATTTCATCTACCACCTGTACAGAGAAGTAACAGAGTTCTACTCAAGTTGGGTTCCCACCATGACCTCTGGACACTCGTCGCCCAATACTTGTCCTCCCTGCTGCAGACACACTACTCACACAGCAATCCGGGGTCCACGTGCTGTCCTCGCTTTGTACCAGGGGCATCTCCATCCTTGTCCTTCCAGTCCCCCTCACTAGAACAGCCAGTCCCCTTCAGGCCCTATATACTGCTTTCAGTTTGGCTTTAAGACCCAACATTTAAGGGCGCCTGGGTGGCTCAGTGGGTTAAGCCGCTGCCTTCGGCTCAGGTCATGATCTCAGAGTCCTGAGATCGAGTCCCACATCGGGCTCCCTGCTCAGCGGGGAGCCTGCTTCCCTCTCTCTCTCTCTCTCTGCCTGCCTCTCCATCTACTTGTGATTTCTCTCTGTCAAATAAATAAATAAAATCTGTAAAAAAAAAAAAAAAAAAAAAAAAAAAAGACCCAACATTTAACAAACCAGACAGACCTCTTACAAGATCTTACGGGATTTCCCACTCTGGGGGACTTTATTCTTCCCCTTCTCTGTCCCTGCCACTCCCCCTGCTCCCCACTGCTCCGCCCACAGCCCTCCCTTGGTGCAGTCTCCACCGCTCTCCTTTCTCATGTCATCTTTGCCCCAGGCACGGCACCATAGCCTTCCTCCCCAAACCTGCTGATCTTCAGGCGCCCCCACCTCTTCCGCAAGCTCTCCCACTCTTTGCCCGGGTTGACCCCAAATGAGCATCTCCATTACCTACAGAGCTGCTTGTCTGGTCGGCTCCCTTCTTGGTATCATCTCTCATGGGTTTGGCTGTTGCCTTGTTCCTCTTCCTTGTTCTGTCCCTGCTCTGCCACGTGCACTTGGCCCCTCCATTCAACCCCAGCTTTCACAGGACTCCTGCCCCTCACCGTGGCTGACATCCATCCACCCTAGGCTCTTTAACCTTTCACTCTGTTGGTCACACTGTGGCTTCAAGGGAGAGTCCCACATGGCACTCCTTCGTGACACCACTTCTTATCAGCCACTTCCTCTCCACACACTCTCTCCTTTGGTTGTAATCTAGCTTTGCTCACAGCTCTCTGCTTCCTGTCAGCTCTGCGGCCTCCCAGCGCCCTCGTCCTGATCTTTTGTGTCCTTCCCTCCTCGCACGTTCTAGTTCACTCCACACCTGAAGTGCCCTCCCTTCTTGGCTTCTGGCCTCCAGCTTCTCGCTCTTCTCCTCCATGCTATTTTCATACCAGTCAGCCCAGGAACTGTCACTTTTAATCAAGCCTTACATGGCAGGTAGCTTCAAAGAGCAACCAACTTTAACGGCACTTCACAAAGTAAGGTGGGACACCTCACCCAGCCTCCTTTACTTGCCCCCTCTTGACAGAAGGCATGGGTGCCAGACACTTCTCTTCAGATGTGCTCCCTCATCCTCTTCAGCCGTTCCCCACGGCACAGTAAGCTCTTCTCCGGACAGACCACCTCCGTGCACACTACTAAGTCAAGACCGGGATCTCTAAAGACACCAGCGATAGCTTTTCATTAACTTCCCTATCACCCAAGTCCTTCAACTCCCAATTTCCCTCCAAATGGGGGCCCCAAGAGCTGGTCCACTCCTGCCTCTGACTGAAGTCCTTGCTCCTCACACTTTTTAATACTTCTACACAAAACACCCAAAACGTAACCAGTGACCTGTTTAAAGCTCTCCCAGGATGCCCCATCCTAGACCTCCTTCATCCCTCACCTGCTCTGCCTTGTGGGTCTTCCACTACTGTGTTTCCTTTTCTCTGCTTCCAGTTTCTCCATACTGCGTCACGACTTAGACTTACGGCCCAGGAATGACGCCCCATCCTGGCAGCCATTACGTCATTCCTTAGTGACTCCTTCCCATCTGAGAGCAACTTAATGCTGCTTTTTCTGTACCTTTCCTCCTTTTCCCCTACATTTGTCCTAGAGAAAACCTTCTCTTTCAGCAGCCCTCCAGCCACGTGCAGAGCATTCCTGGGGATTCAGCACTCTTTCCTGGTGGGTATTTGCTCCTCGGGTTTGGCACTCACTCCTCGAGTGGCGTCAGTCTTCCCACACGCTGTGTACGGCAGCCGTTCCTGTTCGGTGCAGTCCGGACCTGCACGGACTGCTGTAGTTGGCGTTTTACATCTAGCCCTTCTACCCCTTTCTAATTTCGGCCCCACTGGCCATAGCCTTTAAATTATTTCAACAAAGTTTTCTGGAATGTTCTCATAGCCGCATGTCTTATTTAATCAGTCTCCCCTCCGGTGGCTGAGACCTGGCAACTCCCTGCTGCGTGTGCTGTGCCCGGCCTGACCCCCACGTCTCTCTCCTGGCTTCGTTTCCAGCGTCTGTCTTTTCTCTAATTTGTGTTCTTTCACACAGGTCTGCTCAGTAGCTACCTCTCATTTCAGTCAGTTCTCTTAAGACAAGCCTCTTCTGAGAGGAATTTTAATGTAGCTCTCCAGGGCATTCTGCCCTTACTCCCTCTGGTTATTTGCCTGGCTTCATTCATGGAATTCTCATCTTTGTTATGGCAATGGATTCAATATTGTTCTCTTGCCAAGAAAGGGCCTCCTCACCCCCTCGCTCATCACCCAGTGTTAGCCATCCTTTCTGGCAACATCCATAGATTGGTACCAGTGGTTTTGCTGGAGTTCACCTTAGATGCCCTGTAACCTCTCCTTCTATCAGCCAAACCATTTACTTAAAAATTTGTCATAAACATTTCGAAACATTCTAATACTATTTCTGTTTGCTATCTTAATCTGTTTCTGGATCACTTACCTACACATTAAGTGTCTTAGGTCCTTACTTATACCTAAAATTCAACCAGTTTGCCCCAGGTTATGGTCTAGCCCTGTTCCCAGTTGTCTCCTATTCCTCTTGCCCATTTGCCTGTAGCCTCCCTGCTTACTCAGAACCAAATGGGATTCACATACTCTTGCATTACCCAATGTCTATCCTGCTCCTCATTCTTACTTGATCATGACCTTTGTCCCTGCCATAATCCCGTATCTCCTCTCTTTGTCTGAATACTTCAACTGACCCATTTTAGGTCTGTTAACTTCCACTTCTTTCTTCCTTCTTCCCTTTCTTTCCTGCAGAAAACCCTACACTAATTTAACCACGATCATTCTTTGACCAACCCCCTGTTGCACTGAAGTAAAATTCTCTAGTCTTAACAGGTACACTCTGTCCTACGTGGCACAACCCACTACTGTCATCCGTTCTCAAGGTATTCTGTTAAATTCGTTTGCTCTCCAAACTCATAACCTGTTTTGTATAGGATTCCCACAGGTGGCTTTAGTGATTTCTAATATTCTAGTCTTTTGACTGCCTCCGCAAACCAGAGCCTGTTAGAAAATACCTGGTCTCTTTCATTTGACATACAAGGTATTCAAATTTGTTCCTAAACAAATTCGCTTCAGCACGCTATGTCTTAGCATCTCTTCTCATTTCCACTTACCCCATGGCCCTTCTGGTGGCTTTCCTTTTTTGTGTGTACCTTCCACTGCTTACTTGCCCAATCTCTTTTGCATCCTTTGAGATCCTGTTAAGCTGTTACATTCTTTCAAATATTTTGATTTCCCCCAGCTGTTAATCCTGCACTCCCTCACCGCCCTGTATTCCAACTTACAGAATCTATGGCATGGAGTTGTAGTGTCACAAGTACAGGCAGATATCTGCCCCCCCCCCCCAACACACACCTATTTAACTCCTAGACAGTCTGCTGAGACAGAAGTCATGTCTCAGTCATCTTTTTACCCAAAGATCTGACACATTAGATCTAATGTGTACATGTCTGATGTCAACATGTACTGACATTTACCACATACTTGACTGGAAGGAGGGAGGGAGGGAGGAGGGAGCTTAAACTTGAGACTGAGCAGATGGAAGTCCCACTACCCAGCATGTCATATATGGTCTTTACATCAGAATCTGTTCTTTTCCTGTCCTTCCTATCCCCCAGATAACTCTCTTACCCCCCAGTGTCTAGTATGTTTTGTACCTGACCCTAAATGCCTTTTCTAAAACATCCAGACTTAATAAATGCCTGCCTTCCATCCGTTCAGAAAATCTCTTCACGAAGACTTCCCTTTCCAAAAATGTATCCCCCGATTTCCATTTCTTTCTTATTCTACCATTCATCCCCAAACAATAAGGCTCACTTGTTTTTCCATTCTAAGACACTGACTCTACCAATGCCAGAACCTCACTACTGACCTGCTTACTGCAGGTTGAAAGCTGACATAAAGCACATTCACTCTGGTGGCCTGGCCTGTGGACCCACTGTCAGTCCACAATCTAAAGATAAAATATTGATACTGAGATTCTTGAAGTACTTAGTGTTAATTTAATGACCTGTGTGTGTTTTTTTTTTTTTTTCCTTTGTCAGCTCCTAAAAGTAATGGTTCTTATATTTTTCAACATGTACTCTTGACAAGCATGGCAAAAAGCCCCCAAAGGTCTCTCCTGGGCTGCTTGCTTTATGCAAATATGGAAGCAGTGTTGCCCATGTTGTCTTTTCTGTGCTATTCTAACCCATGGTGGGGGATGGGTTTTAGAGTCATTTTGCACAGCTGCGCCCGCCATGGGCAGCCGGGACTCTGCAGGCTTTGTGCCTGCACTGGCCCTGACCCAGGCTCGCCTGCTGTTTCTCGCCCAGTTACAGCCACCTTTAGCTGCACCATGAAGTTCACGGTCCGGGACTGCGACCCTGACACTGGGGTTCCGGCCGAGGAGGGCTATGATGATGAGTATGTGGTGAGTCTGCCCCCTGCCAACCCCAACACTGCCTCTGACACCGAGTGACTGCTGCCTGCAGGAAACATGCTGGCGACATGGGACATGCACGGAGGGGGCTTTAGTTTCCCACCAACCACAGCTGAGGAGGACCTGGACAGAGCCTCCTCTCTAAGAGGAGTGTGTCATGCCAAAGAGAACTGGGATGTGCCACTTAATGACTGAGTGAAACAGAACTCACACTTTGATGTCTTTATAATGGGGATAATTAAGAGATGAAACAATTACATGATTTTCATGGAGATCAATGAGTTTTATTTCAAGTATTGCGTTTTTTTCTGTTTTTGTTTAGCAGCATTTAGTTTACTTCTAACGTAGCTACATCACGGACTGAGAAGCTTCACAGAATATAGGGAAAAGTTTAGTAGGGATCAGGCTATTAGTGAAGGTGATGTTCAGAAGACCAGCGTGGCCTTGAACGCAAAGGTTAGGTGTGGCAGCAAGACCACTTTATACCCCAGGGTTACGCATGTTGATCTGAATATAGCTCTTGCCAGATGTCCTGTTTTCTGCTTTCCTTTGCTAAGTCCTACATCGTTAGATTTATCTAGACCACAGAACTTAGACTACTTGGGTGGTCAAGTTTTTCCTAGTCTCCTGCAAAGGAGAGCATACCAAATGGTAAAACCATTCTGACCAGTCCCTTCTGTCCTCATGGCGTCCTGAGGACTCTCCTTTACTGAGCCCTGCTCGTTACCCCCTAGCTGGAAGATCTTGAAGTGACCGTGTCTGACCACATTCAGAAAGTCCTGAAGCCGAATTTTGCTGCTGCCTGGGAAGAGGTGGGAGACACCTTTGAGAAGGAGGAGACCTTTGCCCTCAGTTCTACCAAAACTCTCGAAGGTGAGAACAGTTTTGCCATCTGTGTATTGCAGGATGAAACCTAATGGACGTATTTATTATTCCAGAGTTGTCTCTTTTCTTTACATATTTCATAAACCATTTTGCTGTCTTCATCATCTAACTGAGTCAGCTGGGTTCTAGTCTGGTGGCTTCCCCCCTCAGCACCTGCTGGGACAGAGGCAGACCCCTAGGCTGAACTTTCCTGATACTATTGCATCTGTCCCCTCAACACAGAAGCTGTCAACAACATCATCACATTTCTGGGCATGCAGCCCTGTGAGAGGTCGGACAAAGTACCTGAGAACAAGAATTCCCATTCCCTCTATCTGGCAGGTAAGAAACTTCCATCAGATTCCCCCTTTGTATGGTTGCAAAATAGGAACGGGTGTGCACAGGCATCACAGGGGTTGTAATTTACAGCCCTGTCAGTGTGAATAGTTTGTTTTAGCTGCTCAGTTATTCACAGGCTATCCTTAGGCTGTTCTTTGAAGAGGTAAGTTTGACCTGAGACCCTTGAATCACTCCCACATACCAACGCCACCATTTACTGCCTCTGAGTACTCCAGACCAGTACTACTGAATACCTTCTATGTGCCTGGTATCATGAGAATACAAAAGATTAACATTTTGTACACAGGATTCAGTTCTCACCATAAACACAGATCTCTAGAAAAGCTGAACTAAAATAATAGAAAGGAAATGCAGGCAGAGCATGACGTATTTCATTATTCAGAGCTTGTTTTGAGTTCTAACCTAGTTTTCCTTGCTTTTCTCTCTCAGGTGTGTACAGAGGTGGCTATGACTTATTGGTGAGGTCCAGGCTGGCCTTAGCGGATGGAGTGACCATGCAGGTGACTGTCAGAAGCAAAGAGGGAACACCTGTAGATGTTATCTTAGCTTCTGTTGGATAAATTTTTACTGGACAAGATGATGTCAATGCATACTTCATTGTCAGTGGGCTTTTAGGCTAGTGGCATGAATTTCCCAGAATCATACTTTTAAAGATTAATGGCTTTGGAGAAGCAAATTAAATACTTGGCCCTGAGCCAGCAGATCAAGCAAATATCTGTCCTCGTGCATGTAAATTTTTTTTCCTTTTTTTAAAAATTATACTTGGTCAACTTTGGTATGACAGTACAGCTTTGGGTGATCTTGCAAATCAAATACTATCCTGTACCCCAGCTGCTTAAACCTCATTATAGTCTTTAATTTAATGTGCGTCTGAAAGCTCCTGACAATGTTGGAAAGCTTTTATCCCAGAGGGGTGGCGGGGGAGGGGAAGCGAGAGTCCACTTTTGTCAAAATTCATTTTTATTAATAGAAAATAAACACTTATTCCAGTTTCAGTTATACTTGAAGTTGCTAATAAAAAAAAAAATCTAAAATAATCACTTAATTCTCCTGTTTCGACTAAGACAGTGAAGCTGTGGCTTAAAAAAAATTTCAGCACCGTTTGCTCATAGGTCTTTCAGAATTTGTTCTTAAAGTTTCTAGAACTTTCCTGTGTGGAAAGTACAGGAATTACTGAGCTACAAGAGGAAGTCTCTCTGAGACGACCAATGAGAAGTTAAGTTAAGCAGTCATCAGACAAGGAATCTCTGTATGTTCGGTTCGGTAACCTGGACTATACAACGGTCCCCTCCCCTCCAGCTCAGGAGGGACATGCCTCAAAGCACTGAGGTATGAAGAGTCAGACTGTTATTCGCTGTCAGAATTAGCTAATAACAGTGTATCTCTGGCACAGATGCTACTGGTCCTTAGTATCCTGTGATTTTAGGAACTTCTGTAAATAGTCTGGATTTACTTCAATGTATTCAGAAATTAAACCTATTTAATAAGGTTCACTCCTCTGCCAGAGTATCTGCTGGTTTAGTATCCTTAAAAAATACATATAATACATGTAGGTAAATTGTAGTCTTAAAGTATACTTAGAATACTGCGTTATTCAAACCAAACCCTATTTTAAACAAAATGTCTATTAATAAAAGCAGCCGATGAAACGAAATCCCAAGTTATGACAAGGGAGACTCACTCTCACTTGAAGCTGTGTTGCTGAGAGAACTTAAGAACGCATGTGCCCTTACAGCCGTTCAAGGACAAGTCAGGAGACACCCTCTCCTCTGTCTTTACCATAGGACTCCGGTCAAGGATGGGCCCCAAATGAGCATTTCTAGATATTTCAGAAAAGTCCACAGAAGTGTTAAAAAGACTTTGAAGAAGTTCCTAATAGCGCAAAGGCAAGTCCATACACTCGCTCAGGTGTGAAAAGAACAGGAGGTGGACTGTTAGGGCCATCCTTAGCCGGAGCTTCTGTGGGCTTTTGACTATATGTTGATCACCAATGTGCGTCAGGTGGACTTTTGTGAGAGAATAGTGTTTGGTGGCCAAGACCTCTTTTGGGCATTTCTTCCTAAGTGGAATACACAACAGATAAGGGAGTGGGTTGGGGATGGGGGTAATACAGGGAAGCTACTCTTTCCAGCTCAGAAGGAGTTGATGAAGCCCATATATGCATTCAAGAAGCCCATGGGATCCTCTAGCTGTGGATAGTGGCTAATGTGGTCATCCAGAATCGACACTGTGGACCGCGGCAGCGTTTTCCTAGTGGAAGAGAACAGCATGGAGGTGAACTTGAGGCTGCAGGGAGGGGACGGATGCAAGCCAGTGGGCAGCCCCGGTAAAAGGCCCTTGCGGACATACCACACTGGAAGGAACCAACAAAGAGCTTATTCACCTTCTACTTTGGAACTGTATCTTAGGCAGATAAACTTGCCAATTCTATTTATGACATAAACAGACTCGTTCTTAAATGTTCATAATCCAACACACAACAAACTGAGCATTAACACTTTGCAACACCTGCCCAAGCAGGAGGACCTTCTAGCTTCTTAGAGAAGCATGAGGCATTAAACAAGTGGGCCACCCAGCAACTCACTGTCCAAATAAAGATAACAACAGACCTTCCTTAACCCTGGGAGGAGATGAGGGGAGGGCATTTTGCTTAAAATTAAATGCACACTATTTACTACTGGGTTGTTTCTGCTAGGCCACGTGAAGGTATGGGATGGTCTTATGTGACACAGTCAAGATTTCGTATTCCAACACCTTCTGAGTAAGTACCTAGAGAAACTATCAACCGATGAGAAGGCACTTTTCCACAGTGTACTCTTCTCAATCTCTCCTTGCGGTCTGCTGAGCTGAGGTGGAGGAGTTAGCTTTATGATCAGACTAAAGCAAACATTTCTTAAAATAGATCTACTTTCACTCCTTGGTTCACATGATAGCTTTTTCTTACCTGTACACCTACGAATATGTAGTAACCATGACAGTGAAAACATGCTGTGTAAATCAAGCCAACATATATATTTACATTTCTGAATGTAAGAAAATAAGATTCCCCAATTCATCCTTTTCTAACATGTTTCCTGGATGAACAGCCAGCAAGGGCAGAAACAGTGGCTATCCTGTTCACCACTGTCACCATGAGGAACAAAGCAAAGACCCCTGAGGGAGACTCACCTGTACAGCTCCAAAAACTCTGGATAGGGATTTACAGGATCCAATGGCCCATAGATAAAATGAACTAGGAAAGAGAAGAGGAATGAATTACTAAAGCGCTCACATCTATTCTCCTACCCTCAAAAAATACTTTTTCCAGTCTTATTGAGAAATAATTGCCATATATCACTATATGTAAATTTAAAGCATACAGTATGACAGTTTGGTTTATGTATATTGTGAAATGATTACCACCCAAAAGAAAGAAAAAAAATTCTTGTGCTGAGAACTCTTAGGATCTACTCTCTCAACTTGTTAGCTGTAGTGGTCATGTTGTCCATTACATCCCCAGTACCTGTAAGTACGGGGCTGTATATTTTGACTACCTTCCTCCAGTTTCCCTCTCCCCTGACCCCTGGTAATCACAAATCTAATCTCTTCTCCTCTGAGTTGGGTGGGGTTTTTTAGATCCCACACAGAAGTGAGATCATATGGTATTCTTTTTTCTCTCTGACTTATCTCACTTAGCATAATGCCTGGTGGGCCCATCCATATTGTCACAAGTGGGAAGACTGCCTTTTTGTGGTTGAATAATACTCCACTGCAACGTGTGTGTTTGTGTGTGTGTGTGTGTGTGTGTGTGTGTGTGTGTGTATCTGTCTGTGTCTCTCTCACACAGCTTTTTTATCCATTCATTGACTGATGGGACACCTAGGCTGTTTCATGTCTTGGCTATCATAAACAATGCTATGAACAAGGGGGTGAGGACATCTTTTCAGGTTAGTGTTTTCACTTCCTTTGGATATAGTCCCAGAAATGGAGTCACTGGATCATATGGTTGTTCTATTTTTAATTTTTTGAGAATCTTCCATACTGTTTTCCATTGTGGCCATACCCATTTATAGTCCCACCACCAGGGTACCAAGGGTTCTCTTTTCTCCACATCTACACCAAAACTTCTCTCTTATCTTTTGAGTAATTTTTTAAGTAATTTGCCATTCTAACAAATGTAAGGTGATATCTCGTTGTGGTTTTAATTTGCATTTCCCTAAGGGTCAGTGATGTTGAACTTTTTTCATGTACCTGATTGGCCTTTCCTATATCTTCTTTGCAGTAAATATCTATTCATGGCCTTTGCCCAGTTTTTAATTGGCTTGGGTTTTTTTGCTATTGAGTATATGAATTCTTCCTATATTTTGGACATTAACTCCTTATCAGATGTATGGTTTGCAAATAATTTTCCCATTTGTTGATGGTTTCTTTGACTGTACAGAGCTTTCTTAGGTTGATGTAGTCCCACTGATTTATGCTAGAAAACCCAGCTTCTTTCAAATAAGAAGGTTATAAGGAGCTTCTGGGAATAAGCCAACAGTCCATTTGGGACAGTTCTCCTATATACATACACTCATTCCCTCCCCTCCAGCTCCTCTGTGCCTGAACCCAAAGGACTAAGTCTCACTCTCCATATTCTCTTCCTATAAATCCAGGATACTGTCATCATTTAGGTCTCTCTCCAGTTACAGCTGGCCACTGACATTTTAAATCAGCCACTAATTTCTGGAGCACTACTATGTCTGGGACACAGCACTGATTTTTTTTTTCTTTTTAAATCTATAAGATTAAAGAGACAAATGAGCAGAAACCACCTACAGCCTCTCGATTAGTCATAGAAACCACGTTCTATCCCACCCAGCAGTTCAGCCTGTCCCACCCAGCAGTTCAGCCTGTAACATGGCAGCCACGGCCACCGCACCACGCCACAGCCGCTCCCGCCCCCACTCCTGACACGGACCCCAGCTACCCTGGCGGCAGCAGCTGTTTCAGATCCTCCCTCTACAACGCATGTCCAGATTTGCAGAGTAGGGCTGCCAGATTAAATAAAAGATGCCCAGTTAAATTTGAATTTCATATAAGTAATGATTTTTTTAAGTATAAATATGTCAAAATATTACAAAGCACATACTTCTTCTAAAATATTTGTTGTTTATCTGAAATTCCAATTTAGCTGTGTTTCTCATATTTTTATTTGCTAAATCTGGCGATTACTTTCGCCCTATGGTCCCTCAGTCCTATCAAGATGTAAGGTAGAGATACTCACTGGGAATAGTTACAGAAGCAAGAGCTCCCACCCAGCGTCTTCTAAACTTCTTCCTCTGGTTGATGTACTGTAAGAGACTATAGGACAGCCAAGTCAGCAAGAGGAGAACAAGAAATCTTTAGTGTTACAGGAATGCAAAGGCATCCTAAAACGAAAGCTGCTACATTCTCATTGGGACCAAGTCGAGAGCATTCTTTGTGTAAGACTGAGAGCTGTCCTCCTCGGTCCCTGTTGCTACGGAAAAGACATGAAAAAGAAAGAGACATGCATTTTTAAGAGGTGACTAGGCTCCTTTCACGACCACGATTAGACATCTTGAGGCATTTAATATTCACAAAAAGCCCAAAGTAGGATGTGCCAAAGTCCATCGGCTAGTTAGAAACTGAATGAGCATTAGAATTTAAAGCTGTTTATCTAAACGTTTTGTGCCACATGGCTTACACTGATGGCTCACTCGCTATTTTCAATTTCTTTCTTCTTAGAACAGTGCGTGACTTCTTGGTTTGCCTCACAGGTCAGAGAGAGGGAATAAGCCAGCAAGGAACAAAGCAAGCAATACTCCACCTATCCCCACTTCCTCCCAAAAAAGAGCTTCCCTGGAAACCAAAGCGAAGTGTTATTCTTACCTGTCGATTACTAAGTTCCCATCGTTGTTGCGAATCCCTGCCCACATGTCCCACAGCTCACTCTCAGAAGGGCGGGTGTACGGCCCAAAGACTGGGGTGAGACTGAAAGAGCCCGAGAGAGCAGGAAGACACATGTGAGAAGAATCCAGAATGTCAAATATGACTGGAACCTCACAGGTCATACAGTCTGACCCTTAACTGATTTATGAATTCCTTCTACTACTTCCCTGGCAAGTGGCCAACATCTTTGTTTTAAAGTATCAAACCCTAGGATTTGGCCCAGAATTTTAATGGCAACTTTTCACTACATTGTTCCCAGGCTATAGCGAATCAGTCTCTGACAATGACTTACCCTCGGGAGAACACAAAGAAGTTCATCAGTCGAGTGAGAATGGGTGACAACATGCCTCCATCTTTGAGAAGCTGTAGGTGAAGAAGTAAAGATGTTAGAGAAAAAAAAACCACTAACCAGAACAAAAGTTTTATATTAGGAACTAAAAAAGGACTTTAGTCAAAATGTCCCACTACTGAAATGTTTGTTTATTGGCCTTTTTTGTTTTTTATTTATTGGTTTTGTTTGTTTTGCCTACCCATTCTCTCACAAAGACAAAACCTATTTGTAATTCCCTTTAAGATTACATTTCTACACTAAATCCCTAAGCCTTCTAACTGATGTATTCAACGTTAGGGTCTGATCTGTTCAGCCACCGTGCTAATGGCACAGATCTCTAGATAGCTGTATTTCTCTAAGTATCTGTTGATTTCTTACTCTCAGAAATGAGGCTTTACCTAGAGGCTGCTTGGGTTTTATCAGCCTAAGAAGGAAGAAACTACCTTTATTAATGTAAGTTCCTGAGGAGAGCATTTTCACTATGGCCCATTACAGCAGGTATGGCCCTTATGTAGGTCCTAGCATTATTCATGTTGGTATAAATCTTAAAAACTAAAGATTTTGTGACCAGAGTAGCCAACCTTTTGGAGAAGGAGAGGACGGTGAGTCTCAGGAAATATACCTATAGGAGAAAAAGAGACTTATGCTAGTCATTTACCAACAACCGTAGGCCAAACATGGGTCCATTACTGGAGACTACCCCACCTTTGGGGTCATCACTGCCAGAAACAGGATTACCAGTAAAACTTAGTTCTGTCATCTAATTACTTCTCCAAGGAATTCTGTTTAATAGGTCAAATTCTGTCCCACTGGGACTAACTTCCCCACGATCAGAGTAGAGAAACGGGAAAGATAATGTCGGTGCCCGTCCTTAATGCTGATGACTAAACCTTAACTCCCCCTGGCCTTTCTAACCATTCCTCAGAGCACCCAGTATCATTAATGGTTTGGGCTACAAAAGAAACCACCCATTTTTTCAGGGACTGCGGGTCCCTGGGCAGGGTTGGGGGAGAAATGAGAGTTTTTCCTTTTCCATTTTTCTCTGGAGTCAATGGGAAAAGGCCCTGAGCACTGCTGATAAAGGGATAGACTCCTGCCCCCATCTGCCCTTATGGTATTCAGGAGACATGTGCATTATTCATGGATTTATACGCTATGCTCCATGGCACACAAAGAAAAAGAAATCCCTCCTAAAGGTCTAATCAGAGGCTCAATAATTTCTACCTAAAACCTGGCACTGCCACCAATTAAGTTTCTGCAGCAAATTACAGGAGTACCCGAAGCCCCTGCGGCCTCATCACGATTGTTTGCTGATCCAGTGCGGCTGCTGCAGATCTTGCCAAACGTCACCGGCCCTCCTCACTCCCGAGCGCGGTGCTCGCTGGACCGCCCCGTCCACCTTGCTAAGCGATGCTTTTACAAAGAAGCCCTTAGCTCTATAACACGGCTTTTTATGAACTGTATGTTGATATGATCCATTTCTTTTATAATCCTATTCATTTTATTTTCTGTATTTAAAAACGTTATTTTGAGAAGGGGGCAATAAATCTCATTAGGCCACCTAAGTAGTTCATGGCACAAAAAGGTCAAGGGCCTCTGGTTTAATTGTGTCTGCCTGCAGTCTCATCAGATTCCCATTTAGACGTTGAGGTGGTATCTTCTTGTGGCCCTTCGTGGCTACACCTCACTCTCCACCCACCATCACGGCAGTTACCTCCGTTTGACAGACAGAGACTCTTTATGGTAAGCCGACCGGATCGATTCTGCTTGAACCTAGAACAGGTGAGGGAAACACAGCTGAGTGGACATAACACCAATCCAGCAGCTGAAGACAAACTCCCAAGAGGGAAAAGGGCTAGAACGAAACTTCTCCCAACATCTCAAGCCAATGCGACCCGTGAATGGTGCTGAAGTTTATGACCTCACTGACCTATAGAGCAGCTCCTGAGCAACGATGTCTCCGTAATCATGAGACAGAAGGTTGATCCTGCGGTTCTGGAGCCCCAAGTGCCGCAGAAGTGCCTCCACGATGCTGGCCTGCTCAAATATGGAGTAGTGATGCGGTCTCTAAGGAGAAGGCGGCCCAGACATACAGGAGGAAGTCATGAGTGCAGAGCCTCTGCCAGCCAGACCCACTCCCTCCCCCACCCAACACTGGTCCCATCCAGATGCTGCTTACTGGTTTGTCACTGAAGCCAAAGCCCAAGAAATCAAGCGCGATCACTCGATGAAACCTCAGGGTCAGACCTTCCCAAATCTACAAGAAAGAAAGAGATGATCTGGCTTCTGTGATCCTGCGCCTCCTCTCCTCCGGCCTACAGCACAGGAATTTCATTCCGATCTTGGCTTAGCAAACGGACTTTGATAAAGGGAAAATCTTGTGCAAGTACCACAGGCCCTCAGATGATCCTCTTCGTTTATTCCTAATCTCTACCGAGGGGAAATCTCCAGCATTTTTAACTTGGCAATGATCCTTCCCAGATCACCAGAGTTTTTACTGCCTTACATTAAACGAGAAACAGCTCTACACTCGATCCTATTTCATTAGGCAATTCAAATACAGAAGAACCTTCCAGTGCTAAAAAAAAGAAATCCTTGATTTTGGATTTTTAAAGAAAGTAGGATCTAGAAATCTGATTTTATTACCTTGTACCAATCATAGCTGGATGTTGGAAAGCCATGTAAAAGCACAACTATCTCAGGACTTCCAACCACACCCACAGAGTCTGGGAAGAAGGAAAGAAATGAGTTAGGCTGACTGCCTATAAAAATAACCTTGAAAATCTTAAACTCTAAGTAAGCTAGTATAAGGACAAGAAACCCTGACTAAATTAATGAAATAAAAATAAATTCCTTTTTAAAACAGAAGCTTACTGCTTTAGGTAAAAACAGGCATTGGATTATTTTCTTTTGTATCTTAAAAACTTGTAAACAACACATTTTATATGAAAATGCTGGAAGGCAGTCTGCTTCATTTCACCTATATTTTTTTTAAGTATTTCTCCATCTTTTCCTTTTTTCTGTATTATCAATATGTAAGTTGTTTTTCACAGTAAAAAGTAACCTTGTGAAATTAAAAGTATACAATGACAACATAAACACTACAGATTCTTTGTACCTTATCATTAAGGGCCTCGCAAAAATTTTCTAAAATATAGATGGCAACACTTCCTCAACCTGCTGGACACCTTAGTTTGCCCTGTTTGTCCGGCACCTTCATTTCTTCCAGGGGAAAGCCAATCCAGTATCAAAAGCATCATGCTCAAACTATTAACAATTCTAACAAGCAAAGGATTAAGCAGTATAGACTTGGACATTTTTTAATGCAGAAACATTTTAAATTAGCTAAACATTTAAACAGTAAAATGCCTTGCTTGTAGCATTAGATTAAAAGTGGCACATTCATACATCCTGCCAGGGGCATGAGATTTGGTAAGGTTTGCAAAAATAATTTCATTGGAACCAATTTTAAAATATTTTCTTGAGAATCCATGCAAATAAAATCATTCCATTGACAAATAGTGTAGTTTGAAAAAATATGGAACAAATAAACATATACACGAAGATATCCCTTACTATTAACTATTAGTTAACTATTTAAAACATGAAAAAACTAGAAACAACTCAATGACCAATATAAAGAAAAGTAAATACTTACTTAGTTGAATATAGCAAATGAGAGGAGGTCAGGAGCAATAATGAAAAACGGTTTATGACAAACATTTTTCGTTATTGCTCTTGACCCCCGCCCAAAAGAGATCTTTTCCAGTCTCGTTTCAGTTTCTTTACCTATAAGATGGGGTTAATGGCACCCATCTTCAAGTACTGTTGAAGTAAAGATATTTAATCTTAAAGATAATAACAAAGGTTGAATACATAATCCAATGACTAACATCTGGTAATTACTTGATAAGTAGCAGTTATAATAATTATCATTAGCAAGTTGATCTATACAAAGGTATAAGGCTTAAAATCACATTTAGTTATGCATATAACAAATATACTTTATAGAAAACAATAAAATGAAATCAGGGATGGAGGGAAACAGAGCGAGCAGTAGGGCTAGCCGTTGAACACTAGGGGCGCTCAAAAGAGAAAACTGCTATCTATCAATAACAAATGAGGCTATGAAGAGAAAATCGTACTGAAAAGTCAGCTCTACAGATACCGGAATCTACAGATACCGGAATCTCCATTCCATTGCTCCCACCCAGCTACCCCTATCAGTTTCCTTTGACTTTCCCTGCTATGGAGTTTTTAAGGGGAATTAACTGCTTCCTTCAAGCACACTACACTGAAAAAGAGGATTCTTCCCCCCTCCCTCCCAGAGACCAATAGAAACAAAGTGAGTACCTCAGTGGGACTCACAGAACCTATGATACACGCAGGGTGCTCCAACAGTCCTCTTCTTACCTTGGTAGAAGATGCGCAGTCCCTTGTAGGTGAAAAATTTGCCCGAGGACTTCCAAGAGTGAAGAGCGGGAGAAAGCTGGGGAGGGGGGATATGCAGATAGGCCGCCAGCAGGGGCACGGCCAACAGCCCCACCTGAACCCACCACTCCCTCATCCTGTAAGACAATCAGAGACCTGGGGTAAGCAGTCAGATGACGCTGTACATGCTTTGACAAGCCCCAAATTGGTAAAATGGGGTGGGAAATTTCTGTCCCATGCCATGGCAGAAAGTTTACCAAGAATGCAGAAAGTATACCTCTCCCCACAATGCAGTCACCATACCTGCTCACCATTCTAATTTTAAGGAAAAAATATATTACTTTAATACATCATCTTCCCCCTCTCCTTCCCACTTTAATCCCTTGGCACACCCCCACCCCCCACTGTGCTTTTCCTAAAACCTGAAGAGGTTTTTACGTAAAGCAAAAGGAAGTTAAGTACTCTGCACCTTTTTGTTGGCTTTTATCAAAGCTTCCCCAGGAAAGATTTCCTTCCTATTTATTCTAAAAGCTCTATCACCCACCCACCAGCACCCCCCTCAAGTAAAATGTTAAATATATATAGATATACATATGTAGTTTTCCACTAATGTTTAAAATAGCATCACATGTTCTTAAACAGAGCCATTTTTGATTTTTTAGTATTTATCAACTCTCTGACCCCAGTGAAGCCCCACTTGGTACTACTCCCTGTGTCTGTGCTGAGAAACTGCTCCAGGTAAACAGTCTGTAGGAAGCTAGGTACGCTGTGTATTTCGCCATAAGCAGCTTTGTCATGACCCACAATATCTAATCTCTTGAGAGGTCAGGGCAGCAGGTTATATTTCTGCTTTTCTTAGACTCTGAGGTAGCTCTCATTTATTTAATTTGTTAGAACTGGTACCCCCCCACACACACATACTGCAAACCCCTCAAAAAAAATGAGTCAGAGCTCATATCCAACACCTGAAAATTGCTTTTGCCTTTGGAAGGAAAGCACTGGTTTGCATACCCAACCTTCTCATGCCCAGAACTTCTAAGTCAGTCTATCCACAATGAGGAGTGCTAAACAGGAATCAGAGACAGTTCCCTCTGTTTCTAGTTTGACTGCTAATAGTCCCATAGTCAGCAGAGAAAGAATTATCAATACAATGGAAGTTCTCTAAAATAACCAGAATGGAAACACCTTCTAAAATGAAAATCTAGCCATAAATCAGGGAAATGAATTGTTACAGCCATGGCAGCAGTGGCTGTGTGTACACACCCTTCCACCATCTTGCCTGTGATCTGGCCACAATCTCTATCCATCATAAA
The DNA here is from genome assembly GCF_030435805.1 of Mustela lutreola. Lineage (NCBI taxonomy): Eukaryota > Metazoa > Chordata > Mammalia > Carnivora > Mustelidae > Mustela > Mustela lutreola. Next base: position 180,828,203 of record NC_081293.1, on the reverse strand, counting down.
CTAATAAAAAAAAAATTTTTTTTTAACTCTAAAACAAGTAAGACTGTGGTCCCACGGGGGCCAAATCACCAGCGCCTTAAAGACTCTGAGCAGCACTGCCTATTTTTTTTTGCATCACCAGGGAGGTCTTTTTTTTTTTCCCCCCCTTCCTCCAAAGCAGCTGTCCAGAAAACACACCCAATGATTTGGTTGTATCTTTCAAGTTAATATTACAAATGATTCCCTAAAATGCCCCCCAAACATCATCATATCACCATTTTTACCCCACAACAGCAGCAGGCTACATCCCAGTATCTACTTGAAAAATGAGATGATAGAAAGTATCAGGTTTGGATATCATTAGCTATCATCTGTCCTGTACTTCAGCTCCTACATTTGCACGTTCACATTTCATCACTCCTTCCCCAACCCCCGCCCTCCCCCCCCCCCCCCCCCGCTTTTCCTCTCATTCATTCAGGGGTTCCAGCGGAGGAATATCTGCAATGACTCAGCAGAGAGCCAGGGAGGGGCTACGAGAGGAGCGGGCAGAAGGAGGCTCCCTGCAAGAGGGGTGGGGGGGGGGAGTTGGGGGGATGGAGGGAGGGGGATTGGAGTGGAAGGTGAGCGATGGGGGGGATGGAGAAGGGTTGGAGGGTGGGGGTGGGGAGGGAAGTGGGGGGGGAAGTGGGGGAGGAGCGGAGGGTGGGGTGGGCAACGACTGTGCATTTTCCACTCCTGGACACCCCCACCCTCTATACCTTCCTTCTCTTTCACTCCTCTAAAGAAAAGAGGCAACCTTTCAGGAAGCCGTTTTCTAGTTTAATTACTCGGTAAAAATGTTCCTAACGACATTTTGGGATTTTTAGTAGGGAAGCAATCTGGTAGTCAGTAGCCGAAAGGGATTAATCATTTTTTGACCAAAATCTCCATTACTTGACGAGCCACAAGTCAAGACTATAAATTCAGCAAACCCAAGTAACAAACGTTCTGGAAATTAATCAACCCTTCCAAGCCTTGATTTCTTCGTCTCGTCAAGAGGAAAAAATACATTTAATATCACCAAACCTGCCACCTTCCAGCGTCGGGTGAGGCTGTGAACTACTTTGTAAATCATTGCAAACAATTCACGTGTAACATTATGACAGTTTGATCACATCATCATTCTCACTTAGCGTCTCATTACCGAAATCTGAAAAATACTTACGCCTCGGTGATATGGTACCGCAAGTTCTAGTCACACCTATGCAGTAACTCGCGCCACAGCGATACCAGGGTCTTCAAATCCTAAATCGCGCCACAGCGATACCCGCGTCTACAAATCTTAAATTGCGCCACAGCAATACCACGGTCTCGAAATTCTAAACCGTGCCAAGATGATGTGGAGGGTCTAGAAACCCAAAGTCATGCCAGGGAAATGCTGGGGTCTAAAAATCTTAAATCACACCAAAGCGTCACCAGGGTCTAGAAATTCTAAATCGCGCCTGAGCGATGCCGGGTCTAAAATTCTAAGTTGCATCCGAGCGGTATCAAAATCTAGAAACCCTAAATCGTGCCAGGGTGATGCCGGGGTCTAAAAATCCCAAACTGTGCCAAGGCTAAGATGGGGTCTAAAAATCTTAAATTGCACTAGGGCAACGCCGCGGTCTAGAAATCCTAAGTCGCGCCAGGGCGAAGCCGCGATCTAGAAATCTTAAGTCGCGCCAGGGTGAAGCCGCGATCTAGAAATCTTGAAGTGCGCTAGGACGATACGAGGGTCTAAAAATCCTAAATTCCGCCATGGCGACACAGGGGTCTAAAAATCCTAAGTCGCATCAGAGCGATACCAGGGTACAGAAATATCAAATCTGGGAGATCTCCAGCTCCATATTCTACTGCGTGCAAGAGTGACATCCCCTCCCAAGTAAGCGGATAGGGCTCAGAGGGCAGGCAGGTGCTCCCCCACCCACCCCAAACCCCGGGTGGGGGTTTTCCCTCCACTGCGGGAGTCGCGGTCCAGCAGCCCTGGCACGGACACACAGAGTCCCCACCAGCTAGCCTGCACCCACCCTCTCCCAGACGGCGGCTTGGAGCCAGCCACACCCCCTCGCGCCTGCCGCACGCACCCACCTGCGGAGGCGATCTCGGCGTACCATGGCCGCGTCTTATCCCATGCCGCCCGGCACACGGTTTGGAGCACCGCGCGCCGCAGCTCCCGCAGCAGGGCAGGCCGGCCGGCAGCCGGGCACAGCCTACAGCCTGCGAGGGCGGCAGCGGCCGCGGCAAGCAGCGAGCAGCCACCCGGGCGTGCGCTGCGGCACTGCGCGAGATGCGACTGCCGCAGAGGAAGCACCAAGATGTGCTGGTTGCCGCGGCAGTGCCGAGCGAGTGGGCACCGACTTTTAGAGCCCACCCGCGCTCCGCCCCTGGCCCGCCCACCGCGCCGCAGTGCCCCTCCCGCCACAGCCACCGCCCCTCCCCGCGGCCCCTCCCCTCAGCCCGGCCGCCACAGCAGGGATGGAGCATCCTTCTCACAGCAGCACCTCTAGGGGGCACCTTTAGAGTTGTCGACCCCCGCCAGCACCCCACTGCTCCCTCACAGGCCCCCCCAACCCTGAGCTCTGGGTTCTGCTGAGTTAACACTGCAGGAAAAGACCACAGATCCCGAAATCCCAACACACACCCCAACCACAGACCACCGCCCACAGTCCCCCCCCAACCCCAGAGGTGGCCACTCGACCTCAGGTGCAGGGGCTCAGAGCGGCCAAATGTGGTTACCTGCTCTCAGTCTGCACCACGCCCGAGGCATGGGTTCTGAACTAGGCGAGTACCCAGTACAAAGCAGCGGTCCTCAAGTGCCCAACACCTCTTAAGTCCCTAACTATGGGACCTATGTCCAGCCAAATGGCTAGGGAACAATAAGCTCTGCTGGGGCTACTACCAATCTCATCGGCTGATTCGGGGTACAGCGGCTAGGAAGCAAGAAGGGCAAAACTTGGGGGAAAAGTCTGGATTCTCCCTCTCAACCACGGCCATGACCACGGCGCCAGCACGTCTCCTTTGCAGCAGCACTACGTGGCCCGCATGCCAGAGCCCCGCCGCAGCCCTCTCGCGCGTATCGGGCCAGAAATAATGATATTCACAATTATGAGACGAAAACTCCCCCTTTTTTAGATATACGATTGAATCACAATGCAAGGGCCCCAGCGGTACAGGAAAGAGGGAAAGAATTTCCTTCTTCAGCTATAATCCTTTAAAAGGCATATATTACGCCTTTGAAAAGAAAAGTAGAGAGAATCACAGTGTCTACATTCGTTTTCTGGCTATAAACTTAAACTGATGAATGCGCGCGCGGGATGCAAGCGAGCCAGGCAGCCCAAGCAGTGCCGGCTCCCTCCAGCGGGGGCGCTGCAGGCCTCTCCTTCAACTCACACCCGCCAGCCCGGGCCATTCCGCAGCCCAGAGCACAGGCAAGCATGAATCGCAAAAGGCCAGTCCAGCGGAGCCCACCCAAGGCCGCCCAGCACCTAACATTGCACTGGGAGGTAAGGGCCACCAACCAGACACAGGAGAACCCACCACTTATGAGCTGTCATCAAAACGGGTGGCGCAATCCAGGGTACACTTCTGGTGTCCGATGAACAAGGTCGTGAAAGGAACGATTTTTTTAAGCACCTACAATGAGCTAAGAGCCGGGGATACAAAGACGAATGAGAAATGGCCCCTGCCCCAGAACAAGATGCTGACCATCCGGTGGGGAAGACGGACAAGAACTGACGCCGCTTAAATTTTCTCTTTAATTTCCTGGCAACATTCTGTGACAGGTTGGCCCCCTCCCCCTAACATCTAAGGCCCTCAAAGGCCGAGCCCAAGTATTATTCACCTTTTGTATCCCCAGAGCCCGCCACAGTGCCAGCCACAAAGCAGGCCCCTAATAAATACTGCATGAATAAGTACAAGAATTTGAGGGGCGCACAGGGGAGGAAGTAATTAAGAGGAGGGGGGGAGGGTTGTCTTGAATGATGAATAGACATTTACCGGAGAGACAAAGAGCATTCCAACCAGAGGGGACGGCATTTGCAACCGGAGGCGCAGGACTGCGCAACCTTTGGGGAAAACTGCAAGTCCTCTGGGTCCAGCGCCGGCAGGCAAAAAATTAGGCTACAACGAGTATTTCATCCTAAGGAGTTTGGAATTTGTCCTAAAGAAAATGAGAAGCCACAGATGGATGTAAACCCTTTATGGACTCAAATGGTTACTTACCAAAATATAAATTACTCCCTTTAACAGTAGAAGATTACCTATTTTAACTAACTACCACCTTTTAAGGACTGAATTAATTACTTAGCAAAATTCAAATCAGTCCTCTCAACAGAGTAAAGGTTTTCCCATTTTAATTAAAACAATAGTAACAACCTTTGCATTATTTTTTCCCCCGTACTTGTTGTCAGTGAGTCCCACGGATTCCATACTTTCATTCTCACCACACCAGGAATACTAGCACCCAAGATGAAGGCAGTTTGATATTTAACCGACTGGGCACTTACAAAGGATCTTATTCTGAGAGCCTTAGAACGAGTGGACACATAGGAGAAACTGCTAGGGGGAGGCATGGAGAGGGGACCAAGGAAGCTTTTGAAAACAACAGGAATTCTAAGTCAGGCGCTCAAGAGAAACAGAGTGGCTAGAAAAAACTTCCTTGGAGAAGGAGGAATTAAGGGTCGAGGACTTCAAACCCAGAACTTGCTTAGGCAACAAAAACATTTCTGTTCGGAAGACCCTCCACTGCAGAGGCAAAAGAGTCTTAACAATGCAGAAGATACTATGAGAGGTCGGCTTCGCTAAAGCTGGGAATTTGCTTTTCCAAAGTCGAGAGGACTAGCTAGCAAATAATGCCCAGGAACCAGAGGGTTAATGAATTTCTAAATGTGGAATTCTAAATTCCTAAATGTGCCTGCCTTACTTCCAGAAAGAAGCTTCCTCCACCCTGGGAGAATCTAGCCTAAGGTATAAAATAGTCCAAGCGCCTGAGAAAACATGCAACCATACATAAATCCAAAGTCTGCCTCCGGCTTGCTCTCAGTACACTCTTTCAGTTCTTGGATACAGAAAACATAATCCACAGACATCCGACATGCCGGGCAGTGCATTCCCTCGACCAGCAGCTTATCGGACACTCCTGTCACATTCCAATTCTAAGATGGTCCCCCATAATAAGACCTCGGATTTGTGCAAAAATTAGTGTCGGAAGCTCAGTATTCATTGTGCAACAGCGGTATGAGATCAGTGGGGCTGGTACCATACGTTTGATCATCATATTTTTTCTAACCCCGGTGTGAGACCCATACTATGACAAGCACAAGGATATTTCTGAAGATGACGAGACAGAACTGGGACCGCCACTCTGAAGAGCCATCTATAATTATTGATTCAAATAAATGGAAGAAGTTCAACATGGGAGAAATTAGGCTGAACAGCTGCACATGTTAGAGACTTGGGGCTTTAGGGGACAGGGAGCCAATGTGATATGGCTCCAAAAATGCCATTGTAGACTGCAGAATGTCATTAGAGAAGCACCGGGAATAAATTAACCCTACTCTATTTTGCTAGTCAGAATTCACCGAAAGTATTTTATTCTGTTTTACAAAGCAATTTAAGAGACACATAAACAGGAATTTGTTCAGGGATCACCTAAAAATGCATTGCAAATTATGTCACTAAAGGTATAACCGCTCTCATATTTTAAGCATGGATCTTCACCAATTTATCCCTAATCCTTACAATAACTCAGCAAGAGGACTATTTTCATCCACATTTTACAGAGAAAGATACAGCAGCTCAGAGCACTGAGTGTTAGTATGTAAAGGACTGGGAACTGAACACAGATGTGTCTGGCTCCAAAGCTGGCGTTCTTTCCACTACCCCACACTGCCTCCCTGTTTAAAATAACTGGGCATGTTTAGCTGGAAGAAAAGAAGCCTTGTGGAGTACGTGGAAGAAGGAAATGTGTTAGCAGTCCTCAAATATTTGTGGAAGCAGCATTAGACATTTTATTCTGTATGGCTCCAATGAGTGCAAATTGTAGAGAAACAGATGTCGATTCAACATAAAGAATTTTCCAACAGTCAGGTCTGTCTGGAGAGACTGAGTGGGCTCAGCCATTTTGGGACGTGACAAGTCCCCCGTCATGAGGGGCTGGGTAACCCTGTGGCAGGTATGCAAGCTCTGAAGAATGCACGAATGACCTTAAAGGTCTTTTCCCATCTGACAGAAACTAAGGATCAGAGAGGTACTGGAACTTGGCCAGGGTGACCCCTCTACCTAAGGGTCAAATCCAGAACTAGGTCTTCCCTGGGTTCCTCAGCCCACAACTCTTTGTACAACATGACGTTTCATGCTGAGGGCAAGAAAAATTGAAATCATCAATACAATCACACAAATCTCCCTCTCAGCCAAATTCAATTAATATATCCCAAAAGTGACTGGTGTTTTCCTCTTCAGGCTCATTTTTGGGTGAAAGTCTTTGAAGAAAGTTCAAAAGATGTGTGGTAGAGAAGCAAAAGGTGAATAATCCATTAACCAGATAAAATGAACCTAAGTGACCGAGAGCTGTTTCTATTGATTATAGTGTCACTTGGCCCCCCCCCCCCGTGTATCTTCACACACCCTCTACGTTACTGCGCAGGTCCCATAATCCCACACCCAGTCCTATCCCACTGATCCGTACCTATAGCACATCTTACACACTCACACAGGTAAGATAAATAGATTGGAGGATTCGAAATAAAATTTGTCTCTTGCATTTTGATAGCTCTTTGCCTTTCACATATATTATCTCATCTGATGCTCACCACAGTGCTCTAAGGAAAACAGCTACTTTCTTTCAGACAGACAAGCAATTTCCTAGATGCCTGGGGAAGAGAGGAGACGGTACACAACTCAAAAATAAATAAGTAAACAACCTCCTTTCCACATTAGATTATTCCTCCAGCCTGGATGAGTCAACCCAGAAGCAGGTGTTTCGCTTTTGCTCGATTGCTATCCTCACCTCACACCTTCTCCAGCTGTCCTCCCCGCCCGTGCCCTCCAGTGCCCCCACCCACGCTACTCCTGCGGCGCTGCCTCCCGAGTCCCCGTTACTACCACACTCCCCTGGCACCCCCCTCCCCCGCGAGTGGCTCCAACTCCCAGGGCAAACTACCCTCCCTGCGCCGTGTGGCCGCGTCGCCGCACCCCCACACCCGCCGAGGCCCCTGTGCTGCCACATCCCTGGCCACGACCACTACGGCTATCCCAGCGTGGGAAGGCACAGCCTCCCAGACACGCGAGTCCCGGTTCCGTGGAGGGCGGTCAAGCCGACTAAGGGGAGACACGCCGAGGGCGAGGGTTAGGGGACTTTTGTGTTCTCGTCCGACCCCAAGGTTCTGGGAGATGACGACCGAGGACCTCGCCCACGTGGCCCTCGTGTGGCGCGCACACCTCGTGCAGCCACCCACGAACCCCAGCGCGGTCCTGCACGCCCCAGCATATCGTCACGCCCTCCTGGGCCACTATCATCACTCCAAGCCTGGTCCCCAGGATGTGTGGGTGCTCCACGCACACTATCCACATTCCCCAAGTGTGGCTACACCCGCTCTTCGGGGGGTCTGTGAGGGTTAGGGTCACTTCTCCCCCGCCCGTCTCTTACCTGACTCAGGTAAGACCTGGGCTACAACACTCCATGTTTGGGGAAAACGGTTGCGCATGCGCTTCCTGCGGCCAGAAGTACTGGGCCTCACCCCAGTCCCCAGGGAAGCCCAGCCAAGCCACTGAATACCCGGCTCTGGGCTAGAGCGTCGCCCCTCCGTGCACCGGCCCGTCGCCCCCAACCCAACCTGTGCAGCCGCCTTCTCCCTGCCGGGCGTCAGCGCCACCTATTGCAAAGGGTATGAAATGGCAGTCTGTGTCTTGGAGAAGAATCTGATGGATTGGATAAATGAGAATAAAATTTTATACGGCCTCATCTTTTATGTGATAAACTGAAGGCCAAAGAACAGATATTTGGGTAGTTGTTAACTTTGTATAGATCTTTGGTGTGTCTTCTATATCTCAGCTAGTCATAGTCCCTAACAACTCGTAGTACCCTAAAGGCTCCCCAGTCTACATCTCCAGTCCTGTCCTCTACCCCCAAATTCTAGATGCATATATTTGCCTGCCTTGTGTTCATCTTGCCATGAATGGTGCACACACATCTAATATTCAACAAGGGCGAAGTTAAATTCACTGTCCTTTCTCCATGTCCTCCTTCCCACACTATCATGACTTCCTAAGAACCTGTGCTTCCTTCTCTACTCTCTATCTTGGTTAATGACATTACCATCTATTCCAGTCTCCCAACACAGAATCCCCGTGATGTAATGGAATGAGGCTAAAGAGCCTGGCAACTATGGGTGTAGATGCAAGTTCCTTCCTTCCCCCTCCTATCCATCTTACCTCCCAAGTGTCTCTTAAATTCATCTGGCTCCCCTCTGTTCCCACTACTGTTTGTCCTTATTCAGGTCTCATTATCACTCACCTGGACTACAGCCTTCTAATTGGTTTCCAGGTCTCCACCATCACATCTTTCTAATCCATCATTTTCACGCACCTGCCAGTGATTTTTCTTAAAACGCTTTCCTGCCTCCCTATTGCCAATGTTAAATTCAAACTTTCTGACTTGGCATGCAAAACACGAATCCTTCCTCTAGAATCTTCTTTCTTATCATTTCCACCTGTCCCACACCCCAAACCTTCCCAAAACTTGTACTTCCTCCCAAACACCGTGGGTTTCCTTTCTCCCTGTTCTCCATGCATACATATTCTTTTCCCTTACGAAATATATTCTTCCCCACTTTGCTACCTAAAAATTTCATTCATCAAAACTCAACTTAGGGGGCACCTGGGTAGCTCAGTGGGTTAAAGCCTTTGCCTTTGGCTGAGGCCATGATCCCAGGGTCCTGGGATCGAGCCCCGCATTGGGCTCTCTGCTCAGCAGGGAGCCTGCTTCCTCCTCTCTCTCTCTGCCTGGCTCTCTGCCTACTTGGGATCTCTGTCAAATAAATAAATAAAATCTTATAAAAAAAAAAAAAACCAACTTAGTTGTCACATCCTCTTGCAAGCCTTTCCTAAAACCTTCCCACAGAACAATCACTCTCTCCATTGTGATATCTGCGTCCCTTGCACACACTTGAACAGTTGAACAGTTAAACTTGAACAGGGACAGCTTCTTGTTCATGTCTGACTCCCTTGTGCCAAGCCAGCATTTTATAATAAGAATGAATAAAGCACACATTTGTTCATCACTATGTGCCAGACTCTGCTAAACTCCTTATATATGTCATATTATTTAATTCTAGCATATAAAAAGTGCTATTATTGTCTTCATTTAACCAATGAGAAACTGAGGCTTTGAAAGATGAAGGAGCTTATCCAAGGTGGCTGAGCTGGTAAGTTGTGTAGCCGGGATTTGAATCCAGATATGTCTACTTATGTTTATTCATCCAAAAGTTTGTGGAATTGGGGTGCCTGGGTGGCTCATTCGGTTAAGCATCCAACTCATGACCTCAGCTCAGATCTTGATCTCAATATCGTGAGTTCACACCCCATGAGTTCAAGCCCCTACCTTTTAAACATTATTAATGCTTACAGAGTTAATTTATTTTTTAAAGGGAAACACATAACTATTCTATGCTAGTGGATGGAAACAGACTGTTCTAATTCAAACTAATGGTACAGAAGGTCAAAGAAATACCCTTGATATCAGGTGAAATAAGAAAACAATACTGCTGTTATTCTGTATAATCTGTTCTTACTATATGCATGTTATGAATACTTTCGTATTGTAATGTAAGTACATTTTTTCGAAACCACTTCTGGGTGTGTGGGGGAGGAGAAATATAAATTAAGAGAGTCACCATCAGAATGCTCAAGAAGTTGCTGGAGGGGTGCCTGGATGGCTCAATCAGTTAAGTGCCTGACTCTTGTGAGATCAAGCCCCCCCATCAGGCTCCATGCTGGGCATGAAGCTTGCTTAAAATTCTCTCTCTCTGTCCCACCTCTCTCTCTCTCTCAAAAATAAATACATAAAGTTATTTTTAAAAAAGAATAAAAAAGATTCTCTCTCCTTCTCCCCCTCCAACTCCTCTTTAAAAAAAAAATTGCTGGAGATGAGGATACCAAAATATTATGTAGGATGCCTGCGGTCTAAATGAGCTAATATTTGAAAAGCCCTTCAAAGAATGCTTGGCACACAGGAACTACTCTATTACTACTACTGCTATTACTGTTGTTGTTGCTGTTAAGATCTTCAATAGCTCCCAATTCAATGGTACAGATAAGCACATAAGCTGATAACAAGCAAAGTGATGAATGAATAATACAGCTGTGAACAAAAGTCCAAGGGCATTCCCAGAGTGGAAGGGGGCATGTATCTGCCAGGGAATAGGGAGAGGAGCAGGAAAACAAGATGGCACCCACAGATAACACGACTGGGGAAAGTTGCTAGAACCAGAGCAACACCACCTAACTTCCGCAGAAACATTTGTCAGCAAATCTTATACTACTGAAAGTTCCGTTTCTCCAAATCTCTAATATTTGAAGTTTCCTTGCTATTCCAAGCATTCTTTTGCTGCTGGCGCAGGGATGGGGCCTTAACCACTGGGCAAAACGAGACTTTCACCAAGTTGGCATGAAAGTGTGCAGAAGGGAGAAAGTTGAGTGCAGCTTATGATGGTGTGGCCCTGTCCTCAAAGGAGGTTCCAACCCCACCTGGAAGTCCAGCTAGGATAATCGAACCCCACCTGGAAGTCCAGCTAGAATAATCGAGCTGGACCTGGAAGTCCAGCTAGAATAATCGAGACTCCAGCTAGAATAATCGAGACTCCGGGAAAAGGACATTCCCATCCCCCAGCCTCCAAGCCCTCCTTAGCAGAGGAGAGACAGTTGGGCATAGACTTGGTGATGTGTGCCCTGAGCAAGAAGGAAGGGCTAAGTAGCAGAGGCCGTCGTCCAGCTTGGCAGGCACAGCCCAATAAGGCGCACCTCTTTCCTCCAAAACCATGCCAGGTGTCTAGCACACTAACCCAGTGTTTCCTAAGCCAAACGACATGGAAGGCTGCTTAAAGGTCTACATTCTTTACCACAGGCCATTAACTTTATACGTAGGCAAAACATATTTATGTTCCTCCCGTTCTTCAATAAACAGAGTAAAGAAACTTTCTGTGGGTAGTTCACTCTGGACCAGTGAAATGAGGGCAGCTATTCTGATGGGAATAACTAATGAGACACATACAGAAGAAAAAGCTAAACATTAAACAGAGGAACACTGTTGGTGGAATTAAATAGATAGAACTTTTTTTGGAGAGCATTTTGGCAACGGCCATCAAAATTGATCTAGTGATTCGACTTTGCCAAATTTATCCTATATGTATACCCCTTAACATGTGTTCAAGGATGAACAATGCTGCATTATTAGGGGGAAAAAAAGTTTTTTTAACTGAAAATGAGCTAACTGTCCATCTATAGGGTGCTACCTGTGAGGCTAACACCTAAAGCTTCTGGATAAACATGAAAAAGCAAGGTTCAAAACAATGTCTATTACAATCCTACTTATATAAAAACATCTGTGTATCGTGTATCTAAATATCTCTATATTTATAATATTGATATATTTGTATATGTATTAGAAATGCCTGGAAAGATACAGATGTGGCAAATTGGCAGCTTAGGGACAAATTCGGGCAACAGGGAGATTGGTTTTACTGGGGGTTTTTGTTTGTTTTAAATTCAAATCTGGAATGCCTTTAGGAAGGGTTCCTTCCATACAGCTAGCTCTCTTAACTCTATTATCTTAGATTCCCTGAGTCTTCTTTGCCAGGGCCCTAAATGCAAGTAAGGAGACAAGTGAGCTTGGAGGAGGGCGGGTAGCTGGCGGGTACTTGAAGTTTTTACTTTCCACTTCCATCTAATCAGCAGACAGGACTTAAGGGAGGGTGGGGAAGGGATTGATGTCTTTCATTCTCAGGACAAGAACTGGAGGAAAACACCCATGCTGAAAGAAGAGGCACGGATTTGCAAGCTATTGCTATGGCACAGATAAGGACAAGGAGGATCTGAAAAAGCCTGTAAATGCAAGGCTGAATTGTGAAGCCCAGATTTGAAACTTCTTTTTAAATCCCTTATCAGCCACTGCCATTAAAAGAATGCACAGGCTTTTCTTTCTTCTTCCTGTTTTCCCCATCATGAAAAATTGCAACCTATGGTTTATCACATGGGTCACTTTTGCAGGGCACTGTTGTTCTCTGTGGGAATCCAGCTCTGCTCAAAGCGTGCCTGGAGAGTCTCATTTTCCCATACCCGCAAATTAATTTCTTTTCTCTTCACTGTGTTGATGATACCAGCTGTATAGAAAGCAGAAGTCTTCACCACTAAAGATGTAGCAGAAACCAAACTCTGATGTCCCTGGACAGAGTCAACCAGATAGGACTGTCCTGGCCCTTGTTGTCTACCTTGTAGGATCACTGGTTTCCACAGTTCACTTTGAGATAATATTAGAAACCCCACAGCCTGCAAGTAAGAGTAAAGCTTTACCTTAAAATAAGAACAAGGAAAACTTCCAAACGAAACATTCCCTGGTTTTTGGCAATAGCTAAAAGACAGCCTGGTGTGAGAGTCCTGGATGCCATCCTATGCTCTTTCATCTACTGGAAATTCTTCAGTTGAATGAAATTATTTATTTGAAAAGGTTTCATTGAATTTAGGCTGGTATTTCAGAGACTTCAGAGACTTCTGCTGTCTCAACAGTGGGGAATGTGGCACGGTACTACGTTGGAGAACTTGGGGCACGAATAAAGTCAGATCCATGATTACTCACCTCTTTGCTGGATCATTTCTCAAAAACAGAGAAAGGGAGAGAAAGGAGGATGGGGAGGTGGGATGTAACACAGAAGTTTTACAACTGTAGAAGGGGTTACTGCCCACTGGTAACCCACTGTACCCCCATTCCCACTGTGTTTGTCCCAAAACATTATGAGTGTCAAGGATATTCAAGTCCTTCAATGCAAATCCACTGAGTTCATACAAGTAACTCAAATGTCCGTTCATTGATTGATGGATAAACAAACATGGTATACGATACGATGGAATATTATTTGGCAATAAAAAGGACTGAAGTACAGATACTTGATACAACTTGGATGAATGTTGAAAAAACTGTTAAGTGGGGCACCTGGGTGGCTCAGTCGTTGAGCATCTGCCTGTGGCTCAGGTCATGATCCCGGGGTCCTAGGATCGAGCCCCACCTCAGGCTCCTTGCTCAGCGGGAAGCCTGCTTCTCCCTCTCCCACTCCCCTGGCTTGTGTTCCCTCTCTCATGGTCTCTCTCTCTGTCAAATAAATAAAAAAAATCTTTAAAAAAATTGTATTATGTGAACAATGCCAAACACAAAAGACCACATGTTATATGAGCCCATTTCTACACAATGTCCAGAATAGGCAAATCTATAGAGACAGAAAGTAGATTAGTGATTGCCTAGGGCTAGGGAGAAGTGGGGGAATAAGAATGATTGCCAATGGGTATAGAGTTTTTTGGGGAGGTGGTGAATATATTCTAAAATTGATAGCGGTGATAGTTACACAACTCTGTGAATAAGCAAAAAACCACTGAATTGTATATTTTACATAGGCAAAAGAGTTGTTTTTAAAAAAAATAAAAAGGGGTGACTGGGTCGCTCAGTGGGTTAAGCCCCTGCCTTTGGCTCAGGTCATGATCTCAGGGTCTTGGGATAGAGCCCGCATCAGGCTCTCTGCTCAGCGGGGAGCCCGCTTCCCCCCTCTCTCTCTCTGCCTGCCTCTCTGCCTGCTTGTGATCTCTCTCTCTGTCAAATAAATAAATAAAATCTTTTTTAAAAATCTGAAGTAGCTAATTTTATATAAATATAAATATACACACACACACACACACACACAAAATACCTAATAGAATTAAGAAGAATTTCATAAGAAGAATTTCACAACAAAGAAAAAGGGATCAATTCATGAAAAAAACTCTTAAGAGTGTGTGTATGTGATGATAGAGCTTCAAAATAACTGAAGCAAAAACTGATGGAAAATAGAAAAATAGGTAAATCCACACTATAACTTGGAATTTTCATATTCCTCTCTCATTATAGAAGAAATGGACAGAAAATGAGACTATAGAACACTTGAACAACACCATCAATCAATTTGAACTAAGTGCCATTTAAAGAAACTCCATCCAACAAAAGTAGAACACATAGTTTTTTCAACTGAACAAGAAATATTCACCAGAATAGATCATATTCTGGACCATAAAACAGGTCTCAATAAATTTAAAAGGATTGAGTTCATATGACATTTAGTTCTCTAACCACAATGGAATTAAATTATTATAACAGAAAAATATATGGAAATCCTTAGATATTTGGAAATTAAACACTAGACTTCTAAATAATCTATAGGTCAAATAATAAATCACAAGAGAAATTATTAAATATTTGAACTAAGTGGAAATAAAAACAGAACATATCAAAATTTGTGGGGTACAGCTAAAGCTGTGCTAAGAAGGAAATTTATAGCAATAAAAGATTATATTCAACAAGGAGACATGTCTCAAATCATAAATTTAATCTTCCTTCTTAAGCAACTATAAAAAGAAGAGCAAAGTAAATAGAAAAAAGGAAATAATAAAGAGCAATTGATGAAATAGAAACAGAAATAATAGAGAAAATCAATGAAAATAAAAGCTGATTCTTTGAAAAGATCAATAGAATTAATAAAACTCTAGCTAGACTAATCAAGGAAAAGAAAAAGAAGACAAAACTTACCAACATCAGGAATAAAAAAGGAAAGAATACAGATCCTCAGACATTAGAAGGATGAAAAGGAAACATTATAGACAATTTAATGCTAATAAATTCAACAACTTCAATGAAACAGACAAATTCTGTGAAAAATACCAGAGATCATTCAGGAAGAAAGAGATCAACTGAATATCCTTATATCTACTAAATAAATTGTACTCATGGTTAAAACCTTCCCCCAGAGAAAACTCCAAGCCCAAGTGACTTCATTGGTGATTGCTACCAAATAGTTCAGGAAGAAATGATCCCAATTTTACACAAAGTATTCTAGAAATAAAAGAGCCAGGAACATTCCCAATTCATTTTATGAGGCCAGCTTTATTCTGTTGCCAAAACCAGATGAAGGCATTACAAGAAAACTAAATACCAATATCCTTACGAACATAGATGCAGAAATCCCTAACAAATTTTTGGCAAATTGAATCTAACAGTATATAAAATGAATAACACATCACGACTACATGGGGTTTATCCCAGGAATGTAAACTTGTTTTAATATTCAAAAAACAATCAGCGGAATTCACCACAATAACAGACTTAAAAAGAAAAACCATCTCCATAGATGCAAAAAGCATTTAACAAAACTCAAACCACATTCTTGATAAAAATTCTTACCAAACTAGGAATTGGAGGGAACTCCCTCAACCCAAAAAGAGAAAGACCTATCAATAACATAATTTTTAATGTCTTCCCTACTAATACAGGGAACACGGACGTCTACTCTTCACATTTCTATTCAGCATTGTACTGGAGGCCCGAGCCAGTGAAATAATGCAAGAAAAAATAAATGAAATCACACATGTTGAAAAGGAATAAGTAAAACTGCCTCTATTTATATACAACATGATTGTATATATGAAAATACTAAAGAAACTATTAAAAAGCTACCAGAACCAAAAAGTGAGTTTGTTAAGATTATATAATACAAGGCTGTAAGTATACTTCCTAGCAATGAACAATCAGAAACGGGATTTTTAAATAATACCATTTACAGTATATCCTAAAATTATGAAGTACTTGGGGATAAATTAACTAAAATATTGTAAGATCTGTATACTGAAATCCTTACTGAGAAAAACTAAGGAAGATCTAATAAGTAAAGAGTTATATGATATTCATAGATTAGAAGACTCAATATTGTTACAGTATCAATTCTCCCCCAATTGATCTATAGATCTGAGCAGATTTGTTTTTTGTAAAAAAAATAAAAATAAAATAAAAAGATGAGAGACGCCTGGGTGGCTCTGTGGGTCAAAGCCTCTGCCTTCAGCTCAGGTCATGATCCCAGGGTTCTGGGATTGAACACTGCATCAGGCTCTCTGCTCAGCAGGGAGCCTGCTTCCTCCTCTTTCTCTGCCTGTTTCTCTGCCGACTTGTGATCTCTGTCTGCCAAATAAATAAATAAAATCTTTAAACAAACAAAAAAATAAATAAATAACAAGCTGATTCTAAAGTTTATGTGGAGCACCCAGTTTGGTAACACACATACTAAAGTTTATGTGGAAATGCAAAGGACCTAGAACAGTGGAAACAACTTTTAAAATAAAGAACAAAGTTAGAGCACTCACACTACCTTATTTCAGGAATTACACTAAAGCTATCTTCATCAAGACAAGGTGATGCAGGTGTCAAAATAGACACGTACAGTAATGTCACAGAACACAGAGTCTAGAAATAGACCCACATGTATATGATCATTTGATTTTCAACCATGTCCCCAGGTAATTCGGTAGTGAAAGGATAACATTTTATCATCTCTTTCAGAATACTATTTCAGAAAATAGTACTAGAACAAAGCAGAGGTCTATTGGGTATCCACATGCAAAACACAAACACATACACACATGTGAGAAAAAAATCTGGTCTTAGTTCACATCACTTATAAATTTAATTCAAAATGAGTCACAGACCATAACCAAAACATATTCAAAATGCATCACAGATCTAAATATTGTAAGAACTATAATAATTCTAGAAGAAAACATAAGAAAAACTCATAGCAGGCTTTGGTTAAGCAAAATATTCTTAACTAGGACATAAAAATAAAAAATATGACAAAAATGATAAATTAGACTTTACCAAAATTAAAAACTTCTTGGGGCACCTAGGCGCACAGTTGGTTAAGCATCCGACTCCTGGCTTCAGCTCAGGTAGTGATCTCAGGGTTGTGAGATGGAGCCTTGTGTCAGGTTCCCCACTCAGTGGTGAGTCTGTCTGAGATTCTCTCTCCTTCTCCCTCTGTCCCACCCATTCATGCTCTCTCTCTCTCTCCTTTTCTCTCTCACTCTCTCAAATAAATAAATCTTTTAAAAAAAATTAAAATTTCTCAAAAGACACTGTGATGAAAATGAAAAGCTACAGACTAAAGATATTTACAATACCTATAGCTTAGGGTTTGTATCCAACATAACTAAAGAATCTTGCAATAGAATAAGAAAACCACGCAGTTTTAAAAGAGCAAAAGAGGGGCACCTGGGTAGCTCAGTGGGTTAAAGCATCCCCCTTCAGCTCAGGTCATGATCCCAGGGTCCTGGGATCAAGCCTCTGCTCAGCTGGGAGCCTTCTTCCCCCTCTCTCTCTGCCTGCCTCTCTGCCTACTTGTGATCTCTGTGAAATAAACAAATAAAATCTTTTTAAAAAGAGCAAAAGATTTCAACAGACACTTCACCAAACAAGGTATATGAATAGCAAATAAGCACAGAAAAGATGCCTAACATCATTCCTCACTAGGGAAATGCAAACTGAAATCACATGAAATACAATTTCAGGCCCAGCAAAGTGACTAAAATTAAAAAGACAGACAATACCAAGTGTTGACAAGGATATTGAACAACTGAAACTCTCATACATTGCTGGTGAGAATGCAAAATTGTGTAACCTCTTTGGAAAACAGGTTGTTTCATGTAATGTTAAGCACATGTTTAATATAGGACTGAATTACTGAGACACTGGGTATCTGACAAATGGAAATGGAAATGTACATTCACACAAAGTCTTGTCGAATGTTCAGAGGAGTTTTATTTTTAACAGCCAAATCTAGAAATGCCCTTCAACGGGCACCTGGGTGTCTCAGTGGGTTAAAGCCTCTGCCTTCAGCTCAGGTCATGATCTCAGGGTCTTGGGATTGAGCCCCACATCAGGCTCTCTGCTCAGCAGGGAGCCTGCTTCCCCTTCTCTTTCTGCCTGCCTCTCTGCCTACTTGTGATCTCTCCCTGTCAAATAAATAAATTAAATTAAATTAAAAAAAAAAAAAGAAATGCCCTTCAACTTGTAAAGAGATAAATTCTGGAATATCCATTACATTGAATAATACTCAGCAATAAAAAAGGAGTGAAATACTATATATGAAACAGTGTAGATGTTTCTTTTTTTTTAACTATTTTTATTATGTTATGTTAGTCACCATACTATGCTAAGTGAAAGAAGCCAGACAGAAAATCCAACAACCCATACGATTCCATTTATATAAAGTTCCAAAAATGGTAAAACAATAGTATCTACAGATATAAAGCAAATCAGTGGCGGACAGAGACCAGGGGGTCAGGGAGAGAATTAATTGCAGAGGTGGCCTAGAAAACTTTTTGGGAGATTAGAAATGATTATGTCTTTGTTGTGATTGTGGAATGGCTGGATACAATGTACACTTAAACTTACTGAACATTATCATATGTAAAGTATACCTCAATAAAGCTGACTTTTAAAGTGATAGAAAAATAATATTTAGCATAAGTTTATAAAAAGTCTGGAAGAATGTACATTAAATTCTTAAGAATAGGGATGAGACTACAAAAGATTTTCCCTATTCTACTTTGTTATATACTTCTATGTTTTATTTTGTAATGAAGAAACTTCTCTATTAGTCAGGATTTTTGTGATTACCAGTGATAGAAACCCATCTCAAGCTAATTTAAGAAAAAAAGGAATTTATTGGCTTATGCGCCTGTATAGTCTGGGGTAGATTCAGAGAGAGCTGAATCCAGGTACTCCAATGAATTTACTAAGAATGAGGCTTTCCCCAACTGTTGACCCTTTTTCCCTCTATTTTGCCTTCATTTTCAGACTGCCTCTCCCCCTGTGATGATGACAAAGCTTAGCAACTCCGGAGGAAAACACACACCAGGAAAAGTCCTGGGCCAGTTCTTAATGACCCAGCATGGGACACATGTCCTTCCTTGAGCACTGGGACTGTCACAACCAAGCCTGGGTCAAAGGATGTGCATGGAATTGAGCAAGGGCAGGGTGATCACAGCTCACCTGCACACTGAAGATCAGTTTTCAAAAGGAGAAAAAAGGGAAAAAAAAGGAAGAGGATCTGATATCAGAATAAAGCCTTGGCAGGCAAAAAGCAAAAGATGACTACTATAAGGTACTGCTTTTAGAATAAGGAGGGAAAAGTTTGTTTTGTTTCATTTTTTTGTTTTTAATCTTTAGAATAACTGAGCCCAAGCCAATATTCTTTGGTGTTCTAAGAGAGTACAGTGTACAGGAGAAGAAGGTATTCCTGGGGCCCACTCGTATGAAGTAAATGAATCTACTTAAAATTCATATGTTGAAACCTTAACCCCCAATGTGATGATATTAGAAGGTGAGGCCTTTGGGAGGTAATTAAGTTAGATGATGTCATGAAGTGGAGCTATCCTCCATGATGGGATTTGATTCCTTACATGAAGAGGAAGAGACTTGGAGCACCCGACTCTTGGTTTCTGCTCAAGGTGTTGATCACAAGGGTGGTGAGATCAAACCCCACATCATGCTCCAGGCTCAGCACAGAGTCAGTTTGAGAGCCTCTCTCTCTCTGCCTTTGCCCCTCCTACTCATGATCTCTCCCTAAAATAAAGAAATAAATCTCAAAAAAAGAAGAAGAGGAAGAGGAAGAAGAAGAAAAAGAAGACAACGATGACAACGACTAGAGCTCTCTACCATGTAAAGTACAGTGAGAAGGTGGCCATCTTATTAAGCCAAGAAGTGGGTCCTCATCAGACAGAGTCTCCCAGCACCTTGATCTTGGACTTCCTAGCCTCCAGAACCGTGAAAAGTAAATGTCTTCTGTTTAAGCCCCTGGTATTTGTTACAGCAGCCTAAACTAAGATGCCGACATGGCAGCATTCTCTGAGATGGACTGGAGAGGAACTAAGGAAGATTCTATCCAGGAGGAAGACTTTCCTTGCCAAAACAGAGAGTAATTTGTAGAAAGGGGTTCTTGAAGGAAAGGATATTGGAAGTTGACTAGGAATGGGGAAAGGATTTCTGAGTCAGCCTGAGGGTGGGGCATGGGGGAGAGCTGGGGCACAGGGATGGCTGAAACCCTTGTGGGTGGCTTCTACGCACCAGGATTCCAGCCCCTGGATAAACATGCTGCACTTCTGAAGAATCAGGCCAATTTTGCTTGATGGTAAATAATTTTAAATACTTTCATATTAATACAAATCCAAATGCATTATGAAGTAAAATGCAAGAGTTGCATGAATTCTTAAAATAAAAATTCCTTGCTTGCAATCATCCCTTCGGCTGCCTCTCCTTCTCTCCTCATGAATTCAATCTTTTCTGCTGTTAGGAATGCTTCGGTGGAAAATTTTAGGAAGTACTTCTTTAAGAAATAAGGGCTGGGGATAAGGGATGTACTTGGATTTTATTTATTTATTATTATTATTATTTTTTTTTTTTTTACAGTGTCCAGATACTTTCCAGAAGAAGAAATCAGGCAAGGATTCAGAATTCAAAAATTTGGGATTTTGAGGACAGGGCTAACATCTGGAGAGGTTGGAAGAACAGATATGAATATAAGCATTAGGGACTGAGGTTCAGGACTGTTCATGCAAACCCTAAAAGCAGCTGCATTCCTGGGTGGAACATCTCATGTGGAAACTATGGGATCCTGCCCTGGCTCAGGGTCTGGATTAGCGTCTCTTGGTAGGAGTAGGAATCTAGTGTTCTTGGAGAAGCAGATTCATGTCTGGGGTCAGGGGAAGTTCATCTTCAAACAGTGAGCTCTAGTGAGCCAGCTTTCAGCTTCAGAACTGGTGGAGGAAAGAGATGGAGCCCAGAGGTTCTGAGTTCACAGGCTTAATAAAATATGGGAGAGCAACAAAGGGTCATAAAAATAAAGACATTTTAACACCAGAAAAGTATGAAGGACAAAATGGAAATGACAGTCCTTCCCTAGAAAAGGACCATTAATGGGCACCTGGTCTTTTTTTTTTTTTTTCCTTCTTCCTCATCATCACGAGGCAGGAAAAACTTTATCACAGATCACCTCATTCTGAGAAACTGGGAACCAGTGAAGCAACAAGAAGGGTCCTTCCTTTCATGTATTGTGGGATGAAATGAAAATAACCCCCAGGGGGACTTTATTAAAAGGCAGTTGGATTAGCTAATACTACTGGAATAATCACATTACAATATATATCAGACTTACATGTCATACACCTTAAACTTATACAATCTTATATGTCAATTATATCTCCAAAAAAAAAAAAAAAGACAGGGAAATATCAGCTCACAGCAATCAGCTTAGCATCTTCAGCTAAACCACTGGATAACCAAGAACAACACAGATCTGCTTCCTCCTGGGTGGGGCCCCTTTGGAAATCTTAATAAGTCTTGACGAGCATGGTGGATTATAAAGGACAGGGAGCGAGAACGGGTGGCGTCAAATGACAGGATTAAATTGAAAATATAGATTCTTGGTGTGGGGTGGATGAAGAAATTAAATAATTACAAATCCAAAGGCAAAAGAAAAAAAGAAAAGAAAATGAAAAAGGAAGAAACACAATCAGCCTGCACCTGGAGCATTAGGTTCTGGAAATCCAATTTGCACATAAAGAGTGAAGGGGCCTTCACAAAGGGGTGCAGGAGCTGAGGACCTGCTAGTGGGCAGAGGACCGTTGCCCTGGAGACGGTCTTAGCTAAGAAATGGCAAATAGAAAAATAACAGGGGCTTAACAGAGAAAGGAAAAAAAAAAAAGGCATTACTCAGGATGGTTGAAATCTTAGAAACCAGACTAGACTACATGAAAGAAATGTACTTAAAAGGACAAATATAGATTTAACTGCTTTAAAAAATGAAAACAGGAAGAAGGAAGGCGTTTTAGTTATTTCTAGGTTAGGAGAAGTGATCAGACACACAATAGATTTAATAGAGGATATGAGAGAAATTTGTTAGGAACAGAAACTGGGATACACTTGTCTATCTCCTAGCCTTTGTCCTGGAAGGTACTAACAAAATGTATACTTGGAGAGCCTTTATAATAGAAAAATAATAGTAAAAATAAATTCAGGGAGCATCCTTATTGTTGCCCATGAAAATGACTTGAAATGGTAGATTTAAGAGGGGGAAGTCCAGAGTTACTAGCATGAATGCCACAGATACTAATTGACTAGTTTCAAGGCAAGGCAATGATTGAGAGGAAGTAGTTTGAGCAAATATAGCCAAGAGGTTTTGGGGTTAGGACTTGCTAAAAGTTGGTCTAGACACCATCTGAGGGTGGCTAAGGGTTTTGGTATTGAATTTGGAAACCAGAGAGGCTAGACTAGAGATGGAATCCTATCTGGATGACCTGGAACAGGAAGAGCCACCAAGATAGGTCAAAGGATTTGGAGTAAAAGACAACTGGGAGAATGAGGTCCAGGAAGGAGCACCAAAGATAGGTGTGGAGCTAAAACAGTAAGTAGCCAATAACAAGGGCAAAATGATTAGGGACACTTGGATATCATATCAAGTAGGTTGCCAAAAGTACATCAACTGACAAATGCATAAAGGTCATATACACACAATGGAATATTACTCAGCCATTTGCAACTACATGGATGGATCCAGAATGTATTGTGCTAAGTAAAGTAAGTCAGAGAAAGATAAATACCACATGATCTCACTTATGGGGAATTTAAGACAGAAAGCAGATGAACATATGGGAAAGGGGGAAATTAAAAAAGGAGAGAGGGGAACACGCCATAAGAGACTCTTAATAATAGAGAACAAACAGAAGGTTGAAGGAGGGAGGTGGATGGAGGATGGGCTAGATGGGTGACAAGTATTAAAGGGGACACTTGTGATGAGCACTCAGTGTTGCATGTAAGTGATCAATCACTGAATTCTACTACAGAAACCAATATTGCACTGTATATTAACTAGGTAAAATCTAAATATATAGAGATAGGTAAAAATGAGGGTTCTGGACAATTCCAAGAGGGGACTAAAGCAGTGGTTTTCTGAGTGTTGTCCTCTGACCAGCAGTATCGGCATCAGCCGGGATTTGGTAAAATGCAAATGTTTGGTCTCCCTAAAGCAGCTCTGGGGTTGGGGCCCAGCAGTGTCTGTTTCAACAGCCCCTCAAAGAGATAGCAACACACACTGAAGGTTCAGAACATCCTTACTAAAGCATCCCTGACTCACCTTTTAATGGCTCCTGAGATCAGCTTGTTAGGAGACTCCTTTAAACCTCTGGACCAGCCTCACCAGGAGGAAAAATAGTAAGACTCACTGAAGGGGACCCACACAAAGCCATATTGGGGTTTGACATTGGTGTCAGACTGATGGTGGGAAAAATCTGAAGCCACATGACCCAACTTGTAGAAGAAAGGTAGACAGAATTAGTTAAAGAGTAGAACTTTGGGAAGAATCCGAATTCACTGCTAATCTGTATCAGATAATTAACTCTAGAAAACTATGGGTTCATAATAGAAAAATTCATGAACCCAATAACGAAAAACAAACAAAGGTGACCCCCTGGTCTTCATATTGAATAGGTCTATAGATCAGAAGGTCCCCTGGAAATGGAAAAGGAAATTTTTCAGCTTGGAGAGATCAGGTAGTAAAGCAACAAGAAGCTTTAGGCATCAGGAACCAAAAACATGCAGACATCACTGGATGGGGTCAGGGCACTAATGGAGAAGACTGTAAATGACTGTAATTTTTGGAGCCATGAAGCCATAAATTGCACTGGGAGGGCTGCCTGCTATTAGAGTAGCACTCTCTGTTCTCAAGATGAAGCAGCTGGAGGCTATGGAATTGGTTAAAGTGATTCCTGGAAAAATAAAAGAAAACTGAACATGTACTATAAGAGGTCTTCTGCCACCCTCCCCAAAAGAAATGGGGCCCAAAGCCCTGGACACAGGGGCCTGGACCATCTTCAGAGGTGAGACTGCCTTCATGCTTCTGAAATTCAAATATGGGATTTCAAGGCTAAAAACTCAAGGACACTAAAAAAGTAAAAAGGCTGCCCATTCTTGCTACCACTAAACTTTCAGTTTAATGATGAGGCAGTTGGAAGGGCAGTGGGGGGTATGATGATGTGCAGGATGCAAAGAGAAAAACTTGCTCAGGTTATGGTCTTAGCTTTAGAAATGACAGAGGGCAAAGTAGGGACCTAATAGAGGCTTAAGGAAAAGACATATCCTCTCCAAGTTCCAACCCCATAAACTGCTGATGCAGCAACAGGAAATAAAAGTTAAGATAAATGAAGGTAGATCAAGGCACTAGGAAATCCAAGAATGAGAACCAGGCAAGTGGGTGGGCCGGGGATGGAAGACTGCCAGAGACTGAGTCTATTCCAAAGCTTTCCTCAGCCCTCCCTCTTATTTCCTTTTTTTGGGGAGGGGTCAGGGGAGGTGGTAATGGTGGTGAGTTTTTAACATTTTTCTTGAAATGCAATTGATGTACAACAGACCACAAATATTTAAAGCATATACTCTTCATATAATATCATGAATTTTAACATACGTATATACCCCTGAAATCATCACCATTATCCAGAAAATTTCCTCCTGCCCCTTTATAATACATTTCTTTCCCTTCCACCACCTCCTACCTACCAGTCCCCATACAGGCACTCAATCACTGACACAATTTCTGGCACTAGATTGACAGAAGCTTTCTAGAAAATTCTTATAATTTTTGTATACACTTTTCTAGAACTTTATAGAAAATTGTGTAGTACATACTCTTCTGGATGACTTTTTTCACTCAACATAATGAATCTGAGATCCATCCATTTTGGTGTGTGTATCAATAGTTTATTCCTTTTATTGCTGAATAGTATTCCATTATGTGGAATAAACTATATAGCCAACAAATATCTATTCATTTATCCAGTCATCTGTAGATGAACATTCGGGTTGTTTCCATTCTGGGGTATTATAAATAAAGCTATTATGAACATGTGCAAGGCTTGGATGTATTTTTCTTAAGTAAATGCTGAGTAAGGAATCTTGCCAGAGATAAAGGTCTGTATCAGTTTTCTATTGCTGCATAGCTAATTACCACAAGCCCAGCAGCTTAGAATAACACCCACATATTTGTTCACATTCTGTATATTAGAGGTCTGGTATGGCATGACTGGGTTCTCAAGTCAGGGTATCACAAGGTTGAAATTAGATATCAGCCAGGTTAAGTTTTCATCGGGAAGATCTGTCTGAAAAAATCCACTTTCAAGATCACTTTGCTAGAAGAATTCAATTCCTTATGGTTGTGTAAGTGAGCTCCCCATTTGTCTGCTGGCTATGAGCCAGGGGTCATTCTTGGTTCCTGGAACTTACCTCATTCTTTGACTTGTGGTACTCTCCATCTTAAAGCCAGCAAACAGGGAACTGAATCCCCCTCATGTTTCAAATTTCTGACTCCTCTTCTGTGACTAATGAAAAAAATTCTGCTTTCCTGTGATTAGGTCAAACCTTATGCAGATAATTTCCCTATTGTAAAGGTCAATAGGGCAATATAATATAAACTAATGCTAGGACTAAAATTCATCACATTAACAATCTTGAAGATTATTCAGGTCATGTATAACAGAGACAAAGGAAATATTGGGGGTCATCTTAAAATTTTTCCTGCCTCAAGGTCATTTCATAACAGTACAATGATTATTTCATCTAAACATAGGAAAACTAAATGTGTTTGTATCTAATAACAGAGTTTCAAAATATAGGAGATAAAAACTAAGGGAACTAAAGAAGAATTATACAAATTCACAGTTGTAGTTGGAGATTTCAGCCTTCCCTTCTCAGTAATTGACAGGACAAATTACAAAATTAGATAAGATTTAGAAGACTTGAACAACACTATTAACCAAATTGACCTAATTGACATTTGTAGAGCATTATTCCCAGTGATTTTAGAATGACCACTCTTTTCAACTTCATGCGGTATAGTCACCACTATAAAACAAAAACAAACATATATAAACTAGTTTAAGTTTCAACAAATGTAAAAAGACAGAAATCATATAAAATATAGTCTCTAACCACAAAGTCATTCAATTAGAACTCACAAAACCCCCGTTATAGCAACTCCATCACAGCATGGAGACACTCCAACTTTATGTTTAGATGTCAACAAGACATTAATCCTTTGGTAAGATAAAAGAAATATTATTTAATCACAGAGAATAGAAATCCCAAGGTAACTGGTGGGGAAGACTGCTTTCTCTGGGACAAAGTCCAGAATAGAGAGAGTGAATAGTGAGTGGGCAACTTTTTTTTTTTTTTTTAGATTTTGTTTATTTATTTGACAGAGATCACAAGGAGGCAGAGAGACAGGCAGAGAGAGAAAGAGAGGAGGAAGCAGGCTCCCTGCTGAGCAGAAAGCCAGATGTGGGGCTCGATCCCAGGACTCTGGGATCATGACCCAAGCTGAAGGCAGAGGCTTTAACCCACTGAGCCACCCAGGCACCCCGTGAGTGTGCAACATTTTATAAAGGGAAAGTTCTATCAGTGTAAAATTTGAAAGAGGTTCCACCCAGCATGAAATTTCAAAGAGCCAACAAAAGGGCCCATGTGCTTATGGGGCCTGGGAGCAAGCTGGCTGTATTGGGATGCTGCATGAGGCAACAAACACAAGCAAGCTATTAGACCCATAGATGTCTAGCTCCAAATCAGATGTCAAATCAGATGTCAGAATTTGTTTCTTTCATATCTTCTTCATAACCCCAAATAGGAGAAAATTAATAAAAGTAAATAATCTGTGGATTAAAGATGAAATTATAAGGGAAATGAGTAAATACTTTGAACTGAATGACAATGAAAATACAGTATATTAAAATTTCTGGGATGCAGCTAATTCAGTGCTTAAGGGGAAACTGAAATCTTATTGAAAAGAGGAAAACTAGATTCAATGACCTAAGCTTCCACCTTAAAAAACTGGAACAAGAAAAGCAAAGTAAGCCCATAATCCATAAAAGGAAAGAAATAATAAAGAGCAGAAATATACAAAAGAAAAGAGAGGTAATGGAAAAATCAACGAAGTTTAAAAAAAAATGCTTCTCTGAAAGGATCAACAAAAAGGACAAATCTTTAGCTAGACTGCTCCAGAATAAAGAACACAAATCATCAATATCAAGAATGAAAGATGTCATCACCACAGACCCAATAGATATCAAAGGGACAATAAAATAAATATTTTAAATAATTTTAGGCTAATAAATTTGACAACCTAGATGAAATGGAAAAAAAGTTCTTGAAAAACATAATTTGCAGTAATAATTGATACTTTAAAAAAGCAAGTACTCACAACACATTTTTCAGGTAAAGGACTTGTATCCAGAATATATATGTGATATATAATAGTAATAAAATTATAGTATAATATCAAAGTAATATAATAAGTATGTAATATAAAAATATATCTTACAACTCATTAAATAAGAGAACTATCCAATTTAAAAGTGGGCAAAGCATTTGAAGAAATCTTCACAAAATAAGATTTACAGTCAATCTGCACATGAAAAGATATACAATATGATTAATCATCAGGGAGATGCAAACTAAAACTATAATAATTTATCACTAGTACCCACTAGAATGATTACAGTTTTAAAAAGTGACAATTCTAAGTGTTGGAAAAGATGTGGAGAAATTAAAACTCATTTATTAGGAATATAAGATGGTACACTATAGAAAACACCTTGACAATTCCCTTTAAACATACACTAACCATACAATTCAACAACTCCACCCCAAATTACCAAAGAGTAATTAAAACACATGTTCACACAAAGGCTTGTACATAAATATTCATAGCAGCTTCATTCATAATAGCTTAAATCTAAAAATGAGCTGATGTCAACTGACAGATAAATGGATACACAAATTGTGGCATAACCATAGTCAGCAATAAAGAAAACTAACACCACCTGCAGCAGCATGAATAAATCTCAAAAAAAAAAAAAAAAAAAGAAAGAAATGATGAACAGTGATTCCATTTAAATGAAATTCTAGAAAATGCAAATCTAATCTATAGTGACAGAGAGCAGGTCAGAGGTAGCCCAGGATGAAGGGAAGGTATAGTGCCTGGGCCTGGGCACAGAGGAAATTTTAAAGGTGATAGAATTGATTGCATCTGTGATTACATGGATCTATACATTTGTAAAATTCACCTGCTTGTGTACTCAACATTAGTGCATTTTATTGCATGTAAATTACAACTCAATAACTTGAGTGTAAAAAATCTTCCCACAGGAGCTCTTGGGTGGCTCAGTGGGTTAAGCCTCTGCCTTCGGCTCAATCATGATCTCGGGGTACAGGGAATGAGCCCCGAATCAGGCTCTCTGCTCAGCAGGGACCCGGCCTCCCCTTCTCTCTCTGCCTGCCTCTCTGCCTACTTGTGATTTCTCTCTCTGTCAAATAAATAAATAAAATCTTAAAAAAAAAAATAATCTTCCCACAAGGAAAACTCTAGGTGACTTCACTGGTTTTCATTAAATATTTAAGGAAGAAATCATACCAATTTTACACAAATGCTTTAAGTAAATAGAGGAGGGGTGCACCTGGGTGGCTCAGTGGGTTAAAGCCTCTGCCTTCAGCTCAGCAGGGAGCCTGCTTCCCTCTATCTCTCTCCCTGCCTCTCTGCTTACTTGTGATCTCTGTCAGTCAAATAAATAAAATCTTTAAAAAATATATATAATATATAAAATAAAATAGAAATATATAAAAATTTATATATTTTTATATATTTTATATATATATAATATAGGTATTATATATTTATAAAAGAAAATAGAGGAGGGAACACCTTTTAACTCATTTTAATGAGACCAGCTATACCCCAATAATGAAACCAAAGAAGTTACAAGAAAATAAAACTTCAGGCCAATATCCCTCATGAACATAGATACATAAACAGACAAAATATTAATAAATTGAATGTAGCAATACATAAAAATATTCATATATCATGACCAAGGGGAGTTAATCCCAAGAACAAAAGACTGGCTCAACACTTGAAAATCGATCAATGTAATTCAATATATTAACTGAATAAAAGAGGAAAAAGCCATAAATGGGCAGACAATTTTCTAGGTACTCTAAGAATACCTTTTAAACAATTCTCCCTCCAGCTGATTCTTGTCCAATATTGGTTAGTATTACGTGAGTAGTTTGACCCCACCTGCCAATTTGCCTCACATCTAATCACCAATTCTTTCTTGAACAAGCTTTGCATCATCAATGTCCCAGGCCCATGCCTGCGTGACAGCAGGAGAGGGTCAGAACAGGCATTCAAGCGATGACTTTACCCTTTTTTCCTTACAACTTTATTGAAATATTTCTTTTGTAGAAAGGGTTTATATTGCTATGGCAATCACATTGGATTCTGGGATTTGTCGTATTTTATTTTGCCAGTGAGCAACACGCAGAGACCCAGACTAGGAGAATTCTGTCTGGTGCCCTCTCCTCCAAAAACTTAAAAAGCTAATAAAAGATACCTTTCCTTTGGATGCCTGCCCACAAACTGGAGGCATCCAAAGGAAACCACCGCAGCCAGATTTTGCATTTACTAGCCACCCTGAATCCTGGGAACCTGGTCTCACAAATCTGTGACAGGACTCAGCTTCTGTGCTCGCAAACTGGATCCCTTACCTTGGACCTTGGCAGCCACTGTGAGTTTCTTGCCCTGAACTTCCAAACAGGCTTCCACCAAGTCACTGATAGTGGCACAAAGACCATTAGAGCAGGACTTCCTCCACCAGGTAACTCACCACCGTAAATCTCAAGCCATACTCTGGCTCAGGGAGCTCAGAGAGGGACTGCCACATAGCTGGCTGCTCTTACCAGCAATCCATGGGAAATGGCTGCCACAGCCTGGCGGTGGGCCTGAGCTCCCCTGTGAGCCAAAGCAGGTGGGAGTAGGATCCAGTGATTGTTTTGTAGTAATTTAGAAGGAATGAGCTTGAACCACGAACTCACCCAACACGGGAGTTCAAGAGATACTTAAGAAACTGAAGTGGGAGCCTCCATGCCTTTGCCGGGGAGCCATGCTCAAGCCCTTCAGCTGTTTATCTCCAGGTCCATTGTTGGTATCGGTCTGGTTCCCCATGTCTTCTGCTCTTGTGGCTGTCCCTGAGTCACCTGCTGGCTTCCTCACCTCCTGCTGTTGTCAATAACTAGTGCTGGCCATGAAATTTATAATCCAAGCTAGGACACCTTTAAGAACATGAAGTGGGTGCTATTAATAATTATCCTGTAACAACAGGTATAAACTGGTTTTTCCGCCCCCGGGAAAACTAGGATATATGATTACTCTAGCCATGATCCCCCCAACCCCAAGGAGTTCTCTCTCTCAAAACTAACTGGGAAAGTCACAGTCACCAACCACATCATTTTCTTTGCTGCCCCCAGAAAAAAAGACACGCTTTTAATTTTAAAGGCTTTCTCTCTCAGCACTAGAGGTAAATTGACAATGGTAACAAAAAAAGAAACTAATAAGGGAAAATTAAAAGAATATAAAGTTTTTTAACTTATGGCCCCTGGTGTGAACAGCCAAATTTACTAAAATGGCAAGTAAAATTCCATGGACTTTAAATTTTTTTTTCTTTTTATAAACGACCAGTTATTATTACAAATATATCACATGTGTATTGTGGGAAAATAGAAAATGTAAACAAACCCAAACTACAAAATTAAACACTGCATGCCCATCATCAAGAGATTACTGCTGCTGAGTGATGTTAGCAAAAACAGTGGACTAAGAACCTCCAAATGCTCTCCTCCATACGGCGATGGAAAAAGTAGCAAAAATCATTAGACTCAATTTTTCAGAACTCTGGAAATTAAACAAAGCAATCCAAAGAGCATTTAGTCAAGAAAAAAAACAGCTGAAACGCAGGAAGAACTATGAGTTCATGATCATTTAACTTGCTCTATTCCCATGTACCTCTCTCCAGCTTCATAGCAGCCTTGAAAACCGATAGTCGACAATTACAGTGAAAATTCAGCAGTTTGGCAGCCACCAGAGAGGCAGAATGGAGTTGGAACTTCTTTAAAGCCTCAATTTATAAAGAATTGCCATTATCTGACCTATCTTGGTGGCTCCCTGGGAGACCCCACTTGCAAGATGGCTTTATTTGAGTAACTCAGGGTTCATCCAGTACAGAAACCCTCTCCCCAGGACATTTGTTTAAAACAATAAGAGGTAATTGTCTGACTTCACAGCTGCCTGAATTATGGGATAATGGTTGGGGCAAATAATAGACCAACTAAAAAGCTAAAAATGGGGACACCTGGGTGGTTTCGTTGGTTGGGTATCCGACTCTTGATTTCGGCTCAGGTCATGATCTCAGAGTCGTGAGATGGAGCCCCACATTAGATGCCACACTTGGCAGGGAGTCTGCTCAAGATTCTCTCTCTCCCTCTGCCCCAGCCCCATGCTCTCTCTCTAAAATACATAAATAAATCTTTTAAAAAATAAAAATTAAAAAATAAAAAGCTTAAAAAAAATGATGGGAACAAAACGTCCATAGGAGCTATAAAAAGATCTGTATATTCCTGGGACTCTAGAAGCCACATACATATGTGGGCTTGTGCTTATGGCCAGGTCTGTGAACATGATCAGCAATGACCTTAAGAGCTCACTTTTACTGATCTGATGCTCTGTGCAAGCAGGAACTAAAGGAAAAGGAAGAATTGTCAACTGCCTGGCTGAGTGTTGAAGGTATGTCCCAACATACACACTGAACTCCTGTGTAAGGGCTGGGAGACTTATTGGTTCCAAGGAAATCTCTTTTATTATTGACTGACCACTAAGCTAATATATTGATCAGAGACTTCAATGGTCATATACAACAAAGAATACAGACTTCATAGAATTTGTTCAGAAAAGTCACTAAACAAATAAACAATAACAAATAGCAACAGGTATAAGACACTCTGGGGAGGGGAGATTTACAGATTATATTCCAGACTGCCAATCTGAATTCCAGACTGCCAGATAATATGATATTATTTTAAATGTCCTGTTTTTTTTTTAAATTAAAAATGAAAATGTCCATTTTTAGTAAAAACTTCCAAGACATGAAAATAAACAGGAATATAGATGAATACACTGCAGGGAAAAGCAATCAATAGAAACTCCCTGAGGAAGCCCAGATATTGGGCTGAAAGGACAAAGATTTAAACAAGCTATTATAAATATTTTCAAAGAATGAGAAAAAGCCAGGTTTACAAAACTGAAGGAAAGTTTGAGAACAATGTCTCATTAAATAGAAAATACCAATAACAAGGTAGACACTATATTTTTTAAAAAGGAATCAAGTAAAAATTTTGTAGTTGAAAAATACCATAACGGAAATGAAAACACTCAAGGGGCTCTAAAACAGAGTTGAGCAGGCAGAACAAAGTATTTGCAAACCTGAAAATAGTTCAATTAGCTTATCCAGTCTGAAGGATAGAAAGAAAAAAAGAACAAAGAAAAATGAAAAGAATCTCAGAGGCCTTTGGGATGCCAAAATAATTCAACAAAAGTTGCCAACTTGAAAAACCCACTTTCGATAATAGGTAAAACAACTAGACAGATTAACAAGGAAATAGAAGATAGAAACACTCCGAACCAACTAGATCTAATAGACATCTACACAACACTCTACCCGAGAATATGAGAATACACAGCTTTCTCAAATGCACCTGGAACATCCTCTAGGACAGACCATATGTTAGATCATAAAACAAGTCCTAATAAATTTGAAAGGACTGAAACAATACCAAGAATATTCTCTGACCAAAATGGACTGAAATTAGAAATCACTAACAGAAGGAAATCTGAGGAAGTCACAAATAATTGGAAATTAAACAACACACTCATAAATAACCACCAGGTAAAAGAAAATGTCACAAGGGAAACTAGAAAATACTTTGAAATGAATGGAAATAAAACACAACATGCCAAACTTTACAGGATGCAGTGAAAGCAATGTTCATATGGAAATATACAGCCGTAAATAGCTACATTTGGAAAGAAGTTTTCATGTCAATGATCTAACCTCTCGTGTTAAGAAAGTAGCAAAGAAGAGCAATCCAAACATAACGCAAGCATAAAGACAGAAATAATAAAGATTACAGCTAAAATAAATGAAATAGCGAATAGAAAACAACAGAGAATATTAATGAAATTTAAAAGTTGGTTATACTTTTTAATCCACAACATTAATAAAATGTTGACTAGACTGACCAAGAAAATAAAGATGGAAGATTCAAATTACTGAAAACAAAAATGAAAAAGGGGACGATACTAGTGACCTTACTGAAATAAAAATGATTATAAGGAAATTCTATGAACAATATATGTCAATAAATTAGATAACCTAGATGAAACGCACAAATTCCTAGGAAGACACAAACTGTCAATACTGACTCAAGAAGAAATAGAAATTTTGAAAAGACCTATAACAAGTAAAGAAACTGAAATAGTAACCAAAAACTTCCCACAAAGTAAGCCCAGAACCAGATGGCTTCACCAGTAAATTCTATAAATCTTTAAAGAAAAATTAACACTAATCCTTCATAAACTGTTACAAAACATAGAAGAGGAAGGCACATTTCCCAACTCATTCTAGGAAGCCATTACTACTCTGCTACCAAAACAAGATAAAGATATTACAAGAAAAAATTAAAAACCGATATCCCTTACAGATTTACATGCAAAAATCTTCAAGGAATCAGACAATTGAATCTAGCAACATATAAGAAGGAATGTATACTATGACAGAATGTAAGGTTGGTTCAACATATGAAAATTAATGTAACACACTATATTAATAGAATAGAGCATAATACCACGTGATCATCTCAACAAACACAGAACAAACATTTGACATTTCATGATAAAAAACACCCAACAAAACAAAAACACCCAACAAGGGGTGCCTGGGTGTCTCAGTTGGTTAAGCATCTGCCTTTAGCAGCTCAGATCCTGGGATTGAGCTCAACATCAGGCTCTCTGCTCAGCAAGGAGCCTGCTTCTCCTCTCCTTCTGTTTGCTATTCCCCCTGCTTATGCTGTTTCTTTCTCTCTGTCAAATAAATAAATAAAATCTTTGAAAAAAAAAAAACACTCAACAAATTATAAAATATAAAGGAACTTCCTCAACCTGATAAAGGCCATCTACAAGAAACCCACAAGTGACATCACACTTAATAGTGAAAGACTGAAAACTTTTCTCCCTAACATCAGGAACAAGGCAAAGGTGTCTGCTCTTGACACGTCTGTTCAACATCGCACTGAAGGTCCTAGCCAGGGCAATTAAGCAAAAAAAAACCAAAACAAAACAAAACAAAAAAACAGCCAGAAAAGGAAGGAAAAAATTCTTTAACTATTTCTATTTGTGAATGACATAATCTCCTAATAGCAAATCCTAAAGAATACATACACACACACACACAAATACATACACAAAATTAGCACTAATAAATGATTTTAGGAAGAATACAGGATACAAGATTTAAAAATCAATTGTATTTTTATACACTGGCAAAAAAAATAAAACTAAGAAAATATTTTCATTTATAATAGTATCAAAAAAATATTCAGGAATGAATCTAACAAAGAAGTGTAAGACTTAAACAGTGAAGACCACAAAAATATTGTTGAAACAAATTAAAGTCCCAAATAAAAGGAAAGACATCCTGTTTTCATGGGTTAGAAGATTTCTTAGGGTTAAGATGGCAATAATTCCCACATTGATCTACAGACTCAGGGCAATCCTTATCAAAATCCCAAATGCCTTTTTTGCACAGATTGACAAGGTGATCCTAAAATTCAAATGGAAATTCAAGGGGCCCAGAAGATCCAAACAATCTTGAAAAAGAACAAAATTGGAAGACTCACACTCCTCCATTTCAAAATTTATCCAAAAAGTTACAATATTCAAGACTCTGCATGGTTCTGCCATAGAGACATACAGATGAATAAAACGGAATTCGGAGTTCAGAAATAAACTCATATATTTACAGTAAACTGATTTTTTTAAAAGATTTTATTTATTTGACAGAGAGAGAGAGGGAGAGAGGAAACACAAGCAGTTGGAGAGGAGAAGCAGGCTTCCCACTGAGCAGGGAGCACAATGCGGGGCTTGAAACCAGGACCCTGGGATCAGGGGCTGAGCTGAAGGCAGACGCTTAATGACTGAGCCACCCAGGCGCCCCAGTCAATTGATTTTTGATAAGGGTGCCAAGACGATTCAGTGGGGGGAAAAATCGTCCTTTCAACCAATGTTTCTGGGGAAACTGGATACCCACGTATAAGAGTGAAGTTGGGCACCTACCTCATACTGTATACCAAAACTCTCAACATGAGTCAAAGACCTAAGTGTAATAGCTAAAACTCTAAGACTCTTGGGAGAAAACGTAGGGCTAAATCTTCATGAATTTATATTAGACACAGTTTTTAAGATATGACACCAAAGGCATAAGGAGCAAAAGAAAAAATAGTTAAGTTGGACTTTATCAACCTTTAGTGCTTCAAAACACAAACACACCCATTAAGAAAATGAAAAAACAACCCAGAGAATGTAAGAAAATACTTGCAAATCATACAAATGATAAGAGTCTAGTATCCAGAATCAGCTCAATAATAAAGAGACAACCTAAGTTTTAAATTGGCAACCAACTTAGACACTTCTACAAAGGTATACAAATTGCAAATAAGCCCATGAAAAGATGCTCAACACTGTTAGCTATCAGGGAAATGAATGGCAAAACCATAATGAGATACCCCCTCATGCAGAGTACGGCAGCTGTAATAGAAAAGTTGGACAGTGACTCGTGTTGTAGAGGATGTGGGGAAATTGGATTCCTCATACACCGGTGGTGGGAATGTAAAATGGCGCAGCCCTTTGAGAAACAGTTTGGCATTTCCTCCAAATATAAGCCATGTGACCAACAAGTCTACTCTCAGGTTTATATTCAAAAGAATGAAAACATATGTTCACACAAAAACTTGTATACAAATGTTCATAGCAGCATTATTCCTAATAGCCAAAATGTTAACACAACCCAAAGGTCCATCCACCGACGAACAGATAAATAAAGTGGGATATATCCATATAATGTAATATTACTCAGCCATAAAAAGGAATGAAGTACTACTCATATATGCTACAATGTGAATGAACTTTGAAAACATTATAAGTGAATGAAGCCAGACACAAAAGACCACATACTGTATGATTCCATATATACGCAATATTCATAATAAGCAAATCCATAGAGACAGAAAGTAGACTGTTGCTTGCTAGAGGCAGGGAAAAGGAGTTAAGGGGCTGATTACTCATAGGTATGGGGCTTTTCTGGGAGGTGACAGAGCTGTTTTGGAACAATACAGTGATGATAGTAGCAAGACCCTATGAATACAGCAAAATCCTCTAAATTGTATACCCTAAAAGGACGAGTTTTATGGTATATGAATTATACCTCAATAAAAAATACCTCAGAAAAACAATTGTATTTCAATACCAACATTACCATCTTTGTGGATCTTTTTCTATGCTTAGATGTAGTATGTAAGATTTTAGCCAAAATGGCATATCGCTAACTATACCCTTGGAAACCTTCTTTTCAGTCACCTTATGATTTCTGAAAGTTTCATTTCATCTAATACTCAAATACTCAATCCATATTAAAATGTCCCCATTTGTTTAAACAATGTTCTTTCCAGCCAGTTTGCCCAAATCTGTATCGAGCCCAAGGCCATCCATATAACACATCTTATGATATCCCTTAAGTCCCTTTTCCGGGACACTGGCTGTTGAAGATGCCAGGTCATGTGTCTTACAGAATACCCTACCCCCTCGAATTTGTCTGACTGCTTCCATATAATATTGTTCAGCTTGTTCTTCCATCTTCTGCTTTTCATATAAAATAAAAGTTATATCTAAACTATATATTCCAGTTAATTGTATTTGTCTAGAACAGATCGTAGGTTTTATTGTATACTCCATATTGAGTCACAGCAGAGGACACATAATATCTGGTTGAGTGTCTATTAGTAACACTAAGTCTGATCCCAGGATATGAGAGTGATGACAGCCTGACTTCTTCATTGCACGTTTTTTTTTTTCCACCTTGCCACTGGAAAGCTTTCTGTGATATATTGCTTCCACACTACACATGTCTCAGCTCCCCAAATAACCATCCACCAAACACTTTTTTTTAACACCAATTGAAGCTCCTTGCCGAATCTGTATTTTCATTAGAGTTTCCAAAATATTGTTTTCCTTATTGTGTAATTCCTTCTTACCTCTATGCAGGAATGCTTCTGGTGGGGCTTTTCCTTATCAGCTAGGGTTAACTGGTACCTTGAAATATAGCTCCTACTAGAAAGGAAGGATAAATGCTTAATTCCTTCCACCAAATTCAAATTTTCAGGGTTTCTTTTTTTTTTTTTCTTACAGTAGTGTTCACCCATCCTGTCTTCCTTCCTTTTTACTTTCTGTGGCTCTTCCTGTCAGCCTGAAAATGTATTCAAGGCCTCTCTCCAGGCCAGCCTTCATCTATTAGGCACTTTCTACAGGGGTTCCACTCACTCAGCCCCTAACTTTTCCTAAAACTCAAATCAGCCCATTGAGACAAATTTCCCCAAGAACACCCACAGAACTACCAAAATCATGAGTTGAGGCCTTAGGGTTTCCAGAAATTGTCCAGGCATGCATTTCAACAAGACTAACCAAACCAGGTAGAGGCTGGTCTCCTTTTTCTTCTTCCATTTTTATCGTACCTGAGCCCTTGTCAGGGCAGGCCCTTGCCAGACTCAGCTCAGCTCTAACCGTGTTCTCTGAAAGTATTCCTCCTAATCCTCAGCCTTTGGAAATGATTACTAAGGTAAATAAACACATGGGCTAGGAATTGTGGTATGGGGAGATAAGAACTGTTTCCTCAGCAAAGGCCGTATTTCTGAAGAAGAGAGAGAATCCTGAGGAAAGATCCTGCACATCAGCACAGATTGTGGGTCCGAAGCCCTTTTCTTTTTTTCCTGTGAGGAAGACTAAGTCTGAAGCAAGATGGGCTCGAATCTGGAGGAGATGTGGCCGATTCGAGATACTTTGTCCTCAGCCTGGGCTGAGTGAAGGTGCAAACAAAGGGGAGCAGGACCTCACTGGCAGCCTCAGTGAGAGCTGGGAGAATGAGCACCTCTCTAGCCCCTGGGGTATATGAACTGACTGATGTATAAACCAGAACACCAATGCATTCATATACAAAGAGGACAGTCCTTGCCAAATGAACCAGATGTCCATGTTGACTGGTCAGCGCATTCTCTCCTGTTGGAAACTCTACATGGGAAGCCAAATTATAATCCAGAGGTTGTTTGTGAGCATGAAATCAGAACAAAGTGGGGGGAATTGGATGAGCTCTGTGGCATCCATAGGGATAGAGGG
Source organism: Mustela lutreola (assembly GCF_030435805.1). NCBI lineage: Eukaryota > Metazoa > Chordata > Mammalia > Carnivora > Mustelidae > Mustela > Mustela lutreola. The sequence goes on along the minus strand of NC_081293.1, from coordinate 180,789,723 downwards.
TGGATTGCATATTTGTGTGTAACGGTCAAAAAACAACTCTTTCCCTTGACAGGGCTGGAGACATAATGACAAATGTTTGTTCCTTGGCTCTGCTTTTCAGCACTCCCTACAGACCACCCCCCTTCTGCTCACATATTCTTTCTTCAGCTGTTAAGCCCATTGATTATGTTACAGCTTTCCTCCACATTCCGTCATGCCTTGATTAAATTTCCAGGCGCTGCTACATCCTGTTTCTTAGGATGACATTTGCAGACATGTATTCACATCCATTGTGTGTGGATTTCACTAGTTTAACGATCACAGAATAATATTTATTATCAGTTTGGGATATGCTTCATGATTATTCCCTACATATTGATGCACTAGACAGCAGAAAAAAAGGAAAAAATGACCAGTGTGATGAAGGAGAAGACATCCTGTGTTTTGGTCTCCCATATATCTCCACGACCACTGTCAGAGAATTTGATTCATTTGACAAATGCTTGTTGTGTGCCCACCATATGCTAGTCACCATAGCCAGCACTAGGAATTTAAACAGTAGGATATGGTATCCCTGCCTTCAAGGAGCTGACAAGGTAGTAAAGGAGGCAGGCAAGGAAATCATCCATCATAGCACAGTGTGATAGATACTGTGTGCCATTTAGAAAGAGCACCTCTCAAAGTCTGGGATAGGGTAGGGGTTAAGAGAAGGCTCTCAGGAAGGGACCGTCTCGGGGCACCTTGGTGGCTCAGTTGGTTAAGTAACTGCCTTCGGCTCAAGCCATGATCCTGGAGGTCCAGGATTTAGCCCCATGTCGGGCTTCTTGCTCAGCAGGGAGTCTGTTTCTCCCTCTGACCTCTCCCCCTTGTTCTCTCTCTCTCAAATAAATAAATAAAATCAAAAGAAAGAAAGAAAAAGAAAGGAAGGAAGGAAAAAAAGGGATGCTTTCCATTTTGATCCCAAAGGAAGAGTGAAGGGTGAGAAAAAGACTTTCCAAAGAGGCACAAAGACTCAGAGGCAAGAGACAACGAGGCATGTTTGAAGCTATTCTGTACTTCAGAATGGCTAAAGCACTTACTATGGTAAGAAACTGGGATGAAATGGTAAGCAGAGGACAGAATTTCTAAGGTCTTGCATGTCATCTAAAGGATATGGACTTTGACCATAAACTGTGGAGACTCACTGAAAGGTTTTAAAGTCTATTTTGTCTAAAATTAATGTAGCCATTTTGCTTTGTGTTGTTTTTACTGTGAAAAAATATACATAATGGGAAGTATATAGTTTTAAACATTTTAAAGTATGTATATAGCGTATTTTGTTTATCTTCTCATTAGCTGATGGACACTTGGGTTGTTTCCACCTTTTGGCTAGTGTGAATTACACTAGACAGATTACACAGATAATCTGTCTGAGTCCCTGTTTTCAAGCCTTCGGGTATATATCTAGGAATGGAATTGATGAGTCATATGTAACTCTATGTTTACATTTTTGAAGAACCATCACACTGTTTTCCCACAGCCAACTGCACCAGTTTACACTCCCACCAGCACAAGACTTCCAATTTCTCCACAACCTCACCAAGATGTTTTCTTTCCTTCCTTCCTTCCTCCCTTTCTTTTATCTTTTCTTTCTTCTTTCTTTGTTTCTTTCTTTCTCTAATAGCCCTTGTACTGGGTATGAGGTGGTAACTCACTGTAGTTTTGATTTGTATTTCTCTAATGACTAATGATGCTGAGCATCTTTTCAGATGTTTATTGGCCACTTGTAGATCTTCTTTGGAGAAATGTCTATTCAAGTCTTTGCCCTTAAAATTGAGTTGTTTGTTTTGTTGTTGTTGAGTAATAGGAGTTTTTTATGTATTCTGGATATTACTTCCTTATTGGATATAGGATTTGCAAATATTTCCTCCCATTCTGGAGGTTATCTTTTCACTCTCTTGACAGTGATCTTCAAAGCACATTTTTCATTTTGAAGTCCAACTTACTATTTTTTATTTCGTTGTCTGAGCTTCTGGTGGCATATTTAAGAAATCACTGCCAACTCCAATGTCATAAAGATAGCCCCCCATGTTTTCTTCTAAGAGTTTTATAGTTTCAGCTCTTCCATTTACGTCTTGATTCATTTTTAGTTCATTTTTGAATATGGTGTAAGGTTCAACTTCATTCTTTTGTGTATAAATACTGAGTTTCCACAGCACCATTTATTCAAATTTGTTGAATTTCCCTAGACCAGCTTTGTTTTGATTAGTGTTTGCATGATACTGTTTTTTTCTATCCATTTACTTTTAAACAAAAGTTATTTTTATATTTAAAGCATATTTCTTGTAGATAACAAATAGATGGTTTTCTTTAGCTAATCTGACAATCTTTCCTTTTAACTGGGGTATTCATACTAAGGGCTGGCAAACTTTTCCAGCTAGTAAATATTTCAGGCCTTGTAAGCCATCCAGTCTCTGGACTCTGCCATTGTAGTAGGAAAGAAGCCAGAACAATACCTAGATCAGTGAATGAGACTGTGATTCTATAAAACGTATTTTACAAAAACAAGCAACAGGAGATCTGAGCTGAGGGTCAGTTTGTTGACCACCCCCCCGCCCTGGTTTAGACCATTTATATTTATTTTAGCTATTGATATGGTTGGATTTAAACCGAACATCTTGCTATGCATTTCCTATTTGTTCCATATCATCTGTATTCTTCTTTTTTCTGCTTTCTTTGGGATAATTGAGTATTATTATTATCTATTTTATCTTCACCATTGGTTATTTAGCTACAATTCTTTTTTAAGTGGTTACTCTGGAGTTTACAATATATGCCTTAAACTTATTACAGTCTTCCTTGAAATAATGAACCATTTCATGAATAGTTTAAGAACCTTACAACAGTAGACCTCAATTTCCTTTCCCAAGGAAAATAGCTTAGAGCCATTATTGTCATACATCTTAATTTTACATGTTATAAATCTCACAATACATTGCTATTATGTGTACTTAGTAAATTTTCTTTTAAAGAAAACAAAAAGGGAAATATCTCTTATATTTATCCTCATTTGTGTATGTCCAAATTTTCACTAGTACTGTACCCTTTCTGCCAGAGAACTTCCTTTAGCCTTTTGTGTAATACAGGTTTATTGGCAATGAATTCCTTCAATTTTTGTGTGAGAACGTCTATATCATCTTCATTTAAAAATATATTTACACTGAGCATAGAATTCCAGAAAAACATTTCTATTTTCCTTTCTGCACTTGATGTCTCTTTATTGTCTTCTACTTTGTATAGTTATTGACAAGAAGTTTGCCATAAACTTATCTTTCTTCTTCAGTATGTAATGTTTTTCTCTGGCTGTCTTTGAGATTTTCTCTCAAAAGAAAAATCTTTGGTTTTCACCAACTTGACTATGATGTGTCTGTAAGTGGGTTTTATATTGATTTTGGTTTGGTGTACTTATGTTGCTTAAGATTCTCTGAGCTTCTTCAAACTGTAGCATTGTCCTTCATTAATTAAAAAAAAAATACTGGCCATTTTATCTTAAAATATTTCTTTTGCCCTATTGTCTATCATCTTGATATTGTCCACAGCTCTAAACTCTATCTTTGGGGTGCCTAGGTGGCTCAGTGGGTTAAAGCCTCTGCCTTTGGCTCAGGTCATGATCCCCGGGTCCTGGGATCAAGTCCCGCATCGGGCTCTCTGCTCAGTGGGGAGCCTGCTCCCCCTTCTCTCTCTGCCTACTTATGATCTCTGTCCGTCAAATAAATGAATTAAAAATATTTTAAAAAAATAAATTAAAAAAAAAACAATCCTCTATCTTCTGTACCCTCCTTCCCCATCTTTTTCTCTGTGTTTCGTTTTTGATGATTTCTAATGTAGTATCTTTAAGTTCATGCTTTTGTCAACAGTATCTAGTCTTCTGGTGAACAAACTACAAGAATTCTTCATCTTTGACATTATATATTTTTATCTCTATTTCCTTTTTATAGTTTCCATTTTTGTGCCCCAGTTCCCCATATGTTCATACATGTTTTCTACTTTTTCCACTAGACCTTTCATATATTAGCCATACTTATGTAGAAGTTCCTTTCTGATAGATCTTTATTGTTAAGATCTAGTTCTGTTGTTGGGGCGCCTGGGTGGCTCAGTGGATTAAGCTGCTGCCTTCGGCTCAGGTCATGATCTCAGGGTCTTGGGATCGAGTCCCGCATCGGGCTCTCTGCTCAGCAGGGAGCCTGCTTCCCTCTCTCTCTCTCTCTGCCTGCCTCTCTGTCTACTTGTGATTTCTCTCTGTCAAATAAATAAATAAAATCTTTAAAAAAAAAAAAAAAGATCTAGTTCTGTTGATTGTTTTCACTTGATAAGCTCTCTCCCCATTTTTATTATCTTTTTATATTGTTATAATTTGTCACTGAATGTGGAACATTACATGCGAAGCCAGTAGAGACTGAAATCAATAGTGTTTATGCCTGGAAGTGGGCTTGCCTCTTCTGTCAGGCTATTATTGGACCATAGGGAGGGGGGTTAGGGTATAAGGGGTTGAGTTAATCTAGCCAGTAGTTGACCTGGTTTGAGCTTAGCTATTGAGGTCCTTACCCAACACCTCGTGCACCTCGTGCACCTCGTGCTTAGTGTGGTAGGGAATGGGTTGCTGGAGGGTTTTTCTCAATACTCTACCATTGGCTTTCAGCAGTATCTGCATATTTGCACCACTCCGTGGGGTTTCTCTCCACAGTCTTGCCTTCTCCTTGGCAACAGACTGCTTGCTGCTTGTTGCTAGGCTGTGTTGGAAGGCAGGTTGTGGTCCTTGATTCTCCTGGAATCAGCCTCAGTCTCAGGCAAGTCCTGTGCCTCTGGGCCTGGAGAATAGGACATTTTCAGCATTACTCCCCTCCTCCCGTCACCTCCCCAGTGGTGACCAAACTCTGTCTTGTGTCTTTGGTGGGCCTTGGGAAGGAGAGAAGTACCTGTTTCTCTCCCAGTGGTAGTCTACCTCTGCTTCAGTTGGTGCAGGTTCTTGGACCCAAGAGGTTTTCATGATCACTCTACCCCACTCCAACCACAGAGCAGACAGTTTTTGCTTCTATCCTTATCCCCGAAGTAAGAGATATCTTCTGGGTTCCTGAGAGTGAGAAGAGTGAGAAGGTTCCTGCCCTCCCCCAGATGCAGACAGATTTGTTCCTACCCCTCCCCTGGGGACAGGAGGGTCTGCTTTCCCTCCCCCAGTGGCTTAAGACTTTTTGGCTTTAATAAAAGAAAGGTCACAAGATATGGGTGATTTGTGCCTGTCACCTACATCAGGCTGTCACCTCCTGTAAACCTATACCACCAAGGGGAGGGGCTCTCTCTGGTCTCCTGTCTCCCCCACCCCACATTTTCTTTTGAGCAACCAGTTACACTGTGTAGAAGACCTTGGAAATGAACATAAACTTTCCTTGTGTCTGTCACTCTGAATGAACATAAATACATAGAGATACAGACATAAATCTGCCTACCTACCTACCTATTTGGGAGAGAGGAAAAGATATTTATTTTAAGGAATTGGTTCATGCAATTATGGAAGCTGGCAAGTCCAAAATCTGAGTAGAGCAGCAGGCTGGAGACCCAGGGAAGATTGCAGCTGCAGTCTAAAGGCAATCTGCTGGCAGAATTCCCTCTTCCCCAGAGAATTTGAGTCTTTTTCCCTTCAAGTCTTCAACTGATTGATAAGGCCCACCATATGATGAAGGGTAATATGCTTTATTCAAGTCTACTGATTTAAATGTTAATCTCATCTATTAGGCTCCTGGGTTGGCATAGTCACTTAAGAGTCTAACTCTTGGAGTGCCTGGGTGGCTAAGTGGGTTAAGCCTCTGTCTTTGGCTCAGGTCATAACCTCAGGGTCCTGGGATCAAGCCCCGCATTAGGCTTTCTACTTGGCAGGGAGCCTGCTTCCTCCTCTCTCTCTCTCTCTGCCTGCCTCTCTGCCTACTTGTGATCTCTCTCTCTCTCTCTGTCAAATAAATAAATAAATCCTAAAAAAAAAAAAAAAAAAAAAAAAAAAAAGAATTTAACTCTTGTTTTTGGTTCAGGTCATGATTTCAAGGTCATGAAATTGAGTCCCACACTGCTCAACACAGAGTCTACTTGAGATTCTCTCTCCCTCAGCCCCCATCCCCAAGCTCACAAGCATGCACGTGCTCTCTCTAAATAAATAAAATCTTTTTTTTTTTTTTAATGTTAATCTCATCTAAAAAGTACCCATAGAAACATCTAGAAGAGTGCTTGACCAAATATCTGGGTACTGTGCCTAGCCAAGCTGACACATATAACTAACCATCACAGGCTCCCAGTTGTTCTAAACTGATCCACTAGTCCAAATTCAGCCTTTAGGAAATTGTGAAAATTTTAGCTTGATTTCTCATAGTCAAATCTATCACACTCACCTTTTTGCCGGTGCTCTGCCAAATGAGAAACAGCTTGTGTGTCCCTTTTTCTCCTTAGTTGGGCTTGCCCCTTTTTGGCATTTGGTTATGTGGCTGCCTTGGGATCTCAGTTCATACATTCAAGAAAATGTATAGATTTTGTAGATTATTCACTTTTACGGATAGGAAAGAAATAACGTCCCTACAGGTTTCTACATCTTAAATAAAAGCAAAACTCTCACTAATGTTTGCTTGTCTTTTACCATGGGTATGATCTTGATTATTTAAAAACCATAAAGGATAGGAATGATAGCTTGGTTTTATATGTCATATGTTGGTGGCCTATGGATTTCACATGAAAACCTAGGTTTCTATATTATTCTGAAATTCAATTTTATTCTGAAAAATGGACATCTGAAATACTTGATCCACATTTACTGAACTTTTCATGGGCAGGGGGTCTCCAGCTGCCCAGCATGCCAAGTGACACAGGTACCTCACGGCTGACTCCTCCTTCCCACCGAGACAGAACATTCTGAGATTCAGGTTGGCTCCTCAGAGTCCTCTTGGAATGAGAGTTGCGGCTCTATATATATCCTAAGGTAGAAGCAGAATATGGCATGTGACAACTGAATGGCCTGATAGGATCACAGTGGGTGAAGAAAGTCTTAGATCTGCTGGGCAGGGACATTGTACACCCTTTCTACAAACAGCTGGGCATCCTAGGTGGCTCTCAGAGGTGGCTGCAGAACTCCACATGTGGGAATGCCAACCCCATTATGTAAGCAAAACCAGGATGCCAATATTTTGTTTCACCAGAAAGCAACGTCCCCAGTGGTGATCCCTGAGAAATCCTGGGAGGTGGGTATTAATTTCCTGGGAAGGGCTGTAGGAATGGCTGGTGCCTCTGGGCCCAGGCCAAGCACTTCAATTCTGGCCTAAGCTGGACACAGGCAAGGGTCAGCCCTCCACTCAGAGGCTGGTGTGCTACTCCCTTGGGGCACATTCTACCACCAGACAGAGTGACACTAAATTGTTCCCAGGACTTCAGGGACTTTCTCCCAAGGTAGGGTCTGTCTGGGGATTTGTGGGTTCACTGCAGCAAGTACAGTTCCATTTCTTGGGGACAGGGACAGAGCCCCAGAACTGGACTGGATTGGGCAGAATTCCTTCCTTAAGAACCTAGAAGTCCTTTATTTAGGGAGCAAAACTAAATAAAGCCAAGGAAGGGAGCGGAGGCCTATTTCTGAGAAGCAATGTCATGAGACAGATCTGAGGGGAAGGTGCTGGGCTCCCATCAGCAAAGGCTGAGAGCTGAGGGTGAGGGGGGTTGGAGAGACAGTTGGATGGCATGAGGCCAGATTCAGGCTGAAGATGGGTCCAGAGGGTTTTAGGCTCAGAAGAGAATCCGACTGCAACACCTACGTGCCCACATGGTTTCCCAGGAAGGGAGGCTGGGGGGGAAGGGATAGACCAAGTACAGCAGACCTAAAACATGAACTACTCTCAAGCCAGCTCCACTTAACCTATCTGGGGCTCCCACAAACTCTGCGGAGACTGAAATCTTTTTGGAACACCTACAGGGTTAAAAAAGAAGACATCAAACAAATGGAAGTTCACAAGAGCACTTCTAACTTCATGAAAAATAAGATTAATCAGTGGAAGCAGGAACTTTTAAAGAAAAGAATCAGAACTTCTTCTCTTACAAACAAAGCTTGAACCTCTTAGCAATCACAACTCTGATTGCAAGGATCTCACTCAAGTGCCTGGAGGGTCTTTTACTGCCAAGAACGGGAGTGCTGGAGCACTTCACAGAGCAGAATTACGCAGAATTCAGCTCAGGTCTAAAACCACCCAGACAAAGACCACAGACCATTTTCAGGCTGAAATCAGAATCAGGCTTTTTTGTGTCTTAGAAGGAGAAGGCTTTTTACTAAAGTACAAAATTAAATTCACAGTCACTGAAGGATATCTGCAAAATACACAGAAGTGTAAAGAATTTTAAAAATCCACATCCCATCATCCAGAGACGGCTTACATTTAAATTTTTCTTTTCAATGTTTTCTGTGGATACCTTTATGTTTCTCCACGCAAATCAGGATTATTTTAAGTAAAAAATTATTTCCAGCACTTCTCTTTTATATCATTCTCCATAGCCTTAATTATTCCTTGAAACTTACTTTTTAATGGTTCCATAATTTCACTTTTTGTGGATATGCCCTCACTTATTTTAATCATTTTTAAACTGATGATTATTTAAGTTGTTACAACTTTTCATCATTTTAAAAAGATCGCGGTAAACATCTGTGGGTGTAATCATTGCATATCTCTCTGATTATTTCCTTAGAAGACATTCTGAGAATATTAATATTTGAGGGCTTCTTGACACCTACTCTAAAATTACTTTTTAAAATGGTTATACTTCTTTACAATCACACTAACAATGTATGCGCATGCTTATTTCATGCACTAGCCAATACTGAGCATTATCATTTTAAAAAGAGAGAAGAACACAAACTTTAGTCCATTTGTTAGTTGAAAAATGAGATCTAGCTGCACGGTATTATATTTCTTTCATTATTAGTTGGAAGTTTCTTCATATGTTTATTAAATGTTTTTCTTCTATGAATTATCTTTTTATGACAGTTATCTATTTTTCATATTAGCAGTACGCACCTTGCTTTAATTATGAGGCAGTTTTGCTACATACCCAAAAGGAATCTTGAAGGGAAATTCATCATGTTAAAAGCCTTTTGATTTATAGCTTTAAGCTTTCTAAGGATTCCACCGAGGCAAAATAAGAAGTTCTTCTACAGCAGAGCCTCTCAAGGTGTGGCCCTTGGACTCCATGCATCAGAATCAAAAAGTAGGAGTGGGAAACATGTATTTTAAACCCTAAACCCTCACCCTAGACACACAGAATCAGCATCTCTGATAACTGGACCCCCAAACCCACATTTCGGTAATCTCTCTGCATGCTTACAGGCAGCCCAAATTTGACAACCAAAATGAGTACTGAGACGAACCTGATATTCCCGTACCCTCTGGGGAAAAAAGGGAAACGACCATATAGAGAAGTGAAGAATGGAAGTCGAGCTTCTTACTCCAGAAGGATTTGGGGTCTTACACTTTCTGTTCTTTTGATTTATTGACCTCCATTGTTCTTTAACTTGATTCATGCATTATCACTCATCTACTTGGTCCCGACATTGGAAAAATTATAGCCATCCTTGATGCCTTCCAATTCTTTGCACTCCTTACTTCTTTGCACACATATAACTGTTCCTTTAAACTACACATGCTTTGAAAAATATTTTTCTCTTTTTACTACCTTTTAGTTTAGTATCCTATTCTCACTCTCTCCTCTCCTGTTTATTCTATCCATCATCTCCATCATCACCCCACCTCCACACCACACCAGTAAGTATTCCTTCTAAGTAGCAAGGTGTCCAAAAGCCTCTGAATAGTAAGATATCCTCCCCACCGCCCCTCTTCCTATTTTTTGCAGCCTCTAAACTCTACCTCATTCTAGTGGAGGGATGAAAAACTAGTAATTTTAGAGGGATTAAAGGATTGGAGGACATGAGGGAAATTCGGACAATGAACATGCAAGAGACAGCTGTGGCCAGTTTAGACTCCTGGAGGTCAAGCAACACCATTTAAGGTGTGGCCCTCTGGGTGGGAGGCTGAAGTGTCTGAAAGGACAAGGGCATGTGAGGCTACGTTGTTGAATGGGTCACCGGCACAGACCCTGCTATTACTCACAAGCAGAGAGCTAGGGAATATGAACAGTTCAGAGTAACCTTTCTCCATTCCTGGAAAAACAACTTAGAGCAAAGGACAAAGGGTTACTGTGTTGTTCTCCCATGTCAAAGTAAATAATTTTGTTGGATTTGGTGGGACATTTTGGAGCCAAAGTCAAACTGTGTGTGTGATAGTCTTGTAAAGGTGCTAGGACTTAATTTTCAGATCTGGAATAAGAACAGGTGGCAGCTGATGGCAGGAGTCACAATGGTTTCCATGACAACGGGACTGGTTCTTAGTCATCCTCCCATCCTCCACAAAACCAACTGCAGCTTTTCTCATAAGGTGCTTATTAAATATCTGTTAAATGAATGGTGAATCACAGAATGGTGTGTGCGCTTTGCAATTAAGGCTGCCGTTCCCTAGCTAGCTAAAAAGCTTTTAAAGCTACAATAATTACTGTATTTACCCATGATATTTTGCATAATTTGCATATTAACTTAACCCGAAAATAATAAACTAGAGATTCCCATTCTTGCTGAACCACTCTGTCTCAGATCTTTTCCCTATTGTAGAAGTAGCCCAGATGTTTGCTTAAGATGGCCTCAGGAGGGGAGGGTGCCCTGTGTCACATATGTGCCTGCACACTACCTAGAAATACTTGTTTCCCCCTTGAAGTCCCCCTCCACCGCCTTCTGCTCTCCCGCCCTTCCCACTCCCTGGGCTCTGCGCATCCGCTTACGCGCAGGCGCTAACCTACCCCTCCCCCCGCATCCCTCTTCCCGCGCTCAGACAGCAGCCGGCGGGGACCCGCGCAAAGCACAAAAGGCTTCCGCAGCTGGCGTCCCTCGTTGCCTGTGGCAACCATTGAGCGGCGCTTCGCTCTCCCTTGACCCCGCAATGGCAGAGTAAACAGGGCCTCCATTGGCTGGCCGGAGAAAGAAGGCCAATCGGAGTAGAGGTTGTAAGGAGGCGGCCGAGAGAGGTTGTTGGGGGGTGGGTAGGAAGCTAGGGTTAGAGGCTACCGGTGAGGCTAGAATCCCAGCGTGGTCGTTTGGAGCAGATATGTCTGTCCGGAGGCACATTGGGAATCCTGAGGTGAGGGCCAGGTCCGGATCGGAGAGCCGGAGGGGGCGGGCGCACCGGAAAAGGCTCCACGTGGCCGGGGAAGAGCAGCTAGCGACTTCCGCTGGCCGGAAGGCGGGAAGCGGCCGGCGTGAGGAGGGGTCTGGAGAGCGCAGGGAGGCGGGGCGGGCCCGGGGGACTCGGAGCTGAGGCCCGGCGGTTGTCGCCCAGAGCCGCGAAGTGCGCGAGGACACAGCCCCTTCCCTCAAAGGGCTTCCAGTCTAGGCGCGGCAGTTGCATAAAATAATGAACACCTGAATGAACGCCCGGAACACGGAAGGAGCAAAATCAGGAGCAGCCATCATTTCTGATTATGGGGATGCAGAAGAGTAGGAATAAGCAGATCAAGCCATTTGGAAAGGACACAGAATTTGACCTTCGTTTACCCTCTAACCGATAGGACCTTGAACTTGGTTCCGCCTCTAGTGCCCCGCGGTATTTGTGGCCCCTTAGTTTCAACAAATGTTGACTGGACTCTTAACATGGCAGCAGGCGCTAGAAGCACAGAGTAAGACAAGGCATTCGCCCGTTAGTAAGTTCAGTCTAGGGAGGGAGACTTGGAAACCATTTGAATACAGCGTGGTTGGGGAACAGGATGCGAGAGCACAGAGACGAGTGAGGGAAGGAAGCGTCGGTCCTGGCCATGGTCTGAAATGGCGAGGTGACTGGGAGTGGACAGTTAGTTCCCTGTAGAGAAGCTGGAGTCAAGTCTGGAAGGGTCTTCCGGGCCTTTATACCGAACAGGAGTTGCAAATTATTTCATTTCATGGTGGTTGGCTGTGAGCTATGCGGAGAAAGTTGTGAGGCTCTGCAGGGACAATACCAGGATCGAATATAATCTCTATCATGAAGGTGGGGGAGATAGATGGGGAGAGTGGCCGTTTGCCCCATATTTATCTTGCCTGCTGGACTGAATTTGAGAAGCTTTTGAGGATCTTTCAGTAACTGAATGATGTGGTCAGATTTGCATTTTAGGCAGACGACTGTTAGCCACATCGTGGAGTTGAGGAGGCCAGGACAGGGGTAGGCAGATGGGTTAGGTGGTATTTACCATATAGATCTAAAGGAACGTCATGGAACATGGGACAGAAATGAGAAATATTTAGGTAGTTAAATCATTAAGACTTCATGATTAGCTTTGAGAAATGAGAGTGGAATGGATGACTTAGTTTCCCAGCTTGGGCTACTCAGCAGTGCCCATGCCATTGATGAGATCAGGAATGTGGGAGAGAGAGGAGTGTAGGGGACCAGAGCTGGGATGCTCTGTGTGGTCATACATTTGTGTCCTAGAGGAAGATGTCCAACTTCCTTGTTTTAGTGGAGCACATTTTCCAGTAATTTCTTGGAAAAAAGTGCATGAGAAATAACCATTTTTTATTTCTTTCTAAAATGCTAAGCATGTCTGAAAACGTTATTCTGCCTTCACATTTATTTGCTTGCAAGTTTGGTGGAGTATAGAATTCTTAGTTGGAAACCATCAGCATTTTGAAAACATTGCATTATAGTTTTCTAGCATCCACTGTGGCTGTGGAGAAGTCCAGAGCCATGCTGTACCTTTGTACTTGACTTGATTTTTCCTTTTTGGAAGCTTGTAGAATTTTCTCTATGTTAACAGTGTTGTGTTTCACAAAGATACTCCTTGCTGTGGGTCTCTTCACTCGTTTTGGTAGGCACCAGAATTCATGTCTTTATATGCTGTGAAATTCTGCTGAATTATTTTGAATTATTTTGTTGTTGACTTCACCCTCCTATTTTCTCCATTCTCTCTCTCTTATTTATTTATTTATTTATTTATTTGACAGAGAGAAAGAGGTCACAAGTAGGCAAAGAGGCAGGCAGAGAGAAAGGTGGAAGCAGGCTCCCCGCCGAGCAGAGAGCCCCATGTGGGGCTCAATCCCAGAACTCTGAGATCAGCAGAGGCCTAACCCATTGAGCCACCCAGGCCCCCCTCCATTCTCTCTCTTTTTTTTTTAAAGATTTTATTTATTTGACAGAGAGAGATCACAAGTAGGCAGAGAGAGAGGAAGGGAAGCAGGCTCCCTGCTGAGCAGAGAGCCGGATGCGGGACTCGATTCCAGGACCCTGAGATCATGACCTGAGCCGAAGGCAGCAGCTTAACCCACTGAGCCACCCAGGTGCCCACATTCTCTCTTTCTTAAATTAATTATATTTTCATGTCGCTTCTATAAGACTGGTTCTCTAATTTTCTTAAATTTTATTTCCTGTTTTCCACATCTTTATCTTCGTCTTTTTGCTCTCTTTGGGAGATTTGTTTATTTAACTTTATCTTCTAATCCTATTTAATTTCTGCTGTTGTGTTCTTAATTCTTAAGACCTGTTTTGGGCTCTGATGTCCTTTTACAAAAATTTTATTTTGAAATAACGATAGATTCATAGGAAGTTGCAAAAATAGTATAGTCCCATGTACCTTCACCCAGTTTCCCCATTGATTATATTTTATGTAAGTATAATACAATATCAAAGCCATAAATTTGTACAATTTGACATTTGTACAATGTGTATATTATTCTAGGCTATTTTTTCACATGTGTAGGCTTAATATAATCAAGGTTTCACATGTTTAGATTTATAATCAAAATACAGAACTATTCCATTACCACAAATAGCTCCCTCATACTGTCCCTTCCTAGTCATTTCCATTTCCTCTACCTCACCATCCTAGCCCCTGGCAACCACTAATGTGTTCTCCATTTCTGTGATTTTGTCATTAGGAATGTTACATAAATGGAATCACATGATATGTGACCTTTTGAGATTGGCTTTTTTCACTCAGAATAATGTCCTTGAGACACACCCAAATTGTGGCCTATAGCAGTAGTTCATTCCTTTTGTGGCTGATTAGTATTCTGTGGTGTGTATTTATAACAGTTTGTTTAACCATTCAACTATTATAGGATATTTTGGTTGTTTTCAGTTTGGGGCTATTCTGAATAAAGATATGAACTTTGGGGTACAGCTGTTTGTGTGGATGTTAATTTTCATTTCTCTGGGATAGATGCCTAGAAGTATAGTTTCTAGGTTGTATGTGAGCTTACATTTAGTTTTTTAGAAACTACCAAACTATTTTCCAGAGTGAACTGTACCATTTTACATTCTCATCACCGGTGAATGAGAGATGAGTTTCTGTACATTCTTGACAACATCTGGTATTGTCAGTATTTTTTATTTTATTTTAGTTTTTTGTGGGTTTTTTTGTGTGTGTTTTTTTGTTTGTTTGTTTGTCTTTAGGGAGGGAGAGAGGAGGAGGGAAGGAGGGACTGAGGTTGAGGGAGAGAGAATCTCAAGCACCAAGCACAGAACCCAGTGTGGGACTTGATCTGATAACCCTGAGATCATAACCTAAGCCAGAATCAAGAGTTGGACTGAGTCACCCAGATGCCCCTATTTTAGTTGTGTGTGTGTGTGTGTTTTATTTTTAAGATTTATTTATTTATTTATTTGCCTGGGTGGCTCAGTTGGTTGGGCAGCTGCCTTCGGCTCAGGTCATGATCCCGGCGTCCTGGGATCGAGTCCCACATCGGGCTCCTTGCTCAGCAGGGAGCCTGCTTCTCCCTCTGCCTCTGCCTGCCATTCTGTCTGCCTGTGCTCGCTCTCTCCCCCTCTCTCTCTCTGATAAATAAATAAAAAATCTTAAAAAAAAAAAAAAAAAGTAATATTTATTTGACAGAGAGAGAGAGAGAGCATAAGCAAGGGAGCAGCTAGCAGAGAGAGAGGAGAAGCAGGCCCCCAAGGATTAGGGAACCTGGCATTGGTCTCTATCCCAGGACCCCGGGATCATGGCCGGAGCTAAAGGCAGTTCCTTAACCAACTAAGCCACACAGGCGCCCCATAGTTGTTTTAATGGGTATACTGTGACATCTCATAATGGTCTGAATTTGTATTTCCCCAATGGATACTGAGGTTGAATGTCTTAAATTTTTTCATGTGCTTATTTGCCATTCATATATCTTCTTTAACAGAATATCTCTTTGTATCTTTTTCCTAATTTCTAATTGGATTTTTTTTACCGTTCTTTTGGTCTGTGACTATATAAATATAAATTATTGCCAAAGCAGTGATCATTATGGTTATATTTGCTTTCTTATTATTTTTTGTTTTTCTTGGAGTTCCTATCTACCTTTATTTTTTATTCTGTATTATTCCTAAATTTTTATAAATAATGTAGGAAAAATTTCCTACATCACAATGTATCATTTGTTTACAGTTATCTTTTCCAAAATGTTCTCTGTGCATTTGTGTGTGTGCATGTAGAGAGTTTTATTTTGCAGTTTTCTTTTACCTAAGTGTTAACAACATCATATATATGGCTTTTTGACTTACTCTTTGCACTTAACAATAAGTCTTGGAAATCTTTCCACATCAGACAAATAAAGGTCAACTTAATTTTATTTAACGAATTTATTTATTTGTTTGACAGAGACACCAATCAAGAGAGGGGACACAAGCTGGGGAGTGAGAGAGGGAGAAGCAAGCTCCCCACTGGGCAAGGAGCCTGACATGGGGCTCAATCCCAGAACCCTGGAATCGTGACCTGAGGCAAAGGCAGATGCTTCAGGACTGAGCTGCCCAGGGGGCTCTCCCTGCAACTTAATTATTTTCTTGTAACTCTTACATAAGTACTTAGTATTGTTTTAGAGCAAAAGTTTTTTTTTTTTTTTAATTTGTGTTACTTGTTAAATTTTAATGTTTTTACTAACAGCATTATGAGATATAATGCACCCATTTAAAATATATAATTCAGTAGTTTTAATATATTCACAGAGTTGTGCAGTCATCACTGATCAGAATTTTCATTACACCAAACAAATTCTATAACCTTTAGCTATCCTCAGTTTTCCCATTGTCTCCCCCATCCAGTCTTGACTATCACTAATCTAATTTGTCTGTCTATTTGCCTTTTGTCTACATTTCATATAAATGGAGTCATGCAAAATGTACTCTTGTGTGACTGGCTTCTTTAACTTAGCACAATGTTTTAAGGTTCATCCAGGTTATATCATTGTATTAGTACTTCATTCCTTTCTACTACTGAATGATATTCCTTAACATAGACATACCTATTTTATTGACCTGTTCTTTCTGATGGACATTTGGATTGTTTCTGCTTTGGAGCTATTATGAATGATGCTACTATGAATATTCATGAACAAGTTTTTGTGTGTGTATGTGCTTTCATTTCTCTGGTGATAGTTTTGGAAATATTTTTCCCCCTGCATAGTTAATTTCTTTCCTCTTGCTATTTTTCTTTTCATTTTGTTAGAGATTAATATTAGTTATCTCGGGCTGCCGTAACAAAATGCCACAGACTAGGTTGCTTAAACAACAGAAATTTTATTTCTGGCAGTTTTGTGGGAGTGCTGGGAAGTTGAAGATCCCGGTGCTGGCCAGTTTAGTTTCTAGTGAGAGGTCTCTCTTGCCTTGCTGATGGCTGCCTTCTCACTGTGTGTTCCTAGATTTCTTTCTGTGTGTACTTGTACAGAGGGGGAAGCTTTTCCATGTCTCTTCCTACTGCGCTTGTGCCCCACCCTTATGATCTTACTTAACCTTAATTACCTCCTCAAGGCCCTGTCTCCGAATACAGTTACACTGGAGATTAGGGCTTCAACATGACTCAAAAATATAAATTAATAATTTAGGATTAAAAGAAGCCTCAGAACATTGCTATGAAGTGAAGTGAATTGCTGTGAATTTTGGAGGTCCACAATTCACTTCACTTCATGGAAACTTAAACAGGTGATTGGAATCTGTATATTTGAGAGGAGCTTTCTTTCTTTTTCTTTCTTTTTTTTTTTTTTTAAGATTTTATTTATTTATTTGACAGAGAGAGATCACAAGTAGATGGAGAGAGAGGCAGGCAGAGAGAGAGAGAGAGAGAGAGAGAGAGGGAAGCAGGCTCCCCACTGAGCAGAGAGCCCAATGCAGGACTTGATCCCAGGACCCTGAGATCATGACCTGAGCCAGAGGCAGAGGCTTAACCCACTGAGCCATCCAGGCGCCCTGAGAGGAACTTTCTGACGGTGAGCCTAATTACAGGAAGATCTCACTGGGCCATGGTTTGGGCAACTATCCTCCCAAATCTGTACCTTCAGCTCTTTCCTCTTAGGCTGGAAATTGTCCTCAGAGAATTCCTTCAGTCTCCTGAGAGTAAAAGCCTATCTGAATTCCTGGAGGAATTAGGGCTAGGAGCTAAATCTCAACATTAGTATGCATCATTCACTTAATACCCCTATTTTCAGTAATGATATCTCTGCCTTTCTCTGTCTATAGACCTCCCAGTCCAGAAATCCTTCTCAGGGAATAAATCTATAGAGAGCTACCATGGGGGGGGGGCAGTCACCCAGTAGCACGCAGGGAACAGGAATTTGGAGATCAAGTTGCTTCTCAATCAGCCTTCAAACGATCTTCCTTTTTTGAGCCACTCCTTCTGCTCCCCATTTCTGGAGGTGCTTGAGGCTGTCAATTCCTAAGACTTTTAAGAATTGTTCTTGGCTTTCCCTTTGACTTTCTTGAATCAGTCAAGTCATTTTCACTGTTGATCCGCTTTCTAGAATTCAAAAATCTATTGCTGTCACTTCTCCCACTCTCTGGTTTTTTGAGCTTTATGTCCTTAAAATAGAAGACAAAATTGAGGTTTTGGAAGGAAGTGAAATTAAATGCATGTGTTCAGTATGCTGTCTTCACCCAGTAGTTCATGATCTGTAATTATTTTATTTGTAATCTATAATTATTTATTTGTTTATTTCTGGCATACTTACAAGAACATAAACTAGGGTCCTTGTATGCATTGTCCCACTGCCTGGCATGCAGTAAACATCTGTTGAATGAGTAAATGAATATATGCCTGAGCTGGGAGAAGTCGTCAGGCCATGGTTCCCTATTTGGATATCAAGCATATAAATGGAATTAAACCTAAGTGTTTGGCTCTCAGAGAACCTATAGATTGAGAAGATGGAATCCTGGGGATCACAGTGTTTAAGCAGCTGACAGAAATGATCCTTGTGTCATTGGAGAATCGGGAGAGCGATATCCCTGAAGCCACGGGAGTGGAAATTGAAGAAGGTGGGGCTATATACCAGTGTCAAATGCTACCGAAAGGTCGAGTGAGTTAAATAATGGAAAGTCAGCATTATATTCAGCAATTAAGGGCTCTCTGATGCTGGCTAGCTACCAGAGGAACCATAGTAGAATGTTGGGGACAGTAGCCATGTTGCAATGGATTGAGGAATACCCAGAAGGCATTCCAGTTATATATTGGAATATGTATTCTGCTTATATATTGACTTATCATGAATCACCCCATGTTTAGTGACTTAAACTAATAGTCATTTTATTATGATCTCTATGGTTCTGAGGGTTGACCTGGCTCAGCTAGATGCTTCTTATTTGGGATCTCATATGGTTTTGCAGGCAGACAGAAGCTAGGGCTAGACTTTTCTTGAAGGCTTCTTCATGGCTGTTGTTACAGTCTGTTGGCAAGGACCTCAGTTGGGGCTGTCAACCATACCACCTACAAATGGCCTTTTCTATGTGGCTTGGCTTTCCTGACAACATTGTAGTTGAGTTCCAAGAACAAGTATCCCAGGAGAACCAGGTAGAAAGGTATTGTCTTTTATGATCTCGCCTCAGAAGTCATAAGGCAGCACTTTAATCATAGTCACAAGCCCATCCAGATTCAAGCATGGGTGTGGAGGGTGCGGGGGGAAATAAGGGGACATTGGCCCACCCCACCATGGGAGGAGTTTCAACATCACAGTATAAGTGAGATGGGAAATTCTGTTGCAAACGTCTTGAAAAACACAATCAGCCATACGGAGTAGTTGCTAACAAAATGGGGTTGCTACATGTGCATACAGGGTCAATCAAGATTGGTGTTTGAGATCAGTAGAATTGGACCAGATTAAAACTGCCATTAAAAAAAATGCTCTCTTTTCAAAGACCTGTATTAAATGTAAGATTGCCTTAAATGAGACTCTTTTCAAGATTGAATTCATTTCCTTCATTTTAGGGACCCCCTGTCTATTCAAAGGAGATAAGTAGGGAAATTCTGAGCAATAATGGTATTTTTTAAAGTCCTTTAAACATAAATCTTATTATATATGTTGCAGTTGAAATACAACCAACCTTGTGAGTTTCATTTTGAGAGAGGTGAGAAGTCAGAAAAGCTCATTCATGTTTAAACAACTTGAGATTCAAACAATCTCACTCATTTTTTAGTGTTTTGCTTTCAGAAAAATCCCATTGTTGACTTATCATTCTTCTCCCCTCTCTAACATCTATGCATTCATAGAGCCCAGTCTTTCTTTGCATGTATTAGTAATTGGCCAAAATACTCTTGCAATGATGTGGCTCATAGCTCAGTATTTTTGGTACCTTCCATTGTCCTCAGGACCTCCTCCAGACCCTCAGTCTACATTCAGGCTTTTCTACTTCGAGTCTGCATGTCCACGTCCCACCATAAGCACAGGATTTCATATACCCATGGTTCTTAACCCTTTTTGGGTTATAAACCTTTTTGAAAATGTAGTGAAAATCTCAGACCCCTTCACCAGATGAATGCACATTCACAAAATTTTCATAGTTTAATAGGACTCATGGGCCATCTAAAACCCACTGGTGGATCTGGTATCCAGAGCCCCTGGAACAAGTGGAAGTGGGCAAGCTCTAGAGACAAACTACCCAGTTTCATTCCAGGTTCCACCCTTCTCACCAGCTGACTAACCTCAGGAAGTCACTCCATCTCTGTGTCCCATTTCCCAATATGTAGAATGAAGATAATACTAAAATCTACATCAGGAGTGGTTGTGAGGATTAAATGAGATAATGTAGGTAAAATGCTTAGTCAAGTTCCTGATGACATGGTTAAGTCTCAGCAAATGTTAGCAGGGATTATCTCCATTGTTGTTGTTGTACCTTCTCTAGCAAATCGAACAATGTGGGGTTCTTTCAACATGCTTTTAAAGTGGCTTTACTGCTCTAATTTTCTCCACTTGGAATACTTTTTCCATCCTTCCCCCTTGGCTTTATCCATAGAAGTTCAACCCTTAAAACCCAGTTCCAGTACCATTTCTTCCACAAAGTCTCGCACCCCCAACCCCCCCACCCCCACCCCCACCCCCGTATGTGGGTTCCTAGGGCATCCCGCTGTGCTGTTCAAGGCTCAGAGCCAATGCATCCATTAGGCAGTCCTTACTGCTCACACTGGTGGGAGGCCCTGCAGCAGGTACAGAGATCCAAGAGGTCAAGCCATGTCCCAAGTGCAGGAAGTGAGGAGTGTAATTCGTACAAAGTGCTGTGACCATCCGGGCAGGGAAGAGACTTCCATCTGGCTGGGACCTTCAAAGGAGTCTGCTTGGAAGATACATCTATGCTGGGTCTTGAAAGACAAGTAGAAGTGATGGATGGCATGGGTAGACAAAAAAGACATTATCTTTGGACCCTTTCTAGGGATCTAAACCCTCAAAGGATCTTCGACATTTTCCATTGCTCACTGATAATACCACAGACATGAACTTTCTTAGCCTCCTCCATCCCCCCGACGAACTTCATCATGATTACCTATCTGATATCTTTATGTTAAATACATATCCAAAGCAGAACCTTCCACCTGGGCTCTGGGCTTCATCCTTTCCCGCTCCCTCCTGTCCATTTCCAACCCCTCCTATCTAGCCTCTAAACATCCTTAAATCTCTCCTTTCTTCCAAAACAAAACAAAGCAACAACAAAAACTAATTCCTTAGCAACTCTCAAGGAAAAAAAAAAAAGGCCATCTGGCTACTATCTTCTTTCCTCCCTCCCCGTCTCATACAACCTGCTGTTTTTGCTTCTGCTTCTGTCAATTTGCTATAACCTCAACCACCAGGGTCGTCAACAATGTCCTGTTTGTTCAATCCAAATTTGCTTTGTTATTCTCATACTTGACCTGCATTCTTGCTGGCTTGTTCATGTTTGACCTCTTGTTCTCGGACTTGACAGCATTGATGACTCTTGATCACTCCCTTCTTCCTGAAACTCTTCTTTAGTTTTCGTGACCCACTTTCTTCTGGCCTCTCATGAGTCTCATGCATGGTGCTTTTTTCTACCTGACCTTAAGTGCTGGGGTTTTTCTTCTCCGTCTTACACAATCTCTGAGGGTGATTTTGTCTATTCGTATGGCTTCCTCTGCTTCCTATATGCCAACAACCCCCAAGTCCTTTTCTGCAACCCCAGATTTCCCTCCTGATCTCAGACCCAAACAGCCAGCCCACCACTTCCATTTTGGATGACCTACAGACATCGCACACTTAACATGCCTCAATAGGAAAAACATGTTTTTTTCAATATATGCTTCCCCCTTAAGTCCCTTTTCTGGGGAATGATAATCACTGTCATCCCCTGTTACACCAGTCAGTTTTCAATCATAGGATTTTACGTCTTTAAAAGATTTCTTGAAACTGTCTCTTCTTTGTCATCTCTACTGTCACTCCCTTAGCACCGCAGACGTTTCTTAGAACTACCACCCCTTAACTTATCTTTGTGCCTCTATCCTTGATGGCGGCGATCCCATTAGTTCTCCAGAATGCTAACAGTGTGAGATTTCTAGAATGGAAGGATGATCCCATCACTTCTCCTTAAACTGTCTTCAATGACTCCCCAATCATCTGTACTGGGGTTTCTCAACTTTGGCACCAGTAGCATTTGGGGCCAGCTCCTTCTTTGTCGTAGGGGACTTCCCTGTCATTGTGGGATGTTTGGCAGCCTCCCCGTTCTCTACTCAGTGGATACCAGTAGCACCTCCACCACCACCCCCAGTTCTGACAACCTAGAATATCTGCAGACATTGACAATTGTCCCCAGGAGCAGGGGGAGCAAAATTGCCATTTAAGAACTAGTCAACTACAGGAAAAAAAAAAAATCTGGGTTTCTTAGCGTGGATACAAGGCCCTTGAGAAACTGCCCTCCCTGCCTCTTCAGTCTCATCTGACCCCATGCTGCCCCCTGTGCCCTGGGTCTACCCAGAAACCCTGCTGCTTCCACCCACTACTCCTTTAGCTTGACTGATTTTCTTGGCCATCAGATTTCGGCCCAGAAGTCACCGCTCAGGACATGGTTCTTGACTCTTTTAGTCAGGATCGGGAACTGATTCCGCAAGCTCCTGTCCCCTGCTTCCCTCTCCTTTTCATCATGCAAAGTGGGGTTTCTCTTTGTTGGTTTATCTTCCTTCCCAGCACCACTGAGAACTGGATGGCTGTGGTCCTCAG
Organism: Mustela lutreola; assembly: GCF_030435805.1. Lineage (NCBI taxonomy): Eukaryota > Metazoa > Chordata > Mammalia > Carnivora > Mustelidae > Mustela > Mustela lutreola. Next base: position 180,767,225 of record NC_081293.1, on the reverse strand, counting down.
TGCAGGAGCTCACTCCTCCAGTTAATGTTGCCTGAATGGTTAGTGCTCAATAAGGCTTTGTTGAATGAATGAATAGTCCTTGAAACAGCTTCTTTCCTCAGCTCTTTCACTTTCTACCATTCCATCATGTTTATGTAATTTAAAGAAGCCAGTTGGTCAGTAGGTCAAGAAATAGTCACCCCCCACAAAGCAAGAATTTTAAGGAAAAAAGTATGGCAGTTCCATAAAAGCTATGGCAGTCTGCTTAGAGTGAAGCACAGTTGTACGTTGTAGTTGGCACTAGAAAGTCAGGAACAAGAAGTGGTCCAAAATGGGAAAATGGAAAAGAGACACTGCATTTTTCTACTGCAGCATATGGATTTCTCATTAGTCTCTGTAAGGGAAAACCGGGGGCGGGAAGGGCCCAGCGACTGCAGCTGTCCACACTCTCTCCCCCATCATTCTGCTGCCACCACACCTGGTCCCAGGAGACACCCTCACTTCTTAGCTATGTTGGCTTAGGTATGGACAAATCCCCTTGGTTCAGCACAGACTAGCCTGGAGTTTTTCAAAAGACACTTTGCTAGGAAACTAGTGGAAAACAAAACTAAACAAAAGTAAAAACAGGAAATAGCATATAGAAATTATGAAAGTACAGAGTAACAAACAAAAATAAAATTAAAGAAAATCCCTTAGCCTAAGATAATGGAATTCTACTATTAGCTTTTCTTGACTCAGTTTACCAGATATGTGATTTTCCTGGCTTTTTAGTTTGCATTTTTGGGTTTTTTTGGTTTGTTTTGCTATGATATTGTTTTCCTCTGGGGGGATCTTATTCTAAAGTTCCCCTTTTCAGTCTTTAGATATTTCCCTTCTCTCACTTAAGAATCTTCTGTTTTCATCTAGGAAAGAGTTGGAATCGATGTCAGAGTCAGTTTCTCTTAAAGACAGCAGTTTGCTGGTCAGAGGGAGACTGAAGTTTTCCAGTCTTTCTCTAGGGATAAAATAGCTCAGGGGTTACACGCATGCGCGCGCACGCGCGCGCGCGCACACACACACACACACACACACACACACACACACACATCTGAGGCCCAGTGCTAAGTGTTCACTTGCCTGGAGTGAAATGGAAAACACAGACAATGTCATGAGTTTTTTAATAACACTTAAAGACCAATCTTTTTATTCTGGGATTTTTTTTTCTTTCTTACATTTTAGGTATTAAAACATCAGATGGTGGTTATGAGTTTTGTGCTTTCTTTTTAATGTCCTTTCTTGGCAAAATTAAATGTTGATTTTTCTCTGTAGGTGCCCCCAGTTTTAAAAAAATTCTTCCTGGTCTCTGAAATCTAAAACACTGGCCAGCAGGACATGCTGTAGCTAACTACGTTTTTAAGAGCAGATGATTCGGGTTTTAAAGTTTGGTGTTCTCCACCCGGTTTTTTCTTCTTCTTTCTTTCAGCTGGTAGAGCAAGTGACTCTTAATCTCGGGGTCATGAGTTCAAGCCCCACATTGGGTATAGAGATTACTTAAAAAAATAAATAAATAGGGGCACCTGGGTGGCTCAGTCATTAAGCGTCTGCTTTCGGCTCAGGCTGGGATCGAACCCCACATCGGGCTTCCTGATCGGCAAGAAGCCTGCTTCTCCCTCTCCCACTCCCCCTGCTTGTGTTCCCTCTCTCACTATCTCTCTAAGTAATTAATTACAGTAATTAAAAATAATAATAATAAAGTTTGGTATTCTCTTCCAAGGAACCAGGGGATTACTATAAGATACTATAAGATTTTATTTATTTATTTGCCAGAGAGAGAGAGGGGGAGAGTTCAGCCGGCAGAGGGAGAAGCAGGCTCCCCACTGAGCAGGGAGCCCAGTGCGGGGCTTGATCCCAGGACTCTGGGATCATAATCTGAGCCAAAGGCAGTTAGTTACTTAACCAACTGAGCCACCCAGGCGCCTCTATACTCTGCATTCTAGATACTCATTTGTTGACTGCCTATCAGCAAATGTGTCCGCTGTGTACTAGGTTCTGGATGAATACAGATTTGAGGAAATCTAGAGAAGCAGCTCAGGTTGTAAACAGGGATACAGGGTACTCTGGGAGCCACGGAGAAGAAATGCCTGATTCCACCTTGGGTAAGTTTGTGGTCAAACTTACAGTGGAAGTAAGTTTCTACCTAAGGGCAAGTCAAGGAAAGGCATTCTAGGCAGACATTTGTTAAGCCTGGAGACTAAAGTGAGTGCCGCAAGTTAGGGGAGCTCTCGGGCAACATCAATAAGGGAACACGTGCAAGAGGGGCGGAAGATGAAGCCAGAAGTGTATTGGCCAGTTTCAGTTTCCTATTCCACAGCTGCCTGTGACTGAGCGAATGATGTTCTTTCTTGTAGGCCAGGAAAAGGCCCAAGCAAGAAAGCTGTATCTTGAAGTGTCAATTCACCAGCCTTCCCTCACTTTGATGGCTTTCACCAATACCCCTGAAACTTAATATGCATAAATGTCTTGTGCTTGGACTTTGAGTTCACTCCCAGAGTACAGGACAATAGCCATTTTTGGATGACCACAAACTTACCCTGGGCCGTGAGGAGCCTCAGCTGCCCCAAGAGTGGACACCATTGTAGTGACATCTGTGGAGCCTCAGACTCCAGGCAAGCAGCAGGGAGGACTGCCAAACCAGGTCCTGGCCTGGCAGCATCTGGGCACAGTGCTCAGGTCTGGGTCCAAGTGCTACTTTTCAGGGAAGAGATGGATAAAATCTGGAGGGTGTCCAGGGGCAATGGCCTAGAAATCATCATACAAAGAGTAAAACTAAAAAGAAGGGTGAGAGAGCTGCCTTTAGTTATTTTCACAGATTTCTTGAGGCAGGGGTGGAGGGGGGGTGTCTTATTCTGGGTTGTGACAGTGGATTGGATGGAACTTAGAGGGAGACTAATTTGGCTCAATGTCAGAAATCATCTTTAAGAGTTTTTCTTCACCCCCACCCCCAAATTACTCGTGCTATGAGATTATTTGGACCAAAAAAAAAAAAAAAAAAAAAAGAAATATTTTGATAGAAACAAGATAACCATCTTCACCTGTGGAAATGTTGTCATGAAGAGTTCTTGACTGAAGGGACAGTTGGACCTCTAGAGCTCCTTTCTTCTTTAAATTTGATGAAATTTTATCATCCGTTCTACTTTTTAAATATATGATTCTCAGTTAATTGTGAATTTTCTTAATTTTTAGTATCTGACCAAAAGAATACCACAGAATCCACGGTATCAGCATATCAAGTCAAGACTGGATACTGGTGAGTAAATATTAGAAAATTAAAACTTAAAAAAAAAAATCCAATAACAAATTACTGTCAAGAAGCAGGCTGTTATTCCTGCTGTCAGTCAAAGCTCAAAGTTTCTCACATTCCAGTCCCATGGCCTTCCAGGTTCACGCTCTGTCTTTGAAAGCTTTTTTTTTTCCTTCAGATTATCAGTAAAAATTTTACATAACTTAGCTTCTTATAAATTGCAAAACTGATAAAAACCTTGTTCAATAAATTACAAGGCTGACGCTAAATAAATACCCCTAAATAAATAAATAAATAAACAAACAAACCTCTCTTTTGAAACACTTCAAGTATATTCCTTTAAACTTGGAATAATAGATAGTATCTGTATACACTTGTTCAATTCAGTACTTGCCGAGTACCAACTACATGCAAAGTTATGGACATAGAAAGATGAGTATAAATTGTGAATTTTGTGGTCAAAGAGCTTAACCACTCCCCGGGTCCCTAGTGGATTTGTAGGCTTTTGAGATTTTGATTTATTTGTTTCGTTTTTCAACCATTCAAAGTTCTTTGTGGCGAATCCATTCTATTGGGAAGGTTTTGCTAGTGGATTGGGGCACCACATGCCTTTGGCAATGCTGAATTTGCCACGGGTAACCTGAGGACAACCAAGAAGATATAGACAAGATATTGACTTGGTTTGAATCTCCTTCATTTTGTCTTTCCCTTCCTCCAGTCTCCTTCGAAATTACTGTCTTCCATTATGCAAGCTTGCTCATGTAAAATGAACTTCAATTGAATGTTTTAAATGAACCACCTTTGCAGATACAATTTCTTGGGACCTTTCTTTCAAACATTTCCAAGCTGTATAGATATTTATCCTTGCAAATATCCTGTTTGACAGTAGGTAGAAAATTTTATCTCCGTTTTTGAGGAGGAGGAAATTGTGACACAGAGATTGTGTCATTTACTTCAAGTTCAATGAAAGGAGACAGAACAAGGGTTTGAATGCAGGGTGCAGAAGTCAGTGGTACATCAGGAGACCTGGTGTGGAGCCTGGCCACTGTCTCTTCAGCCAGCTGCCCCAGCTTTTCCCTGAGCCTCATTCCTTCTACCACAAATGCCTTCAATTCCTCCATCTCTACCTGCCCCCCCCCCACCCCCTTAACTGTACCTGTGACCCACTCCTCTGGAATAAGCTATTCTGTGAAGGAAGCACTTTGGTTAAAAATGCTATATATTTTTTTCTGAGGGGTCCAGATAACATTTAAAAGGCAACTATAAAGGAATGCATTTCTTTTAGAACCTTCTTAAAATGAAAATTTTTTAAGAGCTGAGGTTTATTTCAGATATATAGGTTTGTCTGTATCTTCATAGATTTTTCTCCTGGAAATTGAATTGGGATTTGTGAATAAAAACCCATTTCTTTCCCTTCCATTCCTCAATTCCTAACTAAAATTTGACTTAATAATAAATAGTACCTGAAATTAATTTCCTCTTTTTTTTTTAAATTGAGATACTGAAATCTGCTTTTTGTAATTCATAGTAATTGCCGATAGCCTTTTATATCCCCAGATTTTTAAAGTAGTGTTTTGCTCATTAAACTTTTTATTTTGAAGTAATTATGGATTCACAATTTTAAGAAATCATGGAGAAAGTTCCCATGTACCCTTTACCCAGTTTCCCATAGTAACATCTTATGGAAACTATATAGTATAATAACCATGATACTGACATTGACACATACAAGTCTAAATTCAGAACATTTCCACTGTAGGGATCCCTCATGTTGTCCTTTTAAAGGCATATCCGCTTTCTACCCTCACCCTCTCCTTAACCCCTGACAACTACTAATCTGTTCTTCAATTATATGATTTTGTCATTTCACAGATGCTATATAAATGGAATCATACAATATGCAACTTTTTTTTTTAATTGGCTTTGCACCCTGCATAATTCTGTGGGGATTCCTTAAGGTTGTTGCATTTATTGGTTGTTGCATTTATTAGTTGATACTTTTTAATTTATTGAGTGGTATTCCCATGGTATGGAAGTGCCACAGTTTAACCATTTATCTGTTCAAGAACTTCTGGATTGTTTCCACTTTTTAACTCTTACAAATACAGGTGCTATAAACATTCATGTTTTGATTTTTGTGTGAATATAAGTCTTCATTTCTCCCAGATAAACGCCCAGAAGTCCAATTACTGGGTGAGATGATAGTTGTATTTGCAGTTTTTTAAGGAACTGCCAAACTGTTTTCCAGAGTAGCTAGACCATTTTACCTTCTTCCCAGCAATGAATGAATGCTCCAGTTTCCCAACATCCTAACCAGCATTTGGTGGTGTCACCATTTTTAATTTTAGCCATTCCGCTAGCTGAATAGTGGCATATCACCATTTTGATGTGTGTTTCCCTGATGGCTAATGGTGTTGAACAGCTTTTCATGTACTTATTTGCCATCTGTATATCTGACTCAGTGAAGTTTCTCTTCATGTCTTTTGCCTGGGTTCTGATTGGACTGTTTGCTTTTTAACTTGAATGTGGAGTGTTCTTTATAGATTTGAGCTACTGATCCTTTGTTGTTTGCAAATATTTTCTCCAGTCTATAGCTTGTCTTTTCATTTTTCTGGCAGGGTCTTTGAGGAGCCTAAGTTTTTAATTGTGGTGAAGTCCTGTGTATCAGGCTTCCTTTTCTGGATCATGCTTTTGCTGTCAAGTCTAAGAATTCTTTGCCAAGACTAGATCCCAGAAATTTTCTATCAAAGTTTTTTCCTAAAAGTTTTATAGTTTCAGGTTTTACACTTAAGTCAACAATACACTTTGATAAAATAAATAGAAAAAATAAGAAACAAAAAAAGAGAGAGAGAACCTGGGTCACTCATTTGGTTAAGCTTCTGCCTTTGGCTCAGGTCATGATCCCAGAGTCCTGGGATTGAGTCCTGCACAGGGCTTCCTGCTCAGTGGGGAGCCTGCTTCTCCCTCTCCCTCTGCTCCTCACCTCTGCTCCTGCTCTTGCTCGCTCACTCTCAAATAAATAAATAATAAAAATACAAAAAGAGAAAACAAAACATTTTGAGGTGATTACTGTATAAGATATGCAGCTTAGATCAGAGTTAACTTTTTGCTTATGGATGTCTAGTTGCTCTAGCTCCATTTGTTAAAAGCCTGCCTTTCCTCCATTGAATTTTGTATGCTCACCTTTGTCAGAGAACAGTTTAGCACATTTATGTGGGTCCATTTCTGGGTTCTCTCTTCTGTTCCATTGATCTATGTGTCTATCCTACCACTATCTCACAGGCTTGATTAAAATTGGTTAGACTGATTACTCCCACTTTCTTTCTCTTTACAAATTATTTTAGCTATTCCAATTCCTTTGCTTTTCCGTATAAATTTTAGAATAATCTCATTTACATTTACCAAAAAAGCATTGCTCTGATTTTTTTTTAAAGATTTTATTTATTTATTTGACAGACTGAGATCACAAGTTGGCAGGAAGGCAGGCAGAGGTGGGGGCGGGGAGGCAGGCTCTCTGCTGGGCAGAGAACCTGATGCAGGACTCGATCCCAAGACTCTGAGATCATGGCCTGAGCCAAAGGCAGGGGCTTTAACCCACTGAGCCACCTAGGCGCCCATGCTCTGATTTTGATAGGAGTTGCATTGAACCCATATACCAATTTAGGAAAAAACTGACATCTTTACTATGTCGAGTTTTCCAGTCTATTACTATAGTACACTAGTCCCCCACCCCCCTGCTGCCCCCCACCTTCCAGTTTCAGTTACCTGCGGTCATCTGCAGTCTGGAAGCAGACACTCCTCCTCCTGATTCATCTCAGAAGGTCAGTAGTAGTTTCATGCTACATTACAATGCCTATGTCCTTCACTTACTTCTCATCAGGCATTTTATTATCTCACATCATCACAAGAAGAGGAGTATAAGATGTTTTGAAAAACAGACTGCTTTCCCATAACTTTTATTGTAGTATGTATTATAATTTTCCTTTTTTATTATTAGTTATTGTAGTTAACTTCTTACTGTGCCTAATTTATAAATTAAACTTTATCGTAGGTATATTAGTGTAGGGAAAACAGTACATGTAGGGTCTGGTACTAATCTGTGGTTGCAGGTGTCCACAAGGGGGGACAAATTGCAGCATAAGTATCCTGTCTCTTAGATTTATATGTCTGTTAGATTTACACCTAAGTATTTCATTTTTTGTTTAGCAATTGTAATTGGTGTTATCTTTTTAATTTTGGTGTCATTGTGTTCATTGCTAATGTATAGAAATTACAGCTTATTTTTATATGTTTCTCCTGAATCCTAGGACTTTGCTAAATTCACTTATTAGGAAAGAGAAGAGTTTGTTTGTTTATTGGGGTTTTTTGTTTGTTTGTTTTGTTTTTTGGTTGGTTGGTTTTTTTGGTAGATACCGTGGGCTTTTCTCTGTAGACAGTGGTGTCATTTACAAAAAAGAAGTTTTATTCATTCCTTCCCAGTCTGTGTATGTGTTTTATTGCACTGGCTAGAACTTCCAGAACTATGTCAAATAAGAGTGATGAGAGTAAACATCCTGTCTTTTCCCTAATCTTAGGGGGAACGCATTCAGTCTTTCGTCATCCAGTATAACGTTAGCTGTATCTGACTGAAGAAGTTTCCTCCTATTCCTGTTTTTCTGAGAATTTTCCATCATGAATGACTATTAAATTTTAACAAATGGTTTTACTGCATCAAGTGATATAATTATATGATTTTGTCTTTAGCCGGTTAATACGGTGGATTACCTTGATCTGCAAATATTGTACTATTGCTACATCCATGGACCAAACCTCACTTAGTCATGGTGTGTACTTCTTGTTATATATTGCTCAGTTCTGTTTATTATTTGGCTAAAGATTTTTATGTCTATATTAATGATGTGCATTAGTTTGCAATTTTTGGGCAGTGGGGGGGCTGTCTTTGTCTAGTTTTAGTAGCAGGGTAATACTGGCATCATAAAATGAGGTGGAAAGTATTTCCTCATGTTCTATTTTTGGGAAGAGATTGTATATTATGAATTGTACACTTAAAAACGGTGACTTATAGTGGCGCCTGGGTGGCTCAGTTGGTTAAGCATCTGACTCTTGATTTTGGCTTGGGTTATGATCTCAGGGTTGTGAGATCGAATCTGGTATTGGGCTCTGAGCTGGTTCTGGAGCCTGCTTGAGATTCCCCCTCTCTCTCTGCTCCTTCCTCCCCCACCCTACTCCCACTGATATTCTCTCTTCTCTTGAAAAAAAAAAAAAAAAACCTAAATTAAAAGGTGACTTTTATCATATGTAAATTATACCTCAGTTTAAGAAAATAGCACACCATTAGAAAAAATACTGAATAGAAAACAAAAAACCCTGGTGTTCATTGTTATTAATTGGTTAATTGGTGTTAATTCTTTCTTAACCATTTGGTAGAATTCTCTAGTAAAACCATCTGAACCTAGAGATTTCCTTCCTGAGAGTTTTTAAATTTTGAATTTAATTGTTTCATAGTTATGGGACTATTCAAATTACTTGTTTCCTATTGGGTGAGTTGTGGTAGTTTGTGTGTTTTGAGGAATTAGTACGTTTCATCCAAGTTTTCAAATTTATGTGTGTAGGACTGTAATCTTCACTTATTATCCTTCTGTTGTCTGAAGTGCTAGGCCCTAATACTGCTCATTTGTGTCTCTTTCCTTTTTTCTTTGCCATGGATTTATCCATTTTACTGATACTTGTGAAGAACAAGCGTGTGGTGTTTAAAATTTCATTGATTTTTGCTCTCATATATATTGTTCCTTCCTTCTGCTTTGGGTTTATTTGTTCTTCTGTTTCTAGGTTGTTGAGGGTGGGAACTTAGCTTATCATTTTAAGACTTTTCCTCTTTTTTAATGCATATAGTTAGTGCTGTAAATTTCTCAACACTGCTTTAACTGTGTCCCACAAATTTTGATATATTGTATTTTCATTTTCATTCAGTTCGTTGTGCCTTTTTATTTCCTTTGAGACTATCTTTCTGACCCATGAATTATTCAGAAGTGTGGTGTTTCATTTACTAGGGTTTGGAGATTTTCCTGTTATTTTGATTTCCCGTTTGATCCCATTGTGGTTGAAGAACACTGTTTCGATTTTTTAATAAATTGTACTGATGGGGGGACAGTTGGGTGGCTCAGTCAGTTAAGTGTCTGCCTTAGGCTCAGGTCATGATCCTGACTCCTGAGATCAAGCCCCATGTCAGGCTCTTTGCTCAGCAGGGAGTCTGCTTCTGCCTCTGCCCCTCCCCCGTTCATGATCTCTCTCTCTCTCTCAAATAAATAAAAAAAGTCTTTTAAAAATACCTTTAAATTAGCTTTAACATTGATGTTCATTTTATTGCTCAGGATATGGACTATCTTGGCATTTATTCCATAGGCACTTGAAAAAACGTACATATGCATATTTTTGCTTCTTCATATTTTTCTTCTTTCCTTAAGTTTTTTTCTTTTTCTTTTTCCTTTTCTTTTTTTCTTTCTTTTTTTAATACTTTTTTTTTAAAAATTTTTATTTTATGCAATCTCTACACCCAATGTGGGGCTCAAACTCACAACCCCAAGATCACACACACCACTGACTGAGCCAGCCAAGTGTCCCTACTTTTCCTTTTTGATTAGAGAAGTTTCTTTAGCTCTTCTTTAGGGTAGGTCTGCTGGTAAACAGACTCTCTGAGTTTCCTTTCATCTGCAAAATGTCTTGATCTCCTTTCATTCCTGAGGGGAATTTTCTCTGAGTGTGGGAGCCTAGGTTGACAATTACTTTCTTTAAAACCTTGAAAAATACTGTGCCACTTTCTTCTAGTGATGATTTCTGATCACGAACTGTTTTTCCCATATAGGTAAGGTGTCGTGGCTTTTTTTGTTCTTGCTGCTTTCAAGGTTCTTCTTTTCTTTAGTTTTCAGAAGTTTGATTATGATGTATCTGGTGTGGGTTTCTTTGGGTTTATCCTGTTTGGCATTCACTGTGCTTGTATGTACATCTATAGATTCATGTTTCTTGTCAAATTTGGGAAGTCTTCAGCCATCGTATCGAGTACTTTCCCATCCCCACCTCCTTGATCCTCTTTATGGTGCTTTGATGGCACCTCATCATAGCCCAGCAAGGATAGAAATCAAGCCCCCCCCCCGACCTCACCCCCACCCCACCACCCCAACATTTGCTGACAGGTGAGGGTGGTGTTTGGTTGGAGTAAAGCAGTTATTGTCTGACAGTTTTCTGGCTTGCTGGGCTGCCCCTTCCCCAGTCCTTTGGGTGGAGCCAGCAGGCTTTTATGAGGGATTTATTTTTTCCTGTCTGTCCATTGGTGTTTCCGGGTTGCTGGCTTCTTTAGCTCCAAGTCTAAGATATATGAGGCAAACAAACAGGCAAGACAGATAAAACAAAAAGCCAAGTAAGTCAACTATCACGCCATTTCTTGGGTCCTGAGGTCCCTACCCAGTCTGCCCTCCTGTCTCGAACCTATCAAGTCTTTTTTTATATTTTATATGTAATGTCCAGGTTTTTTTTTTTTAATCAGTCTTTTTTAATAATTGATATATTATTGTCTTAAATTGAGGTATAATTTACATACCATAAAATTCATACTTTTAAGCAGTTCAGAAGTTTTTAGTACATTCACAAAGTTGTGACTCCGTCATCATTCTAATTGCAGAACATTTTTATCATCCCAAAAAAGAAAGCCCATATCCAAGAGCAATCACTTCCCATTCCTTACTTTTTCCAGTCACTGAAAACCACCAGTCTACTTACTGTATCCATAGTTTGCCTATTCTGAACATTTCACATGAGTGGAATCATGTAATATGTAGCCTTTTGTGTCTGGCTTCTTTCAGTTAGCATAATGGGTTCAAGGTCTGTCTGTGTTGCAACATGTATCAATACTTCATTATTTTTTACTGCCAAATAATATTCTATTATATAAATATATTCCACATTTTGTTTATCTACTTGCCAATTAATGGACATTTGGGTTGTTTATACTTTTTAGCCACAATGCTGCTATAAACATTAATGTACACATTTTTGTGTGAACATATGCTTTTAATTCTCTTGGTTAGGTACCTAGGAGTCACATAGGACCGTATGTGGTAACTCTGTGTTTAATTTTTTGAGGAACTGCTAAACTGTTTTCCAAAGCAGCTGCACTACTTTGCATCTTCACCAGTAATGTACGAGGGTTCTTTTTCTCCACATCCTTGATGATGCTTGTTACTGTCCATCATTTTGATTATAGTCATCTTTGTGGATATGAAGTGGCATCGCATTGTGGTTTTGATTTGCATTTTCCTAATGACTAATGATGTTGAGCACCTTTTTATGTGCTTACTGGCATTTGTGTATCTCCTATAGAGTAATACCTATTCAGATCATTGGTCCAGTTTTTACTTCTTGTTGTTGTTTTTTCCCTATTGCTGTATAATAATAGTTCTTTTACATAGACTGGATCCTAGACCCTTATCAGAAATATAATTTGCAAATACCTTCTCCCATTTTGTGGGTTGTCCAGTGTTTTTGTTGTACTTAGCTGAAGGAGTAAAGTACATCTACCTCATCTTCCTGGAGTCATAAGTCTCCCAAACTAGTTTTAGAATAGCTTTTGGAAGGTCCAAAGTGTACTCCATTGCTTAAAACGGTATTTTAAAGTCAGTGTGGGACTATGCTAGTGTTTGATTTTTGTTGTTGTTGTTGTTGTTGTTGTTTCAAACTTAGACATGATTTTGAAGTCAATTTCAGGGGAAGGTTTTAATGGTTTTTTCCTATGACTTACCTCCTTGTGTATTCAGAGAAAGTTTCCGCTTGGTGTGCCATGGCCTATTGGTTATGTGCCGTGATACATGTCCTGTTAGCTCTCTGGGTAGCCATCAAGGCCCAGGGCACCCAGCATGTACACCAGCGTTTTGTTCAAACATTATCATTTATATGTGTACCGAAAGGTGCAAAGGGTGAGGAGTCCTGGTTAAGAGAGCACAAGAATAACCTTATAGCCCCGTGAGAGTAAGGAGCCCCTGTCTATGGTACGTTTTTAAGCTCTGCAGTCAGAGCAGTGGAAATAGGGCCAGGTGTGAGTGAGCATTCCTCATTTCTAGGCAAAATAGATGGGTCTTTAATCTTTTCTTACCAAACAGTGAGCAATTCAGAGTTAATCACAAGGAATCAAGAATTGCATGGTATCTCCGGTCTTCGCCCAGATCACCTCCTGAGTTCTTCAAAGACTGCTGTCTTCTTCCTGGGTAAAGATTATTTTTGACTTCTATGCTTCTGACTCTACTTCTCCTATAAACTCAAACACTACTATATAGCCACGCTAGAAACAGCAGAATCATTTTGAACTTCAAATATTTCTTTTGTTCCATAGGTGCCTGGGTGTCTCTTACCGGCTCCCCAGCCTTGCCAGCCAGTGCCATGAATGGATTATGCTTCTGACGAAATCCCTGACGGCGTTTTGTTCGGTCTCCACCGCAGGGTTCTGGTGTATTCTCAAGCACCATTTCTGGGTTTCTGTTCCGCAGCACCACAGGCTGATGAAGGGACACTTTCCAAACCACAGGGCTCTCCCTTTGTCAGTGTCCTGCACTCTTTCATCGCCTGCATTAGCCTCTCATTTCAGTCTCTAGCCAGTCTAATTTCAAATGTCTTCAGTTTTCTAAAATTCTGTAGATTTTTCTCCACTGTGCCTCTTCTAGCCTTATTTTCAATTTTTTAAAAATTCATATTACTCTTGTTATCACCACACAAACTAGTCATTTTCTTTTTTAGCCTCTACTCTGCCTGAATATTTGCTAATAGCCTTGATCTTAAGCACTCAAACTCATTATAGACAAGGTACTCTTCACTTTTATTTAGTATTTAATTCTGTTTCTTATGTCAAAGGAAGAAATGTATGTGAAAGCCTTTTATAAACCAGAAAGTACTATACACTCATATAACTTACTGAGATTAACAAAGGACCACTGTGCTTCTTTTCACGCTTTCTGCTCCTTCTGAGCCAAAGAACTTCTCAGTAGAGGAGGGAAATATTGAAGAAAAATAAAGCAATGGAGTTGTCTCTTAGCAACTGAGTTCATGCCTTATAAATCTTGCCCACTTTAGAGTGCTGCTGCTCAAAATCACTTGCTTTCTATACTGGCTCAGTACAAATAATGTTATTAAATTATAGGAAAACAAAGGGAAAAAAATCTAACAAATGAGTCACTCCGTTTATTGACTGTGCACTCTCTTGTATAGCACTGTTGATGGAGTTGGGTTGTCTCTTGATTCTAATCGCGAAAGTTTTTTATGTATATAAATACATATGTCTATATGTGTGTGTGTGTGTGTGTGTATATATATATATATAGAGAGAGAGAGGTGTGTGTGTAGGTATCTTTTTTGTAATTTAAAATATAAACTTAGGTAGAAGCCGAATGCCACCTTATACATTTCGAGGTTACCCAAGTCTTGAAATAATATGGATGTCACATAGATAGTACAAAACATAAACTGTGATAATGATCAAGTTGTGCAAATGCAAGCCAAATTGGGGGCACGATAACTTGTGTTATAAAATAATTCATTATATGGATTCTTCAGATAGTTGATCTTCATAGTATATTTCACTTAGCAAATAATTCCAAGTACCTTTTGTGCTAGACAATGAAAGAGATAAAGATTCTGTGTGTGTGTGTAAATAGTCTTTGGCTTTCACTATCAGAAGGTAGATAAGACTTGCACACAAATGAGGCGGTAGGATGATGAATTCCTTGTGGGTGGTGAGCTGAGTCTGTAGAAGTTCAGAGGAGGGAAAGGTCACTTCCAGCTGGGTGAGCTATTATGATTACATGGACAAGATGACATGTTAGAGAACAGAAGACTAACGGAGAGTTTGTCAAGTTTAGTAATTAAGGCAAGATTGAAGAGGCAGGTAAGACGTTGGCGCTTTCAGCTCTAGAACAAGGAGTTTAAACTTTAGTCAGGAAGCAATGGGGAGCCACTGACATTTTTTTTCTTTTAATCAAAGTCTTGTCTCAGAAAATTTATCTAGCAGTAATGTGTAATTTCAGTTAAAAGAAAAGAACTGGTTTGTATGAAACAAAGCTGCATTTATAAATAAGCCAATTACAGAGTTGATTCATTTCTAGTCTTTTTAGAAGGTAGTCAAAAGCCTGTTTTCAGATGCAATTAGATCCAGTAAGATAAACTTATCCAGTAAGATAAAAGTGTTCTATGAAGTGGGGTGAAATACTACATTTCATACTTTCTAAGATCATTTTTAAGGATCTTTCATGGCAGGCATCCTAGTGTCTTTCTCCACCTGAAACAATGCAGAAATTTCCCATTTCCTCTTTTCCCCCAATGCTTGGATAGAATAAATGTCTATAATGAAAAGACCTTCTTATCAGTCACCCTCTCAGATTTGTTCTTAATTTTACCAAATATTTGTATACCTCTGCAAAAGACTGCATTTGCCTGCCTTCTCCTTTAGTGGGAGAAACAGAAGGGAGCGCCGGCCTACCTCACAGGGTTGTTGTGAGGCCCCACTGGTACAAAGACAAAGTGCTGGGTAAATACTCAGAAAATGCTGATAATTGATTGATTGAGAAATGGGCTTGGTGTTGGTTGGCTGTTGGTGGAAACCTCTCTAGACTGGAAATGCAATGTTTTAATAATAAAGGCCATATAATAAGCCTGGCTATTGTCTTCCATGTGTGGTGTGCCTCGGGGAGTTCAGAGCAGTAAAATGGGTCCCACCTGCTACTATTAGGGAAATCACACTTCCTACATATTTACCTCACAGTGAAATCGTGTTTTTTAAAAGCAGCACTCCCGAGAGAAGCAGTATGTTCTCGTTGAGCCATATTACAAACCAGGAGGTTGGGAACATTCAGTCCGGCTATCACTGGACAAATCGGTGATCCTTTTGGTACCTCGGCCTCCTTTTGTTTTTTTTTTAAGATCTTATTTATGACAGAGAGAGACAGTGAGAGAAGGAACACAAGCAAGGGGGGATCTGGAGAAGGAGGAGCAGGGTGCCCCGATATGGGGTTCGATCCCAGGACCCTGGGATCATGACTGGAGCCGAAGGCAAACACTCAACCAACTGAGCCATCCAGATGCCACTGTACCTCAGCCTTCTGACGAGACCGCCTGAAGCTGCCAGGCCAAAAGAAGCTAACTGCTGGGTCAGCAACACACAAATATAGGGGACTCAGGAACACTCGTGACCAAAAGCTGTTACGAAAATAGTTTAAGAATGAGACGTTTGTCATGTCTTTCCCCGTTGTATTGACCAATGGGTTCCCCCCGAGGTCAAAGTTGCAAAGGGAGAAGTGTGTGTGTTGAGGAAGAATTCGTGGCTCCCGCTCCAGAAATCTGGTCACATCTCAGGTCACTTCCAGCTGAAGAACCTAGAAAAGATCGTATTTGATGCTATGTTGGTCTGGGGTGCTGTTTGAATCTCTTAGGCATTTTCAGGGTTTCGCCTGAGAAGTCTCGGACGTTTCAGCAGCCCTGACTGCTGTCATGTCTCTCTGAGCTTTTGGAAGGCCACAGTCTGGCTGTAGGGCTACACTGTGCCATGCTGTCTCATCCTGATCTGGACAGTGTGTGTCTTCAAGTGGAAAAAAAAAAAAGAACAAGTGTTTTTAACTCAGTGGAATTTTATTCTCTGATGAATTTATAAGTAAAGATAAAATAACATGTTGTAAGTTTTTTGTTTTGTTTTGAGGATGTATTTTGAGTTTCAGAGCAAGAATTTTCTCTACTTCTGACCTAAAACATGAAGAAAAGCTCAGGCTAGTCCTTAAAAAACATCAGTTCGTGCCATTAATTGAAAGCATTTCTTTTATCTGAAGTTGGGACTGAATCGGACTAGCTGCTCCCAAAGCTTAAAAGTTAGCACAATTTTCAAAATGAGAAAACTTTGAAACAGTTTTCCCCTTTTTTGCTGTATCTTTCGAATGCCAGGCAGAGCTTGCTGTGTTGAATCAAATTGAAGCATGCCCAGTGAAAAATAATAGCCCCTGGCTTGGGAACTAGACCTTTAGTTCGTTCGGAAACCAAAAGGATCCTGGCCCAGTTTTAGTGTATGGAAACCCTCCAAACCACCTTGGCTAGCCCCAGTATTGTAGAACTAGGCTATAGAACACGAGGGCTCAGTGCTCTCCGCAATGGTGGGAATCTGCTGTTATTTCTTAGCAGATCAAATCCATGGTGAATACTAGGGCACAGACTGTGTGGTCTAGTTCAGGCTGCAACATCAGCAAGAAAAGTTGAAGACCAAGTTCAGGAAAGCAAGGGAAACCACAAAGACTAAGCAGAGGGCAAGGGCTTGCTTGGGTAGCCACAGCAGCACATTTTAGACATTCAGAGAGATCCTTGCTTCTTTCTTTCTTACTGGCACAATTTCCCCACAGAAAGATTATAGAAGAATAAAGGGAGGAGGAAAGTCTTGACTCAAAAAGAGAAAAAAAGAAAAGATTATATAAAGTGATCATTTGTATGGCCTGGGACTTCCTAGTGTTTGCTGTGTACGCTTTCAATACATGTGACCCTTGATTCCTCATCATTTAACGAGGCTATATAATCCAAAAGACTATTAATGTGGTCCAATTTACCTACTATGATTCTGTAGGAAGAGGATAGGAAGGCTTAGGGAATACTTGTACTCCATTCTGTTCTTGCAGTGTTCGCTCATTTTCTTCTACTAAAAGCCTGTTTTATTCTCTTTCTAGGTAACAGTATGACTAAATACACAGAGAAGCTAGAAGAGATCAAAAAAAGTGAGTAACACTATTGAGGTTCTGGGATAATGGAGCCCTGAAGTTCTAGAAGTAGGTTATTAACAACCTTAGCCCCGTCCTACAGCTGACAGGCATGGAGAGCTATGGGAGGCGGGCGAGCCTGGCAGGTGCCAAGGAGGATGTGGGAAACCCATGTTCCATCCCAGCCAGCTGCTAAGGTTGTCGCCTGAGGGCTGAGTTCTGCCCAACTAACATCCCACAGGAGATGTTAGTGTTAGAATGCAGAATGAGCTCTCTAGTTAGGCAGTGAGCATCCCAGCTTCTTGTTTCACTGGACTGCAATCTCCACGACCTTTTTCAAAGTCATGATCTTTCCTGTCTTCTTCGTTTTTTCTATGCCTGAGATAGTAAGCATACCACCTCTCCTTTCATAGCCTCCTTTGGCGTATAAATTAGTCGGTTATTCATGAAAGACGTGGAGGGGCGAGAGGGAACAAGCTTAGTCTTAAGTGGTGCTGCCATGCCTTCTGAATTCATTGCATTCTGCTTTCCTTTAATTAAAAATCATATTTCATGCACGTCCTTTTTACAAAGTAATCTGCTTCCAAGATAAGCTACTAGTCACCAAGTGCATCGCCCTTGCACAAAATCTTAATTTTTCAACTTGTGTCCAAAATGGATGGAAAGTGTACACAACCAAGGCCAGAACGAAAGAAGTAGAAACATCTGTTTCCTAAGATGGATTTGTCCATCTCCTCAGTAGAGGAACCCAGTGCCAGGGGAGTAGTTAGCTAATGGGAGGCAAGAGGCCCTCTAATGGTTCCCAGTTCAGAACTTCACTCTGGTAATACACATCCTTTGGGAAGAGAATATTACAAACCCAGAATTCACCATAACTTCTGTTTTTATAACAGGCCTTTTAATTTAAATGATAATGTTTCTGCTTCTTTTGAATTGCTGTGGTATTAAGAAACCCCAGCCAATAGTGTGGGGACTCCGGGGCGGCTTTATGCTGTGACCCTGCTGGTTGCCGTGTTCGGCTGTAAGGGCTGTTACAGACATTTGTTTTTTCCTGTGTAATTGTCACACCATCCTTTTCTTCTTCAATCATTTATAGCACATTTTGTACTTTTATTATACTTTACATTACATAAGTATACTTATAGAGAGAGAGAGAGGGAGAGCGAGAGAGAGAGCATATTTTACCATTTTAAACTTATTTAGAAAAAAATCTCATTACTCACCCATGCCTCATTGTTGTCATCCTTAGTTCATCCACAGCAGGTAAAATTCAGCCGGCTTGCTTCTGGTTGGGCCTACAATCCCTTTTGCCTCCTATCCATTCGAAGCTTAGTGTAAGCTCTCATGTCCACACCAAGATTTGTCCTCTGAAAATGTCCCATTCCACGTAGATTGCGGAACCCTGTTTAAAACATTTCTTAAAAGCACAATGTGGGGGCATTGGGTGGCTCAGTGGGTTGGGCTTCTGCCTTCGGCTCGGGTCATAGTCTCAGGGTCCTGGGATCGAGCCCCACATCGGGCTCTTTGCTCAGCGGGGAGCCTGCTTCCCCCTCTCTCTCTGCCTGCCTCTGTCCCGACTTGTGATCTTTCTCTCTGTAAAATGAATAAATAAAATCTTTAAAAAAAAAAAAAAAAGCACAATGTGGTTTCTCTAATATCTAAACTTTAAATGGAACTTGTTTCCCCACCCTCTCCCCCACCACACACCCAAATACCTCTAGATAAAGTCCTTGAAAATGTTTGCTTCCCTCTTGAGAAGTTTTGGCCTTCCTTTTAGTAAGACAGGAGGCTCCTCTCACTTTGTTTCACACACTTTGTGCTGATTCCCTGACTAGAATTACTTCAGATTCTGGTTTGAGATCTACATTTTGGAAGCTCTTCCCTTCTCTTTCCCCATTTTCTGCTGTAGATGTTCTTTTGGGTCACAAGGGAGGAGAATATTGCCTTGTTTTGTGACACCCTAGACCCCTCACTTTTCTCGGGTTACCTTAGATGCCATGTCTTTCTGTGAAATCACAAACCTTGTTCTCTTACTTCCTTTGATTTGTCTTCCACTGTGAACCCAACTTCCCTTTGCTACTAACGTGTTTTAACAGAACCCTGAAAACGCAGAATTCCTTTGTAATCTGAATATTCTTTCTGCTCTGTCTCAGGAAAATAGACACTCTGTGTCTATTGACTGCTCACAAAGCCCATTCTTGGCTTCTGGTGGTTGGATGACACTAGCTGAACCCAGTGTGAAGCATCCTAGATAGTCAGGTCTCTGTCCTTCCAGTAACTCGAGAGAGCCAGCCCGAGACTCCGTACTTACCGGAGAAGCAAAACTTGATAACATATCTGAAACTAGAATTTTTTTGTCTTCATCCCGGAGTTTGGGAGAAGTGAGGGTAGCAGAAGCTCCATTCTTAAAGCTCTGTTCGCCCTTGCAAGGACAGACTGACAGAGCTTTCCAAGTCAGCCTTTTTAATAAACTTTAAAACTTACTAGTAAAACGTCCAGGTCGATCTTTTATCTCTGAGTAAGAATGTCAGAGAGTCCTAACGATGGCTGTCCTTCTAAACAAGAACCAGGTATGTAGAGTTCAGGTTCAAATGTACAGCGGGATTCTGAGTGCCTATGAGAGGATCCTAGATATACCAGTCAGCAGAATAGACGAGAGCCTGTTTTTCATTTGAGATCATTTCTACTTTGTCAAAGGGGATTTGGATGGGTACATTTTGTACTGGGAATGTGAAGAAGTGGAGAAGTATTTCAAACTATGTAACTATTTATCAGTGGAGAAATGCCACAGAGCAAGCTACTTGAAAATTGTTGACTCTCTTGATTGGTTTATTTAATTGCCACTGTGATGGATATAAATGACTTTTGGTGGGCAGGTTGGTGGTAGTCTTGGGTCTGCGTCCTCATGGGTCTTAGGAGCTCCTTTGTATCTAGGTTTGTTAGCTTGTTGTATCCAGAAGAAGCTATTATGAGACTTATCTAGAAGTTATGGTTAGTTATTAGCCACCTGTCTCTCTTTGAGACATAGGAGAGCAGAGAAGCTTGAATTCACTGTAACAAAGAGTCTTGGTATAGTGACAGAAGTCTGGTTGTTTGTTTGTTTGTTTTTTTTTTAAGATGTTATTTATTTGACAGACAGAGATCACAAGTAGGCAGAGAGGCAGGCAGAGATAGAGGAAGGGAAGCAGTCTCCCTGCGGAGCAGAGAGCCCGACATGAGGCTCCATCCCAGGATTCTGGGATCATGACCTGAGCCGAAGGCAGAGGCTTAACCCACTGAACCACCCAGGTGCCCCCAGAAGTCTAGTTTTTAAAGTACTATGATTTCCTGACTCTTGAGTCATAAGGTGTTTTGGTCAACCAAGCTAACACCCTCCAAAGGGTTCATTCTGTGTTGGTTTCTGGAAAATTCATGGAAATGATTAGTAACACCTAGTAACACCAGGTAAATAATTTTAAATACCTTTAATCCTTTCCTTTGTTGCTAGGAGTCTTGGTTTATGCGACTTCTACCCTGCAAAGGCCATAGTAATTATCCACCTAACCTTGAGTAATTCGGGATTAATGAGGAAGTACTTAAAGAATCATGGCGCCAATATAAAAATGTAGAGATGAAGGGGAGCATGAGGGTGGGTGGGAGCTCCATGCTGAAAACTCTTCAGAATTGGCAGTTATCTTCAGGAAATTTTAAGGAAGCTAACTTTTAACATGCCTCTGTGGGACAGATACTAGATCGTGTGAGACTGGCTAAATTTTAAGACCTTTCAATGTGATATGAAGAACCGTTAACAACAAACAAGCATAAAAGTTGTCCCCATTTGAGTCATGTCTCAGGACTGTCAAGATAGAGCTGAATAAATACTGATGTTTCAGGAGGATGATTTTTCTTTTAAACTGTGGTTAAAAAGAAAACAACAAAAAGACAAACAAAAAACACCTAACATAAAATGTACCATCTTCACCATTTTTATTTTTTTTAATTTATTTATATTTATATTTTTTAAAGATTTTATTTATTTATTTGACAGACAGAGATCACAAGTAGGCAGAGAGGCAGGCAGAGAGAGAGGAGGAAGCAGGCTCCCCATGGAGCAGAGAACCCAATGTGGGGCCCGATCCCAGGACTCTGGGATCATGACCTGAGCCAAAGGCAGAGGCTTTAACCCACTGAGCCACCCAGATGACCCACTCTTCACCATTTTTAAATGTGACACTGCTGCACAATAGATCTCGGGAACTTTTTCATCTTGGAACACTGAGTAGGTGGATTTTTACGGAAGTGGAGTCGCAGAGAAACTGATAGAAAAGATTATCAGCACCAGGCCTAACTTTGTTCCCAGTGCAGTGGCAGTGGCAGTGGCGGTGGTGATTGGGGCAGAGGTGGGGGGAGGTTGTCCTGTGTCTCCAGCATAATTTGTAACCACAGGAACAGATCCGGGCAGAGTTAGAATAATAGGGTGTGAATGTCTTACCAGCTGTTTGACCTGGGGCAACTGAGCTTCTCTGGGTCTCTGTCCTCATTTGCAAAATGCAGGCGTTTATTCCCCCTTACCCTCTTTGTTGGGAAAAGGATTTCAAGTGTCTTATAAAATGCACGTACTACAACAGTGGTCAAAAGGAAGAAAGACAGCAGAAGTAAAAGGGGGAAGATGGTAAGCAGATAGAAAAAATGCAAGGGGTAAAGTCACCAGACACAAAAAGATGACTTATAAATTGACTTTAGGCTTCCTGCCAGCCAAAGCAAAGGTGGGAATGTAGAGGTGATAAAAATGTGTGGCACACTTCATTTTGACCGTACTGTGAGGATCCTATATGAGATAAGATATGTAAAAGCAAATAAATCACTTGAAAATTACACTGTCTAACTTGATGGGTAGAAAGAATGAGTACCTCTAAGAAAAATATACCTAGAAAATTACTTGTCCTATCCTGCTTTTCAGATTATAGATACAAAAAGGATGAGCTTTTCAAGAGACTAAAAGTTACAACTTTTGCCCAGCTGGTAAGTTTAACTAAAATCCTTTGGAGTAAAGACTCTAATCTATGCTGGTTTATGTGAATATTTCTAATGCCACGCTAGGTAATGTTTGCAGAAGAGTTCCTTCTGATTCTTTACACCTTCGGGAGGATTGATGTGTGGTATGTGTGCTCGCTCAAGGGTAGTATGAACAGTCTTCTCTGGTAAGAATTTTATAAAGTGCACATTCTGCCTTTCAGTCATCACGCTATGGCTTAGGTTTGGTTGTTGTTGTTGTTGTTTTTTCCTTGCACCCTTTAACTTAATATTTAGAATCTAGAATTGTGGTCTTTGGATTGTTTGGCTGTTTTTCTCTATGAAACCAGGTGATTGCTATGGGCTATTTGTTACTTTGGGAAAGTCACTTTCTTCTTTTGTTTGAAAATTACGGACAAAGTGTCTCTCAGGCCCCCCAAACATGAGTTTCACTGATGTACCTCAGATGGATCTTGGGTCTTAGGAGCTGAGCTGTGAAAAGTGCTTTAAAAACTATGTGTCGGTATACAGTGATGTGCTGAATATGTTTATAATTACATTTATTTACTCATTGAATGTAGAGTTGTTGATTCAGTTCTGTCATTGCAAGTACTGCACATTGAGACTGAAATATATATGATTATTTATTCATGTTTCTCGTCCATAATTGCCCTTTTGGTCTTTTTAGTTTATTATGTGATGTTTTAAATGAAGCTTTTTTTTCTGGAACCATCATTTGCGTGCGGTATTATTACCACTCCCAAAACAAGGAGGCCTAAGATTTAGTCTCCAATGGAGGACACTGACGTCTCCTTAAACCCAGAGATCTTTTATGTTTGATGTTTCCTCATCTTTTATAAAAGATAGAATTGCCTCTGTTTAAAGACAAACATACATGCCTCTCTACATTTCATTCTTTCTTCTATCAGGTCATCCAAGTTGCTTCCCTATCTGATCAGACACTGGAAGTGACAGCTGAAGAGATTCAAAGGCTGGAAGGTAATGGGAATCGAGGATGTGGGGTAGATAAGTCATTGACCATTTGACCGAAGTGCTTGCCCCGTCTGCTTCTGCTTCGCTGTTGTGTTCACAGAGAACTGGGACTTTGATGGATCTATTTGCAATTCGATTGTTACTCTCTGAGAAACTCTATCTGGTGCTTTAATTGTTAATTCTTATTTATTTTCAAAAGCCATCTGGTTTTCTGGCTCTAACGTTTGTAGTTTTAAATGTTTTTGATGTGTTTAATATACTAATTACTTTCCAACAAATATTTTTAGTGCCTTCTCTATACGCATAGGTCACAGTATTAGGTGCTAGGAGACCACAGAGATGAACAACGCCCGCTCTGCTTACATGGAGCTGGTAGCCGCAAGTGCACACGCACACACGTATGTATGCTGGATGAGAAGAGCGGGAACAGAAGCACAAAATCATGAATGTGACAGAAATTCATAATGGAGAGCTGGAGAGAAGCCATCATTTGTTGAATATATATTGCTAAGTCCTGCACTCGAGTTTTCTTATTTAATCTTATCAAAAACTCTAGAAGGTACACTTTAGAGATGAGAAGCCCAAGCCTCAGAGGTTACATTACTTGCTCAAGGTGACACAGCCAGTAAGGAATGGGCTCAGGATACACAGATTTGCAGGTGTCTGGTAACAATCATTGTCTTTGCTGTGGGAGTTCTGAGGAAGGAAAGGTACTTTCCAGTTAGAAAACGGAGGTAGGCTTTCTTAAAAAACTTTTGAACTAGGCCATAAAGGAGGGTAGCATCTCAACAGGGTGCAAGTTAAGGGTGAGGTTCTTGCAACCTGAGCAAAGAAAGGCATGCGGAGAATGAGAAGCTCCAAGCGAGTTTGGGCAACATGTCATCCAGCCTGGTGGCCATGGGGTGGGTGGGGGTTGGGGGTGGAATGGGTGCTGGATTGGAGATAGGGCCAGGAAGATAGGCTTCTAGAAGCTCCAGGTTTCCTTTCTGAAACACTGAGTGGAAAATAAAACCTCTTAGTTGTACTCTCATGAAAAAGAATACACAGAGTTAAGGTCTTTATTTTATCCTGAGGTACTCAATCACCAATGTGCGGCTGTTTACTGAAGGGAAATGTGTTCTGTGAAGGTTGATGGAGGCCAGGAATCTGACTTCTGATTTCAAGACAAGTTTCTCAGGAAGTCCCGAGCCCTGGTTTTGTGCGACTTAACTGTCATCTCCCTGGGCTTGTTTTTGTTAGGGAGGATAAAGAGCATCTGACAAAGACAGGAATTTATCTCTGACAGATGCCTCTCACACGGCAGAGAAATAAGGGCTCTTTGTAACAGAGATAATTGAGTCTCCTCACAGAAGTACTCCCAATTTTAACCTGGTTATATGAGTACCTGGATTTGGTCCTTTAATTCATTGCAATTGCAGCACTGGAACATATGGGCACATGCAATTTTCTCTTCTGAGATGAATTTGCACAGCAAAATAGGCTCTTATAAAGTAGGACACCATAATGTGTGAGTAATATTAGTGTTTTTCTAGTGCTCTACACAGAATAATAACTCACTCAGGAATGCCTGTAGAACAGATTGTATGCATATTGGCTATTTTTGAAGGAATTTTTTAAAAAATCTCCTTTTGTAAGTTTATTGTTTTTTTTCCTGACTTAAAAAGTGTATTTCTAGAAAATTAGAAAACGGCAAAAAAAAAAAAAAAAAAAACCCTATATAAAGAAAATTAAATAATCCCTGCTAACATTTTGCTCTATTTTACCCGTATCTAACTGCCCAGCCAAATCCCTTCTCTTTGGGCATGCTTGTGAATTGTGCTGTTTCAAATTAACATTTTATCATGCATACTATCCTATGTCATTAAATGGGCTTCAAAACCTGAATTATGAAGGTTATGTTGTCATATAATGCCTGTCCTGTGAATATACCATAATTTATTTAATTATTCTCCTATTGGACATTACAGTTTTTCTAATTTCTCACTTTTATAAAACAATGCTGTAATGTAAATACATAAACGTCCGTGTGCTTCTGACTATTCCCTGAAGATAAATTGCTGCAGATGGTCAAATGATAGAACCATTTTAAGATGCTGGATTCCACATTATCTCCAGAATGGTTCTTCCTATTCGCATTCCCAACAAATAAAGGAGAAGACCTGTTTCTCTTCATCCTTGGCATTGCGGGATAATTATCATTTTTGCAAACGTTTGCCAATTTGGTAGATGAAAAGTGGTATCTAATAATTTTCCTTTGAATCTCTCTGATCATGAAATAGACCTTTGTGGTACATATATATTTGTTGGTCATACCTGTTTCTTCTGAGAACATTATATGTCCTTCCCCATTTTTTTCCTCTTGTGGTATGTCCATCTTTTACTGATTTGTAAAAGCTCTGTATATTAGGATATCTTGAAATATTGGAAAGCAGTACAGCCTTGAAAATGAATGAGAAAAGGCTTTACTTAATGATTTGGAACAGTTTTCAAGCTGTATCGTTAAGTAAAAATAAAACAGCAACAAAACAAAAAACCAAAGTGTAGAGCAGTATGAATGGCATGCTCCTGATATGTAAAAAGGAGAAGAAATAAAACAGATGCTAAAGTCCATGGTTATTTTTTTTCTGGAAGGAGACAGAAATCTCTGAATGCAGTTCCCTTGGGAGAGGAGCCTGAGGGCCTATGGGTCTGCAGTGGGAAGGGACTTCCCTGTCCCTATTAATAGTTTTATCTTGTTTGCATTTTTACCTTGTGCACAGGAGCTTTTTTCAATTAAAGCACTAGGTAATTAAAAAACACTTTGTAAATTAAGTATATTAACCTTTTCTCATGCATCTGGGTCATAGATATTTTTCCTAATTTGTTACTCACCTTTTAATTTTCATGTTGGTTTTTGACATACACGAGGTTTGTTGCATTTTTACAAGATTAAATCTATTAGCCTTTCATGTTGTGTTCTCTTTTATTGCCTGAGGCTCATAAAGTCCAAAACAAGATAAATGATTCACCTATACTTTCTTCTGTTAGCTTTGTTGTTTGTTTGGTTTCCGACATCAATCTATTTGTTAATATTTTGGTATATGATGCGAGGGGGTTTTCTAATTTGATTTTTCTAGATAGTAGGCACAATATCCCACTATCATCTACTCAGTCGTTCTCCCTTTACCCACTGATTTGTGATGTTACCTTTAACATATATATTCTCTTTTTATGTATATTCTGGGTTTTATTTCTGTGTTCTCATACTCCATTGTTCTGGTTTGTGGTTCAGCATTCTTTTGGTCATTTATCTTTGCAATATATGTTACTATTTGCTAAGGTATAGTCTCTAAATTACCCATATGTATGAATGTGTGTCTGTGTGTGTATATATGATATAAATATAAAATATTTACATATATTTTATATTACACGTGTATAATATTTTATATATATAAATATTTTTTTCTCATCTTTAAAATCCCTTTAAGCTTTTCAGAAATCCCATTGGGATTGTTTTATGTCTAAAAATTAAGTTTGGAAAGAATTAATACCATTTCACTTTTAGTCAGCCAGTCAGGAATGTGAAGGTACATCACTGTCTTCATTCAGATTGTCTTTAATGTCTCTTAAGTAAAATTTATAGAAGACCTATAAAGGTTGTAAGTTTTTACAGGTCCTTTACATGTCTTAATAGGCTTATCTTCGAGGAGAGGATATCTTATATTTGCAGTTGTTACTGTAAACGAGATGCTGATCATATTCCTTTCTAATTGGTATATTTTTAAAAAGTAGTTTTTTAGTATTTCTTTTTTTTTTAATTTAACCACATACTTATTTCCCTTATGCTCATAGGATTCTTCTGAAGTTTCTTGGTATATATATATCATATGCAAAGTGAATGTTAATATTCTCTTCAATAACTAGGCCTCTGAGTTCTATTTCTTCTCTCACTATACCAGTTAGAATAGCGAATTCTCAAACTTTTTGGTATCGTCTCCCTCCGCACTCTGAAATTGAGGACCTCAAAGAATTTTGATTTATGGACATTATATCAGCTAATATTTAGGATATTAAAAATTTTAACTGAGAACTTAAAAATATTTATTTACTATTTCATTTACAAATAGTGATACTGAACCCACTGCAAACATAAATAACATTTTTATGCAAAATAGTTGTATTTCCAAAACGAAAAAAAAGTTTACTGAGCATAATATCGTTTTACATTTTTTTTTAAATCTCGATGTCTGATTGAATAGTAGACAGCTGATTCTCATGGCTTCTGCATTCAGTCCATTGCAATATGCTGTTTGGGTTGAAGTACATGGAGAAGATCTAGCCTCACATGGATCTGTAGTTGAAAAAGGGAGAATCTTTTAATAGCCCTTTCAGATAATTGTGGATACATATCTTCAGTACTATGCTAAAACCTGACAACCCATAGCTTCTTAAAGGTTAGCTGTAATGTGGAACCTGAAACCATATCAATGCGGGTTTCATACTCTGTTCCATTAAACCCATCGGTCTGTCGTGTACTTTGAATTAATCTTCTTACCCATGCATGATTTTATAACATCATCCATTGGTCATTTGGAAAAGATCGATTCACCGAGTTATGAAGATCTTCCAAACATTGACAAATTTCATTCATTACACAATATCCAAAATATATATATATATTTATTAAACTCACCACCTATCTTATCAGAAAAATCATTAAGTGCAGGGAGGCAGTCAAGCTCCTGGTGGCACGAACAGGATTTCCAAAATTCTGATTTTTTTTTTTTTTTCAAAATTGAATCATCACAACAGATACCATCAGTTGTTTTCCTTGAAATGACAATCCGCTTAGATCATTTTTGAGAAAATGTCTGCCACATGCACGAGTCTAAGTAACTATAATTTTTCTGTCAGTTTTCCTTCCAAGTAAAAATGGTGTTCAGGGCAAAAGCAGCACTAATCACACTAATACTTTCCCTTGAGACAAGCATGGTGCGTCTTGGTTTGGAGCCGAGTTGCTATATGCGGATCCCCATTTCATCCCACGGAATATTCAAAAGGTGTATATTTAAAGATGAGATTTAATAGAATCATGATTATGGCTCCCTTGGGGACTTTTTCCCAATGTGACTGTCCTGTTTATGAACTGAGCGCATCCATGATGGTGAACAAATATGACGGTCACTAATAAAACTCGGTGCCTCTGCCCTGATTGTGGCTCAGGTGCTCTCAGTTTGGCCCCCATCACTTTGGCACCATTCATGCAAGTATCAACACAGTAGGAGAGACCTCGCAGGTGCCCCTGAACAGGTCTCAGGGACTCCTGGGGTCCTAGATGTTAGAACTTCCGGGACAGTTTTAAAACCGTGATGGAATTTCCCTGTCTTGACCTAATTTCAAGGGGGCTGCCGCACTCGTGAATACACCCGGAGGTCAACGTCACTTATTTATCCCTTTGCAAATCTTAGACCATGAGTCCTCGACGACTTCAGAGCCCGATGACAGGGAAATCAGTGCCAGGACCAACGGGAAGGGGAGCCTCGGGGAGCAGTCGCCAAGCCCCATGCAGGTCCTAAGCAGCACGGGAGCAGGGGACTCCAGCCGCTCGACTCTGCAGAGGTACACTTATCGCTCCTCGGGTCCAGGGTTTTCCCTGCATTTGACTTCATACTCATTTGGGTAACAGTTTCAGTGATTTAGTCGCCGTAGAAACAGACTGGCAGTAGTCAAGTCCTGCATTTTCACTGCAGCCCTTCTAATTTTCTCTTGGTATAAATGCCACCGCCTGAATCTTTTCACAGCATCTTAGCGAGGATGAGAGTATATTGCTAGGAGAGCATTCATTTCTACTCCCTAATTCCAGCCTTCTCAGCCTTCCTGGATGCAGGTTTGCTATTAGGACTTAGCTTTACAACTACTATCTTCTGATTCCCACTCCCGCCCCCTTTACTGTCTGCCGCAGCTTATAATTACCCTGTCTGGAATCAGAAGAAAAATAGAGTGCCATACGCCCTGCTCTGATATTACGCAGGTGCAAAGGAGCGTGAAAGCAGCCTCTGGCGTCAGTTCTCCAACGGCACGGGACTGGTCCTCCTTGCTGCATAGACTACGATGCAACACTTTCTCACAGATATTAGGTGTTGATTATAGGTTGGTGCTCATTTTCAGCACACGACCATCCCTTCTACAAGCAAAACAGTTGTGCCAGAGAAACTAGGTCTGCTAGAGAATGAATTGCTATCATCAGTACCACTATTATTTTTTTAAGATTTAATTTATTTGAGAGAGCACAAGTGGAGGGAGAGGGGCAGAGGGGGAGGGAGAAGCAGACATCCCCATTTAGCAGGGAGCCCCATGCGGGACTTGATCCCAGGACCCTGGGATCATGAACGCAGCCGAAGGCAGACTCTTAACTGACTGAGCCACCCAGGTGCCCCAGTACTGCTATTATTTTTTTTATAACTATTTCACGCAAGAACTCTAAAATCGGAATTAGCAACATGGACCAACAAGACTTCCACTGAGGGTGCAGCTTCATAGGAATAGATTTTCTTCTTCTTTGGTGCGACAAAACGGGCCCTTGCTGGCATCTCGTTACAACACAAACAGGTCTAAGTGCAGAATTTGATTTTCCCGTGTGGGGAGAGGAGCCGTCAGGGGACGCGTCAGATTTGCCTGGGAAGGGCGTCCTCTTACTTCAGTACAGGCATTTCACTCCTTGCCATTTTGTTCGTAACACCCACTCCTCTTAAGCCTTTGATTCATATTTTTTTTTTAACCACATTTTGTCTGTAATCTTTAATATGGCAACCAGTTTAAGACCTTAGAAACATAACTGTCAATGGCGAGCTCATTCATTTAATCCTAGTGTTTCCTCTGTCTCGTTATGTGAATGTCACCAAATCTAAAAGCCTCTTCAGCCTCAACACTGTCACCTATAAACTGGGAATAAGTACAGATAACTTTTGAAGACATTAAGGGTCGAAATACCTATCGTATAAGTCGTTGTATAAATAGATGAGAAACATTAAAATGATATTGGGTTTTTTGTTTTTTTTTTTTTAATTTTATTTATTTATTTGACACAGAAAAGGAACACAAGCAGGGGGAGTAAAAGAGGGAGAAGCAGGCTTCCCGCTGAGCAGGGAGCCCAGTGCGGGGCTCGATCCCAGGACCCTGAGGTCATGACCTGAGCCAAAGGCAGATGCTTAATGTCTGAGCCACCCAGGCGCCCCACAATGTTGATTTCTAGTGCATCTAATGTACATAGAAAGCCTGCCTTTTTCTTGTGCTACCAACCTTACTCTTTCCCATTTTGTTCTGATTTCTTACACTCCTCACAATTCCATTAGATTAACTGTTGGCCTCTTTCTTTCTCTGAATGCTGTCCTTGTTGCTGGAGGTGGCATGTGCCCAACGGTTTCTGCCCCCTCAGCCATGCTAATGACCTAACATGCATTCTCTGAAGGTGAGTATGGGTGGACGCCTGGGTGCCTTCCTCGGGGCCCAGGGTGCTAGAATAGGAATCCATACGGCCATGCATTCAGAGGCAGAACTGAGACACCATTTCCATTTTCCTTTTTCTTTGAAGTACCCTTTGAAAAGACACTGAGCACTTTCTGACTTTTCTGAAGAAATGCATTTGACCTTGAAGGCACTCACCCCTGACTAGTTTCTGCCAACCTTCTTTTCACTTGCAGCGTCATCAGTGGTGTTGGGGAACTGGATCTAGACAAAGGGCTAGTGAAGAAAGCAGAGCCCACCGCCAAAGACAAACCTTACCCCGACTGCCCCTTCCTGCTACTAGATGTGCGAGACAGAGATTCTTACCAGCAGTGCCACATTATTGGA
Organism: Mustela lutreola; assembly: GCF_030435805.1. Lineage (NCBI taxonomy): Eukaryota > Metazoa > Chordata > Mammalia > Carnivora > Mustelidae > Mustela > Mustela lutreola. Next base: position 180,736,385 of record NC_081293.1, on the reverse strand, counting down.
GGTAAGAGAGGGAGGAGGCGTTCTAGCGTCTCATTCCAAGAACAGAGCCTGTTCTAGAGTCCTGGCAGGCCGGAGCCACACCCCAGGGGCAGCAGTTAAAGAGATTTTCTGTTAGTGGGATCCCTTATGGGAATCTGGAATTGGGCTCTGCCATAATGCTCTTGAGAGAGGCTGGTGACGTTCCCAGATGGCTCTGGGGCCCAGTGCTAAACATCCTCAAAGGTGACATGAAGCTTCCTAATGTGTTCATAGTGCTCTGTTTCTGTTCTCTCAAAAAAGTATTTAGGTTTATGGCTGGTGGATTTTGCAAGTATGTTTCTTTGAGCTTTTAAACTTTAAACCAGCTGGGAATTTGGGGCCAAGTTGTACAGAGAGCTACAAACTGCCTGAGCTTTTTCTTCTCTTTGCAGCTTACAGTTACCCAATTGCAACTCTGTCTAGAACAATGAACCCTTATTCAAATGACATTCTTGAATATGTATCCTTTGTTGCATTTTAAGGAGTTGGGTGGTTTGAGGACTGTAAGAGTCAAACTTATCATGAATCATGCTTGTAGGGAAAAAAAAAACTCTGTAAAGGACCTTTGATATTAATTAGCTTACTTAGCATATTTCAGAATTTGGATTCTTAGCTGTTGCTGAGTACCCTGACCAGCCTGGCAGATGCTTCCAAGCTATCCCGCAGTGGGCCAAAAAACATTAGGTTAAAGTCTGTGATCTGTTGAGAGTTAGTCCTAAGACCTTTTTTCCCCCCAAGAAAGCTTTCCCAACTAAAACTTCAGAGGTAAATTTTTTTTTCTTTCTGTCTTAAATTTTTTCTTTCTTAAAATTTTACTTAACTTTTTTGCTCATAAAAATGACACGAATAGAAAATAATTTAAGCACTGAAAAATATAGAAAAGATTGATAATCGTACAACTGAACAACTCTGATTATGTTTTTTTCATATTTTATTTCTAGTTGTCTTCTCTGTATTCCTTTTAACAAAGGAGAAATCATACTGGAGATATAATTTAGTATTTTGACTTTTCCTTAGTTCATAGTACAGTGTATTTCTCCAGGCTAATCCAAGCTCTTTATAAACTTCATTTTTGATGCAGCACATTATCTCGTCTTACTATATACTATACTATGATTTACTAAACTCTTCCTCTCTAATGGGCTTTTAGGTGGGTCTCCTTTTTTTTACTAGCATAAATAAGCCTGCAGTGGACCCATAGGACAGAGGTTTTCTATTTCCTCACCTGTGAATGGAGCTTGTCATACCTTTCAGGGCCGTGAGGATAAAAGAGCTAAAGGGTGTGGGGTGTGGAGCTGGTGCTGTCTTGGACCATGGTGATACTCGTTTATTTAAAAAAAAAAAAAAAAGAAGAATACCAGCTCATGTGGTTTCCATGACAAGAAAAAAAAAAAAAAACAAACAGAGAGTACAGATGTGCAGAATAAAGAGTGGGGTTGTCCAACGCTCTCTGAACTCAGGAAGGTGACCCCAGACCATTCCTTGTTCCTTGTGGGTTTCTAGGTAGTCTAGTGTGGGTGAACCTTAACTCCTGTGACTCTTAGAAAAATGCCCATGGCAAGGTCATCATTCTGTATGACGATGACGAGAGGCTGGCCAGCCAGGCAGCCACCACCATGTGTGAGCGGGGCTTCGAGAACCTCTTCATGCTTTCCGGAGGTGAGTGGGCTGTACCCTGTTTGGGATTGAAAACAAGATATTTGGACTCACAACCCTTCAACCCCCTCCCCTATCACCCTTTTCCTGTGCACGCTCAGAATTGCGAATTCTGGAAGGAGAGAGAACCACGCTGGCTGCAAGGGGTCAGGAGTTCTATGAAACTTCTCTTAGCTCCGTCAGCACATGTTTTTAATTCCTGAAATACTGCTGTTGCTATAGGACTCTGGGAGAAAAACCTTAAAGCTGAAGACTGGAGCGAAAGGATTTCTGGTGGAATTCTCAGAATCCCGCCTAACCGTGGACATTTTCTGGTCTAATCTGCTTCATGGTGAAGCATTTAAGATGTCCCGTCCTTGCGTTGGCTCAGACTGGGAGACCAAAGATGAGGAGACGTGCAGCTGCCTTCTCAGGCCCTCGCCTCACCACGTTAACACTGCTTTTTCTGATGCTCTTTCACACCCAGGTCTAAAAGTCTTAGCTCAGAAATTCCCAGAAGGACTGATTACGGGTTCCCTGCCAGCGTCTTGCCAGCAGGCCCTTCCTCCTGGCTCTGCCCGGAAACGATCGAGCCCCAAAGTGCCACCCCTGCCAGCTGAGAATAAATGGAGATTTACCCCAGAAGACTTAAAAAAGATAGAATATTACCTGGAAGAGGAGCAGGGTCCTGCAGACAATCCTAGTAAGATATTTGGACCTTTAGAGATCATGTTTTCCGTAGACCTTTGAGATTTGCAGCTTTGAACATCACCTCCTCGTACGAAAAGTTTGTTCTCTTATATTCAGTCTTAAAATATTTGTAGGGGATGGGGAGTGTGCGGGTGCTGTGCGGGGAGGGGTGGGACAAGGGGTGGTGATCCTAGGTTGTGGGAAGAATTAGACATTGCATATAGACAGAGAAAGAGAAAGGGTTTATCAGTCGGATAGCGTACGTATTCCAAGCAGAGCGGAGGGGCTAAGTTGACGCACAAGGATTTCCTCTCCGATGGGCTTTGTTTCCCTCTGTGGCTTCTGGGCACCTTGAAACCCCGTCTAGCCTTCCCGTGAGCACACTACTTTCTCTTCTCTTTCCCCTAATCCCTCCTGTATCCATTTCTACCAAGTATGAAGGTCAGGCTAGGCTGGTTGGGGATAACAGAGAGGAAGGCGGGGGGAGCAAAAGCTCTCTGGGCTGCCTTTCCTTCTGGCCCCTTCCCCACCTTCAGGCTGATCTCAAGGAGGAGGAGTAGGTTTTAGCCTAAAGTAGACCCTGAATAGGACTTCATTAGCTTAAAAGTGGTTGTACGCTAAGACTTCATTAACGTGAAAGTGTACTTGGCAGATCGTGCCCAGAGTCATTCTTGCAGCTCTGCCTCTGCTTTCTCGCTCCCTCAGGCCGCCTGAGCCAAGCTAACACCTCTGGAAGAGACTCCAAGGTTCCAGGCACCCGCAGCGGTCAGAGCCTACCTGCCGGGGTCCCCACCGGCCCCCCGAACCCTCGCTCGCTCAACAGCGGCCACCTGCAAGGCAAGCCCTGGAAGTAAAGACTTTGTCTGTCTTAGTCGAATAAATACTTTTTCTCCTTTTGGAACTGCCCAGGGGTTCCAAGTTGGTCATTTTCAGAAACTGCTGCACAGGAAAGACCCCCCTGCGTGTGACAGGCCCTCTTCCCTCTGCCCCGGGGCCAGCACTTGCCTGCACTCAGCTCGGAAGGAGTTTTACAAAAACCAGAGGCATGACAGGCTCTAGCGTCCTCCCTGTTGTTTACAGAATATTTAAGTTTCTGAAACTGAGCAGGAAAAAAAAAAGTCTAATGTTTTAGGTCCTTTAAAAAAAAAAAAAAAAAATGGCCCAGCTTGTATTGGGTCATATCTTGCATTGTTTTGTAAATTCTTCAGTCCCATCTGGTATGTTCTTCCCAGGCAGTTCTTTTTCACTCAGTGATCTTGGTTTCATGAAGATTCTCCAGGTGGATTTTGTAGCAGCCATCTCGGGGTTGGGGGCTGTGGAAGGTTGGGGGAGTGGGTGCTTCTCATCTCTCAGCACCCCCTAGCCGTGGGCCCACTGGTCTGTTATGAGTTGGGAGGCGACGGGGGACACCTGGAGCATTGCTTGGTTTTCGGGTGTGTTAGAGCCACCCTCACACTCCCTGAGTGTCCCTCCCCGCTGGCTGTTTTCCTGGACCAGCCCTGTAACGATGCCCTCACACAGGGCATGAGGGCTCCTCACCAGGACGCCCTGTCTGCCGGACGGTCCTGTGTTAGGGCCACTGCTGCAGCCCCACTGCCCACCCCGACCTGCCCCTCATCGGCTGTCGGTCTCCTCGTTGTACATTTCCACTCCCCAGCTCAGGCCCGTCCTTCTTGGATGGATAGAAATTATGGCCCCTTGAAAACAGCAGCGTCAGTTGGGCGACCTCAGGCAAACAAGGTGAGGACAACTCCATGGTCCTTTGTCAGGGCTGACAGCCCCTTGAAGCCCTAGCTTTAAAATACAGTATTAGTCTAATTGAGTAATTAGTGCAATTTCCTGCTTACTTTTCATTCTCATGACTGAGCTGTGATTAGGAGGTTGTGATTACAGATTCTGGTTTGGGCCAGAATTTTGAATCAGCATTAATTGAATTGCTAGGTGACTGACATTCATTCCATTTAATTGGAGGAACAAAAGACCTCAGGTAAGGATGAGGGACTCCGAAATCATCAGGCAAAGGGAAAGAGCCTTGTTAATTTTTATGGTCTGTGATTTTTAGCTGTGATAAGGGACTGAGGAATAAATTGTGCACTTTGTCATGGCAACCGGCTTCTGAAAAGCCAACTGAAAATTGCCTGTCCTTAGGTGGTTCCTGCTCTCGGTAAGATTTGCCTTAACGGGACCATTTTCTTGCCACCAAAAAAAAAAAAAAGGGAAGGAAGGACGGAAGGAAGGAAAGAAAAAGAGAAAGAAAGAAAGAAAGAAAGAAAAGAGAGAAAGAAAAGAAAAAGTACTACAGTATTTCTGTATTTCTAGAGTTGGGGGCTGTGTTTGTAAGAGAAATAAAGGTAATAAATATCTCAAAGAGACATATGGAAAAATAACTCTCAGATTCAGCCCAGTTGTGTTTTAGTGTGTTTATTCTTCTCTACTTGATTTCCAAAGTGCAACATATTCTGACGCTTTAGAAATCAAACAAACCAGGGACATTGTTCAGATGTCAAGCCGTGCCCAATTTTCCACAAGATTCAAGAATCCTGTATAAAATGCAGCCAACGTACACATAGCTTTAATGAGGAGCCTGTCATGTTGCCCCATAAATTTATTGCCTGAGAACTTAGTTCAGCCTTTTGCTAATGCCAGAATGCTCTGGCTTTTTATTTTCTTTACGGCACAGATTTTAAAAAATGCAAATTTTTCCACACTCAACTTTCCCCTAGCATGGACAAGATTTTCAGCCATTTATGACACATATAGATTTTCAAGGGGGGAAAAAAATCTCTCTGTGTAACAAAGTTCTGTTTATGCCATTTTAAAGTTGACTAGTCAGGAGTTTCGATTCCCCATTCAATTCTATTTTGACAGGAATGGTAGTCCTCCTTTGTTCCGACTCTGCATTCCGATCACCAAACACCCTAGAGTATTAGAACCTACTTTGTGTGTGTGTGTATGTATATATGTATATGGAAAGTCACCATAGCCAAACCTCATAGAATCGCTGCGCATTTAGCTGCGACATCTGGCAGGTTGAATATATTTGTGTGTGTTTCTCTGTAGCGCTTTGCCTGTTGATAAGGATTTTAAACCACTGCTCCTCAAAGACCTCTTCTGATTCTGCTCTTTGTGTGTTAAGTGTCCACTCGCAGACAGTTTTTTACACGCTCGAGTTACTGCTTCGAATGTTCTACTCTGTTAGCTTCTTCATTGGATTAACTGACATGTATTATTGAAGTGATCGGTGGTACTTTGTGCAATTATGAATGTTGAAGATTAAAGTACATAGTTATTAATTTGTTGTTTGCTATTCATATGCTGAGATCTGCCAAGTTCTCTTTTCCTCTCTGTGGAGATGATCTGGGGGGGCTGCAAGACCGAAGTGATTTGAAAGCATGCCTCTTTTCACGGCATCTCCCCAGAAGGTACTTATTCTTTGTGTAAAAATCAGGACGTCGTTCCAACCAGAGCGAGGGACCTTAGCTCTCCAGACAGAAGGCCTGGGTTTCTCCTCATGTTCAGGCAGGGGCTGGTGGTCCCTTAAGCACCTCACAGCAGGACTTTCTTGTCAGTGTTTCAGGGGTTGTCGGGCTGCACTTGCCTGGGAATGTGAGACCCCCCCGCGACCCCCCCACAGGATGGCACTTGCATTAATGATGTATAAATGCATTTCCACCTGAGCAGTGCTGATAGCCAAAATCTAAATAATAACCCCCGTGCTTTAAAGGGGTGTGTCTTTAAGGAAGAAAAGAGAAAAGCAAAGAAGCAAGAAAAGGAGTGAGGGGCTATGGCAGGGGTGGAGGGCTGTGGGGGGTGGGGTGGGGGAGCTACATTACTCACCCAAAAATGAAAAGCATATCTTGGGTTGTAATAATGCCAGGGTTAATCGACTGGATGGTATAGAACGATGCAAATGGCCTCAGAGTAATTTTATTTTTTGCCTTTAGTAAAACACCAAAATCAGCGCAGTCATGTCGGACTTGTTGTAAATCAGAATTACAAGAGAACAAATAGTGGTGTTCATTAGTTGCTGAGGGACTTTTTTTTTTTTTTTTTTTTTCCTGTGGAGCTATCGAGATTATACAAAAATTCTTAAGACTCCAGGCCACTCACCAAGAAAACAGGACAAAACAGAACCCTTCTTTTCCCCCAATTCCCTGGTGGAATATCAGTGAAATCAGAGTCCTCAGCGAGGAAGAAAGATGTAGGTAATTTTTCTTGTGCTGGTTTCGGGTTCTGTCATGTCACATATTGGTTATAGATTCAGTCTTTATGTTATCCGACATTTTGGCGGGGGTGGGGGTGTCATTAATTTCTGCCCAGCGGGATTTACAGCCCCGACTGCCTTCTTCCCCCACCACGACGATCATCGCCGAGAACCTTCCTTTCCACCGTTGCAGCCCATGGTCATGGTCTTTCTTGGTCATTTAGATTCATCACAATTCTTTCAAAGGCATGATTCCTAGAATACTTTTCTTTTTCACAAGAAGCATCAGAAACATGCATTATAATTCATCAGTTTAATTATGTGGGCATAATGATATGCTTCTATGCAGCTCAATTAATTTTTTGACTAACAAATATATTTTTTTCCTATAAAAACGGGAAATAAGACGCACTGTGCTCCCAGAGTGTTCCGAGTATGTGTGGGTAACAATACTTTCCCCAAACGGTAGGAATTATTGACACTGTTGTTGTCGTGTCCTTCCGCTGAGCCTTAGGTCTGTTATGACGTGGAAAATGTAAGGATGGAAATTTGTCAGCACTGAATTCTGACGAAACAGGATTCAGTGCGTGATTTTAGGCGTGTTTACAAAAGTCCATTTGTCACACCGCGATCCGCGATCCGCGATCCCCTGGCGGTCTCACTCTCTGAGGCCGATCCTCCTTTGTTCTGAACGCAGAAGCAAATGCTCTTCGCCTGTGTAACATCTTGAGGCATCTGGTAAGATGTGTGGCAAACAGAGGCCACTTATTAAATGCTCCTGACTGATGGACTGCCTTTTTTAAAGGATGCAAATACGTCTTCCAGTAGACATTATTTTGACTATAAGCTCCCAGAGGGTGAAAATCACCAGCGATGGGACAGTGACCTTTAGGAAGCGTGCGTGAATAAACGCACTGAAGCCGTCAGGACTGCGGTCTAGGGTGGGGTGCCCATTACGGGGGCCACTCGGAGCTGGCCTGCCGTTCTAGAGACCCTGGCAAACTCGTTATCTTTTGTCCCTGTGTACATCCTGCTTTTGTAGGAGAGGCATTCACAAGCCCGAGATTTTTAGATTACCCACTGCAGGGGGCACCCTGGGAGCTGTTAGGGCTGTTACTACTACCCTGGCTATGTGCAGTCTGCTGGGCCCATTTTCATGGTCCCCTCAGGCTCTCACTAGCCTTTGGAATTCATCAAACACAGGTGGCACACTGTCCCCATCCCAGAATGGGCTCTTTTCCTCCCTTGTTTCAAATCTCAAAACTCTCCAGATAGTGATCCTAGCAAACACGCTTACTGTGTGTTAGGCCGTGTTTCTAGACTCTTCCAGGTATGTTTTGGCTCATTTCTCACAACAGTCCCATGAGAGGGGCACCCCATTTTTCAGGTGAGACTGAGGAGCCAGTGGAAATTAACCAACTCGCCTCGAGCCCCTAGACCCTGAGCTAAAGATGGAGAAGCCCAGAAGCGACCTGAGAACCGTGGTTTCTGAGCAAGTTCATCCAGACCACTCCGCTCTGTCTACCCACATCAGCTAGGCACTGCGCTCTCCCTCGGTGGTAACCCGATTTACCAACGTGAATGCAACTTGCCCTCGGGTATCGGCCTCCCTGCCCTCCTCGTCCCCGGCAATCCCACCAAAAGCTTGTCCTCCTCGGCCTGCACAAAAGGCAAGAGGAATTCAGAGACTGCACATCTGCTCCTGGGAGTATGTATTTCCACAAATCCACTGTCTGGCTGGCTCCCACCGCCTATCCTGAGAGCAGGGGCGCCAGGCTTTCTGGAATCCATTCTGTGTCCAAATGAACATGAACGAGGTCTCACTTAAAAAAACGGGAGTTACAAACTTTTAACCTGTCAGAAAAGAAGGAGGCTGTTTTCGTAAATTGAGCTATTCATTTAATAAACCACATTGATATGATTTGTGTCCAATCGTTCCTTTCCTTTGGGGTGAGGTCTCTGATTTAGACTGAGACGTAAATTGTGGGAATTGGCTCCTGGCCACGGGCCTGGGTCTCACGGGAGGAAAGCGGCGGCAAACCTCTGCCTCCATCCGTGTCCATAGAGCGTTTGCTCCACTGCACTCTCCCCAGAATGTAGCAGAATGCCCCCCCTGTGGTAGAGCAGGAGACTTTTCATTTTCTTCTTTGCATTTGGCCCTAAACATTTGGCAGTCTCCGTCTCTGCGGTTGTTAGGCGATTAACTCAGCTCACAATTCGAGTTGCCAAATTAATGCAGATCCTGAAAGCTTTGGGGAAAATTCATTACCCTGTGACACTTTTCAGATTTGATGGGTCCTCTGTGCACCTCTCTCGGAGTCCTTCCTTCATGTGGCTGATTTGAATGTGATGGTTGGTCAGATCAGTTTCCTGGGAGTAGCACCTGGGGCTGATGATATTTGCAGAATGGTGTTTCTGTCCTTGGAGTCCTTAGGACAAGAGCCCTTCTGCACCCTCAAACCCACCTGGCCCCACTTGCCTTTGCAGAACCCTCGCTGAGATGATAAATAGCACTGCACTGGATGAAGGACTGGTGAGGTCATATCTGGATTGTAGTCAATGACATTTCAATTTGAACTTCAAGCCAAAACCGGAAAGCTACACGTGCATATCTGAGTGTCCCTTCAAGAGGCCACCTGAAGGATTCTTGTGGACCACCAGTGGCCCACAGGCCACATGGAGAACCATCTAGAATGGTGTTAGAAGAAAGCCGAATGTGTTCATTTAAAAATAAAGACTTTTGGAAGGCCTTGGAAAATAGGCATTAGCGTAATCAGTTCCCCAGATTACTGCAGAAACCAAATGCGAGCAGAAAGGGCTCTTGGGGAATTTCATTAGAGCTATGGCAGACTGCTCAGGGAACAGCTCCCAGCTGGGAGCAGGGGAAACCCCTTCCCTGTGTCGAAACACTGCTGCTTCCTGATCTATCTATCTATCTGAATCCCAAAGTAAGATTCATTGTTCTAGGCAAGATAGAGAAATAGGACGCCAGAGCAGAAGAGATGAGTTGAGGCAAGTTATAAAAAAGAACCTGGGCACAAATTAAGATTTGGCCATGAAATGTTGGATGTTAGTATTAAGTTGATTCCGGATAACTTTACCCACAAGGTATTTGGTGTGTTTGAAATAGTTGTGCTTTTTTTCCTGATTCTAAAAGCTTGTTGCAAGAAATTCAGAAAAGAGGAAGACTACCACCACCACCACCACTACCCAGGGTGACCTCCATTATCACTGGAGAATATATCCTTCCCGGCATAGTGTGTGTGTACGTGTGCATGTGTATGTGTGTTTCAGACAAAAATGAGATTCATACTCAACATACTATTTTGTAACCAACTTACTTTTTTAAACAACTGTATGGAAGTACAAATCCCATACTCTAAAAGCCATGCATTTTTAAAGCTGCAGTTCGAGGACAATCAGCAAATTTACAGAGCTGTGCAACCATTACCACAATCCTATTTCAGAAAATTTTCAATGTGTGGTCGGCTTCATTTCACTCAGTATTTTGTGACCCATTTCCTCATGTCAACACGGTCTGCAGTGGCCTCATGCTACTCTATTGTTCAAACACGTCAAAATGGGCCTCTACAATGGTGCCCAAATGGGTTCTTTTCCTTTTTATTTAATTTTGTATTCTTGCAGCCTTTACATACATATCTTTGAACTTGTCTGAATATTTTTATAAAATAAATTTCTGCAAGTGGACTTTCTGAGTCAAAGCAACAATACATTTGAAATTTTGATTTATTTTGTGTCCCCCACCCCCACCCCCCGGGAAGGTGGCATCAATCTATCCTCACACCAGTAGTACATGACAGGTCTTATTTCTTCATACCCTTGATAACACTGAGTTGTCGATCTTTTTTTTTCTTTGTCAATCTGATGGGAGAAAAATGATTCCTTTGCTTTCCTTTAATGTACAAAAAAATCACCCAGAGGAATGGTATCTCTCATACGTTTATTGGCTTTTTCTGTTTCTTCTTTTGGGGATTGCTTATTTTTCTTTCAAAATGGTCGTCCTTTTTATTTAACGCCTTTTACTTATAAGACCTCTTTTCTCCTCAAGGTTTTTAATACTTTTTCATATATGCTGCACCATTTTCTAAAATTATCATTTCCCTTTGTGCTTTATGTTTTTAATTCTAAAATAAAATTTTTGCCCCCAGATTTGTAAAAATATGTATCTGCAAATAAAAATATAAGCCTCTTCCTACCCTTGGAAATAAAAAAAAAAAAAACCAAAACCCACATAGTACTAACAAGTTCCATGTCTCCATTTAACAAGTATTTATTAAGTGCCTACTATGTGCCATGTCTTTGGCCTACCGGTGAGGATTATGTGTTGAAAAAAACAACGCAGTCTCTGCCCTCGTGGAATTTTCCTTCTGGGGTCCGTTCCTTATCTTGTCAGGTATCTTAAGACTAACTTGCTCAGAGCCTCACTTTCTAAGTGAGGAATTCCCCATTCAGGGAATTCAAAATACCTCCCCAGCCTACACTGTACAGATTATAAAATCCGTGAGTTCATTTGTTAGCAAAAGGAGAGAACATTGGCTCAACAAATATTTATTGGGCATGTAGATATCAACTACTGTTGGTGGTTTTGGACACTGAATGCTGAACCAAGTGGTGCCCGCTATCAGAAAGCATGATTATTTTAAATTAAGCAATTCTATCCTTGAAGCCTAAGTAATCTAATTTTGTTAGATAAAGTGTCCTTGCTAAAATTAATATTTTTTGCTTATCTCTTCTTATCTTTCTCCATCTTAAGCAAAAAATAAGATCGGCTTATTTGACTTGCCCAAACTGAGCCCTTAAAATAGATTTTAGCCTATCTACATAGATTAAATGGAAGTGTTTCGCAAAAGATAACTTGAAGGAAGTGTTATAAAATCTTTAGGTCATTTTTCTGTAAAGACTGAAATACTGGGCTACCTGGGTGGCTCAGTAGGTTAAACGGCTGCCTTCGGCTCAGGTCATGATCTCTAGAGTCCTGGAATTGAGTCCCGCATTGGGCTCTATGCTCAGTCTGCTTCTCCCTCTTCCTCTGCCCTTACCTCCAGCTTGCCCTCGTGCACTCTCTCTTAAATAAATGAAATCTTAAAAGAAAAAGAAAAAAAAAGACTGAAACACCATTTTACCTTGCCTCATAACCATATATATATATATATATATATATATATATATATATATATGGTTGTATATACTACATGTATAGTCTTCCTCCACTTTTTGTTTTCTGGAATGTTTGGTAGCAAAACAAAAGTAGGGCACTTGTGCTGTGGAAAAGATAAGCCTCTTAAGTCCTTAGAGCTGGATGCCATGTGACACCCCACCTGGCTCAAACAGGGGAAGGCTGCCATCTTGACCTGTCAGCTTCACTCTTTGGGGAGCTACCAACCCACCCTCACCCCCTTCCCAGTGACTCCTGTGAGAGTAACCCCCTGCTCCACATTGGCATCTGAAGAGATTGGGAAGAAACACCAGGTAGATTCTTGCTTTGAAATAAGTTGAGACGCCCAGTGTCTTGTGCTAGAGCTCAGGCCATACCACAGCCATCAGAACCAACAAGCCAAAGGAGGGAAATCAAGTTTTAGGAGCTATGGAGAGTATCAAAGGGAGAGTCTTATATTTGAGGAATTATGCAGATGATAAAGAAGCAGTAGTGGGTAAAAAAGGAAGGAAAATGGAAGCATGCCAGAAAGGACGTGCCATATCAAAAATAAAGCTACTTCTGTCCCTAAAAGCAAAGTCTTCGTCACGTACTACAACTAATAAAATGTTCTGGGATTGTTGTTTGTTCTTTATCTTCAGTAAATTTTTCATCAAACCCAGTTGTTTTCTTCTGACTTAATTAAGTTTGCTCTGCCTGGCGGCGACGTGTCTTTGGAAGAGCAGTGGCCCCCACGATTATTCTAGTCCGTCTCCCGAGTTATTGCTTCTGTAGATAAATGGACCCAACTAGCTCTACTATTGTGCAGGCGGAATTCCTCACCCCTGCAGGGTGCCCAGCATTTGGTTAGCAGCTGTGGCTGCACTGGCTCCCGAGGTAGGAACCAGTCGCCGTCCTGATGAGCTGAGCGCAGGGTGGTCTAATTAAAACAGATGCCACTTGGATCCAACTTCAGAGGACCTTGGAATGTAGGGGAGTTTGGGGGTCATCTAGCCCAGCCACCCACCATTCCCCTCGAGGCCTGCGGGAACTAAGCCCCTTCTGCACCAGCTTGCAAAGACAGAAACTCCGCGGACACTCCTCCACGCCAGTCCCCAGATTCTGTTCCTTGGACAATCCAACTTTATTTGTTGCTGGGGGCAGGGGCAGGCAGGGAGGAGGAAGAGGAAGGTGCCGAAGGGTCAGTTCAGTAGGGGTGCTGCAGGGTATGCTCCATGATGGTCCGGAGCGCCAGCCATGTCTCCTGGGCCGTGGGGACGATCTGGGAGGCCGGCAGCAGGAAGCCGTAGCGCCCCGTGTCCCGGAGCTCGAAGGTGAAGGAGTACTTGATGCCCTGGCTGTAGGTCCAGTCAATGGTGCTTCCACTGGCTTGGTCTGGGGCGGGAGCAGATGCCAGAGAGCAAAGTTCAATCACTTTTGACACATTAATATGGGCCCCCCCACTGGTCCAAAGCCCAGAACCTCATGCAGGGTTCATCGGAGTTAACGTCTGCTGGGGCCTGCAATTGACCAAGCCGCCTGGCTTCCTCCCAGAAGCTTCCCCAACAGCTCTAAGCTCAAGAGGCCCAAAGAGAGGGACCAGCAGAGATTCTCCTATCACAGGGGTTGCAAGAAAATTCTCGCAATTGCGAAAGCCCCACTGAATACCACCCCCCGCCCCCAGCAGCTGCTTTGGTCAAACCTCCAAATATACCAGAGTTACCCACTTGGGCAACCAGGATTTGTCCCCTTGGGGCTCTGGTCTGCAGGAGAAAGTGTAAAGAGCCAGAGGCAAAGTGAAAGCCCCCTGACTGGCATTTTGCAAGAAACTTGGCCCAGATTTGCAGTGAACAGAGGGTAATGAAGCTGTTTCAAATCGGGCCGGGGTGCAGGAGGCAGCTGCATATCAGAATGTAAGTTGACAGCACTGAAGGAAGCCAAAAAACTTTGATACAGTTTGCAACTGCTTCCAAACAGAGCCTGGAATCCAAAAGTAAGGCCAGCCTGAGTGAAGACTGGTGCCCACTCACTGGCTAACACCTGGCACCCTGAGCAGAAGGTATGTGAGGGGTGTGTACAGCCCTCTCATCTCTGTCCCTGTCCCCTGCCTCTTGTCAGCCAGCAAACCTATTGCATTCCTCAGGGCCCTAAGGGATATGGCCCCACCCCACCTGGCCCCTATGACTCTGAGCCCTCTCACCCCACTGCCATCACATGGGGCTCCTTGTTGTTCCCACTATTTCCCCAACATGCCAGTCCAGATCACAGGGTAGGGCCTTTGTTCTAGAAGATTCCTCTGCCCAGAAGTCTCTTCCCCAGATAGCCTCTTGGCTCCCTTCCTCGTTTTCCTTCAACACTTGTCCATTTTTTACTAAATGAGACCTATTCTTCTACCCACCTCCCCAACCTCCATGCCCCGTATCCCTGATTCCCCTTACCCTATTCTAGTTTCTCTTTTTGTCCCCAACTTTCACCACCTAACATACTGTATCATTTACTTCTTCATGTTTATCGTCACTCTCCTCCACTAGAATGTACAGTTCCTGAACTTCGCTTATTCCCAACTGTTTCCCAAGCACAGAAAACAAGGCATAGTAGGTGCTCAATAAAATTTGCTGACGTTATTCCATTTTGATGTAGCAGTGCTCCTCCCAGGGGCATTACAGGTACAAGTAAGCTGGGGATAGATAAGATATAAGATATCTTCTTTAAATTAAAAGGCATCGGAGGAGGAGTATGTTTTTAAGCTGAATTTCTTGGTGATACAGAAATGCCAGCAGAACCCTCCACCTCCTCCATAAAGCTGGACTTAACCTAAAACAAGGGGACAAAGGTGCTCAAAGGAGCTGACATGCTTGTCTGAAGATATCAAAGAAGGCAGAGTTCCTGTCAGAAAAGGGCCCTGCTGCCCACCGAGACACGGCCGAGAACTGTTCTCCTGGCCCATGCTCCCAGATCTAGGCACTCCTGGGCACCTCCTCCAGGAGGGACAGGACCTCAGGCAGGAAACACCCCAGAACCCATGCACCCACTTACAAATTGCTTTGATGATGCTGCCATACTTGAACTTGGTCCCATATAGAGAGGCGAGGGCAGTCACAGCAGACTTGGCCAGCTGATCCTGGAGAAAATGCCAAGCGATAGCAGCTGTTATGGCCAGCAACAACAGGCCAGAACAGCAGGGCCATGGTAGCCCAACTTTTAGCTGGGAAGTAGCCCAACAGAGCTCAGGATTTCGGCAGCCCCATAGCCCTCTAACCCGGTGGGATGTCTGGCTAGCACTTCAGTCTCTGCCCTTTGGTCACACTGCAGCTCCAGACTGAACTTCTGGTACCAGCTCCAAGTCTAGCCCTACCCCCTGCTCGGTCATGTGACTGGAGTGACTCAACCCCTCTGTGCCTCAGTTTCCCAGGCAGAAAATGAGGCTAGTCTGCCTTGCAGGTCTTCCTAAGCCATCAGGGCTCCATGGAAGAAAGGGGTGCTAGGCACCGGAGGGCAAGCAGGGGATGGGCACACACCAGCTCATCCCGGTCGGGGGCTGCCTCTGCTTTGTAGCCGTAGGGATACAGGAGGAGCTGGGAGTAGCTGTGGATGGAGATGAAGGCCTTGATGTTGCCGTGGTTCTTCACAAAGTCCACGATGGACTTGACCTCCACTTCGGAATTGGCAAACTTGCCATGGTAAGTCTCCGAGCACGGGTTGCTGCTGGCTCCAGCCACTGTAAGAGAGGAAGGGGGTTAGCTGGCGTTCCTTACGGCCCAGCAGCGTGGCGTCCACAACCTCAAGTTCTCTGCATGGAAGTAGGAACGAGGCGGAAAGCAGGAGGGCTCACCCACACTCTGGGATTAAGGAAAGACCAAAGGCCTTTTATAACCTGGGGGTCCTCCCTCCCTCCCCAGCCAGGCATAGGTAACACGGGCAGAACCTCCTTCCCTGGGAGGGTCTCAAACAAGACCCATTTTTTTTTTTTCCTTAAGATCTTATTTATTTGACAGAGAGAGAGAGAGAGCAAGCATAAGCAGGGGGAGCCACGAGGGAGAGAGAGAAGCAGGCTCTCCACTGAGCATGGAGCCCAACGTGACTGACACCCGGCTCAATCCGAGGACCCCAGGATCATGACTTGAGCCAAAGGCAGATGCCTAACCAACGGAGCCACCCAGGCGCCCCAAGACCCATTCTTGTAGTGAAGGGACCACAGAGAGAAGGAGTTAAAGTTATCCTAGAAAAGCCCTACATGGGTTTCAGGCCTTAATTCCATTGAGGGAAGATTTGTTTCTAGAAACAAGGTGCAAGAAAATCTCACTGAGTCTCAGAGGAGACGCTGATATTCCCCCCCTCAACTCCGCCCTCACTGCTGGGGCAGGAAAGAGGCGGGGGAAACAGGACACAGGAGGGTAAGGAGCCGCTCTGGGTTTCCCATCCCTGCTTCCAAATTCCATGGGGCCTTACTCCCAAAGCCAGCATCCCAGTTCCGGTTGGGGTCCACTCCAACACAGGAGGAGCCCGCCGTGAGGGACCGAGTCTTGCGCCACATGCGATTCTGGGGAAGGAATTAGACATTTGTCTGTCATCGTCTATAGCAGAGGTGTGGACACAGCATGTGTCAGAAAGCCCTTTCCATGGCTTGTCAGGACGGTCTGCCAAGGAGGCTCTTGGTGGGCAGAGGACAGTGGCTACAGTAGACGGCATTTGGCCAGAGGGTTCTACCTGTGGGAAGGAAGGCACCAGGTGCACCCCCCGCCCCCCCCCCCTGGATTGGAAGCGTGATATACCCGCCATAAAATAACATGAAGCTAGGAAAGAAGGTCCAGGGCAGTGGGTCTCCCCCAGGGACAATACCAGGACATTTGGCAAAGTCTGAAGACATTTTTGGCTCTCTCAATGGAGGGGTTGCTCCTAGTGTTTCCTGAGTCTTAGGTCGGGTTGTTGCTAAACACTTTGCATGCTCAGGACAGCCCCCCACACAAAGAACTCTCTGCCCCAAGTTTCCAGAATGCCAAGGATGAGAGCCCTGGTCTGGGAGGACAAGGCTATCTGCCCCTCCCTTGACTGCTGGGGGTTGAGATTTGGGGTGAGTAGTTCATGGGGCTCAGAGGCCAGAGGCCCACCCTGTTGCCCCCCGAGAATGGGACAAGGCCTGTACCTTGCTGTGGGTGAAGGCAAAACCATCAGGGTTGGTGACAATCTCCAGGAGGATATCCATGGAGTCAAGAATGGCGGTGAGAGTGGAGTCCTGGCCATAGTCCTGTGTGATCTGGTGGGGAGTTCGGGGACAGACAGGCGGCGCGGGTCAGGCCAACTGTCCACCACGAGGAGGCAGTGAACACCTGCTCTATCTGCCTCACTGCTTCCGGGTGAGCTGGGGAGGCCAGGGCTCCTGCGGGCCTCTTGACCACAGCTCCACCAGGCCAGGACCCCACTCAGTGCCCGAGGCTCACCTTCTTTGCAAACCAGACGCCGCTGGCCTGGGTGACCCACTCCCGGGAATGGATGCCTGTGTCGATCCAGATGGCAGGACGGTTTTCTCCCCCAGTGCTGAACTGGACAAGAAGAACGGAGAGATGCTGCTAGGGTCCTGTCTTGGCTCCTTGAAGGGGAGCAAACCCCGGCCCGGAGGCCCTCTGCTCCCCGGGTATGTCAGGTGGAGGCCCCGTGTGTGGGGCCGTCACTCCGGTGAGTTGTGGGGCTGGGCGTGGGGGTGTCAGGACAGGAATCCAGCAGGACGCGGCCTCCAGCCTTCATACCAGCCTTGGGGCGAATAGACCTCAGCCGGCACTCTGGGCCCTGCCCCCTTCTGCTGCCCATACACAGTCCTCTGTGGGGTATCCCAAACAAAATGTTTTCTCTGGACTCCCCTGACGCTGGGTTACTTCCCGCAATGTAACACTTGATTGAAAATACGTGGGACCCTTAACATTTTAAGAACTGGGTGTGCACAGGTATGCCTACAGCTAGACCAGCATAGAAATTCTGTCCTTCCCCAATGTCCACATGGGGTGTTCATGTCATGGGGAGTTCTCCGTGACCGTGGCTCACCACACGGGTGGATGCCCGTTCTCAAGCAGGTGCCTGTTACCTTCAGCACGTAGATGGGACGCCCTTCGTAGCTGTTGCCAATCTGGAGCTTGCTGACCAGCTGCGGGTGCTCGGCCACCAGCATATCCATGAAGCCATAGATCTGAGAGGGGAGAGAAGGGGAGGCCAGCTGGAGCGGCTGCCAGGCACCTGGCTGCCTCCTGGACGGAGTGACCCCATTAGCCCGCCAGCTGCAGGCCCGACCATCTCGGGGACCCACCGCCCCGGGCCCCCCGCCACCCTCCCCGCAGGGCCGCCTGGAGACCCAGCAGGTGCCACGCCCACCCAGGTGGGCCCCGTTCTGCCAGCCTGAAGCAGAGCTCGGTGCTTGTGCTGAGTGACCCAGGGCTCCCTCACCTCCTCCAGGGTGTGGTAGGTGGCATAGTTGAAGGTGTCTGAGGAGCGGGCCCGGGCCTGGAAGGCGAACATCTGCTCCTGCTCCTCGTCCAGCAGAGCCTGCACGTCCTCAATCATGGTCGTGTACCCGATGCCGTGGGCCTCCAGGAAGATTTTGACAGCCTGGATGCTGCGGAAGGGCACTCGGACGTCGATGGGGGAGCCAGGCTGGGCAGGGCCCCGCCAGAAGTCCAGCTGGGGGGGGGGGGGGACGAGAGCAGGCATGGTCATGGCGAGCTGGGGAGGGGTCCACCCGGGAGGGGAGGTTGGGCCAGAATGTCCCCTATGACTGTGGCTGCGGCATGGCTGTTAAGGGCAGGGGACGAAAGGGGAAACTGCGGGCATCAGACGGAGTCCACTGTGGTCAGGGAGATGGCCCGGGAAGCATGGTGGAGGGGCTTCCAGACCGCAAGACAGAAGGGCTGGAAAGGGGGCCCCCCGCTTTGTTCAGATCCTGGAATGCAGTGAGACTCTGGAACAGGGGGAGGTGGGGGCTGAGTCATTTCCTATCAGGGATCTGTCCCGTGGGTCCTTTCTGGGTGGTGAGGACAGAGGGCCCAGGACCTGGGGGCCCCAGGGAAGGGTGGTATCCTGGGGTGGATCGGCTGGCCCGAGAGGAACCAGGGAGCCTCGGGGGGGACCCCCCCCCTTCTGACCTGCAGGTGCTCCAGGTCCTCCAGCTCCTTCACCTTCTCTACCTGGGCTGCATCGGCAGTGGAGAGTCGGAGCACCTGGTGCCTGGGCGGAGCGGGAAGGAAGATGAAGGGCCTGAGCCTCTGGGACTGGCCATTCACCCTCCCCAGGTGGGAGGCGGGGGGCGTGGAGCAGCCTGGAATCCCCAGGCTGGGCTCCGATCCTCTGGCTGAGCGGGAGAAAGCATGAAGGGTCTTAGCAATGCAGGGCCTAGGATCCTTGGAACCTTCTGGACACAGCTGCTATCCTTATCCCGGTTTAGACTCTCTTTTTCTCTCCAAAGCTAGCCAGGCTTCCTCCCACCTCCTCTCCTAAAAACTCCTTCAAGCTCGGATTTCTTCGTGAGGGCCCAGGCCCCTTCTCAGCCCAGGCCCCTGGTCAGCCTGCCCTCCCGGGGTGTATGAGTCTGTGCCTCTCTGGAGTCTTCCCACAAGTCAGCCCATCTGTCACCTCCAGATGCTGGCCCGGGGCTGAGTCCTCCCTTCTCCTGCGTGAGCACCCTCTTCTCGCCATCCTCTTACCCCGAAAAGTCCTCTTTGCCAAGCACAGCCCCTAGCAACACACTCAAAACCAGCAGCCCCCTCATGCTGCAGCCAACTGGGAACATCAACTGAGTCTCAGAGAAGGTCCTGGGGCCTTTTAAACTCTCCCAGGTCAGATGTCTTCTGGCCATGCCCAAGGCTAGTCTTCCCGCTGGCACCTGGGCTGAGTCCCACGGTGGGGGACGGACGGGAGTCCTGAGCTCTGACACCTTATCACCCTCCCTGATAAAGTGGCAGGGAACTGGGCAGCTGGGGAGATAAGCTAGGCCTCAAGCCCTTGGCTGTGAAGTGCTCACCTGGGCCTGAGGGTCAGCTGGGGCCTGAGGCTTCCCAGCTGGGCCCTGGCTTGCCCATTGCCCCAGGTCTGCACCTCAGGCCCTGCACCTGGGCCTCAGTCCTGTTTACCGACCGGGCAGTGGAGAAGGAGCCAGGATTCCACAGCGGCCACACCAGCTGGAGCCTCACAGGAGGTGTCCCCTTCCCCCATGTTCCTAAGTGCCAGCCCCTCTGTTCCTGTGGCAGAGTAAGGTGGGGCTCTCTGCCCCCACCCCGCTCCCGCATCTGCTGGCTTGGTCCGGGGCTGCCCCTCCCTGGGGCTAGGCACATTGCCTTCTGGGGTACGGCCCCGGCCCCCTGAAGGGCGCTTCCCAGCCTCACTCCTCCCAGCCTCGATGGTCTTGTGGGCAGCCAGAGCAGCAGCAGTTGGGGCAGGAACCTGACTCTCGCCTGTGTTGGCCCCCACCCCCACTGCTCTAGGGCTCAGGATCAGGGCTCCCCTTGATGGGAACGACAACCAGATGTCATCTGAGTAGAAAGCGTGGTGGTGGGAAGCAGGGCCAGACCCGTGTTGGGACTGCACAGTGTCCAGCAGAAAGTGGAACTCACAGGGGGGAATTGATTCTGGCTCTGGACGCTGATCTCACCGCGGAAACATCTCACACAAATCCGCCCTAATCCACAGGGGCCCCCAGGGGCTACCCAGCACCGTCTGGGGGCCCTGCTCTATGTCAGGGCCTCAGGCTTGGACACTGACAACAGCCAAGGTGGCGCTTTCTGGTTTCCATCTGTTCCCTCCGCTTCCCTATCCTACCCCCTACCTGGCCAGTCCCCACTCTGTCCTGAGCCCAGGTCCAAGCAGACAATAGCACACTGGACACCCCCACCTCCCGCCCCAGCAGATGTGGAGACTCCATGAAGACTGTTTCTTTCCTCTCCAGCCACCTTGCCTGACCTCCAGGCCCCAGACAAGACCTACTTCCTCCCTGAAGCTTCCTCTGGCTTCTTTCTCCAGTATTTGCCCCTTCTCTGAATGCTAACCCCCTTGCGTATTCATTCTTCAGGCCAAGCACTGTGCTCTCCCCTGCGATGATGCCCAAGGCACATCGCCCCTGATCTCAGCGAACTCACAGTGTAGTGGAGGCAACAGAGATAACCAACTAACTTGTGTTCTCTTGGGGTCCTCCAAGAAGCTGTCTCCAAGACAGGATTGGACATGCAGGAGAGTCGTGGGGAGAACTGCCCGTGAAGGATAAAGGAGAGAGAACAAGAGAAAGCAGGAGAGCCTTCACACCAAGCTATGGGGCTGAGCCCTGAGAGAAGAGGCGGGGAAGGAAGGGGAGGGGGGTTGGGGAGAGAGGAGGGAAGAGATGGGGAAGGAAAAGGGGAGAAGAGGGGAAGGAGAGAGGAAGCAAGAGGTGGAGGAGAGGAGATTGGGCAGGAGAAGCTCAGACAGGAGCCATTCTGAGAACCTTGTGGCCAGGCTGACACAAAATCTTTGAGTCAGGGGAGTCCTGCGTCCCACAGGAACGCCAGTCAATGGCTAGGGTCAGCCTGTGGGATATGTGGCCACATCACAAGATGGGGGTGAGGCCCTCGGTCAATTCGGCTCCCACTGACTTGTCTCTGATCTCAGAGAGCCCAAGGACTCATGTGGAAGACAGAAGTAACCAACCAACGTGTCGGTTCTCCAACAGGTCTTACAAGAAGCCATCACCGAGACAGAATTACATGAACCAAGGACCCACTGGGGATGCCTTCCTCCCTGTGGGAGACCTGAGTGGGGCATTTTTCTCTGCTGTGCGTGAGAAGTCCCTGGAGGGCTGCGGACTCCAGGCTATGGGTCCATACTCGGCATCCAGGGAAGACTTTACCAAGAAAGTGACATTTGACCTGAGTCTTAATGACAGGATTTTACCAGACACAGAAAGGAATGGGTGTTTCATGACTCCAGGCAGTGCTTGAACACACTCTCATTTACTCCTCCTTAATGTGTGTCTCCCCAGTGAGACTGGAAGTTTCCTTGGACCAGGAACTGTGTTTTAGCCATCCCTCATATTCTCCCTCAACTCTTAGTGCCCTACAGTGTTCTCGTGTTTTCCAGTATGTCCCCCAGCAAGAAGAAAGGTTCTGTAGACCCTTTCTTCAGTTTGCATTATAAAAAAAATATTTCTTTCTATGTTTCTAAATCTAAAGGTATCCTATACGTTTCATGCACACTACACATGTTGGGGGTGTTGGGTATTTCTTGAGCTTTCTGTGAATTCCTTCCAGAAAAGACAAGTCCACTGGTGGAAGGGCGATGATGGGGCCTGTGGGGAGAGGGTCAGCCCCACCAAGCAGGCCTTTTGAAGCATCTAGCCAGCAACCTAAGGTGGCCAAGAGTCACATAATCTATTTTCTTGCAAGTTTGGAAAAGATTAACTCAATGCTGCAAGTTAAAATTAGGGGCAGTACTGGCAGGAAGCTAAAAACACAACAGGAGAGGACTCTGGGTCTCAGGTGGAGGCTAGGCCTAATTCCCTGGCTCCCTCCAAAGCCCCTCAGGAAGCCGAAAATAGTCTCTTCATGAAGACTATCTGCTAGAATGGAACCAGGAGCAGAAGGCCACGGCTCTGCCTTTCCATGGGAGCTTCTTTCACATTGGTCCGAAGCAGGAGCAAAGATGGAGGCCATTATGTGGAAAACAGGGGGTATATGAAGAACATCAGGACCTAGTAGCATAAGAAATAAGCCACCAGCCTGGCATTCAGAGTCAAGGAAAGGGCACTGGTCAAAGGACTGAATGCAAACAGAGGAAGGCCTGCTGTAGCCACATAGAGTAGAGTCCAGTGTCCCACCCTTCTTCCTCGAGGAACAAACCTAGATTCGGTGCAGGTATCACCCCTCAGGAAAGTCACCCCCTTCCCAGCTCAGAGATAAATTCCAAGATTGGCTTAAGACAATTGAGGAATCCCATTGTCTTTTGCAAGTAATTGATTTAGGGGTAGGCATTTGACCCAGTTTGGCCAATGAGACATGAAGGGAAGCAAGCAAGGAAGTTTCTAGAAAATGTTTTTTCCACACTTGAGAAGGAGACAACTTTCCCCGGTTGTGAAGTCTGTTGCCTCACCTTTGGACTATATAATATGAAAGAATATATGTTTCTTTTTTATTAACTGTAAAAAGCACTAAGTCTGAACAAAGCATTCTAAGTGATGCCCTTGCTAAGCTTTTATTATGCTTTTTAAGATTTTATTTATTTTTTTAAGAGAAAAAGAAACTGGGAGCCATGGGGTTGGGGGCAGAGCAAAGGGAGAGGGACAAGCAAACTCTACACCAAGCACAGAACCCAATGTGAGGCTCCATTCCACAACCACATCATGACTTAACCCAAAATCAAGAGTCAGACTCCCAACCAACTGAGCGAGCCACCCAGGCACCCCCTTACTAAGCTTTTAAAGTGCTTGTGTTGTGAGAGGACAATACAATTTTAGCCTAGGGGAGACTTTATGAGAAAAGTGCATCCTTCTCCCTCTGAGCAGACAGTCCCTCATCCTCTCAGCAGAATGCTTTTGTGCAGTGCACAACTTGGACAAATATTCATGGCAGCCCTGTTGCCAGAGAGTGCCCAGGCATGGTAAACAGAGTTTCTAAGACAATGCTTAAAGGTCCCTAAACTAAAACCTAGAAAAAGGTTTGTTAAAAAGGCAGGAAAGTCAGTCCATGTCCATATTAGGAATCAAAGGAGGCCAATGGAGAAGGGATATCCTTGCAGATAGCACACATGGGCACAGTCAAAATGGTCAAATTTTGACTGGATGACAGCTGCATGAGATTTCAGCTGTCTCGCTTTGGCAAGTGTGTTTAATGCTATCTGGGGTACAGTTGTGCATATGGAAAGAGAAGTCTGTGAGAACCTGAGGCAGCGAGGTGGTGGACTATAATGGCCATCTCCTCATTTTGCCTGCCCAGCACCCTCCTCCTTTTGATAAATAACACCTCTGTCTTCCCCTGGGCCCACTCTTCCCAACTCTGAGGACAGGTGACTCGGCTGTCCCCACCCCCACCGTAGCTCTGGAGATGAGCCAACTAATTCTATTTCTTACCCCTCTGGCTTTATCAAGTTGGCTTTCTGTCACGTGTGCCTGAAGAAAGTACACAGCTCACACAGAGACATTCTCCAACTTCAGGAGAGAGCAAAACGGGGGAGGGAATGCTGTCCAGGAGTAGATGGCCACAAAACCCATTATATCATTCAGGGAGGTCACTGCGCATCCCGGAGCCTCAGTTTCCTTCACAATTCTGTCCTACAGAATGTGGACAGAATGATCTCTTCCAGCAGTGACACATTATGATTCTAGGACATTTGTATATTTTACCCCCAAACAAATCACAGAATACAAAGAGCCTTCCCCAGGTTTGTGGGCAGATCAGAGTAGAGCCACGGGGGCCCTGGGGCTTGTGATGGGTGAGTGTTCCCAGGAGCCCGCGGGTTGAGAGGGGCCCCTGACGGCTGAGGCTGTGGTGGGAGGTTGCAGGCTCTGGGGGCTTCCTGGAAGGCTGGGTGGGGGTGGGGGGGAGGTCCTGACAGCAGCCTCCTTGAGCTTTTCTTTCATTAATTGGGTGCCCGGTAGAGGCTATTGTTTGTTTGCTTGGAAGTTGCAAAACTATTCCTTTAAAGGGGCTGCTGGGGCTTATGTCCGGAAAGGAGGTAGAATTTGTAACCTGAAGAGAGAAACACTCCAGTGGGCCTTTAGGAAATGTCAAGTCAGAGCCCAAGTCTCAGAACAGAGACGGAAGAGAGAAGATCTAAGCAGGAATGTCCCATAATGTAGAAGAGGAAATGGGGGAGGGGAGAAGCAATGTGGGAACAGGCAGAAGGCCAAGGAGAGTGAAGGCTGTAGGAAGGGGTTGTCTCACAAAGGGACCTAGGCTGACTCCAAAGCCAGCTTCCTGCGGAAGTGATTTACTTTCTACATTGTATTTCCCTCCTGTATCCCCAAATAAAAATTAGTGAAATGTTACCTTGAGGTCTTAGCTAGGCACTGGGGACGTTGAGGGAGGTGGATGGAAGGAAGGGAGGGTGGATGGGGAGCCACAGAGTGTGGCAAAGCTGGTTAGGCGGCCAACGGCAGACCCGGGGCTGGGGGGCAAGCGCCAGAGGCGACCGAGGGACAAGCCAAAAGAATGGATTTGCAGACATGATATCATTCCCAAGGATGATCCCAGATGCTTGGGACAGGAGAACATTCGAAGGCCAAACAGGTTAAAGTTGTCCTTCAGGACACCCCCGTCCCCAGAAGAACATGACATGCCCCCCTGCAACCCAAACTCAAGATGTGGTGTGACTTTGATGAAGTCCCAGAACCTAAGTCAGGTTCGGTGGGGTGCGGAGGTTCGGAGCCGACGACTAAAGAAAGAATTCTTAAGACGTCGTTGGTGCAAAAGGTGATTTATTAGAGCACGGGGACAGGGCCCGTGGGCAGGCGGAGATGCGGCTGCCCCGGGTTGTGAAGGTGGGCATGTTATATACCCCGCGGTTGGGGGGAGGTGGTGAAGGGATGGGAGATTTCAGCAGAGTTCTCACATGTTAAGGAGGACCTACAAGGTGCCGGGGTGGGGTGGTGGGGTCCTTGCCCTTATGGCTTGATCAATGTCGTCTTTAGGTCAGGCACTAGCATCAAGATAGTTGGGAGATTCTTGGTGGGGTGTTATGATCCTGCTATCATTTACATTCCCTTCTACCTCAGTCTCCTCCAGTTTATGGTGGGGAGGGAGACATTAGGGCTTCAGGAACTGAGAGTTATTTGCCTCTGGAAATTTGTGCTATTGATAAGGTAACCTCCCTGTTTGTAGATCTCTAGGACATCTGTAGAGCACGGGAGATTCCTGTCCTGCAGGGTTGCGATCCCTGCAAGTGAACTATTTATCGTTTTATGGCAGTCAGGGGTGCCTGAGGAATGCTACACATATGGAGGGGAGCGGGTGAAGAGGGGGTGCAAGGCGCCAGCTTTTGCTTTGTCCTCAGCCAGCCTCCTGCTCCCTCCTCAACTTCACCAGAGGGTGAGGCCCTGACAGGCTAACCATCCCTAGATTCCCTCCACCCGTAGTCAGCGGCTGTCCGGGCCATCTTATTTTTCTGAAGAAGCTTTTTTAAATTTAATTTTATGTTTTCGGTAAAGTCATTTTCTCTCCGGGCCTGTCTGGGGCGGTCAGAGGGGAGACGCAGGAGGGAGGGGGGGCTGGGGTGGAGGCAGCTAACGGCTCCTCACTGGACTCCCTGGCCCCCGGCCGCGCGTCCATCACTCTCAGCCTCTGCCGCCCGCCTGCCCTCACACAGGACTCTTTCAGGTTCCAAACCGCCCGCCTGGCTTGTTTTTTTAAGAAAGCAATAACCGCAACACATTCACTGTGGCTCTTTATAGCTTTCCATATGTATAATCACTCTTTCTCTCTTCAGTTTTTCCAATGTTTTTTTTTCTTTTAAATAAATGCTCATAAATTTTACTGGTGAAAAGGATGAAAAAACATACCTAAAAAGAGCAGTTTGTTGGAAAGGGAAAGGAAAAAAAAAAAAAAAAAACCCAACCCAAGCAGAATGTAGAAAAACTGAACTCCTGTTTAGCATTATATACCTAAGAAATGAAAAACAAAAAAAGAAAAAAAAGTTCAGATTTTACGAGAAAGAGATGATTCTGTCGTATCTCTAAAACTTGCATGTTTAAGGCTTGAGCTTTTATTGGACACACTTAAACCCCTCTAGCCACCACTTTCCTGGTCTTGCTGAGGAGAGCCCCTCAGTCAGAGGAGAAAGACCCCTGGCTTTAGTCTCCTCTCAGCCGTTAGGTTCATGGAGGGCCTCACAGAAGTTCAATGATCCGGAGACCCCAGATGAGGGGTTTGGCCGGAAGCTTAAAGGGCCCTGGAAAGTTCTCTGGCTTGATGTTAAGTCAGTCACTTGTTTAACTAGAGCAAAGAAACTGACTCGGAGACCCCTTCAGACCTTCTCTCCCTTCAGAGCAGCTTCAGGAGACTGCTGGTCATCCTTCCCTACCCATTCTCCCTGTTCTCCTACCAACAGGACTCTAATTTTATTTGGGGCAGCACAGTGCTCGGCTGTAAGGTGCTTTTCCAGCTTCTGTGAGCGCCTGACACAGAGTGTCGTGGAAGTCCGTGGATGGACCAGCTTGGCCGGGGACTCCCCATTTCTGGCCCCGGCCCTTCCTGCCTGAAATACGGTCCCAGGATGGCGTCAAAGTGACGGCAGGGTAGCCAAACGGAGCAGGCCAGAGGGTCCTGGGTCTCCAGTGCATCAAGTCACATTCAGTCAGGTGGGCGGGTCTGCCCACTGCATGCGACTCAGTGTGTGAAAAAAATAAAACCCCCATCTGATTAAGCCACAGAAAAGTGGGCTTCCGTCACCTGATGCTAAACCGAAGAAAGAATCTATAAAAGGCCCAGGAGGAGAAACACTCCACAAATACTGAGTTTCTGTTGTGCACCCGACAGGAGCTGAGTGAGGCTGAATAACCCAAACATGGTCCCTACCTTCATGGGAGCAGCCAAACTAGTGGCAGAGACAAAACAACACAGAAGTCAATTATCATTGTAATCCCGGAAATACACTAAAGCCTTGTAAAAGAGGATAATAGATCCACTTCTAATGGGTGGTTCTAGGAGGACTGGTGAGGAAATTATATTGAAGAGAGAGAGAAATTTAAAAAGTGGGCCATATGGAGGAAGAGAGGAGAGAATGTTCCAGAAAAGAAGGAGCATCGTGTGTAAATGCTTCCAGCTGAGAAAGAACTGAGAGGAGGCTGGTGAGGTTGGGGCTGATGAGCAAGGTGTTCAGCCAAATTAGGAGAGGTCCCCAGGGCCAGCCATGTAGCATCTTGGGCAGTGGCAGGGTAGGGATGGGGCAGGGGGAGTTGAGTCTCTGAAGGATTTTAAAGAAAAAGCTGCCTTTCAAGACAACCCCCTTCTGTAAAGCAGTTTCAGCTCCAAATTTCCTGAGTCTATTGGCTGCACACAAGTCTTGTCAACATGGCTGTGAGAACAAGTTCCTGGCCCTTAGTCCTAAGGGGCTCTGGGCATGACGCACTGCCACTCAGTTAGCTGGATGCCCCTTAGCTACTATCCTGAGCCTGAGCTTCTTTATCTGAAAATCAAGGCAGTAAGAGTCCTAATTCTTAGAGCTGAGAGGAGGAAATGTGTTGAACCCTGTAATGCACTTGCAGCCATGCCTGGCACAAAGCGAGTGTTAGGAAAGCTTATTATTTTCACTGTTGTTACTGAGAAACCCATCAGGGTCCAGCTACTCCTGCTTCTAGGGCAGTGCTTTTGCAGCATCACCTGGGCTCCATCACCAGAGATGTGGGTTCAGGAGGTCTGGGGTGGCCTGAGAATTTGTATTTCCAGAATTTGTATTGATACCTGTGGCCTCCAACCACATTACTTTAGATGAAGGCCAAGGCAGCCCCTTGGGAAGAATGACCAGCCTCCCACTGCTGTAACCACCTTCAGACCTAATGGATAATAGCAGAGGGTAGAGATGCTGAGCCCCAAGGTCCCCAGGAAGACTCAAATGTGTTTTTCTGGGAGACAGGAGAGCAGGTGGTTCTCAGCCTTTAAGGAACCTCACAACTTCAGGAGCCTTTAAGGAACCTCACAACTTCTGGGGCAGATAGTAAACATACAGATTCGTGGGGTACACCCCAAAGATTCCGTTACAATCTGGGAATGGAACCCGACTACCATAACATTCAAAGACTCCCCATGGACTCTGCTACAGGTGCGGTTACATGTCGCACTTGGACAAATGATGACAGAGTGATTTTGGAGTTAGACACACCCAAGTTCAAATCTCCCTCAACCACTTCCCATGCATGTGGCCCCGTGTGGTCTTTAAAACCTCTCCAAATTGTGACCATGTGTTCCTCATCTGAAATACAAGCTTACGAATACCAGTAATAGTCTCCCCAAGAGGATGAAATGAAAATATTTGAGCAGAGGGTACAAAAGTTATAATCACAGACTCTAGTGTGCAAAGGTGTAACTTGCTTTATTTGTCTATAGCTTATACTAACTCAGCCCATGGCATCATATTTCCTCTAAGAGCAGAAAACTTCAACCTGGAGGTTCTAGCTTGCTCAAATCACTTCCACTTCCCCTCGTAAGGAAATGCAGCCCGAATCAGGACACTCTCCTCCTCTGTTGTTGGCTCTTGCCCTAGAGAGGATCTGGGTTCTTCGGATGTTCTTTACCCTGACTTCCTCAGGTCTCCTCATGGCACAGCTTCTCTGGGCACAGGCCTCCCCTGGCCGTGGTGCCTCCGTGGTCACTGGCTGCATGGTCCTTGGGCTCAGCCTTCTTGCCTCAACCCTAGGCCTCCTCACCATTTCTTTACTCGGAGCTCCCGAGAGCTGCACTGCTCAGGTGTACCCCGCCATATGGGCACACCCATGAGTGTACTTTAATCACCTGTCTAGACCCCCAGTTCACTCCTTGTTAATCTGCGCCTCGGCCACCATATTGGCCATGGGCCTTACCTAGAGTTTAGATCCCCGCGGATCCCTGCCTCCCACTGATTCGACCTCTGGCTTCTTTTACAGGGTGGGTAGAAATGGGGACTTGTTCTTGTTTTCCCCTGCTTCCTTCTATATCTGTGATTTATAGTAAAACCCTGTGTTCTGTGACCTGCGGGGACCAAATCACGGGTCCCACAATCCTTTTCTTTTGCAACAAGAACAACAAAATTCTGGCCCTTGCCAATGAAAGTCTTGTTTTCTGCCTCAGACTCACAGAGACCCTTTCAGCTCTCTGGTGAAACTCTTGCTTCTTCAGAGGACCTGCCTTCCCCTGAGGGCAGGACAAAGGGACCCACTCTCCCTGCTCCCCGGTGGTGGAGGAAGGCAAAAACTATCAGGAAGCCTCGGGATGGGGGTAGGGGGCCCCTCAGTTGTATCTCAGAACATCATCCCTTTCTCATCCTTAAATAAAGTGCTTGCTTGGTAAATGTCCGGCCTGCTCAGGGCCTGACTAGAGCTTGGTGACTACAGGTGAGGAGGAGGAGGAAGCTGCTTGTCTGTACCCACCTTTCCCTCAGGGCGCCCGAGATGCCGCCACCGCAGACCCACTCCTTCGGGGGAAACATTGTGCCCTCATCTCAGAGTGTAGACACCAAGGGGACAATGTGTATACCAGTAGCTCCCAGAGAGTGGGTTATGTGTTCTGGGCCTGGAGAGCACTCAGGGGAAGGAATAGGAGGTCTGCTAGCCCCCGGATCCTCCCGGATTCCTAAAGAGCAAAGAGGCATTCCAAGCTGCCCCTGGCCCCTTCTCAGTGCTGAGCCCAAAGTGGGTGGTGGCCAGTGCCAGAGGCCACCCAGCCTGTTCAAACCTGTTATTTATTGCCTAAGGGGTAAGGGTAAGGGTGTGGGGAGGACTATGGATCGATCACTTGGGGTTCAGGAGGAGCCCCAGCCTTGGGGAAGGGAGTGCGTGCTCCTGCTCTGCCCTCAGCGCTGTTGCTAGTAGGGGTGCTGCAGGGCGTGCTCCATGATGGTCCGGAGTGCCAGCCACGTCTCCTGGGCCGTGGGGACGATCTGGGAGGCCGGCAGCAGGAAGCCGTAGCGCCCCGTGTCCCGGAGCTCGAAGGTGAAGGCGTACTTGATGCCACTGTCGTAGGCCCAGTCCACAGTGATCCCGCTGGCCACATCTGGACACAGAAGGGCAAAGAGATGCCCCCAGCAGGAAGAACAGGGTGTGGCCCGAAGGTGCAGAGGTTGTCTGAGCCACAAGTGGGCCCTGGCGGCCAAACCCCAACTCACCCCAGACAACACTGCGCTTCCTGACCCCAGCCTCTACCTGCCCCATGCCCTGCCCACCCTCCCCATCCCCTGTGCCAGCAAGAAGAGAGCTCCTGGAGACCACCGAGCTTAAGATCTGCTCCTTCAAGGAACATCACAGTAAGCCGGTCATTAACTAGTGCTGCAAAGAAAGACCAGCACTCACCCCTCCATTCAGACTCAGACATCAGCTCTGACCCAACCCAATTAGGCCGACGGCGCTGCTCTGGGCACAGCCCTGCCCGTCAGCTGCCAGCCTGCACCTGCCCCACCCCAGGGGAATGAGGGGCCTCCAGCTGTGGCCCACTCACAGAGCGTGGCGCTGATGCTGCCAAAAATGTACTCGATCCCATGGACCTCATACAGGGCCTTCACCGCGTCCTTGGCGAGCTGGTACTGTGGGATTGCAGCCAGAGGATGAGAGGCTGGGGCTCCCCACACCCCCACACCCTCACCAGCTGCTGAGACACAAGAATTGAGGGGGTCCCGGAAGCTGAATGAATAGGTGACTCTCATAAGAAGGGAGCACAGCCCGTTTGGCTTTGAACTCAACCACATGTGAGAACAAGCTCTCCCCCTCCTCCCTACCATGGGGTCGATGGGTCCAGACCCCGGTTTTGGAGTGAGGGCCTGAACCTCTGGGGAGGTCTTCCTGACGCCTCCCCCAAAGCCCCGAGCCGCCAATCTCACCAACTCCTCCTGGTTTGGAACGGGTTCCAAAGAGTGGCCATAAGGGTACATGAGCATCTGAGAGTAGCTGTGAATGGAGATCAGAGCCTTGACGTTCCCGTGGGTGGTGATGAAGTTCACTATGGCTGCCACCTCTGGCTCCGACTGAGGGGAGGGCCCACGGTAAGTCTCAGAGCAGGGGTTGTTATTAGAACCATTTCCTGGAAGAAAAATAAAACCGTCCAGAGAGTTTGAATTCCCAGGTTTGGGAAAGACGCCTAATGCTCCCAAAGTATCCAGGTATTCCTCTACGTCTCCCATAGTCCTTTGCAGTTTGGTTGAGGCCCCGTGACGACTTCGGACCAATGAGAATGTGAGCAATAACGATGAGTCACTTGTAGTTTGAGGCTCTTAAGGGCAGGCATGGCTCCTCCACAGTCTCTTCTGTCTATGTGGCTGCAAGCAAAGGACTCTAGATTGAGGAAGCATCCTGGGTCCCTTTGTCAAAGTCAGGAGAAAGCTGCCAAGGAGACTCACCTACCCACCCACGTCGGACTTTTGTGCCCAAAAAATTAACTTCTACTGTGTTGAGTCCCTGAGATTCGGGTGGGTTTTTAATCACTGGGGCACACCCTAGTCTAACACATCAGAGGGATGAATTCACACGAGGACTCAGCCATGCTGCCGGCCTTGTAGAGAGCTCTCTCAGCCTGTCCTATGCTTCAGCCCTGATGGTTCCATTAGAAAAGTGGGACAGCCTTCAGCGGAAACTCGAGGTCTACAACCCTGGCTTCCCCGATGAGCCTCGACCCCTTTGAGCTGACCCTTCTCTGCCGACTCTCCCCTGCCGTGCCGAAGTCTTGGCTCAGCTGAGTGCTCAGACTTAGTATCTGTTCAAGCTTTGCCACAATCACAACCTCAGGATCAACATGGACTTGGGGCCAGAAAAACAGAGACTAGATCCCTGCCTGAGGCCAGTCTGGGAGCCACCGATGTAAAGAGCCTTTGACAATTCTTCTTGGGGACTTCAGCTGGGGGAGAGGAGCTGAGTTTCTATTTTGTTCACAAATTTAATTGGTTCCCATCTCCTAGATTCTCTGCTCTCTGTCTCTTTTCTTCCTCTTACCCTCTTCTTGTGTCTCCTTCCCCTCCCCAAGGGCCATGTCATAGAGGGTTGGATTGTGGGCTGGTCAAGATTTGTGGGTTAGGAACATGTTTGGAAAGAGCCATCCCAGTTCCTCCTCTCACTCCTCCCTGAAATGATTGCACACAAACCTGAGGCGAGGTCAGGGGTCACCCCAACTTCTGAAGCCACCTGGGGATGCCAGAGCTGTCCCCTAGACCCTTAGGGCAGTGCACTGGCTGGAGGGCTGGGGGGACTGGGCCAGGGACCTGTTGAGATGCTGCACTAGGGTTGCAGCAAATCAGTCCTCCCCAGGAGTGCAGGTGAGGGCAGCCTGAGTGGGAGGGACGGTCTACAGATGACTCATTATGCAGCAATTAAATTAAGGCAATGATAAAACCATAAACAAAATCTTCCCGCCTGAGTCACCAACCCCAGCACACACTATTTCTGTCCACAGGCAGGCCCAGAGGCGGTTCCGTCACTGGGGAGAGAGCGTCCCCCCCTTGGTCTGCAGGGTCCCGCCTGCGGTGGGGACCCGGGTGAGAAGGGGATGTGTCTGCAGGAAGCAAGGGTGAGGAGCAGCCCCACAGGCTGGACAGTGGCCCTGTTTGTTGTGTCTGCCGGGAGTTTCTGCACCTGCTCCCCTTGATGAATGACAAACAGCAACAGATGAGCAGAGCCGGGTTGGGGGGGTGGGGGCTGAGAGCTTTGTCTGCGTTCGCAGCCCACGCACAGAAAGCGGTTCCCCTGCCAACAACCAGGTGGCTTTGCCCAAATATGGAGAAACACTTCAGGCCATTAGTTCTGGTTTGAGCTAAGCAGCATAAACTAATCTTCCCTGGACCAAATGGGAATTAGCTGCCTGCCTCTTTCTGACGTTCACAGTCCAAGTCCTCTGAGCCTGCCTGTGTCACAAGTACCTGCTAATGGAGTCATTAGCTATTTATTTTTCCTTCTCTGAAAATGTAATCTGTAGCAAGGGGACATCTCTGAAAGGACATGGTAAATTATTAAAAGCGTAGTGGGATTATGGGAGCTTTTTGTCCCCTCTGGGCTTTCTTTTCTCCCCCCATACATTTTTTTATATTGTGTATATACAGACTGGCCCCCCTTCCTGCCCCCTGTGGAGAAACACACAAATGTTATTTTCTTTAAGAGATCATTTGTCTTGCTGCTAGCCGGTTTATCCTGGGGCACACGGGCACTTGCTTCAGCCGGTTCCGAGGGGCCCACCTGGATGCCCACTCGGAGCAAGTGTGTGGTCATTTGGAGGTGAAAACACCCATTTTTACACGGTTGTGTTCCCTTACACAAGCAGCTACACACACAGTGCCAGATTCTCAGACAGCCCACACACCACGGGCTGAGAGCCTCACTCGGGATGCTTCAGTGCTGATTTTTCAACGAGAACAAACGGAAGGAAGCCAGATTTCCAAAGTGATGGGCAGATCTAGAATGTTCGATCTCATTGGTTTGGCCACCCATCTGTGGAATCTCCTTTTCAACAGCAAAGGCACTGTCTCCTTGAAGCCAAACTCCGAACCCCCCACCCCAGTCCAGTATAGTGGGTGTTGCATCTGGAGCATGAAGACTGCGCCTGTGCAACTTGTCTTGGCCAGGCCCAGCATCCCACCCATCAGATTCCTGCATTCCCAAGGTCCACATAAGGGTGTCTAGGTTTTCTGGAGGCCTCAGTTTCCCCGTCTAGTCCCTACGCTACTGGTACGGTAAGGGAGATCATTGAGAAGAACAACAAGGAACTTGGGAAGAAGCTGCCCAGCTCTGCCTAGAACAGTATGACCCTGCAGACATACACCAGCCCACGCAGCCAGGATTACAAAGCAACTGAATAAAAAATAAAAACCAGGCTCAAATCAGAGTTGATGATAAGAAATTGACTTATTCTATCATTAAAACCATTGTTCTGGCCTCCCCAAAGGGCAAATTTCAGATCGTGGCTCTCAGGAAACGCGTTTGAAGACCTTTTCTTTTGGTGGGCTCCCTACAAGGGTGGGCTAGAGAGATTGGGGGGTGGGCATATAAACTGAGTTTTGAGCAAGCAGCAAGACCATCTTGTACCTCTTGAAGGTACAACCTGGAGACTCTCTTGTACCTTCCCCCACTGTACTTAAGGTATAATTCCTGGAGTTAGTCCTGCATACAAGGAGCTGTTCCCGCGTCTCCCAAGGAGCCTGCGCATACGTGTACATCCACAGACGTGCAACATCTCCCCATACCGCTCTGCCAATCCTAGGCACGTCCCTGGCCATGACTCACTTGCATTAGCTAACTACACCACCTCCACAGTATGCATCCATGTAACCTGACTGTGTGGGAGACGTGCCAAGGCCCCAGTACTCCTCCAGCCCGGCCCCAGGTCCAGCGGACTGCCATACCTCCAAAGCCCGACTTCCAGTTCCTGTTAAGATCCACACCGATGCAGAACATTCCAGGTCTGGTGGACTTGTTCTTCCGCCACAGGCGGTTCTGAAAAAGCCCATGGCAGGTGACATTCACCCCTTTTCCAGGGATGGGAGCCTCTGACATCCTGTCCTAGGAAGGCAGGTCTGGGGGGACAGAGAGGGGCAAAAGGAAGGACTCTCTAGGGCAGGATGGATGAGGCTGGGGCAGGACTGCAGATCCCCTGGCAGGGGGAGGCCGGAGGACAGGCACAGGCTGGCAGCAGTGGCCTTCCTGGGCAGCAGGGCAGGGGTGGACTGGCAAGGTCCGAAGCCGCAGCTCCCGAGTCACCCGCCTGCCTTCGTGAGACTCTCTGCCATGAGCCTCTAAGGGGCCGGCCCCCAGGGAACCTTCCCAAAGCCTCAGCAACCTTTCCTGCATCCGCCCCAGAGCTGACCCCGGTCCCTCTCCTTCCCAAATGCCCTCACCATGCTGTGGGTAAAGGCAAACCCATCAGGGTTGGTGACAATCTCCATGAAGATGTCCATGGCGTTCAGTATGTTTGTCAGGGTGCGGTCTTTGCCATAGTCACTGACAATCTGCAAGCAAGGGCAGAGTGGGGACGGGCAGGGATGGGAGGCGCTGCCGGCTCTCCTCTAAGGTGGCCCGGCCAGGGGCGGCCTCAAGCCATCAGATGCATTCTTGGTGCAGAACTAAAGGCTTGGATTTTAAACAACTAGAAGGCAAAGGATGGATGTGGGTGCTGGGCTGCCGACGGGCAGAGCACACGGCAGCTGTTCCAAAGGACAGGAGGGGAGAGAGCCCCTGAGTTTAAACAAACTCAGTATAAATTTTCAGCTGGTGACACCCTGAAACAGTCAGGGGTGGGTGACACCCAGCCCTGCCCCACCCCCATTCCACGCTGACCTTCTTGGCCATCCAGATGCCAGTGGCATGCGTGATCCACTCCCGGGAGTGGATTCCAGTGTCGATCCAGATGGCCCGGCGCTGAGAACCTCCAGTGCTGAACTGGGTAAAAAGCACCAGGCCCCAAACAAGCGTGAACTGAGACAGCTGCAGGGCTGTCCCTAGGCTCCCAGAAGGAGACCCCAGATGTCTCCGCACCACCTGGGGTGGCCCCTCTGGGCCCAAGAGGGGGACTCTATGCGCAGGTATTTGTGCCTGAGTCCACAAAGGGCGCGCGTGTGTGGGCCCTGATGACGTTGTGGGGCACATGCACATGGGGAGCGGGGTGGTCCAGCCAGAAGCACAGAACTTCTCGGGCCTGAAAGTACCTTAGACTGGTGTTTCTTGACCTTTCAAGGGCATGTGAATCCCCCAGGATCTCCCTAACATGCAGATGCTTGGTTGGTAGGTGTGAGGAAGGGTCCAGGGGTGGGCATTTCTGACAAGCTCCTAGGGACGCTGCTGCAGGCAGGTACCAGGACCACACTTTGAGGAGCAAGGTCTTAGACAACATTAAAGAGAGAACCTGCACAGCCCCCAGGGAAATCAAGGCAGGGACAGAGGAGGTCATGTCCTATGGGAAAGGAGGACACCTGGTCCTTTGGAAGAGTCCCCCAGGGCAAGGTTGAGAGCAACAGCGTTCGTCTTCTCCGAGAGCTGGATGTCAGGGGCCCTGTGTGATCCACACTCCCGAGTGCCCTTTAGGGCACATGCTAAGAATTGTTTCTGGGTGGGTTCCGTGTTCCTACCTATCCTGCCTCATTCATGACCAAGGGCATTGCTGCTGCCAACTTTGCTCAAACTCTGTTTCCGGTGGCCCCTGGGAAAGGTCGGGAGGTCTCCCCACAGACTCAGTCCTATCTGAGGGGTTGCCTG
Source organism: Mustela lutreola (assembly GCF_030435805.1). Taxonomy (NCBI): domain Eukaryota; kingdom Metazoa; phylum Chordata; class Mammalia; order Carnivora; family Mustelidae; genus Mustela; species Mustela lutreola. The sequence continues at coordinate 180,699,836 of NC_081293.1, read as the reverse complement.
AGCCAGAAGGCCTCGATCATTTGGAAATGAGGCCTCTATTTACCTCTCTTCCCATTTAACAGATGAGGCAACCAAGGGACTAGGGGGAAAGCCGGCTTCTCCACACTCACATCCCAAGACCAGCATGACGACTGCCATCTTGCAGTTCCCTCTCTTTAGCAACCCTCCCACCTACTTCCTGAGGACATGTCGGGTCATTGCACTGTCACCTGCCCATATCTATAAGGGTGGGTCCCTGAACACCACAACCTCTGTGCTGCGGGTCACCTCTGGGCAAGAGCACACACATCTTCTCTGTCCTTAAAATTGCCACCCCCGCCATGACCCCACAGGAGTTCAGTCTTATGCCAGAGGCACTCACTGTAGAGTCTAGTGGTCAACACCGCCAGCTTTTACCTTCAGGACAAGAATGGACCGATTTTCAAAACTGTGGCCAATCTGAATTTTTGAGACAATATCTGAATACTCGGTTACAAAGTTGTCCATCCAGTTATAGATCTGAAAGGAACGACAGATATCAGACGGGCTCTTAGGCAAGGAGGGGCGAACCCCGGCGTCTCCCCCATGCCACCCTCCTGAACGCTTTCCCACCCCCCTTGAGGATCTAGGAGAACACAGATGGAGAACTCCACAAATCAAAGACACCCACTAGGCCTACGGCAACGAGCTGCAGTCAGCCTGGACCCGAAGGCCACACACCACACGCAGAGCTAAGTGTGTTGCACGTGTTCACCCACTCAGCCCCCAGGCTCGGCCCCTAAGTCTCTCTCCGGCAGGGAGTGTTTCTTGCTTCCATTCTCTTGGCCCACCGAGTCCATCTGACAGACCCCGCAGACCCTGCTGTGCTGTTGGGGCCTTCTCGGCCCTTTTAGATGCTAAGCCCTCTGAAGGCAGAGTTATTTATCTCTGATCCCAATAAATACTGACAGGCCGTATTAATCCCTTCCCTTCCTCTTTCAATGTATATAATTGAATTACCAAATATATGGGAAAAATGGATCTTCTATTCCAGGCCATGTGAAACGGGGAAAGAAATGATAATCACAAGGTGGACAGTACCCTGTCATCCCAGCCTTTAACTGAAAATGGGGCCTGTGCCTTGAGTTTCTATCTGGACTGGGCGTCTCTACGTTCTCCTTTATACATAAGCCACAATCGGTCATGCCTGCCCTAGCTGGCTGTCACTGGGATCAGGAATTTTCTCAACTGAAGCAACTCTCTGTTCTACTCTATAAAATGGCTCTCCAACGTTCCTTGCCTCCTGCCCCTTTACACCCTAGTACCCACAGCTGGGGCCCCTTGACACCAGAAATGCTGTGGGAAGGTCGAGACCCCCCTGAATCAGTATTGAAACAGTGTTGGCTACTGAGACGGCCCCCTCCTTCCCCCAGCTCTTCCCCGGGGCCAGTGACGCATCTCGACTTCAGCGTCCTGCCTCCTCGACCCATTACTCTGCCCCATAGCTGCCCTGGGCGGTACTGTTGAGCCCCAGTTCTCTCTGAATCCTGGCTTCTGGACCTCTTTGAAGCTGTCTTCCTGACAGGCCTTCCCCCAGTGTCTGCGCTGCCCTCCCCTAGTGTCGGCTCACACTCTCCCACAGATGTCAGAGTCCTTCATTAGTCCCTGCCCGAGTCTGGAGATCCGGAGAGCCCAAAGGGCAACAGAGCCCGGAGTCGGCTGGGCAGACCCACCTCCTCCAGGGTGTGGTAGGAGGAGTAGCTGAAGCTGCTCGTGCTACGCTCCAACCGGCGGGACTTGGCCATGGCTTCTCTCTCCTTATCCAGCAGCACCTAGGAGACACGCACACATGCTGGAAGGGAAGGGGAGGGCTGGGCCAGGCCTGCCTTCCCAGCCCTACCTCAGCTGGCTGGGTGCAAAGACAGCACTGACACAGGAGAGTGAGCCACTGTGAGCGTGAACTGCACAACGGGAGAAGATGCCAGTTATGAGGTGACTCTGCTGGGCCAGCCAGTGTTCATGCTGCCATTTCCCAAGGGAGCACAGGGTGAGCAAATGCCACCAACTTGCTGCGGGGCCTTGGCCTTAGTTTCATCAGCATGAACTTTGGGACAGTAACACCTGACTTGCCCATCATCACATAGATAAAATGTAATCATGGATATGAAAGTGTTTTAGAAAAGTGCTCCTCATCTATTGCCAACGTCGTTTTTGTCCTCTAGAGGCACTGCTGAGTCAAGGTTCAAGCTGAAGCATGTACCCTGGACCCCTGGACCCCTGGTCTCCTCTGACCCACAATAGCCCCTCTTACCCACAGGGAATAGCCTAAATAATTGATGTCCAGCCCATTTGGAAATCCAGCTATGGATTAAGCGGGTCCAAATAATTAGAAATTTAATGTGTCAATAGTCTTTTACTCACCATCTTAACTGCCTCTTAAATACAAGCATGGGTCAGCCAAAAGCAATGTCCTTGGGTATCACTGGGAGTTGGCATTCAGTCCTCATATAGTACTTTCCACTGACCACAAGGAGGGCACATAGCTGGATTGGGTTGCCCTCCCACATCGTTCTGGGACACTTTTCCCAGCATGGGACTCAGTGAGGAGGGCAGCTGCCCTTCACCCCAAGCTCTACCCTTACATTGGCAACCAAGGAGAGAGACATCCCAGGATTCTACACTGACTTGCAGCATGGGAAGTGCCTGGGCCCCTCTGCTATGAAGGGTGAAGACCTCACCCCAAAGTCACCCTGGTTTGAGCCCTGGGACCCAATAAGTCTCGATGATACTTTGCTTCAGGCCAGAGCAACCTTTCAGCTTACCAGACATCCTTATTCTCCCTAGCTCAGCTGACCCAGTACATGACAAATGACAGGGTAAGAAGAAGTAACTATTCGTGTTAAGGAGATAAAGCAGATTGGGGGAGTGAAGGGACTCAATGGCAAAGCCAACAAAGGGCAGAGGTGAGATAAGAACCCAGATATCTTATTCCTAGCCTTGGGTTCCCTTAGGTTGTCTAGATATCAAAATGAAAGTCTAATAAGAATAATAAACACATATATTATTTATAATATATTTATATATATTATTTATATATTATGTATCAAAATATATACATATATTTATATATGTATATGTCTATATATGTCTATATATTATTTATAATATATGTGATAGACATATATATATATGCACACACATAGATATGCATATCTACAGTTGGTCAACCCCCACACAGCTGAAAATCTACATGTAACTTTGACTTCCCAGAATCTTAACTACTAATAGCCTACTGTTGACGAGAAACCTTACCAGTAATATAAACAGACAATTAATACGTATTTTTTATGTTATATGTATTATACACTTACAGTAAAACAAGCTAGAGAAAAGAAAATGTTTTAAGAAAATCACAAGGAGGGGCACCTGGGTGGCTCAGTCCATTCAGCACCCAACTCTTGATTTCAGCTCAAGGTCATGATCTCAGGGTCATGAGACTGAGCCCCTTGTTGGGCTCCATGCTCAGAATGGAGTCTGCTTAAGATTCTCCCTCTCCCTGTCTCTGCCTCCACTTCTGCTTGCTCCCTCACTCTCTCGCTCTCTCAAAATAAATAAAAATCTTTTAAAAATTAGAAAATCATAAGGAAGAAAAATACATTTACAGCATCAAACTGTATTAATTTTTAAAAATCCATGTATAGCCACACAGTTCAAGTCCATGTTGTTTAAGGGTCAACTTTATACTTATCTGTGTGTGTGTATGTGTGTGTACATACAGAGAGAGCAAATGTGTAAAATGTTAACAACGGGCAAAAATTCCATCATACTATTCTTGCAATTAAAGGGTGTTTTAAAATAAAAGAAAGCAATACCCCGAGTATGGGAAAACATGATACTAAAATGTCAAAAAATGACCAAAATGTTAACAATTCCTGTTAGAATAGAAAGATTATTATTTTAAGCCATTTTAAAATTTTCTCCATTTTTACATTTTGGCAACGTGCTTATACTAAAATGCGTATAATCTTCTCAATGAATAAATAATACTAAAACAAAAATAAAAGCCCCTGTGACTCAAATAAAGGAGCAACCATGGACTCTTCAGTGCGGGGGTGGGGGGTGGTTGGAAGAGAGGTAGGACCACCATCCCTGCTGCAGACAGAGGCCACCGCCCTGTGACCACCACCCGCACGCCCTCACCCCCGCTGCCCCCCGCCAGTTGCTCACAACCCTCAAGTTCACAGATTCAAAAGTGGGACTGGGGATCAAGGCCTGGGCCTCATTTTCTTTTCTTTTTGAGCACCGACTGCATGTTAGGCAATGGTGATTGCAACGTTTTCTGGCGCAATGGGGTGGGTTGGGGACAGTCCCACTGGGGCAAAGCTGGGATTGCTGGTGGGGTGAAGGAAGGAGGGACGAGCCTTGGTCCTCGCTGGCACAGGCGTCCCCCTGGGAAGCTCTAACAAAAGGGACTTGTCTTCTCCCAGGAAACCCAGAAATCTCAGCAGCCCACCACCATGACCGACGTGTGCCCGTTGTTCTGGGCCGGGCCTGACCAGCTGTGGAGAGCAGCTGCAGGGGGGCAGGCGGGCTGACCTGGTGGACCCGGACGCCCCACTCTGGCCCCAGTGGAGTGAAGGGTCCGTACATCCGACGGCCTAGGGAATTGGAGGAGGGCCTGAGGCAGTGGGTGAAGATGGAGGACGGGGAGGAGAAACTGGGAAGATAGGAGCAGAGGACCCGGCTCTGCCTACAGACCCAGGGACGCCCACAGGAACACAGCTCCCTTGAGACTGTTCTTTGTTCCACAGAACAGCTTGGGGGCAAATGGAAAATCGCCTCGAACTGCAAATAACTTTCCAAACACCCTCACAGGCTTGTGAATGGAGACGACACCCGCTTACAAATTGGGAATGCTCAGCCCTCGCAGCTGGGCCCCAATTCCAAGAACACTAATCTCCCCTGGCTTGAAAACCACACAGATGTTTGCTCCCTTCATGGGGCCGAGGGAAGGAGATGGGAGAACCAAGAACGCAGTCTTGCCACAGGCTCAGGGAAGCCTAATTACAGCCCTGTCAGGCTTCTCACAGAAAAAAAGAAACAGCTCAGAAGTAAGCCATTTGCCTCCCTGGAAGCCATAACCTGACAAGGAAAGTAATACCTTGGTGTGAATTAATTTATGACAGGGTTAAGGAAGGATGAGAACATCGAGCAGAGAACAGCACCTCCAGGATGGAGGAGGGCAAGAGGCTGAGGAAGGCCCCGGAAAGGTGAAGTTGATGCCTGAAGGGAACCAGCACTCGGCAGCCAAACTCCAACCAGACGCAAATTGGGGAGCAAATTGGATGCTCCCCATCCAAATGAGGCGGATGGGGAGCATCTCACACCCCACCCCACCCCCAGGCACCCCCATTCTGTGACAACAGCAATCACCTCTCCTCATATGCCCCTGGCCTCTTCCAGGCAGCCTCATGGTGGGGGCAACTGCAGTCCGCATCTCCATGGTGGTGACTACAGATCGGGGGTTCCCGGAATGGACCCCCTCCGAGGTCAAGGCTGAACGGTGGCCCCACTGCCCAAAAGACAAAGTTAAATCCACCCACACCAACAACAATGGCAACTGCTGAGGAAGCAGATGGCACAAGGGCAGAGAGAGGACGGGGCCTGGAGCCAGGCTGTCCCAGGTTGAATCCTGATGCCATCACTGACGAGCAGGTCGCTCATCGCTCTGTGCCTCAGGTTACCAAAGCATTAATCTCTCTGTGCCTTCATAAAATGGGGGTCATGTTATCACACACTTGAGCACAGTCTTTAAGCTGTTCTCATGAGGATCAGAAGGGTTAATACGTGTAAAGTACTTGAAACGCTGCCTAGCATGCAGCTCTGAGGAGAGCCGGAGGAGGATGGCAGGGCAATAGTCACTCTTGGGGTGACTCCAGGACTCTGTGATGGAACAGTCATTTACCAGACATGACCAGGAAACCTGGATTCCTCCAAAGAGAAGTGGTATCTGGAGGACTTGGATGACAGATGGCCGTTAACGGTCAGTCAGCAACAACCCTCCTCCCAGGACCAACAGAAGGGTCAGGCCTTCTCTCCCTGCCCCCTTGGAGCAGCCGGACTCTGCCTCTCCATCAGTCCCTTGCCCACAGCTGCTCCTTTCCTCCCTTGCCTTCTCCTGCTCCTTCCTGTCCAGCCTCCTCTCCTTTGAAGAGCTGCCTCCCAAGCCCACCCCAGCCACAGTCATGGCCACTTTTTAATCTCTTCTTTTCAATGAACAAGTGTTTGTGGAGCACGCACTAGGAACTAGGTATGGCAGCCAACGAAACAAAACTGCCTGCCTTCATGGAGCTTACAGTCTGGTAGGGGAGACAGAATAATTACATAAATTATAAACAGCATAATTACATAAGTTAGATAGGATGTTAGAAGGTGGTAGGTGCAGAGGAGAAAAGTGGTGCCGTGGAAGAAGGGAGGGAGCTGGAAAATGTAGGAGAAGAGTACAACTTCAATAAGTTGAAAAGGGGCCTATGAACAAGGTTTTTAAAGCAATGAGGGAAGAGGTCTTGCAGATACCTGCAGAAACAGCATTCCAGTCATAAGGACTAGGAAGTGCAAAGGCCCTGAGGTACAAATCAAGTCAAGGACGCTGAGGCAGGAATGGATCAGGCAAGTTTGAGGAACATTAAGGAGGTCCAGGTATCTGGAGCAGAGTGAGCAAGGGGAGAGTAGTCAGTGATGTGGGGGTGGGGCATAGGTGATGTGGCACCTTATAACCATAACTGTGGCTTTTACTCTGAATCTCTGAATTGGGAAGTCATTAGAGGTTTTTCTTTTTTTCATATTTTATTTATTTATTTGACAGAGATCATAAGCAGGTAGAGAGGCAAGCAGAGAGAGAGAAGGAAGCAGGGTCCTTGCTGAGCAGAGAGCCCAATGTGGGGCTTGATCCCAGGACCCTGAGATCATGACCTAAGCCGAAGGCAGAGGCCTTAACCCACTGAGCCACCCAAGCAGCCCTCATTAGAGGTTTTAGGCAGAGATGTGACATAACTGAATATAATATATAATACTAATGATTTTAAAGGATCTGTTTTGAGACAGGCAACAAGGAGGCAAGGGTGGAGTTGGGAAGAGAAGTAGAAAACTCTTGGAATAATCCAGGTGTGGGGCCAACAGGTGTGCTGGCCCTGGGTGGCAACCTAGAAAGGTAAGATACATTTTAGAGGGAGAACTGATGGGATTTGCTGGCGAAATGAAAGTGGGATGGAAGAGAGGAGTGAAGGATGACTGCAGGCTTCTTGTCTGAGTGAGCAGAAGGATGGTATTGCCATTTCCTGAGATGGAGAAGGCTGTGGAGGAGTGGGTTGGGTGGGAGACGGTATTCACTTCGGAACAGTGAAGTTCGAGACGGCCATGAGGCAGGAGGTGGTAGCATGTAGGAGTCCGGGGTTCAGGCTGGAGGTGGGAGTCTGGCTGGAGCTCAGTATGGGAATATTGAGGGAGCTGACGGTATTCAACACCATGACCCTGGATGAAGGGATAGAGGAGCAGTCGAAGGACAGAGCTGGGAACTAGGAAAACAGCGTGCAGGGGGGCTGCCAGCCAGTAAGATGCGATAATCCAGGAGAGCGTAGTATCCTGGAAGCCCAGACAGGACATTTTCAAAAGAGGAGAGAGTGACCAGTTGTGTTGAAAGTGGAAGGAACAATGGGCACTCCAAGTCAACCCCTGAGTTGAACCTAGATGCTGTGGGCGAGGACACCGTTTTGGTGACAACACAGTTTTGGTGACGTGAGGGGTGGACAGTCCGCGCAAGGAGAAGGGTGGAGACGGCAGGACAGTCCACGTTTCCAGGAGCTCTGCTGTATGGGGAAGCAAAGCAATGGGCTCATAGCTGGAGGTGGGTGGAAAGGAAGGATCAAGGGTGGATTTTTTTAGGGCAAAAGAAATAACTCAATATCTGTATGCTAATGAGAATGATCCAGTTTGGGGGGGGAGGGGCGATGGGCCAAGCAATATTTACGCTAAACTGTGTTTTGCTCTAGAGGCTCAGAGAACTGGCGGTTTTTGTTTTCTCCTTTGTGCTTTCCCCTATTTTCCAAATTATCTAACATGAATATTTATTAATTTTGTAATCAGAAAAAAGCCATTAAAATCCACAGAGCTGATTGCTCAAGTGAAGCTTTTCCATGGTGACTCATCCTAGAGGAAAAAAAAAAAAAAGAAAACTACACCAAACCAAAGGGCTGAAAAAAAAGGGGGAGGTGAAGAAAAATTAAATGCAAATAGAGCTCACTCGGAATCAGATAATTTCTTGCCTGGCCCACTGCAATTTCTTCAGCGCCCTCCTTCCTGTCAGTGTCTCCCAGCTCCTGTCCCCAACTCAACATTGCCACTGTCAGAGGGATTTCTCTTAAATGCAAATCTGATCATGTCAGAGCCCTCCAATGGCTCCCCCACAATTTTTTATTTTCGGGATAAAATCTCAACCTCTTCACCTAGCAGAGGATGCCCTTTGTGATCTGGTTGGGCCTCATCGCCAATCGGGGGCCCCCTTCCCCTGCCGGTCCCCCCTCGCCTGCTCTTCAGTCGCACAGCACCCGCACCGTAATTACTGCCTTCTGAGAGCCCAGACTCTTGTCCTCGCTCCCATAGCAACCTGCTGCACTCCATCAGCACACTCATCCACTCCATTGTAATCACTGATTTACTCCCCTCGGCTCCCCACCCCCATGACCCCAGCGCCCCTCACGATACAGGACCAGAGCTCTTCTCTTTGTATTTCCCGCACCTTGCACACAGTAGGTGTCTCTGTATCTGTGGGTGGAATGAATGCACCCAACTCTTCTACCTCAAGCAGCCCCATGATCACAGCTCGGAGGCAGGGGGTGGGTTGGGGGGATGGAGGGCCTCTTCTCTTTTTCAAAAATCTCCAGTGCCGTTGGCCAAAGCAAAAGCCCACACCCAGGTTTTTTCCCTATCCCTCTCAGTCTGGTACTATCCAGCAAACACAACTGCACTTCTTTCCTTTTCTCGAATCCGTTAGTTCATCTAACATTTATTAAGCCCCAGCCGAGCGGCAGGTGCGACAGCATGCGCTAGGATATAAAGATAGACAAGGGGCATGATCCTGGACCTTGAGGGGCTTGGGGGTCGGGGGGCTCTGGAGACAAAGACCAACAACATAACAGCAAGGTCTTTGTCTGGCATAGCTCTTCCTGAACCTGCCAACAGAGTAACTGTTGCGACAGTTGAGGGCCCACCGTGCAAGGGACACTAGGCCAGACACTGTCGCTGAGAAGGTCTGGAAGATTTGGAAGAAATTCGGCCTGTGAGCCAATCACTGCAACATGAGGCTGGAAGCCAGCAACCTGAGGGGTGCAAAGCCTTCCCCTCCCGTTAGCGCCTCTGAGCTTTTCTCCTCCTGGACGCCCTCCCCCCCTCATCACCACAAATCAAACTCAACACAGCAGCCTCCCCCACCCCAAAGCTACCGGCCCCCAGCTCCCTCGAAGCCAAAATGGGATCTTAAGTGTGACAATCAGAGCTTGATGCAGCACAGAGAGAGCGAGTCGTTGGTGTAAATCCCGCCTGGCTGGATCTGGCTGGATGAGGGCTGGGAGTCTGGGGCATCTCACTAAGACCCGGCCCCCCACCCCCAGGGATTCCAGGCCAGGGGAGCACAAGAGAGGACAGGCTGAGGAGAACGAGGACGACAGCTCCAAAGGAGCCCGTGGACAGGCTCAGAGTGCCTCTGGGGCCCTTCCTGATGTGCAGAAATCAACAGAAAATTTTGAGAGACCTCTTCATATCTGCTTGCCAAATGCTGCGGGGGTTTCCAGGGCCCAGCAGAAGCAGGGAAATGCAAACTTCAAAATTCAGGCTTGGGCTAAAAATGAGAATCGAGTGCTGTTTCTTTCGATGTGGTACCCTGTCTTATCTGCGGGAGTGTCCCCATTTTGTTTCATGGGGAATTAGAGAAAGAGCCCAGCCCTGCACGCTGAGCAACCAGCACGTGGGGGGATCAAGGTTTCTGAACGGACCTAAGGGACCCAGCCCCCGGGCTCACATGGGAAAGGAATGCCCCCAGGGCTCTTATCCCTCGGCACGGGTGTCAAGTGTGGGCGCCCGGAGACTGTTCCCACACTGGGAGCCCTCAGAGAGTAGCTGCAGCACAGCGGGGCCGGGGGAGAATCTAGGTGGCTACGCTCCTACAGGTACCCAACGGCAGAGGGGGGCAGCTGGGGAGGCCTAACCAGCACATGGTGCCCACAAGATCTGCTTGAAGAAGGAGGCTCCCTGGGAGAGCCTTGAAGACAGAAGAGTGGAAACAAAATGCCATGATGTCCAGAAAAGACACTGTCAGGTGTGCGGAGCGGTGGGGGTGGGGAGTTGGCATGGCCCTGAGGAAGGCTCCCTCTGCCCTCCCCGAGGCCAGGTCTGCGGCCCCCCTGGGAGCACCCTGCCTGGGAGAAGTGTCCGGGACTGAGAGCCTTTCGGTACTGGCTTTGGGAGGGAGGCCACAGCGGGCCCACAGTTAGTCTCATTCACCTCTTGCCGCTTGTCTGGAGTGAAGGGACTCTCTGGTATTGGATGGCTGAGACACCACCAGGACAGGAGGGACGGTCAGAAAGGCCAAGAGAGCCGTCCAGTGCTGCCTACTCCTTGTGCCTAGGAAAGACCTGAGCTACTTCCTCCTTCCTGCCTTCCTCCCCCCAACTCTCCTCCTCGGCTGCGAGCGGCTAATTCCTCCCCAAGAGGACTCACCGGCAAGTGACTGCCATTCCCACACTAAGAGAACCCCCCACCCCGCCCCGCCGCGTGGACTCTGTCCTAGATTTAAATATTCTCTGAGAAGTGTGAGAGTTCATTCCTTCCACAGCCAGTTCACAAGAACGCAGATGGAACTCTAGAAACAAGATGTCCACTGTTAGCCCCGGTTTGTTTTCCTCCTCGTCGGGCCCAAACCAGAAAGCCATGTGGAAGGTGGGGCCCTAGCCGCAGCCCTGGGGCAGGACCTCACCTGGATGTCCTTTATCATGATGCTGTAGGCAAGGCCATGAGACTCCAAGTAAGATTTGATGTCTTTCAGTTCTGAGAAAGGAACTCTCATATCCACAGGGAGGCTGGGCTTGGCTGGGCTACGCCAGAAGTCCACCTTGGTCACAAAGGAAAGGAGAGGAAAGGAGAACAGACATGTTTCTCGCATGTCCTTATTCACGATTCGGTAGGCACCTTAAGTAGCCAGGTGGTCGCTTTCTCTTACACGGTTAAAAGGGCCCCAGTTCCTAAGGCCTAGCGGAAAGATGGGAGCAAACAAACCCCCCAAACTGAGCCTCCCTCTGTAATTCCCAGCCCCGCCTCCTCTCTCAGCCTCACCCACACACTGCAACTTCACCTGAACCCCAAGAGCCCCACACAGTTGCCAAGAGCGAGACAGCTCGTTGTGTGGGACATGAATATGGACAAGAACCCTGGTCAGAAGAGGAAGGCCTCACTGCCCCTAAGTCCAGGAGAGGTGAGGAGCACCCGATCCGGATTCCCACGTCATTTGAATGCGACGCCTCTTTCCCAATTTATAAAACAGAGAGAGCTGTTCTAAAGTCCTGGGGGAGAGAGAGGTACGCAAACAAAGGCTCCGGACAAGGGCTCCGGGCTACCCCCAGAAATATCTGGTTGTTTCAAGAGGCCTCCAACATAACCCTTCTAACCTAACGGTTGAAGAAAATGTTTTCCATGGTGGAGTACTTGCAGAGGACAATATTCTCGGAAACAAATGCTCAGCCTGACAGGGACGAACCCAAATAAAACACAGGTTTGCCAAGCTAAAGCCATTTCAGTTGGGAAAGATGTGTCCAGGCTACACTCGGCATGGCAGCCCACCCAGGGACCTATTGCTTCCTCTGTGGCTTCAGGATGTTCCAGTCCCTTGCAAAGTGGCCCCCGATGGGTCTGCCCTACAGCCCCCCATCTAGGACAGAGGAGAAAGCCAAGAAGGACCACCCAACCTTCTGGGCGAGTGTTCCCAACCTTTCCTGAAGAGAATTTGATTTTCCACAGTGTTGTGCTCTTTGGCGGAGCTGTTTGGCAGGCAGGCTTGGGGTGTGGGGAGCAGGAGGGGGGCTGAAGGGGCAAAGCCACTCTGAGAGAGTACAGCCTGAGGAGTCCTCACCTTCTGGGGCTTCAGGCCGTCCAGATCCCTGAGAACTGAAAGCTGCTTCTCATTTTTAGCCAGGACTCGAAGAACCTGGTCTCTGGAAAGACAGAGGGAAGACAGAGGGAGCTGCGGAGAGGGCCTCCTGGAAGGCTGGGCTGCTTGGAGGCGGCTGCGTGAGAAGACACCAGGCCTAGGGCCCCTGGCAGAAAGGCTGGAGGCTAGAGGACCCAGAGTAGAAGTACACGTAGCTCTGGGAAGCACACGCCCCTCTGATAGCGGGGAGTCCTTCAGCCTGGGATAGGGGCCGCTCCAGCCTGAGGACAGGCTGTAGACAGATGAGCCCAGCGCCAGGACAGAGGGAGGAAGAGCCGGAAAGGCTCTACAGGGGAATGGAGGAGGATGGAGAACAGAAGGAATGAAGGGGAGGAAGGAATAGATCCAGGGGGGCAGGGGAGACCAACTGTGGCCCCAAGGGCTCTTCACACAAGGGCCCAGGGCCTTGGTCTGCCCAAACCTTGGGCCCTCTCTGGCCTTCTCTCAAGAGCCCGAGGACACAGAAGGGAGGATCAGCCTGACACTACCTTATGGGAGGAAGGTGAGCCCCTTCCCACCCCGCTGGAGGGACTGCGAGGCGGTACGACAGCAGCCTGCCTGTGGCCTCCGGGGTCTGCCGTCTGGGAGGGCACCGTCTCCCTCCCTGGCTGGCTCTGATAGCGGGGAGGACAAAGCCCCTCTCTGACCCCCTCTCTGATCACCATACTGGGGATGCCATGGGGTAGTCACCCGCCATGAGCTTTGGGAGGCTGAGAAACAGGTCCCTAGAGGGCCTGGTGTAAGACACTAACGCGTCTCCTTAGTTGCAGGAGGACAATACTGCGTCTCTAGGGTAGGGAGACATAGTCTTCTGGCGGTTACTAACTTCCTTAAGAACCAGAGAAAAGTTATAAAACTTTCCCCCCGCGCCAGGAAAAAAAAAAAAAAAAAAAGTAGATATGCCAACAACTTCACCTATAACCAAGAATCAGGGGGTTCAGGAAGCCCTGAAAGCTTCCCCATGGGCCGCAGATGAAGAACTAGTGTGGGGAGGGACAATAATACAGCCGCTTGTCCCACCCTTGAGCACAGGCATGGGAGATGACCGACCTGAATGGGAACCGAGGTGCCGACTCCCTCCGCCTTGGCCAGGTCCCAGTGGGGCAGTCACCTCCCTCTCCCCACACACACACACCTGGTCCCCAAGCTCTCAACAGCTGCCACACACACACACACACACACCCCCAGTGGAGCAACCACTCACCCTGTGAAATTCATTTGGCCCAAAGCCGTTGCCATAATAAAGCTGAAGACCACGAGCATCCACCTGTCCACAGGGGATGGGCCAGGGCCCGGGCCTCCTCCAGGGGCGCCCTGCATGCTTCTTCCCTCAGGCGAGCTTCAGGGGCCTTCCTCGTGCCCAGGCATGGCCCAGGCCTCAAGGCAATGCAGCACCTAAAGGCCGGCAGGCCCGGCCTGAGAACAGGCGTTAGGTTCTCTCTGGGGAGACCCAGCGTGTGACTCGACACGAAGGGCCTGGGGAGAGCTGGGGCCACCCCTCCCCACTGCTAGGCAAATCCCCTCCTGGGAAGAGGAAAGAGGGAAAGAGGAAGACGAGGCTCCTGGCTTTCTTTCCTCCCTGGAGGTTTGCTGGGCCAGCCTCTGGGGAACATCAAATCCTCCATTTCTGAGAAAGATGAGAACAGCTAGAGGCCCAAGGAAATCACTCCTTTCCTCCCTCCTCATTGAACTCTTTTCTTTTTGGCTCTCCTTCGCCCTCCCCATCCACTCACACTTCCCCCGGGGCCACGTCCTCCTCACACATAAGGGTGTGGATGCCGTGGAAAGAAGGCTGGGTTTAGAGACAGAGACCACGTGCTCACTTCCTATCTAAAAGACCAAGAGCAACTATCCTAATCTCTCTAAATCTCAGTTTGCTCATCAGGAAAATGGGGTTAATAATACCTCCCCTCCCTACCTCACAGGGGTCTGGGGGGGGGGGGGGTATTAGATGAGACAGCTTGGGTGAACTGGCTTGGCCAGGCCTGCAAAATAGAATGTATCATTATTTCCGAGCATTAACGCTTAGTCACAGCTGAACCTTACTTAGGTCAGGGCTCCAATGGCAGTGGGGAGGAGGGGGACAGAAGGGAACGGAGAGGGGAACCAAGCAAATAGGCACATAGCATGAGAAGGAATTCGGGAAAGACTCCCTTTCCTCTGTCTTCAGCCGGTCGCTGCTAGGCCGGCACAGGTAGTGCATTTTCTGCTAGACACCAAGGTCACTGCAATCATCATGGTTCTCGACAGACGGCAGAGTCAATTTCTCGGTCCTGCCGAAGCCCCACACAGCCCCCTTTATGGTCAGGGAAGAGCGGGAATAAAGCCGAGGCCAGCACACAAAGCAGTCATATTGGAAGGGGAGAGTGAAAGATGATGCCTGAATGGTAAATGAATCTAACAGAAAATCCACAGGAGGCCAAGGAAAAGCAGAGACTAAAATCCAACAAAGTTGTTCAGCAGAGGACATCAACAAAAGGCCACTTAACTGTCACCGGCGATTCTCAGAAGCCCCCCTCCCCATCCATCCTTTCCCAGAATGACCAATTAACCAGCCATGTGTGCGGAGAAGGGAGCTCTTTCATTGACAGGATGCCCTGCTCCCACCCCCCACCTGACCTACTCCATTATTTCAGGGTTCAGCTGTTCAGACATGCCAAACTCTCCTAGAACCCTGACTTCGGGAACTCTCAGACAGAAACATTAGCAAAGGGTTTCAGGACCTAGAAAAGAAAGCAATTAGGCTTTCCACCCAAGTAGCATTCAGTTTTAGTAGAAACAAGAATAAAAGAGTGTTCTAGTAAACAATAGCTTGGGAATTTAGAAGAAAAAAAGTGGGATGGTACTAGTCACCAAAAGTACCCAGCATCTTCTTGTTCAAAAGCATCACTTAAGTCACTAATAATAAGACAACTATCCCTGTCTTTTTGGTGTAGGGGTGGGGAGAGAGACAGAGAGAAAGATCGAGAGCAAGAGCAAAAGAGAAAGAGAGGAAGAGAGAAGAGTTCTTCAGAACTCTTGTGAACTCTACGGCAGCCCTTCCAATAGAACTTTCTATGATAATGGAAATGTTCTATGTCTGCACTGCCCGATGGGATAGCCACTAGCCACTTGAAATGTGGCCAGTGTGACCGAGGGGTGGAGTATCTTATTTTATTTAATTTTAATTAATTTCAATAATTTAAATAGCCGCATGTGGCTAATGGCTATCACATTACACAGCACAGTTCTGTGGGAATTCACCAGCCCAGAGCAGTGCCTCTCAGAGACACATGGCTGTGCTTGCCTTAATACCTAATATTGGCTTCTCACTCAAAATTAATTATTCATCTATCATTTACTCAGTAAATGTCTACCGAATTTCTGCTATGTGCCAGGCACTTGCTAACGTGTGGGAATAAAATACAGAACAATACAGACCTGGCCCTGAGGTTTCTAATGGGGTAAGTTAAATAAGTACAATTATTTTGCAAATAATTGTAAAAATATCACAGGTGTGTGTGTTCCAGTGTGCCATGAGGACAGGTACCACTGCCTCCATACAGACTGAGGAGACAGGGAGAATCTTCTAGAAGAAGTTCTGTTGGAGGAATTTTATCTCCTGCAGGTGAGGGGTTTACAAGCCCAAACAATCCTGCCCACGTGAAACAACGAAAATGTTGGGTAACGTATCTATAATGACTTTTAAAAGGTACCACTGAGTTGGCAGGAGAGTAAAAATCTACAGATCCCAAAAAGGTGTAAAAGCCAGACACCTCAACGGTAAGCAAATTTTACCCCCTGAGGGGTTCTCTCCAGCCCAATTCCTGATCTGCCTCCCTAGGAGAATATGCCTAGAATCTAGGGTCATTTTCCTTCTGCTTGAAGTAGATCTTTTGAAACTTTCCTTTAGTGATATTCTTTGTTCTTATTTGTTTGCAAGTTTTTCTTTTGTTTTCATTCTGTTTATTTATTTGTTTATTTGTTTGTTTGTCAGAGAAAGAACAAGAGAGAGCGTAGCAGGGGTAGCAGCAGGTGGAGGGAAAAGCAGGCTCCCCTATGAGCAGGGAGCTTGATGTGGTACTCCATCCCAGGACCCTGGGATCATGACCCTGGGATCTCGACCAAAGCCAAAGGCAGACACTGAACTGACAGAGCCACCCAGGTGCCCTTCATGCCATTTTTTTTTTTTTTTTAAGATTTATTTATTTGTTTGGTGGGAAGCAGGGAAAGAGCACAAGCGGTAGGGGTAGGGAGAAGGAGGCAGAATCTGAAGCAGACTCCGTGCTGAGTATGGAGCCCAAAGTGGGGCTTGATTTCATGATCCCGAGATCATGACTTGAGCCAAAACTGAGAGCCCAAGGCTTAACCGACCACACCACCCAGGCACCCCTAATTTGCTTTCATTCTTAAAAGAGTTTAACTGGATATCCATCCCAGATTGGTTATCATTTTACTGTCAACACATTGGAAACATTCTCCCACAGTCTTCTGGTTCCATTTGTCCTGTTCAAAGGTAATCAACTAGTCTATTCACTGTTCTTTAGCAGGTGATCTTTTCTTACCCCCGGTTGCTTTGAAGATCTTCTTGTCTTGGATGTTCTGCCGGTTTAGCTTCCTGTGCTGACTCTTCGGCCATCCCAAACAGACCCAGAGATGCAAGGTGATTGCCTTCAAAGCCCAACAGTTCCACAAAATTTCACAAGCTGATAAACATGTATACAAAAAACAAAAAACAAAAAACAAAACAAAACACAAACAACCACACATCCTAATTGTCAAGATAATCCCGAGATCAGAGTGGGAAGACTTCCTACAGAATCCATTAAAACATATTACAAAGACGCTATAATATTGGCACAGATAGACAAATCGAGTGCAGAAACAGACCCAAGCATATTGGGGTCTTCATTTTTTGCAGACTTTGGCCCAGCAGATCACTGTGAAGTAGACCAGCTATTCAGTATATGTTTCTGGAACGACTGTAGATGGAAATGAGAAAAAATGGAATGAAATCCCTTTTGCACCACATATAAAAATCAATTTCAGGTAGATTAAAATGCTCACATGTAAAAGGCAAAACTGTAACACACTTGGAACTGTAACATAGAGAATATTTCCTGACATTGGGATAGGGAATAATTTTTGTAAATAAGAAATAACAAAAAAAAGAACATAAAAAGAACACGCCCTTCCCATAAAGGGCAAAATGGACAAAACCAATAAAACTAAACTAAATTTTAAGAACTTCTGTTCTTAAAATCCTTGACAGAGGGCGCCTGGGTGGCTCAATGGCTTAAGCCTCTGCCTTCGGCTCAGGTCATGATCTCAGGGTCCTGGAATCGAGTCCCATATCAGGCTCTCTGCTCAGTGTGGAGCCTACTTTCCCCTCTCTCTCTGCCTGCCTCTCTGCCTACTTGTGATCTCTCTCCCTCTGTCAAATAAATAAATAAAATCTTAAAAAAAAAAAAAAAAAGTCCTTGACAGAGAATAGAAAACCGACTTCAGGGGCACCTGGGTGGCTCAGTCAGTTAAGTGTCTGCCTTCAGCTCAGGTGGTGATCCCAGAGTCCTGGAATCAAGCCCCACGTCGGGCTCCCTGCTCTGTGGGGAGCCTGCTTTTCCCTCTGCCTGCTGCTCCCCTTGCTTGTTCTCTGTGTGTGTGTGTGTCAAATAAATAAATCTTAAAAAGAAGAAAGCCGACTTCAAACTGAGAAGACATATTTATGATACCCAAAACCAGTAAGCCCTTGCTATCCATGCTATAGAAAGAACATCTGTGCATTCATTTCTTTGCACGGGTCAAACATATGCAAGGCCATTTCACAGCAAAGCACTCACAAGTGATCTCTCTCGCCACTCTTGGTGGAAGTTTAAATTGGTGAGATTACCACGAGCTGTTGTTATCTAGTGAACTTGAAAAGGTACCGTACACCCTATGTCCTGACAATCCCACTCCCGCCTACGGGGCCTGGAGAATCTCTAGCTCATGAGCACCAGCTACAAGGACAAGCCAGACGAACGAAGGTGTAGTCGTATTCATACCAAACACAAGAGAACAGAGGGAACGAATGAGCTGTAGTCACATCCATCCAGGGGACAAACCTCAGAACCGCAAAACTGAGTGAAAGGAGCAAAATCAGAATATACCATATGTTTCCATTTACATGTTTACATTCACAAACAGGTAACACTCAACAATAGATTGTTTGGGAATATGTACACACAGGATAATTATGAGGAAAAGGAAATTATTAGCACAGATTAGTGGATTCATCTGGAAAAGAGAAGGGATCATAAGGAGGGGCACATGCAGGCTTGTTAACAGTGCCCAGTCTTGTTCTTTTTCTTTTCTTTTTTTTTTCTTTTTTAAGATTTTATTTATTTTACAGACAGATCACAAGTAGGCAGAGAGGCAGGCAGAGAGAGAGGGAGGGAAGCAGGCTCCCCGCTGAGCAGAGAGCCCCATGTGGGGCTCGATCCCAGGACCCTGAGCTCATGACCCGAGCTGAAGGCAGAGGCTTAACCCACTGAGCCACCCAGGTGCCGCCTCCCTCCCCCATCTTGTTCTTAAGCTGAACAAGTAATATTTTATTTTTAACAGGCTATGGAAGACTCTCGTATGTATCCTATGCTTCATAATAAAACATATTTCAAAAGAATTACGGGAAACTTAATTCTTATTTTTTATAGCGAGAAATCAATAGAAAATGCCTAAAACAGAACAATCAAGAAGGAGCAACATAAGCACCTTCCCTTGATCTATGGATGTGAATGTCAAGCCTGAAAGAATTCAGTATGGCTGTCGCTGGAGAGCAAGACGTGGGGAGGAAGAAGGAAGGTTCAGCTGCTTTTTACAACAAGTCTTCTGAAATTATGTGACTCTTTAAACACTGTACCGTATGACCGATTAAAATAAAAGTGAAGTTTAGGGATCCGGGGTGGCTCAGTCAGGTAAGCGTCCGACTTTTGATTTCGGCTTGAGTCATGCTCTCAGGGTCATGAGATTGAGCCCCACGCTGGGAGTGGAACCTACTTGAGATTCTCTTTCTTCCTTTCTCTCGGCCCCTCCCCGCATCGTGTTCTCTAAATAAATAAACAGCAGCATTTGATACCTAGAGTAGTTGAATGCACGGAGACAGAAAACAGAAGGGTGGCTTCTAGGGGCTGGTGGGGACAACAGAGGAATTAACGTCTCACTGGGACTGTTTCATTGAGGAAGATGAAGAAATTCCAGAAGCAGATGGAACTGAGGGTCGCACAATGATGTGAATGTACTTAAGCTACTAAACTGGACACTTGAGTTTCACACGATGCCTATGTTACCACACAAAAACACTGAAGCTCAAATAAAGGTATTGTTTGAGCTGAGTTAGGTAACGACACGAAGGAGTTAACCCGCCAAAGCAAGGTGGGGAGTCTGCAGGGAATCTGATTCTTGCCCGGAATCCCTCTTCATTAAAGGTATTAATTCCCACTTTGGTTGGGAACCTCCCTGAGGGTCTCCCGAGACGGCATGAGGTGCTCCAATATTTACAAATAAAATTCCCAAACTAAATTATGTTTGATTTCCAAAAGTCCCCTTTGGGTGTTTAATGGAAATAAATATATCAAATGTAATTTGAAAACACAGAGAAACAGGAGTGTCATCATTCACATTACAAAAGGATTCTTTGATTAACAAGAGGATTTACCACAGTTTCTTAACATAGCCGGCTCTCCCGGTACACTCAAAATGTGATTTAATTAACACAAAACAGGCTTATCCCACCTTCCAGAAATAAGCCAGACAGGTGCTTTCCGAGGAGATGGAGTAATGAGAATCCAAGAAAGCAATAACCCACCAAAAGGTGGTTAAGGCTTCTCTGGAGTTTCCAAATCCACTTCATCATTCCAAATCCGACACCGGGGCCACCCCCCCAGGGGAAGTCATAGCCGGCCGACCACATTTTCAATTTAGCTGCTCACGCCTTGTGCCTCCCTGCCCTCTCACCCACTGTGTAGACGCTGCCTGTTTGCCAGTGTCAGTCTAACCAAACAATCACCCTGTGGGCTGGAGCTGTGTCATCCTCACCCACGTGACCCAGGAGCCCCAGGTCACTGCCCACAACCTACCTACCTATTGCCTGAGTTGTTGATTCCCTCATTCCAATGACTGCCCAAAGCTTGGGGAGCGTGGGGAGCTTGGAAAACTTGGCCTTCACCTAGGCTTTCACCCCTCCCTGCACCACCAGCTCTGTATCCACCGCTCAGAGCTCCTAAAACTTTGTTCTGCTCCCCATTTTTAGTTCCTAGACCCCATTCCCACCACCCACAGCCAAAGACCTCACTTGGTGTACTCCTCAAGGGCAGCTTTCCAATACCAGGGTCTTGCCTTCCCTTCCCCCTGGACTGGTGTCCATCACCAAACCTAGGCCAAGCTGTTGGTGACAGTTTCATCGGCCACCCTCTGCTACATGGCTGCCTTCAACAGGGCACCCAGCTGGCCTCCTCCCAGATGCACTGTACCCACTCTCTTCCCCACTGGGCCAGCCACTCACCAAGGGAACCCCAAGCTCCCACCTGCTTCCACCTAGCCTCTACAGGACCGAAGCTTTGCCCGGTGACATGCTCTGGTCTCAGCCCACAGTTCTCACCACATTGTGGCTGAGGGACTGGCCACTAGAACCCAGCTAATGACTGTGAGATGCCCAAGACCATGGCCCAAGAGCCTGTCCTCAGCAACATGGAGGGTTGGCAACCACCACCCAAGAAGCCATTTCTCACTCTTTGGAGGAAGGGCGTCTGCAAGCCAAGGGATGCATCTATAACCAGGACCAGCCCCTTGGGGTGGAGAGCCACCTGTTCGGCCCTGTGGGGAGCTTAGGGAGTCCCAACCACGTGGAAGAGAGAGAATGTAACCCACATGCTTTCCCTGTCAAGGGATGGCAAAATCTTTCTGGAAAGGGCCAAAAGTAAATCATAATAGGTTTGGGGGACCACAAGATATGATAGAGCAAGAGTTCTCATGGAATTGTCTTTTTTACATTTAAAAATATAGTTCATTGGGGCGCCTAGGTGGCTCAGTCAGTTGTGTGTCCAACTCTTGGCTTCTGTTGAGGTGGTGATCTTGGGGTGAAGATCTGGGGTGAGCCACCCAGGCATCCTTTTATTTCAATTTTTGTTTGTTTTTTATAAAATATACAATGAGTACAACAGTATTTGCCCAGAATTTATAAATAAGTAATGACGTATGTTGGATGTGACACGTTATTTTTTCATTATGGGAGTGCAGGATGAAAAAACATCTAAAAGATGTTGGCCTGGGGCACCTGGGTGGCTCAGTGGGTTAAAGCCTCTACCTTCAGCTCAGGTCATGATCCCGGGGTCCTGGGATCGAGCCCCGCATTGGGCTCTCTGCAGTAGGGCACCTGGTTCCTCCTCTCTGCCTGCCTCTCTGCCTACTTGTGATCTCTGCCTGTCAAATAAATAATAAAATCTTTAAAAAAAAATGTTGGTCTAATGCTCAGGGACTGATTTATTTTGAAAAAAACCTCACAATCTCATGCTTTTGTTTCGAAAAGTGCTTCTCCTCCCACATTGTGTCAGATGGCAAAAGTTTTTAATTAACATTTATTTAAATCAATGTTGACATATTGAAGAATTTCACTATCTTTGAAATCAATGTATTTCGGGGAGAAGCTATTTTTTAAGCACTGCTATGATCAAGGTTGTCTTTTGGGAATCTGATGTGTGGTGGGGATTTTAATCATCACTGTTCCTTTTTGTTGCCCAGAGTCAGAACGCCTTCCTCTGGCAGGCTGTTGGGATCAAGAATTTTAAAATGAGTGCTTGGGTCTGTGCGAACTTCATGCCTTCTTTGACTGACATCCATTATGCGGCACCATTCCCTGTGTATACCGAATCCAGTCTCTTCCACCACAGCAGACTTTTGTACAACAATAGGACTGTGGGCGGGCGTGGGAGAATTGCTTGCCAATGTAGCTTCTCACCTTATTTGGTTTCATCTAAACAGCAGGTTTTTTGCATTTTGCCCATATTTCGTAAAAATTAGCACAAAATATAAACTAAAATTATTAGTGCCTGTGATCAAACAATTGAAATAAGCCTGATGCGGCTGATCTAAAGATGGAGGTAGATGTTCTGGAAGGAAACAGCCTCACTCGGACATTCACTGGGCCCACCCAGGTAACGAGGTATTGATTTAGGCAGGAGAAGAGCAAAACTATAAAAGATGTTGTCCAGAACTGTGACCGCTTGAAGATTCATCTCTACCTGGAAGCTAATATGTGAACTTGCAACAATTTCATGAATGCTGGTGGAAGAAACAAAAATCCCAGCCCAGAGACAAAGGACTTAATGATTCACGGCCATATCCATATTTGTGCCAGTACCTTGGGCCCCGTTTTCCACAAAGGGGGCCTGATGACACCTGAACAAGGCAGTAGGTGGGAACCTGAAACCTCTAAAGATTTCTATTCTTCTCATCTGGTATGACCTGGACATGCAGAAATGTGAAAGATCCATGGAGAATCATCTCCTGACTCATGTGTCAAACACTGGGGACATGGCACTGGAAATTGGGCTTAAAATAGTAGTCCTCAGCCTTGGCTGTCCATGAGCAGTATCTGGGCAGATTGTTACTGAATCAAAGTCCAGACATTGTTTTAACTGATCTGAGATGGAATCCAAGAATCAGTAATCACAAAAGCCCCCAGGTGATTCTTCTCTATGGGCAGGGTAGAGTCCACCTGTCCAAAAGATGATGAGGGGAGGTGGAATTAGCCACATTCATGTTTAGCTCAGCGCTTCCCAGACTTTGCTGGGTACATGAATGACCTGGGAATCACGTCCGATGTCGATTCTGATCCAGTAGGTCAGAGCAAGGCCAGGGATGCTGACGAGCTCCCCGCTAGAGCCTGATGTCAGCATTCAACTCTGAGTAGAAAGGTTCTGTCTCCCTGGGAGTATACTTCTCATCACAGCCTGTGTCTACTGTGAGATTTTCATACCTTGGGCTTTATGTACATACGTGTTCCAGAATTTATCACATATGAAGGAGAAGGCAGTCTGCTTTTAGAAGTGGGTCTTGCAAGAGGAGTGAAGCCTGTCCTTCCTCAGGACCACAGATACATCCTGGGTGTTGAGATCATGAGAAGCTGTTCGACAGACTCCTGAAAAATGGAAATTTAGAACACAGGGTAGGTGGGACACTGGGGTGGCTCAGTTGGTTAAGTGGCTACTTTTGGCTCACGTCATGATCCTAGGGTCCTGGGATTGAGTCTCACATTGGGCTCCTTGCTCAGTGGGAAGCCTGCTTCTCCCTCTGCCTCTGCCTGCTGCTACCCCCTGCTTGTGCTCTTTCTCTCTCTGACAAATAAATCTTTAAAAAAAAAAAAGAAGAAGAAGAAGAAGAAGAAGAACACAGGCAGGCCATTAAATCCTAAGCAACAACTTCACTCTGAACCATATGTTGCTCATATATTGATGAAGGGAACAGTTAGGGAAGGGTTCACAAATCTGGATCCAAGTGTCAGAGAAATAAAAAGGAAAATCCCGACATTGCTGGAACAAAAGCCCCATCAGGTCTGAGCAACTCAGGAAAACATTGATCAACTTGTTATTATTTCTCTCTCTATTGGGACTAAGGGAAATAGCTCTGGACTGCCTTTTCCTAGTCTCTGGTTTCATTTCGGTTTTTTGTTTTTGTTTTTGTTTTTTTTTAAGATTATTTAATGGAGAGAGCGCAAGGGGAGGCACACAGAGAGAGATGGAGAGAATCTCAAGATGCTGAGAGTCACTCCCTGCTGAGCGTGGAGCCCCACATCGGACTTTATCTCAAGACCCCAAGATCACGACCTGAGCAGAAACCAAGAGTCAGACGCTTAACTGAGTGTGCTTGTTACCCAGGAGTCCCTGCTGTTTTCATTTCTAAAGGTCATGGTGCCATTGGCCTCTGAGTCCTTGGAGCCGGCATCTACACCCTTCTACCATCCCGTAGCCCTGGCAAAGAGGGGAACACTCTCTTCCAGGGCCAATGCTACTCTCACCAGGCCTTCCCCAACATAGCAACGTATCCACTATCCATCTTGATCCGGTATCATTCTGGCTCCACAAGGCCCTCACTTATTTTCCAGAGCAAATGGAAGGCCCCTAGACCTGCCAGGCACCAGGGAGCCTGAGGACACAGAGAAACATGCCCCTTAAATATTGATCCAACCGATGGCCCTGGGGCAAGAGGGAGGGAAGGAAGATCTGGTGCATTCTTCTTTCACTTGCCTCCTTAACAAGTTAATACCTGTTCACCAACAGCCGCCTCTGACAGAGCTCTAGAAATACCACCTCACAATGACACGATAGATCACCATCCTTCCTCTTCCACGGGGCCTGGCGTCTCAGAGTTTTCTAACAGAGATTTGCTGAAATTGGAGCAGAAGGGCTTTGCTTTCTCTGACCTCTGTGTTTCCCACATCCGTCAGAAAAGAACAATGCCATGGCAATGTCCTTGGAGCTGAGGAAGGGAGAGAGCCTCAGACACTTACCTAAGTGGAAAGAAGACACCAGGCTGCTTCCAGATCAGGCATGAAACTGACGCTGCTCAAGGTACTCACGCACCCTTATGACGCACCCATGGATGCTTAGGTCCTGGGGGTCCCAAAGAATAAATCTTGGGTCGCACCTTGAGAAAATGATGAGCCCCATATCTGGGTCAACAGTTTCCTAAGGTTAGCCCAAGTTGTTTAAATACTCAAGAAAGTAAATATATCTATTTTGTCATCCAAAAATTTGGAAATTTTGAGAAGCTAATAGTTAAAGGTGGGGTTGGTGGGTCCTATGGTTTGTCTAATCCCTATGAAAGGGCATAAAAGTCTAAAGGATGAAAATAGGCTTTGGGGTCCATTCCGGATGTTTCATAATAAGTAAAACATTCATTCGTTAATTCCAAGTCCACCCCGGATGGCAAACTCAGGCTTAGGCCCAGGAAGGGCAGACCCACAGGAAACACACAAAACACTCCTCCATTGTGGTCATCATGGGCCAGCAGTGGCCACTAGAGAGGGAGACCTGGGCTCCTGTTTCCTCCTTACAGCACCTCTCATCCACAAAACTGGAAACAAAGGTTCCGGGAGCCAGGAAGATAATACAGGGTGGTGAGACCAGATAGGCTAGAGGACATGCTATCTGCCTCTTTAAAACTCGGAGTCCTTATCAGTGAAACAGGGACAGTAGTAGCAACCAGCCCATGTATATCACCAGGTGCTTGTGATAATTTAATTATCCAATATCTATAAAGGCATTTTGAAGCTATAAATCATTACAAAAATGCAAGCAATGAAACCAATATCAAGTCTTTCTTATCTCTGAAGGTTTAATTTATGCTCTATCTTAGAACTTAGGCACATGCATTCCAAACTGTTTTCCAGAATTCCACCAATTGGTTCGAAAAAGTACTCTTTTCCTGCTGCCCTAACTTGTTGAGAGTATGGTTTATGCAATTGTTAACTCACTGCCCCTGCAGCAAATCAAATCAACAAATATTTATCAGCTGTTGAGCTTGACCTTGTAGGAGATACCAAGAGAAAGAAAGAAAGGAAGGAAGAAAGAAAGAAAAAAACACACACAAAACCATGAGATTCACTTTTTGCATTAAAGGAACAAGTTGCCCAGCTCCCCCACAGTACCCATACATCAAGGAGGAGGAAAAAACTGTGCTCTCTGGATGCCCCCAGGACACCTGGAGCTTTACTTCAAATACAAGAAACAGCTGGTGTTCATGATTTAAGGCTCAATACAAATAGTAGAATGAATTTATTTTGCAAGCTGTCTGATTTGGCAAAAGTCCAGAACTCATCAAACAGAAAGATAAGGATGACGATGATAATACAAATGATTCTTCATAGTTGATCCTAGTATAGTGACATAAAACAAGGGCAACCTCCATAGGATATCCCAGAGCTGGAACATACCCTCAACTTCACTTGCAAGAAGTTTACAGTGGGGTCTTCCCGGGCCCCGTAAAAATCTAAGGTGACCCCATAGACTTGACATGGTTGTGCTTGAAAGCTGGACCTGTGAAGGCTTCAGGCAATAATTCTTTGTATTAACCCAGTAAAGGGGCATCAATATCTACTTAACATGGGAAAGCTCCCAGAGACAGAACCCCAATATTTCAAAACCCAAATAATACTAAAAATGACTTTGCATCCAACAAGTGCTTTTCTGTGAACTGTTGAGACTTTTGTCATTAAGTCATATGAAAAATCTAAAGGACATTAGGGGAAACACCAATCATTCGATTCATGAAGGAATGTCCACCACTTGGTGAGAGAAATGATTCAGGCTAACACACACTGAGAACTGTTCCTGCCAGGTAAGGCACTCCATACTTGAACACATCAGCTTCCTGAATACTCTCAAGACACTATTGTAAATACTCCCATTGTTCTCATTTTAAATATGAGGAAACTGGAGCTCCCAGAGATTCCATCAAGGAATCAAGGACATATGGCCA
Organism: Mustela lutreola; assembly: GCF_030435805.1. Taxonomy (NCBI): domain Eukaryota; kingdom Metazoa; phylum Chordata; class Mammalia; order Carnivora; family Mustelidae; genus Mustela; species Mustela lutreola. Next base: position 180,673,135 of record NC_081293.1, on the reverse strand, counting down.
AGCAAAGGAGTTGGGTTGTCCTCCCACTCCTCGCCATCTACAAACCAGAAGACAGAAGTGGATGTGGTCTGTGTGTCAGCTCCCAAGTGACTGCAGTTCCATCGGTGGTTCTGGTTTCAAGCTGACAGCACAGAGATGACAGCTAGTCCCATTGATAGCCATGGACTGTATCCCTCACCCTGTCAGTCATGTCACCGAGGTCTGTTTTTGGACCCCAACAAGACTGGGTGTAAGATTTGGGGATGACTCAGCAAACCCCATTATACCCCCAGTGTTGTAAAAAAAAAAAAAAAAGAGAGAGAGAGAGAGAACTCAAAATACTTCCATCATTAACAGATTGTCCCTTTTCCATGCTCATTGGTGTCCTTAATAGTGGAAAATTCTGTAAAGACTTATTTGATGAGGTACAAAAGCCTTCCAAGCTTAAGTGTGTCTTAGAAATTTAAGTTGTGTCCATGAATGTTCATGGCTCAAGTTTTCTTTTTCTCGGTGGGGTCTTCACTTAGAGAACAGAAAATAGTAATTACTTGTCTTGGGGAAGAGACACACTGCTCTTGAGAGATCTTCTGCCTATAAAATGTGCATTATAACATCTAGCCTACATTTTTTCATATGGTTTGGGGAGTCCAAAAAGAATGCAAAAAAGAGAGTTAAGAAAAATTTTATACCACAGCCCAAACACCATCTTCTCGAATTTTCCCAATCGAGAGGCCCCTCCACCATACATCTCTGTCCTTCCAGCAGCCTGTTTTTCTGTTATTTATGGCAGCTCTCATTAACCAAATTAAAAATTTTTAATTTGTTTTCTTGAGTACTTTCTGTCTCTCCAACAACAATGAAATTCCATGCAAGAAGGAATTTTGCCTTCTTGTTTGCCAGGGCCTTGCCAGCATCTAAAACTGTTGCTGGCACAACTAGACGTTCAGTAAATGCATACTGAATAAGAAAACATTTCTGTGTTCAAATCCGTACCTTTATAAACATCTTTAAAACTGGATTTCAGGTACAGACAACTAGATTAATCATAATCCTTGGCTATCGTTGACCCATGCATGGCCCTCTTTTATGATTTATTTAGCTACTGAATTAGTCCCCCTCCCCCAATAAGATCATAAATTCCTGGAAAAAACAGAACCTGAATCTAACCATAGGGCCCTGGTCCCTATCTCATCCCCCGCCTCTCCCCATCCAAGGGAATCATCACTCAGAATGCCAGGCTCTTCATTTCCTGTTGTCTTAAGTCCATTTTCCTAGAAGTAGAGCCTGAGAAAGGATTTTGTTTAGGTGATTTTTTTTTTTTTTTTTTGAGGGAGTTCTCAGGAAAGGGGGAGTTTGAGAAGCAGGACAGGATGGGGGGGTGGGGAAGCTAAGGAAGGATGTGGAATCAGCTGGAAAAGGTATTCAGAGCTCTGGAGCCCACATTGCACCACAGTGTGACCCTACATTGAGGCAAAAGATTAGCTGTTTGTGCCCCCAAGTTAGTCAGGCCTTGGCTGACATTTGGGGAGGTGATATAGGGAAAACAAGTGCATAGCTTCCTGTGTGAGTCAGCCCCTATTTGGCTAACTGCAATTCTCCAGAGAGGGAGGGAGCCTTGAGCTGCTGCCAGCTAACGCTCCCAGCAGCTGGGAATCGGTACACTGAACAGGAAAAGGGGTCTGAGCATGTATCCTATCTTTCTTCCCTTTCCCTACAATTTTTTCAAAGTTTGTATGGCTTCCTGAAAGGGAATTATTACTTGCATTTTGTTTAGTTATTTGGAACTTTCTAGAAAGGAGATCATACTAAATTTTGTTCTGACTCTGTATAGTATTTCAGTATGTGAAAATACCGTACTTTATTTACCCATTCTCCCACTGGTGGACTTTCGGATTATTTTTCAGTTTTTGCTATTAGGAACAGCGTTGCTGTAAACATTCTCCTCTGTCTCCTGTTGTTTATATGCAAGAATTTCTTGGGTTTATGCCTGGAGTGGAACAGCTGGACCATAGGTGTGAACTTCAGAAGGTAATGCCAAATTATTTTCCAAAGTGGCTTTACAGATTCACATGCACCAGTAACACACAAGAGATCCTATCACCCACCTCCTCTCCAATGTTTTGATTTCTGTAAATTGAAAGAGTGTAGAACGGCATCTCATTGCAGTCTTGACTCGTGATCAGTAAGCCTCTCCTCATATGTTTATCAGACACACATGTTTCCTCTTCGGTGAACTGTTTTCTCACAACTTTTGTCCATTTTCTCTTGGTTCTTTGTGCTTTTCTTACTGATCTGTGGGATTTCTTCATATGCCCTTTGTTGTGTGTACAGGAAGGTAGTGAACATCATCTAGTTTATAACTTCTCACTTTCTTTATGTATATATTACTAAATAGAAGCTCTTAATTTTATTATAGTCACAGGTATCCTCTTCATGGCTTTTTAGGTATTGTTTAGGAACTCTTTCCCTCAAGGAATGTAAAGGACCATCTCAGTCTTGGGGGTGAAGAGGTCTACACATAGAGCCAGGTTAGAGACAAGTCCCAGAGGCAAACACTGCCATGCCTCCTGGGGTATTGTCTGGTCCAAGGCAACCCTGACTAGCCGGCACAAGTGATCAGCTGGCTGGCTAGCAGGTGTGTTCTGGTTCTAGAATTGGATATATCATGCCATTAGAGCTGGATACCATTAAAAATTCTAATCATAGACTGTAATTAACTTTCCTTGCTCTGACGCCCCGCTCACTAAACAACCTTCTGATTATAATTTGGCTTCCCATGTATCTTGCCTACAGGGAGAGAATGTACTGTGCGGACCAACGTGAGGATCCAATCCACTAACCAGTTACATGCCATGATGTAAATTAATAAATCCGTATTCTGATTTTATCACATGCCTCATCTGAGCTCTGTGGGCGTGAGTCAGCATCCCCGAGTCTAATCAACATGGACACCAAGAATATCAAGTGCCTGAACTAAAAAAGTAAGAACTAGACCCAGGACCAGAGTGCAGTCACTAAGGTAACGCAGCCCTGGAGGCCCCTCAGCCCGAGGGAGAAAAGGCCTTCCTACAAGTCACGCGATACAGAAAGGGATTAAAAATTGGCTTTTGACATTAGAAAGAGCTGCATATTCAAAACCATGGCTTGTTTCCATTCAGGTGAAGGCAAAGAATCGGAGAGGATCATGAGATTCATATTGAATATTTATTGGCTTATGAGCACATACCAGATGCTGCACGAATCCTAGGCAGGAGGATAAGATTTACAGACATGTCTGAGAAAAGGAAAAAAAGGAAGAAGGGCAGATGGTATGCGCTGAGAAGAAATGGAACAAGAGAAGGCTGACTGAGGAATCCTTACTCCACCTTGACGCTCATGGTCCGGGATGTAAAGTAGAAGTTGTCTTTAAAGACCAAAAGGAAAGCCAGGAGGAGGAAACACAAGGTACACCAGAGCAGAGGCAGGAATGTGCCACAAGAATGTGCAGTGAGATTATCCAGGCCAGAGGAGTAATTTAGGACCCGTAGGGTGAGGGCAAGATCTTTGAAGTGAGTTCAAAAGGCAAAGTAGAGGTGAGCCCATGAGGACAGATGGGGATAATTTAGCAATCCTGCTATTAGATCACCACTTCATAAAGGGTTCCTGGGTGAACAGTACCTAGATACTGGGTGGCACAGATCCCCTTCTGGGATCCCAGTTACACTCTGTAACTAACTAATGGAAGAAAGTGATCGGAACTGTTGTATCTAGGCATTTGGGGCCCAGTGAGGAAAAGTGATCCACTACTTTGTATTCAGACCCCAAACAAACAAAAACCAAAAGAAAAAAAAAAAAAAAAAAAAGGAAGATGGCCTCTACTGATAACCTTACAAGATTTATTTTTCAAAGACAAATATGTTCAAGAAGGAGTGAGATAAATTAAAGGAAGTTCTATGTCACCTTTGAGACTAATCTCAAAGACAGGCACTGTCGCCCACAGCATCTCCCTTGGGGCCCCAACAGTGCAAGGTCACCAGCCTGGCTGGATGGGACAAGGTGGGGAACCATCTTAGTTCCTTGTTTTTTGTTCTCAAAATGAGTTAGAGACGTGCCACCCAGTACGGAATGATGCTAAGTGTGGTCTGCCCAACCACTTACGTGAGAGGAAGGCCACAGAAAGGGTTCAGTGGACCAGCAGGATGGAAGCACAGCAGGGTGGCAAGAGCGCCCCTCTGAGGTGCACCACCAGAATGCATGAACTTCCAGGATGAGGGCTGAGGAGGGGCTGACCTGTGCTCCCCACAAAGCCAGAGGGCTCTGAGTCACACGTGAAAGAACAAGCTCCCTTTAATCGTGGCTTCGGTGAACACGCGTACATGAGGAGAAATAACCAGAGACAGAGCAGAGTGCCTCATCTAGTAGAGATTGTCCCGCACATGCTCCATGATGGTCTTCAGCCCCAACCAGGTCTCCTCTGCAGTGGGGATGATCTGGTTGGCTGGCAGGAGGAAGCCATAGTGCCCAGTATCTCTCAACTCAAACGTGAACGCGTACTTGATGCCATGATCATACGCCCAGTCAACGCTGCTCCCGCTAGCTGGATCTGTAAGTCAGGAAAGAAAACACCTTTGAACCCCAGTTCCTTTCAGGGTTAGATGGGCAGGCCTCAAGAGTTCTGCCTGCCCATGGTTCCTTAGGGACCTAGAATTCTTGCTGAAGGTCATCAGGCCACCAACAAATGAATACCGGCCTGATCCGTATGTCTCAGTCTGTCCTATATGATGGTCATCTTCATTCATCTCAAACCAAGAAATTTTAAATATTCGAGCCCACCTTTTCGCTAACTCACTGTTTAGACTCTTTCCAGTCACTCAAAACCAGTCTTCACAGAGTGAGACAGGCAGCCTCCAAGCCAGCCCCAATGATCCTTGTCTCCTGGTTTTCACCTCCCTGGGTGGTCCCCTCCGACACTGAGTGGGGTTGCCCTGACCTGAGTAACTAACAGGAAATTGCAGGAATGATGACGTGTGACCTTCAAGGCTGATCATAAAGACTGTGGCTTCTGCCTTGCTCTCTCTTAGATCATTTGCTCTGGGGAAAGCCAGGCATCAGGGTGTGTGGACGGTCAGAGAGTGTCCCATCACCAGGTCTGAGTGGTGAAGAATGGAGGCCTCCTGCCAGTACTCAGCAGCTGAGTGAGCCACCCGAGAAGCAGACCCTTCCAGCAGGGTCAAGGATTTAAAGGACTCTAGCCCTTGACTGCAACTTTGGGAGAGGCCCTGAGCCAGAGCCACCCAGCTAAGCCATTCTTGAATTCCTACCCCAGGGAAAGAGTGGAAGAAAATAAATGTTTATTATTTTAAGCTGCTAGGTTTTAGGATAACTTTTTACATAGCAAGAGATAACTGATAAACACAGAGAGAACGAAGCACAACCCTTGAGACTTCCTTTTGCCAAAAGGCTGGGGAAAAGAAAGAGGCCTGCTTTCCTGCTTCTTCCCAGCCAAACTCGACTAGAGCAGAAACTGGCTAAAAGTGCAAAGTGTGGATGACACTGAATAATAAAACAATGATGTCAATAGCAGCTATCATTTATTGAACATCTCCCATAAGCTGGTCATTTATATTGAAAAGTTCACATCTATGACCTCATTAATCTTTAAAAACCCAGTGAGGTGGGTATTACTGTCCTTGTTTTTCAGAGGAGGAAATCCAGGCTCAGAATGAGTAATTTATCTAAGGAAATATAGACGGAAAATGGCAGGACTGGAATTGAAACCCAAGGCTGTCTGCTGAAAAAAAGCCCATGCTTTCCTCAACCTCCTCCCAGTCCATTTAGTATTTATGGTACATGGCTGTTAAATGAAAAGATGGGTCCTTTTGCTTTCCATTATTCTTGAGGGTTATTTCTCATGGTATCACTTGTGATTTTTTTTAAAAAGATTTTATTTATTTATTTGACAGAGAGAGATACTGAGAGAGACGGAACATAAGCAAGGGGGAGAGGGAGAAGCAGACTCCCCGTGGAGCAGGGAGCCCAAGGCAGGGCGCGATCCCAGGACTCTGGGATTACAACCTGAGCTGAAGACAGACGCTTAACGCCTGAGCCCCCCAGGCACCCCTCCACTTGTGACTTTTCTAGAGATGCTGTGATGCCATGCCCCATGAGGTTATGAAACAGGCTCTCCTATAGTCTCTGAAATTCTTGTGTGGTCTCATATACCTCTACCTACTTGTGCTCTCTCTCTCTCGCTACCTTGCTGTTAAATAAATAAATAAAATCTTTACAAAATGATAAGATAAATTTTAAAATTAAAATAAATAAAAATCACACTATTTCCCAATTGACATTTAAAGATTATTCCCTATTCGCATCTACAGACGTACCTCATTCATTTAAGCGGGGGGCACACTGTTTCACTGTGTGCCTGCACCAAATGTGTTTTTATTCGGTACTGTACTGACGGACATTGAGGTACTCAGTAGGCTTCTGTGAGTATGAAAAACGTTTTCATGAACATCCTTCTTACTCAGGATCTATCCACAAGTCAAATGAGCCTAAAGAACTTGTGTCCCAGCCCTTAGTAGTAAAGAGAAGGGGAGAAGGTTGCTAGAGGCAGGTAGTCTGAAAGCAGTACAGTCTGACCAAGGGAAGAAACCGGAAAATTCTAAAAAAGCAGATGCCCAAATTAAAGCAGCAAAATGGGCTTGGGGTTGCCCAGCACAGGGACTGAAAGTGCAATGTGGCACGGAAAGCCTCTGGAACATTATTACTAATGTTCAGAAGGCCACTACGTCATGAAGAAAGGAGCTTAAATCCCTTGTACATGCTCTGTTTAAAAAGGCAAGAAAGTGTAAAATTTGAGATTATTTTCAGCTAAAATGGCTCATCTAAGAAAAGGTCTGGCATTTGAAGGGACAGACGTCGACCATGCGTGTAGCACATGTAATAACCCATGGGATCAGAGTGTTATTATACAAAAATTGATTACAGTTTTGGGAAGCAAGGAGGGTCGGCAAAGCCTTTAAACAATACAGAAGATGGGCTCTTGAAAGACTTAGGAAATATTATGTCTCCTGGACAACACTCAGGGAGCGCCTTCCACCTCTGGTTCTGGAGGAATCCGATGAGTATCTCTTGGTTTTGGCAGAGCTTAGACTGGGAAGAATGTGTTTGATGTGGGTTGACAAGGCCACCCTTTAAACTGGTGTTTGACCCAAAAGCCAGGACTGTGGTGACCCACAAAGCTCTTTCGAGAGGGCCTCACCAAAGGACTCCCACCAAGTCTCTTCATCCCTCTGCAGTCCTAAACTCAGTTCTCACTAATGGAGCAGAGGATGGAGAAATTCTCCTGAGGTGTTTCTTCTCCGAGGAGTTCCCATTTAACAACACTAATAATAATCAACCATGAATAATTAATGGATGGTTCCCGCAATTAGCCACATGAACACCTAAATCAGGCTAATTGCTTTATGCAGCAAGGCAGTATATGAAACACACACAAGAGGGCTGAGGTCAGATACAGAGGAGGACCCAGGAGGGGGGGATGGAGAAACTTCCCAGAACAGGAAGGCTGAAGGGAACAGCTAGCTGAGGTGGAGCGCTTGGATGGAGAGTTACGGTGTGGAATAGGACAGAAATACGGCAAGTGTGCAGGGAGTCTGAGCGGGGCCCCACTGTTGGAAAATTACTTACAGAGGATAGACACTGGAGGGGAAAAGACGGGCACTGGCTTCAAAGGTGTCAGAACCATGCTCCTCGTGCTCATGCTTTTATTTCCCCTTGATAGCTAGACTCCTGAAGAAGGATAGTGTTCTTCGATTTGATCTTTAAGTCTAAAGCTCAGACTCATGGAACGAGGGAACTGGAAGGATCTCAGTAGGAACAGAGTGAAATGCACACATGAAACACTTCAGTGAGAAACCAAAACAAAGCTATTTCCTCAAAATGAGGTTGAAGTTGTAGGTAATGAGCCCAAAGACCCTCTTCAGGTTTGGAGCCTTGGTAGGGTTTGTTTGGGGTGGGTTCTTTTTGGCTTGATGCTAACCATTGCCGAGAGGAACCGCGCTCCCAGCATGCTCTGCTCCAACTCGTGCTCATCTCCGATGAGAAGAGGACGAGTCTCCTCTATGCCCACTACAGCCACCTCGGTCTGCATCTCCGAAGGTGGGTTTCCTTTGAAAATGAAATGATGGGCTTGAGGAACTTCTGATAAATGATGTTGGGATCTTTCATGGATCAGAAGGGACACAGACTCCAGCATACTAGCAGGACTAAACTCGCCACGGGCAGGTGACACGTAGCATGACCGTAGTGATGGTACTGATGGAGACAACCGCCTACAGCAGCTATCATTCCACAGGCCTGACACAAATTCAGTCTATCGCTAACAGCCAAAACCATCAGACTGCGACGTAGTAAGCCTAATCTGCGGCTCTCCTTCCACTTCACGTTTCCTCTCCGGGCATTCTCGAAATAACTAATAGAGCAAGTACTTACAGACAGTGGTGCAGGTAGGACCCACTTGGTATGTCGTGCCTGACAGGGAAGCCAGAGCTCTGGCCGCACGCCTTGCCACCTCGTCCTAGGAGGGGGAACCAGCAGAGTGAGAAAGAATGGATCCCGCAACCTGACATCCCTCAGCTGCTCTGCATTGCGATGGTGTGGAAGGTTCTTGGCCCTTCCCTCAAGTTTCCCTTCTGGTCTCCTCCTTTTCCATCCAACTAGAGCCAAAGCCTGATACACAGAAACGTGGAGGGCTGCTCACCAACCCAACCTAGTGAATACACGACCATCTTCACCTCCCTTGAGGGATGGGAGTGTCATGTTCTTGAACGTGCGGGAAGGCCAAGTATGTTCCAGAGAAAACTTTCTAAGAGCTGGGTGTTCCCAGAGTGAAGGTGGAGACAGGGCCGTCCTATATGCATATGCCAATACCTGTTTGAGACCGGAATGTGACCCACACTTAGCATGAGCCCTGCATCTACTGGGAGGTTTAGAGACTAGCTGTGGCCCTGAGCAGGAGGGCGCTCTGGAGTCTACCAGCACAGAGGGAGAAGCCTGCCTTCACCCTACAGATGCCAGCCCTACTCCAGTCAGTCCACCCTAAGTGTCTCTTCACATCCTAGGGCGAGCTACTACCTGTGACGTGGAGCACCCCTAGGCTGTAGGTGGCAGCCTACTTCAACTCTACCTTGACTGGAATGAGGAGTACCTCTCCCTCACTCACCACAATGCCACCCACAGTTTTGGCAAGCAATGGGTCTGTCACACATTTTGGTCAGAAAAACAACTAAGAAGGAAAGGCAGGGGTCAGGTGTGGTTCTTGAAAGTCACAGAAAACACAGAAATAAGGAGAACTGTCTTCTTGTCCCCAGACGGTCTGATGGCACAATCCAAAGGGCAGAAGGAGAGAAGACCAGGCCCTTAATGAAATAAGTCCAGGCTCCTGGACTGTCTCTATAAGTTGTGGAAGGACCATTGTGGCAGCACCCCGGGGTCAAGCAGGCCCAGGGCCAGGTCGGCCCTAGGGAGGGCAGCCCGTCACTTACCAGCTCATCAGCATCCGGGGCCTTCTTGACGGTGTACCCATATGGATACATCAGCAGCTGTGAGTAGCTGTGCAAGTCGATGAAGCATTTGAAATTCCCGTGTTCTTGGATGAAATCTACCACCGACTTCACCTCCACTTCCGAGTTGGCATGTGGTCCATGGTATATCTCAGAGCAAGGGTTGTCACTGGCCCCCTCTCCTGTGGGGAGTGGCCCAAGCAGAAACATGAATCCATCGGCAAGAAAACAGAAATGCAGGACACTGAACCCAGAGGAAGAGCAGGAGTGGCTGGCCATGGACAGGTCGATGGAAGGAGCCCCCTCTACACCAGAAGCCTAGTCCGCAATATGTGGACATGGTGAGTGGGGCGGGGGGTGATGCAGAAGAGGGAGGGCATTGGATCTGCCACAGCTGAGGAGGGAAAACTGGAAGGATTCCTTTAAATGGATAGAGTCGACCTTGTATTGCATCACTAACAGCTGTCATAAATAATTAATATCATACTCGACAATGAGTTGTAATTAATAAGTATTCCATAAAATTAATACAAATACCAATTAATAATGAAAATGACTCCATTTATTCTAGTGTCAACTCATTCTCTTGGTTCAGATCTTAATGGCCAAGTGCTGCCAAAAATAATCTATTGTGGCTAAAGCCTCCCAGTTGGCTGGTATTTAGATACTGCCTTCTGTACTGGTTCACAACACAGCTCCCTGAGGTACGTGGTATGTGCGTAAAACCTCCCTGCTTGTGGGAAGAGCTGACTTAACTTCCACGCCCTCAGGGCCCCCATTTCTCTCAGCTCCTTTCCCACAGACCGATGATTCTTCCCGCCACAGGGTGTGGGGAGGGCGAATGTGCAGGTACAAGAAGTAGGTTGAAGACAGGACATCAGCCCAGCTGTGGAAGAGCGCGAGAGAGCACTACGGGCTTCTGGAGCTGCAAGGCGAGCTCCGACCCTAACTCTGGGCCACCTGCTCCTGAGACTGTCTCCGAGCCCGACTGTCTCGCTTCAGATAATAAAACTCACTCACTGGGTCAGACAAATAAATAAGGGAACACACAGGAACACTTTACCTGGCAGCCAGTGGGCATGACTGTAGGGATGGTTTTTAAACAGCTGGAACTCAGAACCTGGGTCTCCTAATCCTCGTGCCCTTTCTGTGACACCAAAGGGCTGCGTGTCACACTGACACATCTAAGGGTCAACTGCTGGGATTGAAGCCTCACCACGACCCACGATCTGGTCTGGCAGGGTGACTGTGCTAACTGCTCTCTTCCCAGTTACCACCAGGAACCCTTCCACCCACCCAGTCGCTCGCCCGGGAGAAGTGGGGATGCCCAGGGCACAGAGCGTGGATCTGAACATCTAAGACTAGAATCATTTTTAAAATATAAGTGTACTTTCAGGAGAACAAGAATTGTTGAGTCATTCCCTTTCAAAACTACCCCCCAAAAATGTTAAAAACAAAAACAAAACAAAAAACAAAAACCCGAGACAGAGTGTAAGGAATTGGCCCACATCTCTCAGTGAAGCAGGAATGGAGCCAGCCTGGAAACTGGCTCCCTCACTGCCTGCTCAGCGCCCTATGGACCAGGCTCCCTGGGGCAGCAGGGAGCGAAAGCCACCCCCCCCACCCGCAGCCTACCTGCAAAACTAGCATTCCAATTTCTGTTTGGATCAGCACCAATGCAAGGGCTTCCAGGATTGACGGACCGTGTCTTCCTCCATAGTCGGTTCTAGAAAGACCACCAAGGAGGGAATAAGCATTCGGAGGTGGGTCAGGGCACAGGAAAAGCAAAGGTGTTCTCTGGGGTGGGGGTCTATGATGGAGCAAGGTTCTTAGCTCTGCCTGAAGGATCACTGGGGCCCCGGTGCTCAAGAACTGAGCAGTCTCCTCTCATCTCCCAGAGAAAGGAGGCTCTGCCTCCCCAAAATGCCGTGATGAGAACTTTGTAACGCAAGAACTAGCCTGATGTTACCTGAACCCTCCAAATTGATTTTTGGCTTCGGCAGAAGGAGGACAGACAGACATTGTCTGCCCGAACTACCACTGGTCTGACGGGAAGTGCACAGCAATTATTTTATTCTTGCCTGAAAAACTCAACTGAACCCAGTCGAACTTCAAGCTCTGACTACAAGTGAAGAGCAAATACAGGGCTTATAGGAACAAATGACACACAACAAAGAAGCCATCAGACAAATTCAGAATGTGAGATGTTCTACGGGACATTTTACTTGGTCTCTCCAACAAATGAATGACATTTTTAAAAGAGATGTGTGTGGGGGTGGGTAACTGCCGTAGATTTAAAAAGCCTACAGAGCGGCAACAACCAAATACAAGTGCAAAACCTTATTTGCGGACTGATTTCAATAAACTGACTCAAAAGACATTTAAAAGATAATTGGGGGAATTAGATGATGTTAAAGAAATTCCATTATTTTTTTTAAGTGACAGTGGTGTATTGTTTGGGTTTTTTCTTGTTTTGTTTTAATTACCATCAACCAGAGATGCATATTAAAGAAATTTGGGGTCCAATAACCTGATGTCAGGGATGTGCTTTTAAACAAAAGGAAAAAAAATGTGTGGGAGGGAAAGAAATGAAAAGAAGATTGGTTAAGTGTTGATAATTGTTCAAAATCCATGAGAGGGAGTTCATTAGACGATTCTCTCCAAGAAAAAATATTCCCTGGTGACTCTCAGCTCAGGGGATGAGTGAGAAATGGAACCCGAGGAAGCTTGTAACGTGCATGTGGGTGGGAGTTCTCTCCCCGTTCCTACAACTGTTTGGGTGGCACAGCAAGGAATTCACCAGACTCTTCTCACCTTCAAGCCCAGCACACTCGGTGTTACTCACTTGAGTTTGTGTGTACACATATCCATCAGGATTGGCCACAGGCAACAAGAAAATATCCATTTTCTCCAAGATGGTGGTGATGGCTGGGTCCTTCCCATAATCAGATGCGATCTAAGCAGAGACAAGATTGTCAGCTTCTTGGGTGACCAGCTGGGGTGCCCAGTCGAAGCACGTGTATCTTCCCCAGGTGCCCCCTGCAGCCTCTCTGTCCCCCTCATAGACACAGCTCTCTACAAAGCTCTTGGAGTACTTCAAACACTGGGGGAACATGGCTTCCTGATGACATCAACTGCAGAGTCTGGGGCTGCCTTGTTGGTTCCTTCCTTCCAGGGGGCGGGAACAAGGGAGGGAAGAGCCACACATCATCATAGTTTTGGGGAACCTGGGCCCCCACGCTAACGGATAGGGAAAGTACATCCTCCACACGCAACACCCCTCCTCTAGCTAGTGCTGCGTTAAAGCAGACTCTTGGGGGGGGGGGGCACATGCAGACAGCCTGAGATCCCTGAGGGTCTAGAGGGCTAGGGTGGGCTGATGGCACAGTTGGTCTGAGTTTCGCTGCAGAGAAGGCTCTGCTCCCTTTCTGCGGGGCTGACTATGGGCTCAGGATTTGGGGTCTATTTCTACAGCTCATTAGCTTGCTCGCTGCCATGAATGGACTTTGTCATTTAGCCACAGTGGCTTGACCGAAGGACTCTGACCTTTTGCTTCTCCAACCCAAAAAGCCCACCCTCCAACTGTTTCTGTGCTGAGTACCTTCCCACCTCATCCCCCCCCGGGCCCAGCCTCCTAGGACCCTGCAGGGGCACCCTGGCCCCCCAGAATTGTCAGCTAATACCGCGCGACATGACCTTCCTCGCAGTCCAGATCGCCGTGGCCTGCGAGATCCACTCCCGGGAATGGATGCCTGCGTTCAGCCAAATGGCTGGCCGCCGCCGCCTGCCTTCTGCGGTGCTGAACTGTGGAAGGACAAAGAGGCCCGAAAATGACCCTCCTGCCCGTGTCTCCACTCACCTCTCCTCTCCCCAGCTCACCCCTATTCATTTAATCAATTTAAGATAATTCAGAGACCAACTGTTCCTGAGGGTACCATCTATTTATCAGGTTTATCCGTGACCAGGGAGCTTAATTGGTTGGTTGGCGAGGCCCGGCCGCGGCTCCAGGCCACTTGAGCCGCTCCAGGGTTGGAAGCAAATGGCAAGGGGAAACAATTGCTATTGTGAATGATAATGCCAGTGTGATTAGAGATAATATTATGTCTCTTGAAAGACCTCAAATGGTACCCCAACAGAGAGAGGCCCGAGAGTGCATGAACTGGCCTGTTCCAGCTGATGCAATAAATGAATTCGATTTTACAAGGAGGAAGACAGAGGTTCACTATAGCTCTTTGCAAATGGCATTAAATGAGTTCTGGCTCCTGCCTTTTAGTGTGGGTCTGGCCACCTTGGGTCAAAGCGTGGTGCTAATGAAGCCAGAGTCTCCTCAGGTTGGCAAATCGTCTAAATTTATGTGGATTATTTTAGAGCGACCGGCTCGGTGGCAAATCTCCTCTGGCTGGTAATTCAAGCCAGGAGCCTGGGTTCTTCGGGGCTTATATGACACTAAGGATCTGACAAATTCTTAGCACCCTCATTTGTTCCATGCTTCGTATCTCCAAATTCCTTTTTATTCATTTGGCTGGGTTATTTATGTAATTTATGTCCCTGCCATAAATTCTCTACCTCTTTTGCCAATACAGACCTGAATCTGTTAGAAATATCTAGAAGTTAGGCTTTGTGCAGCCAAGGATCATAGGCTGGGCTTAAAATTACATCAACCCTAAAATTAGCTTCCTAGATTGCTTTTCCAATAAGTACCCCTCAAAGCAGAATAGAATTTGTAGAGCAATCCCAATTTGACTTGCTTTTTGGAGGTAAGAATGAAGGCAAAAGATTGTGGCCCATCTGAGTGCTTTCTGGAATGCTAACAGACCCACCCCACCCCCATCCCCATACCCCTCACCCACTCCATGACCCTCCCCCCCAACTGATCCTGTCTTTCAGTCAAAACTTGCAATGGGACGGTCTCCTTCTACGTTCTAACTCCTTCCACATTAGGCAAAAACAGGGAACTCTCAATCACACCAAAATTGAGCCCCAGAAGATGTCTCCCAATGCCTCTGAAATCAAGAAGAGCCTAAAACCCCCCTCCTTCAGAGGTCTGAGGGCTGGGTCCTGGACACAAGGGACCAGGAGCCTGAGTCCAGCTAGGCCTCTTGAAGAGCCTCTGGCCTCACCTTCAGTACATACATGGGCCGGTTTTCAAACGAATGCCCAATCTTCACCCTGGTCGCCAACTCAGGAAAATCTCCGGCAATGCTGTCCATCTCACGGTAAATCTGAAGCATGGAAAGGTGGACTCAGGAGCATTTGAAAATTTTGTTTTCAGCTCTGGGTAGGTATCTGTGAACTTCATCTTACTTACATCAATGACTTCTTCATTGATTTGATCAATGATTAGATCCAGCCCTGTGATCTCAGGGTTGACAATATTGCTGCCATGGAATACTTATTCTTGAAGAACTGCCTTAAGAGCCCTTTTCTACAACATTCTAGAGAATAACACATTTTATCTGTCCATAAAATTATAGGCCACTAAACTAGAGAGACTTGCACACGGACTCCTCTAGCGGTGTGGTCCTTCATGCCATACCAGACTGGAGAATCAGCAATTGCCCCATTTGGCCAAGGTTCTTGAAAAGGGTCCTCTCCAAACCTTTTGATCACTTTCTCTACCAGTTTTTTTAATTAGCATACACACTATATATATATATATTTGTTTTATAAGAAATATATGTTATGTATATTACATATATACAATATATTATGTATACCACCAGAATAATGTACCAAATGTATTAAGTACATTATAAAAAAAGAAACAAAATGGTAGCATTAATAATAAGTATAAACGTATGTAGAACGTAAATAGAAGTTGTAATAGTTTCTTCCTCCAACCCAGTGAAGCATCTTGCTTATACCCTGTAGTCCGAGCCCCCCACTTTGGAGATTCTTCTAACGGCCTTAAGGGAACGAGTGAAGAGCTATAAATCACAGCAGCAAATGCTTCCATTTGGTTTCAATTTCTAAAAAAAAATTAATTTAAATAGGGTTCATTCATCTTAGTTGCTCAAAACTACTGAGGGCAAAAGAAGGAAATAAAGAAATGTATGTTTAGACCTTAAAAGTGGAAGAGGGAGCCTTACAGGGGAGAAAAATACACGATTGATACTAAAATTCCAGTTTCAGTGGTCTGCCTGAGCGGCAGTCAGTACGGCAGACCGAGCAGAAGCAAGAAACCGCTCCCCAAATATATATTCAAGCCAGAGAAACTACAATGAAAATAATCCCCAGCCAAGCTTAAAAATCAAGAAAGGAGACATTGCAGGGACTAGAAATGAAAAGGGACCTAACCAGCTGAGTGGAGGGCAGAAAGTGGAGCCTTGGGACCAGATATCCACTGCAGGCACTAAGGGTTTACAGCAAGTCAGGAGTAGTGATCGAGGGCATGGGAACCGGGGTGGGCCAAGGAGCTGGAACTTAAGAGCTGAGAACCGGCCACTCCAGCCGTGAAGAGGGCTTGGAAACTCTACCTACTAACCCTAGAGAGTGAAGCAAAAGCCAGATGCCCACCCTGAACCATGAGAGGCAAGAGAGTCCCCCAGGAGAAGTTAAAACACCAAGCTGTATCAGGAGGGAAGGGTCCAAATTCACACTGCCAGCATGAGGAGGAAACTTAGCCGGCAAACAACAGAAACAATGCAACAGCAACAAACATACAGGAAAACGGAAACTGGAAACCCTGGCTGAGACAGACATGAGACTCCCACCAGAGACCCTAAGCAGTTACAGGATGAGAGCTCTTCAAAGCTGTTTTTAGAGAGAACTGCATGTGATCAAGCCAAGAGGGAGACCGTACACCAAGGCACAGCAGAAGGCCTCACAGGGGACGGGGGATGTGGGGGAAACTGCAATCAGATGGCAGTGACCCCTAAAGCCGGAGAGCAAAACCAAGCCCATGAGAAAGTGCAGCTCCCATAGAGGGCAGGTGAGGGGATGGCATTTCTGGGGTCTTGGGTGACATTTGCAACCACTTAGCTCAGCTAGGGAGTGTACCACGCTAACGAGGCGCACGTCATGGGTCTGATCCCTGTGTGAGCCCTGAGCTCTGCTTTTGTCCGTGGCCCTGGACTGAACTCCTAACTTTATCCAGCTGCTTTGCAGATGTATGTCATTGGTCACAAAAGGGATCAAGGGGCAGTGCAGTTGGAAGTGTATACAATAAACAAAGCTACTGACAATCATGGGAAAGAAGTGAAAACAGTTGGTCAACCTTGAAAATAATCCCTCATCTAGAAGAAAAACAGCTCAAAGTCTATGTCTCACGAAAAGCATGCCAGGAACCCCATCTTTGGTTATAAAGAACAATGTGTATGCAGATATGGGAAGGAGAATAACAATTTCGTTTTGAGATGTTGTTCTGAGCTAGTAGAGAGTTTCTAGACTAATGTAGAAGACATTGAGGGTCTTAAGGAAACTGTAGGCTATCTGATGCAGCCCCATTCTATAGCCCCTCTTGATTCCTCAAGTTCTAATATCATATTAAGTGGTTCTGCTCCAAATTTTTTATTGAAAGTGTTGGCTTACCTTGAAAGTCAGTCATCTATATAAAGTGGTTTTTAACTAAACACAGCACCAAAACACATTAGAGTACAAATATGCATTATAAGTAATCATGATAAATGAGTGGAAATATTTGGTTAACCTTGGAAATAACCACTTGTCTACTTGCCTGGAATAAGTAACATTTTAATCTGGGTGAGTAAAATACAGGGATTATGGTGGGATATAAGAAGGTTGAATTACAAGGATGGAAATGATTGTAATTATTTCATGGTTTTCTTTCAGGGGTTGCCTCAGGAAGGAAGGATGCATGTGGGAGAAAATGTTCAGTTGTGTTTCACTATGCTCTTAGGTGCTGGTGGGAGATAAACAACCCAAGAATTACCAAAAAACAAAACAAAACAAAAAAAATGGAAGTGTTCACATTTTAGCCCCTTAGTAAAGGGGTACTGCGCTATGGACCAGGGCTTCCTCCAAGTAAGAAAAGGGGTTACAAAACCCAAGATGTCAATGACCTTGATCTTAACCTGCTCCGAGACACTTACAGCTTCCAGGGAATGGTAGGCCCCATAGTTGAAGTTATTACTGCTCCGCTCTTGCCCTTCATTGTGTTGCATTTCTTCATCTTCGTTATCTAAAAGGGCCTGAAATAGACACGGCAATGCTGTGAAGTGACCCACTGGAGACGGAGGTTTAAGTTGTTTCTGCCACATTTTGGCACGAGCTGGCCAAGATGGCGGCACCCTCGGCACACAAACGTCAAGGTGTAAAAGGGGGTCAGATTTCTTCCACATATCTACAAAAGCTTATTTCTTGGCATCCAAAGTACATCACCCCATTCAAAACCCCAAAAGCAGCATATGTGCTATTTGGTTATTCTGTACTATGAATTCTCTAGACATCGGCCCGCATCTGGTATCCAGTGCCTCTGAAATACACAGCTTGGGAAACCATTCAGAAACAAAGAAATTCTTATAACCACTCATACTTTGAAGGCTCCTGGCAGATGTCCGTGACATGTGAGGATGATTAATAAGCTCACAGCTGCTCACGCCATCAGGAAACTCCCGGGCCAAATCACCAATTAGTCTATAACCCACCTCGGTGAAGGAGAGAACATGAGCCAGACACTGTCCTGCTGTTCCGATACAGGTCGTGAGGCTGGTGTCTGGCTTGGGTGGTGATGTTCCCGCCGCTGAGAACTACAGGTGACATTCCCTCATTCTCAAAAGATGCTTTTCATGACGAGTCTCCAACATACCCCTCCCCGCACACACTTTTCTTCCCTCTTGACTTCAAATACAACTAGGGAGAGAGGGTTTGTATTTGTGGGGCATCTCTGACAGACCAAGTACCGTTGGGCATTTCACATACACTTAATATATTTAATTTTCTCGATCAGTTGTATGAAGTTGGCATCGCTGCTACTACCATTTTACTGATGAAGAAATAGAGGCTCAAGATGTTAATAGCTTCTCCAGAGCCACACAGCTGATAGCAAATCGGGATTCAGATCCAGGTCTGTCCAGTTCCCTAACCTGGGTATGCCCTTTCTACAACAACAAGTTCCCACTAAGAAGTCACTGCACTTTACTCCCATGGACCTCAGTGAGTTCATTTATAAAATGGAGAAGGATAAGACCAAGACTTGCATGTGTCTCAGGTCCACTCTGGGTGATTTGTCCTACACAAGACCAATTAGGGACCATGGCCTACCCACCTGCAGGTCTTTAATTGTCACTGAGTACTCTAAGCCCTGGGACTTCAAGAAGGATTTGACTGGCTGCAGACAGACAGATGGGACCAAGACATCCACAGGACGACTGAAGGTGGAGGGAGATTTCCAGACGTTGAGCTGAAGAGAATGGAAAATAAAACCAGGTTAAAGGACAGTTCAGGTAAAAGGCACAATGAGCTCATTCTTCTCAAACAACTGCCAAAAGCCAGGATGATCCCTGAGGAGCTGGGTTCTGACCAGGGGAAAACTCTGCCCATTTCACAGCTGTGTCTGGTCAGGCCTACCCAGAAGGCAAGACCTGGTGAAGTCCAAGAAGTAGTAAGTCAATGACAGAAAGAGGGAGCCCACGGTTGAGGGCGCCCAGCTCCTAGGACAGCAGTGCCATGATCTACAGCACTTCTCCCCATCAGCCCTCACAATCGTGTAAGGACCCGTTGACTAATACAGAACTATACACAAAAACTCTCCAGGAGTAACAGTGTCGGTGGTGCAAGAGTCTTCTGTCACTGAAGTCAGAGATACTGAAGAGGACTCAGAAGAACCACGTACCTTAAGGTTGTCTGAATTCACTAGCTGACTTAGTTTGCTGATCTCATCTCCATTTCTGACGTTAATCCTAAAAACTTGGTCCCTGGAGGGGAGAAAAAAAAAAAAGCAAAAGATAATGGTGAGCTTTCAGCTGGCAAATAAACCCCAAGCCTATGTCCCAGACATAACTGGGCCGAATGAGAGGAAATGGTCTAGTCTTTGGTTATAATGTATAGCCATTAAAAATAAGACTACGTGGCAAATATGAAAAAGTGCTTATAGTATAACTTGAAGGGAAATATTAAGTGAAAGAGCAGGACACAAAATTGTATGTATGCCACGATTACAAGTATGGAAAAAGCAGATGCATTGGAAGAAAAACAGACAACGGAAATATAGCAAATGCTGACAGTGCTTATGTCCGGGTCGTGGGATTATGGATGACTGACTTTTTTTCCCCTTGTATCTGTTTTCTGTAATGTGGTCATATTACTTTATAATGAAAAACATATATATTTTGCAGAAAGGAATGTTCCTGAGTTACACGCAAAGCTAACTCAAGACATAAAGAAGCACTTCTTCACTGTCAGGGGCCAGGACTGAGACTCTGGCTGAAGGTCCACGCTGGGAAGAGCTGGAAAAGAGAACAGACCTTCCATCCTTGGAGGGTTAGCTATTTGCTGGGTGGTCTCCCAATCCCGTCCAGCTCCAGAACTCTATACAAATGTGAAGTACAATACGGGCTGGGTGCTGGGGCTGACTTGGGATTCAGTCCTCCCCAGGGGGGCCCTGAGAAGGCCCAGAAGGGAGCCGGCCAGTCCTGAGCCCTCCTTTGTTGTTTGTCCCGAACTTGCTTCATCTACACCATTTAGCTTCCGCAGCAGCGGCAGGGGCCGAGGCCCCCGAAGTCCTGTGTGTGGGCGGGAGAAGGCCAAGCCTGAAAAGCTGCCTTTGTGCTCTCAGCCGGCTCAGGGAGCCAGGGGGAGCCATTAGGCCGTTGCTAGGTGACCGCCCGAATGAATCCGCACTCGACGCTGTCACATGCGTCATCCCTTTACCCGAATGAATGCGGGAAGAGCTGCTGGAGAGGGCTGTGGGCTGAAGGACCTGTTGACAGGGAAAATGGTTCTGTCACAGGGAGCTAAATGTGCAGCCTCACGTGGCCGAACCGCATCTTCTCATCAGAAAACCGGCTCGATCCAGATGGGACTCTCAGGGTCTCACTTTGTTCCGGGAGGTTCTGGAGACTCTCCAGGGGGTCTAGTTCAGCCCCAGAGAGGCCAGGTCCACCGCAGAGAGGCTTCCCCTGCAGGTGGTGGGTCTGGAGGAAATGCCAGCTTTCTCCCCAGCCCACCCAGGCCTTGGAAGTGGGCTGCCAAGCGCAAGTCCTGGGAGCTACTGAGGCCACGGAGGAGAAGCCACTGGCCGGGCAGGTCTCAGTCAGAACCCAACAGGCCTGTTAGGGGTTGAACTGCAGCCCTGCGAAGGTGGGGAGTCAAACCACCATTTCCCCGACACAGGCAAGCAGCCTCCCAAAAAAAGGAACAGGTTTAAAACAGAAGGGAAATCCTTACTCCTGGCTAAGTACCAGGGCCCATCTGCCGAACTTATGCTCTGTCACAACCCACCCCCAACACTCCAGAAAAAGAGGAGTCTTTAAAATGAGTGTTCTAGAAAGCACCTGTGCACTGACATCTCTATCGACAAAATGAGGCATCTCGTAAAATACAGCATTAACTAGAACAATGACAAGGAAGGAGGGGAGGGAAAAGGAGCAAGAAAAAAAAGAGAGGAACATAAGAAAAAGGGGCTCTTCAGAACACGAAGATCACATTACACAAGCATCCAGAGCACGCATTTAACTCTTCCCGAATTGGAGACCTCACAACAGAGCTTCTACACTCCTGGGTGCAGTCCACGACAGTGGAACACGGTGGATCTAACTGGCCCCGAGCATGAAAAAATCCACAGCACACTCCATCAGGCCCTATCAGCCAAGCTACAGAGGACAAAGATGCAACCCGAGTGCAGAGAGGCCGAGTGGAAGGATGGGTTCAGAATGGAGCCTTTCCTCAACTGTCTCTCCTCTGCCTCTCCCTCCTCCCTCCTCTCAGCTCCAGCCTCACTGAAATCCCAAATTCACCATGTCCTTTGCCCTTCCATGCCTTTGCACATGTTGTTCCCTCTGCCCGGATGTCCAGCCCTTTTCCTTATCTGCCTGGCAATCTCACGCCCAAGCTCTAGAATCAACTGTCAGTGTCTATGAGGTTCTCCCTAACCTAGAGGGAGAGTGTTCAGATGGTGCTAAAAAAAGCGGGGAGGATGGGGTGGATCTAACACCATTCTCGTGAGCCTAAGTCCATCCAAACCTAGAAGCAGAAAGAACGTAAGGAGGCGTCCAATGAAGGGCAGCCATTTTCTAATCGTCCTTGTCTCTATCTATATCTCTATCTCTACTTTCCCAGTCCTGAGAGTTCCGATAGCTGAACACAATCTATCTCTGTGGTCTGGAAATCCATTCAAGGATCTCAAACTCCCTGAAAATGGAAGATGGGTCTGGGAGAGGGGATATGTTGGAATTTGCAAGTTGTCGTGTTGACCCCTGTGACTCCACACAGGTGCTCTTAGTGATGTGTTCATTCCAGCCTCTCCCACACCTGCCGCCCTCCAGCTGCTACCAGCAGAGTGACGGATGCCTTCCTCTCGCTCACCCTCCCACTCATCCCACATTCTGACAGTCAACAGCTCCACTGGTGCCGAGCTTCTATGCCTCTGTTGGTTCCATGCACACAAGCCAAGGGCTTGTCCTTTGTGCCTTTCTCACCCATACCCCCAGCCACCACAAAAGTTGATTTCACAGAACTCGTAGCTGCCTGCCAGCTACTGCCAATACTCCAAATGGTTTGGCAACTACATTCCTGTTCGCTGTCTGTCCTGCTCCTCTAGGCATCCTGGCCACCATCCCATCCTCAAGATGACCAAAGGGCAGCACAGAAGATACCAGCAGAATGAGACACTGGGGGCAGTGGGGCATTAAGCCGAAGGAATAAAAGCTGGGGAGGGAGGTGGTGAGGGTAGGGGAGAAAACCCATCATCTTCATCGCCATCGGTACTGTCCCTGCTCCTAGCCAATAAGTGCTCTGGCTTCCCACCACTTGAATTCTCACAGAGGCCAGCTTCCCCTTGCTAGAAAACGGTCATCGAGCTGGGTGTGAGGGCCATGTCTCTAAGCCCCTGGAAGGATCCCACCACCTTTGCTGGGTCCGCACTACAGGATGAGAACAGATTTTGGGGGTGAGGATGACACTGCCTGCGATTAGCTCGTGCACACAGCCCTTTCTGTGTAAGCTCTGCTCCTTTGGTGGGCACTCCAACGCCAGGTCCTGCTGTCTCAACTGGGGCGTCCACCACATTGTAAGCGAAGTCTGTATCCTGAGAAATAAAGATTTTTCCAGCCATGTGAATAGCTGCAGTGAGAGCCTGACAACTCCATGCTTCAGCCCACCCGGCAGCGAGCATAGTTATTACACGGCGACTGCTGAGCTGCCGGTAGAAAAATCTTCTCCGGCCACCTGCTATGTCTAAGTCCTCTGAGCTATTCGACAGTAGACACCAGGTGTGAAAAGAAGTCATCACCATAAAAATTACTCAATCTCATATTAGTAATTACCTCAATAAACAAACCCCAAGTCCCTTTAGCCAGCTAGCATATGAAAGAGTAGACTAACAGATAGAGATATCTCTGTGAGATAGACGATTCTCCCCTGCTTACCAGTTAAGTGGGCTTGGGCAGGTTCCTTAACCTTTCTGAGGCTGAGTTTTCTTCATGTTTAAATTGAAGAAAATAACATCCCCGACTGGCGAAGTTGTTGCGGGACCCAAAAGATAATGCACATGAAAGATCTTTGCAAATGTCAAAGCATTAGGCCGTAATGAGTTATTCGAATTCAATCTTCCAGCAGGGGACCACAGCATCCTTTCATCCATCCTACCGCCCAAATGTCCTCTCCTCCGCAGACCACAAAGCATTCCGCACGGACCGTGTTGGGCATGTGTGTACGTATGCACGCACACGCACGCACACACACACGCGCACGCACGCATACACGATCCGGCTGTAACCTTTCATCCCAATTCTCACCACTGTGGCCAGGCGAGAGCTAGCAAATCTCCGTGTCCCAGATCCTGACGAGAAAGCCCCAGGTCTACAAAGCCTTCCCCGCTAACAGAGAGGTGAAACCAAAAAGCCAAAGACCCAGGTTTTCCCTTAAGCATGGCAGAAATTAGAAACAATCGCTGGTAGTTCTTGGTACTTCATAATAGAGAAGTGAAAAAGTAAAAGAGGCCTGGAACTGACCTTAGAAATAAGAACTGGGAAAGAAAAGAACTGGCAGGAGATTAGGGAGCCAAGGAGGGACTGTGGAGGCCACCTGGTCCCGATTTCACAGGCATGACTGAACCTGACAAAGAAGGAAGTTGCCCGGGATGACACAGGGCAGAACTGGGACACGAGCTCATGTCTTCTTTTCCAATGGCAACTCCACTGGAGATATAACCAGCCAATCATTTTCAAATCCATTTGGTTCCCATAGCACTGAACCAACCAAATAATAATAAATCCAAAAGGAACTTACCCAAAAAACTTTTCTCGGCCACAGACGCTGAGCCCAATAAGGGCCCCAAAGAACAATATCCACTTCATGTCCCAAGGGTGTCAGTCCCAAGGCTGTCAGTCATAGAGTGGCTGAGTCAAGCTGTATTTATAAGAAGTGTGAGGCAGACTCATGTCCCTAAAAATGCTAATGTGATTCCCAAGCACCCTTGCAACTGTGATGGTACATCAGGCGGGCCCCTACCAATGCCTCTTCCATTCCTTTGGAATGATAAAGGCCTCTTGATTTACAAGGGCAGGAACTTGATCCTCAGGCTGGAAAAGTCTGTGCCAAGGGAGCCATATTGCTCATCATTTGGTATTTAAATAGTGTTTTTTCAGTAAATAGGGAAGTCCCAACAGTGCTGGAAAGAATTTATACTGATGGGAGAGGCCAAATTTTAAGCCCTAAATGAGGTTACCTCTAGAGTTAAAAATAAATAAATAAATAAAGTGAAGACTTAATAAGACTTGTCAGAGAATTTCACCAGAGCGGGTCATGATGATGAGGGTTTGTGACCTCTGTTAGGAATCTGACATCTAACTCTTAAGACCCCACTCAAAAAGTAGAAATACATGAGGTTGGTGGGATAGGAAGAAGTGTTAGTCTGGATAAAATACCAGTTTTCCTTGGGGTCTGAGTAAAGGTAAGGCTTAATGGTATTATTAATAATGAGACTTTCTTACATTTGCTAGACTCTGAATCTGGTATCCTTTCCACCCAATCACATCAGAATAAATGAAAGGTGCTCATAATCTCCACGACTTCTTCAGGGATTCTAAGGCCTTCGAATCTGTTCTGAGAACTCCAAATCCTCAAATTCGGAGCCCCAAAATGAAAGCCTCCCCCATCCCATTGTCCCCATGGTCTACATCATTCTTTTTGTTCTTGCTCAAGGCAAAGTGGATAAAACCAAAGGTCATTGTCAGCGATGCAAAAGAAAAATTTTTCTGATACTTATTAAAACTGCAAGGAAGACTTTATTCAAGATTATTACAATAGGGTTCACACAACAGGAGAGTAATTGTGTTCAATTCCAAGTTCAGTGAAGACAGCAGAGTGAGGGGGTCAGTGGATGGAATACTGCTAAGGGAAAACATCAAGGGTAGGAGGGTTCTTGTTTAACTGGACTCACAGGGTTCTTGCCAAAGGCAGACCAAGAACTTAGTCATCAAAGGTGGTGGATGAGCAATTCAATTTGGTATCAAGGACTGGGGGATGACTTAGGATTCTTTGCTAAGACTGACTTAAACAGGGCCCAAGGACAAGGTCTAGTCAAAAAAAAAAAAAGGGCTCAGAGAAGTCAAGGAGAGTCTTTGTCAGAAATCATAGAGCTGGGGGCTTTATCAGGACTCTTTTCATCCTTCCAGCACTGAAACTGAACTCCTACGCACACCCTGGTCCATAACAATGGTTGGGCTCCAGCTTTGAAACCATTTGAAACCAGCTTTGAAATTAGTAACAAGAAAAGATGGGAGCTGAATCTGCAAGAAATGCGAACTAAAGAATCAAGTACCCAGAATTCTAGGCAAGCTGACATTCACTTCCCACCTTCTTTTCCCAGAGAAAACCATCAAGAGGAAGAAAATCGCAATCCCTAAATGGAAGTCAATGTCTAAAAAGAAATTATGTAGAATCTGAGACCCAGGTTTGATGGGGCAACCAAGATGAATGAGTGTCATTTGTTTGGGTCCCAACTAGTTTTTATAACGCAGCATACTGGAAATGCGAAAAAGCCAAAGGCAACAATGCGACCAGAGAATACGTAAGTACCTAGAATAATGTATGGCACGATGTAGTTGTTTAATTAGTATTTATTGAATAAAGAAACTCGAGGGTGCCTGGGTGGCTCAGTTGGTTGGGCGACTGCCTTCAGGTCAGGTCATGATGTTGGAGTCCAGGGATCAAGTCCCACATTGGGCTCCCAGCTCCATAGGGAGTCTACTTCTCCCTCTGACCTTCTCAGGTCTCATCCTCTCTCTCATGCTCTCTCTCAAATGAATAAATAAAATCATAAAAAAAAAAAAGAAAGAAAGAAAAAAGAAACTTGAAAGTCACTTGCTAGCTCTAAAATGTTACTCCGTTAAGGTGAAGGGGCGGGGTGCCTGGATGGCTCAGTTAAGCACATGCCTTCAGCTCAAGTCATGATCCCAGGGTCCTGGAATAGAGCCCCACATCAGGCTTCCTATTTTGTGGGAGCCTGCTTCTCCTGCTCCCTGCCTCTCACCTTGCTTGTACTCTCTCTCTCTCTCTATCTCTCTGTGTCAAATAAATAAATAAAATCTTTTTTTTTAAGATTTCATTTATTTATTTGACAGACAGAGATCACAAATAGGCAGAAAGGCAGGCAGACAGAGGGAGAAGCAGGCTCCCTGCTGAGCAGAGAGCCCAATGCAGGACTTGATCCGAGGACCCTGAGATCATGACCTGAGTTGAAGGCAGAGGCTTTAACCCACTGAACCACCAAGGTGCCCCAATAAATAAAATCTTAAAAAAAAAAAAAAAAAAAAAAAAGGTGAAGGGGCCAACACATGCCACAACATGGATGAAACTTGACGACATTCTGTTTAAGTAAAATAAGCCAGTCACAAAAGGACAAGATACTATCTGATTCCATCTATATAAGTTACCTGGAATAGGCAAATTCACAGAGACCCAAAGTAGAATGGAGGTTTCCGGGGGTTGTTGGGAGGGAAAATGGGGAGTTATTGCTGAATGGGTACAGAGTTTCAGTTTGGGATAATTTCCAGAAATTTCCAGAGATGGATGATGGTCATCATTGCACAACCTTGTGAATGTACTTAATGAATTGTGCACTTAAAAATGGTGAAAATGATCAATCTTATGCATATTTTACCACAATTTTTTTTAAATTTTTAAACGATGTTGGGAGCCTTTTTGCTCAGTATGGGTTTTGTTCGTGGTTTTTGAAGATGAAGGGGTACAGCTCAGTGGCTTGTTATGTTTTAGGGCAACATAAATCAGAGAAATAGTCCTCCAAGATCAGGGTTAGAAAAAAGAATAATCACAACCCAACTCTGCTTCAAACCAAAGAGCTTTTAATGGTGTTTATTCCCCAGAGCCCTAATAGGGATGGTCCCGCACATGCTCCATGATCGTCTTCAAGCCAAGCCAGGTCTCTTCGGCTGTGGGCAAGATCTGACTGGCCGGCAGGAGGAAGCCAAATCGACCGGTGTCTCTCAGTTCAAAAGCAAATGAGTATTTGATGCCATAGTCATATGACCAGTCAATGCTTCCTCCACTGGCTTGGTCTGAAGGGCAAATGAGAACAAAGTCTGAGTATGCTGTTCCCACTGGCATCTCCAGACACATAACCTCTGTGTTAGGTTTCACCATTACAGATAAGTCAGGCCCCTCTGCGTGGACCTTGAGAGCAGAGATAGCTTCATAGGGGGTCATGCTCATGAAAAAGTAGATTAATTTGAAAAGCAAAAGGTGTTATTCAAACGGACGCTATACTTAGCCTTCCTCTGGCACTCTTAGGAGCCTCTGGCTTCACCCACCCATTTGGAATCCTGCCTGCTCTCCTAATTGGCATCTACTACACCTTAAGGAGGCCACACCTCTTCCTTCTTTAGAGGAGTGCTAGATGCAGACATCGTTTTCTCTCGTGGGAGAGGAGGGATTGCAAGCAGAGTAAGAGGGGCGCCTGGGTGGTTCAGTCGTTAAGTGTGCCTTTGGTTCAGGTCATGATCCGAGAGTCCTAGGATTGAGCCCTGCATCGGGCTCCCTACTCAATGGGGAGTCTGCTTCTCCCTCTCCCTCTCCCCCTGCTTGTGCTCACTCTCTCGCTGTGTTTCTCTCTGTCAAATCAACAAATAAAATCTTTAAAAAAAAAAAAAAAAAACAATAGAGTAAGAGATTTGACCCCTGCCCTCAGGGAACTTTCAGCATGAGGGTGGAGTAGGCTTTATTCTGCTATCAAATAATATGCCCGGCACCTATACATGATGGGTGACACCAACAAAGTAATGTGCACCTGTGTAACGTGTGGCCACTGACATGACAGATGATGAAGGAAGGTGGCATTAACCTACAAAGACCTATGGCAATCATGACTCAGAAGAGCTGAGCAATGGACAGGCACTTAGGTCCCTCCCAGGGAAGGCAGGGGAGAGGTCAGATGGAAGAGTGGGAGAGAACAGCAGGAGACCTGGGGGAGACAAGGGTGTTGTACCAGGAAGAAGTAGGATTAGCGGTTAATATTATAAATTAACACTATAAAGGTCTGTGATTTGTGTCTTTGCCTTCACCTGAATGTTTGCTGACTTGAACTGAATCTTCCTGGATACCAAATTTCCTAATTTACACTACCTGCCTACAGCCTATCCTGCTAAGAGGTCCATGGTAGACAGAATGCTGGCTTCAGATTGAATCCTGGTTCTGCAAATCATTAGCTGGATCACCTAAGGCACTTACCTCTCTCAACCCCAAAGGCTTCATCTGTCAAATAGGGATAATACTACAGTACTTATTTCATAGGGAGAGTTAAGTGGGAGAACACTGTGTGTATGATTCCAACACTTGTTTGAGCACTTACTAAATATGTTAGATACCTGTTAAATCAGTTGATTTAATCCCCACATGGATAGCAAGGTGGGTGCTAGTATTATTCCCATTTTACAGATAAGGAAACTGAGGTTCTGAGAAATTAAGGGAAGGAGCTGAGATAAAGTATGTAGGCTAAGCATTCAATAAATTTCAGTTGTGATGATAAGCACCAGTATGAATAAATGACTAGGATCCTATCAAAAAGTCAGACCATGAGGAAGGTAAGAGGTACCTGAAGGGGAGTAATCCAACAGGAAACTAACAAGAAACATTTATATAGTGCCTTACAGTTTGAAAACACTTTTATTCTACATCCTATCTTTTGAGACTCTCGACAACCCATTTCACAGATGAAAAAATCAAGGAAGGATGAGTGACCTGCCTGAGATCACTTGGTTCCAAAGTGGCAGAACTATAATTCAAAAC
Organism: Mustela lutreola; assembly: GCF_030435805.1. Taxonomy (NCBI): domain Eukaryota; kingdom Metazoa; phylum Chordata; class Mammalia; order Carnivora; family Mustelidae; genus Mustela; species Mustela lutreola. Next base: position 180,644,186 of record NC_081293.1, on the reverse strand, counting down.
CAAGCATCCATCCCCAACGTCTGGGTCTTTTTCACCCTCCACCTCTCTGAGAAAGAACTCAAGTGACAACTTCGTCCATCATAGCACAGCTCCTCAGAGCCCTTTCCAGATGAGAAACTACCCAGGAAATGTCTCACCCACCACAGCAGTCCAGCCACCTCTTGGGTGGAGTAAAGCAGGTGTTCAGCCCAGAGCTACATACCAATCTAGGGCAGGAGGCAAAAAGTACTTAATTGGGACCTGTTCTTAGAGGCAGTGCTTGTCCAAGCTGGCGTGATGCCAGAATCAAGGATAACAGAGTCAGCTCTGGGAAAAATGGAGCCCGAACTTGCTTGACCATTAATGGTCAGGTTCCAACAGATCAGATGGCAAACCTTACACATGTCTGATACATGCTTATTAGGAATATCTGAAACCTTACCAAGTAAAGCACACTAAACCTCAGCCTTCCAAGGTGTACCTCACTTGGACATGCCTTAGATAAGAATGGTGAGAAACCAGAATCCTTGTAATAAAATGGTTGAGACCCCACGTGGAGAGCACAGGATGCCATTCTGCTGACATTCTCAATACCAGCCTCTACTCAGAGGCTGCCCAACTCAGAAACCATGCATTTCTTGACCTCAAGTGGGCATCATGGCCTTCCTCCCCAGTGCCACTAGTCAGAGGGCCCTCCTCCCTGGGGGTTCCTCTGCCAAAAGGGAGGACAATCCCATGTGGAACGTGGTTTAAAAAAAGGTCAGGGCAACTGTAAGCAGATCAGCCCTCCCAGAGAATAGGTTAAAAAATATGTAACAAGAGCTCCAAATCTATTCATCCCGTTTGACCTGGTAATCTTGCCTTTGGAATATACACCAAAAGGATCATCTAAAAGAAAAAGAAGTCCATACCAACATGTTTGCACTAGCATGTAGTAGCACCATTTAGCAAACAATATAAAGGTCCAATAACCAGGATATAGCAATCTACTGGAATAACAAATACCTAGAGTGGAAATGCATAGACATGTGCAGGAAATAACATCAACTGGAAAAGGCTGGACACAAAATAGAACACACATATTGATAACAACTAGATAAATATATTTGAGTTCATCACCAAAATTACTAAAGAAATTGAAACATAAAATGCAATGATCATTAGATTTCTTTTTTCTATAAAGTCTTTTAAATGCCTCGTAATGGCAAAAAAAAAAAAAAAAAAAAAAAGCAAAATGACAGAAAAGAAAAACCATAATCATGATCAGTAGTTCTGGGATTTCCATTGATTGTCCTAGATATGCTAGGTGAACTCTTGCTCCTCAGCTCTCCAAGACTACCATTAAGAAAACCATGACTAACAAGTGTGCCTTCCCTTGGATTCCCACCACGCTCCACCCCCATGTAGCTGCTCCCGGTGCCTCCAGCCCATCTGCAGACTCACTCCTCCTATTCAAGCCTGATCTACCCACCCCTACGTGACTCCTTCTTGTCCCCTTTCTCCCCCACTCCACAGTAGCACTGCCTTGCTCATTTCTTGTCTCTCCTGTGTCTTCCACCTCTCCTTCTCTATTGGTCCTTTTCCCACAGTCAATAAAGAAGTCTCTTATCTCAGAAAAAAAAAAAAAAATCTTCATTTCTCTCTCCTTCCCTTCTCATCTGGGCTCCTCCAAAGGGGGTCCACATGGGCTCCAGACCTCCACTCTCCCCCATCCCATGTGCTCCTCCCGTGACCCTCACCATCCTTATGAAATGGTCTGCTTAAAGTCACCAATAAGCCAGTGATAAAAATCCAGTGGTAAATACTCTGTCCTTGTCATAGTTGACCTTCTCATAGCCTTTCGTCATCATTAACTGCTGCTTCCTTTCCAAAAACTGCTGCTCCTATGGCTTCTGAAACATAAGCTTCTGGGCCCCTCTGCAAAGCCCCGCTGGGTGGCCCTCCCTCACGACCCCCTCTGCTGTCTGAAAGGTTGCTCCCCTCCTCCATCCAGGGCCCTTCCTACTCCAAGTGGTGTCCTTGCTCTCCCATTCCAACCATCCTTTCTATGTCAACTACTTTTTTTTTTTTAATGTCAACTACTCTTAAGTCTCTCTCTCTCCACAGAAGCCCAGGGCCATGTGGTGCACAGCCTACAGGATGTCCTCCCTTGAAAACACTACGGTCCTCTCAGCCTCACCCTCCCCAGAGCTGAACTCACTCTCTCTCCACCCACCACCTTTCACCTTCCTGGAAGTCTCCCTCTGTTAACAGCCCTGCTCAATGACCTTTGGTGAGAAACTCTACCACATCCAGTGAATAACCAAAGCCTTTTGGTTTTCCCTGCTTCACATCTCCCTAGATCCTCCACAGCACTGCTCTAGTGTGGACCCTACTTTCCCCTGAACAAGTCCTCCTCTTCCTGCAGGAATTTCATACTTCCAGCGCATCACAATCCAGCCTCCACACTCTTGCTAGGAGCCTCAACACACTCACTCCCTGCTGAAAACTCCAGTGGCTTCCGGGGTCCTGTGGGTCAAGACTTAAACTCCTTAACATGGCACCCAAAAACCTGAACCCTCACTCCCCTTGTTCCTACTTTCTTCCAGGGTTCCCAAACTTCCTTGTTGTTCACAGAGTCCATCATGCAGTTTTACTTCTGTGCCTTTGCCTGCACTGTTAGAGTGGAAATGGCCCATTCTTTCCCCCTCCTCTCGCTGTTTGGTGAGCAGCCATCAAAATCCTGCCGTATGCAGCTTTTCCTGATTCTGCCACTGTCAAATCCTCCCAACTTTCTAATACTTCTATACCATGTATAGCCTACTACAACACACAGCAAACCAACATTCATCTTCCTGTTCATCTCCCACATTAAACAGTGAGTTTTCTGTGGATTCTCTATGTCTGTAGTACTTGACATAATGATTAGCCCATAGTAGAGGCTTAATAAAAGGGTGCTGAACAGAGTGTGTGCCTATAAGAGGCATTTGTTTCCAAAGGGTCCATGGGTGTGGGAGCACAGGGAAACTCCTGGGCATTCAACCACGGGCTCTTGAGTTTCTGGGTTTGCCCCTAAGGAAGTGGGGAGACTCCTTTGGGGGACTCAGAATCTGCATGGGTGCATTAGGATTTCCCACGGCACTGCAGTTGTTTCTTGTTCCTATCCCAATCCACCATGGGAGAGGAGAGTCTCAGAAAGTCTGACAGCAGGCTCCCCAGCTTTGTTCCTGACATTGGCAGTACTCCTGACTGATCTTCCTCTTTGTCTCCCCAAATTCTACATGCACAAATGGCTGCAATAGAGTCTGCCCACCAAAATATCTGGGTCCTTTTAAAGAGTCGCCCCCATTCTGCCCCCACGATAAGTCCATGGCATTATTCAGGGTGCAAACCCCTCAGCCCAGAAAGGAATAATTAATAAAAGTGATGGCTCAGGACTAAGTCTTGACAAAAGCTTGTTTTTAGGCAAAAAGTTTCCATGTAATGACAAAGAGCTGGAAGGGTCAGGAGAAACAGAGAGGAACGCACACAGCTCAAGTATTTAGGAAGTTCTTTGCTCCAGATACCACATAGTACCTGGTGGCAGGAAACCGGGCAGGGCTGAGCACCTGCACAGAGACCTAGACATTTCATATCAGGACACTGACAGGCTCTGGCCCAAAAATCCCATGGTGCCCACTTAGTGGGTCATAGGTGAAAACCCATTAGATACTTACAGATGACTGAGCAGATAGGTCCCACTTTGTACGTGGTGCCGTGCAGGCTGGTCAGAGCCTGGGCAGCCTTTTTGGCCACTTCATTCTAGAAAGAACCAAGAAAAGGTAGATGGATAACACTTGCCTCTTGAAGATTGAATGCCCAAGTGCAGAACGTAGAACAGGGCCCTCTGATTAACTAGACCCTCGGGCTAATGTAGACTTAAGTACAATGCCCTTTCATTTCAGTCATTTTCACTGAGAAGTCAACACTAGTTCACTTCGGTTGGCTTCAAAAATACAACACGAAGACCTTCATTGTTTGTCTGATCATCCAGGTGTTTGCAATAAATAAACCAGGGTCATGATTTTGCCACCATCCTTCCTTGTTGAGGGTGTGGAGGGAAATAGGGTGGAAGTAAGGGGCCAAAGAGAATACGTACTGATACGTACTGACCCCAGGATGTACCGGGGAAGTTGATTTTTTTTTTTTTTTTTTTTTTAGCTAGATCCCTACATTGGCTTACCTCCCTATGATTGTGTCTTTTTCCAAGAAGTAGAGCTCAGCAAAATATTTTCCATTATTTGAGGGTTCCAATTTTGACTGATTGAGGCTTTACTGTCCTTGCTAGGGATAAATGTAAGGTCTTGAACTTGGGTCCAGGAAAACAACTGTACAATTACCAGATGGGGGAAACCTGGCTCAGCAGAATCCTCAGAGAGCCTGGGGGTTTCAGTTGTCAATGAGCCCAACATGAGTCAACAGCACAAGGCTACTGCCAAAAAACTAATGTGACCCTCAACTGTTTAAGCAGAAGTACACGGTCTGGAGGAGGGCAGCCATGACCATGCTCCCCTCTGTGCTGGCTGACCCACAGGTTTTATGCTCACTTCTGGGAGCTACCCTTGAAGAACAGAGACTGACCAAAGCATGTTTGGAAAACAGCAAACAGCATGGTGAGGGAACTTTGCACTACATTATGAGTGTTTGAAGGAGCTGTAGGGATACAGAAAAACCTAGAAGAAGCAGGTTACTGGTCTTCAAATGATTAATGGACTTGCTTCTTTTCAAAGGGAGCAAGATGATAACCAGGGCTGGAGGTAAAAACTATTAAGGAGCAGGTTTGGGCTCTATGTAAGGAAGAACTCAAACAATCACACCTGCTCCAACACGGAACAGAAGCCCTTGGGAGGCAGGAAAACTGTCCAAACACAGACTGGATGACTATGTGGCAGAGATGTGAGCACCAGCTTTGGAGAATTTAAGGTCATCTAGGTCTACTAAAAGCACCTTGTAGGTTCTTTTCAATCTTAAGGTTCTTTTTCCCTTGATTTGGCCTTGAGTGGTACTATTCATCATCAAAACTCTGAGCACTGCCCTACAGGGCTAACATCCGATGGATGAGATGAAAGATACACCTGAATGGGAATAATTTAGTCCATTTCTGCCAGGAGCTGCTGATTGTTAATGTACTTTAAAGTAAACTGACCAAAAGTTCCCATCTCAGGGTTTATCTCTAACATGTGGGTCTCAAAAACCAAGCCTAAAAGCCAAATTGGGAGTACTGCACATTCTCCTCAACTGGGAATAGCTCGTACACGCCTGTAAGGAGCCCTCTGAGAGGTCCCTGTCATTCCTGAGACAGGAAAGATGATGGAAGGTAGCAAGTGAGGGAAGGGAGTGTTCGTTCGTGCAGCAGGACAGAAGGTCACAGAGCAGAAAGCACCAGGAAGGTATAAGGCTAGGAGACAGTACTCTTTCGCTTTGAGCATCTGACAGCATCTAACTACAGATCTGTGAGACTCACATTCAAATTCAAGTAGTTATTTCCTAAGCAACAGAAAGCAAGTCCTGGGAATTTATGGTCCCATTGAGGCTCCCGCTCATCTAGATCAAGACAACAGTGATTTTGTGAATTCTATTTCCCAAGGAAACTTAATTTGGAAAATCCATAACCAGTCTTTCAAACCTCTGCCTGTGTCCCACTCTTCTCGGTGGTTGAACCTATTCATCTTTGTAACCTGTCACTAATCCGCCCCCATAATGGGACCAGGCTCTATGACTGAAACTTACTTGTCCACACAGTGGACCTTCAAGGCTGAGCAGAAATGACATTTTGGAAACTTACCAGTTCATCAAAGTTATCTGACTTGGTACATGTATACCCATAGGGGAACATGAGCAGCTGGGAATAGCTGTGGAGGGTAATGAAAGCCTTGATCTTCCCGTGACTCTTGATGAAGTCCACTATGGATTTCACTTCAACTTCAGAGTTGGCATAGGGTCCACGATAGGAATCAGAGCAAGGGTTGCTACTGGCTCCAGGTCCTGATGGGACACAAAAGAAGCCCAGGAGGAACAGTAAGCTTCAGGGAGATGCTGTATGGATATATGTACCATGCGTCACGGAGTTCCTCCTCTGGAAGTCAGCAAGACTGTCCTGCATTAGATGGACGTATTCTCTAAGGGCATAAGAGGCCAAACTGAAGTGATTCTAGAGGCATCTCTCTTTTTTAGAAAGATGGTCCCCTCTATATGCAGAAAGGTAAGAATGCTGGGGTCGTCTCCTCTTGAGAGTCGTAGATCGCTAAGGGCAGGGCCAGAACTGGAAGTGATTCTAGAGGCATCTCTCTTTTTTAGAAAGATGGTCCCTCTATATGGCAGAAAGAGCTATCAAATTAGATCATCTCCTCTCTGTGGGAGTTGTTGGAAGAAAAGCTAGATTTAACATTATAGATGGAATTCCTGCATTGGGTGGGAGTTGAGCAAGCTCTTTTTCTGGGATTTCTTCCAATTCTTCACGTCCAAGAGCAGAAGATTCTATACATCTGTACTTCTAAATCACAAAGCCACAAATGCAAGGAACCTCTGACACCCTTTCTGCAGTGAGGAAATCACAACTGCATTTGACAACAAGGCCACCTTTGGCCTTGATTTTCTCAGCAACTGGAGTTACTCGTGACCACCAAAGTGGTCCACTGTGGCCTGGCCAGGGCTCTGAATGCTAGAGAAACTTCAAGGAGATCGGGAGGGGCTGGGACTCCCCCATGGTCTCTAAATGATATAGACAAAGTACAAATACAACCTGTGACTTCATTGCAAGATTATTTAGTAAGAACCATAATATTTCAGGGGGAAAAAAAAAATACCTGACATTGAATTCCTGGGCATTGTTCAGCATTTTGGATCTGATGCTTTGATTTTTTTTTTTTTTTCCCCTACGCTTAAAAAAAAAAAGCTATTATAAAAGCGATGAATGAACTTGCCACTCATCCATTGCCACAATTCCCGAGTGGGTCTTTTCTTGGTTCAATAACTCTCATTAATTCATTTGTCTTACAAATATTTAGTGATTGCCTTCTATGTTCCAGACACCGTATTGGGTGGTAGCGACAGTGCAGTGAAAAAGACAGTTTCTAACCTCACTGCGACCAGACCTAGTGAGGAATGAACAAATTTCAATTCTGTGATTAGGGAAACACAGGAGTTTTAACTGGTCCCTAAAAGCATAAAGGAGCCTCCCAACCAGGCTGCCACTGAAACCCCCAAAATTAGAGTCACAAGTCAACAAAACCCAAGCAGCAAGCCAGTATTTTCTCTTTGAATCTGTTTTGAAAATCAATTTCTTAATCCTATTTGTACTTCTTTTTAGTTTTCTTTCTCGAAACATCCAGAGATGATGTAATGCTTCTCCTCTGAATAGATCCTAACCCCCTCTAGTGGTTGGTTCAGGGCTTCCTGAGGCCTCCTGCCATGGCGCCAAGTCTTGTTCTGAAGACTCAGAAGCGAAGCCGAGCTGGGCTACAGCTTGTGGGAAAACTAAGATGTGAGACAAAATATATTAAATGCTGCTCAGAGATGTGTGACAGCGCCGCGTGCCTGTGAAGGGAATTTACTTAAGTGTTTTTCAAATAGGTTTTTAAATGGCTTCAATCCTGAATGGGTTTAGCAGGCTGACAGCACTGCAGAGCCCTTGCAAAACAGCTAGTTGGCCAGACAGCTTCGGGCCATCCCTGGGGGCGAGGTCCCTGCGCTTACCTCCAAAACCTGCGTCCCAATTCCGGTTAGGATCAACACCAACACAGGAGCTTCCTGATACCTTGGACCTGGTCTTCCGCCACATACGATTCTTATAAATCCAAGCAAGAGAAAACGGAAAAAAAAAGAAAGACGGTCATTCGGCCTTGATGAGATGGTCCCTTTAAAATCCCGTGTGTTTCCCCTGCTCCCTCCGGGGAAGGCCCCTTTGAAATGACACTAATTTCCTTGCCCACAGAGGTGTCAAACAGTCCTATGGGGTTCTGCTTCAAGGAGTTTCTTTGTTGTCTCACAGAAATGAGAAGTAAATAATCCCCCATCTCCTCAAATCAATACCTGGCAAACTATTTTCCATAGGACACCCATTCTATTCAGTGTTAACAATACGAAAAAATAGGGGCGCCTGGGTGGCTCAGTCGTTAAGCTCAGTCGTTAAGCGTCTGCCTCTGGCTCAGGTCATGATCCCAGGGGCCTGGGATCAAGCCCCACCTCGGGCTCCCTGCTCAACGGGATGTCTGCTTCTCCCTCTACAACTCCCCCTGCTTGTGATCTCTCTCTCACGGTCTCTCTCTGTCAAATAAGTAAATAAATCTTTAAAAATGAAACAATAACAAGAAATAACAACAACATGTGGGGAGAGAGCAAGAGTTCTGTGATTGAATATTTCAGGAAAACATAGAGCTAAATTCGCTAACATACTTCAGCACTTCTAAGTTTCTTAATGCTTTTGTGTTTCTTTCATGCCACTCCAGGAAAGGGATACGGTGGGCGGTACTTCCCAAACTTGACTGTGGAACCCTCTATTCATAGGATATCTCATGAGATGAGTACTAGTATTTGTATGAGTTCTTTTTGAACACATGTTGAAAAACACTATCGTACTCAGCTCTCTCCAAAAATAAACTTGAAGCTCTGATTCACTTTGAATATATGTGGGGTCACAGTTACCACAATGGGGTTCTGTAATAAGATTTTAAAGGGAAAAAAAAAATCTACGCAACTCCTTTTAGTGATATTACAGAGGATTTCTTCTACAGATTGTAAGTAAAATGCTAAATGCATTGTACTGCCTACCCAAATCCTACTGCAATCTAATTGTCAGCAGGTAACATACGCCTCCTCTTTTCCATCAATCCCACCACAAAAAAAACACAGAGAGAATTGGAACAAATCTCCTAGGTGACTCACGGTGAACACTGAGCTCTAATAGCCCAACCTAACAGCTAAAATGGGCTCTGACGGAGGCAATATGTAAAGACCTCGTGTGTCAGAATAACAGGTGATTATAAAGTCCACTATACACCTCAATTCCGGGCCACTACTGAGAAATTACGCATTCCACTTATGGTAAATCAAGACCAAAAAGGTTAACTTTTGTCTTTTAAGTTCCAACACACTTCCATGAATTCTTGTTGAAGAAGAAAAAGGTCCTAGGCTTACTTTGGTTTGAGAGAACACATATCCATCAGGGTTTGTGACGGGCAGCAGGAAGATATCCATCGTGTCCAAAATGGAAGTGATGGACGGATTATTTCCATAATCAGAGGCAATCTGTGCAGAGACAACATAGATGTCAATTTCACACTCCCCTTTCACCGGGAACACGGGATGGAGTATTAAGGCAATGTGGTTTTTGGTTTTTGTTTTTTGTTTTTCCAGGTATGAACTAGATACCACTGCTGGTCAATGAGAACTTGGCAGGACTACCACCCAGTCTCCTGCAGTACTCATGTGTTTAATACGCCAGTGTCTGTACTTGTATTTCCAGTCAGAATAACTCACTTATCTTAAGTAAAACTCAGACATCATTTATCCATTCTCTCTCAAAAGCAGAATTCTTTCTATTCATTCCGGGGAAGCATTTTGCAATGGTGGATGTGGCTTATAGGGATCTGTAAACCAAAGACATTTTTTCAGCTTTCCTTCATCATCACAGAGGCTAGCTTTCCAAAAGTACTCACGACGAACAACAGATTACTTAAATGTGTAGAGACTTTTTCTGAAGATACAGAGGGCCAGTTAAATTCCATTTGGGGAATTAAATTTCTCCTTGCGATCAATTGCAGTGGAGTTGAAGTTTCTGTTGGATTAAAATTTATTCATTTCCTGTGCTCAGCCATCCTAAGGCATTATTATTCAACTGTTAAATATCCATTTCATAATACCCTAAAGGTAACTGCATTTTAATTGAAGGGAAAAATGTATCAGTCGGTGTGCACGTGGTTGCACATGCTTGAATGATCTGATGTGGATTGATTTCCTTTGCTCATGAATTAACATTCTGATTTAGAGCGTGTCATTTCTGAATTACTTAAGCAATACCAGACTAGGTCACACCCAGTCCACTGTCCTGACTCTAATTCCAATGCACATGTGGAAGAAAGGTATTGCGACACTCCCAACTTCAAAATCAGATTTGGAACATTTTCAGAAAAACCCAGAAACCCTTAACTAATTTCGCATTGGATCTGTAGGGCAAAGTAAACTCTCCTAGCACCTGTTTATATTTTCCCTCCGAGCCCCTTCGGCGATTGTATAGCTTTCTAGAACATTGTCCCTTAGCCCTTGGGGCCGGAGGCAGCAAAACAATTTTTCTCTAGTCTGTTGTTATGCTGAAATCTGACTCCTGGGGTCCGTACTTACCACCCTCTCAATCTCTTCTGACTTTTTCTGTTAACAGAGCACATGGTGGCCAGCAGGCCCTGGGACAGTCCCAGCACGCTGGCTGGGGCAATACGGCAATCCCAAAAAAGGTCAAATAGGCCTATGCAAAGAAAGGCTTGCCAAGAACATCAAAGACCATTGCGTGGTTAGGTGAGGCCTAACCCCAGAAAGCCAAAATAAATGGAGGAATTTCAGGGAAAATGACCTTATTTGCGGTCCACAGTGCAGTAGCTTGTGTAACCCACTCTCGAGCATGGATCCCGGCATCTAGCCAGATGGCTGGCTTGTCTCCTCCGGTGCTGAACTGTAAAACAGTGTGGAAATGTGAACAGCTCCACTGCTAGGGGCTCCTGTCCCCACTTTTTTCCCCTAGGGCCTTGTCTGTCCCTCTTTCTGTACTTGATGTGATTGAGAGAGGAGGAGGTATAGACAGAGATGCTGTGGATTAACTCTTATTTCACGTGCTTTTTCTGGTCCCCCGCTTTTAATATAAGTTTAAATGCAGGCTAAAAAGAGGCAGTAGACTTTTTCTCCTGTGATGTTTGTAAAAACTAGGTACAGATAATGTAGTGACGTGAAATCAATTACAATTTTTACAAAATAGATTACAAAATAGTATGACGCCTTTTGATTCTCTTGAAAGGCCAATTCACATATGTGTGTGTGTGTATATATATATATATATATATATATATATATGCACACAAATACATGAGAAAAAGGAAGAGGGGGAGGAAGAAAGAAATAGCAAGACATACACAAAATATTAACAGCTATCACTCCATAGTCGTGGAATTAGGAATATGGGGATGTTTTTCCTCTTTTGTTTCTGTTTTCCAATTTTTGCAATGATTGTGTTATTTTTGTAATAAAAATGCTTTTGATAACCTTTCGAGTCCTTCATAAAAACAGGATGGTAGGTTCTGGAGGTGCTTTCCAGAGTTTAAATTTTATGATCTAAGTGTCTCGGTTTTATTTGGAAGAGTGGCTTTGCCAATTGGATCAGTAAATGGGGAGGAAAAGATTATTTTTGCACCATCAACTTCTATCTCTGTGCTGCATTCTAAACATAGGAGATAAGGTAAATGAGAAATGCAAATCCCTGCTAAAAATTACATTTCATGGGCTTCGAGAGTTTTAGTTTTAAGTGTTTCGTGTCTTTTCCTCCAAAGAGCTCAATTGTAGAAAGCAGGGAACTTTCAAAAACACATAACATTCTCACCCACAAATTACCCTGTAAAAGAGAAGGCCAAGACAATCCAAGGGGGAGGAGAATCTGGGAATTCTTGGCCCAACGGTAGGAAAAAAAATTTTTTTTTTTAAATAAGGTAGTAAGTATTAGCAAATGTACCACTGTGTCATGAAGTAGGCAAACCACTTTTCTCAAGCCTGCTTTGGGAGAAACACTATGGAGAAATCCATCTGTCCCAAAGAGTCCGTTGGTTCTCAGCCATAACATTTCCAAAATTAGTAAGGAGTTGTGACATTATCTCACTCTCTCTTCTTTCCCCCCCCCCCCCCCCCTCTTTCACAAACTCTTTCTAGGAAACCCGGTAAATAAATTTCACTCTTTTTCTGGGCAAAGTTAAAAAGCTTGAAACTACCAGCAGTAAGACTGTCAGAGGTTACAGGTTGGCGTAAAACCCTAACCTTTTTCAAACTAGCCTTTGTTTTCTGGGCACTTGCCTGTGCAGTTTAGATGCCCTGTCCTCCTCCCGCACACTGCAGGAGTGCTTCTGTTTTGAAATGCAGCTCAGGCAAGTATTTGGCGCTTTTTTTTTTTTTCCTTTTCTTAATCTCTCGGTTTCAAAAAGAGAGAGAAAAGAAAAAGAAAACAAGGTACAGAACCCCTACCTTGATTAATTACAGAATACCTCCGCAGCCCCTGCTCACCCAAAGGCCAGCACCCCTACGTCCAACTTCCCCCTCACCCCTGGGGCGCACACCACCCCCAGCCAAAGCCTCCACCTCAGGACCAGGCCCGTACTGCCGCCCTCATACCTCCCCCCACCCTGGGGCCCTCGTCATTTCCTCCATCTGCCCCCCCCCCCCGCCCCGGCGCCCCGCTTCGCTCTGGGACCCCTGTCACCTCCTCCATCCGCCCCCCTTGCCCTGGGGCCCGCACTGCCTCCCCCTTCCTCTGTTCCTATTGGCGCGCTCGCCTCTGGTTCCCTTTGAGCGAATCTATCAAGATGAGAGCATTAATTCACTCCTGCAGACCTGCGTCAGCTTGCGCAGGAGAGAGAAAAGGAAAAAGAAAGAGGGGGGTGGGGGTAGTGGGGAGGTGGATACTCCAAACCAGCAAGGACCGGTTAGGAGGAGAAAGGGGAAAGGGGGTGGGGGGTGGGGGGAGGAGCCGCTCTGCAGGCGACTGACGGCCCGCCTGGGAGCGGCGAGATTCTAGAAACCTCGGGAAGAAAACCCACAGCTGCACCTGTGTACCTTGAGCACGTTCATGGGCCGCTTTTCAAAAGAATGGCCAATATGCACTTTGCTCACTAGATCCGGGTGCTGAGCCACGATGTTATCCATTTCTTGGGAAATCTGAAATGTGTAAGACGAATAAGTAGACATTTGGAAATGGATGATGTGATGCAACCATCAGTGACTTTCCCCCTCGCCTCCCTTTTCATTCCCTCCGGGAACGGAGAGGGCAGCGCGGCGGATGCTACCGGATTGGGGACGATGGACCCCGCAAGGGAAGACATGATGAGTCACCGGGCGTCCGCAGGGGCTGGGGAGGGGGAAGCCATTTTGTGGCAGCGGAGCCGGCTCGTTCCAGTTTTGTGCTTCCAACAAAATGGCACTTCTCTGGCTTGCCTCTGGCTCACCTCAGCGCAGCGCGGACGGGCAGCTTCCCCGGCCATAGAGCTGCTCGCTTCATTAGCAGAGGGACACGAATGGCAGCGCCCCCCTCCCCCCACCAAAGGTGGATTTGGAGACCAGACAGCAGGGCTGACTGAGGCCCGGGGCGACAGGGAAGTGGCCTCTGAGGCACTTCTGTCCCCAGCTCCTTGGGCTCCTACTTGCGAGGCTGACTGAAATGCTGCGCGGCTGGGGCACCCAAGCTGTGGCCCTGGCTGAGGCTGGGACGTGCCTGGGCGTGTCTGGAGAGGGGCCGGCGTGGAAAGGGCCCCTCCAGCCGCGCTGCCAGCGCTTGTTCTCTGAGGGACACACACGCCAATTTGCGAGGCCAGGCAAGGAGAGCGGGCAAGCCCCTTGCTTTCTTCACGCCCTTTACCCCTCATTCTCTATACTGGTTCGCAACCCCTTATCTGAAACCCTTAGGAGTCATACACGCTTCAAATTAAGATTTTTTTTTTTAAGAAAGGTCAGAAGAAGAGGGCGCCTGGGTGACTCTGGGTTAAGCATCCTCCTTCAGCTCAGGTCATGATCTCGGGCCGTGGGATGGAGCCTCGCGTTGGGCTTTCTGCTCAAGTGGGCAGCCTGCTTCTCCCTCTCCCTCTGCTGCTCCCCCTGCTTGTTCTCTCTCTCGAGGGCGTGCTCTCTCTCTCTCTCCATTAAATAAATAAATAAAATCTTTAAAAAAAAAAAAAAAAGTCAGAGGAAGCCTATATTGCGTATTAAACATGTGGCATTGCTTCATATTCAGAGATATTAATATTTCTGTCAGTAAAACAAATGAGTAGCGAGTCCATTTAGGTCAGAGCTTGCCCCCAGATGAGTTTAGGTCAGGTTAGCTTTTGCCACCAAATAAATTGGGGATGGGGAGAATTAGTTTCAGACTTCTCTGCATTTAAAATTGCTGGTTTAGGGGATGAGTACCCACCAGATTCCTCCTCTTTGACTCTGTGCTACTCCTTCACCTCCCCTTGTTACCCTCCAACCCCCATCTCTTCTCTCCTCCCCTCCATTCCCCCACTCTAAATCATTTAGGCAAGTGGACCCCGGTGACCCCAAGAAAAGCTTTATGTCAGGAAGAGGCAAGCAGATGGCCAGGTGGCAGTGTATGACCCAGCTGGAGGAAGGAAGCATTCTTCACACCAACAACTCAGGAAAGACAGCAGAGACCTCACAAGACTTTGCTGCTATTAGGTCTCAGAGTACTGGTCAGGTTGGGAGACCCAACCCTCGGCTGAAAGCCAGAGGTGTTGGGGAAGCCCCTGATTCTATCATCAGTGGCAGCCAGGAAGCACTGCTCTCAAATGGCTTTGTGGGCAGCATGGGTCAGAAATCGGCAGAGGGGCCTTGACAGGAGAGGCTCATCAGCAGGAGAGGCTGTTTGTGTGCCCACTTAAGACACTCCTAGACAATTCCAAATAATGGAATGGCTCTTGGGATGGGCAAGTGGGCCTCAGGGTCCTGCCTTGAAGCAGTGACACTGATACTGGCTGTGAAATCCTAGAGAAAACTGAAGAAGTTAGGAAACCATAAGAATACTTCCCATTAGGGCGCCTGGGTGGCTCAGTGGGTTAAGCCGCTGCCTTCGGCTCAGGTCATGATCTCAGGGTCCTGGGATCGAGTCCCGCATCGGGCTCTCTGCTCAGCAGGGAGCCTGCTTCCCTCTCTCTCTCTCTGCCTGCCTCTCCATCTACTTGTGATTTCTCTCTGTCAAATAAATAAATAAAATCTTTAAAAAAAAAAAAAAAAAAAAAAAAAAAAGAATACTTCCCATTAAATCACCAGGTCGAAGTAAAAGCCTCGCCATCAGAGGAGAAAACGGCCCATTTCTCTGGCGTTCATTTTGAAACACCTACCTCTTCCAACGTATGATAAGCCTCAAAGTTGAAGTTACCATCCCGTTGTCTTCTCTGATTAAGTAACATTTCTTCATTCTCTTTGTCCAACAGAACCTAAGGTAAACCAGTCACACCTGTGATTAGTTTACAGCAATCCATTTGCATCTACAGTTGTGAGGGAAATGCTAACACTCAGGTCCCCAGTCCCAAGCATCCTCTTCCTGTTATACAGGCTCTGGGGTCATGCCTTTCCCTTATTCTGGAAACATCTTGAAAGGGGATTAGGCACCAACAGGACTTCTGGCCAGCCAGATGCTGCAAATATAGGATGCCAGTCTGTCCCACGGTTGTGTTCTGGCTCTCCTACCTTTCTGGGAAACCAGCACCCAAGTTAACCCCCAATTAAAAACTAAATGAGGGCACCTGAGTGGCTCAGTGGGTTAAGCCTCTGCCTCTGGCTCAGGTCATGATCTCAGGGTCCTGGGATCGAGCCCCACATCGGGCTCTCTCTTCAGCAGGGGGCCTGCTTCTCCCTCTCTTTCTGCCTACTTGTGATCTCTCTCTCTCTGTCATATAAGTAAATAAAATCTTTAAGAAAAAAAAAAAGAACTAAACTAAATGAATAACATTTTGCTTTCACTTAAATGAACACTCTTCAGTTTGTACTTTACATTTCATGCCAAAGGTTCTGTTCTGCCCTCTCACTTAAGATTTTAGTTACCATATCCCACTTATGCCAAATGCAAGGGAGAGGGTCAGTGTCAGGGGTAGTCAAGACTCCCGGAAGGTCCTAGCAATGCCCACAGGTCCTTTTCCCTGGCAGAGAGTATCCAAGGACAAAAAAGGATGGATCTTCAGTTCATGTAAACCAGCAAGACTCTGGAAGAATGGTTGGTGGGAACATCTTCAATTACCTGAACATCTTCAATCATGATGGAATAAGCAATTCCCTGGGACTCCAAGAAAACTTTGACTGCCTGGACATTCACAAAAGGAACTCGGACATGGGCTGTCTCCCCTGGGGTTGTGGGTGATTTCCAAAAATCAAGCTGGAAGGGGTAAAAGGCCGAGGCAATAAGAGGGTTATTTCAGGGAAATGGACAGGTTTCCAGGAATCAATTTTTATCTATTTTACCTCCAGCCCATAAGACTAGAATCACTGCAGAATCACTCTGATATTGCAAAAGCGTTTTTAAATGTCCAAGCCGGGGCCTTTGTGTCCTATTGTTTGCCCCCGCCATGTTTAGATATTAAAATTGGCAGAAGGCAAAGATTATTTAAAACTATGGCAGTTTTTTTTAACAGTTGACATTCAAGCAATCTAATTCATTTCATAATAGAACATTAATACTGTATATTATCGTAGGATGGAAATAATGCATTAAAGCTGTTCAACAGTTTTTCAAAGTAACTTTCACATTCGGTCTCTTTTCACTCTTACGATAAACCTGTGAGATAGAAGAATGGTATGTTTATGCTCATTATACTGAATGGGATAAAAAGACACAGGGAAGGTAGGTGACTTCCCCAGTGCCACAGAGTCGAAACTACAGCCCAAGCTTTCTGTATCTCAGCTCCGTGAGTTAGTGTTCCACGCTATGTCAGGAAAGATGAGATACAGTCCAAAGTCAGAGATCCCAATCATCATGTCTAACTGTGGAGTAGTCACTTTGGGAAACAGAAGCTCCCTTTAGAATGGATACCTGAAGATGTTCTTCAGCCTCCAGTTCCACCAGATGTTTTACTTGTTCTTCATTCCTTGGTGAGATCTCAAGCACCTGGTCCCTAAGAATATGAACCACAGACATGACCTTAAAAGCAAAAGCTGGACACTGTTTCCTGCTGCTTTCTGCTCCTGTTACTCCCTGCATGTATGAGGTTAATGGAGCAATTAATAATCTCTTTGACAATTGAGAAACTAATAAATCGTATACTGACCCACATCCCCACAATGAGGACTTGGTAGAATGGCTTTACTTCCCCCCCAGGAAATGGTATCTAGATAATAATTGAGAGGTGTACCTACTCTTAACAGGAAGCTTGCCATTAAAGTTACCTTTCCTTTAGCTAATGATTATTTATAAAATAACACCTGCTGATCATAAAGCAATACCTTTTAAAACTTGTCTGTTCCTGCTTCTCAGAAATGAGGTGTTTTTTTTTTTTTTGCTTTTTTTTTTTTTTTAAAGTGGAATCATTAAGTTGGTGCTTGTAAGAAGAAATTGAATTCACATCTGGATAGACCTACGATGTTTTATTGTTGTTGTTAACTGAAATGTATTAGAGTTCCATCTCCAAACCCCATTCATGTGGCGTAAGCTTGTGGTATGCCAGAGACAATGGGGACCGTGAAAAAGCATGCTGTGCTCTCCACACACACCCGTACACATGTATAATGAGGAATAAAGGATATCAAGAAAAAGAGAAGTTGCAAAACAAGCAAACACATATTCTTAGAAATAAGTGGGGGAGCAGATCTGGATTCGTATAACCCTTCCTTTCTCCAACTAGGCTGACTTCCTGAGTCACTGCCTTGAGCATTTGTGCATCAGGGAAAGGACTGGTACAGAGAGCCATATATGAGGACCAGAACCCAGGTCTTCAGAACCCAGGTCTTCTGAAACCAAGTGTCATGCATTTCTAATGAATGCTAGTAAAATACCTAAGTCATAGAGTATGAGATTCTTCAAGGCTCTTCTGCCTACAAGGAGACACCAGCCCTGTGATCTGAAAATTCTTCCATTTGAGTCTCATTCCTTTTGGTTAGTGCAGACACTCACTTTTGTAATGGGAAGGCACTGAGAAAAGTACTGCTTTGGACTAAATTTCCTGGTGTGTGCTCTAAAGAACAGTAGCCCTTTGAATCATTCAGCATGTTTTAAAAAAAAAAAAAAAGTGAAAGGAGTTTGATGATCAAAAAAAATGGGTAAATGTAACAACCTATATCCCTTCTTACAGATTTATAATACACACAATTTCAGTAAAAGTCACTAGAAATCCTACAGTTGTTAAACCCTCTGATTCCCAAGTTTATTTGACACCAACTTCTTTGGGCCAGACTTACTTGATCACTCCTTTAATTCCATGGAACGCTCTTTAAGAAATGCTGCCCAAAGCCTTTCACAGAATCTTGAAACCAAAGTACTTTAGAGCAAAGGTGAATCCTATGACGCCATGAGAGTTGAGTTTGGGCTGAAATCTACACCCCTGGTCCTCCCAGCTCGTGAGGTTACATGGCCTGGGCGCTAGATCTGCAGGTGAGGAGGACAAGGGCTGACGTGGAGGGCAAAGCCCAGAATGGCCCAGAGGAGGTGGTGGAAGAGAAACCATCACTTACTGAGATGCACTGAGACAATCAGCCAGACTGCTTTATTTTCACTGACGCCTATCATCCCTCATTGTGATCACCCGGGGGAGAGAGAAAGATATATGTGTTCAGATTTCACTCAGTTTTTTCCTTTAGGTGTCATTTATCTCTTCCCTGGGTCACTCATTCCTTTATTCCCACTATTCCCTCTCTAAATCTGAAAATGCCATACGCTTACACCCATTACTCTGCAACTATCCGATGAGACCCTCTGAATCAGGTGGGAAAAAAAAAGTTCAAACAGGCACCAGAAAGCATTACTTACCCCTCAAATGTTTCTCGACAGTAGATATGCCCCAGAAGGGCACAAAAAACCAGGATCAACTTCATGGTGAAGGGTCTTCCCAGAGTCCAGAATTCAGTTTCACTCCCGAACTTTATTTATAGGGCCCATGGCTGAGGCTGATCTGTGTAAGAACTCAAGTTCAATGCCCACATGGTAAAATTCCCACCTGCATGTCCAATTCTCAAGGCTGTAGACACCCACCTGTGTGATATGTCCAATCCGTACATTTTCCATTCCTGCAATGAGATAACAAACTTTGATGGAAGGAAAACAAAATTGCTAGAGCATACCAAGGGCAAATCATGTGTTTATGATTTAGAACATAAAGTGCCACTAACTGACCGGTGATAGAAGCCAAATTAATAGATCCGAGGTTAAAGTCTTTTTTTGGTGTCTGACAAAAAAAAACCCAAAAAACAAAAAAGAAAAAAAAAAACAAATAAAAAGGGGCACAGCATTTACAGTAATTATGCCAGCGTCCAATCTATCACATTCCATTAGTTTGCTCATTTGTTTATTTTTATAATGTTTACCCTGAAACACTACAATCACTCAGTCCACATCTGCTGAATCTCCCTGTAGAGGTGGCCCATTCCTGTCCTCACTCTATATTAAAACAAAACAGAAGGCCTTTTAATATTCAATTTTGGACTGTTTCTAAAGTGATCCATCTGCATTTGTACCAAATTGATGTCCTTGTTTCTGTGCTTTTTCCCAAAATGAAAATGTCTTTCTGGGTACGACAATGAAGTTACTTGTTACTTGTTATATATCTTTCCAAATTTCTTTCATGTTTTAGAGCTTTATCTCTTTCTCTTTTAAAAGATTTTATTTATTTATTTGACAGACAGATCACAAGCAGGCAGATAGGCATGCAGAGAGAGAGGACGAAGCAGGCTCCCCGCTGAGCAGAGAGCCCGATGTGGGGGCTCAATCCCAGGACCCTGGGATCATGACCTGAGCCAAAGGCAGAGGCTTTAAACCACTGAGCCACCCAGGTGCCCCTAGAGTTTTTTCTTGAAGACAAGATGATACCATATATTCTGATTTTTAAGCAAAGGGTTTTTTTAAACAAAGGTGATCTTTCCTTTTCTATAACATAAGTCTACATTAATCTGACTTTGTTCTCCATTGCAGAAGAGAAAGATCGAACTACCTATTTTTAGAAATCATACTTTATTGTACTTAATCATTCACACACATTATGTCCAGCTCAGCAAGAATCAACCATAAACAGACACAAGGAAATTTTCTTCTGTCCTCTGTGTGTCAAATTCTTCCTCCACACACACTTTGAATCCAGGGGTTAGAGTTCTCAAGTACATACTTGATGGGGGAAGGTATCCAGCATGGTGTTTCCAGTTTAAGAAACTCCTCCTGGATCAAACTCGATTTTTCATTCTCTTGAGTGTCAGGGAGAAGACAGAAACCAAGAGACAGGCCGGAATTCATCCTCATGTGTCCTGCTCCCAGCAAGTAAACAGTAGTCATAGAAATTGGAATGTACTTGGAGAATCAGTAAAATCTTCTGGGGAAAGATGGGGTCTGAGCAGAGTGAGTCTTAAAGCAGGTAGGATTTGCTTAGGAAAAGCTGGTGATAGCAAGAGATGAGAAAGATCCGGAACTGAGAAACCTGGGGCACGTGATTAGGTCCAGGCAGAAACTTGCCCCACCTGGGCAGACATGGCAAAACATGGCGAGAAAGGTGAAACAGGAAAAGATACAAGAAGGGCTGCTAATGAAGTCCTCGTGGTCCAAGCAGAGTTTACCCCTGATGAAAGGGGTAAATAGCCTTGGGAGGCTGCTGGGCTTGCAAGTGATTGAGGAAGGCAGTGTTGAGAATGATCAATCTGGCAGGGTGGGCTGCAGGGCAGGTACCCTGGAAGCAAAGAGCCAGAGAAATCCAGATTGATTTAAAGTGGTGCGTCCGGACCAGGTGGTAGCAGAGGGAATGTGTGAGCGGGGCTCAAAAGTACTTCCGCGGGAGAATCTCGAGTCTGTGCTGAGTGACCGGTGCCTGGCTGAGAGCGGAAGAAGTCGGGGAAAGGATGCTTTCCAGGGCGCC
The DNA here is from genome assembly GCF_030435805.1 of Mustela lutreola. NCBI lineage: Eukaryota > Metazoa > Chordata > Mammalia > Carnivora > Mustelidae > Mustela > Mustela lutreola. The sequence continues at coordinate 180,623,412 of NC_081293.1, read as the reverse complement.
TTGCAGGAAGGGCAGACCGCCACCTCCATGCAGCCTCCCACAGCCCCTCTCCTCTCCCACAAGTCACGCTGTGAAGTTCCACTGGGAGAATTTGTTTTATCGCCCTTATACAACAATTGATTTCAAACTACCCAATGAATTGCATTCATTTTGCAGAAGCATAACAATTCTCTTCTCTTCCTGAAAAGGATATTGGAAATGAATGTAGAACCGCAGTAGGCATCCAAGAGAAGCTTGGACCCCACACTCTTGAGTCTTGGGCAGTCTACTTCAAGGATGATACCTGGGATGAGCAGAATGAACATTCCCTGGAACGGATGCAAATAGTCCTTTTAAATAACAAATAGAAACCGGAGAAGGAGAAAGCACAAACCTTAGTAGGACGCTGTAAGGGAACTCCAGAAAGCACTGTTTATTTCTCTCTATTACTGACAATGGAAACAGATTTTTATCAGAACAGACCACTGTCCTTTCTCTTGCCTCATCATTCTAGAAGCTGGATAAAATCTCTTTTTAGATAGCTGTGTTGAGATATACATGACAAACAATAAACTGCCTGTATTTAAAATATGCCCTTTGATAAGTTTTGACATATATATATACCCAGGAAACCATGACTACAATCCACATCATAAACATATCCATCAACTCCAATAAAATCGGTTTTTGAAAATCAGAGAAAAATCTCCAACCGGAAAAAGATCATTGGAGTGCCCTTGCTTTGCAGATGAGGAAATGAGGCGCCAGACGGGAGGGGACTTACACAAAGCCTCTGGTCAGGACTGATCAGAAGTGGAGCAGGCTGGAGGAGCTCCATGCTCAGACCATGGGTCACTGCTCTGACACTGTCCTGTCCTGTCATCCCAGGTAATTCCACTCTGCTCTAGGAAAAGACCGTTTTAGACCAAATGCTTCTTTATCAGGCTATCAGTGGGGAAGCTGTAATTTCGAAAGAGAAAGATGATAGCTCTCTTCTAATGGCATGTTACTTCCTATTAAGGATGATGTTAGGCACACGTCCCACGTTTGCCCTTTAACCCCAGGAAGTGAGCAGCCTGATCGAGGGGAAAGTGAGGGATTAAAAGGAACCACAGGAGATTAAATCCTCCAGTGGAGTTTCCAGGCTCCAGAGCCCTTCAAAATCAAAACTCTGAATGCCCTTGGCATGTAGAAATGTTATTGTTATAGTAAAAAGAGTCCCACAGCTCTGTTAGTCAACGGTGAATGATAAATTTCAGAACATTCTGAATGACATAGATTTCTGTGCTCTGCCTGGAAAATCCACAAAATCAAGGTGTCTGAAAAGAACGTACTCCAAATGTCCACCAACCAAACTTTCAACCAGATTTTCCATCGGAGGAAGATGAAGATGGTGTGAGTTGGCTTGGTTCTCTGGCACCCATGAACAGACAACTTTCAATCCTGCATGGTGGTGTTTTGTTTGGGCAAATCACTACAGTTATGTAGAAGGGAGCACTAGGGCAGATGGGATGAAAGGTAGGTAGGAACTCTCCATACTGTCTCAATCACTTTCCCATAAACATAAAATTGTACTCCAAAGTAAGTTCATTTAAAAAGGAAAACAAAGGGACGCCTGGGTGGGTCAGTTGGTTAAGCAGCTGCCTTCGGCTCAGCGTCCTGGGATCCAGTCCCACATCAGGCTTCTTGCTCAGCAGGGAGCCTGCTTCTCTCTCCGCCTCTACCTGCCATTCTGTCTGCCTGTGCTCACTCTCTCTCCCTCTTTCTCTCTGATAAATAAATAAAATCTTAAAATAAATAAATAAATAAATAAAAAGGAAGACAAAAACAAAAAAAAAAACCAAAACTTCTGGGAAGCCATGTGCAAAAATAATGGAAAAGGCAATATACAGTGGGAAATATATGCTACTATTTCTTTGTTCGTTGTAGCATGTATTTTCAAGGATTAATATCCTCACTGGGTAGAGGCCAGTTAGAAAACTCTACAGGAAAGTATCTTGTAGAAAATTGACAGTAACACCCGGGCACCTGGTCAGCTCACTCAGGCAAGGGTGCGACTCTTGATCTCGGGGATGTGAATTTGAGCCCCATGTTAGGTGTGGAGGTTACTTAAAAAAATATTGGGGCACCTGGGTGGCTCAGTGGGTTAAAGCCTCTGCCTTCGGCTCATGTCATGATCCCAGGGTCCTGGGATTGAGCCCCACATAGACTCTCTGCTCAGCAGGAAGCCTGTTTCCACCTCTCTCTCTCTCTCTCTCTGCCTGCCTGCCTCTCTGCCTACTTGTGAGCTCTGTCTGTCAAATAAATAAATAAATAAAATCTTTAAAAATAAAATAAATAAAATAAAATCTTTTAAAAAAAGAAGAAAAGAAATGGACAGAAAAAAAATAGGCACACACACACAATATATGACCATTTTTTTAAAATGTTCAATATCTAGTAACCAAAGAAATGCTATTTTTGAAAATGACATCACTTTTTTTTGCTTTCTTTTGGTTTTTCACCTGTCAAGTTGGCAAAGTTGTTGGGTTTTTTTGGTTGTGGGAGATGGTTGTCTCCTCGCTTATTTTTAATACTACCCAAAATTGGTAGAAGGTTTGGGAAAATGGGCACTGGTGGAAGAGTGTACACTGGTAGAGACTTCCAAAGATTTCCAAGGGATTTGGCAACTGAAAGCCAAAAACATACAGATATGTGCCTCTGCACCTAACATTCTATTTCAGAATTTCTCTGCCTTTAGTGCCCGCCTTTCTTGGTCATGCTGCTTCAAAGAAGAGCGAAGAGGTAGACCAGATGAAAAGGGGTAGGCAGCAAAGCAAAGTTTATTGAGCAAAAGTATAAAGCTCACTGAGAGGGAAAGGGATCCGAAAGGGTCTCCCCCAAGTTTCTAAGTTTAGGGGTTTTTATGAGCTCTTTTGCAGAACTATCTTAAGCAATCAGAGTGTGCTGAGTTGTGCCAGTTAGGGCTTTGGTCACGTTATCTGTCTACCTCGTAGGTTCGTGTCCATGTGCTGCCGGTCTTTTTTTTTGCTGACATCCGGGGGCTTATGTCTTAATTGCCCTTGCCAGTGATATTGACAAATGCTTTGTGGTACATTGTCTTATTTTAGAACGTTTTGCAGAAGTCATTTCTGCAAAGGTTGCAGAGCAGCATGGTATTGAGGTCCTGTCTAAGCTGCAAACAGGATGTCTGTGCTGTTTTATTTTAGCTGCCCTGACTCCATATTTTCTTGGTGGGGACTCTGGCCCTGCCCTAACTGTCCAACTAACTCCTAACAATTCTACTTTTAGACATTTATTCTAAGAAAAGCATTATGGAGAAGCACAAAGATTTACCTAGTACTTATATTATTTCGAACAGTGAACAATTGGAAAAATCCTAATGTCTTCTAACTGGCAATTGGTTAAATCAGGCAGAGCAAATCTACACCAAACAAAGATGAGGGGACCATTAAAAATCATGTTGTAAGTGAAGGAGGTTAAGAGATACAAACTTCCAGTTATAAAGTAAATAAGTTACTGAGATGAAAAGTACAGCATAAAGACTATAGTTAATAATACTGTTTTCTTTAAATTGTATTTATTTATTTTAGGTAATCTCTGCACCCAACATGGGGCTTAAACGTATGACCCTGAGATCAAGAGTCACATGCCCTTCTGACTGAGATAGCCAGGGGCCCCGAGAATATGATCAATAATATTTTAGTAACATTGTATTGGTGATAGATGGTGACTACACTTATCATGGTTAGCATAGAGTAATGTATAGAATTGTCGAAGCACTATGTTGTACACTTGAACCTAATATAACATCGTACATCAACTAACAATGATAAAAATTTAAAAATAAATTTTAATTTAATTTTAAAATGATGTTGTACAAGAATACTAAGAATATGTAAAGACAAGGAAAGAGATTCACAGAATATTAAGTTTTTTTTAAAAACTTACAGGGTGCCTGGGTGACTCAGTCGTTTAAGCGTCTACCTTCAGCTCAGGTCATGATCTCAGGGCCATAGGATGTAGTCCAGCATCTGGCTCCCTGCTCAGCTGGGAGTCTGCTTCTTCCTCTGCCCCTCCCCACCTCTCGTGCTCATGAGCTCTCTCTCTCTCACACACACAAAAATAAATAAATAAAATCTTTTTTTTAATTAAAAAAAAAGAGCCACTTAAAAATAAATAAATACCTACATACCACTTACAAAACACATGTTCAAATTATATAGCAGGGAAAAGAAAAAGGATGATATAGCAAAGAAATACCCCCCAAAGTTAACCTAGTGATTTGGTTGCAAAAATTCCCAAATGTTCTCTGTGGCTAACAGTAATTTTAATTTCCCTCATTTGGCTTAAAATTTAAATGAAAGAAAGAAAGAAAGGAAGGAAGAAGGAAGGAAGGAAGGAAGGAAGGAAGGAAGAAAGAAAGAAAGAAAGAAAGAAGACCAAATCTCCCTCTGAGGTGGGGTAGGAAACTACAGACCCTACCCTCTTTTCTTAGACCTTGGTCTCAACTTGGTTTGGCGTCCCTCTTGATACAGAGCTTACTAGGCTGGCTTTCCTTTTGGTTTTGAGTTCCTGATTTGAGTTCACCCTAATACTCCATTTCCCCACCTACGAGTACTTCGGGGCTCCCAAGAGCTCACGGCCCTAGAAGCTCTCTGCTGCCCCCTCCTGCCAACAGCAAACGACCATTATGTGGATCCAGTGGGATCAAGTTTACACTGGGCGCCCCACCGTCTTCCAAAGACAGTCTTTACTCTTGCTTAGGTCTGCAAGTCCATTACATAAATTCTTTTTTTTTTTTTTTAAGATTTTATTTATTTATTTGACAGAGAGAGCTTTCTCTCTCTCACAAGTAGGCAGAGAGACAGGCAGAGAGGGGAGGGGGGGAAGCAGGCTCCCCGCTGAGCGGAGAGCCCAATGTGGGGCTCCATCCCAGGAACCTGGGATCATGAACTGAGCTGAAGGCAGAGGCTTAACCCACTGAGCCACCCAGGCACCCCCATAAATTCTTTTTTATATTAAGTCAGTTGGGGAGAACAGACTCTATACGTCATTAACTGTTTGCAACACCGAGTATAATAACTATTTGTCCTTCCTCAGCCAGAAGTCAACAGAGCCACCCAAGGCCAAGCTCTGAAGATTTGTGTTCTCACCCTTCTCTTTCTGCATTAGGTTCCCATTTACGGTCACCTCAGTTCAGGATCCATGAATAAATCTCTTATTTATGGACTATCTCCTGAATGACCACCACCATTAAGTAATAGGGCTCCAAAGATGAATAAGATTTTATCAGCCAAGAGCTCAATGTCTAGACCAGCACAGTCTAATAAACCTTCTATAATGATGGAAATGTTCTTTATCTGCACTAATAATGCAGCCACCAGCTAAGTATAGCTTATGGCCACTTGAGATGTGACTAGTATGACAGGGGAACTGAATGTTTAAATTTTATTTTAATTAATTTTAACTTAAATTTAAGACCTAAAGCAGTGTAAAATATGTTTCCTTTAAATACACTACAATGTTTTGGTAAGTCTTTTTTTTTAATATTTTATTTATTTATTTGACAGAGAGAGATCACAAGTAGGCAGAGAGGCAGGCGGGGGGTGGGGGGTGGGAGCAGGCTCCCTGCTGAGCAGAGAGCCCAATGTGGGGCTTGATCCCAGGACCCCGGGATCATGACCTGAGCTGAAGGCAGAGGCTTTAACCTACTGAGCCACCCAGGCATCTCTTGGTAAGACATTTTAACTGCTGAAAATTCAGCACCCAAATTGAGATATGCTATGATGGTAAAACACACATGAGATTTCAAAGACTTAGTATGAAAGTTAGAATATAAGATATCTCATTAATGATTTTTATATTCATTACATGTCAAATGATAGCATTTATTAGATAGTATAGCTAGTATAGATTAGATAGTATAGCTATATTGGGTTAATAAAACATTATTAGAATTAATTGCGCCTGTCTCCTTCTATCATTTTTTTTTTTGAAGTTTTATTTAAGTAATCTTTACTTCCAACATGGGGCTTGAACTCACGACCCCAGGATCAAGAGTCACATACTCTATTGATTGAACCCCCAGTCAGGCACCCCCAATCACTAGAAAATTTTAGATAACATATATAGCTTAGATTTAAATTTCTACTGTGTGACACTGTCTAGACCAAAAAAAAAAAAAAAAAAAAAAAAGGCATCTAAACAAACAGTCTCCTACTAAAACACACTATAGTTTCCTGAGACTTACAAAAAGCTATAATGCATAAAAGTTAAAAGTAGACTTACCTGATTTAATAGGATAGAATAGTTAAAGAGGTTAAAAAAAAAATCATAAAATCCTTAATTTCAACATGGACTAAGTAAGAGCCTTTTATCTGAATTGAAAAAGTAATTCATGCTGCTTATTAAGAATTGAAACATTATTGAAATAACTCTGAAAGCTAAATTACTCCTAGAAATAATTAACAGTTTTAGCTATAAAAGAACATATTATTATTGGTTATTTTTTAAAGATTTAAATTATTTATTTTTTTGAGAGAACACACTCATGTGCAAGTTGGAGGGGAGCAGAGATGAGGGAGAAAGAGGCTCCCCACTGAGCAAGGATTCCAACGTGGCACTCCATCCCAGGATCCTGGGATCATGACCTGAGTTGAAGGTAGACACTTAATCGACTGAACCACCCAGATTCCCTTATTTTTGTGAGTGTGACTTGATAACTGTATTCTGGGGAGAGCTGAATTGTATTCCACTATATGGATGGATTAGAACTTATTCAACCAATTCTTATTTACGACATCCAATTTTTTACTATTCAAAGCCTGTTACAAGGAACATGCTTATGGTATCTTTGTATACTTGTTATATTTACTTTCTCTGCTTCTCAAATAATATTTGCATAGTAAAAACATTTAAACATTATTAAAAACTGTAACAAAAAAGGTACTACCTCTCTTGTTGCCCACACTCTCTTATCCCAATCTCTATCTCTGATGACTGTAACCAGTCAAAATTTTTTTTTCTATCTATATTAACCAGCTTATTTCTTCCTTTCACAGAATTTTACACAGGCTATACATACTGTCCAACTTACTTTTTTTTTTTTTTAAGATTTTTATTTATTTATCAGAGAGAGAGAGAGGGGGAGAGAGCGAGCACAGGCAGACAGAATGGCAGGCAGAGGCAGAGGGAGAAGCAGGCTCCCCGCTGAGCAAGGAGCCCGATGTGGGACTCGATCCCAGGACGCTGGGATCATGACCTGAGCTGAAGGCAGCTGCTTAACCAACTGAGCCACCCAGGTGTCCCCTGTCCAACTTACTTTTTAAGGTAAAAATTTTGTTTGGGTGAAGGAGGTCAAAGGATAGAAAGTAAAAAATGCAATTGATATAAAACAAATTTTAAATCAGATTCAAAAACTGTGTTTAAAAAGAATGGATTGTACGGTCAGAGGGTAACATTATGTATAACTTTTTGAAAACCTGCCTAAGTCTGTGCCCAATATTTTTATGAGCATTTTGGAAGACACAGAAGTGAAGATAACTTCTTGTTCCGAAGAGCTCACAATTTACAGTATGTGGAGAGATGAAATAAACACGCATACATTAAAAGTATAATTATAATCTAGTTTATAATTAAGAGCCAAACCATGTAGTTCTAAATTAAAAGTGGATCCACAGTCAGACACTCTCAGAGCGGGAAGGGAAGAGAAAAAATATATATGTATTATTGGGACATCTTTCTATATTACTGTATATACTTAGATTACTAGTAAATGCTCATCAAAAAGAAACTCACTCAATAAATTATGATATAACTCTACAGTGGAGAACTATGTGGGCATTAAAAAATAAGATCGATCTTTATGAACTAACATGGAATGGTGTAAAAAATATATGTGTAAACAAAAAAGTGCAAGTTGTTGAATAGCATATATTACAATTCTTCTTTTGTAAGAGAAAAAATATTTGTACGATGATCCCTGGCTATCCGAATTTATTTATCTCTAAATTCTGAGAGCGAGAGTTCAAATATGTGTAGTGAATTCAGATGGTGAAGGATACCAAGTTTTCTGAATGTATTCAGCTCCTGAGTTTCCAATAGCAAATAGTAAGAGTTAGGATGAGGAGAAGTAGATCTCAAATATTTGTCTGAATCTATTCAGTTGTTAGGTTTGAAAAGCAAGATTCAAGCTCATTATACATGTTTATGCACAAAAATGGTCTGGAAATAATGTGCACGGACCTATTAGCAGTTATCATCTTTGGGGTGGGATTTACTTTCTTTTTTAACATAACTGTGTTCTGTGAGTTTCTTAGAATGTACCCAAGTACTTCTAATCAGAAAACAACATGATAAAGATGTCATTTTTAAGAAGAAGATTCCGGGTGACGCCTGGCTGGCTTAGTCGGTAGACCATGCAACTCTTGATCTCAGGATTATGAGTTCAGCCCTATGCTGGGCATGGAGCTTACTTAAAAAAATAAAAACTGTCGGAGGCAGGCCCCTGGCCAGGGCGGCCTCCGCCATTAAAAGATGGCGCCTGGCTAGTTGCCAGGTTAGGATTGCCTCGTGAGACTAAGTGGAACGCCCAAAGAGGAAGTAAACAGCATTGGTTGCTAGCGAAGTTGTTCGTTTAGGTGCACAGCCTGATTCGCTCCCTCCTGTACTCTGCTCGCTGATTGGTCATGTAAACGTATATAAGTGTGTAGACTTGGCGGAAATAGAGAGAAGATACATCTGAACTGGGGCTTCTTGTCGTCCTTGCGGGTCGAGGGCAATAAAAACAAAATATAAATAACTAAAAAGCAGATTCTGGGAACTTGGGAATCTAAGCAGATACAATATTTCAACGACTATCCATCAGTATGTACCTATTTTGTGTGGGTGTACACACACACATGTGTCAGACCAATTCTTAGCAGTAGAGTGCTAGGTTTCAGAGCACAAGCATTTTTTATATTCCCAGGTTGCCCTCCAAAGAAATTATACCAATTATCATTCCCACCAACATTGCTTCCAAAGGGTCTTCTTTCCAATGCTGGTATCATCAAACACTGGACCTATGTCAGTCTAAAATAAGAAAAATACTTTGTTTTCCTTTGTATTTAATTATTTGTGAAGTTGATCATCCTTTTGTGTACCATTTAGAATCATTTAGAGTTCCTCTTCGGTAAACTTTCTATTCAATTCTGCTGACCATTTTGGTACTAACGCCTTCGGCCTTATCTTTATTCTAAAAACGCATTATAATTTGGGGATATTAGGGCTAGCCCTAATTTTGTGTTCCAAAAATTTTCCCTGTTTGCCTTTGCCTTTTCACTATATTTACTGACTTTTTTTTCTCTCATTCTCCCTCTCTCTCTCTCCAGAAGTTTAAATACTTGTGTGCAGTCCAAGTAAAGTCTTTTCTTTTAAGGCTTCTGGGTTTTGTTTATATTATGCTTGAAAAGTCTTCCCAACTTTAAGATTAGGAAATTTTTTACTAGTGTTTTTTTCTAGTACTTTTGTGGTTTCCTTGTTTTATCTTTTAATTTTGTCCCATCTGGAATTAATTTTTATGTAAGGAATTAGTTCACATCACCTTTCAGATATATTCTCCAGGAATATGTTTTTCAGCATTTTATACATGTTCTTTAATTTTTATCTCTCTTTTTCCCACAAATGAACAGAGTCAACAGGCTTACATCCAAATACGTAATTGATACTAAAATCCACCACTTCCAGGATGTCTAATGATTTCCAGCTTTGTCTCAACTGAATTAGCCTTATAAAATCTACCCTTCTTATCACTAACATCAACACATTCACTTTGCCATGTATAAATGTCAAGGACTAAATATTTGAATACATGTATAAACATCGATGCACAGAGATATCGATGCCCTTGAAAGTAAACAAATGCAGTTGTTTGAAATGTTCATTCATGACCTCAAGTACAAAAATTCAAGTTCTGGGAGTTTAGGAGTATCCGTGCATAATGTCCAAAAACTCCAGTTATTTGATCATAAAACATAAAGAGGAGGTTGGGGGTTCATTATAGTCGGCTAGGATCAGGGCTACAATAAGGGTCTTAACTGTGGGAACCAGCCTGCCTGGAAGAGCCACAGAAGACAGGCCTTAAAATGGAGGAGGGGTTCAATATTTGAAGAGTCCAACATATGAAGATTTGGAGACTGGCGTTTCAGAGAGAGGAGGCAAGTGTGGAAAGGTAGTTAGGTTGGGGCTTCTTAAAGGCTGGGAGCCATCTTTCTCCACACCCAGCGACCTCCCCTCACCAAGGAAGGGAAGGATCTAATGTCAGACTTACTCTTATTATTTGACCTCCCTCATAATAAAAGGACTGTTCCACCCCAGCATAATACATTTTATATCTTCTTATCTTTAATTGTGTAATAAAAGGCTTTTAGTCAAAAACAAAGCAGATCAGGATATTTTACAGGAGATAGCCAAATGATCTAATTGAGTCTTTTGTTGGTGTGGGACCTGGAACACCAGGTGGCCTTGCCTTCTCACCCCAAGAATGCCACTGCTCACCTGCAGAAAGTGACCTTCTCCTTTTTGTCAAGGCTTGGATCCTGTCCTCATGAAGGTCACCTTCTTCCTCGTCTTTCCACATGCACTCCCAGCCTTTTTCCATTCCTTGGTTCAAGTCCCCTACCTCCCAGAGTCCCAATACACCCAAATCGTGATTATACTGAAAAAAAATTTTTTTCAATGTTATTTAAAAACTTAATCCTACTTGCTCTACTCCCTGAGCCCCAAGACTCTGCACATTGGAAATTAATTAAAAACTCTTAATTCCAGTATTCCCAACTTAGCAGTCACCAGTATATACTCCTGAACCTTCTGTATAACAGGGATTTTCTGCAACGTGTGTGATGTGTGTTATCCTTTAGGCAGCAATGTGCCAGAGCTGTCTCAGACTGGTTCCCCAGTCAATGCACTCATCTCTTCCCAACTCCACGTTCACTCATGCCACTTTGGTAGCTGAAATGAGCAAGAGTGGGAGTATTTATATCATGCAAATCAGCAAGTGCTACAAAATCAGGGCTTTTAACAATCAGAGCCAATTGTTAAGCATTTACCAGGACACCACTGTTTAAATGATTCTTTGGGTTTCCAGTAATAGAAACCCACTTGAGCTAGACTAAGCAAAAAAGGGAAAATATTATAAGAATCTGCTAGTGAAGTATATGATGCCTGAGTGTGTAAACAAATGGGCCTTAGGAATTAACCGGAACCAGAGACTTGAAAACCATCCGTCACATCTGTCTGCCCTTCTCTGTTGGTTTGATTTTTTTTTTTAAGATTTTATTTATTTATTTGACAGAGAGAGAGAACAAGCAGAGGAAGAGGCAAGTAGAGGGAGAGGGAGAAGCCAGCTCCCTGCGGAACAAGGAGCCCTACACAGGCTTGATACCACAATCCTGGGATCATGACCTGAGCTGAAGGCAGAGGCTTAAACGACTGAGCCACCCAGGCATCCCTGTTGGTTTGATTTTTATCCTTCAGTGAAAACCTGCTTTTTCTGGGTCCCTAGGTACATGAGGGGCAATATTAGCCCTAAAAATCTGCTTTAAGTTCAGTTCCTAGAGATCTCTTTCCTGGCTCCAGTTCTAAATTCGCAGGAAGGGACCCTGATAGGAAGGACATCCTACCAAACCCGTGCCTGGATGGGGTGAAAGTGAGATGAGAACAGGCATGATCATACCATACACAATACTCGTGAGAATCAGGGGGAGTAGAAACTGCCGGAATTTCTCAGTGATTAATAGCTCTCACCACCATTGTCAAAGGCCAAGTCCAGGCCCCATCAAAGGAGCACAAGCACTTTATGTGCAGTTTCTCTTCTAGGTAAAAGGGGCTGCTTTAAGGGGCGCTGGGTGGCTCAGTCGGTTAAGCATCTGACTCCTGATTTCGGCTCACATCATTATCTCAGGGTTGTGGGACAGAGCCCTAGGTCAGGCTCCGCATTGGGGCATGGAGCCTGCTTGAGATCCTCTCTCTCCCTCTCCCTCTGTCCCCCCTCCCACATGCACTTTCTCTCTCTCAAAAAGAAAAAGAAAAAGAAAAAAAAGAGCTGCTCTAAGAACTATAAAGGACAAGAAGATGGCTAAGACGTCATATTAGCTGCGAGTCACAGAAAAACCAACTTCAAATGGTTAATAGGGTAATTTTCTTGCCCAAAAAGAAGTCCAAAAAAAGGATGTTTCCAGAATTTGTTAATTCAGCGGCTCACGACCTAGTCTCCTCCGTCTCTTCCATATTCTTGCTCTGATGTGTTCAGACCCATACACTTAAGGACACAGGGGGCTGTCACCATTGCAGCCATCATGTGTGAACTAGTCATCGTTCACCAGACGAAAAGGAACCATTTCTTTCCTGTGCAGGTCTTTATAAGACAAAGAAGCTTTTCTCTGATTGCCTCCACCAGCAAATTTCCCTTTCCAGGGTTAGCTCCCATGCCCCTGAGTGAACCACCTGCGGACAAGGGCAAGAATAAAGGCTCCCACAGATGCTTTCTGGGCCTGAAGGGGGGCAATCAGAGAAGAGACAAGAAGCCCCTGCCCCCAGGTGGCATTTCTCCAGTCTCTTCGTCCCCGCTCTCAACTCTCTGACTTGTTAGTCTGTCTTCCCAACTCTGGCTGCAGACTCCTCCCCGAGGGACCTGGTTTTTATCTCCCTGCCTCCCTCTCCTGATTTATACTAATTAGTAGCAGAGTTGGCTCCCCACCTGATACTCTCACTGCTAAATCAAGATTTCGAACACACGAAACTTCATGGTGACAGAAAGCCCTAATAAACGAACACAATAATAGACAACAGGCCCCGGTAATAAGGCAGCCTGAGGGACCATCTATGGCAGAGGCCAAACTCCCAAGATAAAAGGTAAGAACCAGAAAGGAGCATGGCCTGGGATTATTAACAGTTTTGTTTTCTAAAAAAAAAATGTCATGCATGTCCTTTGGTGCACTGAGTTGGAATCTGCAACGAGGAATAAGTTATTCAAAACAGGACAAGTATAATTTTTTTCATAATACAGCTATCCTCTGCCAACCCCTCAAGATCTCTCTAATAACTTCCAGTCTACATACCAAAAATAAATAAATAAAAAAATTTAAAGTTCAGTCTTCTGTTTTTATCTGTAGCCTTTGTGAATTTAGATATGAAGTGTGGCTCTTCTTTACACTAAAAAGGCCTATAAATGTGCAGTTCAGTGGATTTGTAATAGAGACTAAATAAATTAATTAATTAAATAAAAGACATTTCTCCCTTTTGTCTCCTTCACCACCCCTGCATGTTTGTGCATAATTTGTGTTTCTCTTACCCTGCCCTGCACCTCTGTGACCACATGTTCCTGACAGATAGAGAATATCCAGGTGGCCTGGTACTTGGAAACTTGTCAGACGTTATTCAAAGCAATAAAGAATACATCATACAAGTCTTTGGTATATTGTTACAGGGAAACGCTGTTTAGAATTTACTAATTGGGAATTTGTGATAATTTGAGGAAGGGCTGGCTGAAGTTAACCTTTGTACTATCTGTGGAAAAAAAAAAGTTCACTGAAGTTCTGAATAGTGTAAACAAGATTGGAAGGGGAATAATTATCTACTTAAAAGAGCCAGTTGTTTTGAAAAGCTTTAGAAGTATCCCTTTACATACAAACAGGGTAATTATGATTTAAACAAAGGCTGGCCTGTTTGGAAGCCTTCTTTGAAATGTCAATTACAAATTACACTTGTTTATTCATCAAGGCAAAACCTAGCCCTGTGTACCAGGCAACAGTTGGTTAGCTGGCTTCCACTTACTCTATTTGAAAATAATAAACCTAAAGTTCTTTTAAAGTAGTATAATTTAATTCAAGCTTTTCACTAATCTAGACACTTGGCCCATCCTACGGTATGGGTGAAGATTTACTAAGTACTTGCATACAGCAGTCGGGAATGCAATTCTCTAACTTAGTGGAATAGTTGGCTGATCCAGAAAAATCTACAAAGAAAGCTACTCCAGAGCCATGGCTTTTATTTTGTATCTTACCATGGTAAGAAACACATTTTGCATTGCAACTCAGTCCTCACACACTGAAACAAAAACAATGCTTACCCTTATTATGTGCCATGCACTGTTATTTTCTATTTATTTTTTAATAAATGCTAGTCACAACCCTCTAAATTGATTCCACAATCCATGAATGGGGTTGCTGTTTTGGAAACACTGGGATCTGTGGGGAGACAGTTCTCTGTCCTGAGAGAAAGGGGTGGAAATGGGGAAGAGCTGTGGTTGCTTCTGGTTTCCTTGGCAGTGTCCTCTCTAGCTCTCCACTCACATCCTGGGCCATCCAACTCACTGCTTGAGTCACTACTGTCTCTTGTTCCTGGACACTGAAGAGCTCATTTCTACCCTCACCAGCCCTTCCAGCCAAGTTCCCAGTTCCCCCAGTTCCCACCCATCCCCTTTTCTTCAAAAGACCACCCTGAGTTTCAGCCTGATCTATGGATAAGTTGGCCAAGCTGACCACTGCAGACAAGCTGAGGCTCTCCACTCAACAGCGGGGACCCTCTCCAGCTTAATGACTCCCATCTCTGATTCTTGGCTCCATTTCCCACTAACACAGTCCTCTGGTCTCTGGACTGAGTTTGGTATTTGGATCTCCCAAGTTCTTATCTAATTGCTCTCCATTAAGAACATGGATAACATTATCATCATCACAGTAAAAACAACATCTTTGTGGCCAGACAAAACCCAAGACCCAGCTCCCCCATACTCACCAGCTGTGTGACCTTGAGTACGTCATTTAATTTCTCTGTCCATCAGTTTCATCATCTATAAAATTGGGAACATATCTGTTTTGCAGGCTTGTGAAGGGTAATAATCCTCATAAAATGCTTACTTCGGTGCCTGGCACATAACAAGTATTCTCTAAATGTTGCCTATTCTCAGTACTATTGTTGCTCTTATTGTTGGCTCAAATTTAACCTCCTGGTTCCTTTCTTCTCCCACCAAAACCACACCACTCCTGGAAGGCAGATACTGGTTCAGAGTTTGAGACTGCATACCCTGTGGGCACAGTTCCCGTCCCCCACTCACCACCCCCTCTCCAAATTACCTCCTGGGTGATACTCTTCTTTCCCATATCCATCTCAGTTAGACCCTCATTTCCATTCCATATGTCTGCATCGCAGATCTTGCCAAGAATTGTGATGCTTGAAGTAAGTGGACAGGGGACAGTGCTGATCATTTAGCTGCGTGAAGGGACCACAGATAGGAGGAAAGCCCAAGAATTCCATGCCTCCCCTCAAGCAAGCTACCCTAACAGGTTGTAACCTTCTACCATGAAAATCAGAGGTAGCCTACTTTATCCCGTGCAGCAAGGGGAGACTGATGAAGGGACTGGATAGCAGCCCAGGGACCCCATCCTGACAGCTCACACCAGGCTCTGCATGCAAGCAACACCCAGCCACAACTAGTGCTTGCTGCCCTGGTTTCATGAACTGTCTGCCACCTCATAGGTATTGTTCCTTGCTCAGTAATCCAGTTCCAACGTGCTTGGCTGTACTTTTGTGGCTCCCCTACTATGTCGTTGCCTTATTCCTTTGATTCCCTGATTTCTCTGGCTTTGGATATCCTCCCACCTGTGTTTGGCCTCTGTTTTGCTTTGATGTACTCACAGATTACCCTGTCTCATATCGATAATCCCTGCTTTAACTTAATCCTAATTCCTTCTTCTATCCCTCACTATCTCCTACCCTCTCAATCTGCTCTAGCCCCATGGACAAGAAAAGTAGCTGTCTCTGTTATGACTCTTCAGATAATAATGTCATTGGTTTATATTCTAGATGCATAAGCAAAACATTTGGGGCATGGGTCCTTATTCTATTATCTGGAAAATAGCCCTCATCCTCCGTTTCCTGGTGAGATTATATCTGCTTGGGGCATGCCTGATGGCTGTGTGAGAGGTGGTGATGGACTTACCTTGAAATCAGGATCTTTCATCTTCAGAGAATAATGGCTAAGATCATTGTAATTAAGAGCCCAAACTCTGAAGCATGACAATGTGGGTCTAAATCCTGTCCCTAGCGGTGCCCTGCTAGCTCAGTCGGTAGAGCATGAGACTCTTAAATCCTGTCCCTACAACTTGCTATTGTATTTTGAGCTTGTTTTTTTTTTTTTGGGGGGGGGGGTTGTCTGTCTGAGAGAACGAAGTCAGGAGGGTGTCGAGGAGTAAGGGAAGTTTTCATGGAAAAGGTTGATGCTTGAGTATCTCCTGAAGTCCTGCTTTTGGCTCATGGCCTCAGACCTATTCAGGCAACCTGAACGAGACAGTCTCCACAAATAAGCTCAGAAATGTCACCCCATGTCCTGGATTCTAGTGGCCTTGTTCCAGTGGTCGGGACTCCCACATTGCGCCCCCCCCCCCCCCCCCCCGGCGGCAATCCAGGTTCCTGTGCTGCAATCAGTTAAGAAAGCTACTATTAGCGGGAGTAACCAAAGTCCTATCTTGTGGTCCCTCTGCCAGTGAGTCATGAAGGGCTTAGTCCTTATTATCAGGCTGCAGTCTTTATCTTATTTGTAATACCGAAGTCCTTCCCCAAGACTTAAGCCCTTCTTTGAACTCTAGCCCAGTGACTACAGTTCCTGCTGTTTATCTTCTCTTCGCTAGCCGGCCCTCTTCTCGGGAATCGGGGCCTTCTTTATATCCCAGCTGGGGTTCTGCTATCCACCTGGAGAAGGGTCTCCAGAATGACCACCCATCTACTAAGGCCGGCCTGAATACCCCACCGCTGGGGTTCCCACTTACCTGGAAAGCCCAACCCCGTGCATGTCTAGATTTCGGCTAACGGTCAGTAAAGACTCTGACCCAACTTTAGTCAGGCTCCTCTGAGCCCTCTTTAAGACCAGATCGCAACTTTGGTGTCTGGCCCAGTTTGGGTAAGAATCCTGCTAAGTAAGTTTATTGAGAACCCCCGACCCTTGATATCTGGTCAAGTTTTTCATCCGCTATCTTTGATGTCTGAGTCCTTGGCTGCCTTTAGCAAGAATCCTGTTAGGTCAGTTTAGCAGGAATCCCCCTACCCTTTGATGTCTCTGCTAGTAATTTTCCATTCACTGACCCCCTTCCTCTGCTCCTTGGCTATCAATCACAACTTGTTCTTGCTGTATTTGGAGTTGAACTTGACCTTTCTCTCCTATTGCAATAGATTTAACCCCTATTATAATAGTTATTTTCTCTCCAAGGTATGGTTGATAGATTTATTTTCTTTTCTAGCACTTTGTGGCCTAGTTATTTTTTTAATGCTTCAATCTTAAATTTATTGAGTTATAATCCCAACTTTATAGTATAAGTTTAAGGTGTACAACATGGTGACTCAATACACATATATATTGTGAAAGATTACCACAATAAGATTAGTTAACACATGTCCCACCTCACATGATTTCTATTTTGTTGTGTGTGATGAGAACATTTTAGGTTTACTCTTAGCAACTTTTAACTGTGTAATTGTAACAGCATTGTTAATTACAGTCACCATGTTGTACATTAGATGACCCAAAACTTACTCAACTGAAAGTTTGACCAACATCTCCTCATTTTCCCCAGCCTCCACCCCTGGAAACCACCACTGTACTCTCTGTTTATGTGAGTTTGGCTCTTTCAGATTACATGTATAAATGAGATGACAGTATTTGTCTTTCTCATTTTGACTTATTTAAAATATGGAATGCTCCACCAATTTGCGTGTCCGCCTTGCCCAGGAGCCATGCTAATCTTCCATTGCTCTAGTTTTAGTGTATGTACTGCCAAAGTGAGCACTACAGTCATCTTGAATAAAGTCCTCCCCACCATATTTAACAAGTGTCCAGGGCACCTGGTTGGCTCAGTCGGTTAAGCATCTGTCTTTTCCTTAGGTCATGATCTTGGGGTCCTAGGATCCAGCCCCGCATCAGGCTCCCTGCTCAGAGGAAGCCTGCTTCTCCCTTTCCCCTCCTGTGCTTTCTCCCTTTCCCTCTCTCAAATAAATTTTAAAAATCTAAAAACAAAAACAAAGGGGCACCTGGGTGGCTCAGTTAAGTTGGGTGTCTGCCTTCGGCTCAGGTCATAATCCCAAGCTCCTGGGATCAAGCCCCACATTGGGCTCCCTGCTTGGTGGGGAGTCTGCTTCTCTTTCTCTTGCTCCCCCTTCTTGTGCTCTTTCTCTGTCAAATAAATAAGTAAAATCTTTAAAAAAAAAAAAAAAAAACGGTGTCAAAATAATTTTTTTCTTTAACATTTGCCATGGCCTTTAGACAATAACCATGTGGACAACCCATGGCCCAGTCACCCTCTGGGCCACGCTGCCTTCCCTCCTTGTTCTACTCTGGGAATCAGGTCTTTTTCCAGGTTCTCGAGTTCTTCTCTCTCACCAACTGTAGCTGACACATGTGCAACAACACAGCTCAGGTAGAGTCGCCTGAAAATAAGGACCTAGAGAATACGGTCCCTTCCATGCCAACCAATGTCACCTAATTCAGTCAGTCAATCAAAACATACAAATAAATTTAAATGGTTTCTGAACACAAATATATTTTCAAAGAGTGTCCTTATTTGTATTACAGACATAAACAAAATACATACACTCAAGGCATAAAATATGTCTTGTGCTCTTTTGAATTAAAAAATCATAGTAGCAGCAGGTCTTTGATGTTCCAATGGTGCCATAAACAAATTCACAGGCCTGTTTTTGGATAAAGGATTATCTGAAATTTTACCTCTTGGGTTTCAATATGTTTTTGTTGTTAGTAGAGCGACTTTATTGTAAAAGCCTCTGCACCTAGAGCTCTGGTGATTTTTTTTTTTATGTTTCATTTGTCTCTTTAATCTGGCTGCAAGTAAGGTAAGGACTTGATAAAATTCAAAATTTACTGAATTTTGTATTAATGTCAGGTACACAATTTTCCTCTTGATTATCTCCCTTCATGTGGGTTACTGAAGTACTTTGAAGGAAGTGGCGGGTCAACCATTCATTGGTTCTCATGGCTTTGCAGTGGAGGCAGGGCCTTTCCCTGATTTGGCAACTTCCCACATTCCTTGGCCTCTGAGCTAGTTTTCTCTTCTTAATACTAGCTGGTGATGGATGGTGTTCACTTTCACTCTCCTTCCATGAGGAGGCTCCCGAGTTTGATTCTTCACTGTCACACTCAGTAGTATCACTATCGTGTTGGATCTGATTCACCTGGCTGAACTGAGAATGGCGCCTGGCTCGTCTTTGTTCAAGATAGGCATTGACCAAAGCCACTTCTGAGTCAGTTACAGGAGTGAGTTGGCTCTGCTTGGGTTTTTTCATCATTTGTAAAGAATCCCAGTCACCATCTTTGCTTTGCCGCTTATAGGAAGTGTCTTTGCTTGCTAACAACCAATGAAACAAATCAAGATGTTAGGCATATCATTGGTTACTGCAACTTTGTATTACGTAAGGAAGCCTATGGCATGTATGGACTCTCTCTCGGTTACCATTTGGCAAGGCACCACTTGTCTCGGCTCATTTGCAAGCGTTGGCAACTGCCTGCCTTTTCCAGTATGATACCAAGTCCTCTAAAGACCAGAGGGGTCAAATAGATGCTTGACACATTGTTTTTGAAGCCTTGTGGACCCCTCATATAAGATCAAGGGAAAGGTCACCAAGCTTTTCCAGAGGAGGACACGTTTTCCCCTTGCCTTGAAGTCTTAAAGAGTCAAGTATGTATGTGCATGTGATTTGGGTAGCAAGAAACTAAAAAAGGTCTTTTCTTTACACAGTGCTGTGCTGGAGTTGTCTTCTACCAGCAAGCTCACAAGAACAGAGGGTTAAACTTACAGGAATTCTGTGAGATGGTTGTTAAAACACAGCCTATTAGTCAAAATTAAATGATACAAACATACCATTAAATCCATTTATTACACATGAATGTAATAAATATTCTAAGCTAATCAGTTCCTAATTATTTTACTAGATTTTATTAAGAAATAGCTCTTGAAGCTATTTATGTCTGTGGTATCTGGATATTGGAAATCCTATGTAATGGTGTGCTACCATGCATCTCTTCCCAACTCCACTTCAGTAACATCATGTTGGTAATTTGCAATCAGTGTGGGCGGGGGGGGCGGGGGTGGGAAGCAACGAGCACTAAAAATCAGGTCTTGTTTATGATTTTGTTGATTGTCTCGGCTTAAAGTGGAAAAGAACATGTTACTAACGTAGATTACATTTAGAAGTGTCATCCTTTAGCTACTACATTGTGAATCGCACCCCAAAACGAGGAAATATCCTTCCAGAGTATTCTAAAATTATTATCCAATTCAGGAAAGAAGTCATATCATTGACAACCAAGTTAAGTTACAACATACATCTTCCTGCTTCCTTCATCTTACTCCTTAACTTAAAAGAAACATAACATTCATATAGGACTACACTTGTTCACCCATGCAGCTGTCGGTTGGCTTAGGATGCAAGGGTCTGGCAGAAATCTTGCGAAGTGCTTTGTCAAATTGGCAGTCTATTACCATAAAGTGTATTATATATCTTGTTACTTGTAAATTGTGTGATATACATCCTTTATATCAGCAACATTTAAAAAAAACAAAACAAAAAACCATGCGGGGCGCCTGGGTGGCTCAGTGAGTTAAAGCCTCTGCCTTCAGCTCAGGTCACAATCCCAGGGTCCTGGGATCAAGCCCGGCATTGGGCTTTCTACTCAGCACGAAGCCTGCTTCCCCTTATCTCTCTGCCTGTCTGTCTGCCTACTTATGATCTCTGTCTGTCAAATAAATAAGTAAAATCTTTTTAAAAATGTCATATAAAGCTCATAGTCCTATAGCAACACTAACAATAAAGTTGTATGAAAGGCAAACTATATGCAGGGAGAATGCTTGAGGAATGAAAAGAGAACTTGAACTCTACGTACTAGTAATTTATGGCCTCTAGAAGCTCTACTGAAGCAGCTAAGCTGTCCTGTGCTAAAGCAAGAGGCCCATCCACGGGGACCACCACAGGTCTGGGGAGGCCTATAACCACGCTCAGTTGTTTGCTTTCCACACTCAGCACATATTTCTCTCATCATAGTTCAATACCAAATATGTACCAGCTCTCACCTTTACTGACTGAGGTGCTGGTCCCACTGTCTTCATCCTTTTTCTTCTCCAACATCTGTTTCAGAAATACAGGTCAGTAATAGCAGTCTCAGTTGGCTGTTTTTCAAGTCCATAGAACACTGTTGCCCTAGACTCTTGGGCAATGTCTAATTTTAAGCATTCAGTACAATTCAATAAATTCTTATGGAGTACCTATTAGAGTGATCATCTCATCTGCTGCCCACTGGAAGACCATGCTTTGATAGCAGAGTCTGCCAAAAAGTTTTGAACCAAGCCAAATGGAACAAAGACTTGAGAGAAAATAATACTGATGAAGATCTATGGGTTGTAAAGTTTTCCTGTACTCACATTGTAAAGAAATATCATTTAAAAACAGATTTGATAGTACTGGGATTCATTTTACATTACTTTGTAAAGACTTTATCAGGTCACCTTTTTTGTAATCCTTGAAGATCTTTACCAGAGTTCATAAACCATTATCTCCCAAGTCCTTCCGAAACTTTCCTCTAAAATGCAACCATAACATTGTCTATGGATTTGGCAACAGAAAAGAAATGGATTTCTTTGAATAGTTCCTCAAATACCCTAGCCCAATACTCCATAAATAAATTTGTCCCATTGTTCAGATTAGTGTCCCATTTTTTATGCTGAATATGATTTCGCTAAAATATAAATATAAAACAACTCTTTCAGAATGTATCAAGACTTTAGAAATACTCATAACACTTTTGACACGTAATAATTCTTACTAGGAATCTATCACCAGGAAATAACCCCTCAAAGAGACAAAACTTTATGTACAAAATAATCACAGTGTAATCAGAATAATATAAAATTCAAAGGTAGACCATGGTTAAATTATGGACAATCATAATATATAGTTGTAAAATTATTATAAGAAAAGCATGTCTTGGGCGCCTGGGTGGCTCAGTGGGTTAAGCCGCTGCCTTTGGCTCAGCTCATGATCTCAGGGTCCTGGGATGGAGTCCCGCATCGGGTTCTCTGCTCAGCAGGGAGCCTGCTTCCCTCTCTCTCTCTCTGCCTGCCTCTCCATCTACTTGTGATTTCTCTCTGTCAAATAAATAAAATCTTTAAAAAAAAAAAAAAAAAGAAAAGCATGTCTTGACATGAGGAAATACATGTTGTACTATGTTAAAAATCAAGATACAAATTTGTAGGGGTGCCTTGGTGGCTCAGTTAAATCTCTGCCTTCGGCTCAGGTCATGATCTCAGGGTCCTGGGATTGAGCCCTGTATCAGGCTCTCTGCTCGGCGGGGGGCCTGCTTCCTCCTCTCTCTGTCTCTACCTGCCTCTCTGCCTACCTGTCTGTCAAATAAATAAAATCTTTAAAAAAAAAAAGATACAAATTTGAATATGTAGTACAATCACAAGAAGGCTAAAAACATGAAAAGACTTTAAACAATGTACACAAGTGTTAGCAATGTTTGTGAGTGAAACAGTGATACTTTTCTTTCTGATTTTTCAGGTTGTCTACATTTGGGGAAAACAATGAATTTTCGTAGAAAGTCAAACTTCCTTGGGGTTGAAAATGCCATACCTGGATATTCATAGCTACAATCCAGGATCCTTGGCCCATTCCTTTCTTAATATCTGATCTCTACAACAGCAGGCAAGTATCTTTAATGAGATCCCTCTCTGCATTGGGTTACTGCAAACATTCTCTGAAAAATTTAAGAGTGGAATCCTCTTTTGAGATATCTCTCTTTTCACAATGATTGGTGGGGGGATGCTTATTTTAAATTTAATATAAAGAGAGATAATTATTAAATGATTAGAAGTTCATACACCTAAAATTTTGTTCATGGTAGTTGGTTATTTCCAAGTAATCTGGAGTAGTTTTTTTTTCCTCATTTTTTGCACTTTCTTATAATTTCCACATTTTCTATAACACATACTTTTATAATGGACAGGGAGAAATGTTTAAAAATATTTATTAGGTTTACATCATTTTTACAGAAAGCTTCCATATTTGACTTGATGTCAAATCAAAACAGAATCCCAAAATCAAAAGATTTTGCATCAAGTTAAGTGGAATCACATGAACTCTGGTTACCAAAAGCACTTTCTTAACTATCTGTGTGCGATTCAGTGAGTGAAAACATCAGCAGGGCCTGCCCTGAGGAGAGGAGATGTAGGCTATGGCTCTGCCTTTCAGCCATAGAACAGCCCTGCAATTTTAGCAGTTCACTTAACACCTCCCTAAAGCTCAGTTTCCACACATACAAAATGAGAAACTTGGACCAGTATTGTTTGGAAAAATACCAGCACTAACAGTCTGAATAAACACTAAACAAATACACAAACTAAATATAGTATTTATAGTCTCTGAAAGCAAAAGGGTAAATGCATCGTAAGTAGTGGCAAATCCAGAGGAAATCAGCACGCTTCACGTTTGAGGATAATTACCACCACATTTCCATCACGCTTTTACCATTACTTCAAGGTTTGTAAATAAAGGCCCATAGTTTAGCTGAGAAAATGAAGTTCAAAGTGAAAGAAAAATTCCATCCTCCTTGACTAGCTCTCATATGGTTCTCAGATTTCAAATCTGGGACCCTTCACAAGAAGCAGTTCAACCCATTGTAACTGCCATGGGGGTACAAAGTGAAAGACGAAATCAGCACTGAATAGATTTAATTCAACATTTCAGCTATGCTTTGAAGCAAATGAACTACATGGCAGGAAACCTAGGTCTATTTCTCCTCCAACACTTAACCACTTGTGTAACATTGGACAAGTCACTTAATTTCCTTGGGCCTTATCAATTTAAAAAAAAAAAAAGCAGAGATACTGGTATCTTATTTGTCTACAAAAAGGAGGCTGGACTGCCTGCTCTCTTAGGTCCTTGAAGCTCAGACTCTGTGATTCCAAAGAGCTGATACAAGCAAAGGAGCAGAAGAATAACTTAGATCTCTTAAGTAGTCTTCATGATGAAATTGCCAGGAATCAATTTCAATTTTTTTGTTAATTTTCTAAAGTAGCTTTTCTGGCCAAACCAGACAAATTCAATATACTTAGCTAGGGAGTCTAGGACACATATAAGGGATCACTATTCTAAATCTCCTTTTGGCAAAGTATCTACTTTAAGAAGTATTTAGACTTTAGATGAAACTTCTTCTTAGGAGGAAGAGGTAGTGAGGGGAAGAATCTTTGATTATTATAATGGAATTCAGCTGGCATAGACATAACAAACCTCCTCCTCTCCATCTAGAGCTGATGCAGCACTCAGTCTAGCTGACCATTGCCAGCCCAGGGCACTGACTGTAATGCCAAATGATGGTGGTCTGATTAATCATCAGCCTGGTATTAATGGCCAGCAAGGACGCCATGTCAGCAATTTATAAGAGCTTGCTTACTCATAATACGTTAGAGATACACAGTCCTGAAAACCTGGGCTACCCCCTTCCTAAGAGGATGGTATTTTCTTTTGCTAGTAGGCAGTCTGAAGTGGTGACTTTGAAATGCCAATTGAATATTACCCCCACCTTAAAAGACCACCAGAGACGTGAGTCAAAGCCAATCAGCAAGGGTCGTTTATTGCAGGTTCGAACCTGGACCTCTGTGCTGCTCGTTGCCGGTAACGCCGAGAGGTCCGGAGCTGGGTTGGTGCAGGATTTTTATAGACAGATACAAACAAGTTTCGGGTGGGGGCCAGCCTCCTGCTCCTTCAACTTTTGTTCTGTTTAGTTTAGTTTAGTTCTGCATCTTATCTTTCAGGAGAGGACATTGCCTCATTCTCAAATCTCCCAAATCCTACAACATGTATTCTATAAATATGACAACTTTTGTATCTTTGATTAGAATTACATGGCTACAAAAGGAATTTGGAGGTCATTTACCAGTAGGGAAGTTTATCCCAGCATTTCACAGACTATGGACAAACTGCAAACAACTTAAATGTCTCCAAATTGCAGATTTGTTTTGGTACAACCACAAGACAAAATTACGCAGCCATTAAGAGTGCTGCTGTGTGAATATGATTTGAGGAAATGTGACAATATTAAGTTTTTAAAAAGGATATGAAAATGTCTACACTACCAACCATGTAATATCAAAGAGAGATTGAGAGAAATATATTGAGATAGAGAAAAATAAAAAACAAAATCAGACTATTACTCCAAAATATTAACAAGGGCTCTCTCTAGGAAATAGGATTACAGTAGTTTGATTTTCTTCCTCATCCTTTCTGTATTCTTGGATGCTCTAGAAAGAGATTGCATTATTTTTAAAACTAGAAAACAAACTTCTAAAAAGTAGCTTGACCGAAGTAAAGTGAATTTATTTTATGGAAAATCCCCTATGATACAGTAAACATATTATTTTAAATGAAATAGGATATCCTACCCAGACAGAAGCCCGAGAGAGGAACATCAGGACCAATATAATGACAAAATACCAAAGCAGGAAGCTCCCTATTGTCCCGCAAGAGTCATCCTTCCGGCATTCATATTCCTGACTTGGAATGGTAAAACTTAAAGGTATGGGGGGAGGATCCACCTCCCAAAATAAGGAAAAAAGGTCTCCCATGATGGCTTCTTGCTTTGAAAAGAAAGCATGCTCAAAGGAATGAAGATGACTGGGAAGTACTTCACTCCATGTGTATGACAATTTCCTTGGCAACCTATTGTGACATACGCTTCAGTAACTGTGACAGGAACTGACAAACACTTCTTGGATTTCTAACTTTTTGGAAGATTTATCTAAATTATTTCTATGAGAGTTACGGTATTTTCCCCATACATCAATAGGGTCCATGCTACCTTAATTTTTTTTATTTTCCTGAAACTTGTACATACTGTATTTTCTTTAAATTTTAATGCCTGTAAAATCTAAATTTCTGAGGTATCTATTTTTTTCAGTCTCTGTATGAATCATATCACTGTAAATTGACATGCACACACCTAACATATTATAGACTGAATTATGTTCCCCCCAAATTATATGTTAAATGAATAATCCCCAATTTCACAATAACTGGAGATAAGGTCTTTAAAGAGATAATTAAGGTTAAAGAGGTCATAAAGATAGGGCCCTAATCCAGATGACTGATGTCCTTATAAGAGAAAGAGAGACCCCATGGATGTGTGGGCACAGAGAGAGGACACAGAAGGTGGCCATCTTCAAGCCAAGGAAAGAGATCTCAGGAGAATCCAGTTTTGCTGGTGCCTTGGTCTTGGACTCCTCACCTGCAAAACTGTGAAAAAAATACATTTTTGTTGTTCAAGCCATCCAGTCCATGATATATTTTTTTATGGTAACCCTTGCAAACTAATACATAAGGCCAGTTATATAGCAAAGCACTATATATAATAGTGTTTCTTTTTAAGCCTCAATAAATGCACAATAATTTAAGGACATTAAGAGAGGAAATAAAGGGATGCCTGGGTGGCTCAGTGGTTTAAGCCTCCGCCTTCAGCTCAGGTCCTGGGATCGAGCCCCACATCGGGCTCTCTGCTCAGCGGGGAGCCTGCTTCCCCCTCTCTCTCTGCCTGCCTTCTGCCTACTTGTGATCTCTCTCTGTCTATCAAATAAATAAATAAATAAAAATCTTTAAAAAAAAAAGAGAGAGAGAGAGAGAGGAAATAAAGATGTGTCTGTTGTAGGGGTGCCTGGGTGACTCAGTCTGTTAAACTTCCTTGTCTCAGCTCAGGTATTTTGATCTCGGGGTTGTGAGTTCAGACCCAGCTTGGGCTCCATGCTAAGTGTGGAGCCCACTTAAAGAGAAAAAAAAAAAAAAAAAGATATGTCTGTTGTAAATGACATTAAATGTAAACAATTTCTTAAGAAAGAGATATGAGGTGGGGAGGAACCTGGTATTCTAATTTTGACTGTACGTTGGGTCCCTTCACTTTGAATAATTTTTGAGTAAGTTCATCTCTGAATCTAAAACTAGAGCAAAACATCATTGCTACTACGGCAGTCTAGAAATTATTAAAACCACAGTTTAAAAAAATCTGTTAGGGTGCCTGGGTGGCTCAGTGTGTTAAAGCCTCTGCCTTCTGCTCGGTCATGATCTCGGGGTCCAGGGAGTGAGCCCTGAGTCCCATCAGGCTCCCTGCTCAAGAGGGAGCCTGCTTCCCTTCCTCTCTCTCTGCCTGCCTCTCTGCCTACTTGTGATCTCTGTCCGTCAAATGAATAAATAAAATCTTAAAAAAAAAAATCTGTTAGATCTTTAAGAGCATA
The DNA here is from genome assembly GCF_030435805.1 of Mustela lutreola. Classification (NCBI taxonomy): domain Eukaryota; kingdom Metazoa; phylum Chordata; class Mammalia; order Carnivora; family Mustelidae; genus Mustela; species Mustela lutreola. The sequence goes on along the minus strand of NC_081293.1, from coordinate 180,596,116 downwards.
GCATACCTGCAGATTCCATTAATATGCAATACCATAAGGAATCTTAATTTTCTTCTATTTGACCTTAGGTGCATCTTAGGAAAAATTTTGGTCATTGACACGTACATGATGTAACAATCCACTAGCTTATTGTGAAAAGACGTGATGTTTTCATTAGGGTAACATTTCTCCACATCCCCAAAGGCAGGTCCCCACTCTCAGCTCATGGTGGCTGTTGGCCCTGTGCTTTAGGCCTGCATCACCTCCTCCAGGAAGCTCACTAGGAGCCTGCCAGGGGCACCCCCTTCAGGCTCGCCGGGCCCCACCTCTATTGCACCTGCTGGCTGACCTCCAGACACTGACCAGGGAACTCCACTTTTACATCCCCACGCATAGCTCTGTGGCACATTGTAGGCGTTTGTATTTGTTAAATAAAACCAAAGTGAACTCCCTGAAGCTTTTCCTCAGGATTATAAGTTCTTCCGAAGAATAAGCAATCAAAGTAACAACTGGATTTTTTTTCAACCTCAAAACCACTAGCAACTTTAACAGATTTGGGGATTTCTTCCTACTGCTGCACCCTTATTACAAGGATATTTAAGAATTTACATCGGGTCAGAACACTTGTTTTTGTGAGAAATGCTCTGTCGTCGCTGATGGGTGTCTGGACACGTTACCACATACTCTACCCTACAACTAGCTACCCTGCGTAATAAAATCGGCTTAAAAATGTAAGCATATTTTTTATCCATAAATACTCTAAGGAAGCTAAAATTATATTAATATATAGAAATTCAGCTTGCTACAGTTATTACTTTTTACTGCGGGTTCAGAACTTGGTCTGAATTTGTGCTGCTCAGCTTTCTCCCCACAGAAGAGAGCCACAAACACTAAAGCTGTTTCCCTGGTAACGCGCCTAGCTCTCGTTCTTCCGCTCCCCCACCCCTTCTCGCGAGAAGGTTCATTCTTCCGGTAACTGAGGTCCTGCAAGTCGGTTGCTTTCGCCTTCGCGCTTGGCTTCGCGCATGTGCAGTAGGGTGTGGCGCGAGTCCCCGGCTTCCGGCCGAAGAATATGGTGCGTTTTTGGGGTTATCTTTGTGCTTCCTGGCTGCGGAGTCCACGCGGGCGGTGGGGTTTCGGTGACTGTGGATCCGGCGAGGGTTCAGCCAAAGGGGACTGTGTCCAGGCGTCCCATCACCTGTAGTGGAAGGACGAAAGAAGTCATAGGGGTTGCTAAAGTTTGTGCTGGGAGACCCAGGGAGGGAATCTCTGGGGACTGGGAAGTTTGGACTCGCGGGCTGAGAGGCGGGAGGGTGCTGCTCTGGACTCCATGGATAGAAGAGTCTTATGTTTGTCTGAGATGAGGCCTAGCGAAACAGAGGAAATATAAATCCCACGTGGGCCCGAACTGCACACTCCCCAGTCGCTCTCATTCCCTTCACACCACGAGTGTTCACCCTTAAAAAACTTAAATTCTTAAACTTAATCAGCAACACAAAACAGGAGTTCCTGGCGTGCGACAGGCCGAGTGCAGACAGTTGTTCACGATGGTAGGCAGTTAATGGTTTCTGCGTGAAGATGTTAGGAGAACCTTTCATGGCTTTAGCTAATAATGGAGTATTTTCTCCCAAAGCTTGGTATTTTGAGTTTCTTAAATTAGCCTTTGGGCTAGTCCTTGTAACGTCCTTGAAAAGCACAGTACAGAATAATTGTGAATATAATCACCATCCTTCAAATACAAAATAAGACATTTTTATTCATTGCAAGTATTCTCTGAAGTGACCAACCAGTTCTCTGTTGATTACAATATGGTACCAATAAACTTATAATTTATCGTTCCCTTTTCATATAATAATAGTAAAATGTAGAAAATACTGGAAAGACATTTTAAACATAAAGAAAATGTGCAGTTTTTAGTTACTGTTCTAAAGGACACAAGTTTCTTCAATGGAAAAGTGGTTTCTTTTCACTAATTCCGGTGCTTTTTATTTTTGAATAGATGCAAAGGGAGACAAATCCTAGTGCTTCCCTTATTGACAGAACCATCAAGATGAGAAAAGAAACAGAAGCTAAGAAAGTGGTTTTAGCCTGGGGACTCCTAAATGTATCTATGGCTGGAATGATATACACTGAAATGTAAGTTAATTAGCCAAAAAAAGTGAAACTTGAAGAGGCTAATGGTCGGTTCCACAGGTTTTGGTGTTTTGATTTTGGGTGTTCTCTTTGTTGTTTTTGATGTTTTTTTTTTAAGACTTTGAAAAGCCTTTCTAATTTTTTCAGGACTGGAAAATTGATTAGTTCGTATTACAATGTGACATACTGGCCCCTCTGGTATATTGGTAAGTAATTCATTTTTATGGTGATTTAGATTTACTACTGATGAAAAACTGCATTCATGTTCAGTTCAACTTAGTATTCGTCCCTGTATTCCATAAATATTCGAGTGTGTACTATATTCCAAGAACTGGGGATACAGTAGGAAGGGAACAAGGTCCCTGCCCTCATGGAAGGAACGTTCTAGTAGGGGGAACAAATTAAACAGTACAATTCTAGGTAATCCTTGGAGTTCTGCGATGAAAAACAATGTTTGGTGATGGTGATTTGTTCTCTCTGAAATGCCTTCCCTACTTCCCTACCACTGCTCCTTTCAAGAACAACCAGATTTCTATTCCATTGATGCCTTCCTCAGTTTACTTATTACTTCCTCTGTCTGCTTCTCTCTGCTCTTTGGTAGTCCCGGGATTTGAAGAGTCTTAATGGCTATTCAAGTGAATTCCATAGTCTAACCCAGACATTAACATGAAGTCTGTGTTAGGGAGGTGGTGTTAGGTGGCAAGGAGATAAGTAAGTTTTGGCATCTGCGTATCTGAGGTGTAATCATGAATAACTGGCTGTGTGTTCTTCCAAAAGTCACTTGACTTCTGTAGTCAAATGAAGGTCAAAATATTTATTGTACAAGGTTGTAAGGATTAGTGATTATTTTTTGGTAAGATTTTTTTATTTTTAGGTAATCTCTATATGCAGTGTGGGGCTTGAACTCGCAACTCTGAGATCGAGTCACATGCTCCACTAAATGGTTCAGCCAGGTGCCCAATAATATTTTGAAATTCACTAGTAAATGTCCTATAATAAACATTTATATAATAAACATTGTATAAAGTATACATTCATTAAATGGTAACTATTATGAGGAGTAGGAAGATGGTTTTCAATTTTTTTGTTGACTTGCTGAAATTTGAAGAGTTTTGTCCCCCCCCACTTTAAATGTTCTGCCTCCCTTTTAGAAAATATAACATACTGTTCTCTTCCAGAGCTTGCCCTTGCCTCCCTCTTTAGCCTAAACGCCTTATTTGATTTTTGGAGATATTTCAAGTACACTGTGGCACCAACAAGTCTGGTGGTTAGCCCTGGACAGCAAACACTTTTAGGGTTGAAAACAGCTGGTAAGTGTTTTATATCTTTTGCAAAGGTGGGGAAAGGTTGGCAATAAATCTTTCTCAATTTAATTTGCCCTTTTTATAGACTGAGCTGGAAGGGACTTCAAAGGCCATCTGGCTCAACTATATTAAGCAAGTCTATAATAAATTGTCTTAAGACCAATGATTATCATTCCTATTTGTATAAATTGAATGGAAATAATATTCAACAGCCTCAAGAAAGTTTGTTCCGTTGTTTAATTACAATTAAAATTAAATGACTCTTGTTGCATTGAAGCTAATCTCTTACTTTGAAATCTTTGGAAATGGTAAGCAACTACTTTCTGTCCTTAGATAATAATATGTTATGTAACTTAACAACCAAATCAGTCTGAAAAGATTCAATTCATTAAATCTGTTCTTATAGAAATTTTATTTACACATGCACACACATCTTTAATTCACTCATTTTTTATTTATTTCTTCTTTCCTTCCTTCTAGTTGTACAGACTACTCCTCCACATGATCTGGCAGCAACCCAAATCCCTCCCTCTCCACCTTCTCCTTCAATTCAGGGTCAGAGTGTGTTGAGTTATAGCCCATCTCGTTCACCCAGTACCAGCCCCAAGTTCACCACCAGCTGTATAACTGGATATAGCCCCCAGCTGCAAGGTCTGTCATCAGGGGGCAGCGGTTCCTATAGCCCTGGAGTGACTTACTCTCCCATCGGTGGTTATAATAAGGTAACGAATCCTTTCTCTTGGCCACGTTATTGTAGAATGGGGAGCTACCTTGAAAATCAGCAAATGAGTCAAAACTCATTTTCTCACTGAGGGAACTGAGGAACAGTGGGTAATTTTCTTGCCCAGATGGCCTGTTTAAGAGCCAAGAACAGAACCCAGAGCCTGATACCTAGTCAGAAGTTCTTTATACTACACCCTAAGATGAAAGAAAAAAATACTAGCTTTTGTAAAGATAATGGGTTGAGGGTCACCATCTAGGATCTTTCTACTGGGTTTTTCAAACCAGTTGAGACTATGGTAACGTTTTACTTTAAATTACATTTAAATTCATGTTTGCCTCTTTCTTTGCTTATTTATGTGAAACGTTTGTATATCCTTATAAAATTTTAATGCTTTCTGTGACACCTGGGTGGCTCAGTGCGTTAAGTGTCAGCCTCCGACTCAGGTCCTGATCCCAGGGTCCTGGGATCGAGTCCTGCCTCCTGCTTCTTTCTTGGTGGGAAGCCTGCTTCTCCCTCTGCCTGCCGCTTCCTCTGCTTGTGGGTGCCCTCTCTCACTCACTTTCTCTCACACAAATAAATAAATAAAATCTAAAAATAAATAAGATTTTAATGCTTTCATCATGTTGGATTACCTCCTAAGCTAAGAGGAGTTGTGTAGTTGAACTCTTGAGGATGGACACCCCTCTCAAAGGGGATGAATAGAATCCTTCATTCCAACTCCCACAGTTAAGTGGGATATAGTTCTCATTTTTGGACTTGATAGAAGCAAAATTGACAAATTTGAAATTATGACTCCTGCCTGAAGTGTGAGAACATAGAAAGAGCGTTAAAGAGATGGTCAGGGGCACCTGGCTGACTCAGTAGAGCGTGCAGCTCTTAATCTTGCAATTGTGTGTGCAAGCCCCATGTTGTATGTGGAGATTACTTTAAAAAAATCAGGGGTACCTGAGTAGCTCAGTTAAGTGTCTGCCTTTGGCTTAGGTGTCATCCCAGGGTCCTGGGATCAAGCCCCAGATGGGGCTCCCTGCTCCATTGGAACTCAGCTTCTCCCTCTCCCCCTGCTTGTGTTCGCTCTCTGTAAAATAAATAAATAAAATCTTTTAAATCATTTAAAGGGCAGGGGTGGGGTAGTCACATTTTCAGATGCTCTCACAATTTAGACTCTAGACATCTCTGTAGCTGCTAGTTAAATGAGGAATGTCTGGAAATGAAAACACACTGCCCTCATTCTTTACATAATATTTATTTGTTATGAAATTCCATACAGCTGGGTACATGATAATAATTTTGGCAAGTAATAGAATTTAGAACATCTTGTACACGTTAAATATTATGAGGAAATGTAAATATAGTGATAACTCACAACCCGTAGGTAAATATGACTTGTAAAAATAGCTTTCATTTTCATAAGAAAAGAAAAATCACTCATATTCTTACCATCCAAACATAATTTCTGTTTAATGGCTACTTAATACTCCTCTAATGGAAATACCATGGCTTACTCTTGAATAAGTAAGTTATTTTTATTTCTTAGAAACTATTACTAATCTGTGCTAAATAGCTCTTTACATAAAGTTTGTAACATTGTTTATCTTTTTCTACTAGACTGTAACCTCAAGTACAAGATGGTGTGTTTTTATTCATCTGTGTTTTCTTAGCCCAGTGTAGGGAATATAGATGCCTTATAAGTATTTGTTGAATACAAACTAATACCTTGGAAAAGTTAATGAAATAGAATAATTATTTTTCTAGGGAGAAAATGCCAAGATTGACTAAGTAGAAAACCTAAATAAATAGGGAAGAAAAATTTTAAACTTTAATCAAGTATACTTGCAGAATATATTAGAGCCTGAAATTTTGCTGTTGAGTTCTTTTAAATTTTCAAGAAACAAGTTACTTTTAAACTTTTGATTATGAAAGTTTTCAGACATACCTGTACCCGTTTTCAGTAGTTACCCACGTTCTATAGTGTATGGACAGCTAATTCTGATCCAGTAAAACATGTTAAAAGCGTAAATTCTATAGTCAGAAAATTGGATTGAAATCCTGGTAGGATCTTGAGTGAGTTACCTAACCTCTCATATCCAAAATTAGTACAGTAGTAATATTTACCTATTATTGAGAGGATAAAATAAGGTAATATATAGTATGCATAAAATATGCCCCTTGAGTAAGAATAAACCAGTCAATGGTTTATTAGCCCATTATGGTTTATATAGCTCAAATATAGCATATGTGAGGATTTTTTTTTAATAGGCTCCACCCCCATAAGTGTGGAAGAGGATTAACATTTCTGTTTTCAAACATTATTAAACTAAAAGATTTTTTAATCCTTGCTTTTTGACAAGATTATATAAATTGATAATGAAACCCCAATAAAAATAATTATCAATGTAGTGGAGTAGATAGTTGATAAAATAGATAATACAGTGACCAGTAATTATTTTTAAAGTGTTTAACTACATAAGTATGAGGAAAAATACAAGTTAAATGTAAATTTTTAAAAATTCTTCTATATCAAATAAACAATTTAAAAGAAGTAATGCTGATGGATATATATCAAAATATGTCCTCCTATCAGTTTCTTCTGAATTGTATTTAGTATAACATTTTCATTTAATACAATACAAACATGCATTTAAATGTTCATATGGTTTGATACAGTCATTTCAATTCTTGGGATCTCCTGAAGAACATCCTCAGAAATTAAGAAAAGATTTATGTACAAAGATGTTAATCATAACATTATTTACGGTGGCCAAAAATTGTAGACAGTTCGAATGTCTAGAATAAGAGAATGAAATAGTATATTTGTACAATGAGATATTATATAGCCAGTAAGAATATTTATAGGAAAATCATTGGTTAATTTTTAAAACAACAATGAGGGGACACCTGTGTGGTTCAATCAGTTTCTGCTTGGGTGGTGAGCTCAAGGTTGTGACATAGAGCCCTCTGGCTCCACACTCAACAGGGAGTCTGCTTGAGATTACTCGCTGTCCCTCTTCCTCTGATCACCCCCACCAATGCACATGCTCACATGCTCGTCTCCATCTCTAAAGTAAATAAATAAATCTTTTTTTATTTTAATTTTTTTATTAACATTAATGTATTATTATCCCCAGGGGTACAGGTCTGTGAAGCACCGGGTTTACACATTTCACTCACCATAGCACATACCTTCCCCAATGTCCATAACCCAACCACCCTCTCCCTACCCACCCACCCCCGCAACTCTCAATTTGTTTTGTGAGATTAAGATCTCATGGTTTTTCTCCCTCCCGATCCCATCTTATATCATTTTTTTCCTTTCCTGTCCCCCAAACCCCCCACATTGCCTCTCAACTTCCTCATATCAGGGAGATCATGTGATAATTGTCTTTCTCTGATTGACTTATTTCATTCAGCATAATACCCTCTAGTTCCATCCACGTCGTCACAAATGGCAAGATTTCATTTCTTTTGATGGCTGCGTAGTATTCCATTGTATGTATATACCACATCTTATTTATCCTAAAGTAAGTGAAACTTTTAAAAATAAAAATTAATAAACAGGTAATAAAACTAAACAGTATTCTCTCAATAATGTAAAAGCAATAATGCATTGATTTATCTGGGTACATTTAAAGATTTGAACATAAAATATGAAAGGGGATTATATTATCTCTAGGTTGTGGAGTTAAAAGTATGACTTACTTTCTTCAAACTCTCCATTTTTTAAAACATACATATATTGCTTCTTTTAAAAACTTTATTTTTTAGAATAGTTTTAGGGTTTGTAGCAGAACTGAGAGGAAGGTACAGAGACATGTTGTATACCTTTTGCCCCCACACAAGCATAGCCTCCCCCCAGCCATCAAAATCCCCCACCAGAGTGGTACATTTGTTACAGTTGATGAACCTATATTGGTACATCATTATCACCCAGAGGCCATAGTTTACTTTAGGGCTTACTCTTGGTGGTATGCATTCTGTGGATTTAGACAAATATATAGTGACATGTATGCACCATTATTGTATGGTATCATAACAGGGTAATTTCACTGCCCTAAAAATCCTTTGTGCCCTATCCATCCTCCCTGGTCCTTGGCAACTACTGATCTTTTTACTCTGTCCATAGTTTTCCTTTTCCAGAATATCATATAATTGGAACCTTAGAGTGTGTAGCGTTTCAGATTGGCTTCTTTTAGTTAGTTATGTGCATTTAAGTTTCCTCCATGTCTCTCTCATGGCTTGATAGGTCACATCTTTCTTTTCTTTCTTTTTTTTTTTTAAACAGATTTTATTTATTTATTTGACACAGAGAGAGATCACAAGTAGGCAGAGAGACAGGCAGAGAGAGAGGGGGAAGCAGGCTCTCCACTGAGCAGAGAGCCCGATGTGGGGCTCGATCCCAGGACCCTGAGATCACGACCTGGGCTGAAGGCAGAGGCTTAACCCACTGAGCCACCCAGGTTTCCCTCTTGTTTTGTTTTTTTTTGTTGTTTTTTTTTTTAAGTGAGAATGCTCGTCTGCGAGTTGGGGGTGGAGTGGGCAGTGAAGGGAAGAGGGTGAGGGACAGAGAGAATCTTTTTTTTTTTTTTTTTAAAGATTTTATTTATTTATTTGACAGACAGAGATCACAAGTAGGCAGAGAGGCAGGCAGAGAGAGAGAGAGGAGGAAGCAGGCTCCCCACAGAGCAGAGAGCCCGACGTGGGGCTCCATCCCAGGACTCTGGGATCATGACCTGAGCCGAAGGCAGAGGCTTTAACCCACTGAGCCACCCAGGCGCCCCCTGGACAGAGAGAATCTTAAGAAGGCTCCACGCCCAGCCTGGACCTGACTTGGCTCTGTGGAACTTTATCTCAAGACCCTGAGATCATGATCTGAGCCGAAATCCAGAGTCAGATGCTGAACCACCAAGGTGCCCCATAGCTCATTTCATTTAAATGCTGAATAATACTCCTTTGTCCAGCTGTATCACCATTTATGTACCCATTCTCTACTGAAGGATGCCTTCATTGGTTCCAGGTTTTGGCAATTACAAATAAAGCTGCTGTAAATGTCGGTATGCAGGTTTTTGTGTAGACATAAGTTTTCAACTCCTTTGGGTAGATACCAAGGAGCACAATTGCTAGATCATGTGCTGAGTGTAGTTTAGTTCTGTAAGAAACCGCCAGCTGCCTTCCGGAGTGGCTATGTATACATTTTGCATTCACGCCAGCAGTGAATGAGGGTTCCAGTTGCTCTACATCCTCATCAACGTTTGGTGTTGTCATGGTTCTGGATTTTGGCCATTCTAATTGGTGTGTGACTTTTTGAAAGTCAAAAACCAAAACAAATAAATTTCAGTAAAGAAGAAGTTCTTTTATTTTGTGTAGTTGGCAAGCTATAGTCCCTCTCCTTCTTCTCCATACCCTACTACTGTTGGACCAGTGGAGAGCAGTGGATTGAGATCTCGCTACCGGTCTTCACCCACTGTCTATAATTCCCCTACTGACAAAGAAGACTACATGACAGACTTACGAACTTTGGATACTTTTCTTAGAAGTGAAGAAGAGAAACAGCATAGAGTTAAGCTGGGTACGTATGTATATTTTTAGTTAGACCTAATGTACATATATTTGGTGTTACTTAATGTTACCCTTAACTCATTATTTCAGTATTTTGATACCTCTCCATAAATGGTTTTTTGTTTTTTTTTTTTTTTTTTAGATTTTATTTATTTATTTGACAGACAGAGATCACAAGTAGGCAGAGAGGCAGGCAGAGAGAGAGGAAGAAGCAGGCTCCCTGCTGAGCAGAGAGCCTGAGGCGGGGCTTGATCCCAGGACCCCGGGAACATGACCTGAGCCGAAGGCAGAGGCTTTAACCCACTGAGCCACCCAGGCGCCCCCATAAATGTTTCTTTTTTATCAATATACCTTGATAGCCTAGGAGAGAAATACATTTTGTTTTTATATTTTGTATAGTTAGAATTAAGCTTACCAAACTTAAAAAGTAAAATATAGCTGAACCAAGAAATCTTGAACCTTTCATCTACATTAAGATTGAAAGCTTTTTCATATAAGTTATACTTTCTATTTAAAAGTTGAGGCTATCAGTTGTTTTTTAATCAGTGCTTAGCACCGCTTATTGAAGTGATAGTTGTTTCCTTTTGGTTCTTGAGAAGATTGGCGTGGTGGAGAGAGAATGGATTTACTCCAGAAGTGCTGCTGTTTTTCAGAACATTTTTAAACCTGTCTTTTAGTTTACTTTGGGAAACAATGTTAGCAAATCTTAATCTGTTTGGGGTAGATTTGATTATAACAAAGTCAATTATTTGAAACCAAATTAGGTTATTGAGCCAAGTAATGATTTTTTCCCCTCAGGAACTTTCACAGAAAGCACATTAGGTGCTAAAGCATGGCCACAATGAGGAAGTCAGTTATTGGACCATGGCTCTTTGTGTCACTTGAAATCTCTCCATTGATTTTTAATTTAATTTTGCCTGAAAGTGCCAGGAATGTCAAAGAAACAAATCAATATTATCTTGTTATTTGTTGATGCATGCTTTTTCTTCTTGTTAAATTTTGAAATATTTCAAGTTTACTGTAAATTATAGAGTATAATGCCATGCAAAGAACAACCTAGGTTGTTCCATTGACGTATCTTGGTCTTATTGAGATATTTTCTGGGTTCCACTTTTATTTCTTCTTTGATCCTTTGGAGTTATTTAGAAGGGTGGTTATTATTGCTTAGAAGTATTGTTAGTGATTGGTGTTGCTTTTCATTTCCAACATACAAAATGAAGGCTTGGTTATCTTTTATTTTTCCCCTAAGGGAATTGTGCTACGGCTAGAGATTTTGAACTGTACCCTGTCAGTTCTTTGGTATTTCTTAAGACTTGCATTTAGGCTTCTTGTGTGATCACTTTTTATAAAGGGTTCTTGGTATATTGAAAAGAATGCATAGTCTCTAAATACTGGACCCCATGTTTGTTCATTGAACCAGACTTCTTGAAGGTGTTCTTAAATCTTTATCTTATTAATCTTCATCCACTTGATCTATTAGTTAGTAAGAAAGTCCATTAACAGTTCCCACTGATTGTCTTCCATTAAATGTCTCCTCGTAATTCGGTCAAATTTGCTAAATGTGTAGGAAATGATGCTAAGTGCATATAAATTAAGGATTGTTGATATCATTATGGCCAATTATTCCTTTTATCTTTATCTCTTAGGTTTTTTGCCTTCTATTTTCTCTTATATTAACACTGCTCTACTAATTTTCTTATGGTTAGTGTTTGCTTGGTATATTTATGTCCATCCCTATACTTCTGACCCATTATCTGTAGGTTTTAGGTAATTTAGTATTTTGTATAAATTAATTTATAAATAGTATTTTGTGAGGAGCTACTTTGAGGCTGTATAAATGTCCTCTTCCTCATCATATTTGACTTAGCTTTTTTTTTTTCTTTTAAGATTTATTTATTTTGGGGAGAGAGCCAAAGTGGAGGAACAGGTGGAGGAAGAGGGAGAAGCAGGCTCCCTGCCAAGCAGGGAGCCCGATGCAGAGCTCAATCCCAGGACCCTGAGATCATGACCTGAGCGGATAGCAGACACTTAACTGACTGAGCTACCCAGGCGCCCCTTGACTTAGCTTTAACATCCTTTTTTTTTTAAAAAAAAATATTTCATCTATTTATTTGACAGACAGAGATCACAAGTAGGCAGAGGGGCAGGCAGAGAGAGAGGAGGAAGCAGGCTCCCCGCCAAACAGAGAGCCCAACATGGGGCTCGATCCCAGAACCCTGAGACCATGACCCGAGCTGAAGGCAGGGGCTTTAACCCACTGAGCCACCCAGGCGCCCCAGCTTTAATATTCTTTTAAGTTTCTTTTCAAAATTGATTTTTACGAGCTGCCTGGGTGGCTCAGTGGGTTAAAGCCTCTGCCTTTGGCTCAGGTCATGATCCCAGGGTCCTGGGATCAAGCCCCGCATTGGACTCTCTGCTCAGCAGGGAGCCTGCTTCCTTCTCTCTCTCTCTGCCTACTTGTGATCTCTGTCAAATAAATAAATTTTTTTAAAAATTGATTTTTACGGGCGCCTGGGTGGCTCAGTGGGTTAAGCCACTGCTTTCTGCCCAGGTCATGATCTCAGGGTCCTGGGATCGAGTCCCGCATTGGGCTCTCTGCTCAGCAGGGAGCCTGCTTCCCTCTCTCTCTCTGCCTGCCTCTCCGACTACTTGTGATTTCTCTCTGTCAAATAAATAAATAAAATCTTAAAAAAAAAAATTGATTTTTACTATGTTGGTTCTCATAGAGGCTTTCTAATTCCGTCATTCCTTCTCTTATTTCCTTTTACATTTTTTAAACATCTTTTATGACAAAATATGCATAATATTTACCATTTTAACCATTCTTAAGTGTATAATTCTGTGGTATTAAGTGTGTTTATATTGACGTGCAGCCACCTTTCATATTTATTTGTTGTCATTCTGTTGTGAGATAGAGCTTTTTCTTCTCCCCAGTAATGTCATTTATTTTGGTGGTTAGATGGTCTCAGATTTCACTGGTGGGATCCTCTGGCTTCTGTTTTGTTTGTTTGTTGTTGTTTTGTTTTACTTTCTAGCACTAAAAGATATTTCAGGCTCCTCTTGTACTTTCCCTGGTTAAGTGGCTATGGAGTCAGTCTGTTTCTCCAAGGGGAGAATGATATTTAGAAATTAGTGTCCGGGCACTGGATATACCACTGTTGATGGGACATCTCTCCTCTAGGTCCTCTCAACGGACAGCTAGGAATATGTGTACACACACACCTATTTGTATTTCTGTATCTGTCCATCTCTATATATTAAAAACCATGAGCTCATACTACTGCCTCCGAATTCCAGTCCCAACTATACAGAGTTGATTCCAGCCTCCTCCCTTTTCATATTTGTAATTCCTTTCTCCAATAGTAAGAAACCAGGCACTCGTTTTTGCTTTTTCTCACACATTTTTTGGCTGACTAGCCCCTCCATCCTTCATTAGTTCACACACATCTCCTAAGAACATGAACATTTTCCCTTCTAACTACAATATAATTATCATACTAGTATTATTCATACTCACATTTCTTCAAATTGACCGAGTAATGGCCTTAATGGCCTTTGTAGCTTTTTTTTTTTTTTTAACTGATGCAGGATCATGACGTTTACGTTTGAAGAGGTCAGCCTAGTTGTTTTTCAAATTTGGATTTGTGTGGTCATTTTTCATTATTAGATAAGATTAGAATCAGTTTAAATACAGTTTTTTTGTAAGAATACAACATAGGTAGTGCTATGCTCCTTTCAACATACCATATCAGGAAACACATGATACCATTTTGTCTCTTTATTGGTAAGATTAAATTGGATCACTTGGTCAAGATGATGGCTGCCTTGGCTTTCCCTTTTATAATTAGTAAATAATCTATAGTTAGTATTATTAGTAGTAGTAAATAAATTAGTATTATATTATTAGTAAGTAAATTAGTATTATTATTACTAGTAAATAATCTGTGTGATACTTTGAGACTTGTGAATCCTGTTTCCCAGTAGCCTTTCACTGAGTGGTTTTAGCATCTGTTGATGGTCCTCTCTGAAATGAGTTAATGCAGTGGTAGTTGCAAAGGAGACTTCTTAAACTTCCATTTCTTCCACATTTAGTAATTTGGCTTGCTTCTGTTTTACCGCTTACCCCACAGTTGGTTGGTTTTAGCCTGACTGCACTGACCGTTGGTTCTATCTTCCCTAAGTGGTATCTGACTTGCTGTTTAACTCATTGAGTTTTTTAATTTATTGTGGGTGTTTTCTTTTTCTCCCCCCCCACCCCAGTTTTTAAGGTTTTACTTGTTTCTCTTTCAAATAGGCATGATTTGTTTTAGAGTATCTTGGTTTTGTTCTTATGTTTTCCATTCTTTTTCCTATCTCAATCATTTTAAACATAACTCTTTAAAAGTCTCTGTCCAGGGGTGCCTGGGTGGCTCAGTTGTTAAGTATCTGCTTTTGGCTCAAGTCATGACCCCAGGGTCCTGGGATTGAACCCCATGGACTCCCTGCTCAGCGGGAAGCCTGCTTCTCCCTTTCCCACTCCCCCTGCTTGTGTTCTCTCTCTCGCTGTCTCTCTCTCTGTCAAATAAAGAAAATCTTTAAAAAAAAAAAAAAATCAAAAAACAAAAATGAAAATCTCTGTCCAATAGCTCAGTTATCTAAAGTTCTTAGAGATTAAATACTAACATTTTTGTCTTGTTGATTCCTTTGACTGAAACCGTTTCCTCTTGTGATTTCTGTATTTTTGTTTTTGGTAAGCTTATCTACAGTAGGGTTTTATTTATCTGTGCTTTTCTATCCTGAGAAAACTGGATAGAAGCCTTGTCTCCTCCTAGCAGTTTTGTATTTCCCTCTGCCAAATGCCTGAGGAGTATCACTGACCGTGAACTAACTTAGGTAATTTCTGAGCTAGGAGGTTGCTGGACTTCACAGGTAGTATAAATGGGTATTCTAAACCCATACAAAAATGAATAATTTTTAAATCCCTGTATGACCTAAGACAGACAAAATTTCCTTGTTACCTCCTGGTGCCAGTGGACAGATTTCTTTTCTTACCTACTAAAAATTTGGCCCGTGAGGTTCCTGACCCTTTGCTGGGTACAGGGGATAGAGGTAGAAGGGTCTCAGCCAGCTCTACCTGTGCTAGGCCTGTATCCTCATTATCAGTTCCCACTCCGGCTGATATCCAAGCTGATAGGTTTCCCAAAGCCTACAGAACTCTCCACAGCAGCCACAACAGCAGTTCACAGGGATGCTGGGGAAAAATAATACTTCCTGCCCTCAAGGAGATCAAACTCTGTTTTGGTAGAAAGACAAACTATAACCTTAAAGTGTGATAAGTACGCTGGTAGAAGCTTCTAGAGGATTAAGTCCCCATATGTAACTATTAACATTTCCTGAGAGTAAATGTGTAAATTTAGAAGTGTAATCGTCAGTCTCTTTTAATACAACACAGGAGTTATTACGAACTATAAAGAGAATGCAGTGTAGTAGTACAGGGGAAAGCGAGCCTAGCTGCTGACCCAGAGAGTAGTTTATTAATAGGAGACTGCAGTTGTCCCATTCAGAAAGCGCCACTAAAAATTCAAGCAGGGAACTTCCCTAGCCTATTTCTTTACTGAAGAATTGTGTCTTTTGTTTCTTGCTGAATCATTTGAAAGTCTTAGAGAATGAAACAAGCTTAATTTTACAACAAAAATAAACACTTTAAACCACTTAGAGTTCTTAACGTGATATTGCTCAGTAAATGTTCTTTTTAATTTTTAGCACAGGCACTAAAATATGTTCTCTAAAGAAAAGTGTCAGGGAGGAGAAGAATCCCTTGGGGCTTTGTCTTCCTTGGTTGCCCTTGCCTAGGTGCCTAGATAGCCAGCGTTCTTGAGCTAACTCTGGATGTCAGAATTACTACAGCGCACACTGATGCTCTTTAAATTCATCATTGTAGGGAGCCCAGACTCTACCTCGCCTTCCACCAGTCCCACTTTCTGGAACTATAATCGTTCTATGGGAGATTACGCACAAACTCTAAAGAAGTTTCAGTATCAACTTGCCTGCAGGTCTCAGGCTCCCTGTGCTAACAAAGATGAAGCTGATCTTAGTTCTAAACAAGCAGCAGAGGAGGTAAGTGGGAAATAAAAATGACAATATTTTTTAAATGAATTAATTATTTTTATTAATATATAAGGTATTATTTGCCCCAGGGGAATTAATATTTTTGATTGCAGATTGTTAGTCTCTTCTACTTCTGGAACTTTTTTTTCTGTAATCTTCACTTTTTTTTTTTTTTTTAAGTTTTTATTTATTTGAAAGAGAGAGCACAGGCAGGAGGAAGAGCAGAGGGAGAGAGGCAGGCTCCCCCCTCAGTAGGGAGCCCGCCATGGGGTTCAATCCCAGGTGGGATCATGACCAGCCAAAGGCAGATGCTTAACCTACTGTGCCACCCAGGCACCCCTGTATTCTTCACTTTTACTGGCTAGAAACATAAATCTGGTGCATATTAAATAGTGGAGAAACACCTGTCATACTAAAGCTGATTTATATTGTACACTTTTATTCTTTATAACACATAGTTGACATTACCATCTTGCCCAAAAGACTTTTCTGCATTTATTTATAAAAAGATATCTCAAGTATCTATTTGTACTTAATACAAATAGTATTATATACTCTTGCTTTTAAAATACACTTGGAGGGGCCCCTGGGTGGCTCAGTGGATTAGGCCACTGCCTTCGGCTCAGGTCATGATCTCAGGGTCCTGGGATTCCTGGGATCGAGTCCTGCATCGGGCTCTCTGCTCAGCAGGGAGCCTGCTTCCTCCTCTCTCTCTCTCTCTGCCTGCCTCTCCGTCTACTTGTGATTTCTCTCTGTCAAATAAATAAATAAAATCTTAAAAAAAAAATTAAAAAAATAAAAATAAATAAAAATAAAATACACTTGGATTTGGGGTGCCTGGGTGGCTCAGTTAGTTAAGTTTCCAATCCCTGATTTTGGTTCAGGTCGTGATCTCAGAGTCCTGAGATCCAGCCTGGCATCAGGCTCCACACTCAGTGGGGAGTCTGCTTTTCTCTGTCTGTCCCTTTCCTTTTGCCCCTTCCCCTGCTGTGCCCCCAAATAAATAAATAAATCTTAAAAAAAATAATAAAATACACTTGGCTAGAATATTCAAGTCTGTAACTTCATCATTTTAATACCAAATATAAGATTTTTATTTGTTCATAAAAGCAAGAATGTTCTTTAAACATACCAATGTAAGGAATTTTAAAAATGCGTCTGCATGAATAGCAACCAAGTGGGAAGTTAGAAGATTATCACTCTTAATTAGATCAATATCAATATTTGTCAAGTTGTTTTTCAGATATTTTTCCACGTATTTTTGAGAGTGGAAGAAAATGACTAATTTCTGGCAGGATTTTTCCTCACTGATTGTTCATTTTAAACATTTTTAATAGGTTTGGGCAAGAGTGACTATGAATAGACAACTTCTTGATCATATGGATTCATGGACTGCTAAGTTCAGAAATGTAAGTTCTGACATTACTCTTTGGATAATACTAGTACCTCTTACTATGCAAAGTGTGTTATTAGAATGTAACTTAGAGGTGTTAATTACTAACCAGAATTATCAGAATTAATTATTATTAAAAATACAATATGGATGGCACGGATAAACACATTTACCTTATGGTGTCTGCTTTCATCAGGTTTTTCTTCTCTCCGTATTTAGTAAATCCATTTATTTTGAGTAGATTAAGGGATAATATATTTAGTTATTAGGAGCTTTTTCCCTTTATCAGCAGCTCAATTTTATTTTACTTTTTTCTTTTTTTAAAAAAGATTTTTATTTATTTATTTATTTGAGAGAGAGAGAGCCATGATGAGCAAGGGGAGAGAGAGAGAGAAGCAGGTGGGGCTCGAATCCCAGGACCCTGGGATCATGACCTGAGCCAAAGGCAGACGTTTAACCCACTGAGCCACCCCGGGCAGCAGTAGTTTAGGTTAGTTTAGTTTAGTTTTTCTTTTCTTTTTTTTTTTTCCATTTTATTTTTACAAAGAGCTTTTCTGTCAGAACCTATTATATACCCAGAAATGCGAGGGAAATGAATGAGGACATCACCTCAGAGAACTTTAAGTTAGAGAGAGAAGGTAATATATACTAGAATCTACTTCAGAATATTTCAGTTTCTTTGACTGTTTTGGAGAAGAGCCGTCTCATATTTGACCTGGAGGTTGGGAAGGCTGACTCATCCAGAGCAAATGAGTTCCCTTGTTTCAGCGCTGCCTCTTTCCAACTCTGGAAGGTACTAGAAGCTCCCAAGTTCTGAGGACACATGAGCCCTCCTCCACTCAGGGCTCCATGTAGATTCTGCAGAGGCTGCTACTACTTCCCCTCCCATCCTTCAGCACTCATGTATCCACTCTACGTCTTCTAGAAATCATTGAAATCATTTGTGCTCCTCTTTTATTCTTCTACTATGATTTCAATAGAGTATCGAGAGTGAGTGATGAAAATTGCAGCCTATTTTCTTGAACCAGAAGCCTGGATGTCTTTCTTAAACAAAAATTCTGTCATGGGGATACAAGGGAACATAGTCCTGAACCCCTTAGGTAATTTTGTTGCAGCCCAAGAGTGGCTGATAAGTGGAATGCATTGAATACATGTTGGAAGAATGAATAAGTGAAATGAGTTCCTTTTAGCTAAGCGTAATCATAAACTTTTAAGAAAAACTTAACACGGGGCACTGGTGGTACAGTCTATTGAGCATCCGACTCTTGGTTTCAGCTCAGGTCGTGATCTCACAGTTATGAGATCAAGCCCTGCATAGGGCTCCATACTCAGCACAGAGTCTGCTTGGGATTCTTTCTTTCTCTCCCTCCCTTCCTCTGTCCCTCCCGCTGGTGCTATCTCTCTGTCAAATGAATAAGTAAATCTTAAAAAAAAAAAAAGAAAGAAAGAAGGGGCGCCTGGGTGGCTCAGTGGGTTAAGCCTCTGCCTTCGGCTCAGGTCATGATCTCAGGGTCCTGGGTTTGAGCCCCACTTCGGGCTCTCTGCTCGGCAGGGAGCCTGCTTCCCCCTCCCTCTGCCTGCCTCTCAGCCTACTTGTGATCTCTGTCAAATAAATAAATAAAATCTTAAAAAAAAAAAGAAAAGAAAAGATATAAGTGAAATTTTTATATTCTCTTCAGCAAAATGCAGGCCTACGTGCTTTAAGATTATAACTTAACTTACACTCTACTAGCTTGCTTGCTTAACTTTCTGGGCTTCAACATTCATTTTCTTTTATTATGCTCTGTTAATATTCAAGAAGACAGTAAAAATATTCTTAGCATTTCATGGAAATAATTATTTGAGAAATGCTTTGGAATTATATGTGTAAAATCTTTGCCTCGTTTCTTCCTAGTGGATCAATGAGACAATATTAGTGCCCCTCGTACAAGAGATGGAGTCTGTCAGCACACAGATGAGACGAATGGGCTGTCCTGAGCTTCAGATAGGAGGTATGTGAAAATAGAGCCCAGCATTTGATTTACTGTCAGTGAATCTGCCAAGTAGAAATTTTCTTTTCATACTGGGCTATTTAAAAACTTCTTTGTTATCTTGAAGACAAAACTAAATGTCTCTTATATGTATATTTTCTAATACATATTTTATTGAAATAGAATTTACTTACCATACAGTTCTCCCATTTAAAGTCTACAATTCAGAGGTTTGGGTTGTGCAGCCACAATCAATTTTTAGAGTATCTCATATCTCATCACCCAGAAAAGAAACCCCACATACCCTTCATACCATTCCCCCATCACTCATTCCCCAACCCAAGGCAGCTACCAGTTTAGACAGACCCATTCTGGATATTTCACATAAGTGGTGTCATACAGTCTGTTGTCATTTGTGACTGGCTTCTTTAACTTCCTGTGTTTTCAGTGTTCATCTGTGTTACAACATTATGAGTACTTTGTTTCTTTTTATTGCCAAATAATATCCTATTATATTGATCTGTTGCATTTTTTTTACCCATTTATCCATCGATTGACATTTGGGCTGTTTTCACTCTCTGGCTATTATGAATAATGCTGCTGTGAACAGCTGTATACAGGTGTTTGTGTGGACATGTTTTAATTTCTCCAGGAGTAGAATGGCTGAGCCATGTGGTAAGTCCATGTTTAACTTGAGGAACAGCAGACTCTTTTTTAAAGCAGCTGCACCATTTTACATTCCTACCAACAGTGTATGAGGGTTTTAGTTTCTTACATCTTCACCAATACTTATCTGTCCTTTTTATTGTAGTTGTTCTAATGGGTGTGAAGTAGTTTCTCATTGTGGTTTTGATTTGCATTTTCCTGATGGCTGCTGGTGTTGAGCATCTTTTGGTGTGCTTATTGCCATTCGTGTATCTTCTTAGGAGAAATATCTTTCCAAATCTTTTACCATTTTTAAATTGGATCGCTTGTCTTTTTATCATTGTGGTATTCTTTATATATTCTATTAATTCCAAAGTTGTACAAAGCATAAAGAATGTGTAATAATGCTAATTTAAAATCAACTATTTTCAACTCTCTTACCTGCGAAAAAATAAAACTGTTAAGGTTCCATACAATTTGCCTAAAATATATATACCATAATTTATTTAGTGTTAAGTAATTAGATTTCAAAATAAATAAGGAATATCATAGTCGACTACCTCTTTCTAGAGAATAAATTTCTCCTTGAAATAGTTAAGTGCTTTGCATTACATATTAGTACTTTCTACTTATTTGGGTGTCTTAATCAATCTTTATCCTCTGGACTAAGAGTAGAATTGTATCCCAAAGGTATCTATATACTGAATGTCCAGATGTTTCATAGGTAATTTACACACCCTCAGATTAACCTTGAAAGCTAGCTGTTAGTGTCCCATTTATGGATGAGGCTAAGACACACAGAACTTTGGTAACTTGCCTGGAGTTACTTGGCCAGAGCCAGAGCTCTGTTAACTCCAAAGTCCAGAATGG
The DNA here is from genome assembly GCF_030435805.1 of Mustela lutreola. Classification (NCBI taxonomy): domain Eukaryota; kingdom Metazoa; phylum Chordata; class Mammalia; order Carnivora; family Mustelidae; genus Mustela; species Mustela lutreola. The sequence continues at coordinate 180,575,458 of NC_081293.1, read as the reverse complement.
TTACTTTCTAGATCTTGGTAATGTTGTTTGAACCAGTGCCTGTCCTCTTTGAGCTTTCTTTAAAAGCTATAAAAATGGGGAGAGGGGGAGCTATTAAAATGTGTATTTTCCACATTTTACCAGTATGATATGCTTTTTAAAAAGAATTACATTGCTTTGTGACTACAAATGCAGTGTATATTATGTTCGTTGTAGAGAGGCTGGAAAATACAAACATGTACACAAAGAAGAATATTACATAAATTCTGCTTCCAGAGATAAATCACTATCAATTTTAAGTCTCAAACAATTATTAATTTTGGTTATGATACTAGCTCTCTCTCTCTCTCTCTATATATATATATAGACACTATGTAAGTGTGTATATATATGTATATATTATATATATGTAACTGTATACTAATATATAATTATATACTTATATTTAATATTGGTGTATACAATATATATTTTAGTATATATATAATATATATGTTAGTGTATATATCTGTCTCAATTGTATGTTATACCATTATTTATGAACATTATAACTTTATATAAGAGTTGAAGGAATATGGAACATATATGTACATTTTTTTTGTTAAAGATTTTACTTATTTATTTGACAGAAACAGTGAGAGAGGGAACACAAGCAGAGGGAGTGGGAGAGGGAGAAGTAGGCTTCCCGCTGAGCAGGGAGCCCCATGCAGGGTCAGCCCCAGGACCCCAGGATCATGACCTGAGCCAAAGGCAGATGCTTAACAACTGAGCCACCCAGGTTCCCCATATGTACATAATTTTAATTAAATTGGGATCGTACTCTTTTGTTGCCAACTTTCATCCCAATTTTTTTATTTTGTTAAATATTCTCCAGTACTGTTTTTGTAGCTAGATTGTACTTCATTTTTGTATGTGTGATGTGTTGTGTTTAAGTGATCTTTATTATGTAAAATGTTGGGCTTTTGCCCTTTCTTGTTATTAGTAATGCTGTGAGTAAATATCCTTTTATCTAAATATCTGTGTACATTTGTAATTATTTCTTAGGGATAATTTCTTAGAAGTGGAGTTAGTTCAGTAGGAATAAATGCATTAAGGCTTTTGACATACATAACCCTTTAAAAAGCTTATACCAGTTTATGCTCTAGCAACTATGTCACGCAGAAGAATGTCTTTTTTCCAGCATTGAGTATTACTAGCAAGGTTAGACATTGTGAAAATTTGTCAGTTGTTTATTTCTTTGCATAGTCGTCTTTCATGATAAGAGAAATCACCGTCATAAAAAGTTTCTGCTTATCAGTGGCATAACAGGCAACTTCTAACTCAACCTGATTTTAAAAGCTCTCGTGTATCTCTCTGTGTCCCCCACAAAAATATTTTGTGTATTAGCTGTTCATAGATTTGTCAGCATGGATTTGGCTGCTGCTTTTGGTGTGTGTATGCATGTGGTTTCTGTTCTTATAAATCTGGCTATCATGCCAGAAATGATAAAAAGAAATTCTAAGTAAAGTAGATAATGCAAATTGTTAAACTGTTATTGCTTTTATTTATTTCTTCAACATGTATTGAGGAAAAAGCATTTTAAGTTCTTTTAGAGACCCACATGAAGAATAATCTGTTCTGTGTGTTTTATTTTTAACAGAGGCTAGTATTACTAGCTTGAAACAAGCTGCTCTGGTCAAAGCTCCTCTCATTCCAACTTTGAATACAATTGTGCAGTATCTGGACCTTACACCAAATCAGGAGTACTTGTTTGAAAGGATCAAAGGTAACTAGTAATTTGAAAAGGAAAAAATTTCACTCCTTTGAGATGTTATAAATAAAAATAACAAGAAGAGGTGCCTGGTGGCTCAGTGGTGACTCTTGGTTTAGGCTTAGGTCAGGATCTCACAATCATTGAGGATCAAGTCCCCCATCCAGCTCGCACTGGGTGTGGAGCCTGCTGAGATGCCCTCTCTGCCTCTTCCACTGCCCCTCCCCTCCAACTCATGCACACTTTTTCTCTCTCTCTTTCAAAAAAAAAAAAAAAGTAACAAGGAAAAAAAAATTTTAAGACTGAGTACCTTATTTTTGGTTTTTGGTTTTTATATTTGATATGCTTAAAATTGTCAAAATGGGAGGGGTGCCTGGGTGGCTCAGTGATTGATTAAGCCTCTGCCTCTCTCCCTGCCTGCTACTCCTCTTGCTTGTGTGCTCGTTCTCTTCCTCTCTCTCTATCTCCCTGTGTCAAATAAATAAGGGAATTGTCAAAATGATGTACTTAGCCTTGAATATATTATTTAATTTTATTCTGTATAGGGAAACTTAAATATGAGCTACATGGGCTCAAGTAAACATTTCACTCATTTTCTGCTGTACCAAGAATGGATACCACTGTGACAGTCTTTATAGTTTGAACATGCCGAACTGACTTTCAGTTCTTAAAATTCGTATTTAATGTGTTGCTTCTTTGTCTTTCTGTTATGTCCAGATTATTGGAGGGTAATGTGATCTTCTGAGGAGACTGACTTGAGAATCAGGAAATTTAGCCTTCCTAATATTCCCACAGTCTCTCTTTATGCTTCCCTGCTTTTATTTGGATAATCTGTAAAATGTTCTCATTACTAAAACAAGTTTTAGAAATAGTATTTGACTCTTCAGATTTACCATAAATTTTAATTTAAAAACGTTATGGTGCCCCCTCTCTTCCCTAGGTTTGGATTAGGGTTCAGGAATAATCATTTATCATGACTTTTAGGAAACTTTTTATTACAAGATTTCAGATACTCATGAGGCGCCTGGGTGGCTCAGTGGGTTAAAGCTTCTGCCCTTGGCTCAGGGCATGATCCCAAGGTCCTGGGATCGAGCCCCGCGATGGGCTCTTTGCTCAGCAGGGACCCTGCTTGCTCCTCTCTCTCTGCCTGCCTCTCTGCCTACTTGTGATCTCTGTTTGTCAAATAAATAAATAAAATCTTAAAAAAAAAAAGATTTCAGATATTCATAAAACTAGACACAACAGTATGCTGAAGCCTTTTAGACGTAGCCCCTGGTCCCTGCGGCCATCAGTCCCTGGGCATCCCAAGCCTTATCCATATCCCCATCTGGCTCCTCCCTTTCCATATTATATATAGCTCTGTATGTGTCTTCGAGATAAGGCCTTTTAAAAATATAACCTCAGTACAATTCTCACACCTCATATTGTTTTAACAGTTTCTTTATATCATGAAGTATATAACTTGTGTATGAATTTCTAGCCATCTTATAAGATGTGTAATTACTTTTTCTGCTATTATTTGAATTGGGATTCAAATATAATTACATGGTATGACTGGTTGATAAAGCATTTGAGTTCCAGGGCACCTGGATGGCTCACTCCGTTAAGCATCTTGCCTTCTGCTCAGGTCGTGATCCCAGCGTGCTAGGATTGAGTCCCACATCCAGCTCTTCTCCCTCTCCCTCTGCCTCCTGCTCCCCCTGCTTGCGCTCATTCTATCTCTCTGTCAAATAAATAAAATCTTAAAAAAAAAAAAAAGTATTTAAGTTCCTTTTGAGCTATAGGTTTCCTATCCATCCTTTTAGTTTTTTCCTGCAACTTATTTGTTGAAAAAAATTGGATTGTTTTTCCTATAGAGTTGCCCATGGTGTGGATTTTATTGACTACGTCCCCATGGGGTGTAATTTTATGTGATCCTCTGTCGTCCGTATTTCCTGTAAATTCAGGTTGCAGTTGTTGGCAAGATTGCCTGATAGATAGCAGGTTATTTGTATATCCAAAAAAGTACACATGTGTACACATGTATGCAAAGTATATATAAAGTATTATTATATCCTATATCAAATATACAAAAAAGCTTAAGCACAGCAAAGCCTTCTGGATTGAACAGTTACCAACATTTCACTGTCATTGACTCTCTCTACATATATGCATACACGCTTTTTTTTGCTCTGTCATTCATTACAGACATAATTACTTTTCAGCATGCAAATTCCTAAAAATAAGAACATTCTCCCGCATAACTTCAGTACACTTAACAGACATTTAAAATTAGCAATATTTCTATAATATCATATAATACACAGTTCATATTCAAATTTCCCAATGTCCAAAGAATGTTCATATCCTTTCTTTCTAACCAGAATAGAGTATAGGTTCACATATTACTGTAAGTTGTTTTATCTTTCTTTGGTCACTTTCTCCAAAACAGTTCTGGCCCATCTTTTTTCCCTGTGTGACGCTGACTTTATTGAAAACCCCAAAAGTTTTATCCCACATTATGAGTTTGTCTGATTCTTTCTTCTTTCTTCATGGTAATATGTATTTCTTTTATATCTTGTATTTCTTTATGTTTGGGGTTTTCATCAGATGATATGCTTCCCTTATTGTAGCACCTTGGCCTTTTTTCCTTTTATTCTTTCGTTTTTGTTTTTGGTTTTTTTTGGCTTTTTAAATTTCACCCTTGTTGCTCCAGAACTTTCTCAGGGAGGCTGTATGAGTTCATTTCGATGGAATAGAGGTGGAGACTTCAAAGGACGCAAGTGGGATACAGACCTGCCCACTGATTCTGCTGTAAGTCACTACTTTAATTTTTTTCTTTAGTTTAACATTCTTCTATGTTATTGGACATATATACTTTTATTTTTCCATTACAAAAATAAGTATTAAAAAAATTTTAGAAACTAAGGTAGAAAAAAAATTTTACATTGTACCATCATCTTAACCACTGTTAATATTTTGGTGTATTTTCTTTTCATTTTTTCCCTTTACTTATACTGCACTATTTTTTAATGTTTTTTTTTTAATGTTTTTATCATAGTTGTAATCATCCCACACGTAAAATTTTGTATTCTTTTTTAACTTTAGCAGTGTTTAAGTATTTTTCTTTTTAAAGATTTTATTTATTTATTTGACAGACAGAGACCACAAGTAGGCAGAGAGGCAGGCAGAGAGAGAGAGAGAGGAGGAAGCAGGCTCCCCGCTGAGCAGAGAGCCAGATGCGGGGCTCGATCCCAGGACCCTGGGATCATGACCTGAGCCGAAGGCAGAGGCTTAACCACTGAGCCACCCAGGTGCCCCAGTGTTTTAAGTATTTTTTTATTACTACACACTCAATTAACTGTTTTTCTATATTGGAGCTAGAAGCTCCAAAGAGAGCTTCTAGCTCCAATATAGAATTGGAATAATTCAAAGAGAATTACTTTGTTTCTGTTTTAAATAATACTACAGGAAAAATCGTGATGCATATTTTTTTCTTATTTGGGATTATGGCTTTAAGAAAGATTCCTAGGGGAGCATGGGTGGCTCAGTCACTTTAGCCTCTGACTCCTTTGATTTCAGCTCCGTTGATAATCTCCTCAGGGTCATGAGATCAGCTGTAAGATTCTGGGAGTGGAGCCTGCTTAAAATTCTCTCTCCCTCCCTGTGCTCCCCGCGCTCCAACATTCATACTCTCTTTAAAAAAAGAGAAGTTTCCTAGAATTAAGATTGTTGAAATCAAAGAGTATACTGTTTTTGAGCATATAAGAGTTTTTCGAGATCATATTCTTTATTGTTTTGTAATGACTGTTAGATGTAAAAATGAAGTTTCAAGTGCTGATACTTGAACTGAGAATGTATTTGTATTTTTATCTTGTTTTTTTGTGTTAACTATATGGGTATGAATGATCCACTTAACAGAAAACAGAGAATGTCTTGCTTTTCTGTTTTCATTTTATAGATTTCATCTTGCAGATGTAGCCACTTGAAAGCATTTTTGCTAGTTTCTCTATAGGGAAAAGTTTAAAAATTGGAGTCATTATAAACAAAGGCTTAAAGCCATGATAGATTTTCATGCTGATTTTGAAAAATTGTTTTCTCATCTTCAGATCATCATGCATGTATTTTGCACCTACCTCGATTCCAGATTACCTCCGCATCCGAAGTACCCTGACGGAAAAACATTTACTTCTCAGCACTTTGTTCAGACACCAAATAAACCAGGTATAAACTTCCTAAAAGAATACGTTGAGATTTTCACATGATATATGTAGAGAGAGAGGTTGGCTTTTTTTTTTTTTAATGTAGCATATTTTCTTTACAGATGTGACAAATGAGAATGTTTTTTGCATTTATCAAAGTGCTATCAACCCTCCCCATTATGAGCTAATCTACCAGCGTCATGTCTACAATCTTCCAAAGGTACCTTTAAATGTAGAAGTTGCTATTACAGAGTGTATGGATGACTTGCTTTGATAATATTTTTTAAATCAGAGTCCCTTGTTTATGGAATAGGTAAACTTTCTAAATTAGGGAAAATGTGTTTCTTGAATATCCCTTTTTCTAACTATTAAAGTAATATATGCTTAACTTGGGAAAGTAAAACGAAAAAGAAGAAAGATCACTCATTATTCCATTACGTGAAGGCACCTGTTGTTAACATTTTTGGTGTATTGCCTTTGGTAAATTTCATTTTGGTCTTTGTGCTACTTTGTGCGTTGAAGTCATATTTATGTAATTTTATTTCCTTTTAAAAAATTAACTTCTTAATTTAATTACCTTAAAAAAACGTAATTTCCATCTCATTAAAAAGCTTCCATAGAAACACTTTTTAATGGCTGTAAAAAAGTTTATTATAAGATTATAACATAATTTATTTAATCATTTCCCTACCGTTGGACATTTTGGGTGTTCTAATTCTTCATTATCATAAACACTGCTGAGTGTTCATCTTTATGAATATAGTTATCTGCATTTGGGGAATTTTATTAGCTTAAAGTTGCAAAGTGGAATTCTAGGTTACAGAATATTTTCAAGGCTTTTAAAATAGATTTTCAAACTACTTTATACAAAAGATGTACCAGTTTACATTTCCATTCAGGCATTTTAATCTTGACTGCAAGCATCAGTTCTGCAGCTTCTACCAGTTCTACCAGCTTCTTTACTAAGAAATTTTACATTGACTATAATCACAAATTGTATTCTCCATCAAATTTCTAGGAGAATATTAATTTCCTTTTTTGCGAATTTAACATTTCAGCTTTGATAGTGTTAATATTTTGGACCATTGACGTTTCTGTCCAAATCCATGCAGATGAAAGTCTGAATTACACAGAATTCTGAGTTAGTAGAATGTGAATTGATGGGATCTGCATTTATCTGTTTGTTTGGTTTGCATAATTTTTTTGTTTGGCTTGGTTTAAATCTTGCTGTCTTCTTGTTCCAGGGCCGAAATAATATGTTTCATACATTGTTAATGTTCCTCTACATCATAAAGACCAAAGAGTCAGGAATGCTTGGGTAAGTATTAATGCTTTAAAAACACAAGTACTTAATTTATTTATTGTTTTTCTTCCTATGTTAAGATTCTGCAGAAGGCAGCATTGTGTACTGAAAGGATTGTAGACTGACAAGAGATGGGCTTCTAGTGTAAGCCCAGCTCTGTCACTACCCAATTCTGGTTTCTTGGGCAAGTCCCTTCATTCCTCACCAACCTCCCATTTCCCTACTGGTGAAAAGGCTATTGGACCATGTCATTGGCTTTACAGTCGTGTCTCTCAGACAAGCAACTCTGAGATCTATATCAGGCTCCTGCCACTTTAAAATTTAAAAACAAGGGACACCTGGGTGGCTCAGTAGGTTAAGCATCTGCCTACGGCTCAGGTCATGATCCCAGAGTCCTGGGATCGAGTCCCACTTCGGGCTCCATGCCCAGCAGGAGCCCGCTTCTGTCTCTGCCTGCTGTTCTCCCTGCTTGTGCTCTCTAACAAGTAAATAAATACAATCTTAAAAAAGAGTCGCACACTCTACTGACTGAGCCAGCCTGGAGCCACCCCGTGATTTTAAATTTTCTAATAGACACCTTAAACATTTTATAAGAAGTAAAAAGAAAGAGGTGAAATTAATGTTAGTAATATATTCCCTGCGGAGCAAGGAGCCTGGTGCAGGACTTGATCCCAGGCCCTGGGATCATGACCTGAACTGAAGGCAGGCACTTAACTGACTGAGCCACTCGGGCATCCCAAGTGTGTGGCTCTTGATCTCAGGGTCATGAGTTCAAACCCCATGTTGGGCATAAAGCTTACTTAAAATGAAATAAAGTAAAAGTACTTATTAAGGAGAGCACCTGCGTGGTTCAGTTGGTTAAGCATACAACTCTTGGTTTCTGCTCAGTTCATGATCTCATAGATGTGGAATCGAGCTTCATGTCACATTGGGCTGCATGCTCAGTAGGGAGTCTGCTTGAAGATTCTCTCTGCCCCTCCCCCTGCTCTCTCTTTTTCTTCCTCTCTCAAATAAATCAATAAATCCTAAAAAAAAAAGAAGAAGAAGAAGAAGAAGAAGAAGTACTTAGTGGGGTAATAATTTACTCAGAGGCCAAAAAGAACTGATAAAATTTTTTTTTTATGATTTTATTTATTTATTTGACAGACGGAGATCACAAGCAGGCAGAGAGGCAGGCAGAGAGAGAGGAGAAAGCAGGCTCCCTGCTGAGCAGAGAGCCCGATGCAGGGCTCAATTCCAGGACCCTGAGATCATGACCTGAGCCGAAGGCAGAGGCTTAACCTACTGAGCCACCCAAGCGCCCCAAAAACTGATAAAATTTTTGAAGTGCTTATATTCTCTTAATGAATAACTTACATGTGAGAAAGAAGCATTTTAGACTAAAACTAATACATGATTTATTTGAGATTTTTTCCTTAACCAAGGGAAAGGAAACTTTGAAACTAACTTTTTAATTATGACTGGTTAATCTTTTTAATACATTCTAAAACAGTCAAATGGTTTAAATGACTGTCCTATAAAGGAAGTAAGCAAGTAGCTCAAATATAGTCCATTTGGAATCATGCCCATAAAACAGCAGATTGATCCAAATACATTATCAATTCAATGCCAGATATTTGTGCAGTTACTGGAATGAGATGAATGTTTTACTTCCAAAAGGGAAAAAAAATCTAGGCAGAGTTGACTGCACAGTAATTTAAGTGTTCTGTTCAGCAAATAAACCATAAATAAATCTTAAAGCTAAATGACAAACTGAGACAAAATATTATGATTGGAACACATATAGCAAATCCAAGCTAATATCCGTCATATATAAAGAGCATATATAAATTCGTTAGAGGGGCACCACCTGGTGGTCACCTGGGTGGTCAGATGGTTGAGTGTCTGCCTTTGGCTCAGGTCATGATCTCTGGATTGAGCCCTGCATCCGGCTCTCTGCTCAAGGGGGAGCCTGCTTCTTCCTCTCCCTCTGTCACTCCCCCTGCTTGTGTGCACGCTTGCTCTCCTGCATCTCTTTGTCTCAAATGAATAAATCTTTTTTAAAAGTAATAATTCCTTAGAGAAGAAAAACAGAAAATGGTCATAGACTGTAAGACTTTCACAGAAAAGTGTTGTGTAAATGGCTAATAAACATGAAAAGATGTTTATCCGTATATACAAGCAAGCCAGAATTAAGGTTCTGAGGGTTTTTTAAGATTTTCTTTTTCCTTTAAGTAGTCTCTATACCCAACATGGGACTCAAACTCACAACTCCAAGATCAAGGGTCACATGTTCCACTGACTGAGCTAGCCAGGTGCCCCTATCATTTGCAGTTTTGAAGAAATGGGAAAAAAACAGTTATATTTTGAATATAAAAATATTTAATATATTTAATAAATTTATAATTTTGAATATAAAAATATTTTTGAAGGGCATTTTGGTAATATATATTTTTAAATTTTTTATCAAAATTAACAACTCATAATTTTAAAAGTTCTGTAGTGCTGTAAGTTCATGACAGAAATAAGCAGTTCCCTGTCATGGGTCCACATAATAGAGGCCTCTAGCTCTCTCTTGATTCTTAAGTTTGAGACATTGGAGGTTGATTTCTTATTTTGTTAGATGAGTAATTTAGCTTATAGCCCTCTCTTCCCTTTGTACTTTGAATATGGTGTAGTACTCTGTGGTGTAGAAGTAGATTTTTCTTTTTGTTATACATACAGTATGGTTAAGTTTAAGCTATATTAATAAACTCCATATACATATTCACTAAAGCATCCATAATAGTTAGTAAATCCCTAGTTCAAGTTGAATTAGGTAAATAGGTAACATTCTCTAAGAAACCTAGCATCTCTATCCTCTATTTTAAAATTTGACTGATATTTTAATCTTACTTGCTAAAATTATTTGGTTAACTCTGTCTGATGTAATTGTTATTGAGATCAACCACAAAATTAATTTTCCACACCCCATAAATCCATTTGTTCTAAATTTGGGTTTTTAGCACAGTTAAGAAAGCAATCACTGGGGCACCTGTGTGGCTCATTGGGTTAAGCCTCTGCCTTTGGCTCAGTTCATGATCTCAAGGTCCTGGGATCGAGCCCCACATTGGGCTCTCTGCTCAGCAGGGAGCCTGCTTCCCCCTCTCTCTCTGCCTGCCTCTCTGCCTACTTGTGATCTCTCTCTCTCTCTCTCTCTGTGTCAAATAAATAAATAATCTTAAAAAAAATCACTATTACTAGGGTTCACCTGATAAACCATGTGTAACATAACTCATTACAGAATAGCATTAAATGTCATTGATTAAATATGTGTTCCTTGTCAAGACTCCTGTTTTCATTATTTGCAAAAAGACCTTAAATGCTTTGCACTAAAATTTTTTTTTTTTTTTTTTTTTTTTTTTAGGAGAGTTAATCTTGGTCTGTCTGGTGTGAATATTTTGTGGATTTTTGGCGAGTAGTGGGTCATTTAATTCCAAACATTTGGACTTTTATTTGATTGAATCAGAAGTTGAATCTAAGCATCTCTGAGTCACTTCCTCTTTTGAAATAAGATACATATGTGTGTCTTACACTTTAGATATAACAAAAAATTAGCTATTATGAAACTTCCTTGTAAATATATGTCCTAAATCTTCTATATCAAAAGACATTACTTGTACTTTTTTTATTACCTTTCAGATTTTTCAGTTGCCTATAAAACTGCAACCCTTCAGGTATTTGCTGCCCCAAAACAGTGCAATTTCCCCTCCATTAAGAAATTTGAGTCCTTTTTCATTGTGACCTACAAATGAGAATCATCCCCCTAATTTTTCCCTGCAAAAATCTTTTTTTATTTGCATTATTTGGTGTAAATACTTGGAAAGAAACAAGGAAATTGCTAATTCAGCTTTTTTATCTCTATACTTAACTGTACTATAAGTCAGCCCGGGGCCCATATTTAAAGAAAGGAGATAAACTTCTCAGTAATGTATTAGTCTAATTGTATTTTTAAGTATTATTGAAAGAGGTTTAACAGTATTGGCATTTTAAAAAGTCAACTCTCAGATTAAATGTTAACTGATAACATTATACTATTTGGGTCTTAGGTTAAAAGGCTGAAGACATCAAAAAACAGCTGCTTTGGTTTTAATAACTCAATTTGACTATTCCATTATATTGCATTATTTTTAAGAGTTCTCTAAGATCATACAGTATCTGTTTAAAATTTTTAGGTATGTTCAGAATATTTGAAGAGTAAGAAGTGACTGTTTGTAAGTTTTGTTTGACTGTTTTCTTATATATCTGTATATAGCATCTCTAAAGCCTGGCTAGCAGTTGCATTTGTTTTCTGGTCTGACATATTACTAGAAACTGTTCCTGCCATGTTATGTAAACCTGAAAACAACTAAAAGCAGTACCTTCTGAGTAACTGCCTGTTGGGCCTGTATATGTAGCCCATTTCTGATGATTTGTAAATTCTGTTTTTCAAAAAGCTGTTTCTGTTTTAAAAAGGTCTTATGTCCAAAAGAAAGGAAGTTTCTTTTAACTGCTTTTGATGTATGTTATATATGTTTGCTATGATATTTTAGAAGAAAATAATCAACTAAGCATGTTAAATATAAGAACATATCAAAATGTAAGTACTATTTCAGAAGTCATTGAAGGTGTCATGGAAGAACACTTGTTATGCTATTAAACTATTCAGTTGCATATTTTTAAAGGGAATAAGGAGAAAAAATTTAATAACACATAAGACAAAATTGTTTTTTCTTTATAAGACTTAAGGCAGCTTTTACTCTAAAAATTCAAAGCTATGATATTTTATTTTATAACTGACTGTCAAGAAAATACCATATATGGGAAATCTAACATGTATGTGAAAAGACTAGGGATCCACACTAAGAAAGAAAAGCTGCTGTTTGCCTACTCGAGTCTGGTGTGGTTCACTACAGTCTCATTAACTTTCCTGTATTGACCCGTCTTCACACGTTTGAGCCGGCTTATATTTAAGTGTAGCCTTTATTGAAAGTACTTTGATGAATTAATTAGTTGGGATTCACACTGCAGATATGGTAAATTTTCTTTGGTCTTTGTGTTGAAATGAGTATCTACTTTTCTCTAATTAAATGTTATTTATAGGAAAATTTTTCGTAAGTTTTTTTTTCATTGCTTGACTCATCCTTGTGGGATCAGATCCACCAGTCTTTTAGATTATGTTCACTGTATCATTTATCCTTTTTTTTTCTCTATGAATATCAGCCTTTTCTTCAGGCCAGTTTGTTTTAGAAGCATACCAAGGTGTTTATCATTGAGTTCCCACTGAGACAGAACAGTGCTCTGGTGCTCGGCTTTCACAAACTGCTCTGTGGAACACTTTGCTGTGTCAGTGGTGAAGACGAGTGGCTTATGGTTGGCACTTCTAAACTCAGCTTTGGAATAGAAATCCTTTAAAGGTGGACATTCCTCAAAGATCAGTTTTGGTCCTGTTTCACCATCTCTTCTTTTCCTCAGAGATCTCATTCACTTCACAACTTCATTTATCACCTTTCTTCATTGGATTCCCAAGTTCAGCAGCAGCCCGGACGTCTCTCCTGAGCTCCGGCGGTGCTCTCCTCTGACCTGTCAGACATTTCCACTTGGATGTTCCGCAGACGCTCTGTGGCTGGAACGGAATTCACATCTGCTGAAAACAGCTCGCTCTCCTAACCTCCCTTTTTCTATTCATTGTACCGTTGCCCACGCTCAAAACTCTGGTGTCATCTTTGATTCCTTGAGCTCCCCGGGTCCCCAATCCAATCAGGCAGCAAACCTCATCCATTCTTTCTTAACAATGTCTCTTGCAGCTGTCCCCTTCCGTTTCTGCTGCCAGTGTGCTCATTTACACCCTTATCAACTCACACAGGACCACTGCAACAGCCTAATTAATCTCACAGCTTCCTAATTGTTGCCACGCTTCCAGACTTTCCAATTCATCCCGCACATTCTCTTCAAATTCATCTTCCTAAAACACCTGTTTGATCATTTCAGTCCCCTGATCAATTCCTTAGCCCGACATTCAAAGCCCCCCACAATCTGGCCCCGAGCTAGCCTTACCCTTGCAGATCTTGGCACCAGCCAGAGCAGGCTGGCCCGGCCCCGCCCTCGGCAAACCACCGTCCTGCTTGGCCTGATCGCTCCCTGGGGAAGCCCCTCCCCCGCCACAGGCTGCCCCTGCCTGGAGACTTCACTCTGATTAAACCTGCCATTTTTTGGAGCTAGTCCTGACCACTCCAGCTGGCAGTCATTTCTCCCCCAGGGTGATTGGATCTGTGCCCCTTTTCTGGCACTCAGCAGCCATGTGAATGGATTCAGAAGTGACTTTCTGTCTAACAGTGCATCCTCATATCTTTTCTCATCCTAAAAGAACGGGGATTTTTATGAGTCTGAGCTGTCCTGCTGTTCAAGAGGACTTGATGATGGCTAAAGCTACGTTTTGGAAAAGGCTTACATTCTCCTCTTCGAAGGACACCTTTCAAGGGAGGCTTTCCTCCCATGCTGAGACCTGGGGAGGAGGAAGCAGCCCCGGGACCGGACAGCCACAAGGGGCCTGCCTGAGGGGGGGGTGTGATGGAAATGACCTAGCCCATTCCCTGTCCCTGGGGGGTGACTTCCTGTGTGAGCTGGGGTGAGGCTGCTGCGCTTAGCACGTTCCAAATGCCATGGGGTCCAGCCATCCCTCAGGGTGGGGTGGCTTCAACCTCAGCTGCCCCAGACCATGGGTAGCGGGTGGCCGGTGGCAGGCAAAGGTGTTTGAGGGTGAGCGGTAGAGGGCTGGGATCTCCGGCCAGAAAGCTTTGGAAAAGGGCCGGTCTGTGGAGAACTCGTCTGCCCCCTTGTCATGAGAGGGGTTCACACTTCCAGCCCCATGCTTCTTGGGTCCTGGTGACATTGCCACATCTCCCTGGGTATGCTGGTGGCTTTCTGCAGAGTTGAAAGGATTGTTGGGTGTTAGTTTGGAGCCGCAGCTCTAACTTGATCCCTGGAAGATCAGCAGGCATTCCATTTGCTTTCCGCACTGACCGAGCTGTCCTGACCTGGGGGACAGGTTGTGGCTTCTCAGTCAGGATCAGGAAGAAGACTGTGGTACAGCAGGAAGGGTATGGAGAGCAGACTGGCATGCCCCCGGGGACCTGCCAACCCTGGGGTGGTTCACAGCAGAGCCACAAGCAGTCCATCCCAGGCACGGCTGTGGCTGCTAGCATTTCCATGGAAAGCTGTAGTTAAATCCTTTTGTGCCCCCGGAGCAAAATGAATAGTTCAAAGTCACTCTGGCAGGATGAGCCACTAGCCTGAATGGGCTGAGGCTTGGGAGGACTGAGCTCTGTCCCTGAGAGGGGGCAGGGCAATTCCCATTTCCACAGATTCTGATTCTGATTCAGAGAATCACGGAAAAGCTAAATTGAACATAATGATGACAGTGGTTTTGAGTAAGGAAAAAATACGGCTTTAAAAAGTCTCAAAATCGGGGTGCCTGGGTGGTACAGTTGGTTGGGTGTCCCATTCCTGGTGTCGGCTCAGGTCATGATCTCTAGGTGGTGAGATCGAGACCCACACTTAGTGTGCAGTCCACTTGAGATTCTCCCTCTCCCTCTGCCTCTGCCACTCCCACTTGTGTTCACTCGCATGCATGCGTGCTCTTTAAAATAATTTTTTTTTTAAGTCTCAAAACAGCACATTATTATAAAAGTAGGAAGTGGCCCCTTTGGCCTTGCAAAGCAACTATCTCATTTATGGGCCATGAGATCTTCATGGTCTTCACACACCCTCGCCCCACTGCCCTCGCCTAGCTGGATGTGCCTCCCGCTCCCACTTCCCTTCCCCAAACCCAGATTTGGCCAGTCCCCAGCACAGACAGTGCTGCCCTTGTACCCTAGAAACCTGGGCTTTCTGGTCTACCAAGAAAACACTCTCCTTCCTTTCCTATTTCTAAACTAGAAGGAAAAAATAACAACCCTGAATCAGACTCTGCTTTCATGACCTGCATCCCATAGGAGGAAAGTCAGAAGATGGTGATCTGCTCTGTTGGGGGCAAAACTTGTTTTCTCAGGAGGAGCGGCCAGGCGTGATTGTTCCTCAAACACACGGTGTATAGACTGGAATCAGGCAGCTCTGTGATAGTTTTGGCCCGGACTACAGGCATTAGCTTACTGAGCTCCAGCTCTACAGAAAGGCCCCTTGTTTTCCAAATGAGGAGGGGTATCATCCCTGGCCAGCCCAAGGGGCAGAGCCGTTGCCTGGCTAACTCATGAACCTGAGACTTGGCAGAAGGAAGTCTGAACTAAAGCCGTAAGCCCCAAACGTGGGAGCTGGAAAAGGTGGTACGTGGCTTGCATCTCGAGTTAGTTAACTACTACTAAAAGTAAACATTTTTTTAAATTTTTTTTTCTTAATTTCTTTTCAGCGTAACAATTCATTGTTTTTGCACCACACCCAATGCTCCTTGCAATACTTGCCCTCCATAATACCCACCACCTGGCCCCCAACCTCCCACCCCCCCACCCCTTCAAAACCCTCAGGTTGTTTTTCAGAGTCCATAGTCTCTCATGGTTCACCTCCCCTTCCAATTTCCCTCAACTCCCTTCTCCTCTCCATTTCCCTATGTCCTCTATGTTATTTGTTATGCTCCACCAATAAGTGAAACCATATGATAATTGACTCTGCTTGACTTATTTCACTCAGCATAATCTCTTCCAGTCCCATCCATGTTGCTACAAAAGTTGGGTATTTGTCCTTTCTGATGGAGGCATAATACTCCATAGTGTATATGGACCATTATCTTCCTTATCCATTCGTCCACTGAAGGGCATCTTGGTTCTTTCCACAGTTTGGCGACCGTGGCCATTGCTCTATAAACATTGGGGTACAGATGGCTCTTCTTTTCACTACATCTGTATCTTTGGGGTAAATACCCAGTAGTGCAGTTGCAGGGTCATAGGGAAGCTCTATTTTTAATTTCTTAAGGAGTCTTCACACTGTTCTCCAAAGTGGCTGCACCAACTTGCATTCCCACCAACAGTGTAAGAGGGTTCCCCTTTCTCCATATCCTCTCCAACACACGTTGTTTCCTGTCTTGCTAATTTTGGCCATTCTAACTGGTGTAAGGTGGTATCTCAATGTGGTTTTAATTTGAATCTCCCTGATGGCTAGTGAAGATAAACATTTTTTTCATGTGTCTTATAGCCATTTGTATGTCTTCATTGGAGAAGTGTCTGTTCATATCTTCTGCCCATTTTTTGATATGATTATCTGTTTTGTGTGTGTTGAGTTTGAGAAGTTCTTTATAAAGAACTTCTCAAAGTTCTTTATAAAGTTCTTTATAGATCCGGGATATCAACCTTTTGTCTGTACTGTCATTTGCAAATATCTTCTCCTATTCCGTGAGCTGCCTCTTTGTTTTGTTGACTGTTTCCTTTGCTGTTGGAAAGGATCTTGACGAAGTCCCAAAAGTTCATTTTCGCTTTTCAACATGAGTTCTTTAAAGTCTTTTTTTTCTTCTTTAAGCCATCTTGAAAATTCCTGGAGCTAACTACCTTAATGTTAGCAATTAGACTGCACTTAGGTCAAGTGCCCTGGATGGAACTTCAAGACAAAGTCTACATCCTAGAATTATGGATTCTCTTCAAGTGAAACACAAAATACTTTCTACATAACCTGAGAGAGTACTTTTCTTTGAAACTACTGTGTTTCTACAGTATACTACTATTTCCTGCCTCAAAACTCATACACCCTCCCCACCCACCCACCCCTAATAGTTTCTGTTGGTGAGGAATCTGCTGCTCTCACTGGCTCACCCTCCTGATCCTATCCTGGTAGGTATGGCAGTGCTGGAACAAATACCCAAGGAAAACCAGATCTCAGACAGCTAGAACTCCTGTAGATGGTGGAGCTGCTGTTAGACTGCGGTTCCTTGAGGTCCTTGGGGGCAGGGGCATCTCTGAGATGCTGAGGAATTATTTTTGGATTAACAATTGGATTAAGTAGACAATTTACTTGAAAAGCAATCCTTTCCTTCTTTTGGACTGGACTTTGCAATGTGCTTTCCATGCTGAAGACCATAGAGAACTCTGTGGCTAGTTAAGCAGAAGGTGGCAGAGAAGAAAAGCAGTAAGGAGTTGGCAGTTGGCAGTTAGATCTAAACTTGTAGAAAGGAAGGCAGGAGGGCCCTCTCTACATTTCCATGCATTCCTTTTTGTTGGGCTCTATGGAAATTGATTCAATAGTAAAGAGTAGATGTATGTGGCCCCTGGGAGAGGCGGTGGGGAGGGATGTCTAGATGCACATGGACCAGGAGTTTCTTAGTTGGATGCAAAATCGGTGGCATCTTACAAACTGACAAGGCTGGAGCTGTACAGGGGTAGATGCAAAGTATGAGAGCTCGGGAAACTATGTTCAGTCACAGATGCCATCATCCTGTTTCCTGACACACTGAGGACTTTCCTCCAAGTATGTGTCTCATTGGACTAGAGGATGTGTTTTCTCTGATGAGGAAACCACACTAGCCTCAGCCTATTCCACAGTGAGAGTCCGTGCCTCCTGGCCACACCAGGTTCTGTCACGCTCCTCCACAGCGGGTGGCACTACGAATTGGTACAGCCCTTTGCGAACACAACATGGGGCTGTGTGTGTATCAGGCACTCCTGAGGCATAACTAAGTATCCCCAAACAAAAAAGTCACTTAGTATCTCTCTCCATGGGGGCTGGATCGTCTTAGGGGCTCGTTCAATCACATGTCTAGTCGTTGAGGTTGGCTATTGACTGGGGCCTAACTGGGAATGTGAGCAGAATGCCCACACAGGGCTTCCACATGTGGCCTGGGCCGCCTCATGACATGGTGGCTGAGGGGCGTTGGGTGGCTTTGGTCCCTTAAGTGGCTGCCTTCGGCTCAGGTCATGATCCCAGGGTCCTGGGATGGAGGTCCATGTCCAGCCCTGTGCTTGGCAGGGAGCCTGTTTCTCCCTCTCCCTGCCTGCCGCTCCCCCTGTGTGTTCTCCCTCTCTGTGAGAAATAAAATCTTAAAAAAAAAAAAAAAATGGTGGCTGCATTCCGAAAGCAAGTATCTTGAGAAGGAGGGGGAGACAGACAGAGACAAAAGCATATTATAACCTTTTAGAACCTAGATTTGAAAGTTCTGCATTTCTCCCACTGCCCCCTATTGATCAAGGCAGCTTCGGAGAACTATTCTCAAAGGAAGCCTAGACCCTGCCTCTCCGTGGAAAGATGTCCTACGTCACAGCCTGTAGGATGCGTCATACATTGATGTGGCCATTTTGGAAAAATAAATGCGCCAGTGTGCAGCACCCACCCCTCATGATGTGAGCACTCTGGCTCATTGATCCCAGGAAGATCTGTCCTAGGAAAATACTCACCAGGAAAAAAAAAAATAAGTTCTGCCTAAAGATGTTCACTGTGTACATTCGTTTATTGGTTTATCCGTCCACCCGGTAAATATTATTTGAGGGAGTTTGCTAGGTGCTAGGAATACAGAGAAGACTCAGCATTCCCTTTTTCTCCTCACAAAGTTTCTAGTCCACAAGAGCTAAAAACAAAACCCATCCAAAGGTTTAATGATAGAATGGTTTAATAAATTACAGTACCTCAACTTTCTGAGATGCATCTTTGAATGAGATACCCACAGACTTATTTTTGACCCCTTTTAAAAAGTCCTACAACTTTAAAAAGACTACGTAAAAAGATGGGGGAAATGTTGGGTAGAAGGGAAATCAAAGTTGTATGTCTACTGTGATTACAATTATGTAAAAATATGCACGCAGATCGCCAACTAGAACAGAATATCCAAATGTGAACTCACTTGTTGAAGTGGGAATGTGGATGATTGTTTTTCCATTTTCAGTTCCCTCCCAATGTTATGGTGCTTTTACAATCGAAAAACTCTGGGTGGGGGTGGGGGGAGGGGAAGGGGTACAAATAGAATTTTAGAATTCTACAGGTCAAAGGAAGAGAAGTCTCCGCTGAGTGAGAAGCTGAGGTGGGAGAGGCGGCAACTGAATTTCAGGAGGGGGAGGAAAGCAGCAGGAATCGAGTCCTGAAGACAGGAGAGGAGGAGCTGTCTTAGGAAAAGTGCTGAGAGTCCAAACCCAGATGTGTTCAGAGGAGCGTGGGAAGATAGGGCTCAGAGGAAAGGTGCACCTGTGCTCTGGGGCTAAGGACTGCAGACTTGATAGTAGAGACTGAAATTTTTTGAGCAGAGAATAAAGTCACAGGTGTGTTTACGGAAAGGGCCTCTGACCACGAAGCCGAGGATGACAGGCTGGAGCCTGTGGGAGGCCGGACTCCAGATGTGGCTAAGACACGCGGAGCTTTGGTAATGATCAGAGAGCATTTGTGGAAGAAAACTGGGCACACACAGACACAGCTCCAAGACTTCAATGGAGGTGATTAGGCAGACCGTGGCACTAGTAACAGAAATAGGAGGAAGAACCGGTTTGCAGCGGAAGAGAAATTCTAGACAGTGTTGAGTGTGAGCTGCTGTTTGGGGCCTCCAAATGGAGATAACAACAGATTACTAGAAACAGGAGCGTGAATATGACGGGAGAGATCCCCATTTTTGGGAAAACATTTTGAACCTATCCTTCTTCCTAGAATGCTCTTCCCCCAGCTTTCTGGAATGGCTGCTTTCCATCTTTCGTTAAGATCTCTGCTCAAATACCAACTCCTGGTCCCTTTCCTGCCCCCCGAAAGTGGCAGCCATCCCCCTTACCCTGCTCAGCTCTCCATCCCACTTACATGAGGTTCTACTTCCCCCACCAACATCCCTTTTAGAGATGGGACACTGGTGTCCTCTTCTATCTGAAGAACGGAACGTGAGGGGCGACTGTGCCAATTCACTCTTCTGTCAATTTCTATTGTGAAATGATAACAACAAATAGCATATATTTTTTTCTGACTCCAGATCTTCATCTAAAGATTTAAAACTCCTCTGCTGTGTTACAGATCAAAGATACAACTTAGGGGGGCACCTGGGTGGCTCAGTCGGTTAAGCATCTGCCTCCAGCTCAGGACCTACATGGGTCCTTGCTCAGCAGGGAGCCTGCTTCTCCCTCTCCCTCTGCCTCTCCCCATGCTGTGTGCTCTCTCTCTTACTATCAAATAAATAAAATCTTTAAAATATATATAACACTTAGCAGGGCGCCTGGGTGGCTCAGTTGGTTAAGCCTCTGCCTTTGGCTCAGGTCATGATCTCAGGGTCCTGGGATCAAGCCCCACATCGGGCTCTGCTCAGCAGGGAGCCTGCTTCCTCCTCTCTCTGCCTGCCTCTCTGCCTACTTGTGATCTCTGTCAAATAAATAAAATCTTTAAAAATGTAGGCGTTTATTAAAATAAATAAATAATAAAATAAATATATATAGAAGAAAGGACACACCAACGATTTCTTAAGGAAAGCTCCTAGAAGGTGGCCGACTCTTCCAGGCATATCCACCCATTGGCCAGCTACTTCATTTCATGGAAACATCAAGCTACACAGGAATCTGGAAGAAGTAGTGTGTGTTCGCCAGGATCCTGGTCATGGCCAGCTAATAACCCCAGCACTACAGAAGAAGGAGGGGTTGGACACTGAACAACAGTAGCCTGTCCCCGAAGGAGATGTCCACACCAAGCCCCAGAGCCGTGCCTGTGTCTGACTCCAAGGACAGCAACTGGATATAGGACTCATCGTCCCCTTGAACAATTTAACTCTCACCAAGTGCTTCCTAACTGTCTCACCCTCTCCCTGGTCTCCAGGTACGGAAATAAGGCCATGGTCCACATTTCTGAATGCCAGATACCAAGATCTGTAGAGCTAAACATGGTAGGGAAAGCTGCAAATGCTTCTCCTTGACTGACATTCTGAGTATTTTTGGCATGCACCAGCTACATAACTTGTGGGACCCAGGGCACATGAAAATGTGGTGGGGGTCCCTTGTTAAAATTACCAAGAATTTCAAGACAACCACAACAGAGCATTAAGCCAATCACAGGGTCCTTCTGACTGCAAGGTCCTGTGCGACCCTCCAGGTGGCAGGCCTGGGAAGCCAGTCCTGTATTCAGCTGCCCAGGAGAAGGAGCGCCTTACATTGTGAAACACCATGTGCGCCCCTGTTTGCTTTGGGGCTGTTTCAACCTTTAGGTGAGATATTTTTTTCCTCACGGTAGCTTAGAAAACTTGGAAATGGTCTTGCGGATCAAGCAGCTGGACTGTCTAATTTTACAGAAGACCCGGAAGCCCAAAGAGGGCCTGCTCCTGCCGGGGGGTCCAGCCTGGCGCTGGTGTCAGAGCCCACTCTAGAGGCCCAGCTCTCAGACTTCTAGGCGGCAGGGCAGAGTCGTTTGTCCCCAGCAGGCTGGCTCTGCAATGCCCGGCCACTGACACTCCCGGGACCTCCCAACGCCTACTTGAGCTACAGAGACAAATCCAGGGGCCACTCTGTTCTTGGCCCCTTTTAGGGGATGTGCCACAGGTCACAGCTGAACGGTGGCTCAAAGAGCTTGGCCACTGTGCTCTGATACTTCCTCTCCGAAGATGCCACCAGACTGGGTGTCTGTGCCCTTCCCTGTGCAGGTGGCCAGAGAGGCAACGCCGGACAGACAGCTGGACACACAGCCTCGCCGCCAGGTGCGGCGCGGGAGCTGGTCGGGGACCACCGCGCGGTCCCAGGCGGAAGCCGGAGCAGGGGGCGGCAGGAGAGTGGTGTGGGAGCTGCGTGGAGCAGGGGCAGCCGCAAGGGCAGATGACTGTGTCCGGGGGAGCGGGCGGGCGAGGCGTCAGATGGGCACGCTTTTCTCCAGGGGGAGGCGGGCTGTGCGAGACGCGAGGCGGAGGAGAGGGGAGTGATTAGCAAGCAGGCGTGAGTCACGCAGCCGGCCCCCCCGGCAGCGGCGTGCTCCGCGGGCTCCCCTGGGTGCGGACCCGGTGCCAGGCGGCGCAGCTGGCGCGGGGAAAGGTGCCAGGTTTCCTGCGGGGGCCTCGCGAGGTGGGGGCTGGAGCCGGGGATCTCAGGGCCACCTGCTCCTGGCATGAATCCAGGGTCCGCCGGTCTCTGCGCCTGTGAGCCCCGCCGGGGGATCGCCCGGACTCCGCGGCCTGCCTCCCCCCGGCCCGCGGTCCCTGCGCCCCTAACCCCCGCACCCCGCACGCTCCGGGCCGCCCCCTCCCGCTGCGGGGGGACGAAGCCGGGCAGCCCGCCGGGCCGTCGCACACGGGACAGGCTCCACCGCGGGAGAGAAGGGCGCCCGGCCTGCGCGCCCCCAGAGGCCCTCCCGGCCCAGACTGCTGCTGTCCCGGCCTCGCCAGGACGTCTAGACCAGGGGACCGCTGGCTCTCGACTGCCCTGGGGCGTCATAGGCAAAATGCATGCAAGTGCTTTTCGCCCCTACAGTAGGCCGCAGGGCTGCGAGTAGCTCACCCAGCCGCTGGGCCCCTCATTCTGCGAGCACCTAGGTCCCCACGGCCTCCGGAGCAGGCGCGCTCCGTGGCCCGAGCTTCTAGAAGATTCTTTGCAGAGTCAGCTGCATCTCCCTCCCCGACGTGGGCGCTGAGGAGGCTGGTCCGGGGTGCGAGGAGGGCAGTCCCACTCAGAGCGGCGGGAGGCTGAGGAGCGGCTGTTCCTAACTTCGTCCTCTGCCCCCATTGCTGCTGACCCCAACGCTGCTGACCCGGCGAGGGAGGACGGTAGACAGGGCCTCCGCTCCCTACGTCCCCATGGCTCCTCAAGCCCCAGCCCCACTGGCTCTTCGAGCTTCTCTCTGCCTCCAGGTGGTCCCTCGTGGGGTCACATGCTGGATGTTAGCCTTCCCACAGCTGTACCCAGGGCTCCAAGGGTTCCTCACACCCTTGTGGACACTCATGTTTGCCCCTTTCCCGAGAAGCTTCTCTTCCCTAGTTGGGGGGTGAGGGAGAGGGGACACACTGGCACGTGTCCTGAAAGCCCAAAGCCACTCCTCTGCCTGGCCAGACCTAGGATAGGGAAGGGCAAGGAGGATGTTGCCCTGGCCCCTGGCCCTGGACCCGACCCTGGCCCTGACCAGCACACAAGGCCTCGGAAGAAAGGATGCAGCTTCTTGAGTGTCATTTCCCTGCCTTAGACATCAGTCAGCAAATTTTTGAACACTTAATACGCTCAGCTCAGTGCCTCACTGCTTTCACTGATCACTTCCCTGTATCCATTTTCTCTGTCTGCAAAAATGAGGTCAATAAATCTCAGCGGGGAGGAAAGAGGTTCTTTCACGGCAGAGCTGGTAGAGGAACAATAGCCAGAGGCCTTCACCTTTCTGCGCAGCCATGGCCAGCGTGAGTGAGGCAATGACGCAGTTAGTCTCTGGTGACAAAAACGTGCAGTGGGACGGTTGTTCAAACCCTCGCCTGCCGGCTGCCTCACTTGCGTGGGTGGCCAGCTTGCCCTGCCTTGAGTCACTGAGGACAGGCCCCTGCCCAGGACTCGGGCTCAGGAGAGGAATGTGGGGTGCGGTGTGTATCGGGGTGTGTGCATAGCTTGTGGTGTGTAGTATAGTGTGGTGCATGTGGTGGGGGGTGCGGTATGGCTTGTGTGAGTGTGGAAGAGTGAGTGTGGTGTGTTTGCCATGAGTGTGTGGGTGTGATGTGTGTGGTGTGTGGTCACTGTGAGTGGAGGCTTTGGGAGTGGAAGGTGCTGCCCATAGGAGTCCTAAAACAGTGGAGAATCTCTTCCTTTTTTTTTTTTTTAATTTTTTATTTTTAATTTATTTGACAGAGAGAGATCACAAGTAGACAGAGGCAGGCAGAGAGAGAGGAGGAAGCAGGCTCCCCGCTGAGCAGAGAGCCCGATGCGGGGCTCGATCCCAGAACCCTGGGATCATGACCTGAGCCGAAGGCAGAGGCTTAACCCACTGAGCCACCCAGGCACCCCGAGAATCTCTTCCTTAATGTTCCCTTCCTGAAGCTGGTCCAGGGGAAGGCGTTGGTTTGAGTTCTTAAAGGACTGATTTCCAAAGTGTGGTTCCCCCGGGCTCTAACAACAGAACCATCTGCGGACCTTTTGGGAAAAATGCAGATTTGTTCCCACCCCAAGTTACTGAAGCAGAACCTCTACGGTTGTTGGCGCTTCATACTCTGCACTTTTAAACAAGGCTGTCTTAAAATTCTTCTGCACCCTCAAGTCTGAGAGCCGCTGTTCCAGCCGGGTGAGCGCCCCCGAAAATCCCGAGAGTAGGGAGCACCAGAAACACAGGCCGCCTTCCCACGTGCTGAGGCGCGCATGTGTGCAAAGGTATGGCCAATCTTGACGCTTGATCACAAACATCTCCCCAGGTCACAGTCCTCCCTTACGTGACTTTGTTTCTGAACTTTTCATGTCCTCTCTGATTTGCCTCCTCTGCCCCCAGCTTGTGAAGCTTCTGTGGTTTATGTACCATGAATAGGCACTGCCGCTGGGCTGGGTTTGTCCTCAGGCCATTTTGTGGGGGAGATTTGTGTTTCCTGACCTTTTTAGGATATCCTTAGAACAGACACATTTCCTGTTTCTTTTGTGTCCTTTTGGTGCCCCAGGGTCTAATGGGGGGGCTCCGGACATAGCTGGTGCTAAACTGCTTGCTGAATAAAATGGTGACAGCTTCCTGAGAGTCTGGAGGGGCTCTTGGAGGCCGGTGGGGGTTACTGGAGAGTTCCGCAAGGCTCCGCCTCCTCAGCAACCTCACCCAGCCTGGCCTGCCCACCCTCTCTCACCTCCTTCACTATGTGAATGTGAGATAGGGCAGCAGGCGGCCATCTTGCCTCTGCAGGTTTGAGATCTAGGTCAAATGGGCTCAGGCCCTTCAATCCCAGCAGAACGGGGTGCGCCCTGCTGCTGTTGGGCTGCTCAAAGCTCTTCTGAAGAGAGCAGGACTTGATACTGCACCTCCTCGTTGGCAGCAGGACTTAGGGAAGGGCCCAGCACATCTTCGGTGCCCCCTCCGTACTCCTATGCCAAGCAGCCTCAGGTGGGACTTGGTGGCTTTAAGGGTCAAACGTCTTGGCAGGCTTCTTGGTCTCATCCCTCTCCCCCTCCTCCAAGCTGAGTCAAATTTTAACTGAAGCCTGTGACACACGAAGTCCTACAGAAACCATTACGAGAGCCTTCCGGAAAACAGGGACTGACAACAGGGAAGAGGATCAAAGAAATCACGGCGCAGCAAGGTCTCTGGATAGCCAGTCCCAGGGCACCCAGCAGACGGCTTCTCCCTCTCTGTCCTACCCGAGGACTCACCCAACCCTGATCTCATTAAAAGGAAACCAAAAGAGCTATATTATTTGGCTTCCATCTGGCCTCTTGAGATTTAAGGACTTTAATCAGTAAAATGTTAAAGAATAAAATAACTCTACAATAACAAGAAAGCTGCCAGCTGGCCCTTCCAGTGACCTTGCCAGAGTGCCTGGGAAACGGATCACGCCATCTGGGCTTGACTTCCCTCCTGGGGAAGAGTGAGCAATTACGCCATTTTAGGATCCAAGTTTACAAAAAATTTACTTCCCCGAATAAGAAAATTTGTTCCCCCCAAACAGCTTGCATCTAATATATCATCTGCTTCCTGCATCCCACTGCCTCCACCCTAAACCAGCCCTCCTCTCTTCCCTATTCCAGGCCCAGAATTCCAACATGGCATCTTTGGGAATGGCTGACAGTTCAAGGCACCACAGAAGGGTCCCAGTGGAGAAACGTGGGAAAGCCTAAGAGCAGGAAATAAATTACACGCTTGAAAAGACAAGAGAAATGGTTGAATACCTCCTCCAGGGCCAAGTCTAAGACTTACCGTCCTCTTCCTGGAGCCATCTTGCTCTCGTGGGGAGAATCTAAACTTAAATCTTCGAAGGAAAGACAGAGAGCAGGCAAGGTGCCCAGCAGGTGACGGCTGAGGAGAGGGGAGGGAAGAGCATTGGTGTCACAGGCTGGATTTCCCTTTTTCAAGGAGCCATTGAGAGGGAGCTTCAGTGTGTAGACCTGGGAGGCAGCCCCTAAATTCCCACACAGCCTCCTCTGGCAATGGCCGACTATCTCTTGCCCCACCAGCTGTGTCCCTGGGAAACAGAGGCAAAGGGGAGCGGGAAAGACGCTGCAGTAGGCAGGATAGAATGTGGACCTGGGGCTTGGGCTCTGCGCTCTGAGGTGCTGTGAGGCAGGGGCTCAGGCTCTTCCTCACCAAGAGGGACGCGGAGGAAGAGGCAGTCTGAGGTAAATCTCCCCATTGAAGGATACATTTGTAGCCTCTAGCCCCTTGGCTGGCTCCCCCTCTCACCTCTCTCCCCTCCTCAGACTCCTTTTCCACAGCTTGTGGAAGCTTGTAGAATCTTCTTTCATAGCCATGGAAGCTCTGTCCCCTTCTAATGGCTGGGCATCTCAAGCAGACTCGGCGGGTCATTGGCATCTTGGCCATTTAGTGCCCTTTCTAAAAGAACTGGCCATCATCCTCCCAGGAGCACCCCAGGCTACAGGGGTTAGGGTGGCCAGACGGTGGTGAGAAGAAGCAGTAGTAGAGAAGATCATCCTCCCTGAAGGGCGAGAAGCAGACCCCAGAGAGACACCCTCAGAAGGTCAGTAAGAGGCTTTGGGGGTGAATAGGAGTGGCGCCTGGGTGGGCGGCGTAGCTCTCGAGTCTGGGACCAGAACTTCTTCCAAGCTGTTAAATGTGGTGTCAATTGCCCAGGAAGTTTCTAACCATACAGTTATCAATGTTCTGGCACTTTCCAGGTCACCCCAAGTTTCTTCTTGTGTCTCATCTTCACAAGTTTGGGGGTGGATTTTTCTCATTTTAATTAATTAATTAATTAGGATTTTTCTCATTTTAGAGGGGAGGAAGGCAAGGCCCAGCAGATCACATTCTAAGCAGTGTCACTTGAGCTCCAAAACCATGTATTGTTTAAAGCTCATGTGACTAAGGTACCCTGGCCATCTGGGTCCAGGTGCGCACTGGGCATCAGAGCCCCCCAGGGGGCTGCCAGCTTGTTCTCTTCCACACAGGCTCTCCTCAAGCTGAGGCCACTGGCCCCCGCAGCTCCAGGCTCGGAGCTGATCTGGTCAGTAGCCCCAGGAGAAAGGACCTGAGTCTTCTTCATTCTTTAAGAGATAGTATTGAGAGTATTGTTGTACCTACTGCCCAGATTAGTCACAGCTTTATATTCTGTCCTGAGCTGATGCTTAAAAAAAATGTTTCTTTAAAGAAAAAAATAGAGGAAATGGATAAATTTCCATTATCTGGTACATCCAGACGATAATGGACTATTATTCAGCACTAAAAAGAAATGAACTATCAAACCATGAAAGGACATGGGAGAAACCTCAACACATATTAAGTGAAAGAAGCCAGTCTGAAAAGGCTACGGACTGTAGTAAGTCCAACTCTATGGCATTCTGGAAAGCGGAAAACTATGGAAGCAGTAAAAAGACCTGTGGCTGCAGGGGTTGGAAGGAGGGGAGGAGGAGTGGGTGGGACACAGCATTTTGAGTGAAGAGACCCCACAGGAGATCACACCACAACGGTGGACATGTGTCTTCAGACATCTGTCCAAACCCACGGAACGCACACCCCCGAGACTGAGCCTGAAGGGAAACCACGGACTCTGGGTGGTGACCGTGTTTCCATGTAGGTTCATCCATTGTAATGAAGGTACAGCTCTCGTGCCGACGTGGATGGTGGAAAAGGCTGAGGGGGGCACCAGTGGGGAATCTCTGCACCTTCTCAATTTTACTGTGCACCTAAAACTGCTCTAAAAGAGCAAAGTCTTTTAAAAACACATGAAAATACAGGAATCTTTTTTTTTTCTAAAGATTTTATTTATTTGACACAGAGATAGATCACAAGTAGGTAGAGAGGCAGGCAGAGAGAGAGGAGGAAGCAGGCTCCCCGCTGAGCAGAGAGCCTGATTCGGGGCTCAATCCCAGGATCCTGAGATCATGACCTGAGCCGAAGGCAGAGGCTCAACCCACTGAGCCACCCAGGCGCCCTACAGGAATCTTCGAAAGAATGATGACACCCAAGTCTCCATGATGCCCCGCTGGATTATTTTCTAATTCAGCCATAACCAAGTACCACAGACTAAGTGGCTTAAACAAGAGAAGTTTATTACCACGCAGTTCCGGAGGCTAGAAGTCTGAGATCCAGGAAGGTATCAGCAGTGCCTTCTCAGGCTGAGAGGGGGAATCTGTTCCCTGCTCCTCCCCCAGCTCTGGTGGTTGGCTGGCAGTCTTCGGTGTTCTAGAAGCATCACCCCATTATCTGCCTTCACGTTCATGTGCCATTCTCTCTGCATGTGCGTGGTTGGGTTTTCAGATACACTCTTTTTTTTTTTTTTTTTAAAGATTATTTATTTATTTACTTGAGAGAGAGAGAGAGAGAGAGAGAGAGAGAGAGAGAGAGAACACAAGCAGAGGGAGTGGGAGAGGGAGAAGCAGGCTTCCGCCGAGCAGGGAGCCTAAAGCCGGGCTCGATCCCAGGACCCTGAGATCATGACCTGAGCTGAAGGCAGACGCTTAACGACTCAGCCATCCAGGTGCCCCGAGATACACTCTTTTTATAAGGATATCAGTCATACTGGACTGGGACCTACGCCAGTGAGCTTGTTTTTAACTTAATGACCTCTGTAGAGACCCTGTCTGTGAACACGATCATGTTCTGAGGTACGAGGGATTAGGACCACAACATATTTTGGGGGAAGGTGGGGGGACAAATGTAACCCATAACACCCCCTGAAGTCACAGCCTTGCCCCGACATGTGGTGGCTGAGGGCTTCATCACGATGGAACCGCCATGACAATGGCCCAGCCGTGCTGAATTTGTTCCGTCCCCAAGTTCTCGCAGGTAATTTCACAGGCCGGGCTGCAAGTCACACCCAGCCTTCCCTCCAGAGCAGCCTGTCCGTGCACGGCGTGGTTAGACATACTTTCCAGGTGTCACAGGACAATTCAACACATGGCAGGGCAGCCTCACTCAGCAGGTGCAGACCCACCTCCATCTGCGGGTCTCAGGGAGACTTGGGAGCTCCCAGAGCCTTTCTCCTCTTGTTATGTCTCTGAGCCACAGAAGCCATGCCAGACACTGCACGGGGTAATTCCAACGAGGATTCTCTCAAGATCTATTGCCCAAAACACACTTACTGTCTGACACAGCCATTTTTATTCCTCTTAGAGTCCCTTTTTGCCTTGCTGACTCCAAGAAAGCTAATTAATTATTTGAGACACCAACTATTAAATTGACATAGTGATTAATCTGATAATCCTTTCTATGAAATTACCTCTGAAATGCTAACTTTCCATCTTTTGAAACTCACTGTGTAAATTACTCTGAAGATGACACCGTGCCAGCTTTTGGCTCTGTAAATCTTAATGGCAGTTTTTTGCCAAAAGCAATAGAAGCTGTCCTGAATTTATCAGGTCAATCAGGAAAGAGGCAGGCAGGCAGGAAATTGAAGGTGACACGCCGCAAGTGGGGGGTTTGTCTGATGGACTGTTAGGACCTGCTTTTGTCCCTTTGCTCTAGGAGACTGAACGGTGGGAGCCTCGTGAGGCAGAAGGACAGGAACTCCCGGTTGCAGGACAGAAGAGCCTGTGTGGTTCTAAGAGGCGGGTCCCTGCCCACCCTGTCCCCAGGGCCATCCCTTCTCCTCCCAGTGCACCTCCTGAGCATCTCAGCAGTGGTGGAGACCTCCCAGCACAGGACAGAGACAACGCCTGCCCTCCTGTCGCTTCCATTCTAATAAAGGAAGTCGGACAACAAACAAGAGAAACAACAAGTGTGAGGGTGTCGCATTCTGTGGGGAGAGGATGAGGGAGAACAAGTGGGGGTAGCAATATACAATTTTGAACCAAGGGGTCACGGAAGACCGTGTTGCCTCTCTCACCTCACTCACCCCTGCCCTGGCTCTGCCTTATTGAGAGGGTGACTTTTTTTTTTTTAAGATTATTTATTTATTTGACACAGAGAGATCACAGGTAGGCAGAGAGGCAGGCAGAGCGAGGGGGAAGCAGGCTCTCCGCTGAGCAAGGAGCCGGATGAAGGAGTTGATCCAAGGACTCTGGGATCATGACCTGAGCTGAAGGCAGAGGCCCAACCTACTGAGCCACCTAGGCGCCTGAGAGGGTGACATTTGAGTAAAGAATTGCAGGTGTGAGATTGGCCACATGGATACTGGAGAAAGAGACTTCCAGGGCACAGCCAGTGCCACAGACCTGATGTGGGAGCCTGCCCGGTCAAGGACCAGCAAAGGGGAGCTGGAATAGAATGAGCAAAGAGGCAGTGGTGGCAGCTAAAGAAGAGCTACAGAAGTTTGGAATCTATAGGCCATGGAAAGAGCTGAGTAAACCTGTCACTTCTGGGTGTTTTGGAAGGGAAAAGCACATCTGTCCAGTCCGTCTTCCGCGGGTGTTCCCTCCCACCCCTGGGTCCTGTCCTGAAGGTGTCTCCCACGCAGACCACAGCATCTGAGGGCTTGTGCTAAGAGAAGGGTGTGGGCTGTACAACGTGTGGGTGAGCACTTACTGGGCCTGTAGCCCCACTGACAGGATTCTCTGTATGTCTGCAGGGGGAAACCAAGGCACCGCCCTCCATTTTCTCAAAAATCATTGCTGTTGCTGCTGCTTCTCTGAGCTGGAGCCATCCAGGTTCTTTCTGTTTTGTGGGAACAGGAAGCTTACCACCTCTCACCTCCCTCTGTCCCGGATTTTCTCCCATCCCTGCCTGGGCGGGTGAGAGGCCCCCCACAAGCCTTCAGGCCAATTCCTGAGGTAGAACAAGTTTCTCGAATCTAATATGAAGCCTAGAAAACAGAAGAGGTTTCTGATGCCCACAGGTTGTTCCTGAGAGACGTCCTCAGTGCGAGGGAGAGTTGTAGTCAGCAGCAGGACAGTGACGTGGTGAAAATGGACAGCCCTTGTCCTCTGGAGGGGTGAGAGGGGCACCCCTGGAACCACCATGCCCATAATCCCATGAAGCTATCCCATCACACGCCTCCCACGAGTCTGAGGGAGGTTCAGGGACAGCCTGGGAGGTCTCTCAGGGGAGCACCGATGGGGCAGTAGTGCCCCCCACCCCCAACTCTGCAGCTGGAGAACAGTGGGCTTCTCTGTTCCAGACAAAACTTGTCTTTGGCCTTGAGGCTCTGGGTGCAACCTCTGTGGCTGCCCTTTGGCTGACTGGCCTGCCCCATGGAAGGATTTTCTGGAAAGGGACAGCCAGGTGTGCATCTGGGGAGGCTCTGAGATCTCTGCCATTTCTGTTTTGTGCTCCCTGGGTGTGAGGATTGAGCCACTGATGGACAGCTGTTGCAATAGTGTGCGTGGCTGCTTTTTTGGTGTGTCCCCTATACTTCTGTTCCGCTGCCACTGCACACTGATGGCGCCTGACTTCTCTCAAACCCTCCTCCTTTTCAGTCAGGCCCTCACCGTGTTCCAGAACAATCCCCCACCGTGTGCATGGTAAAGGGGCCCATCTCCCCGTTGCTTTTCTAGTGAGCCTTTTCTTCCCTTGAAGCACATCCCAGAGAGCCATATCGACTGCCCTCTGGGTTGCCATGGAAACAGAGCATTCTTCCCTCTTCTGTTTACCTTGGTCAGGGACTGCGGCAAAAACCAGCCAGTCGCTGAAGGAGAGGGAGGTTGCGGGTGGGGGAGAGGGAGGAGGGAAAGGCAGCCGCTCTAAACCAGATCATTCTGGTTCGGAGCGGTTCCCGCTTCACTCCCGAGAGGCTTTCGAACTAGGCGTGCGCTGCTGATGCAGGGTCTGGGCCCTCCGAAGAGGGGGAGGGTCTGGAGGCTACTGGGCAGTTCCCCCCGCGCCCTGCCCCAGGTTCCACCTGCGCCTGCTCTGCTCTCCTTTCCCAGCTGCCTCCCTGCCGGTGCGGGCTGTTAGCACAGCCTTTCTCCTACCGCCTGGGCTCGCTGGGCCTCTGCTCACTACCCAAGGGCGCCGGCCCAGGGGGAGCAGTGACTGGGAGCTGAGATCCAGCCCTGCTCTGTGTCCTGGCCCAAAGCACCCTCACCCTGCTCGGACCCTTGCCAGGTCCTCCTAGCAGAGGGCCCTGCTTCCTCCTGCACCTTCCCGCCGCAGCCTGAGAGACCACTTCGTCCTGTCTCTGGCTTCCAGCTTCCAGTTGTTCTTAGGATAAAAACCGGACTCTGTGTCGACTCTTTATCATCCGCCCCGCCTGCCTCCCCTTCCATGCCTCTTCCCCTGGGTCCCCGTCCTGCGGCCACCAGGCTTCTTCCCCTTCCGGAAGACTCCAGGAGCTGGGTTTGGGCTCCGTCTGGAATTCCCGGTCCCGGTGTAGTGACACTGTCCCTCGCGCACTTTCCAGCTCCTGGTGCGTGTTCACTGCGGCCTCGGAGAGGCTCTCCCTAACTTTTCTGTGTCCAGCAGCTCGGAATCACTCCCTCAGCCTCGCTAGCGGCCTTTCCTGGGACCGTCTCCCTGCTCCCCACGGCCCTCGGAAGCTGCGTGCAGCCAGGCGTGCTCTCCGCCGCCGCGCCGGCTCCCCGCAGGCCGCGGGCGCCTACTAGGTGCTCAGTTAGTCGGGGGTGCGAGCGGGCGCGCGCCGGCCCGGGCCCCGGCCTTCGCCCCCGCGCGCTCCCTTCTTTGGGCCGGGGGCCGGGCGCCCCCTTCCTGCCGAGGTCCGCCGCCGCCCGCCAAGGGTAGGCCGAGAAGGCGGGGCTCAGGGCGGTTGGCGTCGCGGGGTCGCAGGCACGAGGCTGTTCCAGCCGGAGCCTGGCTTGCGGAGGGGAGGCGGCGGGGGGCGCTCCCGCACGGCTCGCCCCGCCAGCCGGGGGCTCCACGGCCCCCAGGGTGGCCGCTCTGCGGCGGGCGATTGCAGGCAGGGCCAGCCTCCGGTGGGCTTCGCGGAGGTGGGTAACTCCGCCGGCGCGGGAGTCTGCCCGCCAGGCTCACCCTGCAGTCCCGGCGTGCGGAGGAGGGAGGCGCGTGAGAACGCGCGGTGGAGCCCGCGGGGAGCCCGACGCTGGGCTCTGAGGTTAGGGGGTGGGGGATGCAGGGCGCCCCGCAGGTACAGGCCGCTCTGAGCGACCTCCAAGTTGCCGTTCTTAGGGATCCCATGGTTGTGAGCGGGAGGTCGTCGTCCTTTCCAGGGGAGCTAGGGGCAGGTGCCAGCACTGACCCATCGTGGGATCCCGGCTGTCCCAGGACACACTCCACCCTTGTCCTCTGGCGTGAGGCTCAGGGAGGAACCAAGACCCTGGAGGTCTGCACGAATTCCTGTGCAGTCGCCAGAGCACGGAAGTTTGTTCACGTCCGCTGGAGGAGATGTTTTCGACATTGTTGGCAGTCACAGGGAGGGCCACCTCAGCCAGGCAGCCAGGATGAACTGAACAGTCTGTCCTCTCTGAGGCGACACAGAGAGAACCTTAGCTGCTTTATCTTCCTTTCGCAGCTGCCACTTGGGCTAGGGCTGTACAGCTCGCGGCCTGCGGTGGGCTCTGAAATAGTAAGTGGCCAGAGGTCCCACCTGTCCCTGTCCTTCTGTCCTCCATAGCCCAGGTTACTGCCCTGCCCGCATGTGCTGTGCTGCTGCCTTCCTTCCTACCAGAGCTGCCCAGGCCGTCCTGGAGGCTGGCTGCAGGGCAGGAGCTCACACACACTCAGATACTTGAGAAAGCATCTCACTGCTCCCCTGGAGACTTTGGGGCCAGACCCCGAGGCCTGTGCAGGACGGCGGATTTGCCGGCTCTGCTCTGTACCGCTCAGAAGCCCTCCATCTCCTCTCACGTCACTGTGGAATATAGGAAAGAAAAAGCCTCCAAAGTGATGCTCTTGCTTGATTCTATGAATGGACAGCATGGGAGGAAGGGACTTTGGGCAACAGAACAAAACCGTGTCTAAACCTTGAGAGAGTGTTTTGTTTTTAAATTCTCTCCCTCCCCTGCCTTTTTTCCTCCTACTAGCTCCCAAGATTGGTTTTTTTTTTTTTTTTTTTTAAAGATTTTATTTATTTACTTGACAGAGAGAAATTACAAGTACACTGAGAGGCAGGCAGAGAGAGAGAGAAGGAAGCAGGCTCCCTGCCGAGCAGAGAGCCCGATGTGGGACTCGATCCCAGGACCCCGAGATCATGACCTGAGCCGAAGGCAGCGGCTTAACCCACTGAGCCACCCAGGCGCCCCCCAAGATTGGCTTTTAAATCAAAGATTTCCAAATACTAGTCAAGTTATGACTTAATCAATAAAGAACTTAAAAACACTAATACTCCTGAGGCACCTGGCTGGCTCAGTCCATTAAACACCTGACTTTTGATTGGCTTAGGTCAAAATCTCAGGGTCATGAGATCAAGCCCTGTGGAGCCTGCTTGAGATTCTCTCTCTCTTTACCCGCCTCCCCCTCATGTACAGCTGCACTCACTCTTTAAAAACAAAAACAAAATTAATACTCCAGAATCACAGTATCCTGAAGAAGGCCTCAATCCAAAGAGCTGTGAAGGGTTGGGCTTTATAAAGGAGAAAAAAGGGGAAAAATGAACAAAAACCCATGAACATACTTAAAAATCCAGCAGTCCCTGCTTTGGCCCGTCACACCTCCCAGGCCATCTTGCTCCTGTTAGCTCTATGGGCTGTTTTTCGTTTTGTTTTTGATACCTTCCTTTATGCCTCTACTTAATACTTTTCTGGTTATTGCTTAATTTGAGACATTCTATGTATTACGTTCCTGCTATGGAAGATGAGGCTTTAGCTCACTTATATCACCACCCAGCACCGCCCCCCCCCCCCCGCATCCTCTTTGTTTCTTTACTGGTTAACTTTGTAACTCTGAGTAAATACTTCATTTCTTATGACAGCAGCTAGAGAGCAGTAGCAGTAAACACCCAGCCGTGCTTCCTATGTGCTAGGCATTCTTCAAAGCACTTCACATGTGAGTTAAGCCACACAGTAATACTGACTGAGCCAGAGCTAATAAGCTTCGGTCCCCCAACTCTCCAGATCACCTCCTTCCAGAGCTGTGCTGTGGTAGCCACTAGCCATGTGTGACTGTTCACATTTTAGTTGAAATTAAATAGAATTAAAAATTTAGTTCTTCACACGAAACACATGGAAACTGATGTTCTCTCCCCTCAAGCAATTACTGCAGATTAACCATATGAGAACTGTTCAGTTATAATGGCTTAGTGACAGCATTTTGACGAACTCAAATTTTAGCCACATGGAACTGGAAGAAGAAAACCCCCAAACCAACGAAGCCACTGAAACCTCATCCCACCCCACCCAAGCTGGGGCTCAACTAAGAACCGAATCAGATACGAACAAGAGTCCATTTCAAAGCTCTGGCTGGTCAGAAGTCAAAAAGGTATAGGGTCCATTTCTTACTCCTGGTAGGTCTCAGGGGAGTAGACCTCAGAAGAGGTAGGAGAAAGAAAGCAAGGGAAACAAGACTGCTCCGCCGAGTAAGTGTATCAACTGCACCTTACACATTAAGGGGTAGAAATTACGTGTTTTCCTCTTGTTGGCTTATATTGTGTTATCTAAGATTATTAGTCCCCAGAGGGTATATTTAATCCAATCGTTTGTCGATGGAAACACTGAAAGCTAAGAGGCATGTGTGCGGTTCTGGATGGGAGACCTTACAAGTGACCAGACTGGGAGTGTCCACACCGATGCCAGACTTCAGAGTTCGCAAAAAAGCACTGCTGGGAGAGGGATCCTAGCTGATGGCGAAGCGACACAAAGCCGAGGTTTTGGATAAAGAAGCATCTGGAAGACCAAGGCCAGAGCTGGGAACTGTGGTTTCATCCCTAAGGGACTCCTGCGAAGGGCTCAGCTCCTCCTGGGTCTCTTCTCTTGAATCGTAAACAGTTGTGACTCCTTATGTAAAGATTCACATTTTCCCTTTGAATTTCCTTATTGCTCCTCCAGCTCTTCAGAATGTCTTGACACATCCACACAAACTCGGCTAGTGTAGTTCGGGGGGTACGCAGGGTAGGACAGGGAAAGGAAAAGGGAGCGTGCCCTGCCCCCATGGTCACTCACTCTTCTGCTCATGTCCTGAGGGGAACAGCGTTCTGTTGAGGGGGCGGCTGTGTGTCCACGAGTTCCAGACAGTGAGCAGAGGGAAGGAGCCACAGCAGGCAGCGGTGGAAGGCAGATGACTCACAGATATGACAAAGAAAAGTGGGCCCTGCTGGGTCGGGAAAGGAGCGGCGGAGGTGGGTGGACCGAGGCTTCCGTCCCAGCGGTGAGCTCACATACACACAAATGACCGTCAATCAAGGTAGCCTTGCGCCAAATCGATTTGGATAAGATTTATTGATCAGATCGTTTTTAGAAAACCAACAGCAAAACACTGACAAGGTACATAAATACAGATCGGACATTTTAGGGTAAATTCACTATTTTTCCTACTTGCCTGTAGGAAACCAGGTAAGGTGGAGAAGCTGTCCTGATCATACGGCATGCACACCAGACTGCAAAAGGACTTCCACACTATTGAACAGGACTGTGGCAAATAGCTTGAAAAGTAAGGCAAGCATCGTGTGTGGCCTAAGCGCACCCTGTACGGAGAGCCAAGCCCAGGCCTGCCCTCAGAGACTGCGAGACAGGTTTCCCTTTCTTGCCTAGGTTCTTCTAGTCAAATGCTCATCGGCAGGTGCCTTTACAGGGAGATGCCTGGCGCTGTCCCTGCTCAGACTCTGTGTACAAGGAAGTGGCTCTGGAGAAAGTCAGTGTGTTTCTGATGCCTCCTTTGTATTCTAAATGTGCAACTAGTAAAACAGCAATTACTACACCTTGGTGAACCTGCCTCTGACTCACCCTGTACACTGACTGAGCAGGGCCTTTAAAAAAACTTCTAGCAAGTGAAAAAAAAAAAGATAAAATCATGAATATTAGACTAAAAAGATGGTACCACTTTTGAAGCACACCTCAGAACTTCTTTTTGTAACCCCAGGTAAAAGAAGAGGTCACTTTCTGGCAAATCCAGCGACCTCGGAAGGGAAACGCCATCGCCGGCACGATCCACACGACACACCTGGAGAGTATGGAGCTCTGCCGAGCCCGCCTCAGGCGCTGCCAACGCTCCAGGGGCCCCGAGGAATCTGGGGAACCAAAGCACTTGAAGCTAACAGAGACCAGTCTGGGGAGCTCATGACCACAGGACCATAAACCCTCATCCGTCCTGGAGCTCAATGCCAGAACAATGAAGAGAAGGAAAATGGCTTTTTGTGCTACATCAGAGTGCTGGCAGCTAGACAAATGAATGACGGTGCCACTTTCTAAACATCTGTAAGACCACATAAAAACAAACTGCTTTTACAGAATGAAGACCAACACAGACTTCCAGGATAATTCAACCTTTCCTACATGCCAAGCTATATGGCTGGAAAGGGTATTTCCAAAGGGAAAATACGGCTCCTGCAAGAACAGAGGAAATGCAAATATTTGTCAAGAGCCAAAGAAATGTGTTCAAATGATGGGATTTTCTCTGCTTCACACACAGTAGCTGCTTCTTCCCGTAGGCGCAGAGAGCTCTTTGGTGGTTAGAGGAGAGACAGCCTAGAACTCAGGGTAGGAACACTACGCTGAAGCAGAGGAGTGAAGAGTTAACATCTCAACTCAGGATTACCACCCGTGGGTCCTAATTTCAGCGTTCAACAGCTGTCATCAAATTGACAATTACGGCTAATAGGGCTGCTTATATGCTTGCTGGTTTCTAGCCCTCCGTGATTCTTCTTTTTCATTTCTAACTACTTATTAGCCCCACTCCACTAAAAAGGAGGTGCTTATGGGAGAGAGCTAGGGAGGAAGAATATAAATGAATCAATTGTTTGATAGAAAAGTTGAAACACTGATTAATTATGAATTTCAATTATCTGTGCTTTACCCTAGCTACCCTGGGTAACCAAAGGTCACTGTTAATAAACCTTTTGCTTAGAAAAGTTAATGTTTATTATTATACATTTAAATCTAGCTATGTAATGGAAATGAATAATTTAGAGCAAATTTTTACACCAAGTCACTAGGGCCCTGAAAAAAAAATTCTGCCAGTGGAAAGGATTTCAGTTTGGCCCCTGAAGAACAGTTAAAATTTCCATCTACTCTATATTGGCTTATAGATTTTCCAGAATGTGGAAAATACTTTATTAAATGAAGAAAGCATTATTGTCTTCATTTAATCACGTATTATGTTCACAGATAAATTAGTATATACATGGGAGAACTGATAGTATTAAATATTAGGCTTTAATTCTCCATTTAGGAAATTCCTTACAGGTAGACTTCTCTTTTTGTGGGCAAAGAAATGTAGGAAGATACGCACACATGAGATAGTACAAAGATGACTGGGGAAAAGTCTCAACTCTAACAAGCCCAAGGAATAAAAAGTCTTTAAGAGTTGGAGTGAGAAAACACAGACTTGAAGATCCAGACTGACCAAGAGTTGGTTTATGCTAGCTTGATCACATCTCACATTCTTGATATAAGCTGACTCTAAAACAATGAGCTGGCTTCCCAAAGCAGATTAAAAAAGAAAAAAAAGTAGTCTACCTGCTTTATAGTTACACCCTATATATAATCTGTATATATTCATATGTGTTTCTATATATTGCACTTCAATTTACAGGACTGCAGTAAGATGGCAGGGAGTGCCTCAAAGAGGCAGAGAAGCAGCAGGCATAAACTTTCCTAAACCAAGGAACAGTGTCAGGAATTCAGGGCGCTGGTTACAGGTATACTAAATGGCTGGGGAACCCCTATATAAAATTCTAGTCATGTACACTTAAGTCATCATACACACAGTCTCATTTGGCATCCAGAACATGTGCATATGTGCGGTTCTATAGCACTCTGAGCTGGTCACACCCACATCCTTTTCACTAGTATTATATTAAAAGAAGACACTTTAGAACAAGGATATGTACTTTTATAAAAACATCACATACAAGGTCTTGGATGTCAGGCCTCCAAAAGTCTACCTCAAAGAAGACTGCCCTCAGAAGGCTTAAATCCTTTTTTGCCAGCAAGTGTGGATTGAACTAGACTCTCTTTCTAGCTCTCCAGTGTAGCAAAGCTAGAGATCTGCTTATTTCCCAAGGAGCATGGGAAGATAAGAACAGAGGCTGAGCATTCAGGCTTTGGTCCCTATATAAATCCATGACAAAAATCCTTTTACCACCCTAGACAGCACAGCTTATTGAACTGGATATATTCCACCAAATATCCAGAGACCAGGCTGGAGTAATGCAGCAAAGCCTTGTCTTGAACTCATGGCGCTGCTCAAACTGACTTGCTCTGGAGAGAGCTCCTCACTGGAGTAAGCTAAGCAGTGGGTGGTAAGAGGCTAAATGTCAAACAGACTTGGTCATGGCAAGATTGGGGGAGGGGGGTACCTCTAGAGGAGTTGCTCCTTCTCCTCTTCTGGCCCTTACCCCTCAGTCCCCCCAAAAGGACCCAAACTCACAGGGGAGTGGTATTCTAAGACCTTGCAGACTATGGGCACCATGAACTCAACCCAACATGGGTGGGATGTTCTAATAAGGCATGGAAGTTAAAAGTCCAAGTCTAGAGACCACAGTTTTCTCTTCCCTGGAACTCAACAATGGATGGTAACTTTAGCCACAACTCAAAAGTGATTTTAAATCCACACATGAGCTAAAGAGATCCCTTCTGGGATGAAGGAAAAAAGAAGAGTAACTTTAAAAGCTAAGTGGAAAAGAGGCACTTAAAGGAAAAAAATATGTCCCAAATCTCCCATCTGAGCCTCCTGTTGTGAGGTGACCGATGGGATGATCAGCACGTGCCTTCTCGTATGCCTGCAGCACCTGGCGAACACCTGAGGACTTCCAAATGCTCACATCTCAGTGACTTGCTCAAATATCTAGCAGCCTGATGGCAAAGAAGTGAAAATTTAGGTCACTCCTTTCTTAGAGTTAAAATACAAAACGAAACAAACAAAAAAAACCCCAGAACTAAAACTTCACACCAAAAATAATGATCCTCAGTTTCATTCCTTCCTCATGCTAGTTTTTAAAATGATACTTAGTTCATCGGGAAGGATGACTTATGGCTTCCCCCACCTCATCAAGACCTTTTATCCAATGACTAGACAATTACTCACAGCACCATGCACATTAAATGCAGACAAAAAGGGGAGACAGTAAACTAAGGGAAAAATCAAGAACCAGTTGGCTTTCCAGAGATAAAACCTGTTGCCTGAGAAAATGGCAGGTGTGTGGCCCAGTGTCAGAAAAGAAACATCTGTGAAAAGGGAGTGGCCAATATGACCGTTGGGCCTCACAGTCTGGCGCCGAGGCCCTCCCTGCCCTGCTCTTCTCTGGCCTCTTACAAGCTTCTTTATGTCCCATGGCATTTACGCCACACATTTAGGGTCTACAAGTCCCCCCATGAAGAAGTCAAAGAGATACTTGAACCCAGGAATAAGCACAGGAGAATTTTGAAACTGCCCACAATGAAGAACTTTGACCACCATAAACTCCTTGATTCAAAACGTTCTAGGTGCCATAATTTCTAAGAGCCACAATAAAACACACAACTACAACACACACATAAGCCTTGTGACGAGCCAAACCTAACCATTGCTGGCACCGTAAGGATGAGAAAAGAAATCACTAATCAAGAGTTGCTGAACTGCTTGACGTTCCTCCAAAGTCAAAGGATGGGTTTGGGTATCTCTGCAGCAAGACGTCAACCAGTGCAGCCACCAGACCCAGCTACTCAATTAGCAGCATCTTGGAAAACAGTAAGTTAAACATCTAGGTTTGCATATAACCCGCACGATTCTCAAGGTTAGCCTTCTTGTTCTATCCTGAAACTTCTCATTGTTGTGGCTAGACTTAAATATTTTAAAAAAAATTTTTTTTTTTGTCAATGATGCTTCTTTAATTTGTAGAGCACTGGCTAACATGGTCATAGTTTCAGAGTTCCTTTAAAAAATTATCCTATCTTGATTCACAACATTATTAAGGTACCTTCAGACTTTCCCTCAACTCCATCAAGGAAGAGGGAGTATGTGAATGTGTGTGTGTGTGTGTGTGTGTGTGTGTGTGTGTGTTGGGGCAGGAGGGAGAGAAGCAAAGAAAGAAGCACAAGGGAAAGTGAGATTTCCATAAACTTAAAACCAATTTACAGAAAGGCATCTGATGTATTTTCTGAATAAGGCCTTGATCAGGGTAACCAATCCTCTTTGTAGCACATTCTACACTGCCCATAAATAAAGGAGTCTCTTTAAATTAACATTTCCAGTATCAATGAACAGTCCAGAAATCCTCATTTCAAGCGCTCGATGAGTCCCTGTGTGAGTCCAAGGTGCAGAAGCTGTGTTCGGGAGAGGTTTGCTAGGTTAGGGAAGGCCGCAAGCAGCTTCTCCCATGCCAGTTCCAGCAGGCTAGGTACCACCAGCCAGATCTTAAACAATGACCCAGTCCGTTTGTTTTCATGGATGTTCACCACTCCTCCATGAATGTACATGCAACCAGCCTGTGAACAAACGGCAGTCAAAAAGGGATAAATTCAAATGGGAAAGAAACAGATACTGAGGCTGAAGAGTCAGCAAAAAATTGCCCACTAGGCCAAAGTGAGATGAGGTGAAGCAAAAAAGAATTTCTCACAGATCCCAACATAGAGATCAAGAAGGGTTTAAATAATGACTGAGTTACTAGGAGAAAACTGTAGCTTTTTTCTTTTTCTTTCCCTTTTTTTTGCCTTCAGCAAACATTAAACTAACATTATATGAAGTATTCACAGTGCCAAATACTGGGAATACAAAGATGAAAATAAAGGCCCTTGCCTTCGTGAAACTAATGGGATCTTTAACAACAGGCTTCGTGGGGATAGAGCTATTCTGCCCTCCCAAAAGACAGCTTTTCTGTCCCTACCAGGGCCTGAATGCCACACACAGCCTTCCTTTCACATTTCTGCTGCTTTTAAGCTGTGTATATGGTTTCTCTCCCCTTTTCTCAGAGGGAGAGCTAGCTTTGTCTTGAAGAGAGTTGTAGAAACCCATTCTTAACTCAAGATTGCTAACTGCAGAATCTTTTTCTTTGCTAACTTTGCTGAAAAGATTTCCTTATCACCTGCAACTATGTAAGGAAGGTTACGAAAACAAAAACTTACCGGTGTAACAGCTGCACAGTGAAAATAAACTGGCTCGGGCATGGTAGCCGGGAGCTTCACCCACTGAAAAGTCTGCAGATTCAACTTCCAGATATCTCCCAGGATCACTTCTCCGTTATAGCCCCCACAAATAAACACATCTATCAAGAAAAGAGAGACCCCAGATCACACAAAAGAAAAGAGACACGACAACAGCATGTTTTGTAGTAGATCACCGGGCGAGCTGACAGGGGACCAGTTCTGGGCATCTCCTCCAGCACAGATGACTGTGGCTGGGAGACCCTCTCCGGCTGCTGTCATGTCCCTCAGTAAAGTACGGACACTGTGCCGGGATCTTTGCTAGGACAAGGGATGCAAGTCTCTAAGCAGGCTTCATGTCTGGGTCCTCAAATCCAAATACCTATAGGTGCCAGGCACAGGAAGTGAATGGACAAGAAGGTCCAGGGAAAATAAGCCAACAGGAGTGCACACACTCTAAAGGGGGTGATGGTGATGCAGCGCCAGTTGACCGACACCTTGTGGAACTTAAGGCCCACAACAGCCAGATCTTCTGATTTTTCCACAGAAGCTTGAAATCTGGATTTTTTTTTTCCTAAGGGAAACATTTTGATTTTTAAGTGTTATCCACTAATCCAAAAAAACTTAAGACACACACGAGCCAGACAAAACATAATTGCAGGCCACCAGTTTGCAAATTCTTCTTTCAAATAATGTTCTAGAAAGGATGGATATTTGTCTGCCCATAAAGACAAACGTCCTCTATGCAGACATTTAACCTGAGGAGAAACATTCACTGCAATGTTCAGTTCAGGGGCATAAAAGTGGTTCTTCCAAGCTTTCTTTAGCCAAAGGAGGACAGTGTGAAGCCCCATTTGATCTACACAGTTCTTTCAACCTTCCCCAAAATCAAAGGTTCTTCATCATTGTTGATGTTTTATGTTTGTAAAGTTAGATAGTTATAACTGGTCATCTTGTAACATTCAAATGAAATGCCCCAAACTAAGACTGAATTCCACTGGTACGGTATCCGGCCTCAATGGATCAAATGATGAGATGTCTTCATTCAGGTCTAGATCAAGCTCAAGCCAATACTTAATTAAACCATAAAACACACTGGAAACTTCTTTGGCTAAGATTCAAGAAAAGTTTAGGGCCAAGGCAAAGTATAGCTTTGCTTCCTCGAGAGGCAAAGCTGAACAACGCCACGATCTACACATCTTATCCAGAAAGCAGAAGCATCATAAAAAGCAGCTTTGTACTGGAGATGGCAGCATAATCCTAGTTAAATCCCAACTAAACTGCTGAAAGGATATGGGCTCTCAAACTCACTTATACACACCTTCCCCCCAGGAAAAATGGAAGGGGGTGTACCAAACCATAAAATAAGCTGTAAATTAGAAGACAGGAGGGTTGTCCAAAGAGGAGTCATTTATCACACTCGGACGAGGTAGGCACAGCTGCTTTGGGAAGCCATACAATGCCTCTGTTGTAATACAGCCAAAGAATGAGCTAAGAGTCCTATTTGGCATCAGACAGAGCACAGAATAAACTTTATGAAATACCACTCTGAAGGAGTTACTGTAATTTTAATACTATGTCCACCGAGGTCTCAATTATATGTCAAGATTATCAGTATTACCCACCATAACCACAGACAGCTTTGGGGTGGGGTGCTGAAAGGTCAGCCCGTATAAGACAAGCTTATTTATTGCCAGTCTTTGAGTTCTCTCGTAACTGAGGGAACCCAGACACCCCACTCATGTACCTGATGAAAACCACTAAAAGAAGCATAACTTTATGGATTTCCCTTGAGTTTAAGCTATAAGAAACAGACTCTTCTCAAAATTGTGCCCTTTATATACACATAAAGACATTCTCAGCACGTACAATTATAAAACGGAACTAGAATGTTCTTTAGAAACCTTACCATTTTTTATTTGGACACAACTGTGACATCTTCGGGCTGCAGGAAATCCTGCCAAACACATAATAAACACAGAAATTCCATTATTCACAGAAAAACTAAGACTAACGCTGATGTGCCATGGCGAAAGACACACTAGGAATAACTCTTAGACACTTAAAACAAGCCCATTGTTGCATTAAGCAAACACTGACTAGTCCTTCCAATCCTTCCTTATTTCACACTAAAAAAAAGCCATCCAAGTCTCGCTGTAAC
The DNA here is from genome assembly GCF_030435805.1 of Mustela lutreola. NCBI lineage: Eukaryota > Metazoa > Chordata > Mammalia > Carnivora > Mustelidae > Mustela > Mustela lutreola. Next base: position 180,531,009 of record NC_081293.1, on the reverse strand, counting down.
CGTACAGCATTCAGGAGCCAGGGGAACAAAATGGGATGGTAGGGGAAGGAGTTACTAGTGGCTTTTCCAAGTCCTTTTACCCACAAAAAGATGGGTGGATCTTGATTCAAGTGTCTGCTTCCTAACCCACCCACATTTCCCTGCTTCCACAGAATGTAACAATCCCCATTAAAAGTCTCTGCACAATTACAGAGGAAGAATAATAACTGGACCAGCATAACGTATTTTACTTGTCATATAACTCAATAAGAGTACTTTCCCCCCTTCGAAACAAGTAAAAATTAAAATATATTTATTAAAGATAAGTGAATCAATATTTTAAATTTACCTATTTTTTCATGGGGTTTTGTGGCAATTTCCTCCCATGCGTTCGTTTCAAGGTTGTATGCATGGATCTTGGGGAGAAAAAAGAAAGAAAGAAGAATCACACACGTAATTTTAGCTAGCCTGAAAACCGGATTTTTTAATAACAGCCTAAACAAACACGTATTCTTAGTTGGAAAGTCTTCATTTCTTTTGCCTTTCTCCAATCTTCCCTAATTCTAAAAGAAGGCAAAACATTAAATGATACAGTTGAAAGTTAAACAGATACAGGATTCCATTTTTTTTTTAATCACAGAAAAAAAGAGAAAACAGTTGGAATTCTGCAACTGTCACATTTTTTACAACAAACATTTACCATTTTTATACCAGAAAGTAAGTGTTGATAAGAAAATACGATAATGCAGTTTTAACAAAACTTGAAAAAGACCAATAAAGTGCCAAAACAGCCCAGGGGCTCTGTAGCCTAATCTAGATTCCTCCTGGGAGATGTTAATTTAGCAACACCACAGGAGTGGATGAATAAAAACCCATCAGAGTGCAGCTTCCTACAGATGCACAGTCCTAGACCTGCAAAGTTCTTTCTAAATACACAGCACTGACGATGACAAAGCTGTGACATCCTGAGCATCATGGTTCCAGTTCTCATTAGTTTCTCCATACAAGCTACTATCTCTTCCTTTTAGTCACTTCCCCCATCCAGCTTATGCCGGGGATAATTTTCATGTTTTTCAGAGTGTGATGGATACAATGGTCAACTGGAAAGCATATCAGGGACAGAGTTTGGCCATATGTTATAAAGAGCATGTAACATAAAACAGGTGTTAAGGGGCACCTGGGTGGCTCAGTGGGTTAAGCCTCTGCCTTCGGCTCAGGTCGTGATCTCAGGGTCCTGGGATCGAGTCCCGCATTGGGCTCTCTGCTTGGCAGGGAGCCTGCGTCCTCCTCTTTCTCTCTGCCTGCCTCTCTGCCTACTTGTGATCTCTCTTTGTCAAATAAATAAATAAAATCTTAAAAAAAAAAAAAAAGGTGTTAAGAAACTGTTCCAAAATTCAAGTATCTATAGTCACAGAATTATCTTACTTAGTATGAAACATGCCTCTCTCTGTCCTTTTCTCTCTCATTATTATTATTTTTAAATATACCTTGTTTAAGGAATAAGCTGTCCAGGAAGTACCACCTCCCAAGATGTAAATCCTCTGCCCATCATGTGCAATTTCATGTCTGTATCTGAAAACATACATGGAATCTGTTTATAATGAAGTGAAAAATGATCTACCTAAGATTTTGCCATAAGGCTTTTGTTGGATAATTATTCATAGTAATAAATTGTTAAAAACAATCTAAGTGTTTAACAATAGTGAATTGGTTAAATGAATTACAGAATAGACATAAAATGGATTAGCATGCAACCAGTAAGAATACAGACAGAGAGGACAGTTAATATATCAAGAACTTCTTTCCATGTCATTAACTGAAAAAAAAAAAAAAATGTAAGAGCAGATAGGCTCTAATCCCATGAAAAATTTATACATACACAAATATGCAGAGAAAATGACTACAGAGATAGATCCAAAATGTTAACCCTGACTATCTCTAGATTTATATTATATTTTTTTCATTTTCTTCATTTTACTTATCTGTATTTTCCAGATTTTCTAAAATCTTTTTGTGATAACTTGTATAAGGAGGGAAATTATTACAGAGTTTGTAAAAAGTGATCTGTCTACATTTCATTAGAAACCCCACAGTATGGACTTTCAAATTAAGATACTTATTTAATAGATACAAAAATATCAGAAAAATTCTGCTACATAGAACTGTGATTATAATGTGAAACACCTACCAGGACTTTTATCCAAGCAGTCTAGCTAGAAGTGAAATCATTTATAATGTGTCCATAAAATGATTCAAGAAGGCAACCATGTGAAAATGCTTTGAAAACTTAATCTATTTCCTCCTTTCCCTGAAGGCCCTGGTGCTGATAAAATAAATTACATCAAAATTATTCCAGCAGCAGCCCACCCCCGAGTCCTCACATGGTAGCTCTGCAAACATCAGCCCACTGCCATCCTACAACAAAAATAAAGCCTTCCTTAGAACCTCTAGGCCGTTTTGTTTAAAGGAAACGAAGAGATAACTGGATTCATCTAAACAAAGTGAATAAAAAACTATTTACTGTCTTTGCTTTTAAACTGGAGAGGAAAAAATTATTTCACAGAAGTATTTCTAATTCTAAGAGGCAAGTCCTGGCAGGAAAGAAAAGTGAAAGGCCTAGGACTGCTCCCAGAAGGTGCCTAGGAGCCACCTGTGAAGACTTCACCTGTGAAGTCTGCATGCTTAACAGGGCACTTGAAATGAAGGTCCTCCCCTCCTCTCATCCACCCATCCAACCACCACGCCCCCCCCAAGTCAATATTCACTGAGTACCACTATGGGAATTGAGTGCCACAGGCTCTCTGGGTATACAGCTGCGAGCAAATGAGCCAAATAATCCCAAAGCGCAAGTTAAGAAGGCAAATCAAAAAGTAACTAGAAAGTGATTGTTTTGTCTGTAATATGGCATTTAATTACATTTGCTACCACTGGTTTCTTCTTCAAAGTGTTACTATCTTCCTAATGCAGGAAAAAATGAGATATAAAAAGAAATACTATGAGAAAAAAATCTATGGTTAAGGGGGAAATATCATTCCTTAACCAGATGACTTTTCTTTAATGCTGAACTGGAATCTACCAGCAGTTGGCTATTTTAACCAGGCTGTAAGAGTCTTCGTCAAACCGTATTAGCAGTATTCAGAAAAAAGTCAAACTTAGCAAGAAAGAATAAATATGCTTTGATCCTAGAACCTCACCTCTCTTCTGGCAGATCACAGGACAGGTTGTTTGGTTTTAGTTGTGTCCACTCTCTTGTATTGAGATCTAGTTTGTGCAGATCTGTGCTGTAAATGTAGCCAGTTGTCCCTCCAAAAACATAAAGGGAGCCATTGATGATCGCCATGGCCTGGAGGGCAAGGAAAGGTGAATACCATTGATTCATTAACGCCTGGTTAAAGAATACAAACGTATTCAATACCCCAAAATGAGACTTCATGAAATTCTCTTCTACTTTTTAACCTTCTAAAATAGCAGACCTTTAAAAGATTATAGATCTGGGGGGAACTGAGGTGGCTCAGTCTGTTGAGCATCTGACTCTTGATTTAGGCTTAGGTCATGTCATGGTCCAGGGATCAAGCTCCATGTCATTGTGCTCCCTGCTCAGTGGGGAGTCTGCTTGTCCTTTTCCCTCTGCTCCTCCCCCAACTTGGGCTCTTTCCCTCTCTCATTCAAATAAATGAATAAAAAATTTAAAAATTTTAATAGATTTTATTTATTTATTTGACAAAGAGAGACACAGTGAGAGAGGGAACACAAGCAGGGGGAGTGGGAGAGGGAGTAAAAGGCTTCCTACTGAGCAGGGAGCCCAATGTGGGGGCTTGATCCCAGGACCCTGGGATCATGCCCTGAGCTGAAGGCAGACACTTAATGACTGAGCCACCCAGATGCCCCTAAAAAATAAAATCTTTTAAAAATATACCTAAAAATAAATAAATAAAAGATTAAAGATTTTTAGAGAACCCAGGGATTATTTTTAGAAGGGTAAAGCTTTGGGGTGCCTCGGTGGTGCAGTTGGTTAAGTGTCCCACTCTTGGTTTTGGCTGAGGTCATGATCTCAGGGTTGTTAGACCAAGCCCTGCATCGGGCTGCTCAGCATGGAGTCTGCTTATGACTCTCTCTCCCTCTTCCTCCACCCCTTCCCCACCACATGCACTCTCTCTCTCTCAATCTAATATATAAATAAACAAATCTTTAAAAAGAAAGAAAAGTTAAGAAAGAAAGGTAAAGCTTTGCTCAACTACAAAGCAGTTCTACCTAGATAGGCAAGAGGACTGGATATCGTTTAGGGATCCTGGCCAACCAAAGAATGTATACATCACAGACATGAACATTTCCACGCAAAGCTGCTTCTCTTTCTAGGCAGTGTTAAGAAAGATGCTCTCAGGAAGAAGAAGCAGATATGAAAATAAGGCACCAGACAGCCACTCTGGAAAACAGCATAGAGGTTCCTCAAAATGTTGAAAACAGAACTGCCCTATGACCCAGCAATTGCACTATTGGGTATTTACCCTAAAGATACAAACATAGTGATCCAAAGGGGCACGTGCACCCGAATGTTTATAGCAGCAATGTCCACAATAGCCAAACTATGGAAAGAACCTCGATGTCCATCAACAGATGAATGGATCAAGAAGATGTGGTATATATACACAATGGAATACTATGCAGCCATCAAAAAAAATGAAATCTTGCCATTTGCAACAACATGGATGGAACTAGAGCGTATCATGCTTAGCGAAATAAGTCAAGCAGAGAAAGACAACTATCATATGATCTCCCTAATATGAGGAAGTGGTGATGCAACATGGGGGCTTAAGTGGGTAGGAGAAGAATCAATGAAACAAGATGGGATTGGGAGGGAGACAAACCATAAGTGACTCTTAATCTCACAAAACAAACTGAGGGTTGCTGGGGGGAGGGGGTTTGGGAGAAGGGGGTGGGATTATGGACATTGGGGAGGGTATGTGCTTTGGTGAGTGCTGTGAAGTGTGTAAACCTGGTGATTCACAGACCTGTACCCCTGGGGATAAAAATATATGATTATAAAAAATTAAAAAAAAAAAAAAAGAAAAGAAAATAAGGCACCAGAACCCCTTAAGTAAAATGTCTAAAGTTGGTAGTCCTAAAAATGTCACATTTTCTACCAGACTCCCGTCAGCATAAATTCCGCTTTTGTTATGGTCATTTCTCAGAGTTTTAATGCCTCCTCCAGTGGAATAGAGCTATCCAGTATGTACCTCTACACATAGCTTAGGAGGTATTTATTATCAGTACTAATGTTGGCCAGTTGAAAAAGAAGCTAAAGATGCTTTTAAGTTTAGCCCATTACTCTCCAAGGGTCGCCGATGTTGGAGGGTTGCTCCCTATCTTTTTGGATAGAACTTTTCAGACCTTTTGAAGCACTGGAATTAACTAGAAACTAATGTCCACATAACCTATGTTTCAGCTCAGACTAGCCTGTATTAAGTCCTTTCCAAGTGCAGATATTATCTACTCTACTACTTAGGTCAGAAAGCTCTCCAAAGAATCATATCATTTTAGAGATGATGACCATATGTAGAGCCCAAACTCATTGGGGGTGGGAGTGGAGGCAGAGTGCATCCTGACCTTTAAAATACTTCTGTAGAGGGGCGCCCAGGTGGCTCAGTCAGTTAAGCAGCTGCCTTTGGATCAGATCATGATCCTAGGGTCCTGGGATCAAATCCCAAATTGTGCTCCCTGCTCAGCAGGGAGTCTGCTTCTCTCTCTGCCCCTCTCCCTGCTCATGCTTTCTCCGTCTCTCTCTCTCTCAAATAAATAAATAAAAATCTTTTAAAAAAAAAATACTTCTGTATAGATCTAGGTCATGATCCCAAATTGGATTAGAAATAAAGAGTGAGGAAAAAAAGGAAAGGAGGTAATAACAACCAGATTTGCAATTATGACTTCACATCAGAACTGAAAAATCAGTGGGTGCCTGGGTGGCTCAGTCAGTTGAACGCTTGATTCTTGATTTCAACTCAGGCCATGATCTCAGGGTCTTGAGATCAAGCCCGGTGTGGTGTTGCATTCAGTGGGGAATCTGCTGGAGGATTCTCTCTCTCCCTCTGCCCTCCCCCCACTCATGTGTGTGCTCTCTCTCTTTCAAATAAATAAATAAAGGAAAACAAAAAACCTAGGGACATGGGTGGCTCAGCCAGTCATGGGATCCTGGGATCGAGCCCCTTGCTGGGGAGACTGCTTCTCCCTCTGTCTCTTCCCCTCCCCAAAGACTCATACTCTCTCTCATCTCTCAAATAAATAAAATCTTCTTGAAAAAATGAACTGAAAAATCAAGTATTAAACAGTGAATTCATTCTCTGTTTAAAAAAAAAGTAGTAACAAATATTCTGACATTGTCCTTAGAACTAGAAAGATCTGCACTAATACATCCACCACGATTGGCCACAGATTGGTACCTGTCCGTATATACGGCTGGGTTTCTTCCCCCGACAGCTGAGTAAAGCCCATCTCTTATACTTCACGTTACACACATGGACGTCATTGCCGTTGCTCTCACCGAACGGGATGCCTGTACCTCCAAACACCAACAGGTTGTTTCCATGCAGCACAACTGGGGAAGGAGACGCACATGTCCATTATGTACTGGCTACCTGCGGTATGTTCCCACGTAAACCCAGAATAAGAGAAACTAAAAAAATGTCTGCTTTAATGCTCTCTCAGAAGGTAACTCAAACCACTGACATCTAACTACTATAAAGTTCTGCAGGAAAAGGCTAACTTCAAACTGTACGGACTAAACCATAAGGCCAGCTTGTTGTTAGGTATGTGACACGTGTATTCAGTACGTGTTTGTGGAGTTCCTGAAATACTGTGTCTAACACTACTAGAGGACATGAACTATGGCACAGCACTGTCACTGAAGACAGTTCAAGTATGCAGCAAAGCAGAGAAAATGAAGTATCATCTTTGCCTCAGCAAAGACCCAGCAGGACTCTGGATGAAGGGATAAAAGGATCATTCTGGTTTTGCCAGGGGAATGAATGATCTCTACATTTTAAATTATGCTTCTGTCACCTTAATCCTTCACCAGATAAAAAGAAACACCAATATCCTGCTGGTAACTTTGGTGTTCTATTTCTTCTGTTTCTGCCACCACATGCACACACGCACGCACACACACACACATGCACACACATTCTTTCTCTAACGACAAGTACCCCCCAAATCGTGCTACTATTTTACCTCAATGGCATTTTGAGAAATCAATTGTTCAGCTGATATAGTTTGAGAGCCAGCATGGCTCTGGAGCTGCAAGAGCCAGGTTTCAATTCTTGTATGATCTCAGTTAAAGTCCCTTAAGGCCCCTCTAACATCCTGTTTTCCATTTGTACAACGGCAATAACTCTAAAGTGCATCACAGAAATGCTGTGAGGTAAACGGATACTACGTGTGGAGTACTTTGCTCAGAAGCTATTATCGTCATTATAAACCCCCTCTGTTGAGCCTCTACTATATTTTACTTAGCCTGTATCTGCTACTTTCTATTAAACCCTCTGAAATATTACTAATCCCATTTTACAAGTAAAGACCTTGAACCTAAGAATCATCAGGCAAGGAAACGGTATACAGCTAGATTCAAACTCAGGACTAGCCTCCCAAGTGATTTTGAACCACCATGCTGCATTCTTACCACAGTAGCAAGTCTATCCCTTAATAGGGTTTAATCATATGACAGTATTATTACAAATTATTAACAAGAACCATGTGACACTGACCTGTCCTCACAGACATTTCATAAAGTCAAAAGTTCAGAACTGCTTGCACTCACGTGACATAGATGCCAATTCCCGGGGCATGTAGCCATCTGTGCCCATCTGGTGCCATACTCCTGTAGCAAAATGATACCTCCAAAGCTCCCTGAAGAGAGGATAGTCTTCATTATCTGGCCCTCCAGATTCATCATAATCTGGGTTATAACCTCCAAACACATAGAGGTTGGTATTATCTGCCACACAACGATGTCCACTTCGTGCTGGTGGAGGTCTGTGGCCTAGGAGAGAATAAGACGGTTTTCCACAGATGGCCAAGCAGATTAAAAGCACAAACAAATTTGGTCACAATCATTTTAGCTTTAAGAGGGAATCAGGGAAAATTTATAACATTGATTTACTTTTTATATGCTTAGGTTATTTTTTACATTCACACATGACTACTTAAGTTTTTAAGGAGCTAGTCTCCATTTCTATTTCATACAACTAACTTTCAGATTTTGGTCACTGTGAAAAGTTTTTTTTTTTTTTCCAAGGGAGGTAAAATAGCATTATAAACTCAAAAAAATGGTTGACAACTTGAAATTTTCAAGAAGGAGGAGAGGTTTAATAAGCAAAAAGCTAACAGGACAAATTTTCTTATTTCCTTAGAGGAGAACAAAAACACAGGCCAACTAAATTAAACTGAAAATATTAGAGAACTACATAAATATAATCACAAATGTGAATGAGTCATGTATAAATAAAAATACACACACATAAAACCTATGATTTGTCCACACTATATAATTATACACTTAAAAAGAAAACTGGCTTTCAAAGAGTTATAGAAAGATTTAGAATTAAATACCACTCCAGACAGTATGGCAGTTAACAAAAAATATCCTTATAGTTATCTCAAAGAGCATCTTTCAACCTACTGAGAGCTTTACTAAGAAAAGCTATTTCTACAGTTTATATTTGAAAGCTATCTGAAGTTTAAATTGCATCAACTAGTTCACTAAAAACTACTTCGAGATTAGAGTAAAAAAATCCTAAATTTTTAGATTATTTCTATTATCCTTACAATTTTTTATACCAGTCTACACAAACCCTTACATAGCTGCAGAACCAAAGATGCTTAAATCCATACTGGATGGAATAAAAAGCCACAATAGTTGTCAGTCACCCTAAAGACTTACCTACTTTCCTATACTAGGAACAGATATTAGTATAATGTTAATTAATATTTAGGATGATGCTGGACACCTAACAAACATGTTATATTAAAAAAAAACACTTATTACCAACCTAACATAGGCCTTATGTATTTTGTTAATCAAAATCTCACTTCCTGGGGTATAAATTCAAATTTAGAGCCTTTCACAACATAACTTTGGCCTTATAGCTCACACTTCTGCCTAAGTTTGTCTCTCTGCTTATAAAGCCAAGTCCTTCCCTTAGCCCTTGGCCTGGTCTCCTACCCTTCAATGCTTACTTGTGGAAATGCCTCCAAATCCAGCCCTTACAGCTTTCTCATCATTAAACCCTAGGGCCCTTAAAGTTCAATACCCTGCGATTCAAATAATAGGATATACACACACAGCAAGATTATTATACTGTATCTATGTAAATACATGAATATATTAGACAAACTATAATCATTTAGAAAATTTACTCATAAGCTGTGATTTACCTCAACTGAAGAACGAAATTTCTCTTTCTAGGAATCTCAAAACACAGAAAGTGTGGTGTGGAAGAAAAAGTAAAAGCTCCTACAAATGTCTAGATTTGAATCCAGGTTTCTAACTGCTACCTTGAGCAAGTCACTGACCCTCACTGTATCTCAGCTTCCTCATCTGTATAAGGGGATATTAATTAAGCCTGTACCTACAGATTTTTCAGATTTCTATTAAAATGCTTATTGGCTTATATATTAATCTTTCCAAGTGTGTGAACTATTTGAAGAAAGAGGAATGTACTTGCATTGACCTTTCTAGTACCAAGCCCAAGGCACACAAAAAACACTAAACAAAAATTTATAAATTTTTCTCTACTCATTTTGTGAACATTTGTTTTTCTTCTCCAAAGCTCCTCAAAGGCAAAGATCATGTATAACAATTGTCCTGTATTACCCATAACACCTGAAACCAGTGGAGCGATATAAAAGACACTAGGAGACAGGGCACCTGGGTGGCTCAGTTGGTTAAGCAACTGCCTTCAGCTCAGGTCATGATCCCGGAGTCCCAGGATGGAGTCCCGCATCAGCCTCCCAGCGCCAAGGGGAGTCTGCTTCTCCCTCTGATCTTCTCCCCTCTCGTGCTCTCTCTTACTCCCTCTCTCAAATAAAAATAAATAAAATCTTAAAAAAAGAAAAAAGACACTAGGAGTTTCATGATTCTAGTTTCAGGTTAAAGTAAACAGTGACAGGGATGATAAAAATAGTGTATAGCTCCTAATGGACTTTGGTATCATTATACTTCAGAGATATACGCTTTCAGGGGCAGGGGCTGGATTATGCAATGGTCTTCTCAAAACAGAAATGCTTCTAAAAGTTAGTGAGACATATTTAAAGAAAAAACAAAACAGAGTTGTTGTGGTCAACAGATGGGAACTTTGAGAATCTATATAACGTCATATGCTTTACTCCCTGAAGTCAACAGATACTTTTCTAAAACTGCTTTTGGACAAATATTTGAAAAGACATACACTATATTCTAGGATTTTCTCTCTATAATTTTCCACTATGAGTTACTTGACAACTATTTTTGTGACAAATGTAACTCAAATGGATTAAAGGTTGAGGAGTTAGTGAAAAGATGGTCTCATATTTATTCACTCATTCATTCATTCATTAAGCCAAAAATATTACTGGATACTTGCTTTGTACCAGGTACTGCCTAAGGTGCTGGGGATACAGTGATAGGACCACTGTCATTTCTGTCCTCTAGAGCTTAAAGTCTAGTCCTGCACTTTCAATGCAGTAGCCACTAACCGTGTATTAATGCTGAGCACTTGAAATGAGGATGGTCCAGAATGAGATATGATTTCAATGTAAAATACCCACTGGATTTCAAAGACTTCGTATCCAAAAATGAATACAGAATTACTAATTTTTGTATTGAATGTATGTTGAAATGTATTTTTGATGTCCTGAGTTAAATAGAAGTATTAAAATTAATGCCACCTTTTACTTTTTTAATGTGACTACTGGAAATTTTTCCATTTGTGGCTCACATAACATTTCTATTGAACAGGGCTGGTCTAACTCAATTGCTGGCTTTTGTAATTCCATTATCTATGCAAATTAAACTGCTGGGTAAAGAGAATCTGATCAATGTTTGATAAATATTAAACATGCTGTCAAGAAGTCTGATAGCTGGGAGTAAAAGGTAACTCTTCTTTCTCTTCAGTCAGTAACTAGAGATTTCTTTGTACATATTTATAGCCCAAGAGTGACTAACATATCAGAAAGTCAAATTTTACTTTGAATAAATCAGGGGAATTTGTCAGGGCTAATGCCAGGGAAACTAAGCACTTATTTTCATTGTGTGGGATATAGCACAGGTTCATCAGCCTTGACCAAAATAAAATTGGGTTTTAGATTGTTAAATAGTTCTCTGAATCCTCCCCCAAACTCACCATGTGCAAATCCCACTTTCCTAAAAATGACTTGCTTCTAATGAAATTACCCTTTGAATTAGGTTACCTAATTCAGAAACTTCCACTAGAAAATGTAAAAAACTCAAGCGTAAAAAAGTCAAAAATTAAAACTGAACTAGTATGCAGAGGTGACTCCCAATATTCACAAGGCAACATCCAGCTAAGGGAATGTGTATCTATGATGTCTGAACCATCTTCTCTTCCTTGGGCTCACCTCGTCACAAACACTTGCTCTTTAACCCGGGCAGAAGCAAGAGCTCATGGTAACCAGGGAAATGGGCTTTAGTTTCTACTCCAGCCCACAGGAAAAGAGAAGCTAGCTGCCCAACATTAAGGTGACAGATGATTAGCCGGATTAGTCAATGTTTTCGCCATTACAGTATTTTAACAAAGCTTCCTTTACATACGTTCACATGCAAATGTCTGAGTACTTCTGCGTCAAAGGAATATATGCTTTAAAGTGTTACAGATGCAATGTGAAAGAGCCATATTGCTCTCCAAAGAGACTGGAACAATTATATGCCCAAATGATTTCTGGAAGTACTTATTTCTTCACACTCTCTTTAACCTCTCTCCTGTGTGCCCATTGAAAGGGTACAAATGAGGGTCAGCTATCTGTATTTCCCTGATTTTTTACTAGTGCACATGTTAACCAGCCCATTTCTAGTTTTTCTGTGGGGAGCTGCCTGATCATACCCCTTGCTTTTCTATCTACCTAGTTGTTATCTTACAGATTTGTAGAAATTATTTATTTATAATATTTCTTTCATCCAACCTGCTACTTGTCTTAATTTTATCTTTTAATGTATGGAAGTTTTTGTGTTACTGAATCTCTCAATCTTTTAATAAAGGTACCTTTGCAAAAAAAAAAAAAAAAAAGAAAAAGAAAAAGAAAAGAAAAAAGACTGCTTTATATTTCATTTATCTCTGAATCATAAAATTATAAAAATATTTTCATTTAGTTCTAGTAATTTTACAGGTTTTTTTTTAATACTCAGAAACGGAATATATCCAGAATTTGTTTTTGTGGACTCTATGAGGTAGGACTCTAATTTTCCTCCCGAAATGTATAGGCTTTTGCCATCAAACCACTTCTGGAAAGCCATCTCTTCTATACTGAGTTGAAATGCCAACTTTATCACACACTAAATTGACATGCTCTAGAGTAGAATTAGGAAAATCCCAATATCCAGGTCTAATCACAAACTTGGACACAAAATCTATTACTTTTTAAGAATGCACACAACTGGGGCACCTGGGTGGCACAGTCGGTTAAGCATCCAACCCTTGATTTTGGCTCAGGTCCTGATCTTAGGGTTTTGAGATCGAGCCCCATGACCGGCTCCACGTTCAGCACAGAATCTGCTTGGGAATCTCCCTCTCGCTTTGTCTCTCAAATAAATAAATAAATCTTACAAAAAAAAAAAGAGAGAGAGAGAGAGAGTGCACACAATCAATATAAAGCAAAATCACAGAAAATTAATGGAAAAGCTTGCAAGTAAAATAGCATATAACATTTATTGCGTAGTAAATTTATTACTTACAAGATGTAGCCACCTCTAAATATTAATTTGTGGGGAGGCCATTAAAAAAAAATAAAAACCTTTACTGCTGAAAGTATTAGCTAGTTATAAATATCAAATAGCCTAAAGGATAGATTCAGTTTCGTTTAACTGGTCACTTTTTTCCAAATATAAAGCTTTCCATTACCTCGACCAGAGAAGACAGGTCTTCTATTTTACATCTGGAAAACTGGACTGGAAAGCCAAAGAGGAATGAGCCAGCTGGCTCATGCCCCTGACCAGCAAGCAGACCTTTTTACTACTCCCAGAGTCCAAGCTGTTCAGGCAAAAGCAATCTATTCATACCAGCAAGCATTATTACATAGTTATATATGCATTTCCTACCAGAGGAACTCCGTACCCTATATGAGATGCATATGTAAAGATCTGGCTTCTCAGGGCAGATAATCTTAGTGTAGAAGATAGCAGCAATCAAATAAATCTGCTTTGACAGACTCTGGTGTTATGATGAGTTCAAGTACTGAGCACAGCATACTTGAGGTAGTTGTTACACTGTACCTAGTTATATATCATCATTGGCTTCTGGACTCTATTCAGTTCCACCAGCTCTGCTAATTATCAACTCCTATACCATTATCACAGTTTTAATTATGATAGCTTTGAAGTATCTTCTCAATATCCAGTAGAACAAATTCCCCTTTCTGTTACTTTTTCAAAGAACTTCTGGGCTGTTTTTCTCCATCTATACTTGCAATCAATTTTGGAGTCAGTTTGTTCAAAACAAAACAAAACAGAACAAAAAACCCCCCACAAATGTAAGAAGTCCCTTGAAGGATGCCAGGGTGGCTCAGTTCATGATCCCAGGATCCTGGGATCCAGTCCCACATGGGGCTCCCTGCTCAGCAGGGAGTCTGCTTCTCCCTCTGCCTGCCACTCCCCTGCTTGTGCTCGCTTGCTCACTTGCTCTCTCTCTGACAAATAAATGAAATCTTAAAAAAAAAGAAAAAAAATCCCTTGATATAAGACATCATCTTATCCAGGTGATCAAAATTAATGTCATCATAACAGGAAAAATCAACACCATCTGCAAGGGACGTGAACACAGTATTACTTCAGGGTGGGGACTGTGGGGTTGCCCAGTCAGCTAAGCATCCAACTCTTTGATTTTTGGTTCAGGTCATGATCTCAGGGTTGTGAGATCGAGCCCTGGATGGGGATCCATGCTGGCCGTGGAGCCTGCTTAAGATTTCTGCTCTCCTTCTCTCTCTGCCCCTCCTTGCTTGCACTTCCTCTAAAAAAGAAAAAAAGACTTCAGCATTCCTACCAAAAATGCATAAGCTGAATGTAATCATGAAAAAAACACAAGATAAACACAAACAAAGTGATATGCCACAGTATAACTAGTCTATAATGTTGAAAAATATCAATGTCAAAGCTAAAGATCTATGAAAACTGAATGCAACACATGATTTGGCATTTTCTTTTACTACAAAGGACATCACTGGAATAACTGGCAAAATCTAAAGGTAAGGTCTGTAAATCAGACTCTGGTGTTAATTTTATCCATTCCTTCTAGTGTTAATAGTGGTAATTTCCTATTTTGGATACTTGTTCTGCAGTCAAAGAGAATATTTGTTTTCCAGGAACACTAAAGTATTTAGGAGTAACAGGGTATCATGTCTATAGCTTACCCTCAAACGACTCAAACAAAAGCAATATACATGTGTATACATATACATGTGTCATATATGCATAGAAAGAGGGGGTAAAAAGGGAGAGGAGAGAAGAGGGAAGAAAAGAGAGGGAACAGGATCAAGCAAATGTGATCAAATGTTAACATTTGGAGAATCTGGGCAAATGGTAGAGAATTTTTTTACCATTCTTGTTGCTTCTCTGTTGAGTCATGAAGGAACCTAGTTTCTAGCCATTTATCCTCATCTTTTTTAATAACCATCAGTATAGATTGTTTTCTTGTTTTTTAATTTTTAAGTACTTTATAATTTTCCATACAATGGTGAATGCTTATCTCTTTTGTTCTATTTTTTAATTGGTTGTTGTTAATATATACAGAAATAATTTATCTTTGCAAGTTCAAATTTTATCCAGTCAACTGTCTGAATTCTGGTATTAGTTATCATTAATTATCTCAGATTTTACAGTAGACAATCATGTACATGTTATTAATGACAACTTTCAGCTCTTTCTTTCCAATACATGTACTTTTATGTTTTTCTTTGTCTTCTATGGTATTATTGCACTTTCTCTAAAAGTGCAATAACCTCTAGAACAAGGTTGAAGAGTGGAGATGATAGTGGGCATTTTGTCTCTCTTTTTTTTTTTAATTAAAAGATTTTATTTATTTATTTGACAGAGATAGATCACAAGTAGGCGGGGGGGGGGGGGAGCAGGCTCCATGCTGAGCAGAGAGCCCGATGTGGGGCTCGATCCCAGAACCCTGGGATCATGACGCGAGCTCAAAGCAGAGTCCTTAACCCACTGAGCCACCCAGGCGCCCCTCTCTCTCTTTTTTTTTTTTTTTAAAAGATTTTATTTATTTATTTGACATACAGAGATCACAAGTAGGCAGAGAGGCAGGCAGAGAGAGAGAGAAGGGGAAGCAGGCTCCCTAGCGAGCAGAGAGCCTGATGTGGGGCTCTATCCCAGGACCCTGAGATCATGACCTGAGCCGAAGGCAGAGGCTTTAACCCACCGAGCCACCCAGGCCGTGGGCATTTTGTCTTACTTTCATTTTAAATTGGTAATGTTTCACCATAATGTATAATATTTGCAATTGGTTTCTTACACATAGCCTATACAATAAAATAAATTTTCCTTTATTCTTGGCTGCCTGCCAATTTTTTCCTTACCAGGAATGGGTATTTTTTTTTAATTAAATTTTTATTGAAATGGAAAATACAGAAAACTGCATATAAGAGTATAGCTTGGTGCATTTTAACAAAATGAACACACTGAGAATCAAATTTTTTTTAAGATTTTATTTATTTATTTGACAGAGAGAGATCACAAGTAGGCATAGAGGCAGGCAGAGAGAGAGAGAGGAAGAAGCAGGCTCCCTGCTGAGCAGAGAGCCCGATGCGGGACTCGATCCCAGGACCCTGAGATCATGACCTGAGCCAAAGGCAGCGGCCCAACCCACTGAGCCACCCAGGCGCCCTGAGAATCAAATTTTATTCAACTTTTTTGATATCAAGAAAATCTTGTTCGTTTTTGACTTTTCTGATTTGGCTGAAATAATTAAGCTTTCTTATTTTTCTTTCCTTTTCTCCTAGGAAGATCTATGTCCCATTACCTCTAATATTTTTTTTAAACCAATAAACTTGTGGCACCTGGGTGGCTCAGTCAGTTAAAGAGCCGATTCTTCATTTCAGCTCAGGTTATGATTTCAGGGCCCTGGGATCAAGCCTTGGCTTTCCAGCTCCTCTCTTAGCAGGGAGTCCACCTGAGGATTCTCTGTCTTCCTTTGCTCCTCTGCCACTCGCAAGCACACATGACTTCCCTCTCTTTCTCTTTAATAAATCTTTTTAAAAACCATAAACTTTTGTTTTCCTAACAATATTAAGAATAAACCACATATAGGCGCAACTGGGTGGGTCAGTCGGTTAAGCGACTGACCTGTGATTTCTGCTCAGGTCATCATCTCACGGTGTTGAAATCAATCCCCTCCCTGGGGCTCCTGGGGCTCCATGCTGGGCTGTGGAGCCTGCTTAAGATTCTCTCTCTCCCTCTACCCCTCTCCACCTTCCCCCCAGGTTCCCGAACTCACATCCTCTTCTCTCTCAAAAAATAAATGAACAAGTCAAGCAACAAACCAACTACACACGGAAAGAAACTTGGCTATTAACAGTGATTGCTTCTGGAGAGGGGAATAAAGTGAAGAGTAAAGATGTGAAAGGGTGCATTTTAACTTAACATTGTGGTGAAATATAACACATGTACAGGAACACATCTAACTATAAATGTATAGCTGAACATATTACAAAAAAGGCAATCACCACTCAGGTCAAAATACTGAATACTGCCAGCACCCAGATGCCCCCTTACCTGCTCCTTTTGGCCCCAACTCCCTGCAACCCACCTCTTTCACTTCTAGAGGAAGAACACATTCCCTATTTTTATGGCAATCATAAAACTTGCTTTCTTTTAATAGCTTTATCATACCTAATTTGTGTCCCTAAACAATATTGTTTATTTTGGCCTAGTTTTGAAGTGTATTTTAGTAGAATGATATCGTATATATTCTTTCTGGGCTCTATCATTCATAACTATGTTTCTGAGATTCATTCATGTTGTTGGGAATGAAGTGGTCTGTTCATTTCCATTGTCAAATAGTATTTCTTTGTATGAATATATACCACGATTTATCCATTCTACGTTGCATGAATAGACATTTGGGCTGTTTCAAATTAGTGACTCTTAATGCTGCTATAAATATTTTTGTACATGTTTTCAGGTGCACAGGGACCTACATTTGTTGGCTATAAAATCCAGAAAGGTAATTTGTGAGTCCCAATATATGGAAATCTTTACCTTTGCTAGAAAAGTTCAAACTGCTTACAAAATACTTATTATTGGTATTGTCAATCTTTTTAATTAGGCAATTCCTATCCATTTGTATACCTGTTTCATTGTGGTTTTAATAGGCATTTGTCTCATTACTAATGAGACTGGGCACCTTTTCCTGTTTTCTGGTCAACTAGATATTGAGATGTCTTTTTCTTACTAATCTGTTCAAATTTGTTATATACAGATAAGGACATTCATTTTTCACTCTATGTATTTCCATATTATTTGAATTTAAATAAGCCCATATTACACCTGTAAATTCTGAAACAAAAAATAAGACGATCTTAAGCAGTTTTACTTTCTCCCTATACCCCCAATTTGTTTAAATCATCTGAAATGCTGTAGAATGTTACTTATATCTATATATTCACACATATAAATACACACACATATGTATTTATATTATTCTGTATTTTTAGTTACAGAATGTTATATATATATATAAAATATACATATACACACATTTATTTCTGCATTTTTATAAATCTTTTCTTAACAATTAAACTTGGGCTTCCCAGTCCCTCTATTTGCATGCAACTCTTTAAGTATTACTGGTTTCTTTCCACACCATAGCTTCCTATATCCCAATCTTCCTCTTTCTTGGATTTGTTTTCATTTTACTGGGAATAGCTCTTCAAAGTAATTTTCTCAAAAAGGATATGTGTTGTAAACTTTCAGAGTTCTCATTTATTTTTACCCCCACTTAAACACTAGTGAGGGTACAGAGTTCTATACTAGTGGGTACAGAGTTCTGTTCAAAATAATTTTCTCTCAGGGGCCACCTGGGTGGCTCAGTCATTAAGCATCTGCCTTCAGCTCAGGTCACAATCCCGGGGTTCTGGGATTGAGCCCTGCATCAGGCTCCCTGCTCGGAGGGAAGTCTGATTCTCCCTTTCCCACTCCCCCTGCTTGTGTTCCCTCTCTGTCAAATAAACAAATAAAATCTTTAAAAAATAGTAAGTTTCTCTCAGAACACCAAAGGTCCTTATCTTCTAGCAAATTGTGTTGCAGGTGAGAAATCCAACACCAGTCTGATTCTTGGTCTTAGACTAAGAAAATGTAAACAATTTTCTGTCCTTAGAATCATAAGGAGTTCACCAATGTATAGATAGATGCTTTTGTTTTTGTGTTCTTCCTGCCTCTTCCTTGGTGGGCCCTTTATACTTGAAAAGTTAGTCTTTCTTCAGTATAGGGAAATACTCTGTGTTCCTTATTTTCCCCTTCCACCATCTGATCTTTCCTTCTGTAATCCCATGATATGGATAGTGGAACACTTAGATTTATTCTCAAAGTATGAATTTCTCTCATGTATTTTCTCTTTTGGTCTTCTTGCTTTATGGTCTCTATATTGCCTCTTTCTTACTTTCCTTAGAATTGGTCTTAAGCTTTCTTTTAATACTCAAACTGCAACTTTTGGTCAGCAATCATGACTTCAACACAGAAATAATTCATTTTTTTTAAAAAGATTTTATTTATTTGTTTGACAGAGAGGTCACAAGCAGGCAGAGAGAGAAGGGGAAGCAGGCTCCCTGCTGAGTAGAGAGCCCAATGTGGAGCTTGATCCCAGGACCCTGAGATCATGACCTGAGCCGAAGGCAGAGGCTTAACCCACTGAGCCACCCAGGTGCCCCCATAAATAATTCTTTAATCACTCACTTTTCTCCACGGTTTTTTATTTATGGGCCCAATTCACTCTTGATTCTGAGGAAATCTCCTATGATCAGATCTTAAAGTTCCATCCTGCTTCCTCCTGTCCTGCTTCCCCAATGGTCAGTTATTTCATTTGTTCATCTTAGTCATCCCTTTTTCAAATCTAATCTCCCTCAGATGTCTGATGGACCTTGATTATTTATATTAATAAATGAAGGATGACATTGGTTGGTAATTGTGAGAGACAAGGATTTCCTCAACAGTTGTAGCACTTTGTCTTCACACCTCCAAATGGGAGGTCCCTCTCATGGTGGGCCTCTGCAGGTAGGTGGTAGACTGACAGACAGGTTGCCCTTTAGGAGGAGAGAAAAGGTGAGGAGCTTTGCCTTGGTATTGCCCGAATGAGAAAGGCTGTGTTTCGATGGTATGGTCCTTTAATGTACACCGCATCTTGATGGAGCTCCCTTTCTTTTCCTGTCCCTGTTCCACCTCCCTCATCCAAAGTTCTGCTTTGTGCCCCTACTCTCTCTCCAATCCCAGTCCATGTGAACACAGCCTGCTCAACCTTCCCCAGGGCAAATCCCCTAACTCTGCCTGAGCAGCTGTCCTCATAGCTGTATCCTAGGAACTAATGCTCTTGCCAAAGCTCTTTGTGTGAAGAGAGAGGAGTAAGGGAAATAACTGTTTTGGAGGAAGACCCTTAATTTGCCTTGATGTTCCACTTTTCCTATACCTGCTCCCTATTCCCATACTTGCTGACACTGGGCCTGGAGTTTCAGGAAAGAGGCCCTACTAAGAATTCTCTGACTTGCAGCGTGCAGCAGGAACACCTACTTTGGGTTCCATTTTGTTCTGTTCTGGTTTCTCAATCAATATAATTCCAACTGCTTTCTATTGCCCTGAAATTCCTTAGACTTTCTGGCATTATAAAATAATAATGAAAGTAGCTAAGATTAATTCAACATTGGATAAATGTAAAAACTCAAAGTGCTTTGCACATAATATCTCTCTTGATCTCACAGTAACCCTAGGAGGCAGGTACTACCATCATCATCCTTATTTTACAGATGAGGAAATTGAAGACAAAAAAAAAAAAAAGGAGTAAGGAACTTGCCCAAAGCCACACAGTTGGTAAACAGTAGAGCCTGGATTCAGACATAGATAATCTGGCTTCAAAGCTTTCCTTTTCTACAATTATGATTTGTTATTCTTCTTATGTTTACTTTGTCTTTTGCAATGATATTAAGACGCATGGAAACATAAATGGGTACATTTAGGCCATCATTTTGTAATGGAAACCCATTGTTTTTATTTTACCAGTATTGTTTCACACCACACTTTTAATTGCTTTATGAGAAATGAGAAATAGCTTTAAGAGAAAATGCAGGATCTCGTGAAGGAATCCAGTGACAGAAAATGAGCCCTTTGAAACTATTTAAATCAGAATGAACAGAGGTAATGTACTGGATTCCCAAAATGAGTCTTAAAAGTGGCAATTTCAAAAGCATAGATTCTTTTTAATCTAAGAAAACAATAAACATCAGCATTTTTGTGTTCTCAACAACTCATTAGCTTACTGTCACACCACCAAGAGAAGTTGAGAACATATGAAAATTTTAGTCCCATCCTATTCCCTCACAGGGGCCTTTTAAATAATTGAGTTGGGAGATGCCTGGGTGGCTCAGTAGGTTAAGCAACTGCCTTCAGCTCAGGTCATGATCCTGGAGTCCCAGGATGGAGTCCCACATCAGGCTTCCCGTCTGCTTCTCACTCTGACCTCTCCCTGCTCTCTCTTTTTTTTTTTTTTTTTTTAACCTCTCCCTTCTCATGTGCTCTCTCTCCCTCAATCTCTCTCTCTCTAATAAATAAATAAATCTTTAAGAAAAAAATTCAGTTGGACTGAAATAGACATGATATACCTACCACAGGTGCTGTGCTACAGACTGGAGATAAAGAAATGAAAGGCACTGTCCCACTACCCCTGCCCTTACAGAGCTTACAGTCTAACGGCAGGCATGGACAAGGAAACCAACAACTGTAATTCAGTGTGATAAGTGCTATGATACAGGCAGGTACACCAAGGGTGGGATCAGAACAGAGACAGGCCTTCCAAGGAGATTTCCCTGGAAATAACTCTTACACTGAGGGTTCAAGGATACATTATTATTGGTTTGAGGAGATTGTAAACTGAATGTATCATGTTTTCTCTCAAATCTGCCCCACTATCCACCTATATAACACATTTAAAGAGCACAACGGTCTACACAGAACACTCCTCCTCTTCAATATTAGCCAAATCAATCAAGTCTCATCAAATTCTTCTCTCTTATATTTAAAATCAATTCCCTACCCTCTGCCTTCGCTGCAGCCTCTATCACTGCTCACCTTGATAACTAAAATAACCTCATAGCTGATCTTTCTGTTAAATCTCTTCACTGGTTAAAAAAACAAAATAATTCTGAAAACTCCCCTTGGGTGGTACCCCCACCACTTGATCTGGGCCTTCTCCAGTTTCTTGTTGATCTGGGACTTCTCCGGCTTCTTCTCTCCATACTCTTTCCCACTATGCTGAACTCCCTACAGTTCTCTGAGAGTCTGTGTGCCATTTTGCCTAACTGCCTTTACTTAAGCTGTGTGGTCCCCATGATTGAGATGTTCTAACCCTCCCTTGCTCATTAACACCTACTCAGCCTTTAAGTTCATCTCCTCTGAAGTCATCCTGCTGGCCACTCCTCTCCTTGCTCCCCACAAGTTGAGTCAGGTTCCTCTTTTGTGTAATCCCATACCATACCCCCTCATCAGGACACTTATCACAAAGAATTGCACTCAAATTATTTTCTGTAATTGCTCCTTTATCTGATTCTCTACTATCTAGATATTGAGCTAGTACACTGCCTGTTGCACAGGAGGCAATCAAGAAATACTAAAAGAATGAAAGAATGAACGAACGAACGAAGAGAATTAAGTCTGTGAAAGCTGATGAGAGAACCAAAGGAGATAATGGAGAGAAGGACAGAACGTTGCAGTAATACCCACCTCTAGTGGGTAGGAAGTAAGAAGCTAGTGAGGGAAACAGAATGAACAATCAAAGAGAAGAAGAAAACATCTAGGATTGTACAGTAAAGTAACCCAAAAGAAGAAGGAAATTTAAGAGGTGCAGGTGGTCAACAGCATCAAACACTACAAACAGGTCAAAGAAGGCGAGAACTAAGACAAGACCACTGACTTAGAGGCAGTCACTGGTGACTGATGATGGTGATGCTGGGTTTACCCTCGCCTCCCTCAGCACTGGCAGAGACATCTTCCTCAGCCATTGTTGGAGGCAAGTTAGGGCTAACAAAATAATCAAAGGTGTGCAACTTACCTGTGCTAATCTCTTTTTTCCATTATTAAAAAATTGAAAAACAGAATATTCAAAAGAAAATAACATCTCACAACCAGATAATGATGCTATTTCACTGCTTTCTTTGTTTTTTTACATTTATAGTTGTACAAAATTGGTACTACATTAAATTCTACATCCTAATTAAACAATTTCTTAATTGTACTTAAATTTAGTCAGCCTGAGTTAGCTTTCTCATTGTAAAACAATAAATTAGCATTCTAGTTCATAAATGGGAAAAAAAATTATAGAATTTGATGTGCCTGCTTGGCCATGTATGCACAATGGTTCATGTCACATAATACTAAAATTATATCTTCTTAATTTGTATCAATAAAATTATTATTTATTCTAAAAGCTAACACACTACCCTAAGTATCTTATCCTGACCCATTTAGTCTAGATTTTATTCTTTCCATGCTGTGGAACATGGTGCTAGAAATAGATTAGGTACTAGATATAGAACATCTCTAGCAGCTGAAGACTTTTTTTTAAATAATCTTCAGTTAAAATTAGACATAGTGGTTTATAATTTAATGAAGTCTAAAGTACATTAAGCATACTTGTCTGACAATTTGTTATATCTAGAAAAAATAGCGTGAACCAATTTTCAACCCTCGTTTCAGATTTTTTTTTTCCAGTGTACAGTATGTTTTGGTGGAAAAAATAAGAAATAGAAGGAATGCAACATTTCTAAAAGTGAGAATTACTAGGTCAAAGGATGTCACCATTTTTAGTTTTTTTTTACATTATATTGCCAAACTGAATCCAGATAAGCTGTGTTAAATGTTCACTTCCCTCAGCATATGAGCTTCATATCCCCATACCCTTGCCAACACTGGGTATTCTTATTTTTAGTCTTCAGCAACCTCATAGGTGAAAATGATATCTTATTATTTTAAGTATCATGTTTATATAATAGTAAAACTGAGTATTTGCTCATAGTTATTGACTATGCATTGATTTTTATGTCCTTTTACCTATTTTTCTAGTAGGCATTTATTTGCTTTTTAAACTGTCGATTTATATATAGCATATAGTATATATAATAGTAAAACTGAGTATTTACTCATAGTTCTTGATTATGAATTGATTATTCATGTCCTTTTACCTATTTTTCTAGTGGGCATTTATTTGCTTTTTAAACTATTGATTTATAAGAGCTCTTTGTATATTCATGATAGTAACCATTTGTTAAAAATAGTACCCTCTTTAATTTATCTTATTTATTTATCTTATTTATTTATTTATTTATTTATTTTTAAGTTTGTTGAATACACTGCAAGGGAATGGTGGGCAGGACAGCAAAGGAGAGACTGTCTGCCATTATTTATAGTTTTTGACGTAAGAGGTTTTAAATTTTATATAATCAAACAAATTAATCTTTATTTCTTCCTCAGAATATTTAGAAAATTCTTTCCCACACCCATATTTTACAGAATATTCACTCAAAGTTCTTTCTCATACGGTTACAGTAGAATAATACTGATGTCAGTTAGATGATTTATTTCCACCATCTACAATCTAATACACATTGACTCTAACTCCCTAAAACTTATAATTACAATTCCAACAGTGGTCAACATGAAACACAAGTTTAAAATTAAGCTCTAGACTTTTCTTACTCCAATTTTAGCTGTTTAGACAATTTTTTAAAACCGGATATTTGAGTTTAGAAAATTCAAAGCTCCCTTTACCCCATCCACACGAAGCAGAGATCTCTTGCTAGTTATCACCCACCTCTCAAAAACCTGTTAGGGATCCTTATGATGGGACAGGACTGAATGAAGCGCCTCCTAACTGGGTCCCATCGTATTTTCTTCTTACCTGTCACCACAATTATCAGCAATCAGTCAGACACATACAACACATGGCAAATAATACATAGTTACTGTAGTTATAAAGACAGAAAAACAGGAAACAAAACAATACTTGAATACAGAAAGAAGTGATGTAAAGTAGCATTTAACCCTGTTTTGGAAGTCAAAACAAAATTAAATTAATATATAAGCAGTGATGAAGGTATTCAACTCATCCCCAAAGAATACGAACAACATGTACACCATTTTTCAGAATTCTGGTTCAACAGTACATGCATTCAATAATCACCAATGCCATCTTGTGGCAAAAATTCACCAGGAGCTTTACAAACAGATTAGAAATTATGACATTTTGAAAAATCAGTGAATGTCAAAAAAGCAGCTCTGGTTAAAATTAATTTGGCATAATGTCGGCTTCTGTTTCCTTCCAGGTTTGGTATTCTTTTATCAGTTAAATGGTTAAGAGGATAAAGCAATGGGCACCATTCTTTGCATATGAAATAAGCTGATTAAAATGTTATGGTGACAACCAAATAAAGCAAACATTTAATATCTTGGCACTTCCACTGGGGGAGAGAAAAAAGGAAATTCATCTGCCTTCCCAGGAAGCAAAGCAGCTCCATATTAATCCCAATTAAAATTTGCTTTCTTATAATATAGTAGAAAAATATAAAGCATTATTGAACCGGTAAATGGGATAATTTTGTCTCTTTCCGAAGTTTGATAGCTCCCAAAGATAGCTTTAACTGGCAATACAATTAACGTATGTATAGAGTTTAAAGTTTACCACGAGATTCCACACAAATTACCTCATTTGATCCTCACAACAATCCTATATGGATTCAACAGTCATTTCATTAAGCATCTGCTATGCCTTGAACCCTAGCCAAGGCCTTAGGGTAGTGCAAAAAGGAGATGACTCCTACCCTCAACAGCTCTTGATCTTGTGAGGAAGGCAGATGTCTAAACAAATAATTATATTACAGTGAAGTAACTGCCGTAACAGTAGCCATAAAAACACTTTGAGGAAGATATTATCATCTTCATTTTATAAGTCAAAAAGCCAAAGGAAAATTAAGTGACTTAATGCCTGACCCAGAATCCAAGCACAGCGGGCCGGACTTTAAAACCAGCCTTCTATTGACTTTGAAAACAAAAACAAAAACCAGCCTTTTATCCACTATACTATACCACACTTACCCTGTCTCAAATTCCTTAGAAAGTGTACAGCTTTTGGGTTTGGCAACTGAAAATACATTTAGATGTTTATCAGCAAGGTCTGGTTTGTCTACTATTGTACTTGTACATAGAGACACACAGTGTGTAATGAAATCGCATTACTGGTGCATATGTACTTATTATTGTGGAGAGGACAGACTCCTTGGCAAGGGAAAGAAGTATTCATTTTTACAAAAGGGTTATCTTTTAATCGTCCAAGTCTTTTAAAACAGCAATGCCCAAATGTTGGTCTACAGACTACTGCTAGGCTAGGATAAAGACTGACCAGCCCAAAACAAAATGAGAAAAAAAGTGGACAAGGCAATGTTTTGTTTTGGTTTTTTAAAAGGTAAAATGTTCCATTTAAAGGCCTGTCCTTTTTTTCAGGGATTGGGAATTTTGTGTTAGTAAATATGCTTTATTTTATGAAATGAAGGTGATAGGAAATGCATAGTTGGTTTTGGTTTTATCATTCTTTCTTGGAAAAATAGAAAATTTACAAGTCTATGTGTAGCCCCAAAATACATATATTTTTAAAATTACAAGTTAATGACATCCAAAATCTGAAGAACCACAGCTTTAAATCAACACAATTTTTGTTGATTAACTCCTAAGTCCAACATTGTAAACCATACTGTCAAAGGATACATAAAATTTATGAAAAACTTCCCCTGACCTCAAGAAGCTTATATTCAAATTAGGGAGACAAGACAGACACATAAAACAGTTAGATAGCAATACAAGACAGAATATAACAAGTGATTAGCTTAAATTTTGACATTTTTATGTATCAAAAGTGTTAAAATGTACATACCCTTTGACCCAGCTATTCCACTTCTAGGAATTTATTCCTAAAGAAACAATCACAGATGCATGGAAAGATGTATGGACAAAGATACTCACTATGATATTATTTATAATGGTAAAAAATTAGAAACACTTTCAATGTCCAACGATAGGGAGATGGCTAAGTAAGTATGCTAAATAAACATACTTAAATATGTTCAAATTCCATACACTAAGAAGTATATACAAGAATATTTATTAACGTGAGAAAACATTCACAATATATTGCAAACAAAAAATGCAAATACAAAATAGTACCAAAGTATGATACCATATTAGCAAAGAAAAAAGTGCTTGTATAGGTTCATGAAAAATACAGGAAGCATATACATAAAATTTTAATTGTGGTTATCTTTGGGTGGTTATTATGAGTGAGTTTTGGATTTTTCTCCTTAATGCTGGTCTTTATTTTCCAAGCTTTCCCATTGAGTAGGCATTACTTTTGGACTGGAAGAAAAATAATATCATATTACTTTTTTTTAACTGTGTTAAAAAAAATACTGTAAAGAAACATACCAAAGTGTTAACAGTGGTTATGATTAAGGTTGAGGATTACTTCCTCTTTTATAGTATCCAAAAATTCCATGATTTATTTTATAATGGAAAAAGATACAGAAATTTAGAATATTACTAAGGGAATATACTGAAAACTACTGAACCAAAGTTACAATAAAAAAATCTTTTTGATGTTTTGTCAGAGCTCTGTCAAACATCTTTGGCCTGTTTCTCTCTCAGCCACCAACATACATCTGTCATAGGCACAAACTAATGTTGACTCTACAGAGGTTAGGCCCTGGCTTCAGAACCCACGTTTTCTTCCTTTACCCGAAGACTAGAAACAGAGAGAAACTAGCAACAGAGCAACTATGTGCCTTTCTAATTTCATATAGGTACATTCCTGGTCTGAAGTTTTGTTCAATAAAGCATTGATTTTTATATATTCAAACTTCCAATCTATATTTGTGATTGCTTCTACCCTTCAAAACAAAAACAAAAAGCATAATTTCTTCAATATTTATTTTTTGCTAATGTTTATAATTTTTTTAAAGAAATCTCTATGCCCCACATGGAGCTCGAACTAAGGACCCGGAGATCAAGAGTCACATGCTCTACCAACTGAGCCAGCAGGCACCCCTATTTTTTGCTAACTTTTAATTTTTTTTCCTTTCTATTAAATTTACTTCTTTATAAATATGACATAGGCATTAACAGAAATAAGGGGGTAGGCTGAGCACACTCCCCTTTCTCCAAAGGCCAGCAAATAACACAGAAGCGATTTTTAAAAAAAAAAAATCCATAATCAAAAGAAGAAATGTTTTGGGACGCCTGGGTGGCTCAGTTGGTTGGACGACTGCCTTCGGCTCAGGTCATGATCCTGGAGTCCCGGGATCGAGTCCCGCATCGGACTCCCAGCTCCATGGGGAGTCTGCTTCTCTCTCTGACCTTCTCCTCGTTCATGCTCTCTCTCACGGTCTCTCTCTCAAGTAAATAAATAAAATCTTTAAAAAAAAAAAAAAAAAAAAAAAAAAAAAAGAAGAAATGTTTTTTGGTGGACTAACAGTATGAGGAATCGCTGAAATACAAAAACATGGTCCTATACACCTAGAGTAGAGGGCTACTGCAAGTGGTCAGAACAGCCCCAGAGGTGGGAAACAGCAGGAAGAACTGAAACAACTTTCAGAATTTACAGGTTAGGGGGGTAGCACAGAAGTTACAAAGCAGATCAGCCTCTCCCCCATTTACCTCTTTGGGATAAACATTGTAGAATAGAGAGAGGCATTCCCAGATGGGAATAGTGGCATCAAACAAGACTGGTGTCACTCTCCAGGTAGGAACAAGGAGTATAAACACTGGATCAGAGAGATAAGACAGAACCCTGGATGGATACTGACTTCCAGGTAGAAGAGGAGACACTACTACAAAGAAGACTAGCAATGGTACACTCCATCCCATTCCAACTCTACCCACTATCAGCAGAGACCTGCTGCAGTAATAGATGTAACATTTACTGGAAGGCTAACAAGGACTCTCAAACAAAGATAAATGAGTATAAAACCAAGATTCCAACATAAAAAGGAGGCATGAATGTGACAAATAGAACTCACATCCAAAGAGAGTTGACAGGTTAAATAGGGTAAGACCTTAGATCAAGTACAATTAATATCCTCAGAGATATGCAAGATAATAATATATTTATTTAAAAAAGAAATCAATTGGACAGAAATTAATTTTTGATCACTTAACTAAAACACTTAAGAACTGAAAAGATATAGTTAACGAACAAACTAAATTGGTACAATGAAAGATGGAGCCAATAAATTCACAATAGAGTACAGAAGGAAAAAGAAGTAGAAAGTATTTCACAAAGTTAAGATATAAAAGATTTAAGCAATTTCAACCAAAATCCCAATTGCCTTTTTTCCAGAAATGGACAAGCTAATCGTAAACTTCATATGGTAATTCAAGGAACCCAGAAAACCAAAACAATCTTGAAAAATAACTAAATTGGAAGACTCACGATTTCTGACTTCAAAACTTACTACAAAGATACAGTATTCAAACCGGTTTAGTGCTGGCATAAGGATGGACATATAGATCAATGGAATAGAATTTATTTTTAAAGATTTTATTTATTTATTTGACAGAGAGAGACACACAGAGAGAGAGGGAACACAGCAGAGGGAGTGGGAGAGTGAGGAGCAAGCTTCCCGCTGAGCAGGGAGCCCAATATAGGGCTCGATCCCAGGACCCTGGGATCATAACCTGAGCTGAAGGCAGACGCTTAACAACTGAGCCACCCAGGTGCCCCAATGGAATAGAATTTTTGACAAAGGTGGTAAGACTACTCAATGGGGAAGAACAGTCTTTTCAACTGATGGTCCAGATACCTACTCAAACTCTCAATTGTGAGAGTGAAATTAAGATACCTTTTAATGTACAAGAACACAAAAATTTTGTTTCCCTCAGATTTCTGGTGAAAGAATTACTCAAAGGTATATATCTGGAGCTAAAAAAAACTAATCCAGAAACACTAAACAAGGTATAAGAAAAGGGTAAGGAGAAAAACTAGTAAGGCCTTAAAGTTAAGTGCTGATTGGAAAAAGAACAAAACACGATTTACTAATTTTCAAAAAACTACAATCTCAGGTGATATTGACGGGAATAATTGTGAGGGTAAGAAAGGGAATGCGGGAAGGGAAACAAAAGAATGATGAAGTCTTACCCTTGTTCAGAAGAAAGATATAGAAAGTGATTAATATAGACATTGATAGAAAAATACAGATTTGAGCATTGTGCAAAAAAATTTAAGAGTACTAGATGGCTTCACTCCAAACACTGAAGGAAGATATAATACTTATCTTATACAAATGCTTTCAGAGAATAAAGAAACTCATGTGTGAGACTAATAGAACCTTGATATCCAAATCTGATAAAGACATTAAAAATAACTACAGGTCAACATCCCTTATAAATGGGCACAAAACTTTGAAACAAAAGGTTACCAAGTAAAATCAAAGTTATATAAAAAGGATAATACATCAGGATCTAGTGAAATTTATTCCAAGAATATAAGACCGATTTAACATTAAAAAATCAGTATAATTCACCACACTAACAGAATAAGGAGAAAAACCATATCATCATATCAATCAATGTAGAAAAAGCATTTGATAAAATTTAACATCCAGCAAACTGGAAAAAAAGAAACCTATGCTCACACAAAAACCTGTACACAAATATTTGTAGTAGCTTCATCAAGAATAACCAACATCTGGAAACAGATAACCTTTCAATGAATGAGTGGTATAACTGTGATATATGCATACCATGGCATAATACTCAGTATTAATGAGCTACTGATCTGTGAACAACTTGGATGGCTCCCAAGGGAATTGTGGTGAATGAAAAAAGTCAATGACAAAAGGTTACATATTGTAGGATTCCATTTACATTACATTCTTGAAGTGACAAAATTTAGAGATGGAAAACAGATTAGTGTTGCCAGGGGCTTACCAGCGGAAGTAGCTGTGAGTATAAAAGGATGATTCAAGGGTTCATTGCGACAGATCTGTTCTATATCTTGACTAGGTGGTCACACAAACCTACACAAGTGATAAAATTGCCTAGAACTCAATACAAACATACATACAAATAAATGCATGTAAAACTAATGAAATCAAAGTAAGGTCAGTGGGTGGTATCAATGTTAACTCTCTGGTTGTGTTATATACGATAGTAACAAGATGTTATCATTTGGGGAAACTAGATGAAGGGTAAATGAAGCATTCTATATTATTTCTTATAACTACATTTGAGTCTATAATATCTCAAAGTAAAAAGCATAAAAAATTTAAAATATGAAAAAAACTGTGTTGATATGAGACAGACTACATTCAAAATGCTATGTCTGAAACAATTACAAATATTCTAACAAACAGAACTATTCAACATGACCTAAAAATTCTGATTTAGATGACTATGCCACACGGTATGTTCCTAATGCTTTATACAATTCAGTGTCATTTCAAAAGAGAAGCAAATTAATACTGTATTCAGAATCACAGTTGTGTAGATTGCTCACTTCATAAGAGAGCTTCAGGCCAAGTGACTAAGTGGGGCTGAAATCCAGCCTCCATTCTACTCTCCAATGCACCTAAAGGACTATGTTTACCTAAAAGAGGCATTTTTACTTATTTACTTAATTTTAAGATTTTTTTTTCAATTTGTAAGTAATCTCTACACCCAATGTGACACTCAAACTCACAACCCCAAGATCAAGAGTCAATCTCCCCCAACTAAGCCAGCCAGGCATGCCTGGAAGAGGCATTTTTAAATAATTTGCACAACGGCACACTTCGGGCTAGCAGTGACCTACCCGTTAAGTAAATCACTTTCTTTTGCACTTCAGGAAAATTACTGAGAATCTATTCCTAGGCACTTTAAGTTTTTGCCTTTCAAAGCAAGAAGATCTGAAACCATATCTTAGTTCTGTTGTTTTGGTGGAATATAGAGTGTTCTTTAGGAGGTTTTGGTTCTGTCTCAAATCCTTTTTGAAACAAAGTGGTATATAGATCAATACAAACCAAAATATAAATTAGAGTGCTATACTGTACTGTATCATAGCATTTTACACATATATACATATATATGTTTGTGTGTGGTATAAAAACAACTGCATTCCCTTAATAATAATACTATTCTAAGAACTCATTTAATCCTTGCCACAACTCTGAGATAGATAATATTATGACTCCCAATTTATAGATGAGGAAACCAAGAAACGGAGAGATAAAGTAATTTTCCCAACGTCACTTAGCTAAGCAGATAAAAAATCTGGGATGCAAACCCATACAGTTTAGATCTAAATCACTCTTTAAATTTTTTTAAGGATTTTACTTATTTATTTGAGGAAGAGAGAGAGAGCGCGCGTGCATGAGACAGGAGAAGTTCAGAAGGAGAAGCAGACACCCCACGGAGCTAGGAGCCTGATGCAGGACTCGATCCCAAGTCTCCGGGATCATGACCTGAGCCAAAGGCAGTCGCCTAACCAACTGAGCCATCCAGCAGGTGCCCTCTTTAAATGTTTTTTTACATTTTATTTATTTAAGTAATCTCTACACCCAATGTGGGGCCTGACTCATAACCCTGACATCAAGCGTCATATGGCTTCCAACTGAGCCAGCCGGGTGCCCCTATATCGAAATCATTCTTAACCACTCTGTATTAATGCCCTTAGTCATAATTCAACTCAGCACCCGAGAAATGCATCTAATAGAGGCACTTGATAAGTACTTGTTGAATGAATGAATGAATATTAAAGCAACAATTCTCAACTAAAAGTACATTCTCCCAACCTTCCAAAGAATTTGCTCTCCTTTCCCAAGACCTTGGTATTCTCTCCCATTATCCCATCATATTGCCACCTTATTAAAATAAAAACCACAGCAAATCACTTTATTTCCCAACCCTTGGGTTTTTAGGAGTCAGTTATGTATGAAACTGTATGAAACATGTAGTCTGATTCTTTTAAGGGTGTGAGCAGCTATTGACTGCTTACTGGCTTACACAGGAATGTATCTTTACAGAGCTACAATATATTGTTTTAAAGATTTATTTATTTATTTGAGAAGGAGAGAGAGCAAGCACAGGTGGGACAAAGGGAGAGAGAGAATCTCAAGCAGACTCCCCACTAGCACAGAGCTGATGTGGGGCTCACTATCAGGACCCTGAGATCCAGACCTGAGCTAAAACCTAGAGTTGGACCCTTAACAGACTGTGCCACCCAGGCACCTAAGGGGAGTTGCAATATTGAGGCAAAAGCACCTATATGTTCCCCCAGATATCAGATATGTTATATTGCCTGTCTTTAAACCATTTACTTATCTATTTATTCAAAGCATTCTTTTTTCCTCAGATTTTTAAAAAGTTTTATTTATTTAATCTCTACACCCAATGCTGGGCTTGAACTCCGGACCTCAAGATCAAGAGTCATACATTCCACCAACTAAGCCAGCCTAGAGCTCCTTTTTATTTAAAACATTCTGTTTTCATATATATCTCTGTTTATATATAAGCCAACACTAAGGGAGGAATAAATGGTTAAATGAATAAAAATCCTGGTTCTTGGGGTGCTTGGGTGGCTCAGTGGGTTAAAGCCTCTGCCTTTGGCTCAGGTCAAGATCCCAGGGTCCGGGGCGCCTAGGTGGCTCAGTTGGTTGAGCGACTGCCTTCGGTTCAGGTCATGATCCCGGAGTCCTGGGATCGAGTCCCGTATCGGGATCCTGGCTCCGTGGGGAGTCTGCTTCTCCCTCTGACCTCCCCTCCCATGCTCCCTCTCACTGTCTCTCCCTCTCTCTCTCAAATAAATAAATAAAATCTTAAAAAAAAAAAAAAAAGATCCCAGGGTCATGGTATGAATCCCCACATGGGGCTCTCTGCTCAGGAGGGAGCCTGCTTCCCTATCTTTCTCTCTCTCTGCCTGCCTCTCTGCCTACTTGTGATCTCTGTCAAATAAATAAATAAAATCTTAAAAAAAAAAAAAAAATCCTGGCTCTTGCCATCTCTGTTGCTCACCATTTCTGTTGCTTATTAAAACATGTTCATTTTCCCCTGCTGCACCTTCATTATTTTGTTTTCTTTCACAATAGTCCCTTGTCTCTTCTGACTTTACTCCTCTGACATTTATAGCAAAATGTGTGCCTATCATAAACTTCTATAAAAGTGAAGTAATCACAGCACATTGAGAGACATCTTCAAATATTAAGAGGCTCTTTATCATTTGGTTTATGTAATTAGTTACTCAACTAAACAAAAGCCTTGTTGGTTGAGGAGTTTTGTCTTTGAGGAAGGGGGGGAAGGCACAGGAGGAATTGTACTAGGCTCCAACTGTTCCAAAATCTAGATGAGTATTGAAACCAGACAGTGTCCTTCCTTAGGACTCATAAAAACCAAATAGGCTAAAAATTTTACAGATTAAAAATTAATTAGAAAGAATAATTCATAAACTTTGTTAGATTAACATATTAAATATAACAAAAAAATCTTGGGAACACTTCTGATTTAAAACAGCACCACCACATTCTTAACATTAATGAATGCTGCCAAGGCTTTGAAATACATTTTTTAAAAGATTTTACTTATTTATTTGATAGAGAGAGACACAGTGAGAGAGGGAACAGAAGCAGGGGGAGTGAAAGAGGGAGAAGCAGGCTTCCCGCCAAGCAAGGAGCCTGACGCGGGGCTTGATCTCAGGACCCTACAATCATGACCCACGCCAAAGGCAGACGCCCAATGACTGAGCCACCCAGGAGCCCCTGAAATACGTTTTTTTAAAAGATTTTATTTATTCATTTGACAGACAGAGATCACAAGTAGACAGAGAGGCAGGCAGAGAGAGAGAGGAAGCAGGCTCCCTGCTGAGTAGAGAGCCTGATGTGGGGCTCAATCCCAGGACCCTGAGATCATGACCTGAGCCGAAGGCAGAGGCTTTAACCCACTGAGCCACCCAGGCGCCCCCTGAAATACATTTTTAAATAAAAACTTCACCCTTTTGGATCAGCTTAATCTTTTGATAGAAAAAAGTAACTACAGTATGTATATTAGATGGTCTCTAAAGCTCTAAAAATTCTACAATTCTCAATGGAATCAGAAATGCTACAAGAATCTCAAAAATAGTTCGTGAGGTGCTACAGCAATAGTTCGTGAGGTGCTGGACTTGCTGGCGCACTGCCCAACTTATTACAAACAATAAAAACAAAACCAAAAAGCAGATTACCAGGTCCATCCAGGTAGGTCTGGCATATTAATTTTGGTGGGAATCAGGTACTATTGAGACTAATAAAAATTATTGGCTCTCTTCCCCAAAAATGCACATATATACTCACAATTTTACATTTGATACAACTCCCTGAAGACCAGCCACAGACTCCAGGTTAAACTGTGAACCCCAGGTTAAAAAGTAAAAAAAAAATTCAACCCCAGAATGTTATAAATGTTTTTTCTAAAGGGTGGCCAAATGGAAGAAGAAATAGATTTACTCTATACTCCAGAAGAAGACACAACTGGGGAAAGTCATAGAACTTGCAGGTGAATTAAAAGCAAGTCTTTGTAATAATTAGAGTCAACAAATAATCTGACAGCTTTCTCCACAACACAATGGGCAGCCCATTAATCTAAGAGGTCAAAATAAGTAGACCTCTTTAAAACAGAGATTTAGGGGCACCTGCCTGGTTCAGTTCCTAGAACATCCAACTCTCGATCTTGGGGTGTGAGTTGAAGTTCCATGTTGTACACATAGTTTGCTTTTTTAAAAACCCAATACAGTAAAATAGAGATTTCTTAAAAAAAGTTTAGAGCTATTGTGGGAAGGATTCCCACACTGGATAGAAGACAGGATAAAATAATTTCTCAGGTCTTTTTCAATGTTAACATTTTATGGTTCTAAAAAGTTCTAGAAAGGGGGAAAAAGGAAAAAAATAAAAAGTTGATTTTAAAACTTTTTTTTTTTTTTTTTGCTTAAAAGGTGTTTTCTGTTTTTAAGATTAAAAAAAAAAAAAAAAAAAACACAAAGGGCGCCTGATGGCTCAGTGAGTTAAGCCGCTGCCTTCAGCTCAAGTCATGATCTTGGGGTCCTGGGATCGAGTCCCGCATCAGGTTCTCTGCTCAGCAGGAAGCCAGCTTCCCTCTCTCTCTCTGCTTGCCTCTCTGCCTGCTTGTGATCTCTGCCTGTCAAATAAATAAATAAATAAAATCTGTTATAAGTAAGTAAGTAAATTAAAAATAAATGAAATAATAAAAATTTTAAAAAAATAAATAAATAAATAACAGAAAAAACTGCCTGTATTTGCCTCTGTGTATCTGTGTCAATGTGCCGGTCTTGAAATGAAAGCCATAGCCAGAGGGCCTTTTCTTCTTAATTTAATATCACTTTTTTTTTTTAATCCCTAACAAAATTTTATTTAAAAAAACAATGAGCTGGGGCACCTAGGTGGCTCAGTTATTAAGCATCTGCCTTTGGCTCAGGTCATGATTCCAGGGACCTGGGATCGAGTCCTACATCAGGATCCCTGCTCAGCAGGAAGCCTGCTTCTCCCTCTCCTACTCCCCCTGCTTGTATTCCCTCTCTCACTGTGCCTCTCTCTGTGAAATAAATAAAATCTTTTAAAAATATATATGAATAAATAAATAATTTTTAAAAATTTTTAATGAGCTAAAATCAGTATTAAACTGTATGTCAGAGCACCTGGGTGGCTCAGTCCTTAAAGTGGCTGTCTTCAGCTCAGGTCATGATCCCAGGGTCCTGGGATCCAGCCCTGCATCAGGCTCTCTGCTCAGCAGGGAGCCTGCTTCTCCCACTCCCACTCCCCCTGCTTGTGTTCCCTCTCTTGCTATGTCTCTGTCAAATAAATAAAAAACTTTTTTTAAAAAATTGAACTGTATGTCAACTGACTAGAATATAAATAATTAAAAAATAAAATAATGAGTATGACATACATCCTACAACCCTAGAAAATAATCAGTTTCTTTATGTATAGTAATAACCCACTTAGGAGTCAGAGTATATGACTTGGTCTTTTCCTGTTTCTGGATTTCCTGCACTCTAATGAGTACCCAGTACCCAGAGAATGATCTTTCTTCCCAAAAATTATCCTTGAGGGAGAACAAGAAAGACTATGCATTGGGTGAGTGTAAATATAAGAGACTAAATATGAAAAACAGATTTGTTTTTAATCAACACACTGTGACAATTATGAACTAAAATTTTGCAACCTACCTCCCTTAAGGACCGCAAAAGATAGGTAGCGCTTTAGAAACACTGAATCCTCCCTATTTCTGCAAGTGAAACTGAGGAACCAAGCAGATAGAAATTTGAAAATTTTATAGTTAAATGAGTCTATCCAGAAATGTCATTTATCACTTTGCTACTGATTCTGTTCCCTGATTAAAATTAGAAAAGAAATCAATTTTGTAATTTATAATCTTTTTTTTTTTTAAGATTCTACCTATTTATTTGACAGACAGAGATCACAAGTAGGCAGAGAGGCAGACAGAGAAAGAGGGGGAAGCAGGCTCTCCACTGAGCAGAGAGCCTGATGCGGGGCTCGATCCCAGGACCCTGAGATCATGACCTGAGCCGAAAGCAGAGGCTTTAACCCACTGAGCCACCCAGGTGCCCCAAGAAATCAATTTTGAAGGGAAGACACAACTGCTCTTTATGAACTCACTTTCCCTTCTCGTGGGTTACCACTTTCTATTGGCAAATGCAGTGTGTTCAAAGAAAATACCCAGACTTGACCAAAGGCAATAAAAGCTGTGTTGAACCAAATCTGGCAAAAAGCAACAAAATATTCACCGAATAACAAAATTTTAATGTCTTCTATCTAATTTAAAACTGTGTTTAGGGGCGCCTGGGAGGCTCAATCAGCTGCGTGTCCTACCCTTGATTTGGGCTCCAGTCATGACTTCAGGGTTCTGACATCAAGCCCCGTGTTGGGCTCCATGCTGAGTGGAGCCTGCTTTGGATTCTCCCTTTCCTGATCCCTCTGCCCCTCTCTGCTCACATGCACTCTCTCTCTTCCTCCCTCTCTCTCTCTCTCTCTCTCTCTCTCTCTCTCGCGCGCGCGCAAATAAAAAAATATATATATATATAAAATACTTAAAAAATATATATATATATATAGACCTGTTCAAGAGTTTAGAGCACCTGGGTGGCTCAGTTCATTAAGCAACTGCCTTCAGCTCAGGTCATGATCCCAGAATCCTGGGATGGAGTCCCACATCAGGCTCCCAGCTCCATGGGGAGTCTGCTTCTCCCTTTGACCTCCTCTCTCATGCTCTCTCACTCTGTCTCTCTCTCGCGCGCCAATAAATAAAATCTTAAAAAAAAAAAAAAAAAAACCTGTTAAAAGTTTAACATTTAAAATCAAGCTATTTTGGGATGCCTGGAAGGCTCAGTCGTTAAGCATCTGCCTTTGGATCAGGTCATGAACCCAGGGTCCTGGGATGGAGCCCCATCCCACTCCCCCTGTTTGTGTTCTTTCTCTCACTGTGTCTCTGTCAAATAAATAAATAAAATCTTTTTTAAAAATAAAAATAAATAAATAAATAGAATAAACCTATTTTGAAACATTGGTAACGATCCTATTATGTAACAAGCAGAGAGCCAATAAGAAAAACTTCAGTGCAAAAGTAAATATAGATATGAATACTGCCAAAGGAGACATGACTGCCAGTAAGATACCTGCCTGAAGCATTATATTAAAAAATAACAGCTATTCTAAAAAACAAAATAAAATGTTATTTTTTACTCAGAAATAAAAATTTCTGAGCCTAACTTTTATGTGTTCTATAAGCTTGCCCAGTATAAACAACTGGTAACAGTCTAATGATCTAAGGGTTCAAAATCACTAAATACTTCTTTCAAAAAGTCCTTAAAAATAGTTCAGGGAGAAAAAAAAATGAAGTGAACCTTAAAAAGTATAGAGGCTATTAAAAATTAGGCAGCATTTCAAAATTCTAAATTTATATGTCAATTTGTGATATGAAACCTAGTATTTTTTCTCACATTATACAGTTAATAGGTCCCTAGACCACCCCACAAAAGCCTACTGTACCAACAGTGATAACTACAGTACTGTAATAATAGTATTACACAGCCCACGGTTTTAGAGCCCTGGAAAGGTGACCTCTCCCTCCTTCTTGACATACTCTCTTCTCCTGGCTTCTGTGAAATCAAGCAGTCCTGGTTTTCCTCTTATTTTACTGACCTTCGTTGCCTGTTTGTCCTTTCCTTCTCACCTTCAAGTGACAGTTTTTTGCCCTTATTTCTCTTTAATCCTCCTTGGTGATCTCATCCAGTCCAGGGGCTTTTAAATATCATCTGTATGCTAATAATTCCAAAATTTATATTTTGAGCCTCTACCTCTCCCTTGAGTTTGATTTATATATGAAGATTGTTTACCCTGTATCCTCCACTTAAAGGTCAAATAGGCTTCACGCTTAATATAGTCAAAACAGAACCCCCACAATCCTGCTACTTCCAGTATGTTCCATCTCATTTAATGACACCATCATCCACCTAGTTGCTCAAGACAAAATGTGTGAGTCATCTTGATTCCTCTCTCTCCTTCATAACTCACTGTAAACCCTATTAATGCTACTTTGAAAATACCTCACATATTCAATCACTTCTCACTATCTATACCACTGTACCCTAGTCCAAGCTGCCATCATCCTTTGAGGAGACTACTTCAAGTCTTCTAAACAGCTTTTATGCTTCACTTTTTACCAATTCCCATACTCTATTCTCCATCCAGCAGCTACAGAGAACTTTCAAAAATGTAAATCACTGGGGCAGCTGGGTGGCTCAGTTGGTTTAGCATCCCACTCTTGATTTCAGTTTGGGTCATGATCTCAGGGTCATGAGATGAGCCCCATGTTGGCCTCCACACTCAATGAGAAGTCTGCTTGAGATTCTTTCCCTCTGCCCCTCCCCCGACTTGTGTACATGCACTTGCTCTCTCTCAAAAAAATATATTTTTAAGAAAAGTAAATCACTCAGGCACCTGGGTGGCTCAGTGGGTTAAGCCTCTGCCTTCGGCTCCGATCATGATCTCAGGGTCCTGGGACTGAGCCCCACGTCAGGCTCTCTGCTGGGTGAGGAGCCTGCTTCCCCCTCTCTCTGCCTGCCTCTCTGCCTACTTGTGATTTCTGTCTGTCAAATAAATAAAATCTTTAAGAAAAAAAAATAAAGTAAATCACCGACTCATTTTGCTTAGCCTAATACTCTCCAGCTCCATCCATGTTGTTGCAAATGCCAAGATTTTATGCCTTTTTTATGGCTGAGTAACACTCCAGTGTATGTGTGTATATGTGCACACGCACACGCGCGCACGTGCACACATACACACACACACATTCTTTATCCATTCCTCAGTTGATGGACAGGGAGCTGTTAAGTCAGTCAGAGAAAGACAAATACCATACAATTTCACTCATATGTGGAATTTTTTTAAAAATTTTTATTTATTTGACAGACATGAGATCACAAGTAGGCAGAGGCAGGCAGAGAGAGAGGGGGAAGCAGGCTCCCTGCCAAGCAGAGAGCCCGATGTGGGGCTCGATCCCAGGACCCTGGGATCATGACCTGAGCTAAAAGCAGAGGCTTTAGCCCACTGAGCCACCCAGATGCCCCTCATATGTGGAATTTAAGAAACAAAACAAATGAGCAAAGGGAAAAAAAAGAAAGAGAAAGGCAAACCAAGAACAGACTCTTAACTACAGAGAACAAACTGATGGTTACCAGAGGGAAGTGGGTGGGAGGATGGGTGAAACAGGGGTTGGGGATTAAGGCACTTGTTAGGAGGACTGGCTGATGGATGAAGTGTTGAATCACCTGAAACTAATACTATACTGTCTGTTAACTAACTAGAATTTAAATAGAAATGTATGCTAATCATATCACTCCCCTGCTTAAAACTGTCCAATAGCTCCCCTTCACTTTCAGAATAAAGAAAGGTCACAAATTCAATTTTAGATATGCTGAACTTGAGGGGTAGAAGGCATGTAAGTGGAGGCATGAAGAAAGCAAGTACATGTCCTTCAAGATTTGAGCAGAAGTTACAAAGTGGCCCTATTTACTAGCATATGGATAGAAACTGAAAACCAAGGATTTGGAAGAGAATACTTGAAATTTAAGTGGAAATAAAGAAGGTGGAGGTATAGGATCAAGACGTGAGAACTCACATTAAGGCCTGGAAGATAAAGAAGAGTTGACAAAGAAGACTAAGTATGAGAGGCCAGAGTCATAAAAAGAAAATCAGACCTAATACCTGAGAAGCTGAGGGAAAAGAATGTTTTAAAATGAAGAGAGGGGGGCGCCTGGGTGGCTCAGTGGATTAAAGCCTCTGCCTTCGGCTTGGGTCATGATCCCAGGATCCTGGGATGGAGGCCCACATGGGGCTCTCTGCTCAGCGAAGGGCCTGCTTCCTCCTCTCTCTCTGCCTGCTTGTGATCTCTGTCTATCAAGTAAATAAATTAAATCTTTTTTAACAAATAAATAAATAAAATGAAGAGAGGGGCACCTGGGTGGCTCAGCCAGTTAAGGGGCCAACTCTTGGTTTTGGCTCAGGTTATGATCTCAGGGTCATGGGATCAAGCCCCATGTAGGGCCCCTGCTCATCGGAGAGTCTGCTCTCCCTCTCTTGCTCCCTCTCCCTTTGCCCCTCCCCCTGCTCACATGCTTGCTCTAAAATAAATAAATCAATCTTTAAAAAAATAGAATAAAATAAAGAGAAAGATGGAGGGTGAAAAGCATCCATTTGATTTGACAACACATAAGTCGTTTGTGACATTAACAAAACCAACTTCAAAGATGTGATGGGGAGGTATGGTGATTAAGACAGCAACTCTAGTCGATGCTTTCACAAACCTGGCTATGAAGGGAAAAGGAGAGATTAGAAGAGATGAAAATGAAAGCTCAGATGCTAGAGGAATGATTTGATGGAGAGAAAAAGGTGGAAGTCACAGAACAGAGAAGTGATAATGTAAATTTTCTGAATAAGCATGAGGGGACAGAATAAAGGCACAGATGGAAGAATGCTACAACTTTTTCTGATAATATTCAACATAAAAGTGTACTTGGAAAAAGAGAATATTTACAAAAGCCACACAAAAATTGTATGTGCTAGGGGTACCTAGGTGGCTTAGTCGGTTAAGCATCTGCCTTCAGCTCAGGTCATGATCCCACGGTTCTGGGATCAAGCCCCACATTGTGCTCCCTGCTCAGCAGGGAATCCACTTCTCACTCTCCTTCTGCCCTGCCCCCAACTTGTGTGCATGCACACTCTCTCTCTCTCTAATAAATAAAATCTTTTTAAAAAATTGTATGTGCTAAATTCCTTAGTAAAAAAAAAAAGTATTTTAGACTATGTAATGTAAAATAGCTCTCGTGCAAGAATAACTACAGATGTTGATGATTGTTCATTCGATAAATTTTTTTTACTAAAAGCTGGACAGTGTTCTAAGTTTCTGTAGAAACTTAGGAATAAGACATTATTTTTGTCTTTAAGGAACCCACACTTAGTAAGTAGATAAGTTGAGAAACAATCGCAATTCCGCATACTTAAGTACCATGATCCTTTGTAGGAAGGTGGCGGCACACAGAAGAGGCACAAGAGCATAGGCTTTGAAGTCCAACAGACTGGCCTGAATCTGTACTCTGACATTTATTAGCTATATAACTTTGCACAAGTAATGTAGTTTCTCACTTAGCCTCAGTTCCCTGTCAGAAGATGTAAAAGTTACTTACCTCACAAGGTTATGAGGAGAAATAAGTTGATGGCTGTACAACACCTTGAGCAGGTATTTTATAGATACACTGTGACTACTCTGTACAAGTAACCTATTTGCACTAAAAAAGAGAATTTTAAGAAGCTGTATAAAGTATACTTGAGTGGGTCTTAGAAGACATATAGGAGAATGGAACTCTGGGAAGAAG
Organism: Mustela lutreola; assembly: GCF_030435805.1. Taxonomy (NCBI): domain Eukaryota; kingdom Metazoa; phylum Chordata; class Mammalia; order Carnivora; family Mustelidae; genus Mustela; species Mustela lutreola. Next base: position 180,488,620 of record NC_081293.1, on the reverse strand, counting down.
AAATGGTGTGCACGGAATAATGACAGTGCGAGACTGCAGTAAATTACAAGTCTTTTCTTTTTAATCTCTCTCCCCACCCTATTCTGAGAATTTAAGTTACTAACTACAAGCACTTCTATATAGCTGAAATATAAAATGAAAGACATCGATGGTGAAGTTGGAGAGGTTAAAAAGGGACAAACAGAAGAATTAGGGTAAACAGGAGAAATCTGTAACCAACTGGATAAGGAATGAGCAAAAGGGAAGAATCTACTGTGATTCTCGGGTTTCTAGCTTGAATCACTAAATTGATGAGTTAGCCATGAAATTAGTTAGGATAAGGAGCAAAAAAGAAGAACAGGTTTGGCAGGAAAAGTGATGAAATTATTTTTGCACATGATGAATTTAAGACACTCTTCAGTAACTTGGGTGATAATGTCTAGTAGCCATTACCAAACAGACCAGGAGTCTGTCTGGGTTGGAGACAGATTTAGGCATTGTTCGGAGATTAGTATATCACCCAGGGAAAATCTAAGAGTAGGAAGGGAAAACAAATAAATAAGCATATATTCTCAGGTAATAATATTAAGGGGCAAATAAAGGAAAACTAATGAGACGTTCAAGGGCTAAAGGATAACTAAGAGCTCTTCAGGAATAGAGACTTTGTCTAATTTTATGTATTCTTAGGCTCTATAGGCTCTATACCTAGTATTATACTTAGTACAGGAGGTAGTCAAAATAAAAATCTAGAAAAGTTGGGCAGGATGAAGACTACAAGGAATCTAAGTGGATTTAGCAATTAGGAAGTTATTACCTTAACAAGAGCACTTGAGTGGAATGAAGGAGGCAGAAGTGAGACTGCAATAGATTGAAGAGAAAAAAAATTAAATAAGAGTCTATTATTTCTGAAAGCTTGGCTGTAAATGAGAGAAACAGGGCACAACAGTTAGAAGAAAATCTAAAAGGTTATACATATAATAAATTGAGGAGGAATAGATTCTTCCTGATAAAATAAGAGAAAGTATAAATGAGTGTTTATTAGTAAAACATTTTAAAATACAACAGTTTTGAACAGAATCCCTAGTAGTTGCTAGTCATACATAACTATTTATATAGTATTAAATAAAACATAATTCACTGATAAAGAACTAAAAGGAAGGCAAAATATCAAAATGTTGATCTCTTGGTCTTTAAGTGTAATTAGTATGGATGATTTTCAAGTTCTCACTCAATATTTTCCAAATTTTAATAATGAGCTTGATTCCTTGTATAGTGGTCATGGTAGGAAGTGGAAGATAGTAAACTGTACTATCTTAATGATATTTCAAAGGCAGAAAAGTATAAGAGATTCTAACTCAAAGAAGATAGACCATAGAAGAGATGAAATATAAGCAGACTGGAAGCAGGAAAGAAATGGAAAGAAAAAATAAAGCCAACACAGAAATGAAATCCTCATCACACATAGCATAAAGGAGTACAAACACTGCTGAAAACACAGTAATGGACATGGACAACAGGACTGAGAAAAGCAAGCAAGATACAAATGAACTCTGAAAACCGTAAAACGTTGAAAGAATTAAAGAAGATCATCTCCAAAGGCAAGGGAAACAGGCAAAAATGAACTATGAACTATTGGGATTTCATCAAGATAAAAAGCTTTTACGCAGCAAAAGCAGTCAACAAAACCGACAGAATGGGAGAAGATATCTGCAAATGATATATATCAGATAAAGGGCTAGTATCCAAAATCTAGAAAGAACTTATGACACTCAATATCCAAAGAACAAATAATCCAATCAAGAAATGCACAAGACATGAACAGAAACATTTTTGCAAAGAAGATGTCCAACTGGCCAAAAGACACATAAAAAGAGCTCAACATCTCTTGGCATCAGAGAAATACAAATCAAAACTACAATGAGATACTACCTCACACCAGTCAGAATGGCTAATTTCTTTTTTAATTTTTATTTATTTTTTTATTTGACAGAGAGAGAGAGAGCTCACAAGTAGGCAGAGAGGCAGGCAGGGGGTGGGGGAAGCAGGCTCCCTGCTGAGCAGAGAGCCCAATGTGGGGCTCAATCCCAGAATCCTGAGCTCATGACCTGAGCCAAAGGCAGAGGCTTAACCCACCAAGCCACCCAGGCACCTGAGAATGGCTAAAATTTAACAAGTCAGGAAATGACAGATGTTGGTGGCAAGGATGCAGAGAAAGGGGAAACCTCTTACACTGTTGGTGGGAATGCAAGCTGGTGCAGCCACTCTGTCAAACAGTAAGGAGGTTCCTCAGAAAGTTGAAAATAGAGCTACCCTACAACCCAACAGTTGCACTACTGGGTATTTACCCCAAAGACATAAATGTAGTGATCCAAAGGGGCACCTGCAATCCAGTGTTAATAGCAGCAATGTCCACAATGCCAAACTATGGAAAGAGAGCAGAGGTCCATCGACAGATGAATGGATAAAGAAGAGGCGGTGAATATATAATGGAACATTACGCAGCCATCAAAAAAATAAAATCTTGCCATTTGAAATGATGTGGATGGAACTAAAGGGTATTATGCTAAGTGAAAAGAGTCAATCAGAGGAAGAGAATTATCATATGATCTAACTAATATGTGGAATTTAAGAAAGAAGGCAGAGGCTCATAGGGGAAGAAAGGGGGAAAAAAAGGAAACAAGATGAAACCAGAGAGGGAAACAAACCATAAGAGACTCTTTTTTTTTTTTTTTTTTAAAGATTTTATTTATTTATTTGACAGAGAGAGATCACAAGTAGGCAGAGAGGCAGGCAGAGAGAGAGAGAGGAGGAAGCAGGCTCCCTGCTGAGCAGAGAGCCCGATGCGGGACTCGATCCCAGGACCCCGAGATCATGACCCGAGCCGAAGGCAGCGGCTTAACCCACTGAGCCACCCAGGCGCCCAACCATAAGAGACTCTTAATCTTAGATTAAACTGAGGGTTGATGGAGGGGAGAAGGGTGAGGGGTTGGGATAACTGGGTGATGGACATGGTGGGGGGTATGTGTTGTGATGAGCACTGAGTGTTATATAAGACTGATGAATCACAGACCTGTACCCCTAAAGCAAATACTCTATTATCTGTTAATTAATTGGATTTAAATTATAAAACTTAAAAAAATTAATATGAAGAATTAAGGAAGATCTAAATAAGTGAAAAACATCCCATGTTCAGGGATTGGAAGACTTAACATTATTAAGATGGTAATACTCCCCAAACTGATGTACAAATTCAACGCAAATCCTTATGAGAATCTCTGAGTTCATACAAATTGACAGGCTGATTCTCAAATTTATATGGAATTGCAAGGGACCTAGAATAGCCAAAACAATCTTGGAAAAGAATAAAGTAGGAGGACTCACTTTCTGATTTCAAAACTTGCTGCAAAGTAACAGTATGAGAGGCAGTGTGGTACTGGCAAATGAATAGACACATAGATGAACAGAACAGAATCGAGAATCCAGAAGTAAACCTGAATATTTATGGTCAACTGATTTTTGGCAAGAATGTCAAGACTATTCCATGGAGAAAGAACGGTCTTTCCAACAAATGGAGCTGGAAAAATAGGACAGTCACTTGAGATAACCCTTACCTCACACCAAACATTAAAACTTACTCAAAAAGAATCAAAGGCATAAATGTAAAAAAAACACAGGGATAAGTTTTTATGACCCTGAATTTGGAAAGACTTTTAGATATAATAAACTGGACTTCGCCGAAATTTAAAACTTTTATGCTTCAAACAAAACAATTAAGAAAGTAAAAGACAACACAGAACATGAAAAATACTTACAAATCATGTATCTTGCAAGGAACTTGTAACTAGGATATGTAATGAGCTCTTAAATTCAATAGTAAAAGACAACTCAATTAAAAATGGGGCATGGGGGGCACCTGGGTGGCTCAGTGGGTTAGGTTTCTGCCTTCAGCTCAGGTCATGATCTCAGAAATCAAGCCCCGCATCGGGCCTCTCTGCTTGGCGGGGAACCTGCTTCTCTCTCTCTCTGCCTGCCTCTCTGCCTACTTGTGATCTCTCTCTCTCTCTCAAATAAATAAATAAAGTCTTAAAAAAAAAAAAATGGGGCAGGGGCTCCTGGCTAGCTCAATCAGTAGAGCATGTAATTTTTGGTCTTGCAGTCATGATTTTGGGTTCCACACTGGGTGGAGAGTATGCTTTTGAAGATTTTATTTATTTGACAGACAGAGATCACAAGTAGGCAGAGAGGCAGGCATGGGGGTGGCGGGAAGCAGGCTCCCCACTGAACAAAGAGCCCGACATGGGGCTCGATCTCGATTTTTCCTGAGATCAGGATCTGAGCCGAAGGCAGAGGCTTTCACCCAGGCGCTCCGAGAGTTTACTTTTTAAAATATTAATTAATTAACTAATTAATTAATTAAATGGAGCAAAGTAGCTAAAAGACATTTCTCCAAAGAAGACATACAATTAGTCAACAAGCACATGAAAAGAAGCTCAATGTCAATTATACCTCAAAAAAGTTGGAAGAGAAACAAAGAAAGCAAGAAAAAAATAAAGAAAAAATGCTTGACATCTTAAGTCATCAGGGAAATGCAAATCAAGAACCACAATGAGATGCCACTTCATACACACTAGGATGGCTGGCATTAAAATGTCAGATTGATAATAACAAGTGTTGGAGAGAGCATGATGAAATTGGAACCCTTACACAGTTATGGTAGGAATGTAAAATTCCAGCCAATTTAGAAAAATTTGACAGTTCCTAAAATGAATATACATAGAGCACAGAGTTACCATATAACCTAACAATTTCACTCCTAGGTATATACCCCAAAGAAATGAAAACCTGTGTTCACATAGAAACCTTTATTCAATTTATAGCAGCATTATTCTTTTTTTTTTTTTAAGATTTTATTTATTTATTTGACAGAGAGAGATCACAAGCAGGCAGAGAGGCAGGCAGAGAGAGAGGAGGAAGCAGGCTCCCTGCTGAGCAGAGAGCCCGATGCGGGGCTCGATCCCAGGACCCTGGGATCATGACCTGAGCCGAAGGCAGCAGCTTAACCCACTGAGCCACCCAGGCGCCCCTAGCAGCATTATTCTTAATAGCCAAAAAGTAACAACAGTCTAAATGTTCAATGGATAAATGGATAAACAAAATGTTGTTTATCTGTACCACCAGAATATTATTTAGCCATAAAAAGGAATGAAGTATTGATATCCGCCACTTTAACATGTGTCAACTTTGAAAACATTACGCAAAGTAAAAAAAGGCAGTCACAAAAGACCATATACCACACAATCCCATTCATATAAGAAAGTCCTTAATAGGGAAATCCATAGAGACAAAAGGTAAATTACTGGTTACTTAGAGGTGAAATGGGGGGATGGGGAACCGAAAAGGAGGATAAGGGAATAGTAGCTAAAAGATATGGGATTTCTTCCTGAGGTGACGAAAATGTTCTAAAACTGACTGTGGTAATAACTGGTCCACTGGTTGTTAAATAGTGAATTTAAATGGTGAACTGCATGGCATTTGAATTATATCTCAAGCTATTCAAAACATAAATGGAAACATTAAGAAAAAGTTTAAAAGATTAACTACTCTTATACTAAAGTAAATAAATTAAAAATGGAATTGCAAGGTATTAAGAAAAAAATGCAACTGGAAGCCTATAACCTACAGAACACAACTAAAGCAGTATTCAGAAGAAATCTTTTTTTATATATTTTTTAAAGATTTATTTGAGAGAGAATGAGAGAGTGAGAGAGCATGAGCAGGGGACTCTGGGATCACAACCCAAGCAGAAGGCAGATGCTTAACTAACTGTGCCAACCAAATGCCCCTAGAAGAAATCTTATAATTTAAACACATAGAAAGAATAAAAAGAACATTAAGCATCCAACATGAGAAGACAGAAAATCAGTCACAAAATAAATCAAAGAAAAGCTAAACAAATCATTAAAACAATGAAAGAAAAAATAATAAATAAGAAAGCAGAGAAAACAGTAAAACTAATTTTTTAAAAATCCAAGAGCTGGTTCAAAAATCCAAAGACCAAGGAAAATAACCCAGGAAGTTTTTGTTTTGTTTTGTTTTTAAGATCTTATTTATTTATTTATTTGACAGAGAGAGACACAGCGAGAAAGGAAACACAAGCAGGGGGAGGGGGAACACAAGCAGGAGGAGGGAGAAGCAGGCTTCCTGCCAAGCAGGGAGCCTGATGTGGGGCTCCATCCAAGGACCCTGGGATCATAACCTGAGTCAAAGGCAGACACTTAATGACTGAGCCACCCAGGTCCCCCAAGGAATGTTTTTAATCATTAAAGAATATCTTGCTCAACTGCACACAAAATAATTTTGAAAACCTGGATAAAATGGATTATTTTCTAAGATGATGTAAGTTATCAAAGCTTCCCCCAAAATATACATTGTAAGCAAATTATCATAAAAGTAGACATAATGGTCAAAGAGATCCTCTTCCCCCAAACACTCAAGGTCAAAAGATTTCACAGGCAATTTAATCAAACCTTCAACGTCAATGCCATTTAGCCAGAGAAAGAAAGAAAACAAACAAAAACAAAGAGAATTTTGAAATAATTTTTATGAAAGTGGCATAACCGAACAAAGATAAGACACAAAAAACTACAAAGCAATTTAGCTTATGAGGAGCGATACAAAATTTCTAAATAAAGTTTAGCAAATAGAACCCAGCAGCACATTTAAAATAATAATACACGGTGACCAAGAGAGCTGATTCAGGAATGCAAGGATGGTGTAGTAAATCTATTGTATAGTTCATCACAAGAGTAGATCAAAAGATTAAAATTACATAATTTTCAAAGAAGCTGAAACAGCTTTTTACAAACTTTACTTCCATATTTTTTTTTTTAAGATTTCTTTATTTCAAAGATAGTATAAGCAGGATGGAGAAAGGGAAATAATCTTAGGCAGACTCCCCGCTAAGAGTGGAGCGGTATATAAGGCTCAATCTCATGACCCTGAGATTAGGACCTCAGGTGAAACCAAGAGTCAGACACTCAACTGACTGTGCCACTCAGGCATCCAAAAATTTACTTCCATATTAAGAAATCTTAATAAAATGGCAACCGTGGAATACATAACATGATAAAATAGGTACACTTCAATCTAAAGTCAGATCTAACCTTAACAGGAAAGCAAAAAAAAAAAAATCACACTGAAGTCAGGAATAAGAGAAAGAGCCTCTACTGTCTTACTGTTTAATGAAAGTACTAACCAAATTAATTTGCCAAAAGAAAGAAGTATAAAAATTGGAAAGGAGTAGATAAAATTATCTTTATTTGGTAATAATGTGATCATTTAACTGCAAAGCCCTAGAAAAACAACTGGAAAACTATTATAGATAGTATTAGAATTCTAAAGGTGGATAGGCACAACAAGATAAAAGATAATAAAAATAGAAACTCCATTTACAATAGCAACAAAAAAGATAAAAAGCCAAGGGCTAAATATAACAAGAAATGTGGAAGGTCTTTATGAAAAAACTTTAAGACGTTATTGAGAGATACAAAAGAAGACTTAAACAACAAGAAATGAATATATCCCCTGTTCTTGAACAGAAGTTTGAACCTCAAAAAGACATCAAGTATCTCTAAATCAATCTGTAAATATAACACTCTACCAATAAGAACAACAACAGAATGGGGGAGAAGAGCTAAACAAGCAAAAGTATCCAGGAGAACTCTGGAACTAGAGTAGAGAAGACCTCAAAGAATGAGGTCATTAAGGTACAAACAGGTGAACTAATCAATGGAACAGAATAAAAGTGCCAGTAAGAACCCCAAATCATATGTAGGAACTAAGTGTACCTACAGACAGTATTTCAATACTGTGATAACTCCATAGCCACTTGGAAAAATAAAAGATTCATACCTTAATACTTTACATAATTTATATTTTGTATATATAAGTACATTTAACTTAAAATCATAAAAGTACCAAGAAAAAACACAAGACTTTTCATTTTAATCAGAAATAATAGTTAAAACAGTGGAGGCCTTTCTTATGATACAAAAAGTTAAAATCCAACGAAGGATTGATAATTATAACTATGAACAATTTTTAAATTTCTGCTGAAAAAATATATCAGAAGCAAAGTAAAAGCTAAATGACAAACTGTAAAAAATATCTGCAACACATTTCAAAGACAACTAATTTCCTTAAAATACAGAGTTTCTATAAAAAATATTCAACATCCCAACAGAAAAATGAACAACAACAAAAAAAAGGTGAATAAAAAATATAAGTAAATGTTACAAATAAAGTTCACAAATACCGTTCTTATATCTATTGAAAAGATAAAGAAAAATACACCTACTAGTTGGCAATTTTTAAAAAGTTTGATAACCCACTCTATTACCAAGGGTGTGGAGGGTCAGCACCCAACACCAACAGTGAAACACAAACTGCTACAACCTCTATGGAAGGCAATTTGACAGTATCTATCAAAATTTCAATAGTACATAGCTTTTGACCCAGTAATTGCACTTCTAGGAATTTATTCTAGATAGACTTACTCATGCATAAAAACGTACAGAGGGATATTCATTGTATCATCATTTACGTTAGCAAGACTGAAACCATTTTAAATGTCCCTCCAAACAAAGAAATGCTGTTTCTACACACACACACACACACACACACACACACACGAAATTTCTCATTGGTTGCTTATAGGGAAAAGCCAATTATCTGGGGTCAAATGTAGAAGGAAAACTTGCCTTCTATCACACATTCTTTAGCACCATTTGGATTTCATGTCATGAACATATATCACATTTCACATTTTAAAATTAGGATTTCAATGCTATTTTTGCCCAGCTTTACCAGTTGTTACATTTTTCCTTTGTCAGTTTTTCAGTTTTCATTAGCAGCAATGTTAACTGTTATCCCAAGTAAAACATTGTATTTAACCAAATTCACACAGTGAAATTACAATAGTAACTTTTGTTCTATTATCCCCAGGATCTTTTTGGCCCTGAGCTCTGCCTCTCCATACTTACTGTATAAAAATGTTCCCTGTTCTATACTGAGCATATACAGATTATGAGTTAGAAATCCAGGACCAAGGGGGCAAACACATAACCATTACTGCATTTTAGGAGACAGCAAAAAAGATAAACAAGGTTTCACAACAAGATTTCACAAAATATCATTTGTGCTCTCACCATGAATGCAGAGTCTAATCTATTTTTATGTGTAAGAATTTGATTTTATCCATTTGTCCAGAGTCAATGGGGCTGTAGAGGATTGAACCCACTGATCAATCAAATTCACAAGAAACTAATTGCTTACATATAATGCCAATGCACTCATTTAGAATTTGAGAATATATGTGTGTACTCATTTAGAGTATATATACACATATATATACACATATATTCTCAAATTCTAAATGAGTGCATTGTGTGTATATGTACGCATATACATATACACACATAATTAGTGTGTGTATCAGGAGTATCAAACCCTGCACATCAAGGAATCTTGCATAAATGGTTAAGTATACCCAAAGAAAACCACATGGCCCTATGAGTGTGTATAGGGAGAAGAGAATAAATCAGGGAAGGTCCAAGAAGGCTTTCCTGAGAACACAGTGTGACTGAGCTAAGTTCCAATGGAAGAGAAGCTTAAAAAAACAAAAACAAAAAACAAAACAAAAAAAAAAAAACCAGAATGAGGAGTAAGAGAGTTCTTGTATGATGGGAGAGCATGTGAAATGGCCCTGTGGCAGAAGGAAGCATGATAAGTGTAATGAAACAGAAAACGATCAAAGAGCAAACCATGTGATGCAGAATTAACTCGAGAATTAGACAGACAATACAGTACCTTTTAGGTGGTGTTTAAGATTTCTGCCTACCCTAAAAGCAACTAAGAGCTAGTAAAGGGTTGTAAGCAGAGTTTAGAACAGATCTGTGCTTGCAAAAGATGAACGGGCTGTATGCACTGGAGGGTGAGAGTAGAAGCAGGAAGACTGTTTAGAAAGCTACTGCAGGGGAAAAATAAAGAAAAAAAAGAAAGCTACTGCAGGAGACCTAAGTGAGGGATGATGGCAGACTGGACTTGAGTTACAGTAGAACTAAAATAAACAGAACTGGGTGATTAATCACACCTGAAATGCAAGGGAGAAGAAAATTTAAGGAAGAGGCCCAAGGTTGCCTGACTGCATGGATAAAGATGCTATCACTGAAGGAGAGATAACACTCAGCAGGAAGATCGGCGGGTTATTTTGTTTTGTTTCAACTGGGTAGTCGGTGTGCAAAAAGTAAGAAAGCGTTCTGGACTCGTAGTATCTGGAAGTCTTGGTAGAGAAGGATGAAAAAAGGAAAACGGGATTAGAGTTCAATGGCGAGAGAAAGTTAGCTACAAAAACTTAAAAAAGAAAAAAAAAATTTAACCTCAGGGTCAGCCATAAAATGGGCCTAGATATTTCTAACCCTAGCCATCACCTAAAATCTTTTTAAACACTTCAATATACAACCTTTCATTCCGGGGGAGCAAGGGGGAGAGAGACTTAAAATGTCATGCTAGGGAAAATAATGAATTGGTGTTAAAGAATTCCAAATATATTGAGATATCAGATGTTCCTGATTCTGATAGTGAATAAATGGCAGAGGCCGCCTATTTGGTAAGGAAGACTGAAGCGCCAATCAAGGGGAAAAGAAAGTAAAAAGAAAAAGCTGATCACCCCATCACATGAATTTTCACACCTTAAACACGTTTATCTTTACCTCTGGACAAATGGCTGTTCTTGGCCTTGTGTGCTAAGGAAATGCAGAAATAGCTCCACACCTAAGCCCCATTATCAGAAATCATGGCTTCCACTGCCATCAGGTGGTAGCAGTGAGGAAGTGCAGCAACCAGGTTCTTGGAGCCTGGGAATGCCTATACCCAGCCCACGGTATAATCAATAGATCAAAGACCTAAATATAAGTAGAAGTAGAGGGCAAACTGATAACAGTCTTTGGTAAGAGATTTATCTTCAAATCTGCCAATATACAAAATTATAGGTTTTTACTATCCATTTGGAGTAAGAAAAAAGATTTCTCCTTTTTCCCCTCTTTTTAAAGATCACATATTTAGCAATTCCAGAATACCCAGTTTGATACTATCACAACTCAAACCCAACTCCTAGTATATTATATATTTGACTATTTAAAACTGCTTAATTGTTAATTTTAATGGCACACAGAAATGGTTAATGTGCATTTCTAACACATCAATAACTTCATCGCAAACAATTGACTATCTCATTCAATGTGCAAAATTCCCTTTGTTATCTTCAAATTAATCAAATAATTTTTGACTACCTGGAAGTACAGTCATGTTAGTAAAAGGAATTCAAAAACCATCATGTTCTCAAAACTCATTGGTTAAACAAATACATCCCTGATAAAATCAACTTCAACATTATTCACAAACAATATGGTGAATGATTAACACATCATTCCTGATAGTTCTCTTCAAGATAGAAATAAGCTTGCCCAACATAATATTTGATATTCTGGGAAGTATTTACTTCCCTATCTCCCCCCTACTATACTTAACTTACAAATGTTATCTTTTTTTAAATTGTCTGCACACACACACATACATACATCGATTTGATTTGTCTGTGTTTTTTTAAGGCATCTGAACTCAAGGATAGGAAATTGTAGGCCAAAACGTAAAATAATCACATTGGGCGCATTTTTCCAATTCTCAATCAGCTGTTTTTATACAGTAAAGGCAGCATGATTTTGTCACTAAGTATATTCTTGATCTTCATTTTCTCCCCCCTTAAAATCCAGATTCTTCTCTGGATATTCCAAAATATTAATAATTTAACTAGTTTTTCCAAATTCTCTTGGCTCCGTTTCCCAGCCACATCCCAACCCCTCCCTCGCGTCCCCCCTACCCCACCCCGCGCCTTTTCTCCTCCTCCTTTCTTGTCTCAGAATGCCTAACTCTTACACACTCGAAGTGGTTTTTACAAAAGCACCCTTTGGAAGGCTCTTCCCTCTTCTCTCCTCAATCTAGCACCCCTTTAAAAATAATTTCTCACAGCTAGACGCCAATGTCTTTCTTTTACAAGATCAAACTGCGGAAGAGGACGAGCCTGGGAACAGAATAGGCGAAACACTTGGGAATGTCAATGAAACAGCGGCCTCTCCTTTGAAAAGAGAACACAACTCTCAGCACAGAGCTTTCAACAGAGCAAAAATACTTCTTTTCGCTGTGTTCCTGCTCCCTCCCTGACCTCAGAGATACCCTTCCTTTTCTCTATGCCCCAATCCATCTGCTATGCGTGGGCCTGCCTTTCCTCCTCCCAAGGAAAAGAAAGCCAGGGAGAAAAGAAAAGGTAGCAGTCGCCTTCCCACCGCGCCCGCAACCTGTCAGGACCCTGTCCCACGACTCACCTGGCAGGTGCGGCCGCCCGGAGAGTTGCACGAAGCGGTTGAGCTGGCCAGTCCCCCGACCCCCACTGCCCCCACTGCCCCCGCCGGCCCCGCTACCTCCGCCGCCGCCGCCACTGCCAGCGGCACCTCCTCCCCGCCGGCGGTTCCTGTCCCAGCCCTGGGCGGCCGACATGACCCGCTAACGATTGCCGCAGCCGGGTCCCAGCAGCCCCTGGCCCGGCGACACTAGCCGAGCCTCCTTCCTGGGCTCCTCGAGAGACCCGGGAGACAGGGGAAGGGGGAGCGCCCTGTTCTCACCAGTGACCAATGACGGGCTTACTTGGTGACAGGCAGCCAATGGGCAGTCGTCTTCTTGGTAGGTGAAGGGAGGCGGGGAGAGACGTGGTAACCATAGCTATGGCTTAAAAAAAAAAAAAAAAAAAAGCGGGGGGTGAGAGAAAGGCAGAAGCAGCCACTCACACACGCATCAACCGCGAGGAGCAGGCCCGCGTCGCGGCGACTCCTGCGGGATCAGGAGGGCCAATCGAAGGCCGAGTGAGAGAGGCCGCTCCCGCAGAAAGAGTCCCCGCGACAGCCGGTCCTCCAGGCACGGTTAGGGTTCAGGAACTCTTTCCATAAACACCGAAATCAGAAATAGGATATGCACATAATACACACATTTGGGGGCAATACAGTGTTCCGCCGGCTTTGCAGACTGAGATCCCTTTCCCTGACCGTTGACATACACAAAGGGCTCTGTTGGTGGGGAAAAAAAAAAAAAAAGAGGCGGAGTCGAAGCTTAAATATAAGAGTGAGGTATTCCTAGATTTATCTTGTCTTTGAGTTGACTGGCCGAGCTCCTCCCTAATGAAATACAAGCCACCTCCGAAGCAAACAATTTTAAACCTGGTTAATAAACATGAAAAATGTTCAAGCTCACCAGTAGTCAAGAGTAATACAAATGAAGACCCCAATGAGAAACCATTTCTGGCTTATTACGTTAGTAAAGATTTTCAAAATAACACCCAGCAGTGAGAAGACTGCCAAGAAAAAGGTACTTTCAAAAATGACTGGTGGCTATATGAAAATGTTTTGTTCAAATACTTTTTTGCTTGTAGAAAATGTGAACCACCTTTAACACAGAAACAGGTACGAAAGTTCAAGGAATGCAGATATGCAGATACACTATTCCAAAATTAAACAGAAAACTTGGCTTTGAAATTACTGGGCGCAGTGCTAAGCAGGAAAATACAGATAGTTTACAGATGTTTATCAATGATAAGGGAAAAGCGGTTGTATTCTTCAAGGAAAACAAAACTTTTCAAGGTTCTTAGATATGGTGGCCTTCCTTTCTTTCTTTCTTTAATGTAAACCTTTATATAGGAGAACCTTAAGTGATGCAAGGAAAAAAAAGAGAGAAAATCTGCTGTAGCTGAGGATGCATGTGCTTTTGGTCAGATTTCATGTCTCCACTAGCCCGGCCTCCTTATTTTCCTACTGCAGGCCCTCCCGGCAGGTATTTTACCCGGTAAGCACTATCGCACACTGCTTATGAAAATGTTTGAGACCTGGGCGGGAGGGAAAGTTGGTGGCTCTAAAATATGAAAGTCAAAAAACAGTAAGTGCTAATCTTTCTAAAGAAACTGTACCACTGAGTAAACCAAATACTAGGTGAAGGAAATTTTGTTTTTACAGGAGTATTCCAAGTAATAAATAAAGAATGATACAATATCATCATTTTGCAACCCCTAATAAATGTATCAACCCATTGAACATCCACTGCTAGCATCACAAAATGAAAGATGACAAATATGTGCCTCTAGAACATAACTGTGAAGTAGTCTTGTCAAAAAAAATTGAACCCGAATCTTATCAGATATCTATATCTAACTACCAATTTATAGGAAATACAGAGGACAGAGGAATATTTAAAAAATACTTCAGTGATGCAAGCCGCAAAATCCAGACTGTGGAATTTCTACAGGATAAACAAATTTCTTCAACAAATAATTGCAAAGGAAAAAGAGATATTTGGAAGGGAAAATCTATAGGATAAAAAGAGACTTGTGATGGTGCTATAACTTCATGAATATACTAAAAATCATTGAATAGTAATGGTTGCACAACTTCGTTATTAAAAACCACTGCATTGTACACTCAAAAAGGGTGAATTTTATGGTGGATTTTGTGGATTGTATCTCAATTAAAAAATTTAAAATAATGTGGGAAAGGAGAAGTGAATGGGGAGCTAGAAGGAACACATTTAACCCTAAGCTGAAGCTGGGTGATGAGAACATAAGAACGGTTCATTACACTGTCCACCTTTGTACATTTTAAAAATTCTTCATAATAAAAAGGAAAAAGGACACCTGGATGATGTAGTTGGTTGAGCGTTGGACTCTTGATTTGGGTTCAGGTCATGATCTCAGGATCGAGCCCTGATTCAGGCTCTGTGCTCAGCATGGTGTGTGCTTCTCCCTCTCCTTCTGCTCCTCCCCCTGCTCATACTCTCTCTCCAGTACATAAGCAAATAAAATCTTTTTTTTTTTAAGTCTACAAAATAAGATTAAATTAACCAATCAGCTGAAAACCATGTCATGTAGTTATATAGTATCTATAATACACCTATGATATGTATGTAATAAATCACTTTTAATTCTAGAAACAAAATGAGACTTTTGTTACTAACTAAATTTAAAATTATTAAATCATTTTAGAAACCTTTTGAACAGGTTACCACCAGAACTTTTTAGTGTGGACTATAAGTACACTTTGATAGGTATTGACATTTGCTAAGGGGCCTTCATAATAGGGCGCAGTCACTTAGGTGACTCAGTCAGCTGAGCCTCTGGTTCTTGATTTCAGCTCAGGGTCATGAGATCCAGCCCTGCATTGGACTCCACACTCAGCGGGGAGTCTGTTCAAGATTCTATCTCTCCAGGTCTCTCTGCCCCTCCCACCCCCCTCCCTCTTTCTGTCAAATAAACAAATAAATCTTGGGGCGCCTGGGTGGCTCAGTGGGTTAAAGCCTCTGCCTTCAGCTCAGGTCATGATCCCAGGGTCCTGGAATTGAGCCCCATGTCGGGCTCTCTGCTCTGCAGGGAGCCTGCTTCCTCCACTCTCTCTCTCTGCCTGCCTCTCTGCCTACTTGTGGTTTCTCTCTCTGTCAAATAAATAAAATCTTTAAAAAAATAAATAAATAAATCTTTATTTTTTTAAAAGATTTTTATTTATTTATTTGACAGAAAGAGCAAGCACAGAAGCAGGGGGAGCTGCAGGCAGAGGGAGAGGGAGAAGCAGGCTCCTGCTGAGCAGGGAGCCCAAATGAGGGGTTTGATCCCAAGACCCCTGGTGCCCCTAAATAAATCTTTAACAATAAGTAAATAATTAAGTGTGTGCAGGCTCATAGAGCATGTGACTCCTGATCTTGGAGGTGTGAGTTGGAGCCTCACACTGGATGTAGTGATTACTTTTTTTTTTTTTTTTTTAATTAACAAATAGGGACTCCTGGGTGGCTCAGTTGGTTAAGCAGCTGCCTTCGGCTCAGGTCATGATCCCAGCATTCTCAGATCGAGTCCCACATCAGGCTCCTTGCTCGGCAGGGAGCCTGCTTCTCCCTCTGCCTCTGTCTGCCATTCTGTCTGCCTGTGCTCGCTCTCTCTCCCTCTCTCTCTCTCACAAATAAATAAATCTTTAAAAATAAATAACAAATAAGTGTACACAGACAATATGTACGTGCTAACGTAACATAATTTGAAGTACCTGATACCACCTTTCAAGTCATCATACCAAAAACGTTCACTGGAATCTAATTAAGATTTAAGCTCCAACGTCCAGTTTACAGGAACTTTCAGGGCACAAAGGAACAGTCACATGACATGTAAAACAATCAAACAAATCCAGGGAGACAAACTTTACCATGCCTAGCCTGATTTCATCAATAAGTCAATGTCATGAAAAACAAAATGGAATAACACAAAAACGCAGTGGGCAGGTGATGACCCCTAAGAAAATAGTAGAGGTCGGCAATGATGAAAAGGGACAAGCAGGAGTATGTGTATGCTGACAAGTACAATCATCAGTGAAGTATTCTTGCCAAAAAAATGAATCCAAATAAAATCAAACCTGTAGCTCTATCAGTTTACAGGAAATACAAGAGACAGAGAATATGTTAAATAGTATCTTGGGGATGTAATCTGCAAACTCTAGAATGTGGATAACTCTATAGAACAAATAGTCTATTTTCTTCAACCTGATTTTTCAAGAAGAGGGAAAAGGAACCCACAGATTAATAGAGTTTCAAGAAATATATCAAGGAGGGGTGCCTGGGTGGCTCAGTGGGTTAAAGCCTCTGCCTGCCTGGGTATGATCCCAGGGTCCCGGGATAGAGCACCTTATAGGGCTCTCTGCTCAGCAGGGAGCCTGCTTCCTCCTCTCTGTCTGCCTGCCTCTCTGCTTACTCGTGATCTCTGTCTGTCAATTGAGTAAATAAAATCTTTAAAAAAAGAAAGAAAGAAAGAAAGAAATATATCAACGAAAAGCAGGGTGTGGGCCTTGTTTGCATTTTGGTTAGAATAAGGCAACAATTTTTTTTAATTTTTTTTTAAAGATTTTATTTATTTATTTGACAGACAGAGATCACAAGCAGGTAGAGTGGCAGGCAGAGAGAGAGAGAGGAGGAAGCAGGCTCCCCGCTGAGCAGAGAGCCCGATGCGGGACTCGATCCCAGGACCCCGAGATCATGACCCGAGCCGAAGGCAGAGGCTTAACCCTCTGAGCCACCCAGGCGCCCAAAATAAGGCAACAATTTTTTAATAGGAAAATTTGATTGGATGATGGATTATATTTGGGAATCTTATTAAGTTTTTAAGGTATTATGGATGGATGGATGGATTTTTTTAATGCATAGTTAAAATATGGTTTTTAAAAGCCGTCTTTTAGAGAAAAGTTACTGAAATATTTATAGGCAAAAGACTATAATGTCTATGCTTTGCTTCAAAATCATCCAGGCAGAGAGGCATAGGAGACACCATGAGAATGTAGATGGAGGCCTGGAGTTCATGCTTCATGTAGATGGGTGATGAGAATTGGAGTTCATGGCACTATTCTCTTTTTTTGCATATATTTTAATTTTTCCCTCATAACAGGGTTTTTCAAAATGTTCTCAAAAGAACAGAGCTAAATTAAAGGGGACTTATAGCAAAATGTATGGGATCCTTCTGAACAAATCAACCTTAAAAGACAATTTGGGGACAACTGGGAAAATTTTGAAATTTGGAACGATCACTGGAGGATATTGGGGAAATAACATTATATCTGATAGGTACGATAATGATATCAAGATTTTTAAAAATCTGTTTTTTAAATTATGCCTAATTAAATATTTAAGGACTGACTATCTTAACACCTCCAGATGGCGGGACCATCTCTACCCTCCTTGAGGCTTGCTCATGAAAATAGCCTCATAAGCAGTTAGAGCTTTCAGTTAGCTAACTTGGAAAACAGGTCAGTTGGAATTAGCAAGAAGTCTGCATTGACAATATTTTCCAGGAAACTGTTTTATAAATGGTGAACACAAACAATGATTCAAATAAATTTCCAGGATTGTTTTCCAGCAGAACTTCTATAATTACAACACTGGATGCAGTTAGAGAGCAGAGGATTGGGGAGGGGTAAAAAGTACATACTACGTTAGGAAATCCAGGAGTATTTATCTTACTGACATCTTAAACTCAGCCCTGTGTAACCCAGTGCCTCTGAACCCTGACTGCACACTGGACTCGCCTGAGGCTGTTGCAGAAAACACTGATGATCAGTTTCCACACAGGCCATTTGGATCAGAATCCCTGGAGCACAGGCACTTGGCCATATTTTAACATTCCCTGAGTTATTCAAATTTACAGCCAGGTGGAGAACACAAGTGTAGTCCTCTGTTCCTCACCCAGTTTTATCACATGCAAAATGGCAGTAGTATCTTCCTTTTTAACAGCGTATGAGTTATTGTGGGAGACCAATAAAACTGTATATGTGAAAGTACATGGAAGGCTGGCTCAGTCAGTGGAGCATGCGAGTCCTGATCTCGCTGTCCTGAGTTCGAGCCCCATGTGTGGTGTGGAGCCTACCTAAAAAAAAAAAAAAAAAATTAAGTACATGGAAAAGTATAATGTTTTATGTAAATGTAATATCATATTCTCACATTAGCAACCAATGTATAATAATCCTTTAAAAAGGTTTACTTCTTGGACTGTTTCATTAGTTTGTTGCAGTTTAAATATGACCCAGAATCATATAAATCATATAAATTCCTTGGTGAATAGTCAAAGGTGACTAACTGCTTGTCATTAGCCCAGATCAAATCAGCATTGATATTCAGAAGCCCAAACTAATTAGTCCTTAGTTTACTTAATTACAAAAATTACAAGCATCTATACATATAAGCATTACACACGTAAGCATTACACATACAGCTGTCATAGAAACACAATAAATAAAATATAGCTAAGGTTAAGTTTGGCTGCCCAAGGAAAAGAAGGAAGAAGGCTCACATTTACTGATCACACTTTGTGAACTAGGCATTTTTATGTATCTCATCTCAATTAACAGGAGGATTAACCTACCAGTATTTTTATTTTTATTTTTTTAAAGATTTTATTTTATTTATTTATTTGACAGAGAGAGAGAGATCACAAGTAGGCAGAGAGGCAGGCAGAGGGAGAGGAAGAAGCAGGTTCCCTGCTGAGCGGAGAGCACAATGCGGGATTCTATCCCAAACAGGCTCCATCCCAGGACCCTGGGATCATGACCTGAGCTGAAGGCAGAAGCTTTAACCCACTGAGCCACCCAGGCGCCCCTACCATAGTATTTTTAAAACATTAAGTCATGAAATCAGCTCAATGGAACATGACCAGTATTTCCTGGAAGAAGAATGAAAGTATAAGAGTGCAAGAGAAAAGGGGGTGAGGGGACAAAGAGATCCAGGAAGGTCTTGAAACACCTTGTCTCTAGGTATTCAAGTTGGAAAGGGCCTGCGCTGAAGCATTATACAAACGTTAATCTCCCCCTCTCAATGTTTAGGCAGGCATTTGATCAACATAAGCGTAGGTGACCAAAGTGGTTACCAAAGTTTTAGTTTCTCAGAAGTCCAATAACTCCAGACCTAAGAAACTGATATGGAGTGGCACCTGGGTGGCTCAGTCATTGGGCGTCTGCCTTCCACTTAGATCATGATCCCAGGGTCCCGGAATCGAGCCCCGCATGGGGCTCCCTGCTCGGTGGGAATCCTGCTTCTGCCTCTCCCACTCCTCCTGCTTGTGTTCCCTCTCTCGCTGTCTCTCTCTCTGTCAAATAAATAAATAAATCTTAAAAAAAAAAAAAAAAGAAAGAAAGAAAGGAAGAAATTGATATGGAAATTCTGAAGGCAACTCTTTGCCCCTACCCCATGCCCATTTAAACACACACACACACACACAAACACACACACTTCAAAGCTTCCATGTTTCTTTGTGTAGCTCTAGATATAAAAGCCTGAATTTGCCTTTGACATTTGGAAAAAAGACCTTGGGCTTTACAAATGTAAAACCAAGATTTCATTCTGGAATAGGGAAGGAGTTAAACAATTCTGCTTGAGGGGACACTAGAAAGGCAAACTTTGTTAAGGAGCTTAGACTGAATCCTAATGGAAGGAGGAATCCTTGAAGTCTTTAAGAAAAGAGGTGACATGATCAGATCAATCTTTTCAAAGATCATTCCAGTGAACTGGGTTGAGGATTTCTTTTTTTTAAAGATTTTATTTATTTATTTGAAAGAAAGAAAGAGAGCAGGCATGCACATGCACACACTCACACACACACACACACACACACTTAAGCAGTAGGGAGAGGCAGAGGGAAAAGAAAACTAAAGCCCAATCCCAGTACCCTGGGATCACGACCTGAGCCAAAGGCAGACACTTAACTGACCAAGACTAACCAAGCCACCCAGGCGCCCGGGGTTGAAGATTTCTATGAGAGGCTATCCATGGCCATGGGTGAACCTGCTTACAGGCAGCAGCCTCAGGAAAAAGACCTCTGCTCCCAGGTATCCTCTACCTGCCACACTAAAGATCTATCATGTCACATTATGCATATTTGAGAGGAGTATCACAAAAGATTGGAATTCTTGTTTAGGCTATGATTTAAATGTAATATTGTTCTGGCAGTAAACCATGTAGTCTTAGAATCATCAATTATAAAGATAATGCTCTTGGGGCACCTGGCTAGCTCAGTCAACTCTTGATCTTGGGGTCATGAGTTCAAGCCCCACATTGGATGTAACACGCAGGTTAAAAAGTACAAATAGGGGCGCCTGGGTGGCTCAGTCAGTGAGTGTCTGTCTTTGGCTCAGGTCATGACCCCAGGGTCCTGGGATCGAGCCCCATATCAGACTCAGCCCCATATCAGCTCAGCAAGGAGTCTGCCCCCACCATCTGCCTGTCCCCCAGCTCATGCTCAATCTCTCTCTCTCAAATAAATAAATAAACTCTTCAAAAAATAAAAGTACAAATAAATAAATAAACCTTTTAAAAAGCCCTTTATAACTGAAAGACTGAAACAGAATTAAAATTTATTGTTATTTAATAAGTTTATTTTACACTTGACATCAGGAAAATGACATTATGAGACGCAGTGATATATTATGTTAGTTCTCGCAAGCTAATAAGAAAAGGATAAGGGCTGCCATGACAGGTGAATATGAATTTGTGTCAAATGAAGGCTACGTGACATCACGGCAAGCAATGCAAAAGCCAGTTTCACAGTGGTTTTCATGTCCCAAGTCCAATAAAAAATTGAAGTTTCTAAAGAAAACTGAATAATGGCCAATTATTTTTTTTATTTTGGCAGGGGTAGGGGCAGAGGGAGAGGGAGAGAGAGAGAGAATCTTCAGCAGACTCCACAGGGGCTCAATCTCAGGATACTGAGATCATGACCTGAACTGAAATCCAATCAAGAGTTGGATACATAAGTGACTGAGCCACCCAGGCGTTGCCCCCCACCTTTCTTATGGTTATTCATTTTTAAAGTTATGTGACTGAATCATTTGAACGTTTATTTATTTCCTTTAATAATCTAATACAAAGTTCTGGGCTAAAACAAGACATTTTTTTCTAACATCTGCAATATTGAACTTGAAGTCCAGATATGATTTCCTGTTACCAATTCTAGCAATAATTGTTATTTGTACATTTGATTCAGATTTAAGGTGACACTAAGTTAATCATAAGAAAACAAAATACTTTTATGAAAATATTAAGAGATATCTCATTAAATTGACTTTAGGAGCACACTCTCTGGCAAAGATTTGTAAAGTATTAAGTCTGATTATCCCAAACAAGTAAACAAACCTTAAAACTATTAATATCATTTTGCATTTTTTGCGTGGTAAGCTTACATGTACAGGCACATTCTGTATGTGTTAATACTACTGAAAATAAATTACACTAGGAGATTAATTAAAGAACCTAAACTGGGCCATATTTTTTCTACTTTTCTCCAACATTGGTGATTGTAGCTTAGCAAACATCACTCATCAATGTGAACTGTTTTGAGTTTATGGTTATTTAATTTATAAGTTTATTCTGATTTTATCTTATAAGCACTAGAAGCAAAAGAAGATTATAAACAATTTATGCATTGAAGTAACTTTGGATAAAAATAACATGTCATCATTGAGGAGGAGGTTTTTTCTGTGTAAAACAGGATGAACAAAATCAAAAGGTGGGACAAACATTAATCATTTTAAGAAATAGTGTTCTACCAAATGCTCAGTCTTGCTTAAAATAGATTCAGTTGGGTGTGTCACCCAAAGCCAGTAAAATCCTAATCAATATACTATCTCTAGAGTTGTAAGAAACAGATGCAAACCATACAGTTATGGTCTCAATACAAATGTGAGATATTGTCTACACAGAATAGATGCTTAAGAAGTGCTTCTACTTAGGTGGGAGATGGTGAAATAAGATAATAATACATAATGTTGTAATAGTTCCAAGATTGGCCCAATAGCCATGAGTAATGATTTTGAGTCTTTAAATCAAATTCTAGGGGCGCCGGGTGGCTCAATGGGTTAAGCCTCTGCCTTCGGCTGAGGTCATGATCTAAGGGTCCTGGAATCTAGCCCCGCATAAGGCTCTCTGCTCAGCAGGGAGCCTGCTTCTCCCACCCCCTGCCTGCCTCTCTGCCTACTTGTGATCTCTCTCTCTGTCAAATAAATAAATAAAAATCTTTAAATCAAATTCTAATTTCTAAAATGATGAGTACATCCTTACTGTATAATCTTCTGTACATAGAAGAACATATAGAAAAAGTGAAACTCTAGCATTCACTTGCCTCCTAATCTTACTCCCCAGCCCAAAAGACTGTTAATGGTTTGATGTCTGTTCATCCAGACCTTTTCCTGTGTATTTACAGATGTGTGCAGGTATTCCATTTTAGCTTGTTACATAGATGGGATTATACAGAGTGTATGCTACAGGTAGCTTTTGTTCTTCTTTATATATCTTGGACACATTTTTTTTTAAATTTTATTTACTTATTTGAGAGAGAGTGTGTGTGTACAAGCAGTGGGGAGGGACAGAGAGAGAGGGAAAAGCAGACCCTGGAATCATGACCTGAGCTGAAGGCAGACGCATACGACTGAGTCACCCAGGTGCCCCATTGCTATCCAGGCGCCCCATTGTTACTATTTTTTAACAGGACTTTGTTTTTCTCTCTCTTTTTCTTAACCTGCTCTCATTCTTCTGTCCTTTGGTGGTCAACAGTAAGAATGAGGATCTCTTAGTCCCAAAGCAGTACATCATATTTCAGGATATAAGTTTACAAACACAGCAACCAAATTAACAAAAATATTGATGGAAATGCTAAATTTCACTTAGGGGATTGTGAAAATAATGGTACTTTTTTCCCTATCTCTATTCGTTTCCTTGGTGTATTAGCTTGCTAGGATTGCCAAAATAACCACATCTGGGGGAGCTTAAACAATAGAAATGTATTTCCTTACAGTCCTGGAGGCTAGAAGTCTGAGATTAAGATGTCATCAGGACTGGTTCTTTCTGCAAGTTCTGGGTGAGAATCTGTTCCAGATCCCTTTCCGAGTTTCGGAGGGTTGCTCCCAGTCCTCAACTTCCAGCTGCATCACTCCAATCTTATCACATCATGCTCTCCCTGTGCATCTCTGTATCCAAATTTTCCTCTGTCTATAAGAACATCAGTCATAATGGATTTAGGGCCCACTCAAATCCAGTATGACCTCATCTTAATTATATCTGCAAAGACCTCATTTCCAAATTCATAGGTTCTAGGTAGACATAACGAGGGGGGACACTATTCAATCCAGTATACTATCTCAATTCACAGACTCCCTGGTTTAAGTAGAATCTGTACTAAGTCTGAAAGAGAGAAATGAAAAAAATAATAATAAAATAAAATGAGAGAAATGAAAAATGTTAATGGTTTCTGTGTGAAATTATGGATTTTTTCCTCCTTATCTCTATTGTCAGAATGTTCTAGAACATGATTTTATTACTTTTAGAATAAAAAATAAAGAAATAATAATATATTATTGACTTTAAGCATTGGCAACTTTTTAGGTAATAAAATTGCCTTTGAACTTGGCCTTGGATAATTTTATTGGCATAAAGGGAAAGGGACCCGGGGAAGTAAAAGGGGTGAGGCTCCTGGTTTATATACCTGTTAAGTTACAGATTAACCTGAAAAGTCTCTTTCAAGGAGAAACATACTGTCATGTTTAATTATTTTAGTGTAAAAAGAAAATGTACAAAGTCTCATAGACTTAAGGGATCCTTGGATAAATACAAACTCCAAATGCCATATAACAATGAAATTTAAAAACATCAGTGAAGATACCTCATTAAAAAGAGGTAGGGACCCCTTTATTTGTGTTCACTGAATTTTTGACAAGGATGTTAAGTACATTCAATGCAGAAATAGTCTTAACAAATGGTGCTTGGAAAACTGGATTTCCACAAGTTGGACTTCAACCTCAGACCTATATATAAAAATAAACCCCAAATGGATCACTGACCTAAATATAAGTTCGAAAACCACAACACTATTACAAGAAACAGAGATGAGTCTTCATGATCTTGGCTTTGGCAAGAGATTCTTAGATATGACACCAAAAACATAAGTAACAAAAGATAAAACAGATAAATTGGATCTCATCAAAATTTAAAACGTGTGCATCCAGGAAAGTCATCAAGAAAGTAAAAAGAAGGGGCGCCTGGGTGGCTCAGTCATTAAGCATCTGACTTCAGCTCAGGTCATGATACCGGAGTCCTGGGATTAAGCCCCATGTTGGGCTGCCTGGTCAACGGGGAGTCTGCTTCTCCCTCTCCCTCTGCTCTTCCCCCAACTTGTGCTCTTTCTCTCTCTCTCTCACACACACTCTCTCTCTCTCTCAAATAAACAAACTTTTTTTAAAAAGAAAGTAAAAAGACAACCTACAGAATTGGAGAAAATATTTGTAAAGCATGTATCTGAGGATATCATAAATATATTTTAATATATCATGAATATATAAAGAGCTCCTAAACTCAACTAAAAGACAACCCAATTGAAAAATGGGCAAAGGATCTCAACAGAAACTTCTCCAAAGAATGGTCGATAAGCACATGAAAAGATGCTTGACAACACTATGCTTAGGGAAATGCAAATAAAAAAACACATAAGATACCACTTCACATTCCTTAGGAGAGCTAAAATAAAAAAAGATGGACAATAGGGGCAGCTGGGTGGCTCTGTCAGTTAAGCCACAACTCTTGATTTCAGCTCAGGTCATGATCTGAGGGTCATGAGATCCAGCCCCACATTGAGCCCCATATCAGCTCCATGCTCAGTGGAAAGCCTGCTTGAGATTCTCTCTCTCTTTCCCTTTGCCCCTCCAACCTCCCCTGAGCAATCTCCTTCCTCTGCTCTCACATAAATAAATAAATAAACATTTAAAAAAGATGAATAGATAAAGATTTATAGGAATACTATGCAGCCATCAAAAGAAATGAAATCTTGCCATTTGCAATGACGTGGATAGAAATAGAGGGTATAAAATATTTTATTTTAAAAATAAAAATGTTTATTTTTAAATAAACATTTAAAAAAGGGTAGGTAGACAGGGGAGCCTGAGTGGCTCAGTAGATTAACCAACACCTTCAGCTCAGATCAGGATCTCAGGGTCCTGAGATCAAGCCCCAAGTCGGACTCCCCACTCAGCAGGGAATCTGCTTCTCCCTCTCCCTCTGCCCCTCCCCACCCCCAGCTCGTGATCTCACTCTCAAATAAATAAAATCTTCTTTTAAAAAGGTAGACAATAATCAATGTTGACATAGATCAATGGAACAGAATAGAGAGCCCACAAATAGACCCTCAACTCTATGTTTAATCTTTGACAAAGCAGGAAAGAATGTCCAATGGAAAAAAGACAGTCTCTTCAACAAATGGTGTTGGGAAAATTGGACACCCACATGCAGAAAAATGAAACTGGACCATTTTCTTAGGCCACTCACAAAAATAGACTTAAAATGGACAAAAGACCTCAATGTGAGACAGGAATCCATCAAAATCCTTGAGGACAACATAGGCAGCAACCTCTTCGACCTCAGCCACAGCCACTTCTTCCTAGAAACATCGCCAAAGGCAAGGGAAGCAAGGGCAAAAATGAACTATCAGGACTTCATCAAGAGCAAAAGCTTTTGCACAGCAAAGGAAACTTAACAAAACCAAAAGACAACTGACAGAATGGGAGAAGATATTTGCAAATGACATATCAGATAAAGGGCTAGTATCCAAAATCTATAAAGAACTTATCAAACTCAACACCCAAAGAAAAAATAATCCAACCAAGAAATGGCCAGAGGACATGAACAGACAATTCTACAAAGAAGACATCCAGGTGGCCAACACATGGCCATGAATAGTATACATAAAAAAGTGCTCCACATCACTCAGCATCAGGGAAATACAAATCAAAACCACAATGAGATACCACCCCCACACCAGTCAGAACAGCTAAAATTAACAAGTCAGGAAACGACAGATGCTGACGAGGATACGGAGAAAGGGGAACCCTCCTAACACTGTTGGTGGGAATGCAAGCTGGTGCAACCACTCTGGAAAACAGTATGGAGGTTCCTCAAAAAGTTGAAAATAGAGCTACCCTATGACCCAGCAATCACACTACTGGGTATTTACCCAAAAGATACAAATGTAGTGATCCGAAGGGGCACGTGCACCCGAATGTTTATAGCAGCAATGTCCACAATAGCCAAGCTATGGAAAGAACTTAGATGTCCATCAACAGATGAATAGATAAAGAAGATGTGGTATTTATTTATAGGAATACTATGCAGCCATCAAAAGAAATGAAATCTTGCCATTTGCAATGACGTGGATAGAAATAGAGGGTATTATGCTGAGTGAAATAAGTCAACTAGAGAAAGACAATTATCATAGGATCTCCCTGATACGAGGAATTTGAGAGGCAAAGTGGGGGGTTTGTGGGGTATGGAAGGAAAAAATGAAACAAGATAGGATCAGGAGGGAGACAAACCATAAGAGACTCTTAATCTCACAAAACAAACTGAGGGTTGCCGGGGGAGGGGCTTAGGGAGAGGTTAGTGGGGTTATACACCAACCCTGGTGTATATCCCCTATACACATAGGGGGAGGGTATGTGCTATGGTGAGTGCTGTGAAGTGTGTAAGCCTGATGAGTCTCAGACCTGTACCCCTGGGGCAAATAATACATATATATTAATAAAATAGTAAAAATTTTTAAAAAGAGGGATAGTTTTAAAGAAGTTTTTTAAAAAATCAGTGTTGACAAGAACATAAAGATATTAGAATCCTTACACTGCCAGTAGAATTATAAAATGGTACAGCCACATTGGAAAAGTTTGAGAGTTTCTCAAAGTGTTAAACATAGAGTTACCAGATGACTCAAATTTTACTCCTTGATATATACCTAAGAGACCTGAAAACATATGTCCACACAAAAAAATTGGTACATAAATATCCATAACAGCATTATTCATAATAGCCAAAAAATGTAAACACAAATGTCCATCAATGGATGGATGGAAAACCAAAATAAGGTATATCCATCGGTACAGTGGAATATTATTCAGCCATAAATAACAATGAAATACTAATACATGCTACATCATGAATGAAGCTTTAAAGCATTATGGGAAGTGAAAGAAGCCAAGCACAAAAAGCCACATATATAAGAGGCACCTGGCAGACTCAGTCGGTGGAGCATGTGACTCTTGATCTCACTGTTGTAAAGCCCCATGTTGGGTGTAGAGATTACTAAAAAATAAAAAAAATTTTTAAAAGCCATGTACTGTATGACTCTGTTTATATGAATGTCCAGAATAGACATATCCATAGTACCAAAATAGATTAGTGGTTACCAGGGACTGAGGGAAGGAAGGATCAGGGAATCACTGCTAATAACTATGGGGTATCTTTATGGAGTGATGAAATGTTCTGGAATTAGATAGTGATGAGGGCTGCATAACCCCATGAGTATACTAAAAACCACCCTATTAAAGGGTGATTTTTATGTTGCGTAAGTTACACATCAATAAAAAGCCCATAAGAAATCAAAATGTTTGATAAATGTGTACCCACTCAAAAACCTATTGTCATGTTTTACAGAAATTAAATTTCCAATAGAAACGTAAATCTAGTTGCTTGACACATTTTTGTACTTCGTGAAATAATTATACTAAGCAAACATAGTATGTTTCACTCATTCTCAAGAGGTCCTACGTAGTGTAAAAAACTTACCAGCAGAAACTTTTGTATATTCTCACATTGAACAAACCACACACATGGGGCACCTAGCTGGCTCAGTTGGAAGAGCATGGAACTCTTGATCTCAGGGATCGTGAGTTGGAGCCCTACACTAGGTGTAGAGATTACTAGAGAAAGTGAATTTTTAAAAACCCACGGGTGCCTGGATGGCTCAGTTGGTTGAGCGACTGCCTTTGGCTCAGGTCATGATCCCGGAGTCCTGGGATTGAGTACCAAACTGGGCTCCCTGCTCAGTGGGGAGTCTGCTTCTCCCTCTGATACTACCCCCTCTTGTGTACTCTCTCTCTCACACTTCCTCTCTCTCAAATAAATAAATAAAATAAAATAAAATAAAAACCCACACAGACAATAAAGACAGTCTGGTAGCTGGAGCTATCAGCAGAGCTCTCAGCTTCCCTGGGATAAACAAAATGAATAAACTGACCCTGGAGTGAGATTAGCATGCCAGAGGGTCTGGAAGTGCACTTGGGATCAACACCATGGAAAGGAGGGGAAGGAAGCATGATAGAGCAGGGGGAGAATGGCCCTTCAGCATTGTCCTAAATTGGGGCAAGAAGGCTGGGCCTTTTATATTATCACTTTTTTTTTTTAAGATTTTATTTATTAATTTGACAGAGAGAGAGATCACAAGTAGGCAGAGAGGCAGGCAGAGAGAGAGGGGGAAGCAGGCTCTCTGCTGAGCAGAGAGCCGAATGTGGGGCTCAATCCCAGGACCCTGGGATCATGACCCGAGCCTAAGGCAGACGCTCAACGACTGAGCCACCCAGGCGTCCCTGTATTACTATCTTGATTAGTCCCTGGATACAGGTGCCTTGGGGAAGGCAAATAGCTCCTTTCATTCTAGGAACTCCTAAAGGAACTGACAGCTGAGGGCTTCTTGCAGGTGGTACTCCCAATGACTGTAGGATATATTTAGTTCATTCCTAAAGGCAGCTCTCGATGGTGCATCACTGCCTCCACAACCTATTCGAGAATGCTTGGGAAGAAAACTAGCACTTACCAAGAACTACTATCAATCATTTGCATAGACATTATCCCATTTAATCTCATAACCAGAGGTTACTCAATCTCAAGGTCACATACCTAATGATGTTAGTGGGAGGAGGAGCCATACCTGACTCCAAAGCTCTTTCCTCCATATCACATTTGCCAAGGGACTCTGGAAATTAGATGTTTCAGAAATATTTATTGATCCATGCCTTAAAATTGGCATCTTTGGGGCGCCTAGGTAGCTCAGTTAGTTAAGCCTCTGCCTTTGGCTCAGGTCATGATTCCAGGGTCCTGGGATGGAGCCACACATTGGGCTCCCTGCTCCCCGGGGAGCCTGCTTCTCCTTTTCCCTCTGCCTGCCTCTCCCCCTGCTTGTGCTTTCTCTCTGTCAAATAAATAAAATCTTTAAAAAATTTTTTGACATCTTCCTGGAGTACCTGGCTGGCTCAGTGGGTGGAGTGGGCAACTTTTTTTTTTTTTTACTTATTTATTTATTTATTTATTTATCAGAGAGAGAGAAAGCAAGCACACAAGCAGGCAGAGTGGCAAGCAGAGGCAGAGAGAGAAGCAGGCTCCCTTGAGCAAGGAGCCCAATTCGGGACTTAATCCCAGGACCCTGGGATCATGACCTGAGCCAAAGGCAGTGGCTTAACCAACTGAGCCACCCAGGCGTCCCTGAGTGGGCAACTCTTGATCTCAGGGTTGTGAGTTTGAGCCCCATGCTGGGTGTAGAAATTATTTAAAAATAGAATCTTAAAAAAAAAGAAAAAACTGACATGTTCTTAACATCTATTATCTACCAGGCACTGGGAAGTTACAGAAAAAAGACAAAATTTCTGCCATAGAATTAACAGGCCACATGAAGTCAAGAATATAGAGACAAGTCAGCATGTCCCGAATTTCTCTTTAGCCATATTCAGCTGACTGGGTACAGGAGCAGAGTTGTGGAGAGTTGAACTCAACTGAGATTGAAGTTCCGCCAAATGAGTACTATAAGGCAAAAGAGGTTAAAGGAAAATTTGACAGGATATTCTTGAAAATGTATCATTTTTCGCTTATTTATTTTGTCTTTTATTATGACACTGTCAACTATACTCAGTATTAGAAAGAATATAATGAACTCCCATGAGTCCATCCCCCAAATCCAACAATTAAAAACATTTGCAACCTCCTTTCTTTTTTTTTTTTTTTTTAAGATTTTATTTATTTATCAGAGAGAGAGAGCGCGGGAGAGAGCGAGCACAGGCAGACAGAATGGCAGGCAGAGGCAGAGGGAGAAGCAGGCTCCCCGCTGAGCAAGGAGTCCGATGTGGGACTTGATCCCAGGACGCTGGGATCATGACCTGAGCCGAAGGCAGCTGCTTAACCAACTGAGCCACCCAGGCGTCCCGCAACCTCCTTTCACCTATTCCTCCACACACTTTCTCTTCAAGAACCTTTTTTTTTCTAAAAGATTTTATTTATTTATTTGACAGGCAGAGATCACAAGTAGGCAGAAAGGCAGGCAGAGAGAGAGGAGAAAGCAGGCTCCCCGCTGAGCAGGAAGCCAGACGTGGGGCTCAATCCCAGGACCCTGGGATCATGACCTAAGCCGAAGGCAGTGGCCTTAACCTACGGAGCCACCCAGGCACCCCTCAAGAACTTTTTTTAAAGGGTGGCTCAGAGGGTTAAGCCTCTGCCTTCAGCTCAGGTCATGATCTCAGGGTCCTGGGTTTGAGCTCCACATCGGTCTCCCTGCTTAGCAGGGAGCCTGCTCCCCGCCCACTCTCTGCCTGCCCTCTGCCTACTAGTGATCCTGTCAAATAAATAAATAATTTAAACAAACAACAAAAAAAGAACTTTTTAAAAAGATTTTATTTTTAAGAAATTTCTACAGCCAACATGAGGCTCAAACACACAACCTCGAGATCCAGAGTCATATGTTCCATCAACTGACCCAGCCAGGCACCCTTCTCTTCAAGAGTTTGAAAGCAAATCCCAGACATCCTACCAATTCACCCATAAATACTTTGAGACATATCACTCATAAGTCCTTTTTTTTTTTTTTTTTAAAGTGAGGACTTTTATTTTTTTTTCAAGATTTTATTTATTTGTTAGAGGGAGAGAGAGAGAGAGAGAGGGCGTGCACAGAGAGGCAGAGTGGCAGGCAAAGGCAGAGGGAGAGGGAGAAGCAGGCTCCCCACGGAGTAAGGAGCCCAATGTGGGACTCGATCCCATGACACTGGGACCGCGACCTGAATGGAAGGCAGCTGCTTAACCAACTGAGCCACCCAGGCGTCCCTGAAGTGAGGACTTTTAAAAACCATAATCAAAATGCCTTTATCACCTATGCCAAACTAACAATAATACTTCAATCTTAACTAATTCTCAGTCCATGTTCAAATTTTGCAAAGAAATGATGATAATGATTGGCAATGAACTTAAGCTGGCTAAGGAGAGAAGGAACAAGGGAGGCTCTGGAGTTAGGAATCCTGGAAAGGTGGCTGGATCAGGAGACTGAAGGTCCTAGGGGTGGGCACATTATTGCAGTTAGAAGCCCTCAGGGAGTGAGCTGGAGGGGTTGGAGGTGGTCCCACTTTCATCTGGGTCTGTGGTTCAGTCACAACAGTCTTCTTTTCCAATTGATTAGATGAGACCAACTCCTTCCAATCTAATAATCTCTTTCCCACAATCTCATCCATGTTAACTCCACCGCCTGACCGTCCCGGGACAATCTGCAGACGAAATGAGGTCCTCCTTGCACACACTTGGCACTCCTTCAGAGCCCTTCTAATCATAATCTCAAAACTATAGGAACACGTGTGTGTTTGAGATCTCACTCCGTTCAGACCCGTCTCCTTTGTTCACTGCTGTCACTGCCAACGCTTAGGACAACGTCAGCAGGGCACGCTCCATAAATACTTGTTGGACAAAGGAGGGAGGGTGTTCAATAACTGCAAATGCCACAGACTTCTAAACCCACCACGGTTTCTAAGAAAGCTTCTAAATTACTCTCAAGTGACATGACATGTCACTTGTAAAAGGATATAAGGTAGGAGGGCCATGTCAGTTAATTACTTTAAGACTAAATTTGGCCCCTCCTCCCTGTCGTCTTGGAGAAACAACGCTCTAAAAACCCCTTATCAGCCCCAATCCGCTCGTGCATAATGAAAACGATTCATGTGGGTTTAAACACTAGGGGCTCCCGTGGTGGTTTACCTCATTCTAAAAAGAGGGTTTACCTAGTTCTAAGATGGCCACGAAGGAGTAGGCCCCGCGGTCAGAGTCTCCGAGTCGCGTGGGCAAACGCGCGGGACCGCGCCTCGGGAGGAGGATCTTAACCACGCAGAACGGAAGTTCCTGAGCCTTCAAACCCGCGGGGAAGCAAGTCGGCAACGGACCAAGATGGCGACGCCCAGTGAGGGGCAAGCTTTTGCCGCGGGGGTTGAAAAGAATTGGGGTGTAGTTGTTCGCTCCCCAGAAGGGACGCCCCAAAAAGTCCGGCAGCTGATAGATGAGGGGATTGCCCCGGAAGAGGGGGGCGCGGAAGCGTGAGTTCGCGGGTCCATCGTGGCTCCGGCGCCGGCGGGTTGGACAGGGTTTGGGGAACGCAGGCCTGGCGGGGGATCCTCTGGGTGCTACTCGGTTGGCGGGGATGGCTACGTCCCGGACTGTGAAGGAGAATGGGTTTCCTACATTTACTCGGCTTTAATCTTCTCGGGATGTACTGCCTTCCGCACCACGCGCGGAATTTTGCCCCCAGACAGGTTTTGGAGGGAAGGAAATAAAAAAGAGGACCGCTAACTGAACATGCACCTGACGTCTCAGTTGGGTTTCTTCAGCTTTTCTTGAGCCTTAGATACCTTTGGCAGCCTGATAAAGCTTATGAATCCTTTCTCAGAATATTTTTAAGTGTATGAATTAATTTACATGGGATTATTAAAAAAAACAGTTACGTTGTAATGCAGTTATCAAGATAGTAGAATTTAAAAAGTGATGCAGTGGGGTGCCTGGGTGCCTCAGTCAGTTAAGCGCCTGCCTTCTCCTGGGGTGGTGGTCCCAGGGTCCTGGGATCAGGCCCCTCTTAGGGCTCGTTGCTGGGCAGGGAAGCTGCTTCTCCTTGTCCCTCTGCCCCTCCCCCCAGCTTGTGCGTGCTCTCTCTCAAATAAATAAAGTCTTTTTAAAAAATAAAACAAAATAATAAAAAGTGATGCAGTAACATGGTTCATTATTAAAGAGTTATCATCTAGGAATGTCTGCGAACTACCATAATTTTGAAGTAATCATAAGCATAAATGACATTTCCAACGTGCAACCTTAATGTGGTGACAAAATATCTGATTTCCATTGGTTACATACTCACAGTTACTGCTGATGGTACTATATTTTGTGGGTTTTTATTACTTTATTACTTTTTAGGAAATGCTAAATTTCAGTTTAGAGGTTAGTAACATAAATGTCACTTTTTTCTCATCCAAGTTTATGGATCCTCTCAATTTCTTTAAAGAACCACACCTCCCTGAGGCTCTCTGACTCTCCGTGAAAGTCTGAGTTTATTTCTTTTGAGTTATAGTAGTTGGTGTAACCCTTTTTTTATTAAAATAACTTGTCCTCAGTAGTTCCTCCCTCTGCCTCCCACATGCTGTTGAAATACCTTTCGCTGAAAATAAGATAATTGTTTTTTTTTTTTTTTTTTTTAAAGATTTTATTTATTTATTTGACAGAGATCACGAGTAGGCAGAGAGGCAGGCAGAGAGAGAGAGGAGGAAGCAGGCTCCTGCTGAGCAGACAGCCTGATGCGGGACTCGATCCCAGGACCCCGAGATCATGACCTGAGCCGAAGGCAGCGGCTTAACCCACTGAGCCACCCAGGCGCCCTAAGATAATTGTTTTGTTGGGGTTTTTCTCCTTGAATATTTTTCATAAAATTGCCTGATGATCTTTACTTTTTTTTTTTTTTTTAAGATTTTATTTAGTTATAGGACAGAGAGAGCACAAGTTGGGGCGTGGCAGGGAGAGGGAAAAGCGGGTTGCCCTCAGAGCAGAGAGCCCGATCCGGGGCTGGATCCCATGACATTTAACCAACTGAGCCAGCCAGACACTGCTAAACATCTTTACTTTGATTTGAGTTTTCAGATTAGTTCTTTTTTGGAAGAGTGAGTACGAAGAGTCAACCCAGGTAGAAATATCAAAATTATTCTTCCTGTGTTAAAAGACTTAAATTTCTAAGGTGGTTCAAATTGTATAATGTATAGACGCCTTGCGTCTAATTTTGTGTTTACTGAAATTATGTGAAATACTATTGGAGACCAGTGAGTGAGCTAGACCAGTTTGCTGGTATAGATTAGTAGGTATGGCCAAACTGTAAAGAGATTTGAATGCCAGACTGAACAATGTGGATTCTATTTAGTCAGTATTGTGAAGCCATTGATAATTTTAAGCAGAGGAATGACATAACTGAAATGATTTTTAGAAAGGTTAAAATCTAGTGTGGCGTGATTGATGCTATGATGTGCCTCAAAGTGAAGTACAAAACGTTTGGGCAAAGTGATGCTCTGGAAGGATTACCAAGAGTTCTGCCACTTTATTTTAGGAAGGACACATCTGCCACATTCCAGTCAGTTAATGGATCGCCCCAAGCAGAACAGCCTCCATTGGAATCTACAAGCAAAGAAGCCTTCTTCAGCAGAGTGGAAACATTTTCTATATCCTTTTTTCTTAGGTCATGTGAGCTGCACTTTCTCCCTGCTCCTGGAACGTTACTCCTCCCCTTACTCTGATGTTTTAAATTCAAAATTAAACTTGGTAGGGGGCAACTGGCTGGCCCAGTGGGTAGAGTGTACAATTCTCGATGTCAGGGTTGTGAGTTCAAGTCCCATTTGGGCATGGAGCCTAGCTAAAATATTGAAAAAAGATAACTTGATAGGAAATTTTATAGGAAAGGTAGCATCATAAAATGTTATTCCTCAAAGGAATATTTGAGATGACCTGACATCGCTTCTGGGTCTTTTGACAACAATCAAGTGTTGAGATGACCTGACCTGTTCACAGAAGAAAACACTAAGAACTTGAGAGCAGAAGAAATAATAATAACACTTTAATGTAACATGTTTTCACATATATTATCACATTTGATCGTCCCCTTAAGCTTGTGAAAATAGGTATTATTATTATTATTATTTTTTTAAAGATTTTATTTATTTATTTGAGAGACAGAGATCACAAGTAGGCAGAGAGGCAGGCAGAGAGAGAGGAGGAAGCAGGCTCTCTGCTCAGCAGAGAGCCCGATGCAGGGCTCGATCCCAGGACTCTGGGATCATGACCTGAGCCGAAGGCAGAGGCTTTAACCCACTGAGCCACCCAGGCGCCCCGGTATTATTATTTTTATACTTATTCACAGAAGAGGAAACAGTTTCGGGTAGGTTATGTTACTTGCCTCTGGTCAAGCTGCTGGCAAATGGCAGAGCCAGGGTTACAGCGTAAGGCTATTGGTACCTAAACCTAATGTTTGTTTGTTTGTTTGTTTTAAGATTTTATTTATTTATTTACAGAGATCACAAGTAGGCAGAGAGGCAGGCAGGGTGGTGTGGGGTAAGCAGGCTCCCCACCAAGCAGAGAGTCCAATATGGGGCTCGATCCCAGGACCGTGAGATCATGACCCAAGCCGAAGGCAGAGGCTTTAACCCACTGAGCCACCCAGGTGCCCCAAAACCTAATGTTTTTTGAGACTGCTTACTACACTTCCTGTCTCTTTTCGTATTTTCCTCTATATATTATCTATTATTACATAAAGAAATTACACTACAACTTAGTGGTTTAAAACAACCAACCACTTATATCACAATTTCTGTGGGTCAGGAATGTTGGTTGGATCCTCTAGTTTAGGGTCTCTC
Source organism: Mustela lutreola (assembly GCF_030435805.1). Classification (NCBI taxonomy): domain Eukaryota; kingdom Metazoa; phylum Chordata; class Mammalia; order Carnivora; family Mustelidae; genus Mustela; species Mustela lutreola. Next base: position 180,452,495 of record NC_081293.1, on the reverse strand, counting down.
ACAGGCTGCAGTCGAGATGACAGTTGACCTGTACTCATCTTCGAGCTCCACTAGGAAAAAATGCACTTCCAGGCTCACTCACGTGGCTGTTGGACTGAGGGCTTCAGGTCTATAGTGGCTGTTGGCTAGAGACCTCCCTACGTTCCTTGCAAAATGGGTCTCTCCACACAGACATTTCACAACTTGGCCGCTGGCTTCCATCAGAGCCAGCAAGGGAAAGCATGAAAGAAGCTAGACTCGTGACCTGATCTCAGAGGTGACATCCCATCACTTTTGCCCTTTATTCACTAGAGTGATTTTTTTCAAAAATACGAAACAATTACTGACTTGCAGACTTTGTTGCACAGGTTACAGAAAACTTCCTTTCTGAACTACTGGTAAGTTGCCAGAGTGATCCCTCACTACCCGCAAATGTTTTCCTACAAACAAGGACTTTTTCCTACAGAACTGCAACACAGCCATCAAAATCAGGAAGTTTCACTTAATAAATTACTACCATCTAACCCTCAGCCTCTAGTCATTTCAGCAGTTGTCTTAATAACATTCTTTATAACAAAAGGAACCAGTTGAGATTCCCGTTTTTCCTTGAGTTTCATGATTGTGATGCTTTTTGTAGATGACAGTCCCTTTGTTTTGTTGAGTGTCGCTCCCATCCGTCTGCTCTTTGCTTCCAGTTAAATTCAGGTAGTGTAGGAGCCTCCCAGAATGGCGCTGTGTCCTCATTGCATCTCATCACGTGGCACAATGATTTTGACTTTTCCCTTTCCTGGCAGTGATTCCTTTGAGCACTTGATTCAGGGACTGTCTCTCATCTTTTCCACTGTAAAGTAACTCTCTTCTTTCTTTGTAATTAAAAAGTGCTTTGTGCAGAGGTGCTTTGAAACTACACAAATAGGGACGCCAGGGTGGCTCAGTTGGTTAAGCAGCTGCCTTCGGCTCAGGTTATGATCCCAGCGTCCTGGGATCGAGTCCCACATCGGGCTCCTTGCTCCGCAGGGAACCTGCTTCTCCCTCTGACTCTGCCTTCCACTTTGTCTGCCTGTGCTCACTCTCGCTCGCTCTCTCTCTGACAAATAAATAAATAAAATCTTTAAAAAAAAAAAAAAGAAACTACACAAATATCCCTTTCCTCATCAAACTTTGTTAAGTAGTAATATTCATAGCAGCCTGGGCTGCTTTTTTTATTTAGTGGATTATAATCCATTATTCTCATGATATGTTTTGATACTCCAGTGATCCCTGATTTGCTAAGTGGGAGCCCCATGGGGATGGTCTTTCCACCCTACTTGGCTTCAACACCTCAAGGTGAGCAGCCCCTTTTACCCACCTTGGGAACTGACACCTGGCCCTGAGCTGCCTCCCCTCACCCCCCTGGCTGTCCTTCTTGCTCACCACTTGATGGCTTTATGAATAAATTGCTCAGGAAGAGGACGGTATTTTAAACATCCTTCTACTGCTGCTCCTTGGAATAATTCCTGATTTTTTAAATCATAATTTTTTAAAAGATTTTATTTATTTATTTGACAGAGAGAGAAAACAAGCACAAGCAGGGGTAGGGGCAGAGGGAGAGAGAGAAGCAGGCTCCAGGGGGCCCGACATGGGGTTCAATCCCAGGACCCTGAGATCATGACCTGAGCCAAAGGCAGACACTTAACTGACTGAGCCACTCAGGCACCCATAATTCCTGATTTTTGTTTGGTACTTAGAACCATTTTCTTTGGGTCTTTTTCGTTTTCAGCGGATATAAATTGATCACCACTTTAGATGTGACAGTCATTTATGTAACACAGCTGGTTAAGTAATTCTGTTACTTTTATTATATTTTAATTTTTTAAATTTATTTATTTACTTACTATTTCTTTAAGAAGATTCCCAGCTTGGAGCCCTTTAACGTTCATATCTAAATTCTGTTTTCTAGCCTTCTTTCTGTTTTCCAGCCCTCTTTTGCTGAAATTGAAACATTTTCAAATTCTTACATTTTGAACATATAAAATACACAGGGCTTTGTAGAGAAAAAATTCATAATTGTTCCCCTCTGGTCATTTTTCAAACAACTTTCATTATTCTGTGAAGTATGTGTGCTTTAAAAGTAGTTTTTTCACACTTTTCTTAGTGCTTTTCCTCTTAATCTGTTTATCCCCATATATACAAAAGAATGAGTTAAAGTTTTAATTTCTGATTTACTCATTTTAATATACCTGCAGCATGTTTTTCTTAACATGAATACTCTCTGAAATGGGCAGGTAAGCCCTCTGAGCTGTCTCCACTCGTCTGTGCGAAATACGGCTGGGTCACCGTGGAGTGTGACATGCTGAAGTGCTCCAGCTGCCAGGCTTTTCTCTGTGCCAGTTTACAACCAGCTTTTGATTTTGACCGATGTGAGTATAAAGCACAAATTATACTTTCCTCCATGTTCACAGATACTAGACGAATTTTTCCTGAAAGACCAGTCACCAAAAACAAAAACAAAAACAAAAAAAAAGTCACCTGTGTTGGATTGAAGAATGTGTACTGTCTCATAGATCAAGGTGAATTTGTGATTGTCTTCATCTTAATTATTAGCTTCGGTTACTAATTTTTTTTTTTTTTTTAAAAACGAAGCTACTTTAGAGTGTACCTGACTTTATGCATTCTGAGGAACTAACAGCAGGGTATGTTTACTTTATGGTTCCAAAATACATACTCAGACAAAGAGACAAGGCACTTTGATGAAGCCTGGTGCTTGGAAATACCCTGCCTTATAAGGTACATGCTGTCTCCTTTGTTCTTGATCTTAGGATCTTGCTCTAGAACTTGTTCTGTGAAAAATATTAAGATTATATAGTGCTAATATTTTCATATATTTTAACATTATCTTAGTCATTTTTGTTTTTAATTCTGTCTATATTCTTAAAAGTTCTTGGCCATTTGATTTTGAATCTATATAACGTTTTCTAATTCAGTACTCCCTTTGTGGGTTTCAGATAAGGACCGATGTGCTGAGCTGAAGAAAGCCTTGTGCACCGCCCATGAGAAGTTCTGTTTCTGGCCAGACAGCCCCTCCCCAGGTACTCATTTCCAGGATCTCCCATTTACCATGTCTTCTTGCTTATTGCATTTCTAGTATTGCCTGTATCTTTGTGAAAATCTAGTCTTTGAGGTTTCTTTTCTTTCTTTCTATTTGTGCTTTTCAAGAACTTAACATTCATCCACTTGTTATTACTAAGCTTTATTATAGGCAATCAGCATGCCTATAGCTCAGCCGTGTAGACATTATCCTACATAATTCTCACAGGGGCCCTGGGAGCTAGATTCTTAACCCAGTTTTGGGGGTGAAGAAACAGAATCAACTGGTGAGGAGGCAAAACTATGGTTTTATCTGATTTCAAACTGTCTGCTTTTCCCACCATAGCAAGCAATCATGTTCTCCCCTGGCTTCCTTTGGTGCACTAATGGTGGCAGTTAAAGGGGGTTCCGTAGCTAAAGCAGACCTACAGGAAGCCAGATGAGAGTGATTACAAACATAGTTTATCACAGTGAAATGACACATTGTGACAACAGCACTGAAGCTAAAGACTGCCTGTAGAAGGGCCTTGAAAGGCACACGCCCTTCAATCGGGTGACTTTGTGATTGTCTTCACTCTAATTATTAACTTCAGTCGTTCCTTTTTTTTTTTTCTTTTTAGAACTAAGCTACTTTAGAATGAACCTCCCCACTCCCTCTGCTTGTGTTCCCTCTCTCTCTCTCTGTCAAATAAATAAATAAAATCTTTTAAAAAAATAAAAAAGAGAGAGATTCAAAGTATCTATAGAGTGCCATTTACTGATAATGAAGGGAAGATAAAAAGGGACTATTAAGGAATAATGTTCTTAAAGTGAAGATGATGTGTAACAAGGAGATTCTGCTGTTGGCCTAGCTATTTCACTGTGTAGTAGGACTGACCTCAGTCCCATGAGGATGTAAATCCTCCCAGTATACCCAGTCCAGGTTTTTAGGATCTGCCCAGGACTCTGTTGGTGGTTCTCAACTCTTATTACTATACACTATGATTTCTTGGTCCACCTCCTTGCCAACCTCTAACTCCTATCCTGACTTTTTTTTTTTTTTTAATTTGACAGAGATCACAAGTAGGCAGAGAGGCAGGCAGAGAGAGGGGAGGAAGCAGGCTCCCCACAGAGCAGAGAGCCCCACACGGGCTCGATCCCAGGACCCTGGTATTATGACCTAAGCTGAAGGCAGAGGCTTTAACCCACTGAGCCACCCAGATGCCCCCTGACTTTTCTTTTGAGCTTGACTCATTTTCAACTATCTTCTAAACATTTTCATGTAATGACTTGTTGTAGGCACCTGGAACTCAATATATACAAAAGTGAAGTCTTCATTTTAGACCCAAACCTTACTTCTCATAGATTTTCTCCATCTTAAATGGTACTGACCCCGCTCCCCCAAGTTATCCTAGCTAGAAACCTGGACATCCCCTTAGATGCCCTTCTCTATCTATCATCACCACCCACTCCTGTGCATTCCACCTCCTAAATAGATCTCAAATGTGACCTTTCAATTATACCACCCTTGGTTTTTTTCTTTCCAGAAACTTTAGTGTGAAGAGAGGAAGACCTAAACTATTTTTACTTTAATGCTTGCATTTATTAAGCATATGTAATAAATATAATTTTGAAGTAATTTTTTTCTAACATTTACCAACCTAAATTAAATCCCTTTAAACATTTTAATTTATAATTACTAATTTACTGGACTGATTATTTTGAACACATCAAACACTGAAGTACTGAATACTCACATATGTTAATTATAAAACATAATTTTAACTTATGTTAAACATAAATTTAACTTATGTTAAAACATTTTCATGGTGGGTTTAAAATCTTCATTGCTCTTTTGCCTTCATCAGTTTTTACTAATATTTTCTTAGGATTGTAGGCATCAGACCAAACCGTAAATTGGAAAGTGACCAGAAAGATGTTGGTACCTGGTTTTTTCTCCAAAGTTTTGTCAAATCAGAGCCACTGGTCATCAGAACATGTTTCCTTCTTATTGTTAAACTTCACTTGATTTTTTGTTTTATTTTTAAATTTTTATTTATTTTTTTAAAGATTTTAGTTAGTTTGTTTATTTTTTTATTTATTTTGAGAGAGAGAGAGAGAGAAGACAGAGAGCAGGGGGAGGAGCAGAGGGAGAGGGAGGAGAAGGGGGAAAGAATCTCAAGCAGACTCTCCCGTGGAGCAGGGAGCCCAACCTGGGGCTTGGTCTCACAACCCTGAGATTATGACCTGAGCCAAAACCAAGAGCTGGACACTCGGGGTGCCTGAGTGGTTCAGTCATTAGTAGGTCATGATCCCAGGGTCCTGGGATTGAGCCCCGCATCAGGTTCCTTACCTGGCTAGAAGCCAGCTTCTCCTCCTCCCGCTCCACCCCTGCTTGTGTTCCATCTCTCACTGTGTCTCTCTCTGTCAAATAAATAATATCTAAAAAAAAAAAAAGAACAACAACAACAGTTGGACACTCAACGCACTAAGCCACCTTGGTGCCCCTTCAACTTGATTTTTTAAAATCCATATCTTTTTTGTTGGTTGTAGTTTTTTTATAATTGGACTTTCCTAGTAAAATGATACATCTTTTTAAATCGATGGCAAGTGTCTTGACATATTTGGTTACTTGCAACAGCTTTTAATAATTTGAGAATATTTGGGGCACCTGGGTGGCTCAGTCATTAAGCGTATGCCTGCGGCTCAGATTATGATCCCAGGGCCCTGGGATTGAGCCCCAAATTGGGCTCCCTGCTCTGCAGGAAGCCTGCTTCTCCGTCTCCCACTCCCCCAGCTTATGTTCTCTATCTCGCTATATCTCTTTCTGCCATATAAATAAATAAAATCTTTTAAAAAAATAGTTTCAGAATATTTAATAACATTAGAGACCAAAATCTGGTTGCTAATGATATAATAAATGGTGAATAAAAGTGCTATTTTTACTGCTTTTGTACCTATTAAGAACAAAAGTAGAAGAGATTTTTTCCTTTCTCTCTTTTTTTTTTTTTAACGCATACTTACAGTTGAGGGATAATTGACATAAAATAAACTGCACATATTTAGAGGTACAGTTTGGTAAGTTCTAACATATTTGTATGCTCGTGAAACTGTCACCACTAGATTTCTATTTAATATCATGAGTTTGTATTCATCTTCCCAATTTAATGCTGTATATTACTGTACCCTATTTTTCTTATAGTATGAGGTTTCATTGATCATTAAAAGTTTTTTTAGCAGATTCTAACTTTTTTTTAATTAATGAATAAATATCTTTATTTTTTTAAATTACTTTTTGAAAAAATTTTTATTTATTTATTTGAGAGAGAGAGAGATTACAAGTAGGCAGAGAGGCAGGCAGAGAGAGGGAGAAGCCGGCTCCCTGCCCAGCAGAGAGCCCGATGTGGGGCTCAATCCCAGGACCCTGAGATCATGACCTGGGCCAAAGGCAGAGACTTAACCCACTGAGTCACCCAGCCGCCCTGAACAAATATCTTTATTAACTAAAGTCAGTGGTAGATATTAGGATTCACTCTGTTGTACATTCAGTGAATTTTGACTATATATATATATATATATATATATATATATATATATATATAATGACCCGTATCCACCATGACATTATCGTATAGAACTGCCTCACTGCCCTGAAAATCCCCTGTGCTCTACCTCTTCATCACTCTCTCCTCCCCTCCTCCTGAATCCCTGGCAACCACAGATCATTTTACTGTCTTCATAATTTTACGGTTTCCAGAATGTCATATAGTTGGAATTCCACAGCATGCAGCTTTTCAGACTCTGCTTCTCTCTACATAGCACTATATATTTAAGGTTCCTCAGTGTCTTCTAGAATTCACTTTTTTTCATTGCTGGATAACATTACGTTGTATGGACATGCCACAGTTTAATGTTATTGCATTCTGTTTCGTTAAAATAACTGGTTTATAAATTAGGTAAATGATAAACTGATTTCAGAACCTAAGAAGGGGTCATAGCTATAGTTTTAAAGCTATTGCCTAAAATACAATATTAGGTTTTTGCTGGACACAAGGGTCTAGACAGCTTGATCCCTGTTTTAGGAGCTTAGATATTGTTGGGGAAAAAAGTCTATGTATATGAGATATTCAGTAACAAAAGGGTAACAACAAAACAAAAGTAAAGGAGCTATAAGAAACTAGGAATTTGGGGTGCCTGGGTGGCTCAGTGGGTTAAAGCTTCTGCCTTTGGCTCAGGTCATGATCCCAGGGTCCTGGGATCGAGCCCCGAGTCAGGCTCTCTGCTCAGCATGGAGCCTGCTTCCCTGCCTGCCTCTCTACCTACTTGTGACCTCTCTGTCAAATAAAAATAAAATCTTAAAAAAAACAATAAAAGAAACTAGGAATTCCCTAGTACTGTTGAAAACTAGAAAGAACTGGCAAGTGCTGTAATAGAAACTCTGTAAAAGCAGGAGCTTTTGGTCACTCACTGGTAATGAGACCTGGGTATGTTACTTTCATATTCCTTGGATTCCTTATCTGTAGAATTTGTATGATAATAATACTATTGCACTGGGTACTTTTAAAAAATTTAAATTCAATTAATTAACAAACAGTGAATCATTAGTTTCAGAGAGAGAGGTCAGTGATTTATCAGTTGCATTTAACACCCAGTGCTCATTCATCATGTGCCCCCTTACTGCCCATCATCCAGGTACCCATCCCCCACCTGCCCGGTCATTAAGAGCTTTGTAACATTGATGTTCCTTCTCTCCATCCTTCTGCCGCTGGTGTCTAACAGGGATTATTATTACCTTAAATCACTTTAATGTCTGCTAAGCTTATTTTTTTGCATCCCAACTGACGCCTTACAATCTCTACTCTAAACTAATGCATATTATCTATAATATCACTCTTTCAGGGGTGATGATCCCAGTGACCTGGAATCAAGTCCTGCATCGGCCTTCTTGCTCAGGGGGGAGCCTGCTTCTCCCTCTACCTGCCACTCCTCCTACTTGTGCACAGTCATGCTCTTGCTGACAAATATAGAAAATATTAAATAAATAAGCAAATAGAATATTTTTAAAAATTATGTGAAATTTTTAAAAAACTTTCAGTAATTTCTCATCATATATGTTAATAAAGTTGTGGTCTAGTTACTCTTTACACTTTAACCCCATCTTCTGCTCCTTTCTATAGGCACATTTTGTCCCAGCCCCGTGAAGCTGTGTAGAATTCCCCACCTGGGCCCTTCCTTTGAGCCTTAGCTTTTACACACTGTTGTTGGTCTTCAAATTCAGCTTAGCCTGACTGCTTCTGAGAAACCTTACTCGCCTTCAAATACTTTATCAATTTTATCGGTACCTGTCCCATATTGTTTTATATATATCTTTTATTTTTTACTATTTACACCAAATGATCTTCCAGTGTAATTTGTCTACAGATCGATTTGGGATGTTGCCATTGGATGAACCTGCTGTTCTTGTTAGTGAATTTCTAGATCGTTTTCAAAGCCTTTGTCACTTGGACCTCCAGCTTCCTTCCTTGAGGCCAGAGGACTTGAAAACTATGGTGAGTTTTTCTTGGCTAGCCTACAGTGGCCTTCAGTTGTCATTGCCAATTGCACATGAAGGATTTCTTTACATGACAGAGGATTTAGATTGCTATGAAGAGAACTAGTTGTTTGTACCTCAACTGACCTTTTCCAATCTCTACCAGAAGGGCAACTATGGAGAGATTAAGTAAATGAGATCCATTGAAACTTCTAGATAGGCTTCTTTAAATGGCATTACATTCAATTTTATCCTGATTTGCTACTTAAACTATTTAGCAGAAGATACTGAAATGTGACCTCGTATGGTTTATTGCATATCATTTCCCAAAGAAAATACTACAGGAGAAGTTACAAACTCCCTTCTCCCCTGTGAATAGAAATTAGAAATGCTCTGGCCCATGTGTACTTTGAAACTGAATATCTAGTGTCCCGTTTCCTCACCCTGTAGACACGCCAAAGACGAGCTTTACTATAGGAAATAGAAGCTATTATTTTGCTTCTTCAAGTTGAGAGGCTGTTTGGATTTTAACCAAAGTTTAACTTCTGTTATTTATTTATTTAAGATTTATTTCTTTATTTTAGACAGAGAGCATGGGAGGACGGGCAGGGGGAAGAGAGAGTGCCAAGCAGACTCCTTGCTGAGCACCAGGCTCGAACTCAAGACCCCAAGATCATGCCCCAAGCCAAAACCAAGAGTTGGGCACGCAACCAACTTAGCCACCCAGTTGCCCCAACTCTGTGCCTATTTTAAATGTCCCTTGTCCCTAGCCAAGGCAGCTTTTCTGTTCCCCTTGTCAGTTCTTTATTATTCTTAGAACAAAAATAAAGACCTTGGCAAGCTCTCTTGTTCTGTCAAGAAGTAAATCCAGCATCAGGTTAAGATATAAATAGTAATCTGTAGAAGTTTATAGGTTTCAGAGAAAATCTGCAATTGGTAAATTGAAAACAAATTAGAACTAAGAAAAGATTTGGTAGTTCTAGGACAACTGCTACCTTTCTCAGCTGATGCAGGGCAATTCAGAAAGCTTCTGTCTAAAACCTTTTCCCTGTCCTAAAAGTGAGCCTTCCGTAATGAAGAGAATTGTCTTTGTGTCTGGGATTTCCTTCATGATTTTTGCCTTATACCATCTAGATAATATCCTCATTTGTGATTTTTGTGGTTGGAAATTTCAGTTTGTTACCTTGGTTCCATTGTAGTGCTTGACAGAAGACAAGATCAGTCTTCTCCTACACCTGCTTGAAGATGAACTTGACCACCGAACTGATGAGAAAAAAACTGCAAGCAAATTAGGCTCAGACATCCAAGTCCACGTCACTGCCTGTGTCCTCTCTCTGTGTGGCTGGGCGTGTAGGTTAGTCCGTGACTTTGCAGGGTACATGAGCTCTGACAACATCATACACTGGCATACATCAGTCACTAATAGTATTAGAGGTTCCATGATGTATCCTGTCAGAAAAACAGACAAAACCTGAGCAAGTGGCGAGGGGACAGTAAGAATCACTAACAGAATTCAAACTCGGGAATTTTTGGATACACCTGAACTTTGGGTTGTTTTTTTTTTTTTTTTTTCACTGTCCCAGCTGAGAATCTGTGCTCTTGGAAACAGTGAAGCTCCTTTCTGTCTATAGAAAGGAAGAAAAATCTGTTGAATTCATAAAAACTACCAAAGGAAATGCCAGCTGGAGTCCTCAGACCCCCATGTTGGTGTTCCCATTCTAGTTGCTCAATTTGGCTTAGCCTCTCTCTGGTATAGAAAACTGTTGGAACCGGGGAGGGGAGGTGCAGCGGGTACCTGGCTGGCTCAGGCGGTGGAGCACTAACTGACTTATCTCAGGGTTGTGAGTTTGAGCCCCAGGTTGGATGTAGAGATGACTTAAAAATAAAATATTTAACAACAAAAAAAGAAAGAAAGAAAGGAACCAGTCTAGACTTACTTTAAACATACTGTCTTTGATAGATTAAGGAATATTTTTCATTTAAAAGGAAAAAGTTTCAAAAGGAATAGGAGAGATTTATAAAACATAACCTTCAAAATAGTCTTGCCTTAGAGCCTACACCAAGACCCTTAGATCTTTCTCTGGGAACTTTGTGAGAGACAATGGAGTTGGGGGCCTGAGATGACATGATTCCCAGTCCACTGGGCTGTTCCAGAAATTTGTTTGGCAAGACATAGAGTTCTCACGAATGAGTACACTTAGTCCCTTGGAAATGTTACCTTTTGAGAAAACTCTTTTCTGTTCCTGCCTAGTTCTTCTTTGGAACCGCTGCAGCTCTCCCTGATAAGCTGTTCACAGTGTATGAGGAAGGTGGGGCTCTGGGGCTTCCAGCAGATTGAGTCCTCCATGACGGACCTGGATGCGTCTTTGGGCCTGACCAGCTCTCCCCTCCCAGGCCCTGAGGGGAAGCCGGAGCGCTTCCCTCTTGTGCCTGAGTCTCCTCGGAGGATGATGACCCGGAGCCAGGATGCCACGTGTTCCCCTGGCTCAGAGCAGGTATGGACTTAACTGGCTTGCTCGGGTGGCCTTTGTAAAAGCAGCACTCTTGCCAGAAGTGTTGTGGCAGAGAAGTTGGAGATTACCTGAGGCGGGTGGGCCTCGCTTCTGACCACATTGATCAGAAAACCACGTGTTTTTCTGAGCCAGTGGCAGTGCAGAAGCTAAATTCGTGATTTTGTATCAAAATTGATGATTTTTTGGGAGAGTTTAGTTTTATTGACAGTTCAGAAGGTAAATTCTTAAGAGTTTAAACTGTAAAGCATTAACTTTCACCTGCTTCTAGGAAAACTGACCATTATCCGTTATGTCATCTTCTGACCCTTATTCTTTATGTCATCTGTGTACTACTGTTACCTCTTCTTTCCTTCAGGCCGAAAGGAGCCCTGGTCCCGTCATCTCCCGAACTCGGAGCTGGGACTCTTCCAGTCCCGTCGACCGTCCTGAGCCAGAGTCTGCCAGCCCCACCACGAGAAGCCGGCCGGTGACCCGCAGCATGGGAACGGGAGACAGCACTGGCCTGGAAGTGCCGTCAAGCCCTCTCCGGAGGGCCAAGCGCGCTCGCCTCTGCTCTTCCAGCAGCTCGGTGGGTCTACCTATGTGTAGAAATCCCAAGTAGCACGCCGGGCCCCCGCCGTGTAGCACAGGGAAGCAGGCAAGATCCCTTCCTGGGGCCTGTGACTCTAAAGGGATAATATGAATTAAGTTTCAAGGTGGGACAGCTACGGTTGGGTGCCACATCTTTGCAGTAAATTCCAGAGAGGTAGTAAATACTTCAGACCCATGGTGGTGGCAGTGAGATCAGGGGAACAGACCTGACCACTTACTGTTGGCTTAACACAGAGGGAATGAAAGTATTTATAAAGAGAGTCAGCATGACACAGGCAGTGTTTAAAGAGCATCAAATTGGAAATGGGGGCACTTGTGAGATTCTGGACTGGACGACTCCTGGATTGACATGGCTTCTGCCCTTCATCAGCAATGTTTCTCTTCCCCCTCTCAGGATACATCATCCCGAAGCTTCTTTGACCCCACCTCTCAGCACAGAGACTGGTGCCCGTGGGTGAATGTCACACTTGGCCAGGAAACCAGGGAACATGGCGGAACAGAGGTAGACGCCAGTGCCACCTCAGAACCAGGCTGGAAGGCCGTGCTGAACATCCTCCTGGCCCACAAGCAGTCCAGCCAGCCGGCCGAAACAGACTCCACGGTGAGAGAAGCCGCTGCCTGTGCATGTGCAGCCCTTGCTGTTTATGGGATGAGGAACAAGAGGCAGTGCTATAATTAGCACCCTGCCTGCCCTCAGCATTCAGAAGTCAAGTTAGACTTAGGTTGGGTCCTAGAGACTCGGCATGGAACTGATTCAGTCTTCCTGCAGTTGGTTAGCATTTGGCATTCCCTCAAATTCTGGTAAATTCTTTGTCTCCTCAACTAAAATGACACAAAGTAGAGAAGGGTGTCAGAACAGAACCGGATGGGCAGGCAGCTGCTCCGGCCTCATGTTGCAGACCAGCTGCTTTTTCTGCCAGTTGCTGTCACTTGCGTTTGGAGCCTGGCCAGACAGACCTTAGCTGTCGGGAGCTCTGTACTCCAACCCCCAGATTACAGTTCCGTTCTGCACAGGGGACATGTTACTTTGCTCTGTTCCACAGCCCCGGGCTCGTGCACCGAGCCTCAGCTAGCTGTTGGAGTCGTGATCGCTGCTGCTTAGGGAATGTGGGTAGATGTGAATCCATCGTGACAGCTGAGAAAACAAGGGTTCACTCTGCGTCGAGGCTGCACTCGGTGATAGGAGGGTGGGCATTAAGGGATCATGGGAACTGGGTTCTCTTTCCTCTGCTGGCTCCTTCCCAAATTTGCCTTACAGCGTGGTATGAATAGAATAATTTCTGACCCCCGTCCCGTCCAAGGACAAAGTAAAATAATACTCGCCAGTAGATGTTTACAAGAAGCACTCCCAGGTTTGTGGGATTCTGCTGGAGAGAACTGTAGAATTGCTAAAAGCCCAAGAATGTACATTTGTACCCTTAGTAAGACAATGCAGATGAAGAAGGAAAAAAAATCTTCCTTTTTCCAATTTAAAAGCTTTTGAAGAGGGCGCCTGGGTGGCTCAGTGGGTTGGGCTGCTGCCTTCGGCTCAGGTCATGATCTCAGGGTCCTGGGATCGAGGCCTGCATCGGGCTCTCTGCTCAGCGGGGAGCCTCCTACTTCCTCCTGCCTGCTTGTGATCTCTTTCTGTCAAATAAATAAATAAAATCTTTAAAAAAAAAAAAAAAAAAAAAGCTTTTGAAGATACATAAAGCTATCTGAGGGCAAATGTCTGCACATATATTCTGTCCCCAGATCTTCCTGAAATAGAGTCTTATTGACTGCCCTCTGTCACTGTTTTACAAACAAGCAATCCCACAGGATTTTTGTGGGGTTTTTTGTTTTGGTGGTTTTTTTCATTTCATTTTGTTTTGTTTTTATAGTGGGAGAAGTTGGCCTCATAATTGGCCCTGGGTTCCAGAACTTTTGAGATCCTTTTTGGTGGTTTGTCTTTAACCCTCCCACAGCTGCTATGACTGGAAAGTTGAGAGCTTAATGAGGTTGGTTAAAGAATCTTGATGTTAGAACAAAGCTTATGTTGTTTTTTCAACTAAAGTTTCTTTTAACTTTGTCCCTCTATTCACTAAATTCCCCTCCATCATTAGTAAGAGCTCAGATTCTTCCCAGCTCCTGCCCCGGGACTTTTCTTTTACTGAAATACTCATCCACAAAGAGGATAAGAAGACAGTGAAAATGTCTTCTAATACCCGAAACTGGAGGTAACTTTATGGATTATCTTGCTAGATGATCATTTATATTCTCACTGAGACCCTGTGCTCTTCATTGTGACTCTCATAGGCAGAGGGAACCAAGCGTTCTGATTCTCTGAGAACTTTTATCTTTTAGTGCATTGCTTCGTCTCCCTGTAACACCATTTCTCAGAATCTCAGATCACCTCATAGGCATGATCAAGTGGCCGTGAGAATCTTCCTGTTATTAGCTCTGCCGGCTATAAATGGAGCTGAGAAGTCCAGGGTCATAGTTTAAACTTTGAAAGAGTCATTTAACTTTGTTTTACCCCTTGGTCTTGGATTATACTGTTAACCCCAGCGAGGTATCATGTGAATGTGAATCCTTATTCACAAGAAATAAGGCCCTGGGGCCAGTTCAGCATCACGAATGGAAACCAGCGCAACATGTGTGCTGCACGAATGATGGGTCCCAAGTGTCCGCTTCACACACAGAGATTAGGACAGATGCAGATACTTGGAGAGAGGACTCGGGGCGTGTTTGACAGGCTCAGAGTGTGTTAGCAATAGTCTGACTGTAGAATGCAGGAGTTTTGATGTTTAGTCTGGTTTTAAGTGTATATTAGGTATACAAAATAAAAGTAATAATATAAAATTCACTTGTTTTTCTCAATCCTAGACCCCATCCCTGTGAGAGCCTTCAAGCTGTTACCCCACCCTTCATCTCTGTAAAAGAATTTAATCTCTAATAATGAGCTTTTCTACCTACAGAGTCTCTCGGAGAAATCAAGGAAGGTATTCCGAATATTCCGGCAGTGGGAATCGTTATGTTCATCCTGAAGCTATTCAGGATGAATATATTCAGCCCTTCCTGGAGAGAAGCGGAATGAGTGACTTTGAGAAATAAAGTCTGAATTCCTTTTCGGCCAGCTGATGCTAAGTTTTTCTCCATTCCGGTTCAATCATAAGGAGCCCCTGTCCTTGCAAAAGGCAGTGAGTGTCACTGTCTACATCTGACTGAGGGGGCGCCTGTCTCCATGCCGGGGTGGGGACGGGTGGAATTCAGCAAGCCCACTTCTGTTAAAGGAGTGCGGGGTTATTCCACCATCCAGAAGACCAAGGACTTGAGCACTTTTACCCTCTTTCAGTACGCGGCAGTGTTTTGAGGACTCTTCTATCCCGAGAATATGACAGTATGTATTAATAAAACATTTGTTAAGATTCTTACTGCTGGAGAACTGCCTTCCTTCTTCTGTCGGGGCTGGTACAAACAACAAGGCAGACACTGAGAAAACTCCAGGGGAGCACGAAACAAAATCAAGGTTTCAGTTTGCAGATTGGCTGCAAAGCCAAAAATTTATTAATTTATTTATGATTCTAGTCAAAGAGGTATTTCTTTTTTTTTTTTCTTTTTTTAAATTTTTTTGGAGGTGGGGGAAGAGTAGGGAGAGAATCTCAAGCAGACAGCACTCTGAGCACGGAGCCCTACACAGAGCTCGATCTTGCAACCCCAAGATTGAGACCTGAGCTGAAGTCAAGAGTCAGACGATGACCTGACTGAGCCAGTCCTAATTTTTAAAAGGTTGCATCATGTTGCTATCGCTCCTAAGTCAACACTCTATGAGGCCAGTAGAGCTGTTTCCAGGTTGTGTTTGTAGGGGTGCTCTTTTGCCTTTGGCCTGAGTGTTCATGGTCACTCTCTGTGGTCCCCTTAGCGGTTGACTGGTGGGGAGCTCTCTGACGTTCACAGAAATGAGACTTTGGGCCCCAGGTGGAAGCTTTTTGTTCACTGGGGACTAAGTGAGTTTGGAGTCTGCCCTCTAGAAGCTCATATCCTCCAGGTCACCACTTCAGGAGTGGTGTAGAATCATTAACACAAGGTGTTCAAAAGGATTACAACCCTAATTCCAGGGTATAATAATGTGGGTAAATATTTTAAATTCCACTGTAATTTTTATTTTTATTTTTTTTAATTTTTAAAAGATTTTATTTATTTATTTGACAGAAAGAGACAGTGAGAGAGAGAGAACACAAGCAAGGGGAGCTACAGAGGGAGAGGGAGAGGGAGAAGCAGGTTCTCCACCGAGCAGGGAGCCTAATGCGGGGCTCGATCCCAGGATCCCGGGATCAGGACCCGAGCCAAAGGTGGACACTTAACCAACTGTGCCACTCAGACGCCCCTCAAGTTTTTCTTCTCTACCTGCCTCCAATGAAAACACATTTCTTTAAAATAGGCAAAGCTCCACAAGCTTGTTTAGTGTGTGTGTGTTTCAAGTATAAATGCAAGCAGATTGTGATAGACATGGTGTACTTCAAGAAACGGTCTCTTCCATGTGGGAGGCACCGTGCAAGCCCTCGTGTAATACACACATCATCACTACCCATCTTGGTCCTCCTGAAGTCTGTCATTCAGGCTGGAAGACACATCTGTACACAAATGTTGCACAAGAATGCTCAGTATTGGGGCACCTGGGTGGCTCAGTGGGTTAACACTCTGCCTTGGGCTCAGGTCATGATCTCAGGGTCCTGGGATCGAGCCCCGCATCGGGCTCTGCTCAGCAGGGAGCCTGCTTCCTCCTCTCTCTGCCTGCCTCTCTGCCTACTTGTGATCTCCATCTGTCAAATAAATAAATAATATCTTTAAAAAAAAAAAAAAAAAAAGGAATGCTCAATATTCTGGGAGGAGTATAATAGAAGAATTGAGGGGCACCCGGCAGGCTCAGTTGATAGTGTGTGACTTTTTTTTTTTTTTTTTTTTTAAGATTTGTTGATTTGAGAGAGAACTAGCACGATGGGGAGGGGCAGAGAGAAAGAGAAAGAGAGAATCTTACGCACACTTCCTGCTGAGCAGGGAGCCAATGCGGGACTGGATCTCACAGTCCTGAGATCATGACCTGACCAAAACACGGTTTTGGTGAGTCAGATGCTCCACCAACTGAGCCACCCACATGCCCCAAGCATGCGACTCAGTCTCAGGGTTGTAGGTTCAAGTCCCATGTATGGTGTGGAGCTTATTTAAAACAATGTTTTGAGTGGAGGGAGAGTCAATTCTCATGTGTGGAATAGGAAAGAACTTCCGGGAAGGTATAGATTTGAGCTGGACTTGGAGATGAGTGGGAGAACTGCGACTTTTTCCTTTTTTTTTTTTTTTTTTTTTGAGTGAACTCCATCTCCAACATGAGGCTCTAACTCATGACCCCAGAATCAAGAGTCACAGGCTCTACCTACTGAGCCAGTCAGGTGCCATGTTGTCTGTCTTGTTTAGACAACACTTGAAACTGCCTGGCACACAGTAGACGTTTAATGAAATAAGGACATTTGAGGCTGAAGGAGTGTTGTGAGCAAATGAGCAGAATTTCTTATGTTCCTGAAAGAGCCAGCATTCAGTTGTGGCTAGGCCTGTACACTGAGGAATAGAAGAGAACAAGTAAGAGAACAGAAGTTGGGCAAGACTAGAGTCTTGTGTGTTCTGCTAAGGAGTATGGTCTTGATTCTGTGGGAAAAGGGAAACTTTTTGAGCAAGGGAATGACATTTGTACTCGGGAAGATCACTGTGGTGGGTGTGGATAGCACCTTAGGGGAGACAGGCTCTAAGGGAGTGTGATGGCAGGGGCAGAGGATGACTTGACAGGAAGGTCGGTGACAACTTCAACGTGAACAATTTGGGTGTGACAAAGAGGGAGGAATCCAGGGCGACCTCAAGGTCTGCGGCCAGCCATTCCAGATCGAGAACCCAGGTGTGGAGGGAACACAATAGTCGTATTTTTAACATTTTGAGTTCAGTATCTGTCTACAATGTTCTAGAGGTCAGGAGAGGAGGACCCTGTGTATTAAAGTCAAGGGTCATTGTTTCAAATGCTCCAAATCTAGAGACTCGCATAGAAGTAAAGCCATCCACCTTATGGTCAGCCTGTGTAGCTACATACCCAAGGCTCGAGGCTACTCCTCTGAGTTTCTGTTGAATATGCTGCAAGGCTGGACTGAGTGTACTTTCAAGCAGTACCGGTTGTTCTCAGATGGGGTGATGCTCAATTTTATGTGTCCACCTCACTGGGCTGAGGGATACCCAGATAGCCGGTAAATTATTATTTCTGGACATATCCATGAGGCTGTTTCAGGAAGAGATGAGCTTTCAAATCAGTGAAGAAGTAAAGTAGATCACCCTCACCAATGTGAGTGGGGAGCATGCAAACCATGGAGGGCCTGAATAGAACAAAAAGCAGGGGAAGGGTGAATGTGTTCTTTGTTTGAGCTGCAACATCTGTTGTCTCCTATTCTTGGACCTCAGAGCTCCCGGTTCTCGGGCCTTCGGGTGTGGGTTGGAATGGCACCACCGGTTTTCCTTGGCCTCCAGTTTGCATGAGACAGATGATGGGGTTCCTCGGCCTCTATGATTGTGTGGCCCAATTCCCATAGAGAAGGCATTTGTATGTATCTGTACATACCACACTAATTCTATTTCCCTGGAGAACTCTGACTGATACAGTTGGAATTGACCTCATGAACTTCTTCCCAAAGCTGCTGTTCTTGTCCACACGCTAGGACATCACTCCAACCACAGGCTACTCGTTTTCTTATGAGTTGTTCCCATCAAAGTTATTGGTGTGATCTTTCTAGGAACCCACCTTTCCTGATTTGAGTCTTCTTTTGAAAAAACAATTTTTCTTCTTTTGGCAGATACTTCAAAGAGAGGTAATTGGGATTGCTCAGTGGATTAAGCGTCTGCCTTTGGCTCCGGTCATGATCTCGGGGTCTTGGGATCGAGCCCCGCATCGGGATCTCTGCTCACTGGGGAGCCTGCTACTCCCTTTCCCTCTACCTGCTACTCCCCCCTGCTTGTGCTCTCCCTCTCTCTCTGTCAAATAAATAAAATCTTGAAAAAAAAGATAATTGCCTAAAATTTCATTTTTTGCTACTTTACTATCCTCAGAGTTGGTGCTATAAATCATCACGGTAAGGAATTTACCTGCTTTCACGAGCCATAGTAGGTCACTTACAAGGATGCTGTGTAATCTCTGTGCTAATCATCTGCTGACAAATAGAACTTCCAATGCCTTCCTCTCTACCTCACAGGTGAGAACCTTCTTTTTCAGTCTTGGTCCCAGCATCAGGGTGAGCAGCGGTATCCTGGAGACTCCCTAGTTTGGCCAGTCCTCCCTGCCTTCGGACTCCCTTTTACTGTTCTTCTCCACTAAGGATCTCTAGGATCCTACATATGGTTTTAACAAAGATTGTACTCCCTATCCAAGGAGACTTTGTTTTTACAGAGGGGAAAGACTGAAGTTCAATGCCCTTTAAAAACGCACGCGCCAGGGCACCTGGGTGGCTCAGTCAGTTGGGTGTCTGCCTTCGGCTTGGGTCATGATCCCAGGCTCCTGGGATCGGGTCCCACATCAGGCTCCCTGCTCGGTGGGAAGCCTGCTTCTCCCTCTCCCACTCCCCCTGATTGTGTTCCCTCTCTCGCTGTGTCTCTCTCTGTTGAAGAAATAAAATCTTCAAAAACAACAACAACAACAACAACACACATACACAAGCGCAATCATACAGCTAGAATGTGGCAGAGCTGCCACTAGATCCCTACTCCCCAGCGTGCTGATCTTTCCATTACAATACAGCCAGGAATCCCTTTCAGCAATGGTGGTTCTGTGAGTTTCTTTTCTGAGCACAAAGCTGAGATCTGCGTCTCACAGCTGAACAGACTCTCTCACAACTGCTCATGGGATACTGGTATCCAGAAGTGAGTCTTTCACCTGGCTCTTTTTAAATTAGCCAACTTTCACAGACTTAACAGGTGCAGCATGTTCCTTGGGGGCTCTCCTCTCTTACTCAAACCCTCAGACCAGTTGTGGCTGCCTCAGAGCCCACTTTTAAATCCGTTCCACCCTGTTCTGTCATAGCAACAAAACCAGCTGCTTGTCCAGCTCGACCAACAGCAAAAGGACAAACACTTCCTCCTCAGTTTTCCTTGCTATTTATAGTTTTAGTCCTGCTCTGGGTTTTCTTTGGCTTCCATGTAGCTGTCATCTGGGTCAGCTGACCCGTGCCCTCTGCAGTGACTCCCGCAGCTTTAATTAGAGACTGCTCCTTCCATCTCTGTCCCATGCTCTCTTTTCTCTCACGGTTCCTTGGCCAAAGTGTTGCTGGAGGTTACTGGTTTTCTTTCTAGAGTGCCGCTCTGTGCAAGTTGACAATCCTGTAGCAGAAGCCAGCAAGGAAGAGAGGGAAAGGGGGGAACCAAGTCTGTATGAAGGTCTCTGAGAAGGAGGTGTAGGCAATGGAGATGGTTTATCCAATGAGTCAGGCCATTTTAATTTTTTTAAGGTTTTATTTATTTATTTGACAGAGAGAGATCACAAGTAGGCAGAGAGGCAGGTGGGGGGTGGGGTGGGGGCAGGAAGCAGGCTTCCTGCTGAGCAGAGAGCCCCATGCAGGGCTCGATCCCAGGACCCCGAGACCATGACTGAGCCGAAGGCAGAGGCTTAACCCACTGAGCCACCCAGGTGCCCCCAGGCCATTTTAATAATATACTTTTCAGCTTTCTGTCCTCCTTTCTGTCAGCTGTTGTACTATCACATAGGTAGATATGAAGGAAAAAAAAAAAAAAGGACTGTTCCCCACAGTAGGTCAGTAACAGCCCTCAAGAGAAGTAAGGAATAAAACGTCTGACCAGAAGAAATTCCAGGTTCACCTCCAGGATGCTCACAGTTCTCTTGAAACTTGAATTTACTACTGCTACAAATAGTTCTCATTCCAAGTCAGCCCTATGGGTCCGTACTATTCTAAACACTACATATTTTAACCTCGTAGCAAGTGAGGGGGACACAGTTACTATCTCTGTGTTACAAATGAGGAAATTAAAGCATAAGTTCATTGCTCTCATAACACTCTGTCTGCCTCCTAATCAAGAATACAGTTCAAAGGAGGAAAAGCGATCTATAGGAAGACATTCACGACACGGTCAGTTACTTAGAAGAAGAAGAAGCTGGACATGACTTAAACATCTAACTGCTGAAGAGTGATTAGCTCCACAGAGTACAGATCAGTGGAATACGATTCAAACTATTAAAAGGATCACCATAATAAACCTGTTGTGGTGTGGAAAGTCGTTCGTCGTTCGTGACATCCGTGGGAAACGCAGCCATGCACCTCTCTCTGCCGTGATTTAGATAGCCATAACTGGAAGAGAACTTGCGAGAATGGAAAGTTAATGTATTCAAGCGGTACACAGGATGTCCTTCAGATTTTTTTTTTTTAAGATTTTACTTATTTATTTGACAGAAAGTAATACAGTGAGAGAGGGAGCACAAGTAGGGGGAGCGGGAGCGGGAGAGGGAGATGCAGGCTCCCTGCTGAGCAGGGAGACTGATGTGGGGACTCATCCTACGACCTTGGGATCATGACCTGAGCTGAAGGCAGATGCTTAACCAACTGAGCCACCCAGGCATCCCTTTTTTCACAGTTTAGAGACTGGACTGGACAGTCAACCTGTTCTAAATCCTAGGGAAGGGATTTAGAGAGCGCTCTGCCCTGCTTCCCTCCCTTCCTTCCACTCACCTTCAATCCACCTTCACTCCACTGTGGAATTTAGTTCATCTTTTTCTGAGCTGAGTCTCTTCCTACCTGTTAGAAAGGAATGGCTACCCTCCCATGTTCCCTGCAGCATTATTCAAGATAGCCAAGAAGTGAAAGCAAACTAAGTGTCCAAGGAGAGATGAATGAATAAAGAAAATGTGGTATCTGCATACAATGGAGTAGTATTCAGCCATTTAGGAAAAAAAAAAGGGGAAATCCTTTTTATTTTTATTTTATTTATTTTTTTTAAAGATTTTATTTATTTATTTGACAGACAGAGATTACAAGTAGGCAAGAGAGGCAGGCCGGGAGAGAGAGGAGGAAGCAGGCTCTCCGAGGAGCCGAGAGCCCGATGTGGGGCTCGATCCCAGGACTCTGGGATCACGACCTGAGCCGAAGGCAGAGGCTTTAACCCACTGAGCCACCCAGGCACCCTGGAAATCCTTTTTAGACACTAAAACATGGATGAATCTTGAGGGCATTTTGCCGAGTGGAACAGGCCAGTCATAAAGACAAAAACTATACAATTCTGCTTCTCTCAAAAGGAGTCAGACTCATAGAAACAGAAAGTAGAATGTAGTTACCACGTGCTAGGAGAAGGGGGAAATGAGCTCAGTGGGTATAGACTTTCAGTTGTTCAAGACAGAACAGTTCAGTTGTGCAAGACAGAAAAGGTCTAGAAATCTATGCACAACAATATGCATGTAGTTAATGGTACTTACTATACTCTCAAAAATGGTTAAGATGGTATGTTTTAGATGTGGTTTTACACATTAAAAAGAAAAGAAATGGCCACTTCTGCAGAACCAACAGCCACTTGAATTCTGTCATTTAAATTCTTTGCATCTAGGTGTGGGCAGCACCGTTCATCATCCCTTTTCCTTTCCATTGACATGTCTTTACTCTGAGACCCTCCAGCTGCCCCATGGTCTTGGTGGTCCGCGAAGACTCCTCTAACAGGGGAAGAAAATAGATGTGAAACCTTTCTCCTATAGATATAAGGAAATTATCTGTCAAGTGAAAGGCGACTTATCAGATATTAAGTACCTAGAAAATCTCCCTTCCTTAACCATCATGCCACGTCCGCCAGAGCCCAAATCCCTGTAGCCTACTTAGAAGGTCAAGATCAGGTGTGTGGCTTTGGTGCTGGAGCAGTAATGCAGCAGTACCTTCCAAAGCCACTAGATGCCCCTCCTGCTCCACACCTGACTTCCTGGCAGGCTTTCTGAATTCTATAGGAATTGCAGAGACAAGACAAACCTACAAGCCTGGCCTCCAGTCTTTTATATTCATCACTAACAGACCCACCCTGGCAGGCATGACAGCCCTTGCTTTCTCACTGTGGCTTATTCTCATTTCCAGCGTCATTCTTACATCATCCTTACTTTGCAACCTGTCTTCTCTCTTAACCCCACTGAGGTTCCTTGAAGGCTGAAGCTGCCTTGCTTCTTCCACAGGCTTGTACAGAGATGGGAAAAGAGATGGACAGTGAGCACACGACATCAGTAGGGAGAAGAGAGAAATGGAGAGAATGGGTGTCTACGGAGGAGCCAGGGAAGGAAAAAATTTAAGGTAGGTGTAGGACCCTGTGTGCAAGAGCCACAGGGATGACAAGCAGATTTGAGCAGGAATTCAGCCACAACAGGAAAGCCAGGGGGCCAGAAGCCATCGGCAGGTATCATCCTCGTGCCAGTCCCAGCACCAGCACTTGGAGCTGGGTCACCTCGGGGTCAACCCACAGAGCCACTAATGAAGCTCTGAGGACATGTTCCCAGGGGCACGGGCCAGCATGGTGTGTCATCATGGCCACAGTGCGACCAGGACCCAGCAGATGACCATTTTCTTGTGAGGATTCCAAAGCCTATGACTAATACTAATTAACCCTGACTCATTGTGACACTGAGCACAAAGAGGTCATTGTCTCCTCCGAATCCAGTGGGCAAACGGACCATGTGGAGTGGGGAAGCAGCTTTGTTCCCTTAGTCAGTGGCACCAGGCCACGAGTTCATCACAGCCCTGCTCAAAGGCCCTTGAAGCTGCCCTTGATGATCAGGAGCAGACACTTCCCAATGGGCTGTCCCGACGAGGAGAGGGGGACTTTTCCTCAGGGCTGTTTCCATGTGGGCTAGAGCCACAGAACTAGAAACTCCTGGTTGCAGAGACTCCTTGGCCCCACTGCCCCCCAACCCCCTCTGCTTCTGCAGGGAGGCATCTGAAGGCCAGAGTGACAGCCAAGATCACGCGTGGGTGTTGTGACTGGGCCAGGCCTAGAATCCTAAGGTTCTGCATGCGGCACCCCCTGTGCAGCCCCAAAGACAGCAGAAGAGAGGAGGGGTGTGGGAGTCACCTGTCCAGCCTTCAGCTCAGCAGCCCGGGTTCAAATTCCAGATTCATGGGTTACCAGCTATGTGGTTCTGAGCCAGCTATTCGATGCCCAGTTTCCACCATCTATAAGATGAGACGAGTGCCAGTCGCTATGTCACGGGGGTATTTTGAGAAGCAAAGTAAATAGGTAAAGTGCTCAGTAAATCATAGGTATTTTTTTAAGTATTATTTAAATAAGAAAGGTACCCCAGTCGTTAACTGCACCCAGGCCCCTCCACAACCCTACTGGCTTCAGCCCAGTCATCCCTCTGTCTGTTTCTCTGCTATGCCTGGTCTTCCTGGTCCCCTGAGGGAAGGGAGCCCTGAAAGGACAGGTGTTGGGCTCCAGAGAAAGAGACACACCAGAATTTCTTCCCATTACCCTTGCTCTGGGGAGGCTCTTTTCGCCCAGCAGCCTCCATGACATCACCCAACAATGCAGGTGCTGCTGGCTCAGCTCCAAGCCCAGCTCTAGAAGCATCAGGAAGAATCTTGGGCAACAAGATACAGACCAAGATAACCACATTCCTGCCAATCTGCTCGGGCCCTGGCTCCCGGCCTGGCAAGCCCACCCTCAGAAGGTGGGGGTATAATGACGACAGGAGAGCTAATTACTGTCATCACCCTGCTGGGTTGAGAATACTGGCTTGTTTGTCCAGCGCGGCTTACCTGAGTCATCCATCCTGTAGCCTGGAGCCCCCTGGGCCTGGACCTGGACCAGCAGGCTGCCAGGAGTCTAGAACGGGCCGCCGAAGCTGGCGAGTGCCTGCCCTTCCCCCTTGCTCTCCCCTCAGAGGGTAAGTCGCTGCAGCTGGGCTCTGGAGACACAGCTCGAAACCTCGCCAGGAGCCTGGCCCCGGTGTCTTTCTGGGGTGAGCACAGGCAGAGTGTAGGCCTCACAGCCTTGGGAAAATCGCCTCCACGGATCAGAGATGAAACCAGGAGTTAGAGAACTGCCCCAGCTGCAGCTTCCTCACAGCCTCACCACGGAGGGGCTCCCTCTGCCCCACTCAGGGGGTCCCCCCAGTACTCCCCAGGCCAGCCTTGAGGGCCAGCAGCCATCGAGGCTCAACTGGGCTTTGTTCCAAAGCCAGATGAGGAAGCCGATAAGTGCTCTCTTTGACAAAAACATTAAAAAATATATATATATGTTATTTATTTATTTATTTATTTGACAGAGAGAGAGATCCCAAGTAGTCAGAGAGGCAGGCGGGGTGGGGGGGGAGCAGGCTCCCCGCTGAGCAGAGAGCCCGATGTGGGGCTTGATCCCAGGACCCTGAGATCATGACCTGAGCCGAAAATAGAGGCTTTAACCCACTGAGCCACCCAGGCGCCCCCTGACAAAAACATTTTAAAGGGAGAATTAGGAAATATATTTTTAAAATATCAAAAAATGAGAACCCAAGTCCTCTACTCCCTGTCTCACTCACAGAGTGAGAGAAACAAGAAGCATGGGACAGAGAAGACATGTGGGCCCCTTCCCTGCGACCGGAGGAAGAAGTTTACAGCCTTGAGGTGATTTCCACGGTAAGAACCATCTGTGGCGCAGCTGGTGAAGGGAACCCGAGAAGGCCAAATGGGGACACCTGTGGGTGGGACAGGAGACACAGGAAGCAGTGTTTGAAGGCAGCAATCCCAGAGGCCTTGGCATGTGGCTCTCTCCTTCCAGAAAAAAGAGCAAAAGAGCCCCATAAAATGCAGCACAGGCCAAGAGGCCAGCTTACCCTCCCGACTGCCCCCCCATACCTCCTGGTGGGGTTGCTTCAGGCCCCACCTCTCCACAGCTGTGGCCACTGCCTGTCTCCCTCTTTCCCTGCAGCTCCCCAAGTAATTGGGGGCTTGGCAGGAGTACCTCCTGCTGTGCAATCTGTTCCCCATTAAAGCCTCAGCGTTCCTGGTGCCACCCATCGCCCCTCATGCTTTCTAGTTTGGCAGGAAGGGCGTCTGATGACAGATTATCCCCGGAGGGAAGGGAGAGGCAAGGCAGGAGAGTGGAGAAAGACCTAGTTGTGGCCTTGCTCACTAGAACAGGACCTCAGCGTCGTCACCACGGGCTTTCCGGTGAACCTGCCCACCGAGGGTGACTCCCAGCCCTGACCTTTCCGACAGCCTCGTAAAGGATATTTTGGCTCCTGGTAGGCAGGCAGCCATCCTGGGCCTTGCCTCACAGAGCTCAGGGTGCTCCTCCTCCACGAAACATGGCCTCGGGGCTAGACTCCTTGGTGGGGGGGGCAGCTAGACCCTGTGACTCCAGAAGACTCTCCCTCATCACCACATATTCTGAGGGAAAATTTAGGACGTGTGATCCAACAAGGAGGACCGAGTTCATGAAAACACGGCCATTTAGAACAACCCACGAGTCACCCAGTCTGTGTGGGCCCAGTGCTCTGCAGGCAGGAAGTACTGTGGTTCAGGGGACGACGGGGCTGGAATGGGGAGCCTGGCCTTTCCAGGGGCCCAGCACTGCATCACCATGAAGACCTTGGACAAGTCAATCTCCATTTCATTCTGTCTCTTCAGATACTCAGTAATTAGAATCTAACTTGTTCAGAACTTCCTGTTGATGCCAAGAAGCCTCTGGGAAAATTGGCAAGTGTCTCTCTGTCTGTCTGTCTCTGTCTCTCTCTCACCAGCCCCCCACCCCCAACATGAGCTGTGAGGAGTTACAGAAGGATTTGATTTGGGGATGAGAGGTGCTACCACAAGGGCGGGGGTGGGGTGCAGGCAGCAGCTGGTGTCTAAGCCAAGAACAGGGAAAAAGAGCAGAAGTGAGAGATGACAGTGGGAAGTCAAGGACCAAGGAAAAAACCCTGAGAAGTCAGGCCTAGAAGCTTTGGGCTGTGGTTTGGAAGAAGGAGGGGGAGCGGGTGGTGCCCTGGGCAAAGGGACGTTCCTTCCCTCAGCTGAGGTTTCCCCTTCCAAGATGCGTGCAGACCTGACGTCGGTGCCCAGCCTGCCCACTGAGGAACAGGATGTCTGGGTGCTGGGCTGTGCCCCATCTCTGAGCACTGCCTGCTGAGCCAGAAATAAACAGAAACCTCCGGATTGTTCCCGGGGGTAATGCTAGAGCCGGTGTTAGCTCTACAGGACAGGTAAGGAGGCGAGCAAGACGATCCTGACAATTCTGATTTTTTTTTTTTTAGAAGATTGCATATATTTTTATTTTTAAAGATTTTATTTTTTTTGAGAGAGAGATAAAGAGCATGAGTGGGGTCAGGGGGAGAGGGAGAAGAAGATTCACCGCTGAGCGGGGAGCCAGCCTGTCAAGGTGCCATGGTGTCATGGTGCCACCAGCTGACGTTGGGTTCTGTGTCTCTGGCTTCTGCTCCCACTGGCTGACCACACATACCCCAAAGCCACTTGAGGAAGTATAAACTGCCATGCTTCGGGCTGCCCCGAGAAGCCGGGCTCTCTGTGTGGGGATAATGCCCCTCAGCCCGATTCAGTGCCAAGCATGATCAGTGCGCCCCAAAGCCAAAGGGCATGGTCCAAGTCTCCCAAAGCCATTCGTGAACAGTCTGGTTAAGCTTCCAGCCCCTGTCCTCAAACCGGGGCGGTTACCCAGACCAGGGATCCACTGGCAGAGACACGACCTCTGACCTCTTCCTCTCCGCAGCCCTCTGCCCCTGTCCTTCAGCACCCTGAGGCCAACTTAGCCGCTGGGAGTCAAGACACAGCCAACATCCCCATTTCAGAAAAAAAGCTCTTCCTTTCTATTTCCACATCTACAAGACCAATTTTAGGGCTCTTTTTCCTGAAACAAAGGAACTGGGTGCCCTCGAGCAGCTTTCCAGTGATTTTGATTGTTCCCAGGGCTTTGGGAATCTTAGGCCCAGGTTTCCACAGCGCACACCACGCACACCACGTTACAGAAGGGGGTGAAAATGAAGAAGAGGAAGCACCCAGCGCAGGCCTGAAAAATGTGAAATCACGTGTAAGCTGACTTTCAGGTGTTAGAACTTCTCAGCTACTTCATCTGGTCCAAGTTCCTTTATTCCCAGTACGGGCCTGCTCCTGACCCAGAGAAAGTGCTTGGGGAAATACTTGCTGCCTTGGCAAGCGAACAGATGTCACTGGTACAGGAGTTTGGAGACAGAGCTCACTTGGTCTTGCAGAATGGACAGCGTGAGCTTGAAGGGTTTCATTCTGGTCCCTTGAAGAACTTACTTCGATGGCGTTGATAGGGGCCTGGAAGACATGATTCCCCTCCCCCCACCCCACACCTTGATGAGAAGGGGGAAGACCAGGTGGGAATTGGAGGGGGAAATTAGCTGAGGGCGGGGAAGGGGAAATGTGGGGCTAGGTTTAGACTTTAGAAGTGAAAGGGGACCGAGAGCCCCAGCAGGTGTGTGGCCTGACTTCCAGAGCGTTAGGAAGCTTATAACAGAAGATATACCTCTGTAGCTCCTCTCCAGCTCATGTGATGTTCTCAGCATGGATGGGGGCATGAGAGAGCTTCTGTGCAAGCTTTAGCTCTTGGTTTTTGTTTGTTTGTTTTATTTTGTTTTTTAAGACTTTTTTTTTTTTTTTTAAGTAATCACCACACCCAACATGGGGCTCGAACTCACAGCCCTGAGACCAAGAGTCCCATGCTCCACCGCCTGAACCAGCCAGGTGCCCCATTTAGTTTTTATTAAAATAAGGGTAACTAGCTTGGCAAAGAGCTTTATCATTCACAAAACTCCCAGAAGTGCATGGTCTCAC
The DNA here is from genome assembly GCF_030435805.1 of Mustela lutreola. Lineage (NCBI taxonomy): Eukaryota > Metazoa > Chordata > Mammalia > Carnivora > Mustelidae > Mustela > Mustela lutreola. The sequence continues at coordinate 180,424,029 of NC_081293.1, read as the reverse complement.
TGACCCTATAACAACTCCATAGAATTAAGTGAACAGACATTAGTCTCAACTTCCTTTTACAGAAGAGAAAAGTGGAAATGGCAGAGTCAGTATATGGAGTAAGGACCTGGGCATATCTAACCCAGGACCCTGGACTCTTTCTACTATGGTATACTTTTTATTTATTGCATCACTACTATTAAAACACTACAACAGGAAGTTAAGGAAAAATGTAGTTTCAAAAGCACCTTCTAAAACATAAAGCTTTACATATACATATAATATTTGTTTTAATTGTGATACAGCCTCTGGTCAGGGTTACTGTGGGCCCACCCCTATGAAGTCTTCCTAGCAGAGCATGGGCTGCTGGCATGGTGAACAACCTGCCCAACTGTACAGGGCTTATCTCTGAAGTATGGGGCAAGGTAATAATAGATTTGAGGTCATGAAACCCGGGGTTTACTCCCTATTCTGCCCCTATTAGCTTTGCAGAATTAGGCACATCAGTTCACCTTTCCGAACCTCGATTTCTGCATCTAGGAAATTTAAATATTAATTACACTATTGCCTTTATCACAGCATTACGAGGTTTAAGTGAGGTAGGATACTATATGTTATTTTACAGATTAAAAAGGTGTGTGTGTGTACAATCTATAAACTATAACTGGTTTTTGCCTTTTGTTATTTTCTTTTGGGTGTGGGGGGGTGTTAGCAATGGGCACATTTCCTGTAGTTTTCTAGTATAGTGGACCAGTCATCACCTACCCACCACCCATTTCCCTTTTTCCTTTTCCTTCCCAAAGGACCCGGATTTTCTTGAATCCAGGGGTAGGCTTGTGCATCTACCTCCCAGCATTGGAAGGTAAGGATGCTACAGCCTCATATCTATCGAGAGTGTATATTTATTTAACCTGCAGGCAAAGATGAATGCCCTTCCCAGTTTCAGGACTGTGATTTTGCAGGGTGGGTAACAGAGGATCTGCATAATCTGAGTCTTGCTTGCCCTTCATTTAACAAAGAATGATGATCAGGGTTTGGGTGTGAGCTCATAGAAAGGAAAAGATCAAGAAAGGAGCATATTTGAGGGCGTGTCAAGAGTTTTAATCCAGCCGTAGTTAACGTTGAGATACTCATTTGAAACCCATGGAAAGACATCTCCAAAACAAGTTAAGACCATGGAGTTCATCGTTCTGTTCCCCTTTTTTCCATAGATTTGATTTTTTCCATAATCAAAAGAAAAAAAGAAACAGAGAAAGAAAGAAGAGAAAAGAAAAGAAAAGAAAAAAAGAATTAAGGTGTATGACCTGGAACCCCAGGAAGACGCTGGGTTAGAGGTGTAAACTTGAAGGAGGTCTGAGTACACTTGGTGTTAAAGTCTTGGGCCTGGAGGAAGTCCCCTGGGAGAATCAAGGAACAGAGCTCTGGCAACCCTGATATTTAAAAGCCAAGATGATAAGAGGTGGAGGGACACAGGACATAGAAGGATGTGTTCTGAAAGGTGATGAAGCAGTTTTCAGGAGGGGACGATCAATGGTGTCCTTTGACTAAGCTGAGGGCTGGGGATCGACTGTGACCTTGGTAAGCTGGAGGCTGTGATTTCAGTGCAGTGGTGCGGGCAAGTCTGGATCAGGCGGGGGTAAAGAGACCAATAGGGAGTGTGTGTATGCATGAACAATGACAGATACAGGTAACACCACTGATGGGCTTTTACTTGGAAGAGAATGGGAGTGGTGGCTAGAAGAGCAGTTGGCTTGTTTGTGTTACAAGAGAAAAGCTATTACCTAGTGTCTTTATGCTGATGGGAATGATCCAGTGTTGGGGGGGGAGGGGAAAAAGAGTGAACAGTGCTGATAAGAGACAGAGAGAGTTAACTGCAGGAGCAATGCCTAGGAGTAAAAAGTAGGGAAGAGTAGTATCCAAGCAGAAAAAAGCCAGAGGGGGAGACAGTCTCTCTGCATTGGCACAGCTCATGTCTGTATATGAACTGGGGACCTCCAGGGCCCTTTGCAGCCAGCCTGAACATGAAGTCTGGCTAAACATGGTAGAATGGAGACACAGAAAGAACCTAAATTCTCTGACATCGTGGGGTCGCTGGACCACTAACCTACTATAGCCCGTCCAGCCCCTGAACTTGCTCTTACAAGAGATAATAAATTACCTCACTGTGTAAGCCTGTTCGAGTCAGATGGTGGTAGTTGCCTTTAACTTTATTTTTTAAATAATTTTACTTTCAGAGAAGTTGCAAGAAGAGTAAAGAAAACACTCGTAAACTTACCTAGAGTCCCCAACTTCTAACACTTTGCCATGTTTGTTTTCTTTTAATGTTTTGAAGATTTATTTATGTATTTGAGAGAGAGAGAGTGAAAGAGAGAGGAAGACAGAGCATGAGTGGCCAGGGGGAAGAGGAGGAGGGAGATAGAGAGAGAATCTCAAGTAGACTCCGCACTGAGCAGGGAGCTCAACACGGGCTCAGTCTCATGACCCTAGGATCTCGACCTGAGCTGAAACCTAGAGTGGGACACTTAACCGACTGAGCCACCCAGGCACGCCTGCCATGTTTGTTTCCTAATTCTCCCTTTATACACACAATGTCCCCCATCCCATCCCTTGAGAGCAGACTATATATCTCATGTCCCTTTACTACCTATACTCCTTCTTCAGTGTATTTCCTAAGAACTTGACTCTTGCCTCTTCCACAGTCACAGTACAGTTATCAAATCCAGGACAATATACTGATCTAATAATTTTATTTAACCCACAGTCCATATTCGAATTTTGTCAACAGTCTCAATGTTGTCTTGTAAAGTATTTGTTTTTCCCAGCACAGGATCTAATTCAGGATGACATATTACATCACTGCCATCACTATTCAGTCTCCTTTAATCTGCAACCATTTCTTAGCCTTTGGTGCTTTTTTGTTTCTAGTCTTTGAAGAGCTCATGATCCTATTTAACAGGCCACTTATTTGGTTATTTTACTTTATAAGATGTTCTTCAACTTGGTTTGTTTGACGTTTCCTCATTATTAGTTTCAGGTTACAAATTTTTTTTTTTCCTCAAACTGGATTTTGTTTGTTTGTTTGTTTAGTTTTATTTATTTATTTTTAAGTAATCTCTACACCCAGCATGGGGCTCGAACTCACCACCCCGAGATCAAGAGTCAAGTCACATGATCTTCTTCTTCTTTTTTTTTTTTTTAAGATTTTATTTATTTATTTGACAGACAAAGATCACAAGTAGGCAGAGAAGCAGGCCGAGAGAGAAGAGGAAGCAGGCTCCACACTGAGCAGAGAGCCTGATGTGGGGCTCAATCCCAGGACCTTGGGATCATGACCTGATTTGAAGGCAGAGATTTTAACCCACTGAGCCACCCAGGCGCCCCATCACATGCTCTTCTGACCAAGCTAGCCAGGGGTCCAACAGATTATACCTTTCTGACCTGAATATTACGTAAGTGATTTGTTGTCCTTCTCAAGGTACCACAATGGGAGAGACAAGGTTTCTTTTCACCTCACAGCAAAATGTTAATATTGGTCGCTTGGTGAGGGTGTTGTCTAATTTCTGTACTGTAGGTTAATATTGATCCTTTTGTAATTAATAAGTAATTTGTGGGAACATAGTTTGAGACTACATAAATGTCCTGTTCCTCGGGAAGCAGCCCTCCCCTATTTAGCATCCACTGATCACTCTTGTCTGAGTTAATTTTATTGTGATGAGGGGTGTTTTGGTTTCTTGCGGCTCAAAACCTTCTAACTAACAGATCTTAGAAAATGTTTGGTATGAAAAATGCAACTGTGTCCTTTTGAAGTGAAGAGAAAGGACATGTTTGCACCCTAAGTTGGGCTGGGGGGACCAGCCTTCCACGTAGGTGGCCACAGGAGGGTGTCAGTTCCTCGGCAGGCCTGGGCCCTCTGGCGGATAGGGGCCAGAGAGCACCAGGGCTGCAAGAGGGGCTCCGGGGGGTGGAGGAGGGCGTCTTCTCTTGAGAAACACTTTGTTTTCTTTTTAAAGATTTTATTTATTTATTTGACAGAGAAAGAGAGAGAGAGAGAGATCACAATTAGGCAGAGAGGCAGGCAGAGGGAGAGGTGAAAACAGGCTCCCTGCTGAGCAGACACCCCAACATGGGCCTCAATCCCAGGACCCTAAGATCACAACCTGAGCCAAAGGCAGAGGCCCAACTCTCTGTTTTCTTTATAAGATTTCATGCAACTTTTCTTTCTCTAGCCCAGACTTTTTGCCTGGCTCTTTGTCTGCATTTCTTTTTTCTTTTTTAAAAAAATTTATTTATTTGACAGAGAAAGAAAGATCACAAGTAGGCAGAGAGGCAGGCAGATAGAGAGGGGGGAAGCAGGCTCCCCACTGAGCAGAGAGCCTGATGCGGGGCTTGATCCCAGGATCCTGAGACCATGACCTGAGCCGAAGGCAGAGGCTTAACCCACTGAACCACCCAGGCACCCCTCTTTGTCTATGTTTCTAACAACTTCCTGGATGTTTCCATTTGGATGCCCTATTGTCATCTCAAATTCAATGTGACCAAAAGTCACTTCTTGGCTTCCATCACTGTCATCATAATTATCCCAGTCACCTGGGCTGGAGCCTCAGAGTCGTCTTTGGTTTTTAATGTGTCCTTCTCCCTGGGCACTGTCTGTCTGTCTCTCTCTTCCCTATTGCCTGGTCCCTCCTGCATCTCTCGCAGCCTCGTGCAACTCTTTCCCACCTGACCTGCCCTCCTTTGGCCCAGACCTCCTTGGTACCCCATCTAAACTACTGTCCAGATTGGCTCTGCCTGGAGACCTTGCCTAATCTAACCAGCCCTGCACACGCTCTTGCCAGAGGAATCACTCCAAAATACGTGTTCATCCAGCCCCCATCACTCTCAAAATCTGCCAAGGATTCCCCATTACCTATGGAACTGGAGCTTTCCAAGTCTGATTTCAACATCCACTGCAAATTAATATTCCACAAGAGTCTGCCTAGCCAGGCTAGTCTACATATAAACTTCCTGAACAAACCACATTCAGGCCACCTCCATGTCCTTCCCCTCTCCCTACCTAGATTGTATCCACCCTTTAAGGTTCATCTTTAATCCTTAGGGGTGCCTGGCTGGCTCAGTTGGTAGAGTATGCCACCCTTGATCATGAGTTCAAGCCCCATGTTGGGTGTAGAGTATACTTAAAATTGAAAAAAAAAAAAAGAGAGAGAGATACAGCATTAATCCCAACTTCACATCAGCTCACATGATTCTTTGCTCTAAACTTCTGTAGTGTCCATTGCTTATAACACCCACCTTTATTTCTTGATTGCTTATTAACTTGCAACGTCTTTGCTCTACCATGGTGATTAAGAATGTGTGCTCTGGGGGTGCCTGGGTGGCTCAGTCGGTTAAGCATCTGCCTTCAGCTCTGGTAGTGATCTCAGGGTCCTGAGATTGAGCCCCACATCAGGTTCCCTGCTCTGCAGGGAGTCTGCTTCTCCCTCTCCCTTTGCTGCTCCCTCTGCTTGTTCTCACTCTCTCTGTGTCAAATAAAATCTTTAAAAATATAAAGGGTTTGATGTGATGATTAAATAACTTATTACACAAAAATACTTATAAACATAGAATTACCATGTGATCCAGCATTTCTACTGTTAAGTATATATCCCAAAGAATTAAAAACAGGGATTCAAACAGATATGTGCACACTGATGTCTACAGCACTGTCCACAATGACCAACAGTTGGGAACAATGTAAAATGTCCATCAACGGATGAATGGATAAACCAACTGTGATATTACATACAATGGAATACCATTCAGCCTCTAAAAGGCCTGGAATTCTGACATCTGCTATAACATGGATGAACCTTGAAAACATTATGCTAAATAAATGAAACCAGCTGTAAAAGCACAAGTATTGTATGATTCCTCTTCTGTGAGGTACCTAGAATGGGCCAGTAACAGAGAGTAGAACAGAGATTACAATGGGTTGGGGGAAGGAGAAATGGGCAGTTACTGGGTAGGAGGTTCTGTTTGGGATGATTAAAAAAAACTTCAGGGCGCCTGGGTAGCTCAGTGGGTTAAAGCCTCTGCCTTTGGCTCAGGTCATGATCCCAGGGTCCTGGGATCAAGCCCTGCATCGGGCTCTCTGCTCAGCAGGGAGTCTGCTTCCCTTCCTCTCTCTGCCTGCCTCTCTGCCTACTTGTGATCTTTGTCAAATAAATAAATAAATATCTTAAAAAAAAAAAAAAACCTTCAGAAAATGAATGGTGGTGATGATCGCACACTTAAAAATGGTGAAAATGGTATATTTTATGTTATGTATATTTTACCACAATTTAAACCCCCTTCTACCCAGAAAAGTGCTTAGAACAAAACTTGGCATACAGTACATGCTCAATAGTGGTTGCTGTTATCATCTCTCAACTTACCGTCTTTGCTAAAGCTAAACAATGTTGAAGGTCGAAGGCGGCAGTAATGTGAGGAATGACTGTGTCTCTAGGCTGGACCAAACAGATCTGGAAGTCTGATTTGTCAGTGCATCTGGAGTTCACCAGGCTCAAGAGAATCCACTCATATAGACTCATGTGGGTTAAATTCCCTGGAATTTGGGGGAGGAGCAAGATGGTGGAGGAGTAGAGACTGAGAATTTCTCTGGTCCCAGGAATTCAGCCAGATAGTTATCAAACCATTCTGAACACCTACAAACTCAACAGGAAATCGAAGAAAATAGCAACAATTCTATGAACAGAAAAACGACCACTTTCTGGAAGGTAGGACATGTGGAGAAGTGAATCTGAGGCAATATTTGGAAAGATAGACATGGGGTCAGGCAGCTTCCATCAGCCAGCTACCCACCATCAAGTGAGAGAGCAGCAGAGCACAAAATCAGAACTTCTAGACATCTGCTCCACTGAGGGATGTCGCTCCAATGACTGAGCAGGAGTGGGGGAATGGAGCCCTCATGGGAACAGTGTGGTCTCAGGAACCATGGGGTCACAAAAAGACTGGGGGTGCCTGAGTGTGGCAGAGCACAGGTATCAGAGGCTCTGCAAAAATGGAGCTGAGGAGTGAGCTCTCAGGTTGGGGTTACCTTACACCAGGGTCTGAGGCACTGTCAGGCCACTGCTCTTCGAGCACAGATCCCACAAGTAGCAGATCTGGGGAGACCCCCCTCCTTCCTCCTCTGGGAGGAACGGCACAGGAGCACACAGCAGGAATCTGCTGGGTTTGGAGACTCCAAACAGGGCTGAGCACCAGAGATTAGAAATGCTTGGTCACAGGCTGGATGAACATGGAGCGGGCCGGAGACCAGGGAGACGGAAGAGATTGGCTGCTTTTCTCTGAGGGCACGCTGAGGAGTGGGGTCCTGAGCTCTCAGTTCCTAAGGGGCGCAGAGATTGGGAGGCCACCCTTTTCATTACCATCCTCCAAAGCTGTAAGGAAAGTGTCCAGGGAACAAAAGCTTCCAAGAGCAAAACTGAGCAGATTACTTAGCCTGGCCCCTGGCAAGGGCGGTACAATTCTACCTCAGGCAAGACACTTGAGAACCAATGCAATAGGCCCCTCCCCCAGAAGATCAGCAAAAACAACTGGCCAAGACCAAGTTCATCAATCCATGAGAACTGTGGAACTCCAGAGCTAGGGAAATGTAACACATAGAATTCATGGCTTTTTTCCCATGATTCTTTAGTCTTTCAAAGTTTATTTTTATTTTTATTTTGTTTAAAGATTTTATTTATTTATTTGACAGAGATCATATGTAGGCAGAGAGGCAAGGACGCAGGCTCCCCATTGAACAGAGCTTGATGTGGGGCTTGATCCCAGGACTCTGGGATTATGACGTGAGCCGAAGGTAGAGGCTTTAACCCACTGAGCCACCCAGGTGCCCCTCAAAGTTAATTTTTAAATTTTTCTTTATTTTTTCTTTTTCTATTTTTAAAATGTTTTCTTCTTTCCTTTTTCAACCAACATCTTATCAATTCCTTTTTAAAAATCTTTTTTTAATTTCCATTTTTATAGTGATATTCTATCCCTTCAGTGTATTTAACCTTATTTTTTCTATATATATGTTTTTCTTTCTTTAAAATTTGGAATACAGTTTTTTTCTAACAGACCAAAATATACCTTAAATCTAGTGTAGGGCTTTCTTCTAGTCTCTGGCCTGATCACATTCTCTCCTTTTATTTACGTTTTTAAAATTTTTTCTTTCTTTTTTCAACCAACTTTTATCAATTCCTCTATTAAAATATTTTTTAGGGGTGCCTTGGTGGCTCAGTGGGTTAGTCTCTGCCTTTGGCTAAGGTCATGATCTCGGGGTCCTGGGATCAAGCCCTGCATCAGGCTCTCTGCTCGGCAGGGAGCCTGCTTCCCTCCTCTCTCTGCCTGCCTCTCTGCCTACTTGTGATCTCTCTCTCTGTCAAATAGATAAATTAAATTTTTAAAATATTTTCTTTATTTATTTGAGAGAGAGAGAGATCATGAGAGGAGAGAGGTCAGCAGGAGAAGCAGACTCCCCACCAAGCTGGGAGCCTGATGTGGGACTCGATCCCGGGATTCCAGGATCATGACCTGAGATGAAGGCAGTTGCTTAACCAACTGAGCCGCCGCAGTGCCCCAAATAAATTAAATTCTAAAAAAAATTTTTTTTAAGATTTTATTTATTTATTTGACAGAGAGAGATCACAAGTAGGCAGAGAGGCAGGCAGAGAGAGAGGAAGGAAAGTAGGCTCCCTGCTGAGCAGAGAGCCCGATGCAGGACTCGATCCCAGGACCCTGAGATCATGACCTGAACTGAAGGCAGTGGCTTAACCCACTGAGCCACCCAGGCGTCCCTAAAAAAATTTTTTTTGAATCTTTTTAAAATTTTCATCTTTGCAGTCATATTCCATCCCTTCATCATCATCATCATATATATATATATATATATATATATATATATATATATACATGTATATATAAGTTTTACTTTCTTTAAGATTTTGGGGGGCAGTTTCTCCTAACAGACCAAAATCTAGTGTGTGGCTCGGTTTTATTCACCAGCCTGATCATATTCTTTTTTTTCCTTTCTTTCCCCCTGGTATTGTGTCTCTTCTGATCTGTTTGGTGTATATTTTTCTGGGGTCATTGTTACCCTTTTAGCATTTCATTCTCTCATTCATCTATTCTTCTCTGAACAAAATGACAAAATGGAAAAACTCACCTCAAAAAAAAAAGAACAAGAGGCAGTACCAACTGCCAGAGACCTAATCAATACTGACATTAGTAAGATGTCAGAACTAAAAGTTCAGAATGACAATTATTAAGATACTAGCTGGGCTTGAAAAAAGCACAGAAGATACTAGAGAATCCCTTTTTGGAGAAATAAAGGAAGTAAAATATAAGCAAAAAGGCTATTAATGAAGTGCAATAAAAAATGCAGGCTCTAGGGCGCCTGGGTTTTTTATTGCACTTCATTAATAGCCTTTTTGCTTATATTTTACTTCCTTTATTTCTCCAAAAAGGGATTCTCTAGTATCTTCTGTGCTTTTTTCAAGCCCAGCTAGTATCTTAATAATTGTCATTCTGAACTTTTAGTTCTGACATCTTACTAATGTCAGTATTGATTAGGTCTCTGGCAGTTGGTACTGCCTCCCGCATCGGGCTCTCTGCTCGGCAGGGAGCCTGCTTCCTTCTCTCTCTCTCTGCCTGCCTCTCTGCCTACTTGTGATCTCTCTCTGTCAAATAAATAAATAAAATCTTAAAAAAAAAAAAAAAAATTTAAAAAAAAAAAAAAAAAAAAAAAAAAAAAAAAAAATGCAGGCTCTAACTGCTGGGATTAATGAAGCCAAAGAGAGAATTAGTGATACAGAAGACCAAATGATGGAGAATAAAGAAGCTGAGAAAAAGAGAGATAAAAACAACTACTGGATCATGAAAGGAGAATTCAAGACATAAGTGATACCATAAGATGAAACAATATTAGGATAATTGGGATCCCAGAAGAAGAAAAAAGAGAAAGGGGGGCAGAAGGTATATTGGAGCAAATTATAGTGGAAAACTTCCTTAATTTGTGGAAGGAAGGAAACAGGAATCAAAATCCAGGAGGCACAGAAAGTCCTCCTCAAAATCAATAAAAATAGGTCAATACCCCCATCATCTTATAGTAAAACTTACAAGTCTCAGAGTCAAAGAGAAAATCCTGAAAGCAGCTTGGGGATAAGAGGTCTGTAACTTACAATGGTATAAACATTAGACTGGCAGTAGACCTATCCACAGAGAAGTGGCAGGCCAGAAAGAACTGGCATGATATATTCAGAGCACTAAAGAAGAAAAATATGCAGCCAAGAATACTATATCCTGCTAAGCTACAATTGAAAATAGAAGGAGAGATTTAAAAAAACTTCCAAGGCAAACAAAAACTAAAAGAATTTGCAAACACCAAACCAGCCCTACAGGAAATATTGAAAGGGTCCTCTAAGCAAAGACAGAACCTAAAAGTAACATAGACCAGAAAGGAATGGAAACAATATACAGTAACAGTCACCTTACAGGCAATGCAATGGCACTAAATTCATATCTCTCAATAGTTACCCTGAATGTAAATGGGCTAAATGCCCCAATCAAAAGACACAGGGTATCAGACTGGATTAAAAAAAAACAGACCGATTGATATGCTGTCTGCCAGATTCATTTAGAATCATGCAATTCATTTTAGACCCAAAGATACTTACAGATTTAAAGTGAGGGAGCAGAAAACCATTTACCTTACTAATGGACATCAAAAGAAAGATGGGGTAGCAATTTTTATACCAGACAAATTAGATTTTAAATCAAAGACTATAATAAAAGATGAGGAAAAATACCATATCATACTTAAAAGGCCTATCAACAAGAAGATCTAACAATTGTAAATATCTATGCCCCTAACATGGGAGCAGCCAATTAATAACAAAATCAACAAAACACATTGACAATAATACAATAATAGTAGGGGACTTTAACACCCCCCTCACTGAAATGGACAGATATTCTAAGCAAAAGATCAACAAGGAAATAAAGGCCTTAAATGACACACTGGACCAGATGGACATCACAGATATATTCAGGATATTCCATCCCAAAGCAACAGAATACACATTCTTCTCTAGTGTACATGGAACATTCTCCAGAATAGATCACTTCCTGGTCACAAATCAGGTCTCGACCAGTACCAAAAGACTGGGATCATTCCCTACATATTTTCAGACCACAATGCTTCGAAACTAGAACTCAACCACAAGAGGAAAGTTGGAAAGAACTAACATACATGGAGGTTAGAGAGCATCCTACATCCTAGAAAGCATTCATCCTAAAGAATGAATGAGTCAACCAGGAAAACTAAGAAGAATTAAAAATTCATGGGAATAAATGAAAATGAAAGCACAACTGTTCAAAATCTTTGGGATGTAGCAGTCCTAAGAGGAAAGTATATAGCAACACAAGCCTTTCTCAAGAAACAAGAAAGGTCTCAAATATGTAACCTAACCCTACATCTAAAGGAGCTGGAGAAAGAACAGCAAATAAAATCTAAACCCAGCAGGAGAAGAGAGACAATAAAGATCAAGCATAAATCAATGAAATAGAAACCAAAACAACAGTAGAACAGATCAATGAAACTAGGAGCTCATTCTTTGAAAGAATTAATAAGGTTAATAAGCCCCTGGCCTGACTTATCAAAAAGAAAAGAGAAAGGACCCAAATTAATAAAATTGTGAATCGGGTTGCCTGGGTGGCTCAGTGGGTTGGGCCTCTGCCTTCAGCTCGGGTCATGATCTTAGGGTCCTGGGATCAGGGGGTCCTGGGATCGAGCCCTGCATCGGGCTCTCTGCTCAGCAGGGAGCCTGATTCCCCCCACCCTCTGCCTGCCTCTCTGCCTAATTGTGATCTCTCTCTCTGTAAGTAAATAAATAAAAAGATCTTTAAAAAAAATAAAATAAAATCATGAATGAAAGAGGAGAGATTGCAATCAACACCAAAGAAACAGAAACAATTATAAAAACACATTATGAGCAACTATATGCCAGCAAATTAGACAATCTGGAAGAAATGGGTGCTTTCCTAGAGATGTATAAACTACCAAAACTGAACCAGGAAGAAATAGAAAACCTGAATAGATTCCTAACCAGTAAGGAAATTGAGGCAGTAATCAAAAATCTCCCAAAAAACAAGAATGCAGGGCCAGATGGCCTCCCAGGGGAATTCTACCAAACATTTAAAGAAGAAATAATACCTATTCTCCTGAAATTTTTCCAAAAAATAGAAATGGAAGGAAAACTTCCAAACTCCATTTTATGAGGCCAGCATTACCTTGATCCCAAAACCAAACAAAGACCCTATCAAAAAGGAGAATTACAGACTAACATCCCTGATGAATATGGATGCAAAGATTCTCTCACCAAAATACTAGCCAATAGGATCCAACAGTACATTAAAAGGATTATTCACCATGACAAAGTGGGATTGCAAGGTTGGTTCAACATCCGCAAATTGATCTATGTGATATGATACATTAATAAAAGAAAAAACAAGAATCATATGATACTCTCAATAGATGCAGAAAAAGCATTTGACAAAGTACAGCATCCTTCTTGATCAAAACTTTTCACAGTGTAGAGATAGAGAGTACATACCTCAATATCATAAAAGCCATCTATGGAAAACCCACAGCAAATATCATTCTTAATGGGGGGAAAACTGAGAGCTTTTCCCCTAAGGTCAGGAACACAGCAGAGCTGTCCACTATCACCACTGCTATTCAACATAGTACTAGAATTCCTAGCCTCAGCAATCAAACAACAAAAAGAAATAAAAGGCATCTGAATCAGCAAAGAAGTCAAACCCTTACTCTTGCAGATTATGTGATACTTTATGTTGAAAACCCAAAAGATTCCACTCCAAAACTGCTAGAACTCATACATGAATTCAGTAAAGTGTCAGGATATAAAATAAATGCACAGAAATCAGTTGCATTAAAAAAAGGGAAGAAATCATTTTTTGCATTTCCATACACCAACAAGGCAGAAAAGATAAATTAAGGAGTCAATCCCATTTATAATTGCACCCCAAGCCATAAAATACCTAGGAATAAATTTAACCAAAGAGGCAAAGAATCTGTGCTCAGAAAACTATAGAATACTCATGAAAGAAATTGAAGAAGACACAAAGAAATGGGAAAAAAAATGTTCCATGCTCAATGATTGGAAGTTCAAATATCATGAAAATTATATATATATATATATATATATATATATATATATATATATATATGCTACCTAGAACAATCTACACATTTAATTCAATCCCTATCAAAATACCATCAACTTTTTTCAAAGAAATGATACAAATAACCCTTAAATTTGTATGGAACCAGGAAAGACCCAGAATAGACCACAGGAATGTTGAAAAAGAAAACCAAAGTTAGTGGCATCACAATTTCAGACTTAAAGCTCTATTACAAAGCTGTAGTCATCAATACAGTGTGGTACTGGCACAAAAACAGACACATAGATCAATGGAACAGAATAGAGAGCCCAGAAATGGACCTCAACTCTATGGTCAACTAATCTTCAACAAAGCAGGAAAGAATGTCCAATGGAAAAAAGACAGTGTCTTCAAAAAATGGTGTTGGGAACACTGGACAGCCACATGCAGAAGAATGAAACTGGACCACTTCCTTATACCACACACAAAAACAGACTCAAAATGGATGAAAGACCTCAACGTGATAAAGCAATCCATCAAAATCCTTGAGGAGAACACAGGCAGCAACCTCTTGGACCTCAGCCACAGCCACTTCTTCCTAGAAACATCGCCAAGGGAAGCAAGGGCAAAAATGAACTATTGGGACTTCATCAAGATCAAAAGTTTTTGCACAGCAAAGAAAACAGTCAACAAAACCAAAAGATAACCAACAGAATGAGAGAAGATATTTGCAAATGTCTTAACAGATAAAGGGTTAGTATCTATGTATAAAGAGCTTACCAACTCAACACCCAAAGAACAAATAATCCAATCAGGAAACGCAGAAGACAGGAACAGATATTTCTGCAAAGACATCCAAATGGCCAACAGACACATGAAAAAGTGCTCCACATCATTCTGCAACAGGGAAATACAAATCAAAACCTCAGGGAGATACCACCTCACACCAGTCAGAACGGCTAAAATTAACAAGTCAGGAAACAACAGATGCTGGTGAGGATGCGGAAAAAGGGGAACCCTCCTACTCTGTTGGTGGGAATGCAAGCTGGTACAGCCACTCTGGAAAACAGCATGGAGGTTCCTCAGAAAGTTGAAAATAGAGCTACCCTACAACCCAGCAATTGCACTCCTCGCTATTTACCCTAAAGACACAAATGTAGTGATCCAAAGGGGCACGTGCGCCTGAACGTTTATAGCAGCAATGTCTACAATAGCCAAACTATGGAAAGAGCCTAGATGGCCCAGATGTCCATCAACAGATGAAGGGATAAAGAAGATGTGAGATATATATATGTATATACACATATAAATACATGTGTGTATATATACATATATGTGCATATACATATGTTTGGAGAGAGTCACTTTTTTTATATTTCTCAAATACACATACACACACATTGTACGCATATACATACAATGGAATATTATGCAGCCATCAGAAAAATTGAAATCTTGCCATTTACAATGACATGGATAGAACTAGAGGGTATTACGCTAAGCGGAATAAGTCAATCAGAGAAAGACAATTATATGATCTCATGATAGGAGGAATTTGAGAAACAAGACAGGATAGGGAAAATTAAACAAGACGAAACCAGAGAGGGAGATAAACCATAAGAAACACTTAATCTCAGGAAACAAACTGAGGGTTGCTGGAGGGGAGGGAGGTGGGAGGGGGTGGGTGGCCGGGTGATGGACATGGGGGACGGTATGTACTATGGTGAGTGCTGTGAATTGTGTAAGACTGATGAATCACAGACCTATACTCCTGAAACAAATAATACGTTTTATGTTAATTTTTTAAAAAGGAGGTGGGTGTATCTTTTTGATGTGGATATATCTACTCCATTTGATAATTAAAAAAAGAAAATCGGCAACATTTTTAGAAAAAAATAAAAATAAAAAAAGGTACTTGAGGTTCAGCTCATGAAAGGGATGTAGAACATGGGGGCTCAGAACATCAATTACTTGTCTCTTTTTCTCCCCTCTTTCTTTCTTTTTTTTTTTTTTTTAAGATTTTATTTATTTATTTGACAGAGATCGCAAGTAGGCAGGGAGGCAGGCGGAGAGTGCGGGGGGAGAAGGCTCCCTGCCAAGCGGGGCTTGATCCCAGGAGTCTAGGATCATGACCTGAGCCAAAGGCAGAGGCTTTAACCCACTGAGCCACCCAGGCGGCCCCCCCCCCATTTCTTTGAGATGCTTTAGTGAGCTAACTCCTAGCATGCCAATATAATAAAATACCCAACGTTTAGGTAAATTATAGATTAGCTGTATCAATTGTTCAGTTTCTACAAAAGAATTTTCCAAATAAAAAAATGTTAAAAAAAATAAAATTCCCTGGAATTTGATCAACCAGTCTACAAACACCCATTCTCAAAAAGCCTCCTGGAAAATAGACTGTTGTCAAGTGATTGCTCAGAGTGTGGAATCAGAGGCCAGGGGCCAGGGGATTTCCGCCACTGGTGGCACTGGGGACTGGCCACTCAGGTTTCCCTCACCTCTGCGGGGATAGCTTTTGCTTCCTGGCATACTGCTCAGGGCACCCTCTCCTTGGGATCTGTCATCAGAGGTCACCCCAGTTAGTGTTTGCTCTTTAACTTGGTGGTTTCCAATTTGCATGTGGATTCCTCCAGGCCTACGCTTGAACAGAATGTTCTGTCCTGTTACAAAACCATTAATTCGCTGATACGCCCTTTTAGTTCTAGATCTGACTGTACACCTTTGAATGGTCTTGAGGGTTTCCCCAGACTCCAATGGCAGCATATCCACAAACCTACTTCAAGGGGGAATACTTTCACTTCTGGCTGAATGGGTTGATTTTCATTTCCCTGGGAAGGTAACCATCTCCAAGTTCTGAGGATAGACCATGGGCTGCCTACCATCTTCATTTAGGACATAGCTCCCATTATTACTTGGTGTATCATTTCTTTTCTTTTCTTTTCTTTTTAAGATTTTATTTATTTATTTTGACAGAGAGAGATCACAAGTAAGCAGAGAGGCAGGCAGAGAGAGAAGGGGAAGCAGGCTCCCCGCCAAGCAGAGAGCCGATGCAGGGTTTGATCACAGGACTCTGGGATCGTGACCTGAGCCAAAGTCAGAGGCTTTAACCCACTGAGCCACCCAGGCGCCCCTTGGTGTATCAGTTCATTCGTTCATTCATTCAACAAGCTTTATTGAGCACCTACTGTGGGTCAGGCATTGTACTAGGTGCTGGGGATACAACAGTGGACAAAATGAACATCTGCTCTGCAGAGTGTATGACCTAGTGGACAGAAAACGACCACACGGCAGTGAGATTGGTTTTGTTTCTGTTTTGAGATAGGCATTTCTGATAAAAGACAGAACTGAGATTTCTAAATGAGTCTTCTTTAAAAGTTACCACAGGAAATGATACCCCCGCCCCCGCGCTTCTAACAAGGGTGCCACTGATCAGAAGGTTTTGTTAGGGGCGCCTGGGTGGCTCAGTCGGTTAAGCAACTGACTCTTGGTTTTGGCTCAGGTCATGATCTCAGGGTCCTGGGATTGAGCCCGGCATAGGGCTCTGCGCTCAGCGGGGAGCCTGATTGAGATTTTCTCTCTCTTTCTCTGCCTCTACCCCTGCTCCAGCTCTCTCTCTCTCTCATAAATAGAAGTAAGTCTTTTTTTTTTTTTTTTTTTTTTTAAGAGGTTTTGTTTGGTTTGGCTTGTTTTTCAGCTTTTTGTAAAGAATAGCTTTTAGAGCTTTTGGAACATTCTTTGAATAGCCTCAGTGGTGGCCAAGCTGGGAGTGACGTGAAGCAGATCTGACTTTCAGAAATAGGTAAGAGACACTCAGCGTGAAGTCTGGCAGGTAACTGGCGTGATAAAGCTAGGTAATAACACACTGTGGGTAGAAAAATAAAAAAAAAATAAATGTGACTCTCTGGAGACTGATTCTTGTCATGCTCAAAAACTGTGTCTGGAAGCAAGGCCGGAACTGGAAAGCCAAGAACGGTTGGAATCACAACAGCGTCACTGTGTGGCCTTCAAGAGTGTAAAGGGCAACACTCACCCGGGTGTGAGGTTGCCGAGAACGGCTAAGTTGTTAGACTCCACAACCTTTTTAGTCCTTGTGAACTGGAGAACCTCTGGTTTTATTTTTGTATAAAATGCAATCTTCTCACTTCGTAGTTGTGAACTCCCCAGAGGAGGAAGGGCTCTGAAGCACAATCTTCCCAACCCCCAGCCTGCAGGTCATGATCTTGGAGTTGGGAGATCCTGTCCTGTACTGGGCTCTGAGCTCAGCACATAGTCTGCTTGAGATTCTCTCTCTCCTTCTCCCTCTGCCCCTCCCCCGGCTCTCTCTCTCTCTCCAACCCTCAGTCTGTGCCAACCACACTGAGGACAATTTAGCACCAGGGTGATGGCCCAGTCTCGAGTACCCGCATCTGGATTCAAACCCCAGCTCTGTCCCTCACTAGCTGTGACCTAGGTCTCTCTCTGCCTCAGAGTCTTCATTTTTAGAACAGGAATCATAATTGTGATTGTAACTGCTTTGTAACTGCTTCAAAGAACAGTTGTGAAAATCAAATGAGGTAGGGTACTGGAAGGCCTTGAGAACGGTGCCCAGCACAAGGTCAAGCTCAGTGAGTGAGTAACTTTCCCATGGCATTGCTAGTTCTCTGGGAGCAGAGACCAGAGCTGTTTTTTCATGCTGCACAGTTCCTCGCATGGATCTTTCAACATGGTCCATCCTGAATAAAACATTTTATTTTACGTTAAAAACGTGTTAAAAATGGTTTTTCATCTATATCATTATATAGCTAAGATTTGATTGTGAGAAAAGATTTTATTGTAATAAAAATCTCTCTGGATTTAGAAACCTTTTTTAAAATTCTAAGATAAAGCACACACATATACGTCTTAGAACTCTGCGTCCCAGCACACAGA
Source organism: Mustela lutreola (assembly GCF_030435805.1). Classification (NCBI taxonomy): domain Eukaryota; kingdom Metazoa; phylum Chordata; class Mammalia; order Carnivora; family Mustelidae; genus Mustela; species Mustela lutreola. Next base: position 180,405,939 of record NC_081293.1, on the reverse strand, counting down.
TGTGCCTCCCCAGATAGCAGCCTTTTGCCCACATCCTTCCTTTTGGGTACTTTCACTGTGCTGCTGTCCCCCCTTCCACCTTGGTTCCCCCTGGTATGAACAAAGGGAAGACTCAGAGGCTTCTGCTCTCTGGAAGGCAGAGTGAGCCAGGGCTGGAGTGGGGACAGAGGGCCCTCCATTTCAAGTACTTGCTTCAGTCTTTCCATGGGAACCATCTTGCCACAATTTAAAATAGAGCCCCTCCCTCAAGCACCTGGGTAGCCCAGTTGGTTAAGGGTCCGACTCTTGGGGTGCCTGGATGGCTCAGTCGTTAAGCATCTGCCTTCAGCTCAGGTCATGATCCCAGGACCCTGGGTTCGAGCCCAGCATTAGGCTCCCTGTTTGGCAGGAAGCCTGCTTCTCCTTCTCCCACTGTCCTTGCTTGTGTTCCCTCTCTTGCTGTCTCTCTCTCTCTCTGTTAAATAAATAAATAAAATCTTTAAAAAAAAAAAAAAAAAGGGTCCAACTCTTCAGCTCAGGTCTTGATCTCAGACCCTGTGTTGGGCCCCAGGCTGAGTATTGAGCCTACTTATAAATAAGGAAATAAATAAATACTAAACATTAAGTAAGATAAAATAGAGTCCTCCTGGTGGCCAGGGCAGGCTCAGAATGCCCACTGGGACCCCGCTGACCCTACACGGCAGTGGCGCTGACCCTGCAGCCTACTCCAGGGAAGAGTGGCTCTGTTTCCGGGTCAAGGGGCAGCTACTTACACAGTGGGAGCAGCCAGGGGCCGTGCTGAAAAGAACACTCTGGCTTCTAGAGGGCCACAATGCCTTAGAGGCCTCTCTTCACCCAGGAAGGCCTCAGGATCCCTAACCAGCTGGCTTCTTGCTGGCTTGGCTCTATTTTTAGACACTTGCCGCTGGTTGCATTATCTCCAGTCCTCGAAAACTCCCAAGCTACCAGCAGCATCTTCAGCAACTCAGGCCAGCCCTTTTTCCTCCTTAGGACTGACCAGAAAGCAGAAAATGTGAAGGTCAGAGTAAAGGGGAGGAGGTCAAAGGTCCAGCTGCCTGTTGGCGAAGCTAGGTCTGGGCCTGGGGTGATCTCTTGCTCCTCACACTCCATGTGGTTCAAACACCCCCCAGGCCCTACTGCACCTAAACAGAAAGGTCGGCCACAGTGTCAAGTCTCCAAGCCTTCTGCCCCTCACAGGACTTCCTCAAGCTTCCCTCACAGTCTGAGGTCTTCGAGCTGCCAAATTCCCTCCCTTCCCAGACCTCCTCAGTTCAGACTCCTCCTTCCTGGTCTCTTCCTTCTAGGCAGGTCTCAAAACATAGGTGGCTTGTTAAAAATCACCTGGAGGGCTTGTTAAAAATACAGATGCCTGGGCCCCACTTTAAACTCATTAAGTCGGAGTCCATGTAGCAGAGCCAGGCGTCTGAATGATTTAAACCAGTTTCCAGGTGATTCTGATTCACGCCAACCTCAGAGTCAATGCCCTTACCAGTCACGTTCTCTTTGAAGCTCACTTCCTTGTTGGATTGGAACTGGAAATCCCCAAAGCTCAGATTGGAGCCAGACATCGTTTGTAGCCTGCTAAAAAGTAAAGCTTCTGTTGAAATTATGCAGACACCAGATCTCCAAAATAAAGAATTTCCTAGTTGCCTAGGAAATTGTGACCCGAGCGGAAGTCAGACACGTAACCGACTGAGCTACCCCGGCACCCCTGTAAGTCGGCTCTTGAAGTTCCAGTCATCCCACTCAGGACAAAATTCTCTGGAAGGATAGAGGGACTGTTTCATGCCATGTTTCTCCTTTTCAGAAAGTAAAAGAGGATTTCCCAGGAGCCCCCAGCCCCCCATAGGTTTCCTTCATATTTCGTCGGTTAGGATGTCATCCCATACCCAATCCCAAACTGAGCACTGGCAAAGGGACTGGGAGCCTCATAATTGGCTTAGACTAATTATGGTTCACTCCTGAGGTGAGTAGGGGTGGGAACAGTCATCTGAACAAAATCGGGGTTCTGTCAGCAAGGTGGAAGGGGAATGGCCTTTGGGGAGGCAGACAACAGCGTCTGCGATGACGTGCTCTGTAGGAAACGAAAGCACGTGGTGAAGAGTGATGGGGGCAGGGGTGAAGGCAACAGTGTCAGACAAGGAGGCTGGGAAGGCCTTGCTGAGAAGGTGATATGTCAGCTGATTCCTGACTGACAGGAAGGAGACAGTGAGCAAAACCAGGCACAAAGCATTGCAGGCCGTGGTACTTACTCTAAAGACTCCAGGAGCCAGAGCAAGCTGGCGGTAATCCAGCCTCGGGAAGCTCTAGAACCTCGCCTCCCCTAGCAAAACCTACCCTGAGTGCCTCTCTTTTCTCTTCTTGTCCTCTCCTCCCTCTGCCTCAGTCTACCTCCCCAGAAATAAGGCTTAATGACAGCTCAGTCACCCCTGTGGGCCTGAGTCATTACCAGGGGTGGACACCAGTCTGGCTGGTCGTAAGAGCAGAAATCCCTGGAATAATCATACACCTGAGGCATATGCCTTCTTCATAGCCTCCTCTTCCTCAGACTAAATCCTTCCCCAGTAGGAAAGTGCAAAGCTCCGTGACACCCAGTACCTGCTCACCAGGACACCTGGAGTTTTCCTATCCTTCTGGATACTTTGGGAAACGTGTGCCTGGTCCTGCAGGGAAGGTAAGTTTTACCTGCTGACTGTCTACACCTCTCTCCATCTCATTCCCATCATCTCTGCCTGGGCAGGGAGCCGGGGAGAGTGTAGGGAGCAGACCCTGGTCTCTCAGGAGAGCTCTGGGGTATGTGTCCGGCATCAAGGAAGAGGCATGGCCCCACTGAATGTCAGGCTCAAGGTCCCCCCATTTCATCTATCATTGTTCTTTTTTCACCTAGAAAATATTTCTTGATACTCTCATTATTTTAAAAAATATTTTATTTATTTATTTGACAGTGAGAGAGGGAGCACAAGCAGGGGGAGTGGGAGAGGGAGAAGCAGGCTTCCTGAGGAACAGCAAGCCCAATGCGGGGCTTGATTCCAGGCTTGATTCCAGGCCCCCAGGATCATGACCTGAGCTGAAGGCAGACGCTTAATGACTGAGCCACCCAGGCACCCCAATATTCTCCTTACTAAAATGTGAGCAAATCGGTTAAGCATCTGCCTTCAGGTCAGATCATGATCTCAGGGTCCTGGGATCGAGCCCTGTGTCGGGCTCTCCACTCAGCAAGGAGTCTGCTTCTCCTTCTCACTCTCCCTCTATGCTCACTCTCTTGCTCACTTTCTCTCTCTCAAATAAATAAATAAAAATATTTAATAATAATAATAGAACATGGGCAGAAAGCCATCATAAATAGAGCTGAAAAGGTGCAGTACCTTTGGTCACATTGGTATAGCTACTCCAGAAGGTAACCTCACCTCATCAAGATGAACATGTCCCTAGCCCATGGCCAGGCAACCCCACTCCAAGGTGTGTATCCAGAGAAAGTTGTACACACTTGCAACAGAAGAGGCACTCAAGGGGCCTCTTGAGGTACCTGGGTGGCTCAGTAGGTGAAGTGTCTGCCTTCGGCTCAGGTCATGGTCCTGGGGTCCTGAGATCAAACCCCACACTGGGTTCCCTGCTTGGCAGGCAGCCTGCTTCTCCCTCTCCCAATCTCCCTGCTGTGTTCCCTCTCTCACTGTCTCTCTTTCTAATACATTTTTTTTTAATCTTAAAAAAAAAAAATAGACTACTCATGATGCGTTGTTCCAGAAGCATAAAACTGGCGACCATGCGCAGATCACCAAAGAGAGAGTACCTGTGGAAACTGTTTTATATTCCTACAATGGATTCCTATAAGGCAATGAAGAAATGAGAGAGAGCTGCACTCACCAGCACTGGTGAACTTACCATGCACTACTGAATGAGGAAGGCTGGCCGGATTCCAATGTTATAAGGTTTAAAAAATCATCAACTATTGGTTAAGCGTACATGCATGTGTGGGAAACTATAAAGAAAGTGGAGGAAAGAGGTTTTCACAGGGACCCACCTGAGAAGGGGCAACCAGAGGCACCGAAGATGTGTCCTTTTCATTCTAAGCAGAATGTAAATGGTGGTCATTTTGTAAAATTGTTCTGTGAAGGATTTCTGCTTCTCAGAAGATGTAGTAGACAAACCTTTCCCTGTTCTTCCCACTGCTGTAACTGAAAGCCCCAGATATTCAACAGGAAATAAATATAAGAAGACTTTAGAAGGTGGGCAGAAGTCAAGCCTGAAAGCGACTTCAGGTCCCAGAGAAGGACTCTCGGGTGAGTTCCCTGGATCTCCTTTTTCCTCATGTATCCCAGAGGCAGGGCTGAAGAAGCCAGAAACCAGACAGGCGAATGGGCACAGATGAAAAATAAAAGTCCCCCCAAACGGCTGCTCTCTCTGACCAGAAAAGGGACCACCTAGCGAGACAGAAAACTCTCAGACCATAAACACCAACTCCAGGACAACACTGTGGGGAAAGCTGAAGCTCTCACAGTCTGGGGGAGAATATTTCCCACTTTTGGTTACGAGGGACAGAGATTCCTCCAAGAGAAAGGAAGGAGGAGTGTTGCGAGAAGAGAAACCTAGGAGAAGCCCAATAGAGGACACAAGAGAGCCAGAAACTGGGGAGCCTTGTTTCCCCCCCAGATATCATGGCCTTTCTCAGCCAGACTTTTCCTTCTTGCCCCACCGGCAGCCCTGTGCCCTCTACTTTGGTGTGGTCCCATCTTGAACACAAGCCTCAAGGCTTCCCCGACTCTGTGGCTGCTCAGTCTTTCTTTCAGCTTCTGTCCCTGTTGCTAACTGGCTCAGTCTCTCAATTTTCTCATTGCAAATTCCCAGCAAAGGTATCTGATTGCCTGGGTTTATCTTTTTGAGGCAACTGCAAGTCACAGATTCATGGGTAGCCTACAGATTGCCCTGCTGGGCTCGGGATCCAGCCCTGGCCCAAGTAATCGTGCACACAGGTGGTGGAGTCTCGTCTGAAATAGGGCTCCTTCTGTGCCTGTGAGAGCAGGCGTTGTTCCAAAAGGGGACACAAAAGGGTGTGTCCATAAAATATACCAACTTCAGAGGGAAACAAGCAAACACATAAATTATGGTAGACATGGTTGGTGCCAAACAATGAGTCAAGGTTGAAGTGAGTCCAGCTCTGGGGGGCTGGGGAAAGCTTCACAGAGGAAAAGGTCGTTTGAAGGAGGAGCAGGCGTTTGTTTGCCCAGGAAATACGAAAGGAGGGTGTTCCGGGGGGAGGAATGTATGGGCACATATGGAAGTCGTCGTAGAAAGTCATGGGCTGTTCAGAGCACAGAGAGACGTTCAGGGAGGTTGGAGTGAGACAGCTTGGGTGGCAGAGGGAGGAGGGAAGCAGGGAAGAGAAAGTGAGATCATACTACAAATGACTTTGTATACTGAGCAAGAGGTTTGGGGTTTTATCCCATAGGCAGTAGGGGCCAGCCTATGTGTATTAAGCAAGGAGGTGACATAACTGTTTTCTAGAATCTTCCTCCACAACCCGCATAGAATCATCACTTCCTGCCATGGCTGGGCTTTGCTACTATATCATAGCTACCACACTGGGCTTTTGTCCTGTCAGGGAGGTCTTTCTTTTGGGATGGGAGACTTCTATCCCCCTCCCCTCAAGCCCATCAGAAATCCCTTTCCATGTCTTCCACTGTGGATGAGGTTCTGGCAGATACCCAGGAGAGTTTCACAGGACTTTAGAACCAGGGGCTAGGCCCCCATCTTTAGGGAGCCAATGAGCTTGGCAGCTGTGCAAAGGGTGAATCAGAAAGGAGTGTGGAAGAAGAGAGGTCAGGCAGCTGCTCTAATGGGGGAGATCGGGGCAGGAGGTAAAGACCTGACTCAGGCCAGCAGGAGAGAGGGCTGGAAGACCTTCTCCAGGGGGAATCCACCGCGCTTGGTTACGGATGGGGTGAGGATGATGCAGGGGGCAGAGGCATCTAAGCCGGGTGAGTAGGAAGAGAAGACTGCTCTGAATACACATGGGGACACTAGGGGAGCAGGACTGAGAGAAAGACAGTGGATGGGGTTTGGAGTGATTTCCAACAGGCAGTTGGAAATGTGCAGGGGCCTCGTGAGAGAAGCCTCCTCTTTCACCCCCATTTCAATCTACTCTGCATGGTCAGCAGAGATGTTCTCAATCATTTGCTTGGTGTGTGTAACTGCGGCTAGACCCTGCAATGCCTTCCAGGCTTTGACATGGCTTCAGATCATGCACTCAAGCTGAAGTCTGGTCCTGGAACTGTGGTCTCTGTACAGGCTGGTAGTGGTTCTGTACTTTCATTTTTTAACATTTTAAAATTTGGGGTGCCTAGGTAGCTGAGATGGTTAGGTGTCTGCTGCGTTCGTTCAGGTCATGATCTCTGGGTCCTGGGATTCAGCCCTGCTTGTGGACTCCCCACTCAGCTGGGAGTCTGCTGCTCCCCGTCCTTCTGACCCTCCACTGAGTCACACTCTCTCAAATGACTAAATAAAATCTTTAAAAAATATTTTTTAATGTATTTATTTATTTGAGGGGGGTGGAGGGGCAGAGGGAGAGACAAAGAATCCCAAGCAGGCTCCACACCAGACACGGAGGCCAACATGGAGCTCAATCCCACTACCCTGAGGTCACGCTGAGCTGAAACCAAGAGCCAAACATGCAGCCGAATGAGCCGCCCAGGCATCCCTGTTGTTCTGTATCTTTTCTTTTCAAAATCTACCTTGACTTGCTTTTGTTTTTTCATTACTGGATTGAAAAATCCTTAAGCACAGGTAATCCATCTAAATTAAACACATTTGAAGAGCCTGGCACATAGTCATCTCTCTATGGGAATCTCGACATCTAAGTGGATGGAGATGTGGACCATGACCTCTCTTGCCCTTGCAGAATCAGGGGTGGCCTAGAGTGAGAAGATCAAGGCTCAGCCCTGGAGGAGCAGTGCCACTTACAGGATGTGGTAGGCAATCCAACGTCTCCTCATCTAAAAATTTAGGGTAAATAACACCTGTACCGCCTTTTTCACAGGATTCCTGTGAAAAATTAAATATGGAAACGTTTGTAAAAACTCTTTGTAAAGTGTGTAAAATTATATACAATGTGAGACACTGTGATCGTTATCTGGGACACCAGCCCTGGGAGGTAAGTGTTGGGCAGCTTCTTATCTATTTAGGTTTGTATGCCTACCTTGTGCGACTTAGCTCCTGGATATGTCCAGTGTGTCCATTTTCTTGGCTTGCTAATGATCCAAAGTCATACCAGCTGGAGCCCGAGAGAGAGACAGATGGACAGAGAGATAAACAGGGAGAATGAGAGATAAAAGGACAGACTTCACCTAACGTCAGGACTGAGATTTTGTTGGGTGGCTATTGGTACTCTCTGGGACTTGCTTACTCTTTGTCCAACAAAGAACAACTGTCATGGTTTGGGTTTGAGCTCATAGAGAGAGCCCGTAGTTAGCTCTAAGATACTTTTCAGAAATCCATGGCAAGATATACAAAAGCACTTAAGACCATGGGGTTCGTCATTCTATTCTCTTGATTTTCTATAGATTTGCAAGAAAGGAAGGAAGAAAGAAAAGAAAGAATGATGGTGTATGAGCCAGGAACCCCAGGAAGACGCTGGGTTAGAGGTGTAAACTTGGAGGTGGTCTGAGTACACTTGGTGTTAAAGTCATGGGCGTGGAGGAAGTCCCCTGGGAGAATCAAGGAACAGAGCTCTGGGAGCCTTGATATTTAAAAGCCAAGAAGATAAGAGGTTGAGGGACACAGGACATGGAAGGATGTGTCCTGAAAGACAAGTGATGAAGCAGTTTTCAGGAGGAGATGATCACTGGGTCGACTAAGCTGAGGGCTGGGGATTGACTGTGATCTTGGTAAGCTGGAGACTGTGGTTTCAGTGCAGTGGTGCGGGCAAGTCTGGATCAGGTGGAGAAAGAGACCAATAGGGGGTGTGTGTTGCGTGAAGGATGAGAGATACAGATAACACCACTGATGGGCTTTTGCTTGGAAGAGAATGGGAGTGGTAGCTAGAAGAACAGTTTGCTTGTTTGTGTTACAAGAGAAAAGCTACTACTGAGGGTCTTTATGCTGATGGGAATGATCCAGCGATGGGGCAGGAGGGGAAACCTGGTGAACAGTGCTGATAAGAGACACAGAGAAGGTTAACTGCAGGAGCAACGTGTTTGAGTAGAAAAAGAGGGAATGATCCCAAGGGCAAAAAGATGTTGGAGATGGTCCTAGGAACAAAGATGATTCATCCCTCACTCAGAAGAAGACAAAATATGTTTATCAGTCAGGGCTTAGTTTCAGGAAAGAGAAGTCACTCCAGCAGTTTCCAGCAGAATATGATTTAACATGGAGACCTGAAGGCTTATAAAACTCATTGACACGTTTCCCCAGAGCTTCCAGGTAGATATCAAAGAACCAATCTTCCAGGGCCTCTGCGGCCTCTGCTATGAGCCAGAGAAGTAGGAGACATGTGAGTTTGTTTAAGAATATACCATGTAGTTAGGCAAAGATGCCTTACATATTAGACCCAAAGCGCAATCCATAGAAGGAAAAATGAATAGCCCCATCCAGAAGTCATGTGTAGGCACTCTGGTGGCAGTCCTCATTTCTGAGTCATTGTCATCCTAACCCTGGCTCAGACATGCAAGGCAAGAGGAGGATTCCAGCTCCAAGTCAGCTGTCAATTCACTCCTGGCCTCTGGGTCTTTCTAGCTCAGTCTCCAGACATCATGGAGCAGAGACAACCATCCTCACCAGATCTGAACTACTGACCCATGGAATCCATCCATACAAGAAAATGTTGGAAGGGAGGAAGGGAATTAGTTCAGTATATGAGTCTGTACCTCCAGGAAGGAAGAGGTTGGGTCAGAGATATCAAATTGAAGGTTGTCTTGTAAGGACCTATTTAGGGGACCCAACAGTCTGAGAACATTGGATGGTTTTAAACCACTAAATTTTAGGTTAGTGATGTTGCGCTAGTGACCATGATGGAGGGCGTGATCAGTGAAGTTCTCTGATGGAGGGGGAGGGTAAACTCACCGCCTGGGTAATATGGATGGCATACTGAAATTGTCAAAATTTTAAAGTGAATCTAATCAACATGATTTTAGGTTTTGCTTCAGTGACATTAGACTGAGCAAATGCAGAGTCACTGGACAGTCGGTGTGCTCATTTCCTAGAACTGCTATAACAAGTTATCGCAAACCAAGTGTCTTAAAATAACAAATGTATTCCTTCTCAGTGTTAGAAGCTAGAAGTCTGAAAAGGTATCAGCTGGGCTCTGCCCTTTTGAAGGCTCCAGGGGAGGATCCTTCCTTGCCTCTCCATAGCTTCTGGGGCTGCTGGCCATCCTTGGCATTGCCTGGCTGGGAGGCATATCACTTCAGTCTGTGTCTCTGTGGTCACCTGGCATTCTCCCCTCCTGGGTCTGTGTCCAAATTTCCGTGTTTCTATCAGGATATCGGTCATTGGATCAGGACCCATACTGATCTAGGGTCACTTTTTCTGAACTTGAATACACCTACAAAGACCCTATTTCCAAATAAGGTCACATCCATGTATTCACTTCGTTATGTCTTTCAGTGGGATACAGCTCAGCCCGTGACAGTTAGATTTGAACCAGAGTGGAAGAGACAGCAAGGGCATGTGTGGTGTGGTGCATGTTGTTGTCCCTACAGTGATGGCAATGGATGGAATTATGTTCCCCAAATCCATATGTTTTATTATTTTTTAAACAGTTTTTTTTTTTAAGATTTTATTTGTTTATCTGATAGAGACACAGCAAGAGAGGGAATACAAGCAGGGGGAGTGGGAGAGGGAGAAGCAGGCTTCCCACTGAGCAGGGAGCCTGATGCGGGGCTCAATCCCAGGACCCTGGATCATGTCCTGAGCTGAAGACAGACGCTTAACAACTGAGCTGCTCAGGCACCCCCCAAATCCATTTTTTAAAAAATTTTATCTATTTAAGTAATCTCTACACCAACATGGGGCTGGGATTCAGAGCCCCGGGATCAAGTCACATGCTCTTCCCACTGAGCTAGCCAGGCATCAACCCCCCAACTCATGTTTTGAAGTCCCAATCCCCAGTCCCTCAAAGTGTAACTGTATTTAGGGCTAACGTCTTTAAAGAGGTGATTAAGTTAAAATGAGACCCTTAGGATGAAGCCCTGACCCACCCCTACTGGTGTTTGTCTAAGAGGGAGACACACAAAGGCCACAGAGAGATGACTAGGTGAAGCAGCAGCAAGAGGGTGACCCTCTACAAACCAAGGAGAACAGCCTCAGATGAAACCAACCATGCTGACACCTTGACCTTGGCCTTCTAGCCTCCCGAACTATGAGAAAATAAATTTCTATTATTTCAGTTACCCAGTCTCTGATATTTTGTTACAGCAGTCCTAGCAGACAAATACAGCGATGGACCATGGACTCTAAGGGAATAAGAAGCCAGAAGGACCCGAACAGGGCGTGACAGTGACACTGTAGTGTTCCTCTGAGGAGGTTGAACAATCAATGCCGAGAAGGTCCCGGAGCGCAGAGCTAGCAAAGTAGGAAGTGAAGGTCAGAGTGACAGATTCTTGGATCCTCAATGTGTCAGGCCACCTCTTGGCTGGCTTCTCAAAGGGCCTCTGAGACAGTTGACCCAGCCCCCGAGTCACATGCAGACCCACCAACGTGTCACAAAAGAGGAGGCAATATTTCTTCCACTGTGTTTTATTTTATTGTTTTTAAAAGATTTTGTTTATTTATTTGACAGAGAGAGATCACAAGCAGGCAGAGAGGCAGGCAGAGAGAGAGAGAGGAGGAAGCAGGCAGGCTCTCTGCTGAGCAGAGCGCCCAATGCGAGTCTTGATCCCAGAACCCTGAGATCATGATCAGAGCCCAAGGCAGAGGCTCTAACCCACTGAGCCACCCAGGCGCCCCTTCCACTGTGGTTTTTTTTTTTTTTTTTAAGGTTTTATTTATTTATTTGACAGAGAGAGAGCGATCACAAGTAGGCAGAGAGGCAAGCGGAGAGGGAGGAAGCAGGCCCCCCACAGAGCAGAGAGCCCGATGCGGGGCTCGATCCCAGGACCCTGGGATCATGACCTGAGCTGAAGGCAGAGGCTTAACCCACTGAGCCACCCAGGTGCCCCTTCCACTGTGTTTTAGAACAAAGAAATCTTTCCCAGAAGGCCTGCCCTTGTCTCCCCTTTATGTCTCAGAGGCCAGAAATTGTAGCGCCTTCCATCCTGAAATCTCTAGGACAGGAAGAAGACAATTATTCTTGGTTTAGCGAAGCACACATCTGTGTGAAGGAAGATGAAGTTCCCAAACAGAATCAGAGTTATCTTAGCTAGAAGGAAAGGGAGACTGCGTGCTCAGTTCTTTCTGCTACCAAGGGATGGCAGCTGTCATAGGCTGATGGCTTATGCTTTGAGGAGATGGGGGCCCCAAGCAAGGAGAGAGAAGTGGTTTGGGAGCAAGTGAAGTGGTCAGGATTACCTGACCTACCTCTAGACCTTATGGTATAGAGAATACGGAACCTCTTCTTTCTTTCCTCCTTCCCTGCAATCCTGCCACCCTGAACCACAAAAGCCCATCTAACATGTCACCCTGTACTCCAAGTACACCACTATCTCCCCTCTTGCCCTTTAATTTTGCTTCTCCTTCTTCCCCAAATACCTCTTTTTCCCATCCCAAATCCCTCCTTGGCCTAGTTCATTTAGATGTTCTAGCTCTCAGCTAAAGGATCACCTCCTCCAGAAAGCCTTCCCTGATTTCCTCGCTTTGGGCTCCATGTCCAGACTGAGCATCCCACACATGGAGCAGATATGAACTGTTCAACAACGCCGAGGGTGTCAGTTATATTATTTTTTTGAAATGTGTTTGGCATTAATTAGAACCACCCCAAGCCAACCCACTTGGATTGAAGAGGATTCTGATATCAACTGTTTCAGAGATGGGTTCCACCCTTTTAGATCATTGCTCAACCCTGGAGTGCTTATAAGGGATCCCCAAGACTCCTGGCCCTCCAGCAGAAGAAGATGCCCTGATGTTTTGGCTGAGGCCCTCTGCTGTTTCTATTCTGTGTTTGTCACGGACCTTACAGGAGATCCCGCCACTTCCTGCTCAGAATATGAGCATCCCCATCCCTCCTTCACGCCCCACAACTTTAACCAACCCAATTCAATCCTCGAAGCTCTCCGGGAATCTAGCTTCAGCCCCTTTGCAACTCCTCGAATATCCCACCCCTTTCTTGGACAATAAAATCTAATCTCGCTGATAGGAGATTACACCACCTCCTATTATCACTTCCTGAAGGTAAAGATTTCCTGGGAATCGCAAATAGAGGCCTGCTTTACCATACTGGAAGGGGAACAGGACTTTCATGCCCTGTAAGACATCCACAGCCTCAAAAGAAAACACAAGTTGATTTGTAGTAGACGACTTTGCTGCATATGTCATGAATTTACATCTCGTCCTAACCCCCACCCCCCCAAAAAAGGGAGGGAAAAAAAAAAGAAAAAGATTTATCTGTCCTATAATTATGTATGTTTCAGTCTCCCTGATAGCCTTAGAACTAAATACCTAAGGACAGATATCTCATATTACAAATCTTTGAACTCCCCAAATGGGTGCTTAATAAATGTTGGGGGAATGAATACGTTGCCCGTGGAATTCAGAACTCTTAAGACAATATTGTACTTACTGGCTATGTTGCAAGGCATAAATACCAAAGTCTCTGGCATTCTCTTTAACCAACAAAGAGCTCCTGATTTTCACAGCGTGACAAGCAGCTTATCTTCCTAGACTCGGGACAGGTTTGCAAACAGCTGCAAGTTTGTTCCGGAATTTTCTATCCTATCTGGCCAAGTCTTCGCCAGCTTATGAAGATCAGTTCCATGTTGAATCAGTAGACTGTGATGTTCCTGATTCCAGGCAGTTAATAGTCCATGTATTAATAATTTAGCAAATACAGTCTTGTTTGAGGAAATTTTCACCCAAGGAAAACACTGGAAGACCATTTACATGATTGGGCAGGTTTTTGTTTGTTTGCTTGTTTCCTTGTATATATGGAGAATAATTGTTTTGTTTTTGTTTTGTTTGGGGCTTACTCCATCAAAACCCTGGCTTCAAGGTATTAATAAAACAGACCAAGTAATAAACAACTGAATCAGCCCTACCCCAGAAATCAAGTTACCATGGGATGAAGTGTTTCCACCCCGTGCTACAAATGAACATTATTAGCACAACTGACCACCACAAGTCTGGTTATTTCATTCCAGAAGGCAGACAGCCAAAGGAGGGATCCTTGGCATAATATTCTGACTCAGAAGCTCCTTCCTTTCCCCTAGAAACAGAGGAGGGCTTGGAAACGCACTCAGTTATCTTAAGAGCAGATACATTGTTATCCCTCAGTGAGAGAAATTTAATGCCAGCGATCTGGTGTGGGAGCTTAAGGGACACCAATCAAAACTCAGCAGGGTTTGAGGGAAAGGTATCTAATAACCAACAAATATTTATTTTTCCAAAAGAAGTCGTACCAAACACTTTTATTTCTTTATTTCTTTTGTCTCTCTGACTTAAATACTGATCTGGTAGAGAGCCGGAAAGCAGTGGGAAGCAAACTTGAACGCTGAAGTATTCTCCTCCCTGTGACAGCACACTCATGCTCAGGTTAGACGTGAGGTCGTCCTACTTAGGTGACAAGGGAGGGTAAGCGCTGGTGGGCCTGGCAGCAGAGGTCTCCTCATGGAAGGATGTGATGTGAGAAATCAGTGCCTCATGGGGACAGACAGAATGCAGCAGTGAGGGAATACAATAGGGAAAGGAAAAAGGATGGGAACTAATATGGTTGGATTGGATGGCTCTGCAGGAAATTTCAGGGCCTTCGTCCTTAGATGAGAAGGAAGGCTGGCACAGAAATTCTCCACAGAAATGGGCCATGGCCACCTGAGATAGAAATCTAGAAAGGGGCTTTAGTGAAATGAAAAGGGAGGTGAAGAACTCTATCCAAGAGTTTATGTAGTAAGTCCTTACTGAGCACTTGACTAAGTACACGAGTTGACTCTGAGGGGAATCTACCAGAAGAGAGATGGGTTTTTACCCTCGTGGAGCTTCTAGCTTTGTGAGAGAAATGGATATGACCTATAACATCCTCCAAAACAATCAGTGACATTCCAAAAATATTCTAGTCTCTTGAACTGGCCACAGCTGTGCCTCAGGCCACAGAGTGTGGCCTGGAGCTGTGGCCAAAGACCAATTCAGCTCTGACATGACATTTTGAAGATCTCAGAGGATGGCTCCTTTCTTCCCTCAGCATCCCAGAGAGGCAAACTTATTAATGAACCAAGTTAAGTTCAGGGGCACTTGGGTGGCTCAGTTGGTTAAGGCTCTTCCTTCAGCTCAGGTCGCAATCCCAGAGTCCTGGGATTGAGCCCCATATAGGGCTCCCTGCTCAGTGGGGAGTCAGCTTCTCCCTCTCATTCTGCCTGCTGCTCCCCTTGCTTGTACTCTCTCTCTCTCTCTGGCAAATGAATAAATAAAATCTTTAAAAAAAAATTAGAATGTGATATACAATTACATATATTAGATATACAATTAGTTACACATATTAGATATATAATACACATGTTAGAATGTGATATACACGCAGCAATAATTGAAACAAGAAAAAAAGGGAGGCAACAAGTATCCACAGATCGATCAACAGTTAAACACATGAAGGTACATCCACATGATGGGATAATTTGCAACAGCTAAACACAGTGATAGGAGCAGGTGCACATGATTTAGTAAGTGAGAAAAATTGATACAAACTTATATACACAGTATACTTCAATTATGCAAAACCATGTAAACATAAAAATGAACTATGCCAAATATCAAGGTATTTTTCTCTGGGACATGGAATTATGGGTGACTGCAATTTTCTTTACATGTTCTTTACATGTTCTAAATTTTTCCCATTGGGAAGATACTTCATCTATCTATCTATCTATCTATCTACATATCTATCTTTAAAGTAATCTCTTCAGCTAGAGATTGGGTCTAGAACATCGAGTGGGGCTAGAACTCATGACCTTGAGATCGAGAGTCAAATGCTCTCCCAACAGAGCCAGCCCAGCACCCCAGAAGATACTACTTTCAAATAAATCAGAAAAGGATTATTAAAAATGAAAAATAATAATTTCAGGTGTCTAAGTAGCTATGGTTGAGTTTTGGAATTCTCAATTTTTCTTCCATTTTCCTGCCTGCTTCCCTTTTCTCTTTGTTCCCATTTGAGGAACTGTGGGCCTGCAAGGTAGAGGTGGGTATTTGGTTAACCAAGCTTTGAGGGGCCCCTGCCACCCCTTGAAAAGAACTGCTCCCATGGGGCTCTTGGGTGGCTCAGTGGATTAAGCCTCTGCCTCTGCTTTCTGCTCAGGAGGTCATGATCTCCAGCCCCCACATCTGCACTCAGCTCTCTGCTCAATGGGGACCCTGCTTCCCCTTCTCTCTCTGTCTGACTCTCTGCCTGCTTGTGATCTCTCTCTCTGTCAAATAAATAAATAAAAATCTTAAAAAAAAAAAAAAGAACTGCTCCCCTAGCCTTGGTCTCCCTCATCCTCCCTCTGAGGGAGTGAGGGAGTGGCAGGCCCCAGATGTACACCTCGCAGGCCTAGCAAGAGGCCTTGTTTTGGGGCCTCAAGAGGAAGCAAAAAGCTCTGAGAGGAGTTTGGAAGTGGGGGAGGGAAGCTGCGCTAGGGGAACGAAGTGTCTGGGGTCAGAGCATACGGAGAAGTCTCTGGGGACTTTCTGGCAGCTTCCCTATGCTAAAGACAGGCATTCCCAGCAGCTGATGCACACCTCTCCTCCTTTGCAAGGTGAGGGATGGGTATTTGAGATACTTGAGATCACCTATGTCAGGAATGTAAAAAGGGAACAGAGATGATAGACCAGGCCTGGCTGGGTCTGGACTGGGCAATGTGTTGTGCCCAGCTGCTAACCGGTCTTGTTTGTAGGAAGAGCCCAGCCAGGCCGGTGGGTCTGAGCCCCTTACTGTGTTTCAGAAGCTTGGGGTAGCAGATGTCAGAGGTTTAGCCCTCTCTGGGCGCTGGTCAAAAATCCTGGGCAAGGAGGTACTTTAGATAATGTATCACATACTGGGATGCTTGCTCTGTTGCAAGAGTGTTTCCTGTCTTTATTCAGTGACAAGGAATACCAAAAAGAGTTTCCATTTCAGGAGTTCAAAATTCAAACGGCGCAGAGGTGAACACAGCAGCAAACAAAGGTGTAGGCACCTGTGTGCTCTGCGCAGCCACTGTCCAAGGGGAGGAGAAGAGTCCTGGGGGCCTCCTGGGGAAGCCGGGCTAATCTCTTTAGAGTCTGGAGGAGAAGGAAAATGGCCTTAGGGGACCAGGAAGTCCACCACGAACTTCAGAGGAGGCAGAGCCTGTGTGTTACCTCTAGGGCAGAAGATACAAATGATGAAAGAAATGACAAAGATCTCTTAGGGACTGGAGTGGGGAGCTCTGAGGAAGAAACTTGGGACATTCGGTGGTCCTCTCATTCTCCCTTGTCCCCCTGTGCCAAATGATCTCTTTACTCAGATAAATCAGATTTATTTTCTACCTATTTCTCCACTAAGACACAGGAGGACACAGGGTATCTTCAGCTCATTTCATCGATTCACTAATTTGTTTGACAAATATTCTTCAGACCTGCTTCTTACATCCGTAACCCCCAAACATTCTCGATTAGTGGACCACTTCAGGGGGAGCAAAATATCCCTTATTGCAAGCAAGATTTAGGGACACCTGGGTGGCTTAGTCGGTTAAGTGCCTGCCTTTGGCTCAGACATGATCCCAGAGTGCTGGGATCGAGTCCTGTATGGGGCTCTTTGCTTATCAGGGAGCCTCCTGCTTCTCCCTCTGCCTGCTGCTCCTCCTGATTGCGTGCTCTCTCTCTCTATCTCTCTCTGACAAATAAACAAATGAAATCTTAAAAGACAAAAACAAAACAAAACAAAAACCATGGGGCACCTGGGAGGCTCAGTGGGTTAAGCCACTGCCTTTAGCATCCACTCCACATCAGGCTCCTTGCTCAGCAGGGAGCCTGATTCTCCCTCTCCCTCTGCCACACCCTCTGCTTGTGCACTGTTTCCCTCTCTCTCTTTCTGACAAATAAATAAATAAAATCTTTAAAAAAATAAAATAAAATAGGGGCGCCCGGGTGACTTAGTGGGTTAAACCTCTGCCTTCGGCTCAGGTCATGATCTCAGAGTCCTGGAATCGAGCCCCGCATCAGGCTCTCTGCTCAGCAGGGAGCCTACTTCCTCTTCTCTCTCTGCCTGCCTCTCTGTCTACTTGTGAGCTCTGTCAAATAAATAAATAAAATCTTTAAAAAAAAAAAACCAAAGGGGCGCCTGGGTGGCTCAGTGGGTTAAAGCCTCTGCCTTCAGCTCAGGTCATGATCCCAGGGTCCTGGGATCGAGCCCGCATCGGGCTCTCCGCTCAGCAGGGAGCCTGCTTCCTCCTCTCTCTCTGACTGCCTCTCTGCCTACTTGTAATCTCTGTCTGTCAAATAAATAAATAAATCTTTAAAAAAAAAAAAACCAAAATTTTTAAAAAGCATGATTTATTTCAATACTTCTCAGACTTTTTCATGTCATGGCACATGTCGCAGCTCATGTCACAGTAGGCTTACCATAGGAAATATTTTATGACATAAAGGATAAACTGATTTTGTGAGGCCAGAGGCAGTCTTCAGGAGCCAGCTGCTCCAGGGCTGTGGGAGCCATCTTTCCTCCTACCCACATCTTGGCATACCATTGGGAATCTTCAGTCCAACACTTGGAGCTTAGCCACTAAAAGTTACAATAATAATAAAAAAAATACCAAGAACTAATCAACAGAAGGCAAGCCTTTCAGTAACACAATGGTGACTTGAGCTATGTATCTTAAATACTGGGAATGCATATTTATTTATTTATTTATTTGTTTATTTGATTATTATTTTAAAATTTTATTTATTTATTTGACAGAGAGAGAGCACAAGCAGACAGAGTAGCAGGCAGAGGGAGAGGAAGAAGCAGGCTCTCCACTGAGCAAGGAGCCCAATGTGGGACTCAGTCGCAGGACCTTGGGATCTGACCCTAGCCAAAGGCAGTCCCTTAATCAACTGAGCCACCCCGGCGCCCCCTGGGAAGACATTTTATTTTATTTATTTTTTATTTTTGTAAAGATTTTATTTATTTATTTGACAGAGATCACAAGTAGATGGAGAGGCAGGCAGAGAGAGAAAGAGAGAGGAGGAGGAGGCAAGCTCCCCGCTGAGCAGAGATGTGGGGCTCGATTCCTGGACTCGATCCCAGGAACCTGGGACCACGACCCGAGCCGAAGGCAGAGGCCTCAACCCACGGAGCCACCCAGGCGCCCCTGGGAAGACATTTTAAATTTATGCCACAAACTTGGGGCACCTGGGTGGCTCCGTGGATTAAGCCTCTGCCTTCGGCTTGGGTCATGATCTCAGGGCCTGGGATCGAGCCCCGCATCGAGCCCCGCATCGGGCTCTCTGCTCAGCAGGGAGCCTGCTTCCCCTCTCTCTCTCTGCCTAGCTCTCTGTCTACTTGTGATCTCTGTCAAATAAATAAATAAAATCTTTAAAAAATAATAAATAAAAAAATAAATTTATGCCCCAAACAAAATATGAACATTTTATCTTATTTTAAATATTTTTTTATTTGAGAGAGAGCATGTGCATATATGGGCATAAGGAAGGGGAGGGGCAGAGAGAAGCAGACTTCCAGCTGAGCAAGGAGCCTGATGTAGGACTCAATTCCAGTACCCTGGGATCATGACCTAAGCCAGAGGCAGACACTTGAGCGACTGAGCCGCCTAGGCGCTCCAGCACAATACATTTCAGAACATCATTACCCCCAAAAGAAATCCCATTACCCTTTAGTAAGTCACTTACCATTTCCCCTACCCCCAGCCCAGGAAACAACAAATCTACTTTTTGTCTCTATAAATTTGCCCGTTCTGGACCTTTTAGGTAAGTGGAATCAGCATGTGGCACATTGTGATTGGCTGCTTTCACTTAGCCTGTGTTCAGGGTTCATCCATGTTGTGTGTGTTAGAATTTCGTTCCTTTTTATGGCTGATTAATATTCCATTGTTACGGATATAGCACATTAATTTTTCCATTCTTCGGTTAATGGACATTTGGGTTGTTTCGACTCTGGCTATTACGAATACTCCTGTGAACATGCATGTACAAGTTGCATGTTTTCATTTCTCTTGGGGACACATCTGGGAATAGAACTGCTAGGTCATACATTAGCTCTATGTTTAACATTTTGAGGAACTGCCAGACCGTTTGTTCCAAAGAGGACACACCATTAACTTTCCCAGCAGCTGTGAATGAGCATTCTAATTTCTACCTATCCTCACCAACCCTATTGTCTGTCTTTTTGATTACAGGCAACTTAGTGGGTGAGATGTGGTAGGGACCTCAGAGTGATTTGATGTGCATTTCCCTTATGACAAATGACATCGAGCATCTTTTCATGGGCTTATTGGCCACGGAAAAATTTCCCTTCTAATCCTCTGGCTGGTTTTTAAAATTAGGTTATTTCTCTCTTTATTTTTATTTATTTTTTATTTATTTTTAAAAAGACTTTATTTATTTATTTGACAAACAGAGATCACAAGTAGGCAGAAAGGCAGGCAGAGAGAGAGGAGGAAGCAGGCTCCTTGCTGAGCAGAAAGCCCGATGTGGGGCTCCATCCCAGGACCTTGGGATCATGATGTGAGTGGAAGGCAGAGGCTTTATTTTTAAGGCACCCCCTTTTTTTTTTTTTAAGATTTTATTTATTTATTTGACAGAGATCGCAAGCAGGCAGAGAGAGAGAGAGAGGGGAGGAAGCAGGCTCCCCGCGGAGCAGAGAGCCCAATGCAGGGCTCGAACCCAGGACTCTGGGATCATGACCTGAGCCGAAGGCAGAGGCCTCAACCCACTGAGCCACCCAGGCGCCCCGGCACCCCTTTATTTTTAAATTGTAAGAATTCTTTACATATTCTGGGTAGTAGAACCGTGTCAGATATGTGTTTGCAAATAGTTTTCTGCTTGCGGCTTGTCTTTTTCTTGTTGGGTCCTTTCAAGTATAAAACTTCTCAATTAAAAAAAAAATTTTTGGTTGGACGACTGCCTTCGGCTCAGGTCATGATCCTGGAGTCCCGGGATCGAGTCCCGCATCGGGCTCCCAGCTCCATGGGGAGTCTGCTTCTCTCTCTGACCTTCTCCTCGTTCATGCTCTCTCTCACTGTCTCTCTCTCAAGTAAATAAATAAAATCTTTAAAAAATATATTTTAAACTTTTCAACTTATTTATTTAAAGATTTTATTTATTAGAGAGAGAGCACAAGTAAGGGGAGCAGCAGGCAGAGGGAGAGGAAGAAGTGGGCTCCCCCACTGAGCAGGGAGCCCGACATGGGGGTCGATCCCAGGACACTGGGATGATGACCTGGCCTGAAGGCAAACGCTTAACCATCTGAGACACCCAGGCGCTCCTCAACTTTTTAAAAGATTATTTATTTCAGAGCGAGTACAAGTAGGAGGGGCAGCGGGAGAGGGAGAGAGAGAATCTCATGCAGACTCTAGGCTGAGCGCAGGGTCCACTTCAGAACTCTATCTTACCACCATGAGATCCCAAGTTGAACTGAAACCAAGAGTTGGATGTTCAGCCGACTGCTCCACTCGGGTGCCCCTAAACTTTCCAATTTTTAAAAAAATATGTATCTGATGCATATCTTTTTATCATTTTATGCATGCATATATATTTTTTTTTAAAGATTTTATTTATTTATTTGACAGAGAACACAAGAAGGCAGAGAGGCAGGCAGAGAGAGAGAGAGAGAGAAGCAGGCTCTGCACTGAGCAGAGAGCCCGATGCGGGGCTCGATCCCAGGACCCTGGGATCATGACCTGGGCTGAAGGCAGAGGCTTTAACCTGCTGAGCCACCCAAGCGCCCATATGCATGCATATATTGATGTGTATCTTTTTGAGATATAATTGATGTATAACATTTTATCAATTTCAGATGTACAACATAGTGATTTGATATACATACAAACTGCAAAATGGTCATTTTTAACCAAGTAGAATGAGACCGAATCAACCAATCATGGCATAGCTTTTTCTTTTTTGAAAGATTTATTTTATTTATCTTAGAGAGAGAGGAAGAGCATGCGTGAGTTGGAGGGGAGGGACGGAAGGAGTGGGAGAGAATCTTGTGCAGATTCCCTGCTGAGTGCGGGCCCACCACAGGGCTGACAGGGGGCCAACAAGGGGCTTGATGCCATGACCCTGAGATCGTGACCCGAAATCAAAAGTTGGATGCTTAACTGACTGAGCCACCCAGGCACCCCAGTCATGGTATAGTTTGGTAATAATCCTCCCTCCTTCCCCTTCCTGCCATCATGGGCCAGTCAGCTGAGGGCACATTTCCAGGACCCTTTGCCCTGTGATCGCTGGAGGAAGGCCAGGGTAGCCAAAAAGCCCTGAGGGAGACTTCACTGACTCTTGAGACATTGGCAGAAATCCGAGAAGGCAAATTTAAGGAGGTAAAGGGACTGGGAGTCCCGGTTTCTCGTGTTAGCTTTTTCTTTGGTCAACTGAGCAAATTCATACATCTCACTTTCCCCAATGCAACTGTACCTCTCTAGCAAAATTAGCAGAGGATACCTGGCCAGCACTGAGAGAACTAAGAAGAATTTGGTTAAGTCCCTTAACAAAAATGTTTTTTTTAGTTCCTGGTTCAATGTAAACTCTCCTTAAGTGTAACCTTTCTGGTTTTAGCCAGTGCCTTCTGCCCCTCCCCCCATAGTCCCTCAGGGGTAAGCAGATGAATTCCCTGGACAGCTGGGATTGGAACTCAGAACCACCGATTTTGAGGCCATTTCCCTCAGGGTCAGTGCTTCCCCATTCCTTCCCAGAGAGCCAGATTGGAGCAGTGGGTGTGGAAACCCTGACTCCACTCATGTTGCCTTTTAAATGCAAATGTCTGTTGTTGGCACAGAAAATACAAAGATGAACAAGACCATGCAGAGGGCAGCAGGGAACCCAGACCGAAACGATAGCCACTCCAACCACATGACACCCACAAAATACAAGTGCTTTGTACACATGGAACCTGCCAACAGTGACCTGGACTCTAATAGATGTCTCAAATGGGCGGCCATGTTTGCGCTTGACTTCCAGTAGCCCAACAGTCTGGGGAAAAGGGCTAGTCCCTCATCTGGTGGGACCATAGTCCCTCATCTGGTGGGACCAGACGGGACTTTCTCCCTCTCTCTCTCATAGCACCTTTCTTGAAAAGAAAAGTTGAAGTTCTTCTCAGTCAACAGACTAGAAGATAAAGGACCCTTCCACCATAGCAGGTGAAGCTTCCATTTCTCCAATCCGCCATACCTCTGCCATGTTCAAAAGGAAGGAGAGTCCAGAGGAGGCAGGACTGATTTGTTTTGTTTTTGTTTTTAAGTAATACTCTTATTTACTTTTTTAGATTTTATTTATGCATTTTGAGAGGCAGAGAGGGAGCGTGAGCAGGGGGTGGGGCAGAGGAAGAGGGAGAGAATTCCCAGCAGACTCCATGCCAAGGGCAGAGCCTGACGCTGGGCTCAATCCCATGACCCTGAGACCATGATCTGAGCTGAAATCAAGAGTAAGATGCTTAACTGACAGAGCCACCCAGATGCCCCGAAGTAATACCTCCATTGAGCTAATTCACATACCATACAATTCACTCGAAGTGTATAATTTAATGGTGGTTTTTATTTTATTTTATTTTATTTTATTTATTTATTTCTCAGAAATGGAGAGAAAGAGCACAAGCAGGGGAGCAGCAGGCAGAGGGAGAAGCAGGGTTTCCACTGAGCAGGGAGTCTGATGCAGGACTTATCCCAGGACCCTGGGATGATGACCTGAGCCAAAGGCAGAGTCTTAACCAACTGAGTCACCCAGGTGTCCCAATTTAATGGTTTTTAATACAGTCACAGAATTGTGCAATTATCACCACAATCAATTTCAGAAAGTTTTCATCTCCTCAAAAAGAAACGCTTGCACTCCCTGGCAGTCACCTTCCATTCTTTTTATTCTCCCCAGCCCTAGGCAACTAACTATCAGTGTATTTTCTTTCTCTACAGATA
The DNA here is from genome assembly GCF_030435805.1 of Mustela lutreola. Taxonomy (NCBI): domain Eukaryota; kingdom Metazoa; phylum Chordata; class Mammalia; order Carnivora; family Mustelidae; genus Mustela; species Mustela lutreola. The sequence goes on along the minus strand of NC_081293.1, from coordinate 180,382,753 downwards.
GGCCTGTTCTAGACATTTGGTATAAAAGGAATCACACAATATGAGGTCCCTTGTGACTGGCTTCTCTTCGCAAAATATCTTCAAGACTCGTCCACGCTGGAGTGTGCAGCAGTGTTTCATTTTCATCTCATTCATCGGTTTTAGGGCTGAATAATATTCCATATTCCATTGTATGGACAGACCACATTTTGTTCATCCATTTATCAGGTGATGGACATTTGGGTTGTTTCCGCTTCTTGGTATTAAGAGTATTGCTGCTTATGAACATGTATGTACAAACTTTTGTATGGAGGAGTAGGGCTTTTCAGTTAGTCATTATCAGTCATTTATTAACTGCCTATTGTATACATAGCACAGAGAAGGGAGTAAGGATGAGGGAGGGGATGGAGGGCTGAGACCCAAAAGAGCTGTAAATGTAAAATATAATTCCCCAACTATCCTCTGACTAAAGAGATATAAAACAAAAATATATGACTCTTCAAGGATTCCAGCTCAAAAAGAAGAACTGACATAGGAGGGACAATGAAGAACCTCGGGTTATCAGATGGTCATTACCTTTGCCATGGTGAGCAAATGAATCACTATGTTGCGTACGTGAAACTAATAGAATACTGTATGTCGTGGCTCAGTGGGTTAAGCCTCTGCCTTTGGCTCAGGTCATGATCCCAGGGTCCTGGGAGGAGTCCTGCATCAGGCTCTCCGCTCAGCGGGCAGCCTGCTTCCCCTTCTCTCTCTGTGCCTGCCTCTCTGCCTACTTGTGATCTCGGTCAAATAAATAAATGATATCTTCGAAAAAAAAAAAAAAAAGAATACTGTATGTCAACTACACTTCAGTAAAAAAGAGATTTATTAAAAAAACTCTGATCATGGACTGGAAACTAGATGGTGTTAGGGAATCATTGCTCATTTTCTTACGTGTGATAATGATATGGTTATCAAGGAAAATGTCCTTATTTGTAGGGTATGCACATTGAAGTATATAGGCCCAAAGTGTCATAGTATCTAAAAGTTACCTGCAGAAGGTTTAGGGAAAAAAAAAAAAAAAAAGAAGACACATTTTACACACACATGCCTGTAGGCAGATAAAGCAAATATAACCAATGTGAACAGTTGTTGAATCTGGATGGTGGGTATTTGGGTGACCATTGCATTATTCCCTCAAATCTTCAGCATCTTTGAACATTTCCAAAATGCAAATTTGAAAAGATTACCAAAAAACTAAAGCGAAGGAAGGAGATAAAAGTAAGGGGTATACCTTTTAAGGCAGGTGGTCAGGAAAGGGCTTTTTGAAGACAGGACATCTGAATAAAGACCCCAGTGTAGAGAGGAGGGAGCTGGCCCTGAGGATGTAGGGGAAGAGGATTCCAGGAAATGTCATAGCAGGTCAGAGGTCCTGAAGTGGAAATGAGCTTGGTGTGTTCAGGAATTCAAGCAACTAGAATGTCTGAGGGGATATGGGGGAGGTAGGAAATGAGGTTGAGAATGGAACCTAAACTGAGATTACACGGCATCTCTGAGGCCATAGACTTCAGTTTATTCTGAGTTTCAGGATGACCCCCGGAAGGACTTCAGGGAGTGACTTGGGAGGAATTATATTTTATTTTATTTTATTTTTAAAAAGACTTTATTTATTTATTTGAAAGAAACAGAGAGAGAACACAAGCAGATAGAGAGGAGCAGCAGAAGAAGAGGGAGAAGCAGGCTCCCCTGAGGATCAAGGAGCCCAATGTGGGGCTCAATCCCAGGATCAAGGAGCCCAATGTGGGGCTCAATCCCAGGACTCCAGGATCACGACCTAAACGCCCCGGGAGGAATTTAATTTTAAAACACCTGTCTGGGGGCGCCTGGGTGGCTCAGTGGATTAAGCCTCTGCCTTCCGCTCAGGTCATGACCGCAGGGTCCTGGGAGGGAGCCCCTTAGGGGCTCTCTGCTCAGTGGGGAGCCTACTTCTTCCTCCCCCTCTGCCTGCTTCTCTGACTACTTGTGGTCTCTCTTTCTCTCTGTCAAATAAATAAATAAAATATTAAAAAACAAAAACAAAAACAAAAAAACACCAGCTGTCTGGCTCCTGGGTGGAGAACAGATTGGGATGTGAGGATGAGGGTCATGGGGGCTAAGAGTGGCCAATAAATTGATTTATTGCAGGGAGGGTGGTACTTCAGATGAGGGGATGGACACAAAGAGAAGGAGTTGGGTTTGGCAGACACGTGGAGGTGAGCTCGGGGAGTTTGCTCATGGACTGGTGTGAGGGTGAGGAACAGGACAGTTGAAAGTAGTGCCATCTGCTGAAATGGGGAACACTGGAGACTTTTTCTTTTCAGAGGAACATTCATTTGGTTTAGAATGGCCTGGAAGTTAGTTAGTTAGTTAGTTAGTTAATTTATTCATTTAGCCTGGAAGTCTTCTGGTCAGAAAGGAGGTGGAATTTGGGTTGGGCCTTCAAAGGAATGAATTCAGTGTCAACAAATTACATTTTTCATTTGAATTCACTAACAGGGTGGCACAGCTGACTACAAATGGCATGGGCTTTGAAGCTGAGGACCTGGACTTGAATCCTGATGCTGCCATTTACTGGCTAAGTGACCTTAGGTAAATTACATAACTTCCTGGAGCCTGAGGTGTTTCATAGGCAAATAATATCAGTCCTGCCAGGTTGTTGGGTCCTAAGTAACATACCTTGGCACCGTGCCTGGCACAGAGGAGGTGCTCAGTATATAGTGTTTCCTGACACTCTTCAGAGACCATTAGGAAAAACTAACTTGTGGGGTACCTGGGTGTCTCAGTTGGTCAATTGCCTACCTTTGGCTCAGGTCAAGATCTCAGGGTCTTGGGATCAAGCCCTGCATCAGGCTTGCTGCTGAGAGGGGAACCTGCTACTCCCTCTCCTCTGCCCCTCCCCCTCATCTGTTTTCTCTTTTTCTCGAATAAATAAATAAAATCTAAAAAAAAAAAAAAAAAGGAACTAACTTTGTGAGCTTTTAATGAACTGCTCTAAGCTGTTAATGTTTTGTTGCCTTCTCAGCTAGAGCCTTCCCTTTTTCCTTTTATACATTCAGTATTTGAACATTTACTGTGTACCAAATGCTCCTGTAGGCGTTGGCCACAAGCAGTAAGTGCAAATCCTTGTCTTCACAGAGCTTACATTCCGGTGGGGAGAGAAGATACACAGAGAGCTAAGTAAACTACAGTATGTGGCATGTGGTAAGTCCTCGGGAGAAAAGCTAAACAGAGAAGGAGAAATGGTACTGGGATGGAGTTGGGACTGCAGTACTCAGGGAATGCTCTGCAGAGAAGGTGACATTTCTGTAGAGACCCAAAGGTGACGAGGCAGTTAACCAGGTATTTATCTAAGTGGAGACTGTTTTTGATTGGAAGAGTGGCAAGTGCAAAGGCTCTGGGGCAGGAACATGTGGGGCGTGTTTGAGGAACAGCAAGAACGCCCTTGTGGCTAGACAGAAGTGAAGAAAAAGGGTAGGGGCAGCCCCTGTAAGGCCTGGGAAGCCTGTGATGGCTTTGTCTTTGACATAGAGTGAAACGGAAGTGAGAAGACAAGAACTGATTTGTGGTTTAAAAGGATCACTGGCTTCTATATGAATGAATTTGGAGGTTGAAGAGAGGAGGTCAGCTGGGAAACGATTATAGTAATGATGATGGCTTGATAGAGATGGTGGGAAAAAGATTCTGGATATATTTCATAGTAAAGCCAACAGGATTTCCAGGTAGATTGGATGTAGGGTGTTAGAGAAAGAGAGGGGTCAGGAATGGTAGCCCCAAATCTGACCTGAGCAACTGGCAGGATGCATTAGGTTGAACCAAATGAAGTGGCCAATATTTGACTATTCTTAACTTCAGAAATGACAGTTTCTTATATTTCAACTTAATGTCTGCCATTTATGGACTAGGGAAAACTATATGAGAAAGAGGTGGGGATGGTATCAGAAGTTTATTCTGGGACTTGAGCAGGTAGCAAAGAGGTGACTGTGTATATGTGTCTGGAGTTCAGGGGCAAGGCTCCAATCAGAAACATACACTGGGGGGCACCTGGGTGGCTCAGTTGGTTAAGCCTCTGCCTTCGGCTCAGCTCATCATCTCAGGGTCCTCGGATAGAGCCCCGCATTAGGTTTTCCACTCAGCAGTGAGCCTGCTTCCCCCTCTCTCTGCCTCTCTGCCTACTTGTGATCTCTGTCTGTCAAATAAATAAATAAAATCTTAAAGAAAAAAACGTACAGGGCGCCTGGGTGGCTCAGTGGGTTAAGCCGCTGCCTTCGGCTCGGGTCATGATCTCAGGGTCCTGGGATCGAGTCCCGCGTCGGGCTCTCTGCTCAGCAGGGAGCCTGCTTTCTCCCCTCTCTCTCTCTGCCTGCCTCTCTGCCTACTTGTGATCTCTCTCTGTCAAATAAATAAATAAAATCTTAAAAAAAAAAAAAGAAAGAAAAAAACGTACACTGGGGAGTCAGATCATGCTTGGAAATTTAAACTGAGACTGGATGAGGTCCTCCAGGGATTAAATGTGGATAAAGAAGAAGAGAGACTAGGGCTGAGTCTGGGGCCTCCAGCACTTCCAGATCAGGGAGTTAAGGAAGGGCAGGAGGCTATACAGGGCAAAACAAAGGCTCCCCGCAGGGCAGCTGGCCCAGGTGAGTGCTCCCCCACCCCCATGGAGCCGTGGATCATTTCCAATCTTGCTCCCTCCTTGAGCCTTGGCACTGGGGTGTGTGGGTGTTTGTGTGTATGTATGGGGGAGGGGCATGATAATATTTTATATATGACTGGCACTTCGGAGGATGCAACATCTCTTCTATTTGATCCAGGCAAGGATATGAGAGTACTCTCATCCCCTTTTACAGATGAGTAGACTGAAACACAAAGGTTAGGTTCCTTGCCCAAATGACTGGAAAGGGTTGTCTTTCTCTAAGTTCCATGCTCTCTCTGAATCATGCCGCTTTGGTGGGTGGGGGGAGGGCTTCCTGTTTGTCCAAGGAGGACAGGTAGCAAGCAAAACAACCTGGGTGGGAGATGAAATCTTTCTGTCCTTGCTGCGTCTGACCTGCATGTTTCTGAGCTCCCCCTACTGCCTCTGTGCGGACAGATTGTAACAGGGTTACACAGAGATGGCTTGAAATGATTACATTTCTTTCTTTCCTTCTTCTTAAGTAGTCTCTACACCGGTATGGGGCTCGAACTCACAATCCTGAGATCAAGAGACTGAGCCAGTCAAGCGCCCCTTGAGGTGTTCTTTTCAGCCTTTATTTCCATAACAGCAAGGAAACTGCTGTTATTTGGCTTCTAGAGCGGTCTGGACTTGTGATCTCAGATGCTGAGAGTGAGAGCTCCAAACGAACCTATTTCAGGGCACCTGGGTGGCTCGGTTGTGAAGTGTCTGTCTTTGGCTCTGGTCATGATCCCAGGGTCCTGGGCTTGAGCCCCGCATTGGCTCCCTGCTCGGCGGGAAGCCTGCTTCTCCCTCTCCCACTCCTTCTGCTTGTGTTCCCTCTCTCACTGTGTCTCTTTCTGTCAAATAAATAAATAAAAATCTTAAAAAAAAAAAAAAAAAGAAAAAGAAAGAAAGAAAGAAAAGGAACCTATTTCCCTGATAGAAATGGTCAAATAGAATCAGGAGGCCTTATTTGAGGGATCTTGGCCTTTGGTGGGGATGGTGATAAATTCATTTTGGCTCTAGAGCTCTTGTGTTAAACAGGTACTTTCAGAGGGAGGGTGGCTTTTAGGCTATTTAGGCTTTTAGGCGGGGGTCTTCCACTCACTCCATCAAATGATGGCTTTCCTCTTGCTCCCTCTTAGTGTCTTGCCCAAAGCATTATATTCTCTCCCAACTTGTATGCTTGCCTTTGGGAAGCAGCTCCTGAGATGGGAGGCTCCATTGGTCAAGCCTGGCCCTGCCCTGGGGAGAGATAAACAGGCCCGAATACATTTCCCAGATTGCAACACTGGTGACTCAGGCCGACTGGACAGCTGTTCCCTCACAGCACCCTGGTTGTACCTGATAAGGAAAAACATGGTTCATTCCAGCACATTGCCATGTGTGTGCACACATATAAACAGACACTCCCAGGCTCCAGTGTTGTCTTAGAGTAAATTATTGACCTTCTGAATGGCTAAAACATTGGATAAAAAAGGTGAGTTAAAAAAAAAAAAAGTGGGCTCAAACTTAAAATTGTTCAAGAGGAGCTCCAGGTTTTGTAAGCCAAAAAAAAAAAAGAAGTCAAAGAAAGACAGTCATTTGGCACTTTGAAGTCACCTTTTGAACCTAGGTCAAGGGCAGATTCAGGAATCTCCTGAGGCTCTGGGAAGGGGAGGCGAGGGCTTGCAGTGGAGGAGAGGGGACCAAGTCAGATTAGAGGAAATGGATTTATGAAGGAGCAAATGGCAAAGTGCCCAGAGAGAACAGGCGTGTCATAAAAACGTGAACATACTTTAACCACAAAGAGAAAGAATTGACACTATGACATCTTAAAAAAAAAAAAAAATACAAAACCCCACCTGAAGACCTTTCTCCTTAAATGATAGAGTGTGCATAAGGAGTGGGTAAATGGGAGTTTGAGATTAATAATAAAATAATAATACCACCACCAATAATAGATTGCATCTTGTAATCAACACTTCATGTTACCTTTGTGAAGAGCAATTTATAGTTTACGAGGGGCTTTCACATTCATCCTTTCCATTTATTCCATCAACCCACTCAAGTGGGTAGGGCATTATGGGCCACATTTTACAGATGAGAACACTGAGGCTCTGGGAGGATATCTGCAATTAGCTGAGGCATAATTAAGGGCTGGGGAAGGGCAGGTTTGTCCCGAGTAACCCAGAGCTAAGATCCTTTCTAGACAATAACTCTTCTCTAGGTGATTGCTTTTCAGTGACGTCTCAGAGGGCTAAATCTCCATTGCATTTCTAGGTAGAACAGCCCCACCTTCTCCAGTGTTGTCTGGAACAAGTTTCTCTAAACACCTGTCTGGTTATTTTTGCTTAGAGCTTAGATCCCAGCAGCATAGCATCTGTAAAAATTAAAGCCCACCAGGGATCGTTTCTAGATCCTCCCTATTCCCTTTTTTCTCGAGACCCATCCTTGAACTGTTCTTTCTGTTCTGGAAACACCTTTGGGTCCTCTGAGCCTGCCACCTTGCTCTCAGGTGGGGAGGAAACATCCTTATTTGCACAGGATATTATGGAAACACAAGATTCACCTGGAGAGGTCAGGCAGGCATTTGGAAAGTGTTGAGGCCTATTGGCATCTTCAGACTGTGGTTCTCAAATTTTGACCTGCATCAGAATCATCTGGGGAACTTGTTAAAGACGTGGACATCCAAGCCTTGCCCCAGACCTTCTGAATCAAAATCCCCAGTGGCGGGGTCCCTGGACCTTTGTGAACTTAACAAGCTCCCCAGATGATTCTGAAGCACACCGAAGGTTGAGCATCATTGTCTTAACACTCGAATGGGGGTTACTCAGGTGAAGGAGAGTGAGGAGCAGTGCTGGGAGAGGAGATAATAGCAACAGGAGCCTGGAGAGCCTAGAGGAGACAGTCAAGAACAATTTTTTGCTCCATCCTGATCTCCCTTGAACAAAGTGGTCACATAAAAGGGTTTAGAAATCTCCTCGAGTCTTCCTTCTGACAGAATTGCTATGTGCAGTAGGAAAGACCAATGTACCCTTTTAGGAGCAGTTAAAGTAACCTTTTTCATAGGGGCACCTGGATGGCTCAGTGGGTTAAGCCTCTGCCTTAGGCTTGGGTCATGATCTCAGGGTCCTGGTATCGAGCCCTGCATTAGGCTCTCTGCTCAGTGGGGAGCCTGCTTCCCTCTCTCTCTGCCTGCCTCTCTGCCTACTTGTGATCTCTCTGTCAAATAAATACATAAAATATTTTTTAAAAATCGTCTTTTTCATAGAGTGGAGTAGAGGTTATCAGGGACTTGGGGAGGAGGTGGAGAATGATTGAGGAATTATTGTCTAACGGGTATGGAGTTTCTGCTTGGGATGATGAAAAGGTTCTTGAAAGGGAGAGTAGTGATGGTTGTACAACATTGCAAATGTATTTAATACACTGAATTGTGTACTTAAAATGGCTGAAATGGCAAATTTTAGTTTATGTATATTAAACACAGGCATAAATGACTAGTCCTTTGGGGGGATGGAATGGTAGGAGTAAAGAATGCTCAATTTTGGGGCACCTGGGTGGCTCAGTGGGTTAAGCTGCTGCCTTCGGCTCAGGTCATGATCTCAGGGTCCTGGGATCGAGTCCCACGTCGGGTTCTCTGCTCAGTGGGGAGCCTGCTTCTCTCTCTCTCTCTCTCTGCCTGCCTCTCTGTCTACTTGTGATCTCTCTCTGTCAAATAAATAAATAAAAATCCTTAAGAAAAAAATGCTCAATTTTAGTTGATTGCTGCTGCCCCAGGTGTGTGTGCGTGTGTGTCGAGGCGGGTGGGGGTTAATATAAAGGGACCCATCTCACAGCACATGGTCTGACAAAGCACAAGTGTATTCATAGGAAAGAGGAAACAGATAAAAATTTTGACAGCAAAAATGTTATATAAGCATCAGAAGATGCCTAGATCACTCTTTCCTGTGCCCTTTGCCTGGTTGACTCCTGCGTCCCATACCATTTCTTATGGAGGGCTTTGTAGAGCAGTGACTCTCAAACTTCACTGCACATAAGAACCACCCCAGGACCTTGTTAAACTGCAGATTCTAATGCAGTAGGTCTGTGGTGAAGCTCTGGCCTGCATTTTTAAGAAGTTCCCAGGTGGTGCTGACACTTTAGATCCACAGACCATATTAAAAGGGCTGTGTAAATTTAAGGTCTTAGTTCACCATGATATCCTCATGTCCAGCAGAGTGATTCACACACAGTAGGTGCTCAATAAATGTTTATGGAATTAATGATGGAGTATATAGCATTGGTACAGGAGTGTGGAGGACAGAACAATCTTTGTCCTTTGAACTACAGCATATTTGGGGTGTTTCTGCTTCTATCAGTCATTCACTTTGTGAAATTACCTCATACTCTGTGGGGTAAGGATGCTCTTACCAAATTATTTCTGGTCTTGCCAACTTGCTGCCTCAAGTCTAATCCTTGAAATAGTGGGCCTCTCTATATGGAGGGTGATGAACCCTGGTTTGCAAGCTCTGAGGAAACCTTGCTATAGTCTACAATCGCTGCAAACAGATTCTCTCCATCCAAGGAGGGGCCAGGGTGCAGGGAACCCGTTCCTGTGGGAATTTTCTCATTTTGGTGCCTATCCTAGTAATTGCCACCTCAAATCAAATAAACAGACTTTTTCACAGTGTATATGAGAAGGTGGTTCATTACCCCCAAACACACAAATGTAATATTGCCATTATTTACTATTATCGTTTATGATGATGATAACGACACTGGCAGTTGAGCGATTAAGTGTGCGGAGGGAGTTGGGGGAGGGGGCACAGTGCTGTGAGGGCCAGAGAAAGAGGAACTACATTTCCCAGAACCACCCGGGAAAGGCCACGCCGCGGCCGCGGCGCCCCACCCCTTTCGCCAGCTGGGCCCGCCCCGCCGATGACGTCACAGAGGTGACGTCACGGCGCCCAGAGCGAGGCTGGGGTAGAGAGGCCGACAGAGCAGGAGTCGTCCGCTTGTCGTGGAGGCTGCTAGGGAGTCGGCGAGAGGGTGAGCGGGCGAGCAGACGAGCGAGCTAGAGCAGGCAGGAGGGAGCGACGCGCGGCGCAGAGTAGCGCCGGGGCCAGGCCGCGGAGGAACCCACAGCCGGAGAGGGGCAGCCCGAGCCGGGCGCCGCGGGGTCCCCACCCCCACTCGGCCGGACAGTGCCCGGTGTTCCCCCGTGCGGGGGGCGGCGGCGGCGGCTGACGGGACCGGACAGGACCGCGGGGGTGTTGCCACCTCCCCCGAGGAGCCGGCGCGGCCGCGGGCTCCTCAGAGCCGGGGCCCGGGGCCCGTGATAGACGGGCGGAGGAAAGGAGAGAGGCGGCGGCGCAGGCGACGGGGAGGCAGCGGCGACACCATGTCATCCCCCAGTCCGGGCAAGAGGCGGATGGACACGGACGTGGTCAAGCTGTATCCTTCGTGGAGGGGGGATTCGGGCTGTGAGTGGGGGCGGTGTGAGGATGCCCAGGGCACCCTTGAAACCGAGCCAGGGGCCCTGGGGCACTCCCGGCCACTGTCCGAGGCTCCCTTTCTCTCCTCCCTCCCCCCAGTGCCTACGGCGGCTCCTTGGCACCTCCCAGGAGCCTAGAGCCTTTTCAGCTCCCCCTTTATCTGCAGCACCCCGAAATGTGCGTTGTTCCTCCCTCTTCTGCACCCTCATTGCCTGCGACTTTCCTCCACGACGTTTGGATTCCCAAGACGGCTTTTTTTTTTTTTGCAGGACCATCCACCTCTCTTGACCACCGTGCCCACCTCAGGGTCTCTCCTGTTCCCTCGCTCTGAATTTAGGGACTCCTGATAGAAATTCCAGAGAGTGAAGCCTTTCTTCCTTTCTTGAGATGCCTCCATTCCCTCCATTCACTATGCTTCTTGAACTGGGGTAACTCAAGTGACCTCCTTTATCCCTAATTCCTTTCTATATTAGGAAGAGTAGTCTGCTCCGTGTCCCTTATTGTAATAAAGAGCTCTGAGTGTTTTAAATCAGAGACTCTTGTTACGCTTTCTGGTGCCTAAAAGAACCCTACCGTTTTTTTTTTGTTTGTTTGTTTGTTTTGTTTGTTTTTGTTTTGTTTTGTTTTGTTTTTCACTGACAAAGCTTGTCCCACCCATAGTTGGATGTGGTGAGGACCCCCAGGCCCTCTAGCAAGCCACCCTCCATATTGTGGATATGACAGCTGGGGGAGGGAGAGAAAGAGGATCTCTCCTTGACAAAATAGCCCCTATACTGGCCAGTTAAGCAAACTCCCTCAATGAGGGTAAGGTTCTTGGGGAATAACTGCCCTGATTTTACCAAGTGACACCCTTTATTTCCACCCCCACCCCAACTTTATGTACTCAGGAGGTAGCAGTAGGAAAGCTGTAACTGATAAGAGCCCTTCAGGCCGTGGTTTTGGTTGGAGTCCAGACTGATTATTTCATGACCAGCTCGAGAAATTCGCGAAGGTTCCTGTGATAAATCTAGCAAATTTTTTGAGGGGTAATTTAGAGCTTTGGGGGGGGGGTGAGGGTGGGAGAGGAAATGAGCCCAGTGTTCTGAACAGCTAATCCCTGGGGAGAAGGGGAACCGGGGTTGGGGAGTGGTGGTGTGTGAAACGCAGTTAAAAAGTCCTGTCTCCTGCTTCTCTTTCTCCCTCACCCCCATCCCCCCACCATTTCCCCCTGTTGCAGGGTTTTGTTTATATAACTCAAGTTGTTTGGCTAGATTCTTCAGGTGAATTCCTTCTTTCTTCCTTTTATTTGGTACTGTTTTTGATAGGACGTTTTTCTTCTTTTTAGAGGTTGATGATGATTGTTAAATACTCAGTTAGGAATTCTTTGAAGTTTTAAAAAAGTAGTTTTTGTATTTGGTTTGGAAGTGGGGGATGGGAGGGAAGTTGCCTGGGCAAGAGATTTTTTTTTTCTCTTTTCAGGAATAAGGTGTTTTTCTCCTCAGGAAAACTTCTAGCTGACTTCTAAGTTTTAGGGTTTGAAGCTTAGAGTTTTTGGGAGGTGGGTGGGGGCATTACAGAGAGGAGCAAATAATAAAATACATGTTCCAAATATGTCTAGGCACAAGTGAAATTGATTCTTACGAGCTGTTTGTGACTGTGATTGAGTTTTGTAAATGTGTGAATGATGCCAGTAATGTTGGCTTTCCATAAGGTTGCAGGAAAACTTGTAACTATGGTTGTGTGTACATTTTACACAAAGCAGTTTCGGGTTTTATTTTTGTTTAGAAACTAGGAAATGACATGGTGGCAGAATCTGAGTTATTTTTATCCAGAATTGAGAGTTACTGTCGCACCTAATGCAAATTTCTACCTAATGTTTAATTGGGATGGAGGTGGAGAGAGAATTCCAGCTGTTTTTGATCAATGTCAGAGTCTCAAATTATATACATATATATTTTTAGAAGATTGAGGATAAAGGGTGAGGCCTAACTTGACCTGATGCCTTTTCCATACACTGCCTTTTGTTCATTTAGTAGTTGTGGCATCTAGAATGATTACCGCATTTAGGAGTCGGGGTGTGGGGGTGGAGAGGGAGAGGAAAACAGACAAAGAACAGCAGGGTGTCTTTCTCTTTTTTCTTCCCCTAAGTGGCTTATTTCATAGCTTATTTTTAGTAGAATATGAAGAAAGGCAAAGATGCATTGGCCTTCTGTTCTTTCCCCACCTTCCTCCTCTCTGACAAAAGAAAGCAGAGGCCCTTTAAAATCATAGATTTCTGAGATAGGAGGGCAACAGTCTCAGGACTCAAAAGCCAGAGGTTATCTTTGTTTCGTATTGGTTATTTTCTGGTCTCACGTAGTTTGGAAGTTAAAATTTTTGTATTTCCTTTTGTGTGTGCATGTGTGTTGTGGGGATGGGAGGTTTTGTGGCCTCTTTTCTCTGTTGAATTCATATTAGTAGGCCCAAATGGAGCCAATAATTTTTGAGCAAGGTATATTTAACAAAAAATTGAAGGAAAAATTTTGCAGCCCACTATTAAAATTAGTACAATTGTGTGAAAGGGCTGGGGGTTGAAAATGAAAGATGGTGGAGAGGAAGTAGAGAAGGTCTGAAGGAATGTACTTGCTTTTTGCCCCTCAGTGCCCCTTGATGATTTCTTTGGTTTGGAGGCCGATAGCTGGTTTCATTGCAGTCTCCTGTTTCAGCCCATTTTTGGATGTCTCCTGAGTGTAATTATGCCACCGCGATTTACAGCTTGGCAGGGAACCTATATAGTAGGAAAGTAGCGGTGTGGGGGTAGGGAAAGAAGGGGATGTGTAACTAATTGGCCATTGCTTTCCACCAGCTCGCTAGGTTCTTTTGGAGACACTGTCTGTGGTGGTTGTTGGGAGTCGGTGATATTTCTTTTGTGACGGGTTGGTAGGAGGAGAGCTGACTCTCAAGTTATGCAGGGAGTGAGTGTTTTGCACCGATGCACTTAATAATCTGCTGGGCGATTATGTTCTGAAACTCTGACTCATTCATTGTTTCTGTTCTGATCCTTTGCTGAGGGTTGTGCAAACCTATCCAGGAGCCTGGAGACTGATGTACTGACTTTTGGGCCCTGTAGGAAATGTGTCCCAGTCAAAAAACTAGGTTTACCCAAATCCTGTGGAATGGTTGTGAATGGTGTGGCCATTTGTTTTCAAAGTCAGGTTATACTGTGCCGTCCCCAGCCTGGCAAGCGTTGAGGTTTCCATCTCTGATTATTTTGATTGTCTGAGAACTGGGACTCTGGTGACCTTAAAGCGTGATTTGCCCTAAAGGAATATCGGTTTAAATTCTCCCTGGTGGAGGAACAAACAGCTCAGATTACACGGGTTTCCTTGTTGGTGGGGGTTACTCGTCTCACCCTGTTGCACAGCCTGGTGATCCTTTTATCTGCGAACCAGTGGCCCCTGCTGAAGGCTGGAGCTGCTTGTTTTGGAAAAGCGTATGCAGGCAAAAGGCCTCAGGCACAGCTCCTCACAGCTCATTGGCTGCTCTGTTACTACCCGGAAAAGGAGGAGGGGTGGAGCTACCAAACAGCTGATGGGAGTGTGTGACCAGAGTGTGTTTATATACAAAAGAAGTAGGGGCTGGGGAGGCCTTGTGAGTAGTGTTACAGGATCAAGTATATTTGCAAGGGGTAGAAAGAGGAAAACATGATTTTAGATTACAAGAAATAAATGTTAAAGGTTAAATCAGAAAAGTGAACCTGATAATAATGGGGACTTGTCATATGCTGTATTTGTTATTGGTGAGATTTTGGAACTTTGTAATACTAAGTTTTCAAAGATTCCCTTTTCCAGAGGGAGTTGCAGTAACTTAAAATAGGGTATGCTGCCACTTTAAATGTACTTCCATGACTCACGCAGGGATTCAGAAAGTATGGTAGAAATGTAAATTTTCCCTGCAAAAGCTTGAAGAGTGCTAGAAAGGGGCATTGACTTCTACTAAATTCATTTACTGTGTTAGTGAAGTCTTAGAGAATCCTGGGTGTCTGCCTTAGGGTTTCAGAAGTTTTCAATAAGAAGTTCATCCCCATAAAACATTTGAGCACCCTCTTTATGCCAGGCTTGGTGCTGGGGGTTTAGTAGTGAAAAATTTCAGTGTGGGTGGTCATGATGCTTATGTAACTAGTTAAACAATTAAAAAAAAATCAAAGAAGAAGCTGTTTATAGTAGGTCAACTCTCTATGTAGCAGCTTTTTGAATAACTTGTATTTACTTTCAGAATTGACTTTTGAAGGAGTAGAAAGGTTAAAAAGTGAATTTTATGCCATGGGACAGATTTACCGGGGTCTGTATTCCTAGTATTTTAAAGATGGATGTTAAAAAATGGAAACAAAAACATAGCTGTTTGTCTTTCACATCAACTTTGGTATTTTGTTGGTAATGAGTAGTTATTCTATACCCAAATCAGTAGTCTTTGTTACTCTTTAATTTGTCCTCAAAGTGTAGACAATTCTGTGATCTTTTAACTAGCTCCAGTGTCAATTGAGAGAACCTGTGTTTTGCTTTTATTTCCTGCGGCCTCTGTTTTTGTGAGATGATAAGGTAGAAGGTGGAACCGTTTTATGGTCTTCAAGCTAGAAGTTAAAGCTTTGGCAACTCTCAGTGTTCTGAATTTGTCTTTTCTGCCTAGATTTTGGTGACAAATATAATGTGCTGATACTTTGTTGAGCAGGAACCTACATGAGTAAGCATTCACAGCTTCAGAACAGGAGAGTCCTGCAGTGCAGGTCTAGTAAATTATACACAAGCCTAAAAATTCATCTTTTAGGGGAAAAAATCTTTTGCAAATGTGATGCATAAAAGTCACTTAACCCTGTTTGTGTGCATGTGTTAGAAAAACCTGGATTGTTGGTTTCCTAGTGTTTTGCAATTTCCGTAGCACCTTGACCTGCTTTAGATGTGTGTGTATATACGGATTTGTGTGTGTGTGTGTGTGTGTGTATATACACACAAATATATATGAAATTAGTATGTTTACTTTTTTTTTTTTTTTTTTTTAGATTTTATTTATTTGAGAGAGAACCAGAGAGCCCAGGCAGGGGGAGTGGGTGAGGGAGAAGCAGGCTACTTACTCCCTGAGCAGGGAGCAGGACAGGAGGCCAATCCCAGAGCCCTGAAATCATGACTTGAGACACCCATACACCCCTTGTTCACTCTTAATAGTTGAGGATTCCAAGAATCATTGCATTTTTAGGCATGCAGTTCAGACTCGTAAAAGTGCTTATGGTATAATAGCTTCTTGACTATAGACCCATAGTATACCTTTTAGTAAAATACTTTAATGAAAAAACTTAATTGGATTACATAAGTAGTAAGATAATTGAGCAAAGTATAGGTTACAAAAAGGGAAAGAAAACAGTCACCCATAATTCTGTCCTTTAAACAGTGGTTCTCAAACTTTAGTGTGATCTTAATTACTTGGAGGGTTTGTTAAAACAGGTTGCTGGGGTACCAGCTCTGGAGTTGTCTTGATTCAGTGGGTCTAGAGAACTTGTATTTCTTGCAGGTTCCCAGTTGATACTGATAGTGTTGGTCCAGGGACTGCAGTTCAAGAACTACTGTCCTCAAATACTAACATTACAGTGTTTTTTCTTATCAGTCTCCTACACCCCATATATTATTTTCAACCTGTTGATCATACTGTATGTACCCTGTTTTGCTTATTTCTCCTTGCAGCTTATTTTCCTGATTAAAAGTATGAAACATAAGGAAGAGGTCATGTAATAGGTCATTTCATGCCCTTGCCATTGATTTAATTCTTCACCACTATTTCTGTGATAAGATTGAAATTAACATCTTGTGCAAACGGCTTTTCTTGTGTTTTGGGTTATTTCATTACCTACTAGATCAAAGAAAATAACCATATGGATTAAAACATTTAATTTCTTTTTTCTGTCTTCTGCATCAAAGAAAGTAACCGTTGAATTAAAATATTTAATTAAAAATTGTGGGGCCCCACACTCAGTGTGCTCTCATTTTGTTCTGTGGTGTTTTAGTTGGTGTGATTTCAGCAGTGAAGCAATCAGCCTGTCATAGTGATGACAAATGAGTTCTGATCTCTTTGTTTTAAGCTGTGTGTGTGAGAGAGAGAGAGAGAGAGAGAACGGTGATCCTTAAATTAAGGACGCTTTTGTACTTCTCAGAGTGCCTACTGTGAGTTGGTAGGTTAAATATATCACATTTGTAATGAGCTCTGACTGGCAAGAGCTATAGCACTAGTTCTGGTATCTGGATTTTTTTTTTTTAAACTGAGGTATAATTGACATAACTATAAAATGATAAATTAGATAAGTTTTGACATAAATACCACCCATGAAGCCTATCCACACAACCATTGATTTCTGTCACTGTAGATTATTTGCATTTTCTGAAATTTTACATAAATGTAATTATACAGTATATACTTTTATGTGAATTCTTTCATCAGATTTTGAGGTTCACCATGTTATTTTTACTGCTGATGTAGTCTGACATTGTATAGGTAAATCACTATGCATTTATTCTTTATGGGTGTTTGGGTTATTTCTAATTTGGAGCTATTACAAATGAAGCTGCTTGGATGGATGTTTTCATTAGTGTAAATACATATCAGTGGAATAGCTAAATCGTGGAGTAGGTATAAGCTCAACTTCTTAACAGGTATCCTGAATTTAATTTGACTGATGATTGTATTTCACACACAATTAAATTGTGACATTAAACTATTTTTGTTCTGTATTTTATTTAATTTTTTTATTTTTATTTTTTAAAAATATTTATTTATTTGAGAGAGAGAGATCGCAAGTAGGCAGAGAGGCAGGCAGAGAGAGAGGGAAGAAGCAGGCTCCCTTCTGCTTTCGGCTCAGGTCATGATCCCAGGGTCTTGGGATCAAGCCCCGCATCGGGCTCTCTGCTCAGCAGGGAGCCTGCTTCCTCCTCTCTCTCTGCCTGCTTGTGGTCTCTATCTGTCAAATAAATAAATAAAATCTTTAAAAAAAAAAAAAAAAAAAAGAAGAAGAAGCAGGCTCCCTGCCGAGCAGAGAGCCTGATGCGGGCTCGATCCCAAGGACCCTGAGATCATGACCTGAGCTGAAGGCAGAGGCTTTAGCCCACTAAGCCACCCAGGCGCCCCTGTTCTGTATTTTAAAGGAATCCCATTAAATAACATTATAGAGCACTGATTTCTAATCTGTTGAAACTAGTTTTGTAACTTTCTCCCTCTTTATTCAAAATTAGTGAATTAAATTTTTATTGTAAAATATTTTTTGCTTTGTGGCCCTTTGACATGGTAGTTCAGGAATTATGGTCACAAATAACTTTCATTTTTTCATTTGTTAGGACTATCCTTTTCTGAAAAGATAAACACACATTTCGTTGATGGTTCCCTTTTTTTGTAAAATATTGATAAGGGTTTTTTTTTGTTGTTGGTTTTTTTTTTTTTTTAACATGTTAGTTTTACTTAGCACCTCCAGTTACATTTACAGCTGTTTACAAATATTGATGTAGGACTCTGTTCAGGTCTTAATAGTATCTTCAGTTTTCATGTGGACTAAATTCAGGAACCAATGGCCCCTTTTGCAGAACCAGAAACAGATTATATGCTTCTGTAATGTTTTCCTGAAAATTTTTTAAAGTTAATTTTTAACAAAATAGGATTTTTTTGATTATTTGTTTGTTTACTTTTTTACTTTTTGGCATTCGGTGTAAGTTATTCTTGGGTTGATAGACATTGCTGTAAGAAAAAAAGACATTGTAGTAGTTGGTATTGTCGCATTCTTATACATGTACATGACAGACATTTGAATTTATGTGTAGGTGTATGCATGCAGGTTGCTTTAACAGTTAACAAATTACTGGCAGCTGGAACTTTTAACTTGGCTGACAAGAAAAAAGACAAACTCCTGGTTTTAGGAGGCGTTTCAGATTGTAGTCAGTGACGTTTTATTTGGTGGGGAGACTGGTTCAATCATCAAACACAAGGATGATGCTTTGGGCATGTTTATTAAGAGTGTTATTTTCAGGGGTGCCTGGGTGGCTCAGTGGGTTAAGGCCTCTGTCTTCGGCTCAGGACATGATCCCAGGGTCCTGGGATTGAGCCCCCCGCATCGGGCTCTCTGCTCAGCAGGGAGCCTGCTTCCTCCTCTCTCTCTCTGCCTGTCTCTCTGCCTACTTGTGATCTCTGTCTGTCAAATAAATAAAAATCTTAAAAAAAAAAAAAAGTGTTATTTTCAGAGTGCCAAAATGTAATTAAAGTGCAATATAGAAAAACACAGAAAAGTCAGTGTGTACTTTGGAGAGATTGTTGTTACATTAGTGATTCTCAGGTGGGTTGGAGGTATCCTGGTTTAGAAGAACTGTTAATATTTTTATGTGTAGGTTCTATTGTAGTTTCTTCTCTGTACCTCACCAGATGCTTGCAAAGGGTGTCTGGTGGTTTGCAGGCTGGTGCTTGTGCAAGCTGCTATGCCTGGCAGGACCCAAATCCTCAAGAGCCAGGTGGTGGAAAGCCCCACAGGGCAGCTGTATGCGGATGAAGGAACCTTCTTGCCTTCCCCTGCTTTTTAGGCATCTAGGGTGTTTAAAGGTAGGTGGTTTATATAGGTACTGCTGATTTTTTGGTCTGGCCCTGGAGAGAAGTTAGGAGTAGGAAACCTGTGTGAAGAGGGGAGGCTTGGCTGGAGGATGAAAGACAGACAGGGCTGGTGGGTCTGTCTCTGGGCCCACCACAGGTACACTTGGAGGGACCATATTTAGGGATTTAGAATATTGCTTAATTGGTTGCGAATGCAATCTTTTTTTTGGCGGGGGAGATGGAATCTTAGGTCTTACGTTCAACTTTTTGGTCTCTAACTTACAGACACTTTAGGGAGGTGTATAAAAGTAAGAGATATCCCTATGTGTGAAATTGTTATTGATATTGTAAATTAAATTATAAGTTTTCTGTTTAACATTAAGCAAAACCTTTATTTTTCCATGTATTGTGTTATCATGTACACTTTCCAAGGTTTCTTGGATTATAAAATCTTAGTTGAGGTAATATAAATAGAAAAGCAGATACAGAGTGTGCCTGGTTCGTGTTACCTCAGAAGCAGATGGGTTACTACTCAGCTTAGTGAAAATAAATTTAGTTATTTTGTCCTAGTGGTCCCAGTATAACTGGTTATCTGGGTATTGCTCTTCAGTCAGTTGATTTTATGTTGCATAGTTTCAGAAAGGTTGATTAATAATTTAAAAATTCAAAAATTTGGATAAACCTTTCCATTGTGGTTACCTATAGGAAGGTGATTCAGTTAGAATTGTGTTCATAACAGAGATCACTGGGTATAATATAGTTGGTTATATTTTTATGATCTTACAGACAACTGAATGTTCAGTATGCTTTTGCTAATCTTATTTATGTAAATCTGCATATAAATTAGTAAGTCTCCTTGGCAGCATAGCCTGAAACTACATAACCCTTTTTGTTTCACTCCAAAGGAAAGAAACGATTTACTTTTTTTTTTTCCATTAACAGTCACTTTTATATGGCATATATATATATATATAGTCCCACAACTGTGGATTAGTACTTGGTCATACTGCTGATTTAGACTAAGGCTTTTATAATGAAATCATCCCCCATGATGTAGATCTTGGAGATTTGGGGTTTTTATTACACACTATAGTCACATTGATAGAGTCAAAGTATACATTAAAATGTAGAACATGGTACATGTTTGATAACAGAAATCACCAATCTTGGCAACAGAATTTGACATTATTAACATCCGTTAATTTTATCAACTAATTTCATTCAATTTGCTACAGCCACCATTTTCATAATGAGTAAAGGGAGAAAAAAATGTTTCTTGCCCCTTTATACATTTGTATCCTTAGAGATTAGAAACAAAAACAAAAACAAAATACTTTTAAGTCAGATGTGTTTTATGGGTGGAATAAAGAGAGGAAGTAGACCTTTGAATGTGTTCTTTAGTTTGCTTGTCTGGATTGCTGCCCATTTCTCCTGGCAGTTAAGAAAGGCAGGTCTTGAATGCTGTCTTTGATGATCAAATGACATATATTTGAATATACCTGTATTGAATCACTTACATACTTGAGAACACTTCTGTCTTGTCGTTCTATAGACTCTTGGGTTAGAATAGTTAGGTGTACCAGATTCATTCTATCTTTGAATAATTAATGTGTTTCCTTTGAAATTTAGCTGAGTTTTATAACTGATAAACCATGATAGGTCAGAAGATTGTTGGTAGCTCATCAAGACTATCATTTCCTTTCCTATATTTCCATTTGTATGTCTGTTTCCTTTTTCTGTTGGTATTCCTAATTTACACTTCGACTAATTTGTAGAAATCGAGCATAAGTTAAATACACGGGCAGAAAAGTACACAAATAAACCTTTGAAGAGAAGGTCTTTCCAGATCCTTTATGGTATCTTACCTTCAGTCTTAACCAGAAGTAGCAGTGAAGCCAGATATTTTTTTTTTTCCCTAGGAGTTTGGAAATCAGAGTATACTTGGCCTAGTTCCTTTGTGAGGTTCAGCAATTATTTATCAAACTAGAACTTATGCTAAAAATATATAGTAGTTTACAACTTTGCTATGTGTGCTCTGAATAAAAATAGGTTGTGCCTTAGATCTGCCTTAGCTCTGTTTAGTGAAGTCAGACACGATGGAACATGACATAAATTTTGTGTTCTTACATTTTAAAGGTCCTAGTCTTTTTTTTGCATCTGAAGAATTTAGTGTTTCTAAGCTAGTTTTATATAATCTGGCCAGTGTTTCTGAGGTTCAGAAATTGCTGACTCTGCTCTCTTTTTGTAAGTCCTCAAGGTAGGAAGTCTTCAGGTCTTTCTCATCCAGCATCCTCTTACGTTCTTAAGGTGGGGTAAATGGGAACAGTCCCTTACTCCTATGGGCGCTTATTCCCAAGATTAAATTCTAGCCCCTTTGCATCTTGTAATTCAAAGAGTGACTAATGAAATAACATGTTTACTTGTGCTTACTGTCCACTTTGGGGGCTGACTTGGTATGCAGGCACAAGACTTTGTACTGGATTATGGTTTTTCTTTTTTAAATAGATTCTGCTTTTTTTTTTTTAAGATTTTATTTACTTATATGAGAGAGAGATAGCATGAGAGGAAAGAGGTCAGGGGGAGAAGCAGACTCTCCGCTGAGCAGGGAGCCTGATGTGGGACTCCATCCCAGGACTCCAGGATCCTGACCTGAGCCAAAGGCAGTTGCCCAACCAACTGAGCCACCCAGGCACCCTGTACTGGATTATCTTAATTGACATAGATACGTAGTGTCTTACCTTTCCATTTGCTTAATGGGCATTAGAATTAGAAATTGTTTTTTTATAGAATCAGAAATTAGTGTAAAATTTGTATGCTTTTAAATTGGGGCTTATTATTCATTTGAATGAATTGGATAAAACATAAGGATTTTAGTCTGTCAGGTCTGGCTGTTTTATTTCTTAAATGTCATTCTTACAGTGTTTTGTCAGCTCTGATGAAGTTCAGATGACATTTTTGTTATTATTTAAAGTTAAATTTTAGTAGATAATATACTTACATAGGTTTTAGCATGTTTTTCTACTTGGAAAAAACCTGGAATGAGAATAATAGTATTAGAAAGCAATGGTTGCTTTCGGATTATAAGGGCTTTTTGAGTTGAGATTAATTGTATTATTTCTAGGCAGTGTTCTTTGTGGCTTTAAAAAAATACTTAAGATTTATTTTTATTATTTATTATTATTTTTTTAAAGATTTTATTTATTTGACAGATCACAAGGTAGGCAGAGAGGAGGTGGAGAAAGAGGAGGAAGCAGGCTCCCTGCTGAGCAGAGAGCCCGATATGGGGCTTGATCCCAGGACCCTGGGATCATGATCTGAAGGCAGAGGCTTTAACCCACTGAGCCACCCAGGCACCCCCAAAAATACTTAAGATTTTATTTATTTATTAGAGAGCGAGTGCGAACGCATGTGCTTGTGAGCAGTGGGGAGAGGTACAGGAAGAGGGAGAGGCAGACACCCTGCTGAGCAGGGAGCCTAATGTGGAACTCAGTCCCAGGACACTGGGATCAGGACCTACGCACAAGGCAGATGCTTAGCCAACTGAGCCCCCCCCCCCCCTTGCCTTTTGTGGCTTTAAGTAATAGTTTGAGAAATACTAATTCCTGGCTATACTGCTTCAGATTAGGAGAGTAAACTCTGGTAACTTTGTTTTCATTATTGATACCAAAAATAGAAGCCAAAGTTGAAATAATGACTCTGTTTTTCATTCCTGACTTAAAAATCAGTTTTACTATTTAGTAGTCAACATTTGTTACATGAAAAATAGAATCAAATAAAACAGTATAGCCTAGCGACGACTGGGTGGCTGGCTCAGTCTGTTAAGCTGCTGCCTTTGGAATACAAGAAGGGAGAAGCAGGCTTCCTGCTGAGCAGGGAACCCGATGTGGGACTTGATCCTAGGACCCTGGGATCATGACTTGAGCCGAAGGCAGATGCTTAATGACTGAGCCACCCAAGTGCCCTGACCTGTCAATAATTAAAAAAAAAAGTAATATAAGCCGTGTAATGGTGCCTGACTTAGGTAATTTTTATCAGCATAGAATGACACCATGCTGTTCCTTTCAGAACTTTGTATTTAGTTACCTAAATCATATTTCGGTTTTTAAAAGGTAAATTTAGGGAATGGAATACATGTGAGTAAAAGGATATGTCCAGAGCCAGGATAGGATCCTGTCAGTTTAAAACAGTTCATTTTACTGTCACGTCTTTTAATACTCCCTAGGTATTTTGAAGATCTTGTAGAAAATTTAGTTGCTAACTTTTTTTTTGTTCAGTAATCCCTACATCCAACATGGGGCTCAAACTTATGACCCTGAGACTCATGCAGTACAGACTGAGCCTGCCAGGTATCCCAGTTGCTGACATTTTCATTGATGCTTAAACTCTGGGTGCCTAAAATGGATCAGTTTTGCTCCATGTTACTGTAATTTCAGTTATTAAGTCTTAAGAAAGCCAAGCATGTATAAAGACTTAGGATGCTTTTTAATCTTATTTCATTTATTTTTAAATTTTTTTATTTTTATTTTTTGTTTATTAAAAAGGTTTCATTTACTTACTTATTTGTCAGAGGGAGAGAGCAAGCGAGCATAAGCAGGCAGATGGGGAGAGAGAATCAGGCCCCTCACTGAGTAAGGAGCCGGATGCGGGACTCAATCCCAGGACCCTGGGATCATGACCTGAGCTGAAGGCAGTGGCTTAACTGACTGAGACAACCCGGGGTCCCGGATTTTTTTATTTTTTAAGTAGGCTTCACATCCAGTGTGGGGCCTGAGGTCAGGACCCTGAGATCAAGAGTCAAAAGCATGCTCTACCAATTGAGCCAGCCAGGCACCCCTGGATGCTTAATTTTTTAGAAGTTGAGGTGAAGGCCTGGGAAATAAGCAGCCTTTCTCATTTTCTGCTGTTTTTGCCTTAATGTTGGATAGCTTTTTACCTTTCTTTAGATAAGCTTTTAATTTTGGATTTACAGAAAATTTGCAGAGATTGTGTGGAGAGTTCCTGTATCTCACTTCAGTTCCAGTTATGCCTGTGTTGTTAGTACTCTTTTTATTTTTAAAGATTTTATTTATTTGACAGAGAGACAGTGCAAGAGGGAACATAAGCAGGAGACGACTCTCGCAGGCTTCCCGCTGAGCAGGGAGCCGGATGTGAGGCTCGATCCAGGGACCCTGGAATCATGACCTGAGCTGAAGGCAGACACTTAACCCACTGAGCTTCCCAGGCGCCCCAGTACCCCTGTGTTATGTTACGTTACATTACAGAGACAATTGGTAAGAACAA
This sequence comes from Mustela lutreola, assembly GCF_030435805.1. NCBI lineage: Eukaryota > Metazoa > Chordata > Mammalia > Carnivora > Mustelidae > Mustela > Mustela lutreola. The sequence continues at coordinate 180,358,798 of NC_081293.1, read as the reverse complement.
CTAACAATGGTTGGTTGGTATGTTACCAGGCTTTCTTCAGAGTTCACCAGTTTTCCCAAGAATGTTCTTTCCGATTCCAGGATTGAATCCCAGATACCACATTACATGTAGTGGCCATGTCTCCCTAGTATCTCTAGTCTGTAACAGTTGCTCACTTCTCAGAGTACTGGTCAGGTGTTTCTTTGGAGTATTCTTCAATTTCTGTTTACTGCCCCCCCCCCATCCCCATGATAAGACCTAATAATAGAAAGATATCAAAATTGGCCAAAATCATTGTGGGGTTTTGGAAAGAATACCACAGAGGTGAGGTGCCCTTCTCATCACAAATGGGCTGTATGAGGGGCATACCTGTGTCCTTACGACATCACAGGTGATGTTAACTTTGATCCACTGGGCCTTAGTGATGCTTGACAGGTTTTTCCTGTAAAGTTACTTTTTCCTTCAGTATTCTATTGTTTGGAAGATAGTCACTAAGTGTAGCTAGCTGACACTTAAGAACCCAAGGGGAATTAGGTTCTACTCACAGAAGGAGTTTCTGTTTTTTGGGGTGGGGGGTGGGGTGTGTGTGTGTTGTGGTGGTAGTGTTTTTATTTATTTTATTTTACTTTATTTTTTATTAACATATAATGTATTATTTGCCCTGGGTGTACAGGGCTGTGAATAATCACGCTTACACATACCCTCTCCAGTGTCCATAACCCAGTCACCCTCTCCCTGTTCCCTTGTTTTGTTCTTTAAATTTTTTTTTTTTTTAAAGATTTTATTTATTTATCAGAGAGAGAGGGAGAGAGCGAGCACAGGCAGACAGAATGGCAGACAGAAGCAGAGGGAGAAGCAGGCTCCCTGCTGAGCATGGAGCCCGACACGGGACGGGACTCGATCCCAGGACGCTGGGATCATGACCTGAGCCGAAGGCAGCTGCTTAACCAACTGAGCCACCCAGGCGTCCCCAATTTTTTTTTTTTTTAAATTTAGATTCCTCCTTCAATGTTGCCTCTTCTCTCCCTTTAGTTGTAGAGTTTGTCCTGTCAGTCTTCAGGTCAATTTCTGAGGGTATTTAGGTGTTTGTGGGCTGAGGTGAACTTCTTGTGGTCCTCCTGCTCTGCTGCTGTCTTCCTGCTCCTTGTTTTTGACTCTTAATTATAATGTATCAGTGCATTAATCTGAATTACTAGCTTTTGTTCAGAAGTCACATTTGATTTTGAATGAAGTATAAATTGGTATGGCCTTATGGAAACAAAATGGGATGTAAATACGAGGATGTGGTCTGGGAGCACACAGATTTGTTGGATATGTTTGTTTAGCAATTTGCAAATGGCAAATTTAACTTTCTGCATTTGGCTCTTTTCAGATCTGTAATAACATTTATATGTGAAAATGAAGATAAACTTAAAGAGTGAGCTACAAAGGTTTTAAAAGCTTCATAAGGGAAAGAATTCTATAGTCTTAGAGTTTTAGGGTGGGGTACTGATAAAATGCTATTGCATTCTGCATGGCTTCTTGTTATTAACCAGTTATATAATTAACTCATAAGAGAAAATAATATATTCTTACTAGCTGCTAATTTGAGCAAAGAATCATTGTTTTGGTCCATAGAAACAATTTATTCTAAAAGGAATTAATTTTTCACCATTTTGATATCTTTTTTTTTTTTTTTAGCAGTTCTGTTTGTAGTTTCGCTGAAGATCTTGACATAATTGTAGTTGTCAGTTTTAACCAGAAATGCAATTTTTTTTAAAAAGATTTTTATTTATTTGACAAAGTGCGAGCAGGCGCATGCAGGGGGAGCAGCAGGCAGAGGGAGGGGGAGAAGCAGGGTCCCCACAGATGACAGGTTGCTGGGACGCAGGGCTTGATCTCACAACTGTGCGATCACAACCTGAGCCAAAACCGAGAGTCAGATGCTTAACTGATTGAGCCACCCAAGGGGCCCCAATACATTGTTTTCTTGAACAGAGTATATTTACAGTTGAGGCTGTTAGGTAAGCAACCTCTGGAAAAATAATGGATACTAAAATTTGTCCAAACCCATTTGGTTTCTAGGCTAAAATGTTAATCTAAATTTTCTCTCTTAGGAGCTTCCTTGAAAATAGCGAGGAAGAAATGTAGGAATTGAATATTAGTTGTAAATACCTTGCTAGTTCTACATGTAGTAGTAATAAATACATTCTTCGAGATTATAGATGACAGTACAGAATTTGTGTATCAACTCATGGGGACACCTGGGCTTTTGTGTGGTATATAGGTCAGAAGTGTTTATAACCAGCTGTTTATTGGTTTAGCAACCCCAGTGGTAACACGTTTAGATCTCTGGCCTTAAATAATACTAACACCTGGATGTCATGTAGTTGCTAAGAGTCAGTTGTGTGACACTTAGAGCCATCTTACTGGCTCGATAACTCTGTGCCGGATGTTGAGCTGGTTCTTTTGTGCTTCTGTTTTCTTTGCTCACTTTAAGTCCTTTAAAAGAAAAGAAACAAGACAATTTTTAAAGAGCAGTTTTTAGGCTTATAGCAAAATTGAGAAGGTACAGAGAATTTCCCATATCCTTCTGGCCCCACTCATGCACAGCCTCCCCCATTGTCGGCATCACCCACCAGAGTGGGGCATTTGTTACAGCGGATGGATCTGCATTGACACGTCATTAATTACCCAAAGGCTGTAGTTGCATTAGAGTTCATTCTTAGTGTAGTAGATCTGTGTATCTGGACATATATCCCATCATTATGGTATCCTACACAATATTTTCACTGCCCTAAAAATTCTCAGTACTCAGACCTGTTCAGTCCCCTCTTCTCCAACCCCTGGCAACTAGTTATCTTTTTATTGCCTTCATAGTTTGCCTTTTCCAGAATGTCCTATAGTTGGAGTCGCATAGGATGTAGCCTCTTCAGATTGGCTTCTTTCACTTAGTAATACGGATTTAAGCTTCTATTACGACATTTCATGGTTTGATAGCTCATTTGTTTTTAGTACCAAGTAATACTGCATTGCTTGGATGGACCACACTTAGTTTATCCATTTACCGTGGTGAGCTGTTTTTAGTGAACAGAGCTAATATTTTTCTAATGGTTCCTCATATTTTCAGATTCACCTTTGTACTTTAAAAAAGAAAGAAAGAAAGAAAGAAAAACACTCCTTGGTAGCTGGTAGTTAACATTTTATACTGCTAGTCCATTCTATCCTCCGTTCTACCTTTCTTGACCCCTAATACTTACTCTGTAATGTGCCGCTTCTCATTCTGGTGTATTTCAGTTTATTCTTATAGCATCTTTGAGGTATTATGGCCCATTTTTCATGGATTAAAAACTTGGGGGGCACCTGGGTGGTTCAGTGGGCTAAAGCCTCTGCCTTCGGCTCAGGTCATGATCCCAGGGTCTTGGGATGGAGCCCACATCAGGCTCTCTGCTCAGAGGGGAGCCTGCTTCCTCCTCTTTCTGCCTGCCTCTCTGCCTACTTGTGATCTTTGTCTGTCAAATAAATAAATCTTAAAACAAAACAAAACTTGGGTTGCAGAGGTTGGCTGAATGCTGATGTCATAGGGGAGGTCCTTCTGAACCCAGTGAGAGTTTGTCAAGCTTTTGTCCCTTGGCATACATTTAACTGGTGCTCAGAAAACACTGTTAAGTGAATTTTAATACATGATATCCCATAGGTTTTTGCCAAGTCCTGGGTCAGTTTTAGATTAAACTTTGGCACCTGTATGGAAAGTCAAGAAACCTGTATACAGAAGTCATGCTGGGGAGAGGCAAACTTTCTTCAAACAATGACTTCAGTTCTTTACGTACAGATGCCGTTTGCCATTTCACGTCACTGCTCATTTTCCCATGTGCGATATGAGCGTTTGTATTCTAAAATTGTCCTGAATGCTAATACTTTGTTTTATTTTATTATTTTTAAAAGATTTTATTTATTTATTTGACAGAGATCACAAGTAGGCAGAGAGGAAGGCAGAGAGAGAGAGGAAGGGAAGCAGGCTCCCTGCTGAGCAGAGAGCCCGATGTGGGGCTCAATCCCAGGACCCCGAGAACATGACCTGAGCCAAAGGCAGAGGCTTAACCCACTGAGCCACCCAGGGGCCCCTACTTTGTTTTATTTTAATATTTTATTTATTTGACAGGGGGAGAGAACACAAGCAGGGTGGGAGGGCAGGCAGAGGGAGAGGGAGAAGCAGACTCCCCACTAAGCAAGGAGCCTGAAAGAAGGGTGCGGTCCCAGGACCCCGGGATCATGACCGGAGCAAAAGGCAGACACTTAACAACTGAGCCACCCGGGTGCCCCACTTTATAGTCATTTATAATCATAATACTCGGTTTCAGATGAGTTCTCTTTTAAGAGTCTTTGATTTCTGGTTTTATTTAAAATCAAAAAAGCTATTAGGATTGTGGATTGGGGAAAGAAACAGTTGGAACTTGTGTTACTTTGTAAAATAGAATACCTTAAACTCCTCAAATCATAAAGCTTTTTAATAATCTGTACTTCGTCTCACGTTGCCCTTTACAAATTAGTGGTTCTCAAGGTAGCTTTTACTAACTTTAAGATTTGATACTATCAATTTTTTTGCCTGCTCAGGACCTGACGGAGTTTATTTTTTGGGTTTTGTTGTTGTTGTTCTTTTTACCTTTCACCCATACTCTGAGGAAGGAGAAAATTTTATTGAGGAAATGTTGTTAAGTGGCGTGCTTGGGTGGCTCAGATATTGAAGTGTCTGCTTTTGGATCAGGTCCTGATCTCCAAGACCTGGGATAGAGCATTGCATTGGGCTCCCAGCTCAGCAGGGAGTCTGCTTCTCCCTCTCCCCCATGCCTCTCCTGTTTGTGCTCTGTCTCCCTCAAATAAGTTAGATCTTAAAAAAAAAAAAAAAAAAAAGATGCTGTAATCGCTCACACCTTTAATTAAAATTACATGTAGCCTTTTTTTTATTACTCAAAATGGGAAAATAAAATAGCAAGATGTTTAAAATCTCATACATGCAAAACTTGAGGTTTAGTGATATATTTAAACTGTATATACACACAAATACAACTTTTTTTCTTTGTGTATGCATGAGGTGTCAGATTATTGATAAATTCTCATCATAGATTTCAAGGTATTGCCTGCAGACTCCTTGGGATCCTAGAGATACTTTCAGGGGGACTGTAAGGTCAAAAGTTATTTCATAATTATCATCGTTAATGTTTTTTGTTTTTTAGCCTTTTTTGTTACATTGACATTTCCTCTGATGGTACAAAACCAATGGTGGATAAAACTGTTGATGCCTTAGCACACCAAACTGGTTATAGTCGACATATGCTTCACCAACACACACCTACAGTTAAGGGCAGTTTCATCTGAGCATGTCGTGATGAGGAGTAAAGATAATTAGTAAATTCTGTGTCTATTAATATTCTGTGTGATGAAATGGGAAAAACTTTCTTGCATGTTAAAAGTATGGGGATGTTTTCTAGAAGAAACAGCTTAGCTGATTTTGAGTTGCCATCTGAACTAGCTGTTTTTCTAAGGAATGTCATTCGTACTTGAAAGTATGTACTTGAAACAGTTGTATGTTGGAAGAGAAATTGTCATGTTGTACAAAGTCTAGGACAATCTTTATTTGGATCTAATACGTAGTGTTCACGAAATAGTAGATCCTTTTTTTCCCCCCTAATTTTTATTGAAATTCTAGTTAGTTGACCTATAGTGTAATACTGGTTTCAGGAGTAGAATTCAGTGATTCATCTCTGGCTCATTATAACAAGTGGCCGCCTCTTAAAAAAGAAAAAATTTTTTTTTAAGATTTATTTATTTGACAGACAGGGAGAGAGGGAACACAAGCATGGGGAGTGTGAGAGGGAGATGTAGGCTTCCCTTCCAAGCAGGGAGCCTGACGTGGGGCTTGATCCCAGGACTCTGGGATCATGACCTGAGTCAAAGGCAGACACTTCACTGCTAAGCCACCCAGGTGCCCCACAGGTGCCTTCCTTAATACCCATCCCCCATCTAGCCCATCTCCCTCCCCCTCCCTCCATCAACCCTCAGTTTTCTATGATTAGGAGTAGATTTTTTTAAAGGTCTGTTTATTTTTAAAAATGTGCATGGACGGGGGAAGGGGCAGAGGGAGAGGGAGAAAGAATCTCAGGCAGACTTCCTTGCTGAGCATGGAGCCCAACTGAGGGCTTAGTCCTACAACCCTGAGATGAAGACCAGAGCTGAAATCAAGATTTGAATGCTGAACTGACTGAGTCACCCAGGTGCCCCCAAGAGTAGATTCTTTAATAAAATATTCAGATTGGGTTGAATTGAATTCTATAATAAGCAGGGTAAATACATATTTAGCCATTGAAGGGAAGTTGGTGTAATGATCTCAGGGTTCTGTGATTGAGTCACTCTCCCAGCTCCCTGCTCAGTGGGGAGTCCACTTCCCCCTCTCCCTCTGTCCCACCCCTTGCTTGTGCATGTGCTTGCTCTCTCTTTCTCAAATAAAAAAATTCTTTTAAAAAATGAACAGTAGAAGAATTGAAAGACTTAAAAAGTTTCTTTTAAAAGATTTTCTTTTTTTTTTCTCTTAAGATTTTATTTATTTGAGAGAGAGAGCTCACATGTGAGCGGAGGTGGTCAGAGGGAGAAGCAGACTCCCGAAAGAGCTGGAAGCCCAATGTAGGACTCGATCCTGGGACTCCAGGATCATGACCTGAGCCGAAGGCAATTAATTGCCCAACCAACTGAGCCACCCTGGTGCCCTAAAGATTTATTTTCAACTGTGTGTGTGCGTGCTTGCACAGCTGGGGGAGGGGTAGAGGGAGAGGAAGTTTATCCTCAAGCAGCCTCCCCACTGAGCATGGAGCCCACTGTAGGGGCCCTACAGTGGGCTCCATCCCATGACTCTAAGATAATGACCTGAGCCACTCAGGTGCCCTTAAAAGTTTCTTTTAATTAAAAAATTCAATATTTACTAATACTGCACTGAAACTTGAAGAAGTTTTAAGTTTACTTTTGGCTTCTGTTACTCTGAACCTGAGCACTGTTAGTATTTATTCTGTGTGGTCTTACGAGGACCTGGGAGATAACAGATGCTCATTTGTGTATCTTCAGAGCAATTTCTGTTCTCTCAGGTCTATTAAAAGATGAGTTATTGGCTTCTATTATTAACCTTATGTCTCTAATTCTGTATAAAAATAAAAAGGACCATAACAGGGGGATATAAAGACAAGTAAATAACGTAAACATCCTTAATAATAAATTTAAAAAGCAGGTAGGACTTTGGAAAAAGTTCATAGTCAATTAGATTTGAGAGAAGGCTTCCTGGAGGAAGCTGACTGTCCTAGAGATAGGTAAATAAGCAAGAGGGCACATGTGGGGATGTGAGGTGTTTGGTGGCTTAACTCAATTAGAAGATCAGAGGTTGTAAATTAGTCACTGTAAGTATGTATATACTAGAGCCATTATGTGTGACCAAGATTATATGGGTTACATAAGAAATAGGCTGACCTTTTTTGCCTTTTATGATCTAATAGACACTGGAACCAGTAGAACCACACCTTAAACACTTTGCTGGAGGTATGATTTCTGATCTGTCAACTAAAGGAGGATGCTTGGTAAAGAATTTACCCATGGGGAGGAGGGCATCTGGGTGGCTCAGTCGTTCAGTGTCTGCTCAGGTCATGATCCCAAGGTCCTGGGAGTGAGCCCTGTATCAGGCTCCCTGCTCAGCAGGCAGCCTGCTTCTCCTTCTCCCACTCCCCCTGCTTGTGTCCCCTCCCCCCACTCAAATAAATAAATAAAATCTTAAAAAGAAAAAGAATTAACTCATAGAAATTGAAATCTGATCATGGGTTGCTAGAGTTCTAATGGTGTTAATAGAAGAGAATGTATGGGTTTGTGGCACATTATATGAGAATGTTTAACATTTTGAAATGCGTGTACCTTTCACGTGTATACTGCATTAGAAAAGTAAGATAAAGTGGAATTACCATAGGCTTTAGTCATATGTTTGGATTTGCAGCTGCATTTGGTTTCTTCATGCAAAAAATGAAGAAAATACCACATGATAGGATTGTTGGTATATGAAATAATGTATGTGACTGCATTTAGTACATAGTTGCTTGGTGAATAACTGAGGAATTGTAGTTGGCTGTTAGTAAAAGATCTGAAATAGTGTATCTGTAATGTGGAGTTAAGCAGGTAAGCAGATAAGGGCAAGATTGAGGTTGTCGAGGACTCAGATTCCTTCTGTTTCTTAATACCCAGCCATATTTACTATCCTAAAGGGATTGCTCCTACCATCACATTAATGTTATATGCAGGAGGAGGAAGAAAGGAGTAATTAAGACAAGCTTACAATAACTAGCTAAGATTGCTTCCCCCCCCCCCCCCCCCGCCATCTTCTAAGAAGCTTTTTTTGAGTGTCCCTCTCTACAAATGGCACTTAACATGCTGGGCCGGAAATGTCAGCTGACCAACCCTAACTGCAAGAGACGCTGGGAAACGTCACTTTTTGACTGCCCTTAATAAAATTACTTTTATTAGTAAGGGGAAGGGTGCCTGGCTGACTTAGTTGGAAGAGCATTCAACTCTTGATCTCAGGGTCATGAGTTTGACCCCCATGATGGGTGTAGAAATTACTAAATAAAAGGAAAAAAAGAGGGGAGAATAACTAAACTGTTGGGTAACCAGTGTTTGCCACAATGAGTATTTCTTTTTCTTTCTTTTTTTCTTATTTGGGGGTATTATGATTCAGGTTTGGCTTCCTATGCCTTGAATTTTGGTTTATAAATTTTATTTCTTGCTTTTATCCCATGTCTTCTAGATTCTTCTTTGGGAGGACTGGGTTTACATGATAAAAATCACTTACTCTGGGGCATTAAGGGAGATGACAAACCAGTAACTTGCCTCTTTTCACTTCTAGTTTATCTTCAGACTTAGGACCTAATTTGGGAGGTTGGCAGAGGAGGGGCAGCATGTCAGTATGAAAGAAGACTGCCTGGCAGACCATCAGCGTTCTTGCCCTTGACTCTCCTCTCAGTGCTGCGAGACCTTGTGCCTTTCACTTCTTGGGCATCCCTATCCTTATATATCGAATAAGAAGTTGGCTTAAGTGATTCTAAGTCTTTGCAACTTGAATACTATGACTTTTATCTGCACACACTTTGCCTATAACTTCATTGTGTGTGTGTATATATAAATGTAAAATGTGAAAGATCTTCAGAGCCGGGTGTGTACCTGGCATTGCCTTCTAGGGAATAGAGAATTGAAGATAGGTTTATGACATATTTTAAATCTTTGAATCTTCTTTTTCTAGATATATATATTGTGGGTGGTTTTTTTTTAAGATTTTATTTATTTGACAGAGATCACAAGTAGGCAGAGAGGCAGGCAGAGAGAGAGGAGGAAGCAGGCTCCCCGCTGAGCAGAGAGCCCAATTCGGGGCTCCATCCCAGGACTCTGGGATCATGACCTGAGCTGACCTGAGCTGAAGGCAGAGGCTTTAACCCACTGAGCCACCCAGGCTCCCCTCTAGATACGTATTGTAAAAATAAGTTCTGCAACTTAGGACTTTCTTGGTTTGCATTTTTTCCTCAGGCTTTTTAGAAGCCCTTAACATCTTTATTTCTGACTTCCTGAGATAAAATTTTGCTTCATGTTTAGAAACCTGTGTTAATGTTAAGTTTGAGTAGGAAAAGCCTCTGTCTTAGGCCAGTAACAGTTGTTGCACTTTCATTTCTAGAAATCATTTCTAGATTCCCGGAGGGACACCTGGGTGGCTCAGTCAGGCGAAACAGACTCTTGGTTTTGGCTCAGGTATGATCTGTGTCGTGAGATCAAGTCCCATGTCAGGCTCCGTGCTTGGTGGTCTCCTTCTGCCCACCATTCCCCCCCCACACCCCACTCTCTCTGCCTCTGTCTATATCTCCCTCTCAAATAAAAATCTTTTTAAAAAAATAAGAGGGGCACCTGGGTGGCTCAGTGGGTTGAAGCCTCTGCCTTCAGCTCAGATCATGATCTCGGGGTCCTGGGATCGAGCCCCACATCAGGTTCTCCACTCAGTGGGGAGCTTGCTTCCTCCTCTCTCTCTGCCTGCCTCTCTGCCTACTTGAGATCTCTGTCTGTCAAATAAATTAAAAAAAAAAAAAAAAAAGAAGAAGAGGGGCACCTGGGTCGCTCAATGGGTTGAGCCTCTGTCTTCGTCTTGGTTTGTGATCTCAGGGTCCTGGGATTGAGCCCCACATCGGGCTCTCTGCTCATCAGGGAGCCTGCTTCTTGAACCTCTTTTATTGCCTGCCTCTCAGCCTACTTGTGATCTCTCTCCCTCTGTCCAATAAATAAATGAAATTTTAAACAAAGTAAAGTATAATTTTAAAAAATGGATCTGTGGGATTAATTGAAGGATTATGAAAGTACAGTTATTAAAACACTATTCAGGGGCGCCTGGATGGCTCAGTTGGTTAAACATCTGCCTTTGGCTCAGATCATGATCCCAGGATTCCTGGGATCAAGCCGCACATTGGGCTCCCTGCTTGGTGGGAAGCCTGCTTCTCCCTCTCCCAATCTCTGTGCTTGTGTTCCCTCTCTCTCTCTCTGTCAAATAATAAATAAAATCTTGAAAAAAAAAAAAAAAAAAACTAACACTATTCAGTGTTAACTGATCACCTGCTCACTTGAGAATTCAAATGCTTTGTTTACCATGTTTAAGTCATACTTCGACTATGAATAAATCAGTTACCATTATTACCGATGGTGGAATTAAAGCAAGATGTTACAGTCCTTATCTGTTAATGGGGAACTGCCAAGTTAATGCCTTCTGATATTGTCTGGTGGGGTGAGTTATCTGTTCCCTGTATATTTTAGGAGAGGGGGACTTGTGGTTCACCCATGTCATGTTTCAGTTCCGTTTTTCATGTAGGGTATGTCGTGAGGGGGTAGTATGGTTTAGTAAGTGGGACAAGGTCATTGTTAAAATTCTCTGAAACAGGGCCCTGGGTGGGGGCTCAGTTGGGGCTCCGGCAGTTGAGCATCCGACTCTTTATTTCAGCTCAGGTCATGATCTCAGGGTCTTGAGGTCAAGCCCCACATGCGACGTCTCCCCACTTAGTGGGGAGTCTGCTTCTTTTCTTCCCCCTCTCCTTATACCCCTCCCCTGCTCTCCCTCTCAAAAAATAAATCCTTAAAAAACAAAGAATTCTCTGAAAATCTATAATTTTAAGATCTGATTTCTCTTTCATCTTTGTTCCCTGATTCCTGTTGTTATGAATGAACAATAGATTTCAGGTTGCTTCCATGTTTTAATTAATTAATTAAGATTTTAAAAAATTTGAGACAGAGCAAGAAAGAACAGGAGGGCAGGGAGCAGGGGGGAGAGGGAGAAGCAGGGTCCCTATGTGGGATGTGATCCCAGGATGTCCATATGTATGTATTTATATTAATTTTTAAAGATTTTTTTCTTTAATTATTTTTATTATTTTTTTTCTTTATTCATGAGAGACAGAGGCAGAGGGAGAAGCAAGCTCCCCTCTGAGCAGGAAGCCCAGCACCCCGGGATCATGACCCAAGCCAAAGGCAGATGCTCAACCGTCTGAGCACGGAGGTGCCCATACTTTTTAAAGATTTTATTTGAGAGAGAGCACAAGTGAGAAAGAGAGAGCATGGTGGGGGAGAAGCAGAAGGAAGCAGACTACCTGCTGAGTGGGAGCCAAACGCAGGGCTGGATCCCAGGACCTCGGGATCATGACCTGCAGTGAAGGCATATGCTGAACTGACTGAGCCACTCAGGTGTCCCAGTTACAGATCCTGTCACTGAAGTTGGTTTATTAGTTGGAAATGCTATTATTTGAGGAAATCGGTAACAGTTTCACGATTTTTCTAAATTACTGCATAACTTCAAATCACGTAAAAAGAGTCTTAAGTTTGGCCAGGCTACTTTAAGTTATGGATTAATAAGCCAGAGCTACTGGCAGGTAATATTTACTGGTTAAAATGTAGTGGTAGGCCTTTAACTTGCCCAAATTACAGAACTTTCTCTTTCAGTTGCCACATTATTATGAGTAAAACTACAAAAGCAGAGAAAACTTCATTTTCTCGAAGTTGGTTGATGAGGGTAATTTAGATAGAATTGCATAATGTTGGCATTACTAAGTTTTTTGTTCAACAGATAGTGACTGGAAATTTTTCTTTATAGTTTACTATGAAAAATCTGAGATACATAAAAGTGGAAAAAATAAAATAAACGAATAACTGTCTTCCCACCATGTAGACTCAATAAATATTTTACTACATTTGCTTTATCATACAGATTTTTAGTTGAGCCTTTTCCAGGTAAGTTGCAAATACCATATTTCTGCTTAAACACTTTAGCACAACCCTTCAAAGAGTCAGGACTTTCCCTCTGCAAGCACAGTAGTACCATTATCACATTAGAGGATATTAACAATAATTTTGCTGGTATCATGTGATTTTTTTCCATAGTGGAAATATTCAAGTGATGAAATTTTTAATTTATCCATTTTCAGAGTAAAGCATATATACTCTTACTCTAAACAATATTAGAAAGACAAAGTTAATGCCAAAACGATTGCTTTAAAACTCATGTTATCCTAGTGGGGAAAATATTTTTCCACACATTCTGGTGATTCATAAACTAAGCTTTTAGAGTTTAAATTGGCTGTTACAGCTGTCCATTTTATCTGAAGATCATTAGAACGCGTGAACCTCTATACACAGGCATGCCTGTGGGGGAGGGGTAGAGGGAGAGAGACACTCAAGCAGATTTCTCCGCTGAGCAGTGAGCCTGGGAGCAAAGGGGTGGGGCTTGATCTCTCAACCCTGAGATCAGGACCAGAGCTGAAATCGAGTCAGTTGTTTAACTGAGCCACCCATGTGCCCCAATAGCAACCCCCTTAAAAAAAAAAAAAAAAGATTAGCAATTTATATAGCATATATTTAAGGTGGCCCCAGTTCATTGATTTTTTTTTTTTTTTTAAGAGTGGAGGCTAGATTAGCTTTTGTTGTATATACATAAATTTTACACAAACTGTGAAGTGTATGGTACATTAGTAAAATTTCATTTGGGTGAAGCTTTGGAATAGATTCTTTGGATTCACAGAGTTCAACAGAAGAAACCCTGTTGATTTGAAGCCACATTACAATATTTCGGAAATAGATTAATTCTTTTTTCTGCCCTCAGAAAATGTGGAGTGGTGAGCATAATTGGACCCTCAGGATTAAAGACTAAGACAGTGATGTAGGTAGCCTGATAGAAAAATAATAGTACACAGAGGGCATTGTGCCAGTGAAGTGAGATTGTGTACCTAGGGTTTTACAGAAGGTCTGACATGCAACCACTCAAACGTTAGCTCAAGAAAAAAATAACGTGGACTATGTATTCATTTGGAACGGTAGACACCAGGACATTTTCAAGATGGAGTTTTGTTTTATTTATTTTTGATGTGTTCTAGTATTTCCTCATTAAAGATTTTTTTTAAAAGATTTTGTTTACTTGAGAGAGAGAGAGAATGAGAGGAGAGAGGGTAGGATGGAGAAGCAGACTCCCCACTGAGCAGGGAGCCCAATGCAGGACTTGATCCTGGGCTCCAGGATCATGACCTGAGCTGAAGGCAGTGGTTTAACCAACGGAGTCACTCAGGCGCCCCTTAAAAATATTTTTTTTAATTTATTATTTTTTAAAGATTTTATGTATTTAATAAATAAAGAGAGAGAGCATGGCAGGGGGAGCAGCAGGCAGAGGGAGAGGGAGAAGCAGGCTCACCCTGAGCAGGGAGCCTGACGTGGGACTTGATCTTGGGACCCTGAGATTATGACCTGAGCCAAAGGCAGGTCATGACGTTAAAACTAATGACTGAGCCACCTAGGCATCCCTAAAAAATTTTTTAAATGGTGAAATATTTTGAGTACCATAACAAATATTATGAGGAAATAGGTTGAGGATAATAGAAGAGAATCCATTATTCACTTTTGTCAAATCTTAACATTTTGCCATATCTGCTTCAGAAATATTTTAGAAAGAGAGAAGACCTGTAGGTATATTGAAACCCCCTGTGTAGTCTTCTCTGATTCTACTCCCCATTTTTTGCTTTCTGGAATTCCTTTCTCTCTCTCTTTTTTTTTTTTTTTTAAAGATTTTATTTATTTATTTGACAGAGATCACAAGTAGGCAGGCAGGCAGGCAGAGAGAGAGGAGAAAGCAGGTTCCCTGGTGAGCAGAGAGCCCGATGTGGGGCTCGATCCCAGGACCCTGGGATCATGACCTGAGCCGAAGGCAGAGGCTTTAACCCGCTGAGCCACCCAGGCGCCCCTGGAAACTACAGTTTTGAAATATTTTATTTATTTATTTGAAAGTGGGGGGAGATAAAGAGGGCACAAACAGGGGAAGCAGCAGGCTCCCGGCCAAGCAGGGAGCCCGATGCGGGACTCCATCCCAGGACCCCGGAATCATGACCTGAGCTGAAGGCAGATGCTTAAGGATTGAGCCACCCAGGCGCCCAACTACAGTTTTACAAAGATAATTTAAAAAGTATTTAGCTGAAAAAATTAGCCATAAAATGTGAGAGATGCATCCTTGAGGTATGTATATATCCTATCTTTTTAGTGCTTATTGGGACCCACATTTGAGAAACAATGACCTAATGTGGATACCCTGAAGCAGAATTGCTAGTCTTAATGGTGTACATCTTCAGCTTTGCTAGAGTTTTAAGGGGAAAAAAAATTACTCTTTAAAGTGGTTTTACCAAAAAAAAAAAAAAAATAGTTTTTTTTTTTTTTCCAGAAGATTTTTTTTTTTTTTATTTGACAGAGACAGAGGGAACACAAGCAAGGGGAGTGGGAGTGGGAGAGGGAGAAGCACGCTTCCTGCCAAGCATGGAGCTCGAAGTGGGCCTCAGTCCCAGGACCCTGGGATCATGACCTGAGCCGAAGACAGACGCTTAACGACTGAGCAACCCAGGCACCCAAAACACTACATCTCTTTGAGACCTGTTTATTCATATCCACACCAACACTTAATTGTCTGGCTTTCTAATATTTGCTAATCTGATGGATGTGAAATGGTATGCCAACATTTTTTCAGTCTGTTTTCTAATCAGATTATTTTGAGTGCCTTTTCTCTGTCAGACTCTTGCAAAGCAGTAAAGATGCTACCAAGAAAAGCAAGACGTGGCTCTTGTGTTCTAGGACAGAGAGGTGAACTTTGTCCATTTGTGAGTGGCAGAGGGACACAGAGGAGGGAGAGTAATGTGCAGCCCACTTGGAAAAGTGGCTCTTGCAAGAGATGAAAGTTGACCTTGGTCCTGAAAGATGAGTAGGCATTTTCAGACAGCACACAAAGTTGAGGGGACATTACCGATGGAGAGGAAGGAACTAGGCAAAGGCATAGAGCTGTAAAACCACATCATTCAAAGAACTTAATAGTGTTACTGAATGTGCATAGAGTCCTGGGATTGGAAAGGCCAGGGCAGAAGCAGACGAGATGCTGCAGACGTGTGGGCAGGCTGAGGAAGTTTTTTTCCGCAGGCACGAGGAGTCCTTGGTGAAGCTTTTAAGCAAGGTATTAACAGGAAATTATTTTTTTAGGTGTAGGTATGGATTTTGGTATTTTAAAGATTATGTTCAGTCAGTCTTTTGTTTCTATTTCAGTTTCAAGTTCATTAGTTTGGCTCTTAGTTAATATGCCCTTTTGAAACAAGTAGATAATACTTTTCTTTTAAACTGGAGTTGGTCATTTCTTTCTAAAGTAGAAATGGTTGGAGCCTGTAGCCTGTGATGCATTAGCTCTCATCTACACTGCTTGGTCTGAGGTGGGACAGCAGATGGTCGTCTTCGTATTAGAAAATATTTTGTCTATTGTCAAATTGGGATAGATGTGTGTAGGTTTGGTAATTTTAAAGATTTGTGGTTTTGGACCTTATCCATCATAGAGGGTATTTTTGATCTTTGCTAGATACATCATAGGAAGTGTGAATATAGTTGTACGAAATTCTTACAAAAAGCTTGAGTGCTTCTTGTTTATCAGCGGTGTGTGTGTAGTTGATGATATGAACTGTCCTTGCTGCTTTTGGCATTCCTGAGCTGCCAGTCCGTTTTTTCTTTTTAAAAGTAATCTCTTTGCCCACTGTGGGTCTTGAACTCACTTATGTTAGATCAAGAGTTGCATGGTCTACCAGCTGAGCTTGCCCGGCATCCTTCTGCCAGTTCTTTTTAATAGAAGCATTTGTCTGTCTGTAAGGCATGAAAGTTGAGACCAGCAGCACATAATTTAAATAGAAGCATTAGAGACTAGGTTGGAGGTAGTTGTAGGATTTTGAAACTCTCAGTGCCTTAAGAGAATAAATGTTACGTGTATAGCACAGAACAGTAAATAGTTTTAGCTCTTGGTAATGAATCTTACACTTAGGTTTGTTAAGGAGAGTATTCAAATGGTATGTTCATTGAGATGCTGAGGCAACATTGAGTACTACATAGATTATATATATATATATTATATTTATATAGATTATATATATAAAATTATTTTTATGTATTTATTTATTTATTTTAAGATTTTACTTGCTCCTTAGCGGGAGCGTGAGCAAGCATGAGTGGGGTGAGGGCAGAGCGAGAGGGAGAAGCAGACTCCCTGATGAGCAGGGAACCAGCCAGATGCAGGGCTTGATCCCAGGACCCCAAGATCATGACCTAAGCTGATGTTTAACCAACTGAGCCACGCAGTTGACTGATGTTATTTTTAATTTAGGAAAATCATATGCAAGTAGCTTTTTTAAAAAGAGCTCTTCTAAACTTTACCTTTCAGAGTTGAAGTTGTTCCTACTTCCTTGATGCTTTAAAAATACCCACACCCGGGGTGGCTGGGTAGCTGGGTGGCTTAGTCAGTTAAGCATCTGCCTTCAGCTCAGGGATCGAGCCCTGCATCAGACGCTCTGCTCAGTGGGGAGCCTACTTCTCCCTCTTCTGCCCTTCCTCCTGCTTGTACTCTATTTCTCTGTGTCAAATAAATAAATGAAAAAACTTAAAAAAACAAAAAGGTACCCACATCCCTCCATGGTATCTCTAAAAGACTTTTTTTTTTTTATTAGTGTAGGACTTAATCCAGGGAGAAGGCTTCTGAGAGCACCATGCCTAGGGTTAAAAGAATTGAACAAATTTGTATTGCCCATTCCTGCCTGTACCCTTGCCTCTCAGAAAAGCCCAACCACCCCCCCAATGTTGGTTCTCTCAGCCTTGTCATCTCCTGTAACCCACCCAGCCTCGGACACACACAGTTCAGCAGGTGGGGAAGGAATTAGGGATATGAAGGGTCTGTCCTGTGTTGTATTTACTTCCTGCCTTTGGCAGATGTAATACATGTTAACATCTTGGCAGCAGAAAGTGGGCCGGATCAGTTGGATACAAGGTGACTGTTTCTAAAATAAACAAAATGAAAGGGCATCATCTTGAATTTGTGGGCAACATGTGGGACTGAGCAAATGAGACTTTTGCAGGTGGTTTGGCCATTAGCTGTGAGCATGCAAGCAGTATGCAAGGCAGGTGGACAGGATGTTTTCTGTGTGCGCTGTATAACCTTGAAGCCTCCATCTATTTCCATTGCCCCAGGAATGAAAGCTATGTTCCTTCTCCTTAGCTTTCAAAACAAAAGTAAGGCTTGCAAATCTTAACCTAGACTGTTGAACAGTGTTGGAGAGGCTGGTTCTTGTCCTGAATTTGATTTTTGGTGGGGCTTTCTTTTTTTAGGGGGAAAAGAAACCGTTCTGTTAAAACTTGAGAATGAGAGACACCTGGGTGGCTCAGTTGGTTAAGCGGCTGCCTTCGGCTCAGGTCATGATCCCAGCGTCCTGGGATCGAGTCCCACATCGGGCTCCTTGCTCCGCAGGGAGCCTGCTTCTCCCTCTGACTCTTCCTTCCACTCTGTCTGCCTGTGCTCGCTCTCATTCACTCTCTCTCTGACAAATAAATAAATAAAATCTTTAAAAAAAAAAAAACAAACTTGAGAATGAATGGTTTCTAAAAAGTGAGCAGCACAGAACTTTATCACTTGTGATTCCGTAGCAAATGACTGGGAAATTTAAAGCAAATCTGTTAAGATCTATATAATCTAAGCATGTTAATTTCTCTGGTAGGTAAAGCCAGTGCTTTGTGTCAGAAGACTGTTTCCCTATTTTTCTTGTAACCCCCTTGACCTGGATATGTTTAATGGCAGAGAACTTCTGTGTTAAGCCAGTTATAGTGCCCGTTAAAAGTTTGTTTAGAGTCTTAGAGTCCTGGATGAAATAAATGTAATTATCTGCCTCTTATTTAAAAAAAGAAAAGAAAAGATTAAGTCATTTGAAGAAAAATTAACAGGTGCAGGAATACAAACTGAAAACTTTTTACCAGAGGAAACCTTCTGTGAGTCAGAGGTCAATTAATAATTGAACTTGGTGTAAAAGGCACATTTTAGCTGGATGGATTTAGGCTGGCAAAGGACAAGGAATTATTATTATTATTATTATTATTATAGATAATCTTTGCATTGCCTTTGATCTGTTTCTAAATCCAGAACTCATAATTGAAAGAAAACTCTGGAACTCAGTATATTTATGGCTTTGGAAGTGGGGGGTGAGGCTCAAAGGTTACTCTTTTGGGGATTGGAGAGTTCTTTTGAAAGACAGGCAGACTGGGGTTTGGGTCTCTTAGCCTGTTGGCTTGGGCTTTGGCCACAGGTGGTAGGTTGTTGCAAAGAGTTAAAATTCTGCTGCTTAGCAGATGCCCTTCCAGTGTTTGTTTCTGGTGCTCTGAAAACCATATGTGGGAAAAAATAGTCTTGTTCTGTTTGGAGGTTAGGGACATTGCCTGCCTGAAAGCACCAGTAGTATTATTTACTACTTATTTTGAAGTTTGAGGCAGCAGATGAAGAAAACTTCATACCATTTAACAGAATAGAACCAAACCATCCTTTTTTTTTTTTTTTTTTTTTTTTTTTTTTTTTTTTTTTTTTGTTTAAAGATTTTATTTATTTATTTGACAGAGAGAAATTACAAGTACACTGAGAGGCAGGCAGAGAGAGAGAGAGAGAGAAGGAAGCAGGCTCCCTGCTGAGCAGAGAGCCCGATGCGGGACTCGATCCCAGGACCCTGAGATCATGACCTGAGCCGAAGGCAGCGGCTTAACCCACTGAGCCACCCAGGCGCCCCTTTTTTTTTTTTTGAAATGTGTTTCTCCCACCCCTTTAAAGCTATAAAAGTTACTTTCATAGCCTCAGGGAAAGATACTGCTCCCCCGAAGGTCAGTTCCAGGAGGGCTGGAAGTGGAATTGTCAGTCGGTCTGTAAGGTAAACTGATGATAAGCCTCTTCAGGTGCTTACTGTGTGTGCCAGGCACTGTGCTTTCAGCACTTCAGAGATCTTCTCAGTCCTCAGTAACCCTGAGATGCAGATCCTGTTGTCATTCTTCCTGTTTTACAGATCAGAAACCTGAGGCTTAGGCCCCAGTCTCATTGCCAAGTAAGTTGCAGGGCTGGGTGATAAACTTGGGCCATCCTACTCTAAACCTACTTAGTACACAACAGTGCTGATACTTCCCCAGACCTCGTGGAAAGGAGGGTGGTCTTATTTCCCCAAGGGAGAGGGCTCCCAGAAGATAAGTTACTGCCATAGGCTGGTGCGGAAACCAGAATTCAAACCTGGGTCAGGTTGAAGTGAAAGCCTGTATTCTTTCCACTGACTCAGTGTATTATATTACCTCTTAGAGCACATTACTCTAATATCTGATTTACCAAGATCTTTTTGTTTCTGGTGCTGGCTGCTCCTTCAATTTATAGACAGCGTTGTTTAAAAAGTTCATATGTGCTTTGGAAACCAGAATACATCGTCTGCTGGCAGCAGGTGCTTGTACCTGGTGGTGGTTCTGAGGCCAGAGCCCACTAGGACAGCTGATACGCTTCCCCTTCTTGGCGCCTGTGATAGCAAAGCCAGTTCAAGACCTACCCTGAGTTCTGAGGAGGAAGAGAAGCAGATAACCGTGTCCCTGGTTGTTTCCAGGATCCGTGTAGTGTCTGCGGATGTTCTCTGCCTTAGTGCAGGTAACACAGATAAGGTATGCAGTTGAGGGTGACAGAGGCTCTAGGTCACAGTTGGTTCTGACTGTGGCTGGACCAGCTGTCAGTTCTCACATTCACTCTACTGGGTGATACGAGATGAGGCTCTTAATTTCTCAAAGACTCAGTTTCCTCATCTGTAGAAATGTGTGTGTGCCCTCCTTGTAGGGCTTTTAAATGAGACAGACAGGCGTTAGGGGCTCAGCGTAGTTACCTGGACATGGTAGGTGTTCAAGAAATGACGACAGTCGTGGTAGAGATGGGAGTGATTTAACCTGCTTTATGGTCCATCCATCTCTTCTATTATCAAAGTCTTTGACGAGGTGAGTGCTTATTGGAGTAGAGTGTGGTATAACATTCTGAATCGGATTTAAGGTTAAGATTGGGGTTCCCTTTATTTTGTAGTTATTGGAATAAGTAAATTGAGTTGTAATTTAAATACTGTGTCCTCAAAGTATATGTTGTGAATTTTTATATACTTTAAAACCTTAACTTTAATTAGAAACATGGTTGTATTGCACAACATTTTTAAAAAAGATTTTATTTATTTATTTCACAGACGGAGATCACAAGTAGGCAGAGAAGCAGGCAGAGAGAGGAGGGAAGCAGGCTTCCTGCTGAGCAGAGAGCCTGATGCTGGGCTTGACCCCAGGACCCTGGAATCGTGACCTGAGCCAAAGGCAGAGGCTTTAAGCCACTGAGTCACCCAGGTGCCCCTCCCACATCATTTTTTAAGGGTTGAACATAAATTTAAATGAATGACTTTGATAATACCAGTCTTCATGAGGCTTCTGAGTTCTCGTTGCATTTATTTATTAAAGATTTTATTAGAGAGAGTGCACATGGGTGAAGGGAAGAGGCAGAGAGGGAGAAGCAGGTTCCCCTGCTGAGCAGGGAGCTGGTGTACTTCTTGTTTCAAATGAAGAAACTGAGTTAGGAATTAGGGATGGGCTTTGCCCAGGGGTTATTGATTAAAGGAGGGGTGGGCCAAAAACACTATATAAAGGGCCAAATCGTAAATATTTTAGGCTTTGTGGGCCATTATGGTCTTTTTTGCAACTCTGCAACTCAGCTGTTGGAGCACAGAAGCGGCTCTCAGTAATACATAAATGGATGGGTTTGGCATGGTACAATAAAACTTTATTTACAGGGGCGCCTGGATGGCTCAGTCATTAAGCATCTGCCTTCAGCTCTGGTCACGATCCCAGGGTCCTGCATCAAGCCCTGCATCAGGCTCCCTACTCAGCGGAAGCCTGCTTCTCTGTCTCCTACTCCCCCTGCTTATGTTCCCTCTCTCACTGTGTCTCTCTGTCAAATAAATAAATAAAATCTTCAAAAAAAAAAAAAACAAACCCACAAAAAAACAGCTTAATTTACAAAAACCCACAGTGCCATAGTTGATAGACCATGGCCTAAAGACCAAGGCCTAACTCCATTCTGTTTCACTGGAAAGTCTTGCCTTGGTCTCAATCTCTCTTCCTCATGAGGATCACCCAAGACTGACCTCTGGGATCCTTTTCTGAGACACTCACCTCCCTCCGGAGCATTCTTCCTTTTCAGAGCCTCTGTGGATAGACTATCACTATTTGGTTTTTTTCTGAAGCCCATTTCCCTAAAGTCCAGGGTGCCTTTCTGACTGTGCCTTGCATCCCCGTCACTGTCTTGAATTAGTGGGCAAAATGTCTGAATGCAGTGTCCTAGCTGTATGTTGATGTAGATTTGTTAAAGGTTGGTTTTCCCAGAGGCTTCATCCTTAGTCTTCTTTTCAGGTAACCGCTTTATGATAAAATGATTGAGATGAGTTGTTTCCCAAACTCTAGGTTGATACAGCTTCCTGTCTTTCAGACTTCTCTCCAAAAGTATCCTAACTGCTCCCGAACACTTTAACGTGTGTGATACCGATTTCTATGTTACATCCTCCCAAGTCAGACTAAGGGTGCGTGTGTGTGTGTGTGTTTTCATTCATCTGTTACCCAAGTGGGAAACCTGAATGATCCCTTAACTCCTATTCTATGTGTTTTGCCTCCTTGGGATCTTTACTCTCCCCTCTTCTCTCCACCACTAGCACCACTGCTTTATTCAGGCCCTTCTGTTCTGCCTGGACTGTTACAGATCATCTCAGCTTCAGGGCGCCCTGTGGCTAGTCTCTGTCTCTTTTCAGCCTACTGTTCATTTTGCTGCTAGACTGATCCTGTTTTTAGTGCATCCGATCCTGCCACTTCCTGCTTAAAGCCTCTTACTTGCTCTTCAGTGCCTGTGGTTTAAAGCCCAACCTGGGTATAGAGGGTCCTTTTCATAGAGAGGGAGGGGCAGTGCCTTCCTATGGTGAAGGCCCAAGATGGGGAGCTGCACCCTCCCTGCAGGTGACCAGCCTCTCAGAGGACAGTGGCTGGTGGTTCTGCAGGGCCCTGTTTCTTCTGGCTAAGTTGCCTTTATTCTTCAGTATTCACCTCAAGCTTTGCATTGTCCTCAGAGCCATCCTGGAACTCCCACACCCATCTCCATATCTGCTGTAGGTCCTCTTCCTGTCTTGTGTGTGCTCCAGTAGCATTCTTGGTTTCGGCCATGAGCAGTTTCACTTCATAATCACTTCATAATCACACTTGCTCTGTGTGTGTGGCTTCAGCTCCTTCATGCTCCCCTTGTTAAGCTGCTCCTTGGAGGGTAGATCCTGTGTGTTTTATACCTTTGTCCCCAGCTCTTAAACCGTACATTACACATCAGAGCTTGGACATTTTGAAGAATGGTAAGCATTAGTAAAGAAATAGGGCCACAGGTATGTCTTTCTTTCTTTTGGGGGGGTTCTAATTTCTACTCTTCTGGGGCAGTTAAAAAAGCCTAAGGATAGTGGTGAAAGGAAACGATCCTTGGACCGGGGTTTATGGTGCCAAAAAATGCTCAGTGGACAGGCCTGGGGCTTTAACGGATCCTTGTATGTTCTTTCTGGCCTGGCAGCCCCTCCCTAAAGCTGCAGCTCTTCATTTGGAATGTTGATCAGAACTCTGGGGGTGCTTCATCAAAGTGTGTGTGTCTGATGAATTCTTACCACCCTCCCACACCCCCAGTTCTCTGTGGGGCAGGAGATAATACCCTGGTGATCCTTATGTATTTCTTCTCACATTTCCAGTCGATGCTCCCTCACACCCCGACATTTCTTCATGCTCCTTATGCTCCGAAATTCTTAACGTCCGTCTTAATTTCCTTCTTCTAAGATAGGGGTTTTAGGTACAGGGAAGGCCACATGATGATGTTTGCATCTCAGTTTAGAGCCCTGAATGCAGGGACGCCTGGGTGGCTGAGCTGGTTGGGCCTCTCCCATCAGCTCATGTCATGATCTTAGGGTCCTGAGATCGAGCCCCACATCAGTCTCTGCTCAGTGGGGAGCCTCGCTCTTCCCCTGCTGCTCCCCGTGCTTGTGCTCTCTCACTTGATCTTGCTCTGTCTCAAATAATTAATTATAAAATCTTTGGGGGAAAAAAAAACGAACCCACCCCGAATGCATTTGTATTTTCTAGTAGAAACTTGGTATAGAGGGGAATTCGTGTTCCAAAGTAAAATAGTGTACTTCAGATACAGGTGAGTTAAATTGGCTTTTATTCATAAGGAATTAACATTCTGAATTAAGTAATGGGCTTAACTTCTGAAACAAACTCAAGTCTGCTAACTAAGTAAGGAATCGCAGAATCGGACATGCCTCAGTGGTCAGCACACTGTACCTCTGGGTGTACCTGCCTACTATGATTTCTTAACAAGAGCTCTTAGAAGCAGCCTTGAACCCTAGGTTGGCTTCTGGAAGCTGGGGTGGGAAATAGGAAGGAGATGCATGTTTTTATTTCTCTGAAGTTAAATTGCAAAGGTTCAAACAGTTATTTGCTGTCATATTGAGACGTATACTTGGCTGGTTTTGAGATTGAGTCTGTGCAGATAGTTAGCTGGAGCCTCTAAAGAAGAAACCTCTTCATTGTTAAGTGATTGCTTAGTAATCTACATAACAAGTGAGCCATTTTGCTTCAGAGATGGGAAATAGGCATCTATAAGTGAATAGTTTTTGAAACTAAAGTTGTTAAGACAAAAGTTCATCTTTTCACGGCAGGGTTTCTTTAGAAAATGCTCTTTGCTCTATTAAAATGCAACTAGTTTAAACTAGGAAAGCATATTCCAATAATAGGTCCATGCCATTAGCGTTTTCCTATAATGGAGTGAATGGTGGAATTTTTTGTGCATTATCATCATCCATTGGTGTTAGTCCCCGGGGAACCACATAATAGCTAGAAAACCTTGATTGAGAGATGCACACAAAGGTTTCGGTCTTAATTTATAGGCATGCTTTAGCTCCCCAGTCTAATAAAATGTTAGGCTCTTAAACCTAATACTTTTTTGGTAAGCATCTGCTTAGGATGAAATTAAGAAACGGTGCTTCAAAACTATGTCATTATTTTGAATTAGAAGAAAATGTTGAGGTACTCTTCGTTCAGTGCCATGTTCATATTAGACCTTGTATTGAAATGGCACAGTGGTGTGCTGTGGATGTTGCACAACTGCCCGGGGGGAATAAAGCGTTGATTTGTAGCATTTGCTGATTTCTGAAGTGTAAATACTCCACCATGGCTGGTTTCAGAGAAAAGGTGTGATGTCACTGAACTTGGGAAGAAATGCATAGAGTGGGGGCACCTGGGTGGCTCAGTGGGTTGGTCTCTTCCTTGGTCTTAGGTCATGAGCTCAGGGTCCTGGGATCGAGCCTCCCATCCCGCTCTCTGCTCAGCGGGGAGCCTCCTTCCCCTCTCTCTCTGCCTGCCTCTCTGCCTACTTGTGATCTCTGTCTGTCAAGTAAATAAATAAAATCTTAAAAAAAAAAAAGAAAACATAGTCAGCTGGCTTCACACTGCTGAATTTACCTCAGCTGTCAAATGTTCAGAATTTTAGAGCCTATATATTTGTTGGCAGCTTGCATTTTTTAATACACTCAACCCTGTTTTTTCCCTTTGTTGTTGATTTTTTCAAACTGGCCTTACTGCTGTATGAATTATGTGTAGTAAAATTCAGCAGTTTCAGGTGTGCAGTTTGATGAGTTTTGACATTGTATCCCCCTACGACAGTCATGATATTACCGCTTCTACACACAGTTGCCAGATTAATCTTTCCAAAATCTTACATTTCTAAAATCTTCTACCACCACCTCTGTGTAAAACCACCCCTGACTATACACTGTCCATAGGATAAAGTATAAAACTTTGTGCCTGGCTCTTTGCGATCGTAGGTCTGGTTCTCTGGCCTTACTGTTGCCTGGCTACAAGAATCCCTTATTCCAAAAATACTGATAGCTGGTTCCTGCATTTGTACCTTCGTTCGTATTTCTATCCTGCTTGCAATACTCCCGTTACCTCACTTTGCTTCTTATCTTGACTGTTTTGCCTTTCTTTAAAAGTCTGGTTCCCACCCCATTTTCTTACACAATCCAGTCTTTAGTAATCCTCTTTAGATCTATCTTAACCACTGTTTTTATTCATGTATTTATTTTTTAAAGATTTTATTTATTTATTTGTCAGAGAGCAAGCACAGGCACAGAATAGCGGGCAGAGGCAGAGGGAGAAGCAGACTCCCTACTGAGCAAGGAGCCCAGTGTGGGACTCGATGATGCTGGGATCATGACTCAGGCCAAAGGCAGCAGCTTAACCAACTGAGCCACCCAGGCGTCCCAATTCATGTATTTATTTAAGACAGAGCGAGTGCACACAGGAATGGGGAAGGGGCAGAAGCAGGCTCCCGGCTGAGCAGGTCTCAGTTCCAGGACCCTGAGATACGACCTGAGCCAAAGGCAGCTGCTTAACCAACTGAGCCACCCAGGCACCTCTGTATACTCGCACTGTTTGCACTTAACTCTGCAACTTGTATCGAAATCCCAGGTGTTTTTTGTGGAGTATTTTGGTCTTCTCCAGCAGAACCGTCAACTATGATAGGTTAGAGGAAGTGTGGTACAGTTCAATTCTTAGCACTTGGCATTGCTCTCAGTTAAATACATAGCTCTTGATGACAGAGTTTTCAGCTCAGTGAGTCACAAACCCAGTGACACTGTTGGGGAGAATACTGTGCCGTATCCTAGACCTCTTAGAAGATGAGGGTTTGGCTTGTTCTAGAGTGTAAGTGTGTAGTTAATGTCTCTCAAAACCATTGTTAGTCATTAAAACACACATTGGAACTTTTATCTCTGCCTTGGAAATTCATCCAAAGGTAGGTAGTTAGCGTCATGGACTTTGAACTCTTGGCAAGATTTAAACATGTAAAGTAGGTCCCAAAAGAACATTCTGTGTTCTATCAACAAGCTTTATTTCACTTCTTGAAGTGTACTGGTAAGAAGTCAGGAGGGTGTCTCTCATTGATTTCCTTCCTGTCCCAGGAAGCCGTATTACGGTATTTGAAAGAAATTACGTGTCTTTTTCAGTAACTTTAAAATTTTTTTGTTTTAAAACTTGTACTTTCTCTGTCAAAAAATTGCAGATGGAGTTGTTGAAATCTGACATTGAATCACCACCTAACAAGTGTAAAATCATTCTAGATACCGGTCTTTGTTTCATAAGACTACCCTGCAGGTTCCTCTTCTCTGTCCTTTAAATCCTGGGGTTTGCTCAGGTTCCACAGTTGGTCTTCATCCCTTGTTAGCTGATGTACTTTCCTTGGGTGATTTCATCTATTTCCCTAATACAGGTGTCTCCAAAATTTAAAAATTCCTTCTCTTTTGAGTTCCAGTCTTGGATGGCCAGATGGCTACTGGACTTCTCCACTAAGCTGTCCTTAGGAGGCTGCAGATTTAACATGTCCTAAATAGTCTTTGTGTCCCTCTCATTGTTCTTGCTCTCTTGCTGAATGGTATTGGCATTCCCAAATGATTCAGTTCTAAAATACTAGAATTATCCTTGGCTTGGCCCTCTTCCTTCACCACCTCCTTCAGATCCACCTCAGATGTTTTTCTTAATTCCTAAGCATCTTTCTTTTGTTTGAAATGAGGCTAACCTCTTTCTTTGTTGGGAGAGAGACTGCCAACCTCCAAGTATATAATTGGTGAAATAAGGGCAGAGCCCTGTCCCTGGCCCGAGGTGAACCAAGCTCATGAGTCTGAAAGGTAAAATTGGAAAACCTGTACATTATTTACAGCACGCGGGCATGGTGCTGTCTCCTTATAGGCAGACATCACTAGCAGCCCATACCATAACTAGAAGGTTATCTGAGAAGGAACCAGAACAAAAACAATGAGATGAATCAAATGTTTAATGGCTTGTCATAATCTGATGATGCCATCATCTTGTAATGGAGAAATCCCTTGTGACCAGAAAACTGTCTTTGAACAAAAACTCCTCCTCCTCCCCTGCTCAGTTTCTTCAGTGGCCCCTGACAACCTTTTTCTCTAATTTTCTTTCAGTGCTTACAGGGCTGACCCTTTCTGTTGATACCTTTTTCTTCTCATACATAAATACATTCAGTTTGGCTCAGGATGGCTTGCACGCTTTTCTTCTCAGTTATTAGCACTGGTATTGAGTTGAGCTTTGGGGGTCATCTTCGCGTGTTTGGGGCAGACTTCTGTAGTTGGCGTGTAAGAACAAAGGATTAATCTCCGTTCCACTGGCATCGCTCCCTCCTGAAAACACCTCTCCCTTCCCACTCTCTGAGGTTAGGAGCACCTTCGTTAAGCCTCCTTAGTTCCACCGGGCAACTTTTTTTTTTTTTTTTTTTTAAAGATCCTATCCTTTTATTAGAGTGTGGACAGCAGGGAGAAGGAGAAGCAGACTCTCTGCTGAGCAGGTTGCTAGATGCAGGAGGCAGGGCTCAATCCCAGGACCCCACTGTGACCTGAGCCTAAGCGCCCATTGTAATCCAAGCAAAGAACAAATCAGATAAAGCTCCTGCCCTCTTGGAACTTGATTTTGTCGGAGGTGAAGGAGGATATAAACAGACAAAATGGTACTTCTCGTAAGACCTACGCAGAAAAGGCTGCAGATCGAGAATAACTGGGGGTGGGTTGGGCTGTGTACTTCAGGTGATCAGAAAGGTATCTGAGGAAGTGGCATTTGAGAGACACCGTAAAGGATAAGAGGAAGCCAGCTATCTGTAGAAACAGGGAAGTCAGCTAGCCAGAAGTAGCAGCCCATTGCAAAGGCCCTGAGGAGGAGGAGGAGAGCTTGTTGAGTTTCAGGAAATGAAAGAAGACGACCATTGTGACTGGAAAGGCTGAGAGGAAGAATGTGGTACGAATCTGTCTTTGTAATAATAACTTGTCTCCCTGGCTGATGTGGGGGTTCAGAGTTAGTACAAAAGGCTTAGAACAGTACTCAGCTCATTTGAGTGCTAACAGGGATAGCTTTAGTATTTGTGACTAAGAAGGGTAAGTAGCAATTTAAAAAATTGGAAAGGGACTTCACTGGCATAGAGGTTAGTAAGAAGGCCATTTTGGGAACAAGTTATAGGTTAATAATCCTCTTGTTAGTAATTGCTAACATCAGTATAATAAGGATCTAAGCAGAGATGCCTGGGTAGCTCAGTCGTTTAAGCATCCAACTCTCGATTTTCGTTTGGGTCATGATCTCAGGGTTGTGGGATCGAGCCCTGCATTGTGCTCCATGCTGAGGGTGGAGCCTGCTTGAGAGTCTCTCTGTCCCTCTTCCTTTGCACACCCCCCTTAAAAAAAAAAAACTGAGCATATTAAAGTTAAAAGTCACTCATGTATATAACTCTTTAATATTTGAGAGATGTAATTTGTTTCATATGTTAGTAACCAAGGCAGACTAAAATGATAGCTGGCCCCTGCTAAAGCTGCAGATACGGTTTTTGGGTTATTATTAATAGCAAATACTGAGCCTTTCCTTAATCTTCTGTTTCCTGTACTTTTTTTACATTGAGATAAACAAGGTATATAGAGATTTAAGTGACCTGCTCAAGACCATATAGCAAGGAAATGATCAAGCTGAGATTCACTTTAATGAGTACATGCCTCCAACCACTAGAATCCTGAACTTGTATTCTTACAAAGTCTGTGTTCTTGGAAAAAAGCCCTCTTCTTTGGAGTTTCTAGGGAAACCCTGAAACCAAGTGGCAGAGAGGTGGCTGGGCCTTAGGACTTTGTTGGTGTTCCTGTCAGTCTCCAACATGTGACTCTACAGTCGTAGATTTCGTCATCTCAACAGTGCAGATGTTGAATATTTTTTGTTAAGTGCTGTTAGTGGTTCCTTTTTAACAGGGAAATTAATTACTCCTGAGCACATTGCGGTCAGGGTTAATCCCTTTCTGGCTTCCTTCAGCTAGCATGTTTTGTGAGTCCCCTTCCTTTGCCTTCCAGCCAGCATGTGCTTAGGTAGTGGCGTGCATGCTACCTGCCCAAGCCAAAGAGGGAGAAAGGTAAATTTGTAAGGGAAAACATTCAAATACAAATACTCGTCTTGATGTGTTTAAACATGTTGAGACAGTTCTGAGTTGAGGGACAGTTTAATGATAGATACATTGGTTTCTTGTTTGCTTAGTTTAAGACAGTGCTTATTTCCTCGGAGGAAAAGTACTGAAAAGAAAAAACTTGGTCATATACTGTATGCCTGTGTCTCAGCAGTGAATAATACTTAACATGGTCATTAGGAGTGTAATCTCTGCATAGGATTTTGACCAGCAGTGGTGCTGCACCTGTGTTCCGTGGACAGGGAGAGGGAATGTGGGGGACGGTGGAAGTTGTGATACTCCATAATGAGAAGGTCAGTTGGTAGCATTTGTAATGAGAAAATCAAGTAGTATATAAATAAATAAATACATGGAAGGTAAGTACCATTTTATGTCTGAATTATTTCCTGCAGGATCTCTTGTTTTTAGGTAGTCAAGTAAACTGCAGCTTTTAGTAAATTTGGAGACCAGAATTATTTCATAAAATGTTAAATAGCTGTTGCTAAGATATTCTCTGTAAATCTGTATAAATCTTCATGAGTATTATTTTGTATCCTGTCATATAGCAAAAGTAGTTTGGTATAAGGAGCTATTTAAAACATTAGGTCTACCCAAGAAACAAGAAGTTAACTTCACATCTTCTTTGGGGCGTAGATATAAAAGTGCAAATACTTTACGTATTTAGAGAGGTAGGTGAAATATAGTGCCTGTCGTCCAATCAGATGATGTCATGTCAGACTATAAACTCTTCCATTTTTTTCACCGTTCTCTGCCCAGGTTCTGGAGTAAACCTGTCTTATAGGTTAAGTGAGATTTATTGGCTAGTCTTGTCTTTGAAATAGCTAATGAAAGGTGCTTCATCTCTTACTGCATTTTTGTTTATGAATCCTAAAGGGCCACCTTCACATGCAGGTGCTGTGTTAGAGAGGCAGGGAGGAAGGTCAGTGGAGTGGATCATTTTCCCTTGGGGCACCCAGTCAGGACTGCAGTTGAATTGGTGAACAGCAATTGGCGGTGTAGATGCCAATTATAGTACTGTTTAAAGATGAACTTTGTTTCAGTGTGAAGGCTTAAATACCAGTATTGGTGAGCGTGTGAGGAAAACAGGTTGGCTTTTAAGATGGTGATTAGAAAGTAACTGAATGCAATCTTTTTGAAGGACATTTAGCAGAATTAGGTATATATCTCTTTGACTTAGAAGTTCCGCTTCTGGAAATTGCAAACAGAAACTTGAAAAAGTAGAGCAATAGGCATGTATCGGGATGGTCGTTGTGACGTTGCAATAGTGTGAAAAACCAAACAAACGGGTGCCTGGGTGGCTCAGTGGGTTAAGCCTCTGCCTTTGGCTCAGGTCCTGATCTCAGGGTCCTGGGTTCAAGCCCTGCAATGGGCTTTCTGCTCATCGGGGAGCCTGCTTCCTCCTCCTCTCTCTTTCTCTCTCTCTCTTTGCCTCTCTGCCTACTTGTGATCTCTGTCTGTCAAATAAATAAATAAAATCTTTCAAAACAAACCCCCCAAAAAACAGACAGTGAACTATCAGTTCACTGATGGCTGCTTAAGTTATGACTCTTTGATTAAGGGGCGGAGGGAGGGCCTCTTAGGTCTGTATGTAGTGATAAAGGTGTCCTCCATGTGATACTTGGAGAAAGGTGTTTACAGAACGCTTTATGCTTGTGTGTCTGTGTGTATTGTGATGTGAATGCATGTGTGTGTAAGCACTTCTGTGCGCAGTAAGCTGGTGGCATCTGGGTGGTGAGACTCTAGAGTGAGGGGGTGGGAAGGCCGCTTTAGGCCCCACTCAACATTTAAAAGACAATTGAGCGGGGTGCCTGGGTGGCTCAGTGGGTTGATCCTCTGCCTTCGGCTCAGGTCATGATCTCAGGGTCCTGGGATCGAGCCCACATCGAGCCCCACATTGGGCTCTCTGCTTGGCAGGGGGCCTGCTTCCTCCTCTCTGCCTCCTCTCTGCCTGTGTCTCTGCCTACTTGTGATCTCTTTCTGTCAAGTAAATAAATTAAAAAAAAATTTAAAAAAAAAAAATAAAAGACAATTGAGGAAGAAAACCTAAAACTCTGTATTCACCAGCGGAGGTTTATTAAGTCTTATCAAAAGGTGTTCTCCAAACAGCACTCTGACCTGTGGTCATGGCATCAGCCAACTGTTTGTCTCACTTGGTGGCATCTGAAACTGTCAGTCCTATTTGACCCTGTGGTACAAACATGAGAGAAGGAAACCTAGTAGTTTTGTCACCTTTTCAGTGCCAAATTTTCTTACTATATATACACCCACTGTTCTGTGTGTCTAGGTTTGTTTTTTCTGGTTTTGCTAAAAAAACAAAAACAAACAAAAACACCTTTTTTCTTTTTCACATTGTTTAATTATTCAGGAAGTACTCCTTGTGAGAAACGTGATTTTTCATTTCCTTCCTGTACCTCATGACAATACAGTCTTTATTTCTTACAGCTCATGTGTATTTAAACCTCAGACTTTCTACTTGAAATTATTAGGCTAGCTTCCCTATCACTGTGTATCACTTGCATACTTCCTGATTGTACCTGACAGCCTGTTTCTTACTGCGTGTTCATTGTTTCTAAGGGTCTTGAGCGAGCAGTCTTGCTGGCATGGCGAGAAAGCGTCCTCTTTCGGTGCTGTCACCTGTCACTTGTATGAGGCTTAGCACAGCCCCAGCCATGCTCGCCGTATCGCACTGCACACCTAGCGCGCGTCCCTTTTTCACTCCTCAGCTGTTGGCTTTCCAGGGTTTTCTGCTTATTTAATCATTTTGGGGTTATTTTCTTATGGTAGGGTGTTTAAAGGGTACTTTAAAAAAGTATTTTTCCCCCACTCCATTTTAACGTTTCTTTTGCTTATTTTCACTGTGGACTTTTCTGAAAAAAACAAAACATTCCAGTTTCTTCTGAAAGTTCTCATCCAAGTTCCATACTAATTACTCATGAAGATGATAAATATAGCTTGTAATAGCTACTTGAACATATCAAAAGGGATATTTGCCTACTAACTACCCTTTCATAAAGTTGTTAGCAGAATTTCAATCAAGAAGACACTGCTGTTTTCCGTATTACATTAGGTTACATTTTAATCTGCCCCCCCCTTATTTTTTTGGCCTTTATTAAACTTCCAACATGGGGCACATGGGTGGCTCAGTCAGTTAAGCATCTGCCTTCAGCTCAGGTCATGATTCCAGGGTCCTGGGATCAAGTCCCTCATTGGGCTCCCTGCTCGCCAGGGCCTGCTTCTCTCCCCCCACCCCCCCGCAAATAAATCAATAAGATCTTTAAAAAATAAGGGACCCTTGGGTGGCTCAGCCAGTTAAGCAGCTGCCTTCAGCTCAGGTCATGATCCCAGGGTCCTGGGATGGAGTCCTGCATTGAGCTCCTTGCTCAGTGGGTAGCCTACTTCTCTGTCTCTGCCCGCTACTCTTCTTGCTTATGTGCGCTCTCTCTTGTCTCTGTCCCTGACAAATAAATAAATAAAATCTTTTTCAAAAAATAATGAAAAAATAAAAATAAAAAATAGGGCACCTGGGTGGCCTAGACAGTTAAGTGTCTGCCTTCGGCTCAGGTCATGATCCCAGGGTCCTGGGATCGAGTGCTGCATTGGGTTCTCTGCTCAGCAGGGGAGCCTGCTTCTCCCTCTCCCGCTGCAGCTTCCCCTGCTTGTGTGCTCTGTGTGTGTGTGTGTGTGTCTGTGTGTCTGTCTTTATTTAAAAAAAAAAAAAATCAGTAAATAAAAAATAAACTCCCAACACATAATTATTGCTGCTACCTCTGATGAATCTTCCAAATGGTTAATAGAAACTAGGCTCAGTTGAATACAGACATAATCCATGTTTTGGAATGCCACATTCTCGGCACTGGTAGACTGTGCTTTAACTTAGCACTCTGTCCCCTGTATTTGTCGGTAGTTCTGCTCTATTCACTATAAAATCATGACAGTGAACTTGAACCAGTTACTTAGTCCTTTGCACATGTATTGCTTTAAAAAGCCTGAGTCTGTGCTGCTCTCTTCCCCTTGCTTAATTTTTCTGAAATCAAGGTTAAGGTGTTCATATTTGGCATCTGCTATGCTTAATGAACATGAAGTAGTAAAGGAAACAGCAGGTGTTGGTCCTTCATGTTCTGGAAAAAAACTAAGGAATGAGGAGGTAACTTAGGACTGGAGCTTTAGAGCAATGATTTGTAAGGGCACACTAACGGTTTGCATGTGCATGTGTGTTCTCTTTCTCCTTTCCTCTGCGTTAATAGGCATTTATATTTGAATTTTAAAGAATTTGCTTTAAGAAATTCTTGAGTTTATTGATGTTACAAAATTACTGTGGGGAATTCTTAGTGTCTGGGGACACAAACTCATAATTAGACAGTATGGACAAGGAAAGGAAAGAGAGTCCTCCAGGTTATGAACCAGGATCTCTCTGTAAGCAGCTCCATGACTTTTGAGATGACTATAAAAAGAAACGGATAACCACATATCTAAGATCTCCTCTTGCTCATTTTCTGTGATCCATTGCTTTTCACTTTACCATAATTTTCATCTGTAGAGTGGGTATCACTGCTTGTATTTATTCATTTTTACACAGCACTTCGCAGTTGTAATATAATATATATTACTTGGAGAGTGGCAAAGAAAATACTTCCTTTAAAAATGTTACTGCTGGGGTGCCTGGCTGGCTCAGTCAGCAAAGTATGAGACTCCTGATCTCAGGGTAATGAGTTCAAGCCCCATGTTGGGCATACAGCTTACTTAAAAAAAAAAAAAAATCCACTGCTTACTGTAAATGATTCACATATGCCTTGATTAGAATGTCTGTGGGTAGGGATTATAAAACACTTTAACTTAACTGTTTTCATTGAGTGATATTGCAGTCTACATCTCAAGTGTTAGGGTGAAAACTGGTCTACTATGTTTAAAACAAAAGGAAGTAAATTTTTCAAAGATTATTAGAGAAGAACACTGGAAGCATGGATAACCAGATACACTGCATAGATATTCCATGAAACTGTATTAAATTTAGCTTCTTGAGAAGCTGCTTCCTGATGCACCTTGTCCTGAAACTGTGGATGGCACGGTAAAGAAGCATACTGCCCAGAAGGGGAGATAAGATGTATTTTAAGTTTTGTTTCCATTAGGATTTTGCAGAGGGCCACCAGACTGTTTGCATGTTTCTGTATCATTTATGGGGAAATTATATGTTGCCTTTGACTTCAAAGTTCTCAAGTTCAGGTGCTGTTGTCATTCTTAAGGTTGTGATTCATTTGTTTTTCTTCTCCAGCCTACTATGATTAGGTAGTCTGCCTCTGGAATGACAGGGTTCTTTCTGTTTACTTCTCTTGACATGTGGACAGTGGCTTCATCTGCCTCCATACTGAGAATAGGGGACCTGGAAGTTGTAATTAGGTACCACTGTCTTTTAATATGTCTACTTTAAAAAATTTTTCCCTTAAAGAATTTTTTTTTTTTTTTAAGAGAGTGGGGGAGGAGCAGAGGGAAAGGAATAGGCAGACTCTTAAGTGGGCTTCACAACCAGCATGGAGCCTACCTAGTGCAGGACTCAATCTCATGACTGAGATCATGACCTGAGCTGAAATCAAGAGTTGGATGCTTAATGGGCGTCTGGGTGGCTCAGTGTGTTAAGCCTCTGCCTTTGGCTCAGGTCATGATCTCAGGGTCCTGGGATCAAGTCCCTCATCAGGCTCTCTACCCGGCAGGGAGCCTGCTTCCTCCTCTCTCTCTGCCTGCCTCTCTGCCTACTTGTGATCTATGTCAAATAAATAAAATCTTAAAAAAAAAAGTTGGACGCTTAACCTACTGAGCCACCCACATGCACCCACCCAAACCAACTTTTTAAACAGTTTTTCTAGATCATTTGTTTAGGTTTTCATTGTGAACTTTATGTCTCTGGGGTGTCTTTGGTCTTGGGAATCTTTTAAGTATTTTTTCTCTGCAGTTCAAAGCTATATCTTAAATCTGTTAGATTTTAAACTAGTTCCTTGACAGTATCACCTTCCATAGAAGCAGAGTGTAGTTTTAGAAATTAAAGTGAATTTTATTATGTTTTTATTTTATTACTGTACACAAAGATAGTTTTTTTTTTTTTTTTTTTAAGATTTTATTTATTTATTTGACAGAGATCACAAGTAGGCAGAGAGGCAGGCGGGGTCGGGGGAACAGGCTCCCTGCTGAGCAGAGGGACTCTATCCCAGGACCCGGAATCTGAGCTGAAGGCAGAGGCTCAACCCACTGAGCCATCCAGGCACCCCTGCAAAGATAGTTTAATGAATCTTTGTCACTTAAAACTTTGTAGTTATCAGGACTTTGCCACACATCTTTTCTTCTCTGAAGTACTTTAGGGCAAATCCCAGATGTTTTCAGTTAACAACTACATAGTTGGCCTCTTTTAAAAATAATGATGGTTATGTAAATAACCATAATGTCATTATCATCCTTAGGATTATAAGGGGTTCTTTGAGTAGATGGCTTGTTTTTAACGTAGTGTTTTTTTATCTTTGAATCAAGCTATAACATCATGAAAAGCTTTTTTTTTCCTCAAGATTTTTTTTTTTAAAGATCTTAACTTACTTGACAGAACACACTTGACAGAACACAAGCAGGGGGAGGGGCAGAGGGAGAGACTCCCTAGGCAGATTCCTGACTGAGTGGACCGAGCAGGACTCGACCTCACAACCTGTGAGATCATGACCTGAGCCAAAACCGAGTTGGATGTGTAACCAAGTGAGCCCCCCGGGTGTCCCTACAGATAACTTTTTAAAGGTTGGTAGCCCAGTGACAGCTCTTAAATCTAGCTAAACAACAACAACAACAACTGTGCGAGGGGCACCTGGCACCTGGCTGGCTCAGTCGATGGAGCATGGGACTCTTAATCTTGGCATCATGAGTTTGAGCCCCATGTTAGGTGTAGAGATGATTTTAAAAAATAATAATAAAGGAAAAGAAACTGCCAATGCCTTCAGTGTACAGTATGGGAAGTTTCTATCTCAGAAAATAAACATGTGCCCTTTTAGTTCTTCGTGGCATCATTGTATTTTGTGATGCTGTACAGTAACCATTATTCATAATAACATCAGGAAAGGTGTGTGTGTGTGTGTGTCGAGTGGAGGGGAGTCTCAAATACATAGAAGAAAACAGTTTTTGAGATATTAAAAGAATTGTTGCTTAAGTAAATTTTAGTCTTGTGGAAACTAATTTTAGTCAGTTTTGTGTATCTTTTACGTTTAAAAAAATTTTTTGCATTTTTTTTTTTTGTGTCAGATGCTGGGCCAGGTACCTTTCTTTGTAGGTGTTTCAGCTTCAGCATCCCTGTGAATGAGGTAGTTAATCTCTCCCCAGCCCCCTCCCCTTGCTTAGAGATTGGGAAACAAGCTGAGAGTTAAGTGATTTGTGAGGTGACTCCTTCTAAATCACCAGTTTTCCAGCTGCTTATAGTATATGGCCACTTGGCTTATCCATTTATACTTCAAATGGCTTCTGTGTTCAGAACCGAACTGAGCATCTTCCATAAAAAACTTGTTCCTTCTGTCCTGTGCTTCACTTCGCTGTTAATAGTATCACCTTCCCTGTCTGACAAAGCTAAAACTATACTTAGATCTCAGACTGGCAGTTCCAGGCTGTGCTTGTCTGGCAACTTCATTCATGTGTTCATTTAATGTAGTTAATTGAGTGCCTACTGTGTGTTGGGTACTCTTCTAAGCTCCAGGAACGTAGCAATGAACAATCCTTGCCTTTAGAAGTTTGCATTGTAGTAGTAGGAGACAAGTGATAAAGTAAAATACATTGTATATTAGTTGGTAACAATGTAGCAGTATGTGGTTGTAAGTAGGATGGTCCCAGAAGAAAGCTTTGCTGAGAGAGACCTTGGAGCACGTTGCTCTGTTTGCATTTAGAAATTAAGATACTGGGACGCCTGGGTGGCTCGGTTGGTTAAGCAGCTGCCTTCGGCTCAGGTCATGATCCCAGCATCCTGGGATCGAGTCCCACATCGGGCTCCCTCTCCCTCTGACCCTGCCTTCCACTCTGTCTGCCTGTGCTCGCTCTCTCGCTCTCTCTCTGACAAATAAATAAATAAAATCTTTTAAAAAAATAAAATAAAGAAATTAAGATACTGGCTTAGAAATCTAGTTCTTTGGTTTCTCATGAAAATGAGATATTCTAGCAACACTGGAGATGTCTTTTTAAAATTTTTTTTAAGATTTTTTTTTTTTTAAAATTTGTCAGGGTGCATGAAAAAAGAGAGTACAGCAGAGGAAGCGACAGAGGGAGAAGCAGGCTTTCTGCTGAGCAGGGAGCCTCATGTCAGGCTTGATCCTGGGGCCTTGGGATCATGACCTGAGCCAAAGGCAGACGCTTAACCGACTGAGCCACCCGGGCATCCCTAGCAACACTGGAGCTTTCTTCTAGCTGTGCTGTATCTAGGCAGACACTTAACCCACTAAGCCACCCAGGCATCCCTCCTGTGCTGTTCGAGGCCTGTGTAAATCTCTATACCCACAAACTGAAAGAAATCTATTCCCTAGTAGCAAACTGCTTTTGCATTTACTCTTTAATGTACAGATCTCATGTTCTCTTGCTAAACTTTAAGCCTCTTGGAGGCTGGCTCATTTAAGAGTATTTTTTTCTTTGGGCACCTGGGTGGCCCATTTGGTTAAGCAACTGCCTTCGGCACAGGTCATGGCCCTGGAGTCCCAGGATTGAGTCCCACATCAGGCTCTGTGCTGGGTCAGGGGTTGGGGGTGATTCTGCTGCTCCCTCTGACCCTCCCCCTTCTCATGCTCTCTCTCTTGCTCTGTCTCTCTCAAATAAATAAAAATCTTTTTAAAAAGAGTAGTTTTTGTTTGCCTTATGGCTCTTGTGTATGAGTGTTTATAGAATATTTAGTAAACCAACTTTTAATAGAATAAAGACTGTGATCCTTTGTGGATTTAAGAGATGCTAACACTGTATTCTCTGTAGCTCAGTTTAACAGATTTCTATCCCTTCATGTGGAAAGCTTAAAATATTTTGTCGAGGATTAGGTAATAAAATTGCTTGACTGGGCGCCTGGGTGGCTCAGTGGGTTAAGCCGCTGCCTTCGGCTCAGGTCATGATCTCAGGGTCCTGGGATCGAGTCCCGCATCGGGCTCTCTGCTTGGCAGGGAGCCTGCTTCCCTCTCTCTCTCTCTGCCTGCCTCTCTGTCTGCTTGTGATTTCTCTCTGTCAAATAAATAAATAAAATCTTTAAAAAAAAAAAAATTGCTTGACTTTAGGAGATACTGACACCTGTATGTTGTTGTGCTGATTGCTCTCAACCCTGTATTACTGCTGCCCAGAGTGAGATGAATGATAAAAATAGCTACTTTTTTTATTTCATCGCTGGTAGAAGGATTTTTCCTTCCCTCTTATTGTCTTGCATCCTTTTCCCCATGATTGTTTTCTCGATGGCTTTTATTTCTGCTGCTTTCATTATTTGTCTTTGGTATAAAAGTCTTCCCTTCAACTAATGTAAAGAATACAAACCTTTCAAAACCTTTTTTTTTTAATTTAAGCTTAAATTTAATTAATTAAATTTAATTAAGCTTTAATTTAATGTCACCCAGAAGCTTCTGTTACTGTACATGACTTTTTTGTGTGTTGTTGTTTTTTTTTTTAACAGATGTACTTTTGTTTAAATTATAATTATTGGGGTGCCTGGGTGGCTCAGTTGGGTGTCCCAAGTCTTGGGTTTGGCTCAGGTCATGATCTCATGGGTTGTGGGTCAAGCCTTTCGTGGGGCTCCCTCCACACTCAGTGGAAGTGTGCCTGAGATTCTCTCCCTCTGCTCCCCCCATGTGTGCCTACTTTCTCTCTCTAAATAAATCTATAAAAAAGAGATACATCGTCTTAGTTCTACACTGTTAGGCTTGTTAAATGTTGAAGTTCCAATAACTGACTACATTCTTAATTTTTTTTTTTTTTAGAACTTTAATGGAAAATTTCAAACATAAAAGAACAGTGTGATAAACCCCCAGGCTTCATTCACATTCAGGAATTCCCACCTCAGGGCTTACACCATTTCTTCAATACCTTTCTTCTAACTCTTGAGGCAAATTGTAGACATCCTATAGTTTAATTAGTAAATATTTCAGTGTATGTCTTTAAAGGAGAAGTATTCCTTGTAAACATAACCCTAGGGGCCCCTGGGTGGCTCAGTCATTAATCATCCACCTTCAGCTCAGGCCATGATCCCGGAGTCCTGGGATCAAGCCCCACATACGGGGCCCCCTGCTTGACGGGAAGCTTGCTTCTCCCTCTCCTACTCCCCTTGCTGTGTTCCTGCTCTTGCTGCATCTCTTTCTGTCAGATCTTTAGGATTTGATTTGATAAGATTTGATAAAATCTTTAGGAAAAAACAACAACAACAGTGTAACCCCAGAAGTATTATTTTCGTGATATTTTGCACATCCATGGTTTTATAGACATGCCACGTTCTTATCAAGAATACTAGGTAGTGGGCGCCTGGGTGGCTCAGTGGGTTAAGCCGCTGCCTTCGGCTCAGGTCATGATCTCAGGGTCCTGGGATCGAGTCCCGCATCGGGCTCTCTGCTCAGCAGGGAGCCTGCTTCCTTCTCTCTCTCTCTGCCTGCCTCTCAATGTACTTGTAATTTCTCTCTCTGTCAGATAAA
The DNA here is from genome assembly GCF_030435805.1 of Mustela lutreola. Lineage (NCBI taxonomy): Eukaryota > Metazoa > Chordata > Mammalia > Carnivora > Mustelidae > Mustela > Mustela lutreola. The sequence continues at coordinate 180,318,658 of NC_081293.1, read as the reverse complement.
TAAATAAAATCTTTAAAAAAAAAAAATAAAAAAAAAAAAAAAAAAAAAAAAAAAAAAAAAAAAAAAAAAAGAATACTAGGTAGTGAGTAAAGGTTGGCAAGTGTCTTCAATGTTTGTAGTATGATTCATCTCAAGGAGGGTTGGAAACAGACTGGTCTGAACAGAAAGCCACAGAGATTGCTTCTACCTTCTGCACAGAAGCGCATTCTTCACCCCATTCCCTTACTTCGATGGACACAGCTCAGAGAGGCCGCCCTCATTTATTTTATAAGCTCATTATCAGTCAACTTAGGAAACAATGCTGTCTGATTTGTAGGTCTTTGACCTGTTAACGTCAATCCTGTGGCACAGGCTTTTAGCCCTTGGCGCTCTTTCTGGAAAATTCCAGAACTATATAAAAGCCATTTCTAAAATCCCGATAGACATGTTTTGCCAAGAATGTCAGTTATCTCTTGACAGTTTGGCATTAACCTTTAAATATTAGATTGTGTAATCATAATGCCATTGAGGGAAAATAAGGTGGTGGGTGGCTGGCATTTTAAAAGTGAAACGAGCTTGGGTTCCCGTGAATGTTAATCATTATTATACTGAAAATGCTGAGAGTCCTGAAGAGTGAAATGCTTAGTAAGTAAAAAGCAGTATTTTGCGAATAACTTAGATCATAGGTAAGTAAAACATGGCTTCATGGGTTTATTTGACATATGTTTACCGGAACAGTATCTGAGGGGTATTTTCTGTGTTCGAGCTTTGTAACTGAGAGGCGAATCAAGAAACCTTCTAGTGCGTTCCCGCCAGCCTACTAGCCTGACCAGCACGTCTCAGAAATAGATAATTATTTTTGTCATTGTAACCTGCCTTCTCATTTGCCTTCCTTGCCCTTGAGTTTGCAACAGAGGAGAAAGAAACCCGTGGCCTCTACCATAAATACACATGGTTACAGCAGTCAAGTAATTGCATATTTTTTGTGGGCAAGTCATTCATTCGTGGTGATGAAATGGCTTATTTTTAATGCAGTTTTCTTTCAACTAAACTTAAATTCTTTGTTTCCATTTGATTCAGTGGTCTGTACCATTCTAAGGCACTATAAATTTAGCACAGCTTCTTCATTTTACCAACTTGGTAGGAGTTTTAAAGGTTTCATTCAGTTCAGTTTTAGTTTTCAAACAAAATGGACTATAAGAATTCTTCAATTTACAGTATAATGTGTAATTAAAGACAGACCCAGTATATCTGACAGGAGTGTTGTACCAGGGATCGTGGGAAAGGGGAGGTTTGGAGCATTACTTCTAATCTCATTTTAACATGACTGTTGGGAAAGGAGAATTTCTTTGGAAAGTAGATAAAAGCATAGACTGACTCTCGGATCACAAAATGGAAGAAACCCAGATTTATTGCATACCTGTCAAGGATAGAAATATCTTAAGTTTTCTGGAAAAGACATCCATGTGGATAACTTATAACTTTAAATGATTAATTAAGAGTAATTGCTGTCCACTAATGCTATTCATAGCAGATTGGTTCTAATGAGGAATGTTGCTTCTATAGATATTTAGGTTATAGAATTAGTTTATGACTTCTTTTGATAAACTCTCTGAATCCTCTACCTTACTCTGTTCTTTTCATTTTCCTTGTGAATTTATTTGGTTTTGTTTAATGACGGGGATATCTTTACCTGTATTACTTTATTCAGTTACCTATTTCTGGATATCTCAAGTTGAGCAGAAACGTACATTAGAGGAGCTGTGGGTATGGAGCAGGCACCAGTAAACACTAGTGGATATAGTGGCAGCCTGTTGTATAAAATCGCTAATAACCCATTAAATCAGTTCCTTTTAATAAATATTTAATTTCCATTTTTAAATGTCACATATTCCAGTAAACATATTTGCACATTTCAGATATACTTTTGTCTTTCTAGTGAACATTTTGTTAAACAGTAGCATATACATGAAAAGTCCACAAATCTTTGTAGCTCAGTGATAAGTGGAACAAATGTTTAATCAGCACCGGAGAAGTCCCCCTTGAACCACTTGAAATGATTGCTGTCCCCACTAGAGTGACTACTATCCTAATTCCTAACACCATTGATTCATTTAGCTTGTTTGAAATGTGTAGCGAAGGAATCACATTGCATGTGCTCTTTGGTACCTGGTTTCTTTCACTGTAATATCTGGGAGACTCATACACTCAAATGTTGGAATTCATTTTTTATTGCTGTGCAGTATTCTGCTGGGTGACAATCATAGTTTATCTTTTTTATTGACAAGCCTTTGGGTTGTAACCTAAATTTTGGATATTCCAAATCGTGCTGTGAGCATTCTGAAACCTCTGTGTTGGTGGTCATCGCTATATGGCTCTCTAGTGGGAGGAATGCTCTTGGGCGTAGGGTGTATGTATGTGTACTTAACATGCCCACAGTTTTCCAAAGTGGTTGAAACTGTATCACGCTCCCACCAGCAGTGTCTGGTTATTTTTTAAAAAATAAACTTCATAAAAGTGAAATTTGAATAAAAGAATAAATTTATTTTGAGTTTTGGAACACAGTGCTAAATTTATCCTCAGGAATGTGAATTTATACTCCACTGAACACTAGGTTTTCATCAGCCCTTTCATTTTTTTTCTTTCTTTTTTTTTTAGCCCTTTCATTTTCATAGTGAAAAATGTCTAATTTTTAAACTAAAGAGTTGAACTTTTTTAAAACTTAATTTTGCTCATTCAGTTTTCTTGGCTGTCCTGGTCTTTCTCTGTCAAGGGGTTTCTAATTTTTCTTTTTTTCTTTTCCTTCTTTTTCTTCTCCCAAGGGGGCAGGGGGAGGAGCAAAGCAGGGAGAGAAAGAGAACCAGGGAGAAGGGCAGGCGAGAATTCTACCACTGAACCACCCATGCAAGAACCAGGGAGAAGGGGAAGAGAAAGAGAGAGAGAGAGATAGAGAGTCTTAAACAGGCTCCGTGCCCAGACTCTGAGCCCGTGGGCTCCATCTCAAAATCCTGAGATCATGACCTGCGCTGTGATCAGGAGTCAGACACTTAACTGACTGAACCACCCAGGTGCCCCTTTAATTTTGCTTACTGCTTTGTAATAACCTTTTATATTGTAATCTACATTTTTTGGTCATATGCTATAATTTTTTTCTTCCTAGTTTTAATCTTGTCATTTACAATATAAAAGTTTTAAATGTTCGTGTGTGCTTATATCTGCTCATCTTTTCCTCTCTGGTTTCTGACTTTGGTGTTACTCTTAGGGAAGTCTTTTCACCCCAAGATGATTTTCTAAAAAGTCTGTTTTCTTCAAGGGTTTTATTGTTTATATTTAATTTTGTCTATTGTAACTAGATTTAACTTGTAACTCAAGGTGCTTTTTGTTTGTTTTAAAACAAATTTTAACCGGTTAATACTTTGGAATATTTTGCCATGTCAGAGGGTGACTGGTCCAGAAGAGTTTTGTACACCAATGCATGCATGTTTGTGTCATTTGACCAAGTGAGAAATAAAGTGTATTTTCCAGGGCGGATACTATTTGAGTCCTTTCAGTGTGCATGCTGTTAAAACAGTTTTCATTTAGAAAAGAATGAGATCAAATTAGTATAGACTAAATTGTCCTATTAAATATCTCTAGTGGGGATTGTTCAAGGCTTTTGAGGAAGGGCTTTGCCAAATTACACCCAGCCCCTCTGTTCTTTGACCTGTAGGACAGAGGATAGGAGAGCCAAATATGTAATTTCATATCTTTAAAAATACTGTTTTTCTCTGTGTAAGAGAACATTTTAAAATTTCTTTGGTTTCTTTGCCTTTGGTATAATAGTTCTTGTAATTAAAATGTGATTTGCACTGCTGTGGAGAAGGTGAGACCAGTTTATCTTTATTGGGTTGTTTGGGGTTTTCTTGTTGTTGTTCAGTTACATTGTGACATTCGAGATCCCCTTTTCCATATGTGGTTGTTTGGGGTTTTCTTGTTTAATTTCATTGTGAGGGGCCCCCCAAAGTTCATTACCTAAAATCCCCGAGTTATTATTTGTTTAGACCACAAAGAAGAAATAGAAAACAACAGGTCTACTGATGCGGGTTGGTTTGGTTTTTAGAGTTGAATCTTAATACCTTAAACATCTAAGAGTCTCAGGGGCAGATAAGTTTCTGAGGAAGAGAACAACACATAAGTACTCCTGTGATTGGAGCCCTAGAACATGCCAGAAGCTAGAGGCCGACCTAAGCTGGAGAGAGGTTTGGAAGGGGAGGGAAAGGGTAGGTGAAATAAATACTAGAGATAAGATTTATTGATTGATTCTGCTGCTGTTTTGCATTTAATAGTACCTGTAGGAAGGTGACATCACAATTATTTGATTATTCTTCTAAGCCAGGGGGAAAATGGATGGAGACTTTGCTTAAGTAAATCCCTAGCTTTAGGAGCATAGCATTTCGAGTTTAGGAGAATTGGTATTTTGCTAAGTTTTTGAATTTGACTAAAGGGAATAATGGGGTTTATGTTAAAGGTTCACTAGGGGTAGATTAGCGAGGAAAGACTGCAGAGGGGAGAAAAACTAAAACTAAGTGCCTTTATTTCCTTTATATTATCTACAAAATGCAGTTTCCGTGTTTTACATACTTAACCCATTTGATTCTCACAGAAATCCTATGAAGTGGTTTTTCCTGATTGACAAAGATAACAAAAGCTTGGGGAGTGAGCTTACATTATGTTGTGTAGGCCACAGACCCAGTACGTGGCTCTCCTGGGATTTGAACACCAGTGTCTGAATCTGAAGTTTATTCGCATTCTTTTCATAAGAGTATATATTGCCTTCTAAATGACCAGAACGACTACGTATATTTCATATTTTATCAGTTTCAAATCAAATGTCAGTAACACTTTACATAGCATATCTTGGGGATATCATCTTTAGTTCTTCCAGGTAATACAAAGCCTGTGTACTTTCCTTTACTTTTCACCTTAGCATTGAGAGTAAGCATGAGGTTACGATCCTGGGAGGACTCAATGAATTTGTAGTGAAGTTTTATGGACCACAAGGAAGTAAGTACACGTGTTCATATATGTGTTCTTCTTTTTCAGTTTCTCTTTTTCTCTATTCCTTAGTAGGTAATGAGAATATCAGTGGAGGTAGGTGTAGTATTTGAACAGTAAATTTAATGAAACTCTAGAACCAGTCAGAAAATTTTGCTTTTACCATAGTTACTCTATATGACAGTTTAAAACAGAAATTGTGAATACTATTGTTTAGTTTTTTTCATGGATGGTTTTGGGTAAGTTTCTCCCCCCCCCCTTTTCTGTTTTTTGTTTTTGATGAGGGGTGGGTCAACAGGGAAGATTGAAATAGGAAGCTGTTACTTATGAACTAAGTGTTTAATACTTTAAAAATCAGGTAAATGTAGGGGAGAAACAAATCTTATTTTCTTTTTTTTTTAAATTTTTATTTATTTATTTTTTAAAGATTTTATTTATTTATTTGACAGACAGAGATCACAAGTAGGCAGAGAGGCAGGCAGAGAGAGAGAGAGAGAGAGAGAGAGAGAAGCAGGCTTCCCGCGGAGCAGGGAGCCCGATGCGGGGCTCGATCCCAGGACCCTGAGATCATGACCCGAGCCGAAGGCAGCAGCCCAAACCACTGAGCCACCCAGGCGCCCCACAAATCTTATTTTCTAACTCTACATCTTTTAAAGAAAAGTTATTTTAATCTGAACATAGACTACCTGCTGATGAATTAATGTGGAATTAATTAATCTGCAAGATTTTCAAAAGATGCTAGGATTTAATGTTTCACTTAAACTTGGGTTTATTTTTTAATGTGGAGACACAGCTCTAATGTTCAACATTTTTACTTTTATTTCAGCACCATATGAAGGCGGAGTATGGAAAGTTAGAGTGGATCTTCCTGATAAATACCCTTTCAAATCTCCATCTATAGGTATGTAACTACTCAGTTTTTCTCATTAGAGAGTTTTGAAAGCACAGAGAAAAGGAAAAAAAAAATCGGCATTTTGTGAGAGATAATTCCAAAAATGGTTACTTCACCAAAGCCTAAAAAGGAAAAATTCAGTTAATCAGGGACTTTTTGTGGGACTTCACAGTGTGATAGATGATTAAATATACCTTTGCCTGATTGTAATGATTATAACTAAATTTTTCTGTCAGGGTCAGATGAAACAGTCTTAAGGCCCAGTGTCTATTCAGGCTAAGCAGTAAAATAATAAACATACCTTAAATCTCCTTTTAATTGCATAGTGTTTATTCTAGAATTAATGTTACATAGTGTTTATTCTAATTCTGTCATTAAGAATCCTCTCTGGAGCCACCTCTGCTTTTGTTCACTGCAGCTGTGGGTACCTAGGAGTGAAATTCCCCTTTTCTGCTCTCTCTGCTCCTCATCTTTTTAGCCCCCTAAACAGCCGAAGAGAGTAGAGTAGGAGCCTCAGTGGGATTGTATAAAGAGGTACCTTTTTTTCCTCCTTCATCTTCTCTCTGCCCTAATTGGCCATACTACTATAACCCATCCCCCCCCCCCCCCATTAAGGCACTTAGTGACAATGTAGGTCTGTTAGCATCAGATGCTATAGAGGTATAGTTGATGAAAGGCTGACACCTTTTTTTTTTTTTTAAAGGTTTTGAGATTGTGGAATGGTAGTAACTCAGCAAACTTAAGTCAGCTTTTAAAATTTTCACTTAAAGATGAGTTTGAAATACTATAAAATACTGACCAATTTTAAGAAAGAATAAAAAATAAAATTGGAATATATTCATTCTTAGTCACATTGGACCTCATGTTCTGAATTGCCAGGGTTGGTATGTCTTGCTACTGCCATGGGCTTATCTTTGGAACTCATGCCAGGCCTCTTGGACTTTAGACACCACACAGCCCACTCACCTTCCAACAAAAAGACTTTTTGTTTTGTTTGTTTGGGTTTGGTTTTGGTTTGGTTTTTTAAGGAGGTGGACCAAAGTCATCCTCAGCTTTACATTTTGATTCTAGCCCTCCACATTTCTATCTAAGATAAGTAACGTGGAAAAGGTAGGATCATCGTAGACTAATTCTTAGTCAAAATGTAGTAGCTTCTCCTCCACTCTCCAGCTACCCTACTGCTTACAAGCTTTGTGCTGTAAAAGTAATACAGACGGCCTGTGATTCCTTCTTAACGCTGGTAGCTCTTAGCATTCATTTTAAGAATAAATTGGTGATTTCCTTTTAAGGTCCCTTGGATGATTTTTCTAAGCTCAGGAATGGAGAAGATACTTTCTGAATGATTAAATTAGAAATTCCCCCTTGCTGCAAGGGTCTCTGAGGTGAAGGGTTATCAGATGATGAAATAGGAAGGGAGCTTGAGATAATCCCCAAATATATCTGACTTAATGCCTGTAGGGGTGGAACAGCAGTCATTCCCAGTCCATTCTAGGGTGATGGAATGGTGTTACTCAGCTTGGGTTGGGCCGGGGATGAAGAGGGGGTGCTTTTCTGTCACGTTGTGGTCGCCTGTCCCCTGATGATCCATTCTTTCTGTACAGGCATTTGAACTTTGAGTAGTATGATTTTTAAGTCTTTACAAACGGAATGTATAAACCATATAAATTCAGATATATTTCATATATGTCCATTTGCTTAAAGACTAAAAATTGGTATGCTGATAGTTTTGAGCCCTAAATTCCTAGTCAGAAAGAAATCAATATAACTGTTTAACAGTGAACTATACAGAAAAGCTGTTACATATCCTGCAGAAATGTAGTTATTTCTCAAACCTTATCTTAACATATTTTTCCAGATAATTATTTCATCATAACTTTCAAAGTAAACATGTCTAAACTTCAGGCATTGTTTATTTATTCACCAGTGACACAGCAGATGCCCATGTACTTTTAAATTAATGATGTAATATGAAATTGCTTGAGACAAATGACTAGGCTGATTTAACTTCTTCATAATTTTTCTTTTGCCTTTGTATGTGCTTTCAGAACTTAGAAATACCTACAGATGTGTACCATCTTCTCTTAGGGAAGTAGAAGTAGTTGAAATATTTGTACAAGCTGTGCTTGTTTCCTTCAAAGGAACATTGCATAAGAGAGTTATAATCAGTTGGGGGGGTGACCTATTTTCAGGTCATCAACAATATAATAACTGTTGAATTTGCTTTAAACATTTTGAAAGCTAGTGGCTCATTTAGAATAGGGAAGGTTTCCTTTTTGAGTTGTAGGTAGTTGTAGAATTATATAGAAGGGCAAGGAGATTAGAGAATCCCAACCTTAGATTCTTTTAAAATTCTGCCTCTATAGTATCTAGGCATACCCTTCTTCCTGAGCCAGGTTTTTGAGCTCTTAAATATTAAGATGTGCAAATTTAGATGAAGCTTCCTTACTGCTTAGATCTTGGAATATTAATATGTGTGTGTATATATATGTTTGTTTGCTACTTATTTATTTTATAATCGCCCCATAGTCTTAGTAGGAATGTAAGCAGATCCAGGTGACCAGAAATAAAGAAAAATTAAAAATGTCTCATAATTCTGTCCCTCAATGGGTATTATCATTTACATTCTGATGTATTTACTTTAAAACAATTTGCTAGGCATTTTTCAGTATATACTCAATGTTATTTGACATGCTCACCTTTTGGGGTATCCTCTATATAAGTTTTGGAGAATTTTCAGTAGGTCATGATTGCCTAACTAAAAATACCCTTTAAAAACAATTTATATCATTATACAAGTTGGGTTTTTTTTCCCCTCAAAATGGCAATAAAGCTATCTCTTTGGGAAGAGAAGGAATATAAACAGACTTTACAGAAGGAATATAAAGAGGTTATGAAGTTTCTCAATGCCATCATTATTTCTGACATCTTAAGCTGACCTTCTGGAATGTTATATTCTCTTGGAGTATCATTAGTGATAATGTTTATGAAGTCATCTTGATGCTTTGAAGCTGGATATAAGTTTTTGAAATGGCTAAAGTTCATTTAATTTCACAGAATAGGATAAATGGAAAAACTGAGTGACATCAGTTGGGGTGTAAAATGATACACAATTCTGAAATTTCCTTAGTTTAAGAATTATGATTTTCTTATGAACTGGCCCTAAAGGCGCTTTCAAAAGAGAAATTACAAAGCTCCTCTGATCAGTTGTAACATCATTGAGATATTTGCATGGCTTTCCAGAGAGACCACTTTGAAATAAATCATATCTGAATCTTTAAGTTCTGATTTATTCGAAAGTTCAAACTTTCGTGGCACCTGGGTGGCTTAGTGGATAAAGCCTCTGCCTTTGGTTTGGGTCAGGATCTCAGGGTCCTGGGATCGAGCGTTGCATCAGGCTCTGTTTGGCAGGGAGCCTGCTTCCCTCTCTTTATGCCTGCTACTCTGCCTGCTTCTGTCCTCTTTCTCTCTCTCTCTCTCTGACAAATAAATACATAAAATTTAAAAAAAAAAAAAAAGTTCAGATTTTTATCTTTTTCATCCAGAAAGTTTCCTAGCATGCCAGTGCTGCTGAATCCCCAGCTACGTAGAGTTGGGAGAGTGCATTTGGTCCGTAGACTGGTGATCAGGAAAGAGTGCTTCTGGCCCTGGTTTTCCTTGACCAAGAGAATGATACTCATCTGGACCGTTGTGTCCTTTTCTAGAAAATGAGATGCTAGAATTAAGTGAACTCTGCATGTTTGATGGTGACCAATGTATTAGCCACTTGGGATAGATCGCAGTCTTCTAATAATTAGGAAGGTCACAGAAGGCTCTCACTAGTTAGGAGAGAAGACCCACATAAATAAAATAATGCATGGGCTTTAGTGACAACATTTCATTGCTGTTTAGGAGAGGTGTGAGTTAGTACCTCAGTCAGGGAAGAAAGTGTATGGAAGGAGATAGGCTTTTACAAGAAAGATTTTGTTTCGTGTGTTGAGAATATAGTTTTAGAAAAAAGCTTCAGAATTGTGAAGGTGCGCATAAGGATTTCAGAAATAATACTCTCTCAGAACTCCCCATCATCTCCCATCAGTGAAGATTTTGTTTCATGCAGAGAAGCTGCTCCAGAGACTGCCGTATGCCATCCTTCCCCAGATGGCTTCCAGCAGGTGCTCGTCTATTAAGAGAATGCTTTTTCCAGAGAAAACACAGACTCGCAGTTGCTGTGGGGGTGAAATAAAGATGAGTGATCCCATCTACGAAGAGGAGGAATGGAGCAGTTTTGAATAAAAATGGAAAGTAACCAATAAGCATAGGATACAAAACGGTTTTATGTCTATTCCAAAGAATGCGTATTTTAAAAAGTGGAAGATACAGAACTTGTCAGATTGGCAAGTGTCATGTAGCTGACTTTGCAGTATATGTTGATTGACAAAGATTTTATATCCTTTTAGTGATTTTTGCATAAATTATCTTACGATTCAGAGATGTGCACTAAGATTAATGTATCAGAGTGTGCAATTTGCAGTGTTGTTCTTAAAACTTGTTTTTAAAACTTTGAAGCAACCTAAGTGGCCCAGTAGATAATAAAGTAGTTAAATTATGGCATATATTAATGGGCAAAATGCCTTATAGTCATTCCTAAAGTTTTAAACACCATCTTTAAAGGAACACATAGGGACGCCTGGGTGGCTTAGTCCATTAAGCCTCTGCCTTCAGGTCAGGTCATCATCCCAGAGTCCTGGGATCCAGTCCCACATTAGACTCCTTGCTCAGGGACGCCTGGGTGGCTCAGTTGGTTAAGCAGCTGCCTTCGGCTCAGGTCATGATCCCAGCGTCCTGGGATCGAGTCCCACATCGGGTTCCTTGCTCCGCAGGGAGCCTGCTTCTCCCTCTGACTCTGCCTGCCACTCTGCCTGTGCTCACTCTTGCTCTCTCTCTCTCTCTGACAAATAAATAAATAAAATCTTAAAAAAAAAAAAAAAAAAAAAAAAAAGACTCCTTGCCCAGCGGAGAGCCTGCCTCTCCCTTTGCCTGCTGCTCCCCCTGCTTGTGCTCGAGTTCTCTTTCTCTCTCTGACAAATAAATGTAATCTTTTAAAAATAAATAAATAAAGGAATACACAGAAAAATGGTAATCTTCTCTAGTGTAACTGTAATTTTTCCATGAAATTCCAAGTATGAATGCCAAAACATTGATACTGTTATCCATGGGTGTTAAAGAGATTAAAAACATTTTTTGTGTAATTTCTAAATACAATAAGGTCCTTTATATTATAGGAGGATATAGTTTTTAACATATGGCAGATGTGTAACTTCTGAATGTCCCTCTCCATCTTTGTCTGGGTCTACACTTTTCCTGTCCTTTGTTCTAGAAGGCCGTTAAGCTTATCCTTGGCCAGAATTCTCACCTGGTAGCTTGCTAAGAGCCTGCTGGCCCTCATGTTTCCCCACCAGTTTCCTTTTTCCTTTTAGTTTTAATGATGTGTGTGTGTAAGGGTACAGACTGTTCTCTTTCCTTTGTTTTTCTGCTTGCAGTTTCGTTTATTGTATCTTGGGCACTGTCTCTAAACCTTTACACGTAACTTCATTTTTTTTTCTTTCTTGTCCTCTTGTCCCTTCTCTTGGGTTGCTGCTGCGGACAGTCCTCTTTTCTGTCTAACTCTTCCACTTGTGTCTCCCCCCTCCCCCCCGCTCCATTTTTCTCTTCAGATGAACCAGAAAAGGCCCTTGTTCGTAGCTAATAAATAATAATAATATTTTTGATAAACCTAAGACCGGAGGGGGGATTATGTCTTCCAATAAAATACAGACATAAGTCTGCCAGAGGTTCTTAATTAGAAGATATTCTGATTAAGATATTCTGATATTCAGTGCACCTAGATTTAAGGCTTTCAGCATCTAAAGGTCTTGAAAATACCTTGAAGTCTGCCTTCAGGATCTGTAGTGGTCTCCGTCACACCACAGCTACTTAAACAGAAGCATTCAAGAGAAAATTAAGAATTTGTCATTTTATGTCCTCTTTCAGAAGTACAGAGTATTTTAGAATCTTTTGTAATAACCATAGCCTTCCCTTAGTGTGGGAACTCTGTCACCACTTAACACTTTTATTTTTTTCATTTATACTTTTTTTTTTTTTTAAAGATTTTATTTATTTATTTAACAGAGATCACAAGTAGGCAGAGAGAGGCAGGCAGAGAGACTGGAAGGGAAGCAGGCTCCCTGCTGAGCAGAGAGCCTCCTTCCCTTCCTGTCATGCGGGGCTTGATCCCAGGACCCTGAGATCATGACCTGAGCCGAAGGCAGAGGCTTTAACCCACTGAGCCACCCAGGCACCCCTCATTTATACTTCCTAAAAATAGAAAACTATGTTGTAAGATCCAGGTGACAAGCCTGGAAACAAACTTTTGAAATACTGCCTGTGTACATCTCCACATTAGCAGTGAGGAGGACTCTCTCCCAGGAACAGGCTGCAGGCATTGTGTGTCTGGATTGAAATCTGGTGATACCAGAGCAGAGTAAGAGGAATGATTAGTTGAGAACAAGGTTCTGGAGGGACTGCTTAATGGTTTGCTTAATGGTTGATAAAATGGTGGAGGGGGGATACCATGCTCATTCTGCAGTGGAATTTGTTGCCAATGGCATATAGCAAGAGCTAGCCAAACCGTATGAGTAAATGGAGACCAATTGGAAAGGTCATGGGCAGTGACAATAGCTGGAAAACGATGCTGAGCTCTCCCAGTGGCCTTTATGGTTAGGTCAGCTCTTCTCTAAATAGAACGGTTTAGATCTTCCTGTTTCAAGGAAACTAGATTAGATAACCTGTCACAGTCTCTTGTAAGTCTCCCAGTCTGCCAGAGGTTCTTAATTAAAAGATATTCTGATAATCAGTGCACCTTATTAGTTGTATTTGTGCCAGCAGTTAAGGAAAGTGATAGAACCTTTTTCATTGTCAGAATAGCAGACACCTCTAGCATTCTAAGTTTTTGTTTCACTGTGGCCAGAAATTACCTCACAATATTTTTGGAATGGAATTTTATGGTATGACCAAACTATAGAGTTTAGGATGTTTACCATTTTACTTTGTGTTTTCCTAGATGGAAACATTGTACAGTTACCTCCTCAGTGTGTTGTCAGGGGTGGACCAGGATTTGGAGTGGGATATGTAGTTTCTGATAGGGTTTGGGCTTAGTCATTTAGCAGAGGCTTATTTGGACCATTATATTTCCACAAGTAGAATGAGTTCTTAGACTGAGGAAGCAAAATTCCATTCAGATCACCTCTGTATTTCTCTACTTTCATGACCTTGGTTTTTTGAATTTAGTTTCTGTCTCAGTTATATAATTGCTACTTTGTAGTGATCTATATCTTTGGAATTCCAGTAGAGAGAGAAACAAGGTTCTAGTGGGAAGGTTTCGTTAAAGTTTTTTTGTTTTGCTTTTTCAGTTTTTATAGATGATGCTATGAGAATGTAAGCCATTGTTAAAAGCTCCCTTTTTACTGCTGTTCTGAAAGTGAAATTTTGCAGTTACTTGTTTGTTTTAGAGTATAGATGGCAGCTGAAGGAGAACCTACTTTCTCAGAATATGGATACACTTTACGCTATTCTAATCAGCTCCACAAATTTATTAGCTACCATCTGTATACAGGGGATTACTCTAGGTGCTGGAGATACAGAGGTGAACAAATTCTCCTCTTGATCCTTATATTCTTTGAGGGGAAAAAAGAAAAAGCAAAAATTTAAAATGCCTGATAGCTTTATAGAGAATTGATGTGATAAAATTGACATAATAGCTACCTTAGATTAGGTGTTGAGCAAGGGCTTCTCTGACAAAGTAAATTTAAGCTTGAGGTTTAAATGAAAAGGGAAAAATAAGCCAGCCCTGATCCTCCAGTACCAGGGAGGAGAGCATTCCAAGCAGGAGAAATTGTGAGGGAAAAGGCCCTGAGGCAGATGGGAGCTTAGCATGCCCGAGAAAGGTGGAAGGGTGGGTGAACAGTGGAGTAGAAGAGAGGGTCCAAGTGGCAAGTAGGGTGAGGTCCTGTAGGGCTTTGTGGGCCAGGTGAAAGGCTTGAATTTTATTTTTAATGCAGTGGAAAAATCATTGAAAGGTTCTAAGCAGGTGTTAATGATCACTCTCTTATTGTGGGAGAAGAGTAGAAATACTGGTGGTTTGGATCAGGGTGCCAACATGGAGAAACTCTGATGTCTATAATACATTGTCTTGAAGAAGTTTGGCTGTATGAAGGAAAACACACAAATTGGGGGAGATAAAAGGAAGGTTTGTGTTTTACTACTGAAGCGGGAGATTCTGAAGGATGCCTGTGTGCTTGCTCTAGTTTACTACTGAAGCGGGAGATTCTGAAGGATGCCTGTGTGCTTGCTCTAGTTTACTACTGAAGCGGGAGATTCTGAAGGATGCCTGTGTGCTTGCTCTAGTTTACTACTGAAGCGGGAGATTCTGAAGGATGCCTGTGTGCTTGCTCTAGTTTACTACTGAAGCGGGAGATTCTGAAGGATGCCTGTGTGCTTGCTCTAGTTTACTACTGAAGCGGGAGATTCTGAAGGATGCCTGTGTGCTTGCTCTAGGGAGTTGTCCAGAAAATGAGGGAAATCTTGGTGATGCTGGGGATCAGGAGGGGGCTTGAAGTCACAGTGCCTCTGAGATGTTAGAAGGGACAAGATCAGAACACAAATGGAGGACTTGTGTTTTGGAAGACCTTAAATATTTGAGTGAACAGTTGAGGCAGGAAAAATGAGCATGTGTGCTGGGAGGATTTTGATGGCAAAAATGAAGAATCCTGCCCATTGGCCCATAATTTCTCAAAGAAAACGGGCAGGGCTTTTAAGTCAGAGTGAAAATGGAGGAGCAAAGGGAACAGAAGATTTGCAGAATAACGGTAAAATGCCTGAGTCATTGGAGAACGGGGAACAGGCCATCAGTGAAAGGAGAAAGGAAGATTACTGGTGATGTTGAACCCACAGAAGGTTACTGAGCATACTTTTAAAAGTTGGTGCAGATGCTGTGTGTCTCCTCCCTGCCAGCCCAGTAGATACAAACTCCATGAAGGCAGGCCCTGGTTCTGTTGTACTAACATTCTTTCTTCCCTCCTCGGGGTTTGAGACACTGCCTGCTCTATATTGAGGTGAGGGCGTGAACAAGCGAATGAATGAGTGTTTAATGGCACCTTCAAGTCCAACTACAGCGGATGTGAATGATGGGTTTCCTTGTTATAGTTGGGTGTTTTGGAGGGGCGAGGGCACAGGATTTGCAGAGGGTTGTTACAAAGCGATCATGGTGATGGCTCTTAAATCTTAAACTGAGCAAGGATGGGTGAAGATAGGAGGGCTAGTAGGCGGGAAGAAAAGGGAGGGTCAGTGGATTTGCATTCATAGGAGACTGTGGTGGCCAGAGGTGTCTGTGATCTTGGAGGTGAAGCTGTCTGTAAGATGACGAAGTTCGGGTATGTTCTGGCAGTGTGAATGAGATGAGATAGAGGAAGGGGACACTGAGAGGAAGCTTCAGGGACTGAGACGACAGAGGGTGAGGAGTGTGGTCTGTATGGGTGATAGCTAATGTCTCTATAAATGATGAGAGATAGAGACAGACAGAGAGACAGATTTGGGGGCCAGATGCTGAAGTTCTAAGTGATAGAAGAACCTAGTGGTCAGATTGGCCCTATTATTGGAAAAACCCCTGTTAACAGTCTGTAATATCTAAATTCATTCACCTTCATTCTGCTCTTACCAGAATAAAAATAGTAGTGAGCTTTTCCTCCCTTCCCCCTCCGCCCCAGGAGGGCCTTGCCTCTGTACAAGCTTGCTTCTATCAGATTTGTCCATTTCCTTCTTGAAACTGGCTTATATCAGTTTTAATTCTGCCTTTGGCGATTCGTTATTATATAATCTTCCCATTTGCTATATAAAAATTCTGCCTAACTTGCTCTTTAGATTAGTTCCTACTTAATTATAGTAGGTGACCTCTAGCTTTTAAGCTGGTTATTAATTTTGACATCTTCTTGGCATTAGCTCCGTTCCTCCTTTTTTGGATTGTTACCATAATGAAAACGTGTATCCTTCTTGGCTTCCTCTATCTTTAGTTAAACTGTGATTCTTCTAAAAACAAATAAGAGTAATGTCTTAGTTCCCTTTGAAAAACTTGTTCACTGTAATTTAAGATTTGTTTCATATTTCTGGTGTTGTGAAAACCTTATTGCTAGAAGGAATGTCACATATATCACCCAGTTACCTCATTTTAGGGATAGTAAAAACGAGGCTCAGGAAGGTAGAGATAAATCAATACTAACTAGTTGCAGAATCTGACTTCTGGTTTCCAGTCCAGTATTTCACCCCATCCCAAATGCAATTAGAATGGTCTTTTTAGTAGTAAATGTTAGAGTAACTATATTTGCTATTTCCTGCATGATGGGGTTATGGGAAACCCAAAATCCAGTCATCAACACAGCCTCTAATGCTCTGGACAGTTGCTAAAGGATTCAGAGACGAGGAGGTAGGGGCAGATATTTTCATTCTTAGGACAAGGAAAGTGAGATGAAGTTACTTGCCTAAGCTCATGAAGCTGATAGTAAACTTGAGTGCTTACTGTGGGCTGGTTGCTGGTCAGGTGCTATACGTAGATTCGTTGACTCTTCATAACAGCCCTATGATGTGTAGATACCAATATTTAACCTAGCTTTATGAAGAAAGAAAGAGAGAAAGAAAGAAAGGAAGGAAGGAAAGAAAAAGGCAAAGAGATTCAGTAATTCTTGGCCGAGGTTCACAGAGTACAACCCAAGCAGCCTTACTGGAGCCTCATCTTGTAACCATGACTTTGTTTACTCAGAGTGGCCGTGTGTTTCTCTACTGCTCTGACCATGAGAATGAATACTGCCTGATTTCAGACACTGTGGTAATAAGAATGATCAGGAAAGTGAAAGATAAATTGTGGAGAAAGGAAAGAGATTATAATCTTCCAAGGATGAAACTACAGGAGAGTAGATTTAAGGCTGCAGGTCTTAATCTGCTAGGTTGGTAGCAGGGTTTGGCTGTGGAAGGATAACACTTCACCTTTTCTTAGTTATAAATGAACTTTTCTTATCCGTCCAGCCCATTCCTCAGATTCCATATTGTCAGAGAGAAAGGAAGAAACAGAAAAGAGGACCCCTTGTTGAGTTTAGATCTCCTGAACACACACAGGATCAGTCAGAAGTTCCCATGACACAGGGCATTGACAGTGAGCTCCTTGGTCTGTTCCTCACCTAAGAAGAGACCGGCCCAGGTCCATCTCTCCTGAGTCGGAAAGGCTCAGCTCTCTGAAGAGACTTCTGCCCGGGTGCAGGCTGCCACGGGCTGGGCCTGGCTGCTGAGGTAAGATGAAACTCTCCCTGAGCGTGTGCTCATGCGCAAAGCTGGCAGGATGGCTGTCGCTGCCGAAGCTGGCGGCATCCCCACCCACTGGACCATCCCAACCCTGGTCACCTCCTGCATGCTAGAATTATTACTCTTAAAAAAGGTGTAGTCTGAGACACTGCTGTAGGGATGATAAGATGCAATCTTTAATAAATATATTTTGAACAGTTATATATACTTTACAAAATAGAATTAATCAGTTTGCTTTTGAATTCTCTACTTTATGTGGGCATCTATCATGAAGATGGAATATCAGAATAATTGAATATATTCACTTACTGTTTTCTCACAGGAATTCGTAAACTTAAAATTAAATTGCATCAGCCACAACTGCCTCAACCATCTGCAGTACAAGCGCATTTTACCCCGGGATAGAGCTACCATTTTTGCCCTTGGTGCTGCTGTTTGCCTACTTACCTTAGGGTGGATTTACCGTGTTTCATGAGACACTTGTTTGACTTCTCATTTCACAAGATTATTCTGAAGGAAATTTCTGTATTGATAACTGGACCTAGGTATTTCATTGTCCACAAATTTGATCATTAAAAATATCCTCGGGCGCCTGGGTGGCTCAGTGGGTTAAGCCGCTGCCTTCGGCTCAGGTCATGATCTCAGTATCCTGGGATCGAGTCCCGCATCGGGATCTCTGCTCAGCAGGGAGCCTGCTTCCCTCTCTCTCTCTCTGCCTGCCTATCTATCTACTGTGAACTCTCTCTGTCAAATAAATAAATAAAATCTTTAAAAAAAAAAAAAATATCCTCACAAGTAAGAGGTGATGAATTTTTCCCACTTTTATTTACGTACTGACCCCAGTATCAGAAGTACTCAAAAGTGTGTACAACTCTGTACAGATCCCCTCCTGGGATTAGACAACAGAAACAGGCTAAAATAAAAACCAGTTTTCAGCATGACTTGATGTTGATGTCATTTACTTTCTCTGCCTATTAGCCTGTGGGTCAAAAAATTCGTTATTCCAGAACAGTTGAGATTGGAGTATAACAAGCAAAAGCATGGCATATTTTTCTGTTTTAATAGTCTGTTCTTTTACTTTTTAAGATACGTAGTCTTTTTGGTGGTTTTTTTTTTTTTTTTTTAACCTCAACTAAGTACGATTTGGATTCCTCCTCCAGAGTTAAAAATGAGCTGATTCCCTTCTGCTGAAAGACCGAGGGTGAGGTGGTGAGCTGTTTCGCTAAACCTTTATTCCTAACATCCTCCCTTTTACAAGTGCCTGAAGTCATGCCAGAGAATAATTGTCTAAAAGATTTGAAAGCGTTCTGAATTGTATCTGGTCAAATCACTGAAATATATATATGATTAGAAAATGTCTGGTGAATAAAATCTTAAATCATGTAGATTAAAAATGACTTGCTACTTCCACTTACCGTGTTTTCATAAAAGCAGTTTTCAAAATATGTTTTCTTAAAATATCTTCAAAA
Organism: Mustela lutreola; assembly: GCF_030435805.1. Lineage (NCBI taxonomy): Eukaryota > Metazoa > Chordata > Mammalia > Carnivora > Mustelidae > Mustela > Mustela lutreola. The sequence goes on along the minus strand of NC_081293.1, from coordinate 180,299,926 downwards.
TAGTTCCTGGTTGAATGGAAACAAGTGTTGGGAAAATTCTCTTACTGCAGACGTATTCATTAGTGTGGTGATAGCATTGCCAAAAGGAAGGAAAACGTGCCAGGGCAAACACACTCAGTCCTGAGAATGTTCCTTCTCTGAATTCTGAATTCCTAGCCTGTTCTTTCTCTGTCTCCTCCCCTTCTCGTCCAGAAGTGCCATTGTTGCCATTGTTATCTAGAATGTGAGTGGCTTTGCCAGAAACGCTCTCCACAGCTTGTCTGAGAGCAAAGGTAAAGGAGATACACTCCTGTTTATTTGCTTTGGGTGTTTTTCTAACAGTTGAAAAAGCCTGGTATAGGAAGAGATCATTGTGGTCTGGAGATTGTTTTTTGGGTAGAATCGGTCTGGCTGAATTTGTTCCTCCAAGGCAAGGTTATAAACTCTGTTTCTACCTACTTTGGAGTAGTCCATGGATTTTGTATCTCTTTGTGATATTTTAGCATGTTGTTAGCCTCCTTGTATTACATGCTCCAGAATATTTCTGTACCTAAAAATGTGCCTTGCAGAATTCATTTCCTTTATGGACTTAACTATTGACATTTTCTCTAAACTCCTCTGTTGCCAGAGCTCTGGCCATTGTTACTAAATCCTAGATTGTTAAGAGTTGATAGTCCCTTTATTAACGGAATGAAGAGTGGAGATTTTGGAGATCATACAGTCTGGCTATTCCATGTGAAAACCTAGACCCACAGAAGTGAAGTGATCTAGCCAGGGCCTGCAGTTAATAGCAGGGTTGGGACCAGAACTCAAGTCCCTGTGAATCCTTTCCTATTTCCCATCTGAGTTTGCCCTCTGTCTCAGAGCGCAGATGATGTTTTATACTTAGCAGGGGCACTGGGGATTAGGCTCCAACCCATTTATTACTAAGAGTATGTTTACTAAGTCCTTTTTGGCACTATTATGTATTCTTGGATTCAGCCAAGCCAGAATCTTGACTTAATTGAAAACAGTGTGGAAACTCTATTGATTCCAAATGTAATCTCCAGACCTTGTACCAGGAGGGAGGCACCTTAATCTTTCAGAGACTGTTTTGGTAAACATTTAAAGCTCTTTTGACCCTAGCTATTTTATTAACACCTTTGGGGTTCCCTGCGCCATCAGATTGTTTAAACTTCATTTTTACTGTGGGAGAGACAGCCCACTCCATTTTGCTTGAGACCTTTGTTCTGTCCCCAGCACTAAGGTGCTGTGACCTGATTGAGCTGTTTCCTTATTCACCTGTTTTGTTTTGTTTTGTTTTTTTAGAGATAAGACTTCTGTTAGAAACAAAAATTTTAAAAAGGGATTTATTTATCACTGTTTTAGCTAAGTCTCTGGCTTCCCACCTCAGAATGATTTAAAATCCGTACCCTTAAAAGGGCCCACAAATGCTCATCACCTCTCTGACCTCGCTTCTTGGCTTCTCCTTACTCACTGCTTCAGCCTCACCAGTCTCTCTGCTGGTCTTCAGACACAGCAAGCAAAGTCCTGATGCATTTTGCGCTTGGCTGTTAGTGCTGTATAGATGCTCTTCCCCTAGATACTGAATGATTCCTCCCTTACCTCCTTCTAATTGACACCTCCTCCCTGAGGCCCTCCTTGACCATCCCATTTACAACTGCAGCCCCCACCCCAGCATTCCTGTCTGGCACCTTCTAGCAGAGTACTTCTGTTCATAAAGAGCTCTCCAGGGGCTTCTTGGATTGTAGCACTGGGGGGGTTGCTTTCCTAGGTGTTACTCATGAACCATGTAGCAGAAGCAGGATTTTAAGCATCAAGAACGAATTCTAAGTTTTTAATTGTGTCCTCAAGCCAAAGTACTTTTCATATAATAGAATGAGTCTCTTGAATTAAACCATCTAGTGGCTAAACACCAGTGTTTCCCACTCATCTGGCAGTTTCTCGACAGTTGTAATAGCAGTAGATTCCCATTTGTAACTGATCTGGAGGATCACATGCCTTATAACCTGAAGATCTTTTTTGATTTGGGGGGGGGGGTAATGAATTTACTTAAACAAGAACGTGTAAGATCTGAGATCAAATAAAATAGTTGATTTTCCTTAAAATGGTTCAGCATTAGATAACCTATGTATAATTGGGTCTGCTTTAGTATGTTTGCTACTGCTTGTAATTTTTTTTTTAACTTGAAAGGGTTTTTTTTTCCCCCAACTATTAAAATGACACAATATAGAAATTTTGGAAAGTCCGGAGAGTAATACTAATGAGGGAGTCTCTCTAAGTTGACTATTATTGACACATGGTTGTTTCCTTCTAGCTTTTTTGACGTTACTGTGATCCTACTTTGGGTATGGGATTGGGGAGCGGGGTGGTGATGCCATTTGAAAACTATAATGGAGACAGTATTCCCACCATGAAGAATTAACCACTGTTAAGTTGTATATGTTTGCTTCTAGTGTCCCACCTATGTGCACACTTAAAAAAAAAAAAGAACAAATAATATACAAGCCCATTACCTCTTTTTAAAAGAAATAGTGTTGTAGATAGATTCATCTTTAATCACCATTCCCATTCTGTTCCCTGTTCCCACATGATCTTGACCCTGCGCCCTCACTGAAATAGTTGATTACTTTGGTAAGTTCGTTTTATGTTGGTCCGTACAGTTTTCTGTACTTTTGTTATCATAGAGATAGGTAGCCTTGCCTTGTTGGAGTGTATCTAAATGGTATCATGCTACAAATACTATTCTGCAACTTTTTTTTTTTCCTCCCCTCAGCTATGGTTCTATCCAAATTGATACTTAGCTAGTTCATTACCATAGGACTCCCAGCATATAGATGTACTACAGTCTGTCCAGTCCCTTTGATAGGATTGCATTTGGTTCTTGGCATTTAAAATAATGCTGGGACAAATACCCTCATGGTTCTTCATGGATACATTTATTAGTGTTTTTCCAAGCTCATATAGAATTATTATCCTCTTAACATTAAGACATGAACATTTATATTGGCTTAGTTTAATCTCTTCAATAAACACGTACTTAAATCTAGACTTGGAAGCAACTTATTTCCTTAATGAAAAATTAATACGAAATAGTAATTGGATATAAGTCATTTCTTTTTACATCAGAGTAATCTAAACATTGCATGGGCTCTCGAGAGAATTAGAGAAAACAAGCTATTTCAACATGAAAGAGTAAAAAACAAAATTTAGAAGCATAGTTAGTATTGGAGTGACTAGAGCAAGCAAAGACTGAAATACATAACCAGGATTTTGTGTATCTGTTTCCTGAGTCTAGAGAAGTTCTTTTCCGAGATGACCTTTGTTGAAACTCGTCCTTGAGGACCCTCCTCCAATGCCCCTTCTCAGTACTCCCTGGTACCTTCCTCTTTCCCTCTCATACCCTCAACTCTTGTCAGTTCTTTGTGCGCTCTGTCCTTACTGACTTGTGTCCCGTCCCGCCCCTGTGGTGACCTCCTGGGCAAAGTATGCTGCCTGGCTACCTTGATGCCCTGAACCAGCACAGTGCTAGACAAACAGGTGTTAACCAAGTATATTTTGAATGAAAGAAAAAGAAATGGAAGGTGGGGTGGGGGGAGGGGTGAAAGAGGGTGGGATTGGGAGGGACATAGTGACTCACTGTAGTAGGGAACTTCAATTTATTGGAAGTATGAAATGGCATAAAGAAGTCTCGAGATAAGGATGATAAAATGACAGCTTTGACAGTGGACCTCTTCTTTAGCATATTGTCATTTGCATATATATAAACTGATTAAATCACTGATTTTTTTTAAGGTATTTTTTTTCAGAGATTTTATTTATTTATTAGAGATCACAGCAGGCAGAGAGAGAAGGAAGCATGCTCCCCACAGAGGAGAGAGCCCAATGTGGGGCTCAGTCCCAGGACCCTAGGATCATGACCTGAGACAAAGGCAGAGACTTGAACCCACTGACCCACCCAGGCACCCCAAATCACTGATTCTTTTTTTTTTTTTTTTAAGATTTTATTTATTTATTTGACAGAGATCACAAGTAGGCAGAGAGGCAGGCAGAGAGAGAGGAGGAAGCAGGCTTCCTGCTGAGCAGAGAGCCCGCTGCAGGGCTTGATCCCAGGACCTTGGGATCATGACCTTGGGATCATGACCTGAGCCGAAGGCAGAGGCTTTAACTCACTGAGCCACCCAGGCGCCCCCAAATCACTGATTCTTAATTAGAGAAAAAATAAGTTTCTCCTTGGAACTTAAATGTCAATATATTTGTTAAAGTCTAGTAGATAGTAGAGCATGTGACCCTTGATCTCAGGGTTGTGAGTTCAAGTACTGCATTGGGTGTGGAGATTACTTAAAAATAAAATCTTTTTTAAAAATTACAAATACATAATTTGTTAAATTCTCTCCTTGTTTTTCTAGAATAAACCAAAAATTTGAATCCCTGACAGATAGAGCCATCTGACAGATTTTTTTTTTTTTTAAACTCCTTGCCTCATTTCTTGGTTGCCCCAATTTTAATCAAAAAACTGGGTTTCCTGGAATGAGTAGACTAAAGTTAAAGGAAATATTTTGGTCACCATTCTTATGAAATCCTTCGTGGTTTGGAAGCGGTGCTTCTTTAGTGTTTCAGCAGCTTCATTCATGTTCCCCACACGGTGTAGCCCAGCAGTATACCAGTAACTGAGCAGCAGAAGGAGAAGTTCAAATGCAGAACCTCTAAATTTAGAGATTGAACATAAAACCTTTGGGAGGGAAGTCAGAGTAGCTTTCTTAACTTTCTGATAAAAGGAATCAGCACCAGTTACAACCTATTTAGGACTACGTGTTTTCTTGGCAGGTACCCTTCATAGCTCAGAAAAGTCTCTCAATGATTATTCTGTATATAAGAAGCTGCATTGCTCTCAAAGTTTGCTCATTTTTTTAAATAGAACTCTGATGTGCTTTAAGTAATTGACACTATCAGGAGAATATTTTGTCTTATCAGTAACCAAGCATATAAAAGTAATCAGTATGGGTATCATCAACTTTTTCCAATACTGAAATTGTTTCCAGTACTGAAATACTTAAAAACGAATTGTTCTCTGGACACTTTTTTGCTGCTAATTAACATCTCTTTTTACAGGATTCATGAATAAAATTTTCCATCCCAACATTGATGAAGCGTAAGTAACTGTTTAAAAATGTTTAAATCTTAGCAGCAACTGCTCTTTTTAGCGTTCATCTCTCTCTCTCCATTATTAAAAATTATCTTTTTCTCAATTATCTTTTTGGATTTTATCAGCGGAGAGGACTGTGTGGCCACTTACACTATTGGAGTCCAGGGTTCTGATACTCAAAACCACTTAGTGCACGTCCTGCTGTTGGGCTGCTTAGTTTTTCCATTGTCGTGCATGGGCCCTTCATTCCCTGTGAGACCTAGCTAGCATTTGCCCTGCTCCACGGCTCTGTTCTCTTCGTGTGGACACAATTCACAGATCAGTTTTCTGTATACAAATGTACTGTTTCCAGCCCCTAAGTGTTTCTGGGTTCTTGAGAGTAAAGCAAACGTGAATGGCTATAGTTTCATTTCAGTTAATGACTCTTACATACCTTTCTTTCCTTCCTAATATTTTATTAGTGACGCTTTAAAATGTGCCTCCTGTTGTGTACTTCTGATGCTGTTGGCAGTACATGATTTTTTTGTTCCACAGTTTTTCCTCGTCACAGCACTAAATTCTGCTGTTAGACACATAACCCAGGAGGTATTCTGAGCTCTGAGCGGGTCATGCACATACATCATGCCCCGTTGTCCGCACATATTCTGTGTCCGTCACCAGGGCATGATCCACAAGGATGCTTTGTTAGTCACCATGGCACAGTCAGATGCAGGAATTGAATACAGCCCCGTACTACTAAATCTACTGCCACATTCAGCCCCACGTATTTTTTTGGCACTACCCGCCCCCGCCCCCCGGTCAGTGAAGGATCATCAGCCCAGGACCATGTATTGCATTTACTTGTCATGTTTCTTTAAACTACTTAATCTGGAATAGTTCCTCAGCTTTTTTAAAGTTGATGTTTTAAAAGAATATAGATCAGTTATTTTAAAGACTGCCCCCCAGTTTGGGGTTGTGTGGGGTTTCCTCCTCATTAGAGCCAGAGGATGCACGTTAGGCCTGAAGTGCCACGTCCTGGGCAGGTGCACAGGGTTGTCTGCTTCACCCTCTGCCGGGTCCTCCCTGTGAATCCTCAGCACCTGCTTAAGGTGTTGTCTGGTTTCTCCATTGTGGGTTTTCCCTTTCAGTCTGTAAGGAAACACTTAAGATTTCGTATATATTCTGCTCCTCATCATACTTTCCCTAATTGGGATTCTTTCTTTTTCTTTTTCTTTCTCTTTTCTTTTTTCTTTCTTTCTTTCTTTCTTTTTTTTTTTTTTTTGTCTTGTGTTGTTTTTTGATGATCTATTAAAGGTACTTTTCTTGATAAGTAAAATTAGTTGCCAGTTACATGTGACTAGCTTTCTGATTTTTTTAAAAAATGCCATTCTTTCCATCTGTTTCAGGTCAGGAACTGTGTGTCTAGATGTAATTAATCAAACTTGGACAGCTCTCTATGGTGAGTTTGGCCATGGAATATTTTTTAGAGATGTTGAGACACTGCCTAAAAAATGTTGTTTGGCACTTCTTCTCTGGTTTAGGATGTTTTGTTGGGAATGGGAAGGGATGATGAGGGCCTGGATGGGAAAGTTTTATGAGTGAAAAAAAATTTTCTCTGAAGTACGAACTTCGATTTAGCAGTGGAAGTTTAAAATAATCTTGTGGGATTCTGCACTTAAGGTGTAGTGATGTACGAATGCAGACTACAAATACACACATGTAAACATTGTGTGTGTGTGTGTGTGTGTGCGCGCGCGCGTGCGCGCAGAAGCATACTATCTACCTGTTCACTTGTAATACCTTTGAATTTTGGAAAAACTCCTAGGAATATCCCTGTGAAGTGAGATGGTATATTAAGAAGTTTGGGAGTCTTCTGTTTTGAAGTTCAAAATCTCATTATGAAACAAAGAATAATTTAACCTTGCCTCAATCCTAAAATCAACATCTCTTCTTACAATGAATCATGATACATCGCGATACAATGCTAAGTATCACAGAGAGATACAAGGAGAATCATGCCTTCTCTCCCTGAGTTTGTAACTTGGAGAGTTAAGAATGTTTTGAAATATACTTAATTAGGGGTACAACAAACGGATCTGTATACCCCCACATGTCCAAGTTCTCAGGTGTCACAGACTCTTTGCTCTCATGCCCCTCTCCATGAGGCTTCCCCTGATGCTCCAGCTGCAGGCAATCTCTGCACATTCCTGCATTTTATATCCCTTTTTTCGTGGCCCACTTTTGCTTTGTACCTGTGTGTGTTGTTCATGCCTTTTTGTGCCACTAGATGATTTCCTGCCACATGGGTCACTGGGGCGCATGTGTGATTGGTCAGTATGTCCCAGCACTTCCTTATACAGCACCTTGTACCCATGTGTGGTGAAAGAATGGAAGATGCAGGGGCGCCTGGGTGGCTCAGTGGGTTGGGCCACTGCCTTTGGCTCAGGTCATGATCTTAGGGTCCTGGGATCGAGTCCCGCATCAGGCTCTCTGCTCAGCGGGGACCCTGCTTCCCTCTCTTTCTCTCTCTCTCTCTGCCTGCCTCTCCGTCTACTTGTGATCTCTCTCTGTCAAATAAATAAATAAAATCTTTAAAAAAAAAAAAAAAAGAATGGGAGGTGCACATAATGAACAGCTGTCCAGAGGTCCAAGGAGATCACTGTAGGCAGGGCTTAACCAGAGGTGACCTTTCTTACCGAACAGTGGGGAGACATCTTACTCCAGCCGTAATCTGCAAGCTACCTTGCCAGACATGCCTGTAACTAGATGCATCAGACTCATGGCAGAAGGTTGGTCACCGGCAGCACACGGTTAATCCTTTTTTTTTTCTTTATTTTGCTTTTTTCTCCTGTTCTCCCATTCAAAAATTATTTCCTCTGCCTGGAGTTGTCGTCCCTAGTCTTTGTATGGCTGGGCTCCTTCTTTTCTCCCCTCAGACATCTCTCAGAGAAGCCTTCTTGCCTAGATACTGCATGTAAAACAGCATTTCTCCATAGCATAGCACTCTGTTTTAAAAATCTGTCTTTAAAACCAGCATTTATTGTTTGTCTTACTAGATTGTAAGCTCCACAAGAGCAGGGACTGTGTGTGTGTGTATATGTGTACACACTGGTATACAAATGCCCAAACAGTGCATGGTGTACATAAGGGTTCAGATATTTGTTGAGCTAGTGACTGGATTAATCATGCCTCATATTGTTAAACATGAGAATTTTAGGGATACGACAGCTTATAAGGAGATGAGGCAACAAGAAAGAACATACACTTTGAGGTTAGTTAAATGGGTTCCTTTTAAATTCGGGGTTTTTTTTTGTTTTGTTTTGTATTGTTTTTTGTAAAAATGTCTCATGGCAGGCTGCCTGGAATAGCTGATGTAATGATTTATTTTCTTAAACTGCATTCACATTTTAGAAATGTACATAATAATACTGTGAGCTGGTTCCAATTACAGTAAAATAAACTGGACTCAACTAATTCTTTTACTGTTGACCAGAAAAGCTTTGTGGAAGAGATTTGCTGATTCTCAAGTACTTCACATCTCAGAAACAGATTTTTTAAAATAACAGCTTATTGAATTATAGCTTACACACCTGAAACTCACTCATTTAAAGCATGTAATTTGATAGTTTTTAAGCAAACTCAGTTGTATACAAGCATTACCACATTTTCATCATAGATTTTCTTCACCTTAAAAAAAAAAAATTCCCTTAGGGGCGCCTGGGTGGCTCAGGTCTGTTGGTGAAGCAGCTCAGGTCATGATCCCAGAATCCTGGGATCATGTCCCGCATCGGGCTCCTAGCTCCATGGGGAGCCTGCTTTTTCCCTCTGACCTTCTCCCCTCTTGTGCTCTCTCTCTCTCAAATAAATAAAATTAAAAAAAAAAAAATCCCTTAGTTGTCACCCCCGAAACCCCCAACCCTAGGCAATGACTGATCTACTTTTTGTCCTTATAGATTTGCCTATTCTGGAATTTTTAATGGTGGAATATATAATATGTGGTCTCTTGTGCCTGTTTTTTTTTTTTTTTTTTTTTTTCAGTTCATGTCATGTTTTCAAGATTGATCACATTGTAGTGTGAATCAGTACTTTATACCTTGTATGATCAGATAATATTGCATTTTACAGCTATCACATTTTTATCCATTTGTCAGATGATGGACAGTTGGGTCGTTTCTACCTTCTGGCTTTTTTGAATAGTTTGTATGTGGACATAATGTTTTCATTTCTCTTGGATGTCTGCCTAGGGTCAGAATTGTTGGGTGACATGGTAACTCTCTGGTCAGCCATTTGAGGAACTGACAGACTATTTTCCAAAGTGGTTGTACCATTTTACTTTACTTCCATTGGCTGTACGAGGTTCAGAACAGAACTTGAAAGCAGAAGCCCAATATGACTTAAGATTTCATCACATCTGTAGAATGTTAGGAAAGCTTTCCTTTGTGAAGCACTTAGTAACAAGGATTAAATCACATTGGTCGAAGTGAACTTCTGTTTCCCTATTACATGTGTATGAGTTACCATTCAGTGTTCCATAATACATAAACATGGACAAGACTAACATGTAGGTAAGTACAGGAACCCAAGAAGTATTATTAGAGTGTAGTCAAAAACTCACGGGCCACCTGGGATCACTAACTCTTGACCCCAGGGTCTTGAGATTAAGCCCTATATTACTCAGCATGGGAGAACTGTTCTGACACTTTGTTCAAACCCAAACTACTACTCAAGAAAATTCATTTTTGTTCATGGAAAGTTTTAGAACAGGTAATTATAATTGATATAAAAGTACACAGAAATGGTTGGTACAGATGACCTTGAAGTTTCTTTTAGACTTCCCTGATCCTGAGTTAGAAGCTGAATTTTTACTGCGAACTGCTAAAGCCTCTGGCAAAGTTAATCTACAATTGGTGAATTTATTGGAGTCATTCAGTTTCCTGCTGTGATTCTTTGGAGAATCTTAGTTCCGAGGACAAAAAAAAAAATGAATTTAATATAAAACAACTAATAGGAGAAAGTTGGCATGTTAACACAAATACTCAACTGAAAACCCAAAGGCTTAGCCTGGCAACCAAAACTTGTTTCAATACCTCTACTATATAATATGGTAAGAAGCAGGGAATTACTTGTGAAATTTCCTGCAATTAACTTTGCCCCAAGGCATGTACTCCGCAATGGATGTACAGAGTTTTCAGGTAGCAGCAATTCCCAGTGGAAACTTCAGATGTATACTTCTCATAACCTGCTATTGATCAGTGTCCCTGTTTGTGGCAGCTTTAAGTCCTGTAGTCCCCCGACTCATTGCTTCTATTCTCATTTTGTTTTCTTTTGCCAATTGTCCATGTAGTTTGTTATTCAGAAGCTTAGAATTGGTATGATTGTGGTGTAATCACCCAGTAATTTTCAATTTTATATTATTTAGCCTTGCAAGAGAGCTAATTATAGTGGGTAATATGGTTAATTTTATAAAGATGCTTGTCATCATATGAAATTATTAAATAAAAAGTTAATATTGTTACTGTTGTGACCTTAAAAGGAAAGCAGCAGATGCTACCCCAAAGTTGATTTATTTTCATTTCCTGTATGATAGCATCTTTTTCTTCCTTTTTTTCGCATCCCTTCCCGCTCTTCCAGACAGCAATGATAAAAGCTCTGGAAAACTTAAAATGCAGCCAAGGGGATCTGGATGTTGGTTTAGAAACAACTATAATTTTAAAGCTTGATGGAAGGAAAGTTCATTAAGCCACAGGTAGCTTTTTAAGCGTCCCTACTATTTTCCAGTTTCCCTTTTTACTTCCAAATATATTTTATCCATAGTCGGCTTTTCTCCTTACACTCCTGGAAGCTCTCACACTTCCACTGCAGTACACCTTTCATTTCTCTCCCACCATTCTGGGCCATGCATCCTTCACCCCTGTAAATTGTGTTTCTCTCCTCTTTAATTTTACTCATTTTTCAACTGACTTGGTAGATGACTTATTTTGTGGATGAAGTTGTGGACAAGTAAGGTCAAAAACAATTTTCTTATAAAATTGGGCAGTTTACAGTTTTATTCTTTCTCACCTTTAGGGTTGCTAGCCAATGGACTGGATACTCTTCTTACTTTGCTGGTGAGAAAAATCAACATTTGGGAAATTACTTCCCCTAGAGTCATCTGGGGAGTCAGTCACAGACAAAATGAAGTTGACTACAACAAAGGGAATGGTTCAGGGACTTTAAGATTAAAATTAAACGAGAAATAAAAATTTCTTTCACTAGGCATTTAGAAAATTTTAAACCATAAATTTATTTAATAGTACTATACTGTGGGCCAAGTGAATTTAAGCTTTCTCATGTTGGAAATATTTACTTGATTCCTCTTTTCAGTCAAGTAGCCTGTGAATCTTTCCAATTAAAACTCTGGCTGGGGGCGCCTGGGTGGCTCAGTGGGTTAAGCCACTGCCTTCGGCTCAGGTCGATCTCAGGGTGCTGGGATCGAGTCCCGCATCGGGCTCTCTGCTCAGCAGGGAGCCTGCTTCCTCCTCTCTCTCTCTGCCTGCCTCTCTGCCTACTTGTGATCTCTCTCTGTCAAATAAATAAATAAAATCTTTAAAAAAAAAAAAAAAAAAAAACTCTGGCTGAAGGTAACTGTGTCTTCATATAGTGTTTTATGTTGCACTAGGGATTGCTAACTGTGTTCCTAGCCATTTTAGTGCAGTTACACAGACAGGAGATACATGGGTTTGTCTACACGGGTGGTTGATTGGCCAACAACTTCCGTCTGAGAACAGGCTGGAGAACTCAGTATTGAGCTGTGCATGTTGGAATCCTAAACATCATCCTACCTTCGGAACAGCTGGATGTCCTTGCAGCTCTCCTAGACAGAGGCCAGGTGGAGCAGATTCTCCTCAGCACTATGGGGGAAATGTCAGCTGTAGGAAATAAAGGTAACTTGCTCAGTCTGGGATTTGATGGCCTCCACAGTACTTAGCTAGCTCCATAGTCTGCCAGCTCTGTTAGTTTGCTTGGAGATACTCAGATGTGGTGTTTGGCCTAAGAGTTTAATTAGCTGTACGCAGAAAAACAGGGTCGTCCTAGGTTAAACAGCTACATTCACGTTCACTGGTGGTCAGCATGAGGCTCACGGAGCGGTCTGGGTTTCGTGATGGTGGTGTAGATGAGCCAGGCTGTGGCCTTGAAAGACAGCCACAGCGCTGTTCTACCTTCTTGGGGGCCGTAGTTCAAGGGCTCAGTTGTGAGAGTGTGCATTTGTTTTCTTGCCATTTGCTTTTGATCACTGTGTACAGGTGAAGTCTTTGCCATGTGTGGCCACTTACCTTGTAATTGTGTTAAGTATCTTTTTTGATGTTAAAGACAAACTAAATTATTGTCTAGTAAGTAAAAAACTTTAATAGGAGTTTTAGTATGACTGTAAGAGTACCAACTGGCTTATTGTACATTAACTGCCCTTATTTCTGAAAAGTTAATAACAAATCCCGTTACTGTGTTTCAGCTGGCAGTCTTCTGAGGTGAGCAGGGTCATACCAGGTCTGAATTAGGACAACTGCCTTTAAAGAGCATCCGAGGGGGCGGGGGTGTGTGAGACCAACAAGACAGCAAAGGAAATGGCTTTGGGAAACAGGAGGCTGTGTTCTTTATTCTCATCTCTGTGCAGCAGTCATTTTGCTCTGCGGACCTCTACAGGTTACATGCTTCAGGGGAGGGAGCTGTAGTGGATGGGAGATGATTTAAGTCTGGTGGAGTGCTTGAAAATGTTCCGTGTTCTGTAACAACACCACCTCTGGTTGGTGGCCTGGTGATCTGGCCCTTAGCGGAACAGATCTGGTATTCCTCCAGGTTTTAGTGTCCTATGTCTTTGACCTTGCCCTTCCAACATACAACAAAAATGCCTGTGTTTACCTTGAAATTCTTAAAACTCTAGTGAGATTAAATCTTATCAATTATATTGCAAAAATTCTTTGTTTACTAATTCCTACTAATTGCACTACCCCCCCCTTTTTTTTTGGTGCAAGGAGGGAGGTGTGTTTCGTTTTTTTGCTTGCATTACCCTCTTCATAAGATCTACTCTGTCTTTAAAAGTTCCTCATGGAGGGTGCTTGGGTGTCTCAGCTGATTAAGCATTTGACTGTTGATCTTGGCTCAGGTCTTGATCTAAGGGTTGTGAGTTCAGGCCCCACATTGGGCTCCACAATGGGCACAGAGCCTCCTTATAAAAAATGAAAGATCCCCTTGGACTAACCTGAGAACACTTACAAATTTGATGAATTCAGACCTCATATATTTTATCCACACAGAAACACAGAAGACCCTCTCAGTTAAGTAATGGGATACATTCTTGAATTTATCTCCCAGCAGATTAGTGGCTTGATACATTATTCCATTAGCGGCATGTCAGCCTTCAGTAACTAAATATGGCAAGCCTTGTGGCCAGCTGGTTCTGTGCCACAGGACCACAGGAAGTCTTTGTGGTGGTCTGCTTCTGCTCACCATGTGTGTGCCCTCAAAGCAGCTATAGGATTAGGCTATCCTCATTGAACAGTGTGTTCAAGTTAGTTCGTTTAGAGAATGTGATTTTTGTTTTCAAAGCCATTTCTTTTTGCAAGTCCACCTACCTATTTGTGGGCATTCCTCCTGACCAGTTGTTTTGAAGATTTCCTCAAGATGTCTCTCACCTTTTAGAGCCCCTGCTTACCAAGTTCTTCTTGGTCGCACGAAATGCCATTCTTCAGGTTGAAGAAATACAGGTTTCTGACTCCTTGTTTGTGATGGTAGAATTTCACTTTTTTTAGTGTTCACAGACTATAAACAGAAATTTTAAAAGCCATTATTAATATTCCACCTTCTTAGGAGCTAGTAAAAGAGTGGAAAAGTAAACATCTGTTAATATATTTTAACAGATTTAACTGTTTAATCTGTTTAAATATATATATATTTATATATAATATATATATTATATATAATATATAATCTATAATATATATCTTATAATTATATATTATATAATACATAATTATTAATATGTATATAATATATAATTATTAATATGTGTATATTAATGATTTTATATTATATATTATATTATTGTATAATATATTTATATATAAATATATATTTTATATATGAATATATATAAACAGATTTAACTGTTTATATATATTAAATAACTAAAGGAAATCTAGAAATTTCATTTGCTGTTTCAGTCTTATAAAAATTTGACTACATATATATTCATATGGGTTTTTTGTACATCTAATAGGTAACTCCTCCCCCTATCAAAAAAAAAAAGCTGAATGAATAAAGTGGAATTTTACAGTTCATTTTATTTTGAATACATATTATAAATTTATGACTTGCTTAGCATTTCATGACGGATTAATTAAGTTGCTTATAAGATGAGCAAAAGTCAGTGGAATTTTGAAAGTTCAGCTGCCTATTTTTCTCAATGGATAACATGGTTAATTCTCAAGTGATCTCAACTATTTAGCTAGTAGCTTTAACCATAATGGCCCAAAGTCCATGGACAGAGATGATCTGTGTAAGTCCTAGAGAATCATTAGCTCTAGACCACAGGACTACAATTTGTGATTTTCCCTAATTATGAGTAGGACTTTTATTTTTTAAAGATTTTATTTATTAATTTGACAGAGAGAAATCACAAGTAGACGGAGAGGCAGCCAGAGAGAGAGAGAGGGAAGCAGGCTCTCTGCTGAGCAGAGAGCCCGATGCAGGACTCGATCCCAGAACTCTGAGATCATGACCTGAGCCGAAGGCAGCGGCTTAACCCACTGAGCCACCCAGGTGCCCCATGGGACTTTTATTTTTTAAAAAGAATTTATTTATTTGAAGATTTTATTTACTTGACAGAGAGACCGAGAGGGAACACAAGCAAGGGGAGTGGGAAAGAGAGAAGCAGGCTTCTCGCAGAGCAGAGAACCTCAGGATCTCCGGGATTGTGACCCAAGCGGAAGGCAGGTGCTTAATGACTGAGTCACCCAAGCACCCCTGAGTAGGACTTTAATTTCCTTCCTCTCAGCCCTGCTCCCTGTTGAATTACGGAACACAGAATACCTTGTGTTGTGGCTGGCGCAATGAATCTCGACTTGAGAAGCCAGGGGTTCTCTGTCAGACAGGAGGGGACCAGTGAACTATAAGTTTGTTTGGATAGCACGCTTCTGGAATATGAAGAGTTTTGAAGGAAAACAAGAGGAACTTGCTTTTGATGGGAAATGACCTGAGTGATTGTTTTAAGGAAGCTTCCTCTGATGACAGAGGCAAGAGTGTGGAGCCTGGAAGGCCAGACCCTGTCTGAGATGGAATGGTACATTGGGCCCTCTACATGCCAGGGAACACAGAAGAGGAACTAGAGGCATTTTGTTAGTCTGGAAAACCAGCTGAGTGATGGAATAAAGGAGAAAGCCTAATCAAAGTCTTTCCAGAGGTTGGGAGCCTGTGGCAAGGGTGTTGGAGTCTACCTAGATATCAGGAGAAAAGTGTGTCAAATTTGATAAGACCAGAAATAAAAAGGACCAGTTAGAAAGATTTGGTAGTTATCAGCATAGACTTCTGTAAAATTGTAAGATGATGAGCTTCCCAGAGTAAGAGTATATGAAATTCCTGCTTGCATTACCAACACCACAGAATCCACACTGCTGTGCAAGTGTGTGTTCTTTGTTTGGCTTTTAAAGGCAGGAACCCAGGGCATTGGGGGATTTGGGGGAGTGGGATAGGTGGCCTCTAGCCATGACTACTGTGTGATGGTGATGGTTTCTAAGTTACAGCATTTGGGGTGTTAAGTCTGCAAAACAGATGAATATTATTCAAGTTAAAGTCTCTGGGGGTGAATGCTGGCACGGTAATGACAGGTCCTGGTAGGGCGGGCCACGTCAAGCTCGGGGCATCCGTAGGCCTTTAACCTGAAAGGTGGCAGCATGCTCTACCAAAATTCTCACTCTAACACTCCCAGGAAATTGAGGAAGAAGAAATAATATGGTCAGTGGTTTATAAATAGCCCAGAATAAAACATGATTTGTGATTCATCCCCTCCCGTGTTTTTTCCTTTAAGCCATATACCATCTTTTTGTGAGTCACCTACCTGGAGTAGGGTGGCTTTACTTTAAGAATTGGTGCATTTTTTTTTTCCATTGTGACTCATTTTAATTAACATGTATTCTTTGAGGGATGCAGGTAGCTGAAATTCCTACTCTAAGAAAGTGGATTTTTGGGGCACCTGGGTGGCTCAGCGGGTTAAAGCCTCTGCCTTCAGCCCAGGTCATGATTCCAGGGTCCTGGGATCGAGCCCCGCATCGGGCTCTCTGCTCAGTGCAGAGCCTGCTTCTCTCTCTCTCTTTCTGCCTGCCTGTCTGCCTACTTGTGTTCTCTGTCAAATAAATAAATAAAATCTTTAAAAAAAAAAAAGTGGATTTTTTTTTTTTAACATTTGAGCCTAGTCCTTTGATGACATATGAAGCCTACTTTACAGTCCTTTTTAGTAATGTGTTAATTCTCCCATGTAAGGAACTGCAGTATTATACTTCTCTTTTTTGCAGATGAAGAAATTGAGATGCAGAGAGGAAGAGACCTGCCCAAGGTCAAAGAGCAAGTCAGTGGAAGGCCTGAGATTAGACTTGCAGTCTTCTAGGTTTCCCATCTGTTGTTTACCACTTTTGCTGGAAACAGTTCAGTCTAATGGAATTTGCTCTGCCCGAAGTCTGCAGTGTGTTAGATGATCTCTCTCGCTGCCTCTTACACTCCAGAGCAGCCTGTTAAAACCCCTTGAAAATGAATCCACTTTCTTCTACCTTCCATTTCGAGTACCTCCACGTGGAGGAAGTGAGGGTGACAGCAGAGTGCAGGAAGGAGCTGAAAGGCTCAGGGCGTGGCGCCCCTACAGCTGCCTGAGCAGCTTCGTTCAGAGCCCTGAACCTTTTCAGAGAACCCGCAAGCCAGTAGCTGTCTTCCCGTTTGTTCCGGGTAGGGGTGTACAGGGTAGGTAGCATTTCCTGGCTGTGCAGCTGCGCACACACGTATGCAAGTCTGTCCTGAGCCAGAGGCCATGGTGTAGGTAATGAGGCCTCAGTGTGCAGCGTTTGGCAAAACTCCACAGGTAATTTTGATGGACAAACATTGAGGATCTAGACTAACTAGGAACCACTGCTCTGGGCTGAAGGGGGTAAATGGTGCTGCTTTCGATGAGAGATCAGTATGATTTGGTGTTTTTAAAAATTAAATATGAATATAAATTATTAGTTTAAGTGCCTAAACTGAGGAATGAGTGTTGTAATATTGTTAATATTAATACTGTAAGATCAGGCTGAAGAATCGCGTCTTAATGGACTGCATTTTTGTAAGTGCTGATTTAGTCCAAAGCAAAAGTAAGAGCTGTTTGCTTGTCATAAAGCATACTTCTCAGGGATCTTTGGACTTCCTTTAAAAATTAAGGCAGCCAGTAATGGCACCAGCTGACTGTAATCTTGAGATTGGGGTGTTCTGTGTGTCTGGTTTCTCTCCCTTTCAAAAAATGGACAATTAATATTTTTTAAAAAGACTTTTAAAGTGAGAGATGCTGATATTTTATTACCATTATTAATAATTCTAGGGGGGAAACCCTCTCATTTTATAATGGATTTTTCCAAAGGTAAGTATCTTCATTTCACTTTCAGTTTACAGTTTAGGTTTCTTCTCCTTCTTGTTTTTAACATTTTTATTTATTTATTAGAGAGAGCACAAGCAGGGGAAGGAGCACAGTGAGAGGGAGAAGCAGACTCCCCACTGAGGCTGGGGAGCCTAACTTGGGACTCGATCCCAGGATCCCAAGATCATGACCTAAGCCAAAAGCAGATGCTTAACTGAGTGAGCCACCCAGGCACCCCAATTTAGATTTCTTCTGTCAACACTTATCTTGAAAGAAGATTTTTATCTGTAACTTTGGAGAGATGTTTCCTTGGAGAGGACCCTCTCACTAGTAATCACTCTGTTAGCCACTCCCAGGGCTGTGTTACCTGTTTTTATTTTATTTTATTTTTATTAAGATTTTTTTTTTTATTTATTTGTCAGAGAGAGGGAGAGAGAGCGAGCACAGGCAGACAGAATGGCAGGCAGAGGCAGAGGGAGAAGCAGGCTCCCTGCTGAGCAAAGAGCCCGATGTCCCAGGACGCTGTGATCATGCCCTGAGCCGAAGGCAGCTGCTTAACCAACTGAGCCACCCAGGCGTCCCAAGTGTTACCTGTTTTTAAAATGGCCATGTCAGGGCACCTGCCTTGCTGGCTTAGTTAACGGTCTGCCTTTGGCTCAGGTCATGTTCTCAGGGTCCTGGGATCGAGCCCCATGTTGGGCTCCCTGTTCAGCATGGAGTCTGCCTCTCCCTTTGCCGACCACTCCCATTCTGTCTCTTTCAAATAAATAAATAAAATCTAAAAATAAAAAACAAAATGGCCATAGCCACAACACCCTTGTCTTCAAATGCTGTCCTCTTCACCCACAACCTGGCTGTGTACATTTTCTGCTCCTCTGTTTTACAGGCATGACTCAGCACATCTGTAAAATGGATCAGAAGTGTGTTAATGCAGGAAGACAAACATAGGAAGGTAGAACTAATAATTGAGGGTTCTTTACTTTGGGGAACAAATACCTAGGCAGGGTCACTTCTGGTAGCTTAAAAAACTTAAAAGTAGTGGGGAAAAGGTACAAAAGTCCCTTCTTGGAACACAGAAAACACCTAGTTATAAAGCATGTTATCTGCTGTATTTCTCAAATCCTCAAGCACTTCTGAACATTACTTAAAGAGAAAAAACCTACTGTGTGTGTGTGTGTGTGTGTGTGTGTATTTTAAAGGTTTTTGTTGTTTGATAGGAATATTCATCAGCTAATGTTTCTGAGTAGCCCCTGATATGACAGGAGAATGCCCAGGTCACCATGTGTGGGTGTCTGTGAGGCCGTGGGCTACTTTCTGTGGTTTAGCTCCTTGAAAGTAAGCACGTGACCTCTGCAAAGTATCAGACAGAGCCACAGAAATCCCTTAACATTCTCTGCTTAGAGATCATTCTGTGGGCCTTGAACTTGAGAGTAGGGAAGACTGTGCATGGGGTGGGGGTTGGGGTGGCCATCTGTGAGGATATGCAGTTTTAATTTTCTTTTTAATTTTTTTAGACTTTTTAAAAAATTTATTTGATAGAGATCACAAGTAGGCAGAGAGGCACGCAGAGAAAGAGGAAGGGAAGCAGGCTCCCGGCCGAGCAGAGAGCCCGATGCAGGGCTCGATCTCAGAACCCTGGGATCGTGACCTGAGCTGAAGGCAGAGGCTTTAACCCACTGAGCCACCCAGGCGCCCCAGATATGCAGTTTTAATGCCAAGATGCGGGTAGCTTGTGCCTTCATGAAAGTTTCGACACTGCTCATTTCATCTACTCACAGAGGCAGCATGGGGGATAAGCCCAGGATTGAAACGCAGTTACCTAACCTCTCTGTGCCTCAGTTTCCACCATATGCAAAATGGAGATAGTAATGGTACCGAGGTCATTGGCTGTAGTGAAACTGAGTGTGCACGTAAAGTACTCAAGGAGGTCTGGCTTGGAGTAAGGGCTTTGTAAATTCAGGCTGTTGCTGCTCCCTTTCCTGTTAGTAACACGTTAGTGCTGGTGTCAGTCTTGTTAACTCTTCCCTGCTCCCAGATCATAATCGAGTTTGTAAAACTTCCACACCCTTGTTTTTTTCCTTCTGAATGTATTTACCTTGATTTTTTTTTTAGACTTCGGTTTTACTGAAATATTTCAAATATATGCAAAAGTAGAAAGGACATATTCATAGGAAAATGCTATTTTTAAAGGGTAAAAAAAAGCAAAGTGTCACTTGATGTGTGAAAAGGAGAAGTCGCAAGCATATTGCCTTGAGATAACTTTTTAAATATCCTTATGCACATGTATTGTACATAGTTACAAGTCTAGAGAACATACCATTTTATGGACTTCCTCCCCCAACATCAGAGCATGTTTTTTTCCGACTCTTTAGCCTTTTGAGTAGTTTTCATTGGTTTTATGCCATGAATAATTCCTGGTTTGTTGAATATATTGCTTCCTTTGTTAAAAATTTTTTTAAGTATAATGTCAGTGAAAATCTTACTACAGGTGATGGGGTTATCTTGGAGGATTATTTTTGTTTTACTTTTTTTATTAGGAATCTCTCCATTTATTTCCTGGCACGAGGGAATCTTACTATGACATGGTTCTTTGGGAAGTTAGCCTTAGGAAGGTGAAATAGCTCCAGTCCATGTAATAATAATACCAAGTCTCTTGTTACTTGATGCCTAAGGTAAACCTCTATGTCTGCACCTGGTGCATGGCAACAGGTGACGTTACGGTCTAGACCTGTGCTGTCCAATATGGGATCTATTAGCCGTGTGTACTAACTTAAATGTAAGTTAGAATTAAGTAAAATGAAAATTTTAGTCACACAGTCACACCAGCCAGAGCGTGTCCATAGCCACATATGGCCAGCAGCTGCCATATTGGTCGGTGCCGATGCAGAACATTCTCATCATGCGGAAAAGTTCCATTAAACGGTGCAGCTCCAACTTATTCTCCAGCTGCACACCCTGACCGTTAGGGAAGCCTTACACTGACGAGGAAGAGCTGTTACTCATGGGGTTTTCTAAAGCAGAGGGTGGCACACGTTTGCCTGGTTTTGTATATAAAGTTTGATTGGAACACAGTCACACTGGTTTTGTTTTCCCATTATCTGTGAGTGCTGTTGTACTATGGTGGCAAAGCTAGTTGTTGAGTTGTTAAAAGAGAGTCCAAACGTGGCCCACAAGGTCTAAAGTATTTATTCTGGCCCTCTATGAAAAAGTTTATCAACCCCTTTTACCTAGACCAGGATTTCTTAACCTCAGCACTGTTGAATTTTGGCCCAGATAATTATCTGTTGTAAAGGGCTGTCCTGTGCATTATGGGGTGTTCAGCCGCGTTCCTGCTTCTCTGTGGGAGGGCTGCTAGCACCACCCGTTCCCCCTCCGCCCTCCAGGTGTGACAACCAAAAATCTCTCCAGACATCACAGGGTGTCTGCCAGGGAGCAAAACCATGCCTCCCTGAGAACCATGGTGATGTGACGTGAGCAGACATTCACTTAGAAGACTGCATCAGAGTGCTCCTGTAAAGGGGAAAAAATACAGTAAAAGAGCAGAATAAATGTTAGGAGTGGTTCTTACGCTGCTGTGCTTTAGCATTCCCCCCAGAAACAAATTTTTCCACATAAAACATGATAGAGTAACTGAAGGAGGGCAGAGAGCTGGAGGCACTAAGATTCCCCAGTTGACTACTGAGGGCCAAACAGAACGGATGTTACCCCATCTCTGAAGTGATGAGAATGTGTAGTTTATTTTACAGGTTTGCAAGGCCCATTTCCTATATAAAGCACTATGTGGCTGCAAAGTTCTTGTTGCCTTTGCCATGTGTGAAATGTTACCGCTGTATACCCAGCACCTTGTGCTGCATCTGGCAAGAAGGGAGCTAATATGTGTGTATTAAAATGATTATTAATAAATTCAGTAAATTGGTATTTCTCTGTCTCATGATTATCTATGATTTTAAGTGGCCTCTGTAGGTTCCTACCTTCATTAGCCGGAAGAATCAAAAAACTGGTTCTGTTTACCTCCATTAAAGGGGATGAGAATTGAATTAAACATCAAGGCCTATAAAACTTCTTTTGAGATCTGGCGCTTGAATACTTTCCAGAGTGGGAATTTTCAAAGCTGTAGAAAAAGGTGATATTAAGAGATAACTACTCGTTTTGTAAAACTGTACAGTGCTGTAGAGTTTTGGGGCATGCGTTTAAATTAATGTCTGTAATATTTCTGAATTCTTGGTTTAGAACATGGAGTGAATTAGAATTGGGACAATTGCCTTTGGAAGTGAATATCAGACACCTTCATCTGATTCTTCAAAGCAAAATTAAATTTTAAGTTTTAAAATTGGTACTGAAAAGCCTGTGTGCTAGAGCTCACATGTAACAGAGCACACTGTTATGGAAAACGTCCACGTGGCTGATTATTTTGGAAGATAAGCAGTGTTGACTACTGAACTCAAGTGAATTTTATTCCATGCATGACATATTTCTGTTTGTTTTTTCAGATCTTACCAATATATTTGAGTCCTTCCTGCCCCAGTTGTTGGCCTATCCCAACCCCATAGATCCTCTCAACGGTGATGCTGCAGCAATGTACCTCCACCGACCAGAAGAATACAAGCAGAAAATTAAAGGTAAGAGAGCAAATAGTTTAACCTAGGACAGAAAAACTTAACATGTATTGGGCTTTAAATGCCTTTTAAGATCATTAAATGCCTTTCTTAGTTAATAATTTTTCTCAGGCCTTAAAAGAGACCGCTGTCTCTGGGCTGGAGCAGAACTCACTAGCCCCTGTAGTTCCAAGGGGTCATCCACACCTTGGGAAGGCTGAAGGTCCCAGCAGGGAAGACGAGAGGGAGTGAGAAAGAGCAAAAGGAAAGATGAGAAAGTGGGGGAGGGCCCTTGGCGGGTGTGGTGGAAATCCCCACGGACCCCTGTCCAGAAGAACCACGGCCTTCATTTGCTTCCTCTTGCCTTGTAGAATTAGAAAATTGGGACTCAAGAATGAAGTAATAAAAGAAAGACATAATCTCCCATCTGTTTACAGACCGTATCATCCTGGCCCGTCAGGAAAGCTGTTAACTTTAGAAGTTGGGAAATGCCACATTTATCCTTATACTTCTTTTTTATTGTATCATTTTACCTGTTGAATTAAGAATATCCAGCTGTTTTCCTGGCCCCATACTGACTGACTTTCACTTTGGAAAGTTTACATCTGGGCACATTTCTTGTCTGCTACAGAGAGCTGGCCCTAGGGCCCCGTTTTCTAGTAAAACTTGAAATGTGCTGTGCTAGGTAGAAACGTGCTCGTGGTAGGAGCGTTCATTTGCTCATCCTTTACGATCTGGAAAACTCCTTTCTCACTCTGAAAGTTACCTGCTAATGGGACATGAAGTTCATTAAAATGAACTTGTGGTTTTGAAAGAACATCTGGAACCTCACACCAGTTTACTGGTATTCATTTTTACCTCTCCGTGTGCTTGAGAACCTTCATAGTGAAAAGTGGTTCCACCAAAAGTGGTTTCAAGTTCCACCAGAAAGGAAAGGAATTCAAAGTCCATGAAAGTAGGCCTGCTCTCCTTACCAGATGGCGGTCATTGTTACCTAATTGTTAGCATGACTTGCCTGAAGATTGTCAGCTTCTGCTGGTTGTGTGGCCCTCTGAGGTCCGTTTGCAAGAGGTGGCAGTAGAAATAATTTATAAGAGCCTGGAATATATATGTCTTCACTCTTAACTGTGCAGGCATGAGATAGGCGCATCTGAGGCTTCCCTTTGGTTTTCTCGCTCTTCTCTGATTCCTTCTGTTGAGATAAATAAATCTACTCCAGTTAATTTACTTGGGTTTCAGGTGTCCTTGGAAATTAATACCTAATTTATGTAGCAGAATATCTTTATAGCCAAACATGTATTTCAAGAGGAAAGAAAGCAGTCCATTTCTACCAGATGAAATTCTGTTATGAGACTGTATTAAGCTTGGGACACAGGAATCCCTTAGCAGTGTCTGCAGCCCACAGACATCTCGCTGTGGAGATATTTCTATAGTTCTTACATTCATTATGCCTCAGCAGTGTAGCACTATTCCTGTTTTAGTACATATCTGCTATAGTACCAGCTACAGAAGGAATCCAATCTACATTTTTATTTTAGAATGGCAGGCTCTAGCTTAGGGAATTTTTGCTTTCTGAAATGTCAGTGTTGGCTATCATTTTTGTCTTCCTGAGTAATGAAAATCAGGACTGTAAGAACCATCCTGACGGCTTAAACGTGCCCCCCCCCCCCCGCCCACAGCCAGGGGGCTTGTCCTCCCAGTTCTCCCCTGCCTCCCGCCACGGGTTCTCCTCTGCACCCAGCCTGTTGGAGGCATCCCCCGCTCAGAAGCTTTTGTCTGCACCTGTGGACCTCTTTAGGAGTCCTGCTCTTGATTTCCTGTCATTTTCAAACTTCTCACTTCCTTGCCCTAAACCCCTGCCAGTTCGTTTTCCCTCCTCTTCTGATAATCTATGACTCCCATGCCTCCCTAATCATGTGCAGTCTGCTCAAGACCTGTTCCTCTGACTTCTCTGCAGCTTTTGTGTTCTGCCCTTTCCCTTCCGGAAAACCTTTCTCACTCCATTCCCAGACATGGTCATTGTCTTTAAGCCTCTCAGGTCATTCAGCCCTCCCTCCCTCACCCCCCTCACCACCTGGGGAGCTGATTCGCCCCTCACTGCTTGAGGTGATTCCCTCCAGGTAGGTGATTTCCAAAAACATATCTAGATGGGACCTCTCTCCCAGGCTGCTACCAGGAGACAGTTCTCTGTCTAGCCTCACAGGTCAGCGTGTGTAACTTTTACCATGCATGGATTTTGTCAGCATTCACATTTAGTTGACGTTTTTTATCATGTAGATAGGAGCTGCCTATAGGAGGAGCACCAGGGAACTGTCTGAAGAACTCACGCTTCCGCATCTTAGCCTGCCATTCCCGGCTCGCTCTCACTGGGTGTGATCTCCATCTTCACCTTCACTCCTAAATGAAGCAATATGTGACCATCACACTGGATGAGTTTCAGATACTCAGCTGTATTCCCTTCCATAGGAGAAGTGTCAACCTAAAAAAAAAAAACCCAGAGGATAACTTAACCATATACTCACCATCCAACTACAGTAGGACCTGCTGTACATTTTGCCTTATTTGCTTCAGATACAAATGTAGTTCTTGGTCTTGTGTTTGACATCCTGGCCATGTCCTCCTCTCTTGTGCTTTTTTTAATTTTGTTTTTAAGATTTTTTGAGAGCACATAAGCAGGGGAAGCAGCAGGCAGAGGGAGAGGGAGAAGTAGGCTCCCCTCTGAGCAAGGAGCTGGACGCAGGGCTCCCATCCCTGGACCCTGGGATCCTGACCTGAACTGAAGGCAGATGCTTAACCCACTGAGCCACCCAGGCTCCCCCTCCCCTCTGCTTTTGGTGAGGCTGTGCCTTTCACCTGGAATGGCATGTCCTGTGCTACAGCTGAGAATTCCTTCACGGGTCAGTGCCGCTGTGCCGGCCTTCCTAGCTCTGAGAGGCCAGAGGCCCTGCCTTCATGTTCCCTCCGATCGCACCCGGCAGCTGACTCCTTTCATCTGCATCTGGGCCTCCTGCTCGTGAATGACCTTGCTCTTCATTTTTCTGTCTCCTGAAAGGCCGTGTCCTAGTATGCTAAACACTTAAAACATACTTATTTCCTCGAATATACTCAAGAAGACTAATAATATCACCTTACAATGTCAGTGAGAAATGTCAAAGTGCAGCAACTTCTTCTACAAATGCAGCGAAGTAGCTGACCGATTAGAGGGTAAAAATAACCTTTCTGAGACTATGATAAACATTTCTAAGAGGTAAATTCAGGTGAGTTCTTACCTAAGCAGGAGCTTTTGAAGTCTCATCTCTGCCTAAAACTTCATGTAATGAATTTGTAGGGTTTTAAGTCCAAAGACTGCAAACTTTTTCTGTAAAGGACCAGATGTGACCACATGTAGTCTCTGTCACATACTCTTTCCTTTTTTTAAAAAAAAAAAAACCTTTTAGGGGCCCTTGGGTGACTCAGTCATTTGAGGATATGCCTTCAGCTCGGGTCATGATCTTAGGGTTCTGGGATCGAGCCCTGCATCTGGCTTTAAATATATCAGAAATACTCTTAGCTAGGCCCCTGTGTTCCGTTATTCAAACTTGGCCAGCTCCTTTGGCCATTTTCCTTCTCTCACTCTTGTGCTCGGTGCCTGTGACTCCGTAGGAGAGAAACATGGCGTAAGGAATGAGGGCGTGTGTCTCTCCTGCTGACTCTCTCAGTAGGTCCCGTCTTGTCTCTTCATACTGTGTGTAGGCCATTTACTGAAAATCAGCGTGCGCTTAGAGTTTTTAGGAACAAGTTGTTTGTTCAGCAGTTCTTAAAACTTTGTTTCAGCCTCATATTCAGGTGAGTAGTAAATGATGGAGTCACTCAGGCTCGCTGTGTCTCCAGATAGCAGCTCGTTCCTGAGCGGATGGAGAGACCGTTTTCACCAGCTGCTTCAGAAACCTGACAGGCAGGATCTGTTTAGACTAAAATCTGTTCCTAAAATAATGGATTTGGGCTGACTGTAATTATGTAAGTGCAAGTCTGAAAATGATGGGGGATTTCCTTATAAATTACTGTGGAATCATAACCAGTCCTGCTCTGCCTGGGAGGTGAATAGTTTTTTTAACACAGAGATAAGGAGAAAGTCAGTCCTAATGTCCCCAGTCGTGCAGGTTTGAAGGAGCTCGGCCATACGGATAAGCCAACAAGGCAAGAGCGAGGGCGGCCTGGCAGCCTAACTGGAGGCCAGTTCACACCAGACACCGTCCTGGACATCTGCCGGCTCTCCCCTGCTTCACAGCCGAGGCCTGGGGCGGTGGGCTGCCTCGGACACAGGCACCTGGGAGGGGATGGCGCTGGGGAATTTGGGGCTAGAGGTGCAGTCTGTGTCTCTTCCCTGCACGTCAGATGCTTTGCTTCGCCTCTCTTACGAAGGGGGCAGAATGCACGAACGCCAAAGACATACTCCGTGGGGTTTCCCCTTAGCTGTAGTGACCAGAGCCTAGCAGGTAAGGAAGGCCTGAACTTCCCTGGCCCCGCGCCAGCTTTGGGGGTCACCCAACCACAGACCTGCCTGCTCACCGCCCCTGTGTTTTCTTCCTCCCCACCCCCTGTGCAGAGTACATCCAGAAATACGCAACAGAGGAGGCACTGAAAGAGCAGGAGGAGGGCACCGGTGACAGCTCGTCGGAGAGTTCTATGTCTGACTTTTCGGAAGATGAGGCCCAGGATATGGAGTTGTAGTAGAAAAAGCACCTGCTTTTCAGAAAGACTATTACTTCCTAACCATGAGAAGCAGACTATAATATTCATATTTAAACAAAGCAATTTTTTTTATTACTAAACAAGGTTTTTATGAATAATAGCATTGATATATATATATTATATATCACCCTTTAGATCTTGATTTCTTGGTCATTTCTCAATCTGAGGTGCATAGCATATTCCCACATTCCATTTTGGTAGCAATATGCGGTCTGAATGCATGCGTTCACAAGTCCACTCGGCCAAGTCAGCCTGTGTGCTGCTCAACTGTCAAAAGAAACAGCCGCTCCGATAGATAGACGAGAGTAAGAATAACAGGAAAAAAGTTGCTTCTTTTATTGATGGTTCCAAAGAAACAAACCAAACCATCCAGCTCTTGGACGTGAAGATAGAATAGTGCTTTTTCAAAATGGACGGGAGGAACTGGGGGAGGACCAGGCCTGCTGTGGGAGCATGAGGAGCCGCTCCTTCCTGGGACTCCCAGGTGGCCCCGTTTCTGTGGAGTAACAGTAGAGAACAGGGAGCTAATTGGAGTATTGAAACGTAAAACAATTTCTGACTCTGGATTTTAAGTACATTTTTATATGCAGATTCCTGCCCGACTCACTAGCAGGCCCTGCGGCCACAAGTGTTTTTGCTTTGGAGAACCTCTCGGAAGTGTTTTCTGAACCGGATTCTTTTTCTTGGGGTAGCGCTTGTAATCCATAGCTTTCTGAGGGGACAGGACAGGAGGAGTAGAGTGACCGGGAAGGTGCTTTGTCTCATCCAGCACCTGCAGAGTCGCCGCCTTGTCCTCTAGGCCACTTTGAGACTGCTGCCCTGGACTGAGAGCTTTAAGTTGGAGGGTGGTTGT
Organism: Mustela lutreola; assembly: GCF_030435805.1. Classification (NCBI taxonomy): domain Eukaryota; kingdom Metazoa; phylum Chordata; class Mammalia; order Carnivora; family Mustelidae; genus Mustela; species Mustela lutreola. The sequence continues at coordinate 180,272,015 of NC_081293.1, read as the reverse complement.
GGGTGTTTTTGTTTGGGTTGGAGCTTTTTTTTTTCCTTCCCTTTCCTTTCCTCCCCCCCAGCTCTCCCGCCTTTATTTTTAAAATGGTGTGTGTGTGTGAATTGTGCTTAGGTTGCAAATTTAATCTTCACCTATAATCTTCACCTACCAAGAGATGGCCTCCTCCTTGGACAGCCGCTCAGTGGACCATTAGACTCGGCAAGAAGACCCGTCTGGTGGCTGTGACTCCCGAGTACTCTCCTCCCCTTCATGTTTTGGTTTTGTTTTCCCTTCTGCTGCCGCTCTTGGCAGCAGCCTGGTCATCATCTGCTTGTGGGAGTGGGAAATGGGTATTTTAGACCCAACACATATTCTAAATTGAAAATGAGTAATAATTGGAACAAATAAAGGTCCTTGTACCCAAAGTGACTCTACATGGGAAAAACAAACTGCTTTTTTTCAGAGTGTGACTGAATAAGAGGAAAGCGTTCGGAAATACGATGCAGTAGAACAGGTTTTGAAGGAAGAACATATTCTCTCCTGTATGTGTTAAGAGGAAATCAGACAGTTTAAAATGCCTGCTAATCAAATGTTTACTCAGCTCACCATATGTCCAGGTTGCCGGCAGAGTTTCTTTCGAATCTGAGTGTTGCCTGCTGAGTTTGGAGAACCTTAGACAGCAAGTCTGTATCCCTTTTTTGCCACAACCAATAGGACAGAAGCAGAATTAGCCAATCCTAAAACCTTCTAAAGACCATTTTTTAATGTCCCACTGGGATAATTGAGTTTTTCTTTCTGGTGTGTGTTTTTAGTTTAGAAGTGCTATCTGTTCCACAAGATTGGAGTCAGTGAGGTTGGAAGATACCCTATCTTTTTTTATTCAAAAAGCACAATCAATACTTTTCTTTGAAAATCTATATAAAGTACAACTTGCTTTTAGCATGATTATTTTCCTAAAAGACAAAGAATTTTCTTAATTTATGTTAATTACGGGCATGAAGCAAAAGGTTTTCTTTAAAAAAAAAAAAATTTAAAGTGCAGTTACGTAGGGCTGTGGTTAGTTAACCATACCAAGTTTATCTATCTAGCATTTGTGGCTTGTTGGAGGGGTAGTGTTAACTATTTAACATGGAATGGTGTGCTTTAACTTCTCTAGCGCGTTGTCTTCTCTTACTTTGGGGGAGGGAGGGTCTCTGCTGGCACTGTCTAACCTGCTTACCTGCTGAATTAGCAGTTTGCTTGTGCTATAACCGTTTAAATTGTAGGTGCGACTTAGGGTAGGCTTTAAAAGTGCTGGGTGGTGATTTGAGTTCAAACAATAAAAATTGTATTTTTTCAATATTGTATAAACAATAGTGTTCTAATTACCTTTCAAAAAAATAATGTCCAGATAATAATTGCTTTTAATCTTGTCAAAAACAAGACAAAACAAACAAAACACGTAGAGCCAAGTTTGGGGGAATGTATGTGAGCCACAGCTCTGCTCCCCGACTAAATACCTTTTTCTCAAAAAAGACATTGGCTCGCGGCGGATTGAACGCTCTGGCACTGGGAGTCTGGTGGTGCAGAAATTCTGAATGAAGACATGGCGGGGGAGGTCACAGGGGTTAAGAAGCAGATCCCAAGTGCGGCTGCAGCATGTGTGCGTGTGTGTCTGTCCATCCAAGTCTGTCTGATGAAGGTGTACTGAGGCTTCCCTGTTAGTGCAGGAAGCTCCTGGAATGGCTTTGGCTACCCGGATCACGCTGTACCTGCTGGTTCCGTGCAGATCTGTCCTTTCTGGGCACTAACCTTGATCCCATGCATGCTCTGGCTCCATGTGGGGCTTTCCCTCTAGTCTGAGAAACTGGCTTTTGATGAGTTGAACAGAATCCTCCTTATGCTAACTTTTTGTCCCTTCCTATACCTGGGAGAGGTAGCCAGGAGAAGACGACCGTGCTTCTAGGTACAGAGGGAGCTGGAAGAAAGCCTGGCTGGGAATCAGAGGACTCTGGCCAGCAGTGGTTGATGATACAGTAAGGCTAGAAGAGGGGGTATGACAGCTCTGGAAACTTTCCCAGATTTCCCGTCATAACACTCAGAAAAGCATCCAGAGCCCCTCAGTGGGGCTGAACGTGACTGCTTTTAAAGGTGGTGGTGGTAGGTCAGAGATGCTTCTGGCAGTTTCCCTCCCTTTCGTAGCATACCCATAGTTTCCAAGTTTTACCTTGTGGTTGACCAGCGCAAGCCATCCTTTGCCCCTGTCCAAATACCGAGCTCCAGCTCTCGCCAAAACCGACAAGCCAGGTGGCTGCAGCCGCAGCCCACAGCCCACTGCTCTCGGGCAGCCCCGGGACCGGGGCCTGGCAGGTTGCATTTGGTGGTAGCCAAGCTAGATGCTGGCATTGTGCTCTTTTGTCTTTGATCTTGTCACCCTCCTTGAGGTGACTGTGCAGTTTCAACCAGCATTTTATACTAGTAGTTTTCAGAAGTTGCCATGTGTCTCTCCGGTACCTAACGTCGTCGTCCTACTTCAGAAGCTGTTCTCATTGCCAGCTGGCTGAGCTAATCTCCTGAGGAGTGTCTCCCCTCGAAGGAATTTTTTCCTCCTCAAAATGCTCTCTGAAGCTGATAAGGGTTGGCCTGACACTTGCTTTTCATTAGGCCTCCTGTTGCGGCTAGAATCATGAAAGACAGATCCTCTGCTAGCCTTCATGGGTGAAGTTTCTAGACACCAAGTTTCTGGGAACTGGTGTTCGATTTTTAAACGGCGTGTGGCCCTTCTACATTCTAGGGACTCAATCAGAAAAAGTGGAAGCCATTAACAAGAGGTAGCAAGAGTTCTTTTACCAACTTCTAACCGGGTTCACGGCCTTCTTGACTAAAGTTATTTCTGATTGGGCACAAAGACCTGTGTTTTCTTTGGACTTCTGAATCCATGTTCGTAATTTCTCTGGCCACTGAACACCTTGGCAGTTCCATCAAGGACTGGGGTGGAGGCCCCTGGGGAAAGGGGGAGCTCACCCTGGTCGGGCGGGCAGGGTCTCCACACACCTGAGGAAGGGCCAGGACTCTCACTTCAGCAAATACTCGTCTTGGCTGTGGGCTTGGGAAGAAATGGCCATTATTTACTGATTGTATTTGGTACATATTGTGTGATACTTGAAGAGAGAAAAGGGACTTACCAGCCCTTAATTGAAATCCAAGCTTTTTATCGCTTATTTGTTCCTTGCCCTCTCCTCCCTCCTACCTTCCTCCTCGCATTGTGATGATCTAGCGGGCACTTCTGTCAACAGGACAAATGCCGCCTCTGACTATAACCTCTTAATAGTTGTGTATAATGAAAACTGTAAACTTTTTTAAATAAAATGTGTATATACCTTGGCAAATGGCTGGACCTTGATCAATAAGATGATAGCCTCGGTGATTACTCAGCCCTTTCTTAAAAGCAACAACAAACACCCTCCTCGTTCATCTGACTCCTCTCAGCAGCAGACTCTGGCTTGTTTCTGTGTTCGCGAAGCCCTTACAGAGGAAGATGACTGGGTGGGTGTGGGAAGGGAGTGTCACCCAGAGACAGTGGTAACTAAGAAGCGCCACTTCCAGAGTCCTGTCTCTGCACCTGGAGTGGCAGGTGTGACTGCCGACTGTATACGAGGCTGGCCGGGAGGCTTGTCCACACCTTGAAGGCCTGTGAAGTCCTGTAGCCTGAAGGTCCCCACCTGCCTTCCTGTGGGGCAGCGGGTTCAGCTTCCATGTTGCATGTCAGCCCAGATGATCTAGACCCTGTCGGCTAATGCCGAGCGAAGGATACTCACTTGGCCCGGAGTTCACAGGCGGCGGGGGGCAGTCTGCCTAAACAGGTGCCCCCCTGCGCCAGATGCCAGCCTCACCCTGGAGGATGAGGGTGGGTTTTGCCGAAGGGCGGATTGATGAGCTCAGCACTTCCGTTCCTTTCCAAAGCATGTGCCCTCGATGGCCACCAGGTGGCGATGTTGCCCGTCTACTGGACGTGTGGGGTTTTGCCAGAAGGCCCTTCGGACAAAGGGAAAACTTGGTCACATGCTTTCATTCCCCCAAACTCTCTTCCACTGTTTTCTTCTCCTTACTTTCCCAACCTTCCTTTATTCCGCACTTCCTCCTAATGGATTCTCTGGTAGGCCCAGCTGTGTGTCTACCAGGGGGAGGGAGAGTAAGGCCACTTAGGGAGTGGCGCTCTGCTGGGAATGAGCACCTTAGGCTCTCCTGGGGCAGGCAAGCCACGGCTCTCCCGGCTGCCCTCAGTGCTCAAGAGCAAAACATGCATCAGATTCTGTGCAGACCCCTCAAGGCCCAAGACCTTGGCCTTGGATTCATCTTTGAAATGTGGTCCCTCAGCTGGTAGGTTCTCACTCTGAGGCTCTGTGACTCCAAACTCCAGTCTCTGAAACAGTAACCGCATCACGGGATACAGTGTCCCGAGAGGTTATTCCAGTAGCCTGTGAAACTGAGGTTTCAAGAGCAGGTGTTGATAGACTTTTGGGGCCCAAACAGCTTCGGGACGTAAGAGCATCTGTTTTCCAGCTGAAAGAACTAAGAGATGTGTGGGTCCTAGGAGTCTAACCTACTGATCTCGCATGAGGCAGCTGCTTTTAAAAGCCTGTGTGGCTTGGTGGGTTAAGCCTCTGCCTTCCACTCAGGTCATGATCTCAGGGTCCTGGGATCCAGACCTGCTTCTGGCTCTCTGCTCAGCAGGGAGCCTGCTTCCCTTCCTCTCTCTCTGCCTACTTGTGATCTCTGCCTGTCAAATAAATGAATCTTTAAAACAAAAAACAAAAACCATGAGGAGCCTCAGGGCACACGAACTCCCCACCCCATCCCCAAAATCTAACCCAGTGTCGCTCTTGCCTCAGCCTCAGTCCAGCTGCTTCCCAGGTGGCAGAGGGCTTTCCACTGCCTGCCTGAGGCAGGAGGGTACCCCTTTCCCGGGAAGGGACTCCAGGGCTCTGAGCTTCATTGTCCTGGAAAAGACTTGAGGATACCAGAACTTTTATCACCTTAAATTCTCTTGCCATCTCTAAAGCCTGCTCTCTATCCCGGGGGATGAGCACCTGTGACACTAGACCCTGGTGTTTCCTGCTCCCCACCTGGAACCAGGGCAAAGAGGGTATTTACGGCTCCCCACGATCCCTGGCGCTGCAGAGGCCCTGGAGCTGCCTGATAGACCGAGCAGCCTCATTTATGAGAAAGCCAGAGGCTTCTCAGAGACCCAGATCCCCGGATGAACCCAGGACAATCCACCTTGGGTCAGCCCCGTTGCCCCGCACCTCATGCTACAGGGTTTGTGCACCCAGAACGTCTTGGAACAGGAGAGTTACCCTGACAAGGGAGTGAATATTCGGTTAAAAATACAGGGATATTTCCCTTCTACCTCTGTGGGGGGGTGGGTGAGTGTATGTGTGTATGCCTGTATGTATGTATATGTATGTATGGGAGTGTGTGTGTGTATATTATATATATATATATATATATATATATATATATATATATATATTTTATTTTATTTTTTTTTTTTTTGTAAAGGCTGGACACGTCTGTGGACCTGGGTCCTTCCGAACTCTTTAGGCCTCAGACTTGGCTCCTAGGATCTGGTGTCAGCAGTCAGGGTTGGCAGGGACAGACTTGGGCTTCCTAAGAGAGAAAAGGGCCCTCCTGGGTGTCCTGTCATTGATGATTAACCAGAAGAGGGGCTACGCTGAGCGGTGGGGTTTGACCTTTGGGTCTCAGCTTTACTTCCTGTGACCCCTACCCGCCAAGAGCAGAACAAGAAGCTTCAGCCATTGTATAAACAGCAAATCAGGGGCCTGCTCCAGTCCACTAATATGCATTTAAAATGTGTGGAACGAAGCTTTTAAAAGATGCAGCTCTAAATATTTCAAAAGAAATAGGTACTGGTAACAAATCATTCCAAACACACGTGAAAGTCTTCCAGAAAGCCTTCCTCTGGAGAGAATTCAGACAATGATGACATCAGCAGTGGCTGAAGAGGGCTTTCTCTTAACGATCCTCACTCCCACTGGCCCTGGGAGCTCCTCCAGAAGGAAAATTGGACTTGACCCCATTTCACATTAACTACCTTGTGAGGCACCAAGAGAGGAGCAGAGGTAGCAAGTGGCACAGCCAACACTGGCCAAGGCTTCAGGCTGTGGGTGAGGGTTCTTTCTGTGAGTTCAGCTGTGCCAAGCCTTATGCCCATCTCCAACACATGTGGGGAGTGTGGGCACCAGTGTTGTGTGAGCCTTATCTGGGGGCACCTAAGAGATGCCTCTGGGTTGACCTGTGAGCCTGACTCTCTGACTTCTGTCAAGGGGTCATTCCCATGGCCTTGGTCCCTGAGGGTCAGTCTTTGTCCACACACATCCCCATGCTCACTGATAAAACCATGTCACCAACTTCTGGGGCCTACAGTGGAGCCAAACTATAAGACTCCGACTTAGCCTGCCCCACACCATAGAGCAAACCCAGAAATAGAATGCCATCTACACAAGTAATTTATACAACTTTCTAGTAGCCATGTTTTTTTAAAACAAGGTAAAATGTGTTTTTCATTCCCTGAACAGATCCAAAATATTTCAGTGTATGATTGCTATTTAAAAAATGAATCTTTAGCATTCTATTCCTGTCCTAACTCTGAAGTCCAGTATGGATTTTATCCAACACATCTCAATTTGGATACTACATTTTCAACGTTAAAAGTGGCATGCCATCCTAACAGGACAAAAGTTGTGTTACAGAAAAATTATTCACTGCTTGTTTTTAAATTTAATGACAATTAAATAAAAACATTCGGTTCCTCGGTTGCCACCATTCAAGGGCTCGATGGCCATGGGTGGTGGCTCTTGGCTACCCGCAGGAGGACCCCAGGTACAGCAGGAATCTTGGAGAAGCAAAGAAACCACCAGAGCGTCAGTTACTGGGAATGTGGACAGAATCCAGAAGCTCGCACTCGGCAGAGGCTGTCCCGGGCCCGTGCGGGGCGTGGGGCGTCGGATGCATCGCGGCTGCGGGGCTGGGGGGGCCACCGTCCCCCAGCCCCAGCCGCCCGCACTCCCGGGATCCCGGCCGTCGGGGGCGGAAACGGAAGTGGCCCACCCACGAGCCGGAGGGGCTCGTCCCCGAGCGGTCTGGGCGGAGGACGCGCGCAGAGGCCGGCGCGGACAGGCGCGGCCCACCCCGGCCATCTTGCGCGGCGGAGCGGCCCGGGTCCCGCCCTGCCGCGGACACCAGGGGGCGCCCGGGCCTCGCGCGGCGGCCCGCGGGCTCCCGTCCCCGCCCTCCCCGCCCCTCGGCCCCTGAGCCCTGGGAGCCCGGTGGGGCTGGACCCGAGGGCCCGGGTTGGGGGTTGGGGGTGTCCCTCCCGCCGGAGACCCTCCGCCCCGCCCGCGGAGCCCGGCAGCCGCCGGAAAGAAAACAGCGAGGCCACCGAACCCCGAGCCCGGGGAAGCGACCCCGCCCGCAGTCACCCGGCCTTGACCCTCCGCGCCCATCTCTCCACGAGCCAGGGCCTTTCGACTTGCTTCTTGGGCCGGGCTCCTGGTGGCTAGCGACACGTGTGGTTGCTTAAGCCAGCAAGGGCGGGTTGGAAGGTCAGGGCGGGGCCCCAGAATTCCCGGGAGGCTGTACGACAAGATTTGGGGAACGTGAGATGCTGAGAGACTCCGGAGACCCGGCATCGGGAGCAACCCGGACAGAGCAAGGTCACCCCGCGAGCATCTCACCCTCCCTTCCTCTCGGTATTACCCCAGCGGGAGCCAGGGCCCCCCTGCAGGGGCTGGGGAATCAGAGAAGAGGGCGGTAGACCTCTTCGGTGGGATCACGCAGGGGAAGAGCCCCCGGAGCGGGAAGGGAGTTAAGCCCAGAGGTGCCCGAGCCTACGCTCTCACCCGCTCGGTGCCAGCCGCCCTTCCGAGCCCACCGCAAAGTCCCAAGAGCAGCTCATCCCGCTTCCCCCTGCTTCCCAACCCACCTTTCAGACAAGGAGCACTACGTGTCACGAAAGCATCACAGACCTCAAGGAGGGACTTCCTGCAAGAGGGGGCTTCACCAGGGCCCGGCTGGGTGGGAAGGAATTGGGTCAAGGCAGAAGGGAGGAGGGCAACCCAGGTAGGGAAGTGGCGGGGGTGCGCCGGCCGGGGAAGAGGGGGCGGAGGAGCCCCTCTAAAGGGAAGCTGTAGAGTTCAGGCTGGCCTGGAGGCCCTAATGAGAAAGGGAGGTTGAATGGTGGCTTGGGGCCAAGTGAAGCGTCAGAGGTATGGAGCCCGGGTTCGGAGAAGGAGAGCGAGGCAGACAAGTGGACATGAACTTGACATTCTCTAGAATCATGAGAGCTGGGCAAGGAGGGACAGTGGGACAGCCTGCGGGGGCAGCCCCGAGAGCAGGCGGGCAAGAGGGAATGAGGGAGGGTGCTGGAGCACAGGGGCAGAAAAGGTAAGGAAAAGGGGTGCAGTTCTGACACTGATGGAAGCCTGTAGCTCCCGCTTCGTGTGTGTGCGCTTTCTTGCTCCCTCCGCGGTCTCAGACCCCTCTCTCTAGGGGGAGCCAGCTGGTTTGTTTGGAGCTTGCAGATTCCCACTAAACAAGCGTCTCCTCCAGACCCCAGTCAAGCTAGCAATGACTGCAGCTCTGGCCTCCGGAATCCCAGATTCCTGATCCTCAGAAATGAAAACAGATAATCAATTGTATTAAGCTTCTAAGTTTGGGTTGTAATTAGTGACAAGGTGTAACTGTCTAATAGTCTGTGATTTTGTGGAACTTCTACGTCACTCCTGGACTGCTTATCACCAGACTTCTATAGGAGAGAAAAATAATTTCTATCATGTTTAAGCCACTGCTTTAAAACGTTTGTTTTGGGGGCGCCTGAGTGGCTCAGTCCTTAAGCATCTGACTCTTAAATTTGGTGCTGGTCATGATCTTGAGTCATAAGATCCAACCCCACGTTGGACTCTGGGCTCAGTGGGGAGTCTGCTTGAGGTTCTCCCGCGCCCCCGAGCTCTCTCTCTGCTCCCCCCAACATGTGTGTGTGCGCTTTCTCTCTCAATAAATAAATAAATAAATAAATAAATAAATAAATAAATGTATGTTTTGTTTTGTCTTCTATTTATTACAAGGACCTAATCTTAAGTGATTCAATAATAAAGGCTGGAAATAACAGTGGGGTGGGAAATTCAGTTCCTACTCTCCGCCATCCTAGCTTGAGCTTCCCCTTGCAAGGTCACCTCATGGTCCAAGACAGCTGTTAGAGCTCTGGAAATCATATCCCGAGTTCTAGGCAGCCAGAAGAACAGAGGAGGGGGAAATAAAAGGTGTTCCTCTCCCAGGTGACAGCTCCTTTTCGGGAGTCTTCTTGAAGTCCTCTAGACTTCCAGCTCCTTGGCCAAACTGAGTCGTGGCTACACATTGGTTCAAAAAGTAGGGAAATGAAATGTACTGAAGGCATTGCCCCCTTGAATAAAATTGGGGTTCTACCCGTGCAATATGTGAATCTTATATTTTTAGAAGGTGTTGGAATAAGTCAGCTCTTAAGAAATTAGGGGACAACGGGAGAAATTTGAACAATGAATGGATATATGATGATATTAAGAAATTATCATGAATTATTGCTTTTTATGGGTTATAAAGGTTGTTGTGTTTTATTTTGTAGTGTGTGTGTGTGCATGTGTGCACATGTTCAAAGACTACCTTAACATACTGAATTTATGGATGAAATTACACGAAGTCTGTGCTTGTTTCAAAATAATCCAAGGGGAAAAAAATAACCCAAGTGTGGGAGGAGTGGTGATCAGTGAAACAAGGTTAGCCGTGTGTCCATGCTGAAGCCGAGTATTGGGTGCGTGGGAGTTCATAATGCCATTGTCTCTACTTTTGAATCGGTTATAAAACTTTCTTCAAAGTCCTGCTATTAAGTAAAAGCACTGATATTTATATTTTAAAAATTGGTGTTCTTTAGAATTTTTTAGAATTTTAGAATTTTTAACACTGGAGTTCTATGGTTAAGGGACAGTGGTGACTGGCTTTGGGGAAGCCCAGAGCAGTCTCTGCCAGTCGCTAACAGCTGAGCTCAATTCCTAAGGGCCAGAGATTGTCCTCCAATGGGCCTGGGCCCTGTCCTCCTGGGCATGGTACCAGCTAGATTTCTCAGTGGCCTGACACTTACTGGATCCTGCTGTGTGTCCAGATTGGCATCATAAGCCTGGGGGGAAAAAGGGGTAATAAATGAAGGCATTGAGACCCAGGCCCAGGTGCCAAGCAGTTTATGGTTTCTTTGAGCACAGTGTGAATTCAAGGACACCCACACTCCTGCACGCAGTGATGCCAAAAGTGTAGACAAACAGGTGGCAGATTGTTTCAGGTGTGTTCCTTCAACATGAAGGGTGAGGCCAAGATGTTCAGGAAGCCGGCTTGCAGGAGACAAAGATGAACAGGACCTGAACTTGACCTGGTATGGAAACTAGGCGCCTGTCTGGCGAGGGGAGCAGGATTGGGCAGCTGTACCGAGGGGCGTGTCTCAGGGGCGGGGCGAATCTACAGCTCTGAGCCTATTTCTGGTCCTGGCCAAGGAATTCATTTTTCAGGATAAAAAGGCAAGCCACAGGGTTTCCCTGCTGATAACGACGATGATAACAGCAGCAGCAACAGCTAATGTTTTAGGGTTCCGGGCCTCGAGCTGCAGACATCATTTATGGCAAGGCTGGGCGGCTGGTGCGATCTCCCTGCCACGCTCACCTGTTCCTGGTGCCTGCCCAGCATCTGTTCCTTCTTTTTCTGGGATCAGTCCCGCCATGCTGTTTGGGGGAACCAATCCCTCCTCGCTCACTCTCCTCCATGCGGGTTTTGGAGGCTAACTCCCTCTTCCCCCTCGCGGCAATGTGGGCCCCTTCAACCCTGCCGGCCCATCAGGTGTCGTGCTCTGAGTTCAGAGCTTCTGCTGAGACCACTGATAAAGAGATCCTTTTCTCTCTGGGGTTCCCGAGCTGCTGGAGGGGAGCCTGAGCTAGGCTGGACAGCCTGCCTGAGACCCTCCTCCCTGGACTTTTCCTTCAGATGAGAACATGATACCCCTTTATTGCTAAAGCCAAATCATGCTGGCTTTCTGTCACTGGCGATCAAGAATCCCTGGGCACATGGGTGGCTCAGTCAGTCAAGCATCTGCCTTCAGCTCAGGTCAGGATCCTATGGTCCTGGGATCGAGTCCTGCCTTGGGCTCCCTGCTGCACAGGAAGTCTGTGTCTTCCTCTGCCCCTCCCCACACTTGTTCTCTCAATCTCTCAGTGTGTCTCTTTCTCTCCCTCTCTCTCTCCCCCTCTCTCCTCAAATAACAAGCAAATAAAGTCTTTTAAAAAATAAAATAAATTTAAAATAAGGGGTCCCAGCTAATACGCACCTCCATTATGCAGGAGTGGAAACTAGAAGGGGTAGTTACAGCCTGAGGTTATCAGATCTGCTGAGAATCTATAATAGCCATACTCTGAGCCTTAGAAGACAGAATTCCAAAAATGCAGAAAAAAAAGGATAGGTTTAAGCCAAACCCTTATATAGAAGATGATGGCCTCCAATGAAGGTGACCAAGTGGCTCTACACATGAACCCTGCTTCCTACCCAAACCTCTAAAATGAAGTAAATGGTCACAGAAGAGGCAGGAGCCATAACCACCAGAACAAAGGGAAAGAAGATTAGACAACAACAAACAAGAACACATAGCATTGCTGGAGACTGGGAAACAGGTGCAGTACCTGATGTGATAGATTAAATGCAAAACAAAACAACAAAACAAAACTCTTCTCAGCAAAACCCCATTCCTAAGCCAGAAGGGAGGGAAATGAAAAAGCGACCCAATTTCGACGACAGAACCATACCCCCACCATGGCTGGTGGCCCCAGGTTCCTTTGATCCTGGGGGTGATTCAAGGCCGTAAAGGAGGAGGGGTTGCAAGTTTAGGAAATGTTGGACAACGAGATCTTGTCCCCAGTTCTGTCACCCATGTCCCTTCCAAGGCTCTGGCCCTTTCAACTGGACAGATCAGAAGAGTGCGTGAAGGGAAAGAGCAAGCCAGGGGGTCACAAGCACAGCTCAGGGAAAACCAGGGCCGAAGTGAAAGTTAACAGACCTACCTGAACGTGGTGACCTCAACTCCTTCTTCTCTTCCCAGAAATCCAGCAGCCAGGCTTATTGGATCCAAGCATTCCTCCATGAGCACTCAAACCAACTCAAGAAGAAGGGCCTAAAGAAAGACACTAACACTGGGAGCTTCCCAGTGAAAGCCCAGTTAGATCACAAGTGGGGAAGGCCATGGGTTGTCAAGCTCGCCCACGCCCACGGAGCTTTTGAGCAGCTTCAATGTCTCTTTTTTAAACGTGAACTGAACAAAGTCTAGCTATATGCTAGCCACAGGAGACACACTTACGATTCAAAGATACAAATAGGTTGAAAATAAAGGCGACAGATAGCTCAGGCAAACAGCAACTATAAGAAAACTAGAGTGGCTATATCAACATCAAACAGAAGAGACTTCAGTTTTTAAGTTCCTTTTGAAATTTCAGTTAGTTGGGTGCCTGGGTGACTCAGTTGGTTAAGCCACTGCCTTTAGCTCAGGTCATGATCCTGGAGTTCTGGGATTGAATCCCACATTGGGCTCTTGGCTCCACAGGGAGTCTGCTTCTCCCTCTGACCTTCTCCCCTCTCATGCTCTCTCTCACTGTCTCTGTCTCTCAAATAAATAAAAATAAAATAAAATAAAAAAAGAAATTCCAGTTAGTTAACATACAGTGTTATATGAGTGTCAGGTGTACAATGGAGTGACTCGCCAACCCATGTGTCACCCAGTGCTCCTCGCAGGTGCCCTCCTTGATCAACAGCACCTGTTCCACCCCGCCTCCAACCATCAGTTTGTTCTCTGTAGTTAAGAGTCTGATTCTTGGTTTGTTTCTCTCTCTCTTATTTTTTTCCCTTTGCTTTTCTTTTTTTTTTTTTTTTTTAAGATTTTGTTATTTATTCATGAGAGACAGAGAGAGAGGCAGAGGCAGAAGGAGAAGCAGGCTCCACAAAGAGCAGGGACAAAGAGCAGGGGCAAATAGCAGGGAGCCTGATGCGGGACTCGATCCCAGGACCCTGGGATGATGACTTGAGCCGAAGGCTGATTCTTAACCTCTGAGCCACCCAGGGGGCCTGCTTTTTTTTTTTTTTTTTAAGATTTTATTTATTTATTTGACAGACAAAGATCACAAGCAGGCAGTGAGGCAGGCAGAGAGAGAGAGAGGGGAAGAAACAGGCTCCCTGCTGAGCAGAGAGCCCTATGTGGGACTTGATCCCAGGACCCTGGGATCATGACCTGAGCCGAAGGCAGCAGCTTAACCAACTGAGCCACCCAGATGCCCCCTGCTTATTTTTAAACAAAATACACTTTAAAACAAAATATGTTGCTAGAGATAATGGGGGACATTTTGTAATGATAAAAGGGTTAAGCCTTCAGAAGACCCGAAGGGGAAAAAAAGAATCGAAGGCAGAGAATAGATGATTCAACAGTGACAGTTGGTGACTTCAAGACCCCGCTTCCAATAGTGGATAGAACCACTAGGCAGAAAATCCACAAGGCAGCAGAAGACTAGAACAACCCTATAAACAAACTAGAGCCATCAGGCGTCAGCAGATCCCTCAGCCGACAACAGCGGAATACATACTCTACTCAAATGTACCGGGAACATTCTTAAGGATAGCCCACAGACAAGGCCGTAAAGCAGCCTTAATAAACTTAAAAGGATTGACATTGTACAAAGTATGCCCTCCGATCACAATATAGTGAATTTTAAAATCAATGACAGAAACAGGAAATTGACAAATATGTGAAAATTAAGCAAGTCTGTGTTAAATAACCCAAGGATCAAAGAGTATATCACAAAGGAAATTCATAAATTCGTTAAGAAAGAATTTGAACATGAAGGTATAACATGCCAGAACTCATGGACTGCTGTAAAACAGTACTCAGAGGAAAAATTATAGCTATAAATATCTATATTTAAAAGGAAGAAGGATCTCAAACCAGTATTCTAAGCTTCCACCATAAGACACTGAAAAAGGGAGAACAAGCTAAACTCTAAGGAAACAGAAGGAAGGAAATCATAAAGATTCAAGCAGGAATAAATGAAATAGAGTATAGAAAAATACTAGAGGGCGCCTGGGTGACTCAGTTGGTTAAGCCACTGCCTTCGGCTCAGGTCGTGATCTGGGAGTCCTGGGATGGAGTCCCATATCCAACTTCCCTTGCTCTACTGGGAGCCTGCTTCTCCCTCTCCCTCTGCCCCTCCCCCTGCTTGTGCTCGCTCTCTCTCTCTCTGTCAAATAAATAAATAAAATCTTAAAAAAAAAAAAAAGATAAATAGTGGAGAAAATCACCCACACCAAAAGTTGGTTCTTTGAAAAGATCAACAAACTTGACACACTTTTAGCTAGATTAACTAAGCAAAAGTGAGAGAAGAATCAAATTACTAAAATCAGGAATGAAAGAGGGGCATTACTATTGACTTGAGAGAAAAATGATGCAAAGGGAAAACTGCGAACACTAATTAAATAACTGGATAAAGCAGAGAAATTCCTGAAAAGACATGGACCATTGGCCCAGGAAGAAATATAACATCTGGATAGACCTGTAACAAAGTGCTTCAACTGGTAATTTTTTTTTAAAGATTTTACTTATATATTTGACAGAGAGATCACAAGTAGGCAGAGAGAGAGGGGGAAGCAGGCCCCCCGCCCAGCAGAGAACCTGATGTGGGGCTTGATCCCAGGACCCTGAGACCAGGACCCAAGCTGAAGGCAGAGGCTCAACCCACTGAGCCTCCCAGGTGCCCCTCAACTGGTAATTTTAAAACCACCCACAAAGTAAAGCTCAGGTCCAACCAGCTTCACTGGTGAATTATATGAAGCATTTAAAGGGAAGTTAATACCAATTTTTAAAATTCCTGCCAAAAACTAGTAAAGAAAGGAACATTTCTCAACTCATTCAGCAAAGCCAATATTATCACGATACCAAAACCAGACAAAGATATCACAAGAAAAGAAAATGATACCTTACACAATTTTACATGTTAATTTTAACTCAATAAAACTTTTCTTTTCTTTTTTTTTACAAAAGTGAAAAGAATGGGGTCCTGGCTAGCTCAGTCATGATCCCAGCGTCCTGGGATCCAGCCCTGCATTGGGCTCCTTGCTCAGCAGGGAGCCTGTTTCTCTCTCTGACTCTGCTTGCGTTTACTCTCTCTCTGATAAATAAGTAAATAAATAAATAAGATCTTAAAAAAAAAAATCGGAAGATACCACTTCTTGCTACTAGAAGGAGAACGGCCAAGACAGGCTCTAATAGAAAAGGTGGGTAATAACCAGTGTTGTCCAGCTTGTGGAGAAGAAGGAGCCCTCAGGCTGGTGGGAACATAAAATGTTGAAACCACTTTGGAAAAGGACTCACAGTTCCTCAAAATGTTAAGCACAGAGCTACCATATTTTCCAGTAAGTCCACGCCTAGGTGTATACCCAGGAGAATGAAAAGCATGTAAACATGAGTTCAAATAAAAACTTACAAGGAGGGGCGTCCGGGTGGCCTAGTGGGTTAAAGCCTCTTGCCTTCAGGTCATGATCCCAGAGTCAGGATCGAGCCCCGCATCGGGCTCTCTGCTCGGCAGGGAGCCTGCTTCCCTTTCTCTCTGCCTGCCTCTCTGCCTGTTTGTGATCTCTCTCTCTGTCAAATAAATAAATAAATATTTAAAAGAAAAAACTTGTAGTGTTCACAGCAGCATTATAAGCAGAAATAACTCAAATGTCCATCAGCTGATGAAAGGAAGACCAGAATGTGATATATATTTATATATATAAAATATATATCACAAGGTATATAGACATATATATAGATATATATCTACATATTATATTAAATATATATAATTATATATCATATATCTATATATGATATAATCAGTTATTATATATTAAATATATATTAAATTATTAATATAATTAAATATATTATATATCATGTATTATTATATCATCACATATATTTAATAATATATAATATTATATATTTCATATAATGTATATATAGATATATACCTATAATATATCTATATATCTCTCTACCTATCTATATGTACATATAGAACTCCATGTAATGGCACGTTATGCAGACCTGAGAGAAATGAACTACTAACACACTATAGCATGGATGAAGCTTGCACACACTGTGCTGTGTAAGAGAAGACAGACACAGAGGCCACATATCGGAGTGGAATGTCCAGAATAAGCAAATCCATAGAAACTTCAGTGGATTGGTGGCTGCCGGGGCTGGGTTGAGGGGTCAGTGGGAAATAACTACCTATGGTAACAGGTGTTTTTTTGGGAGGGGTGATGAAAATGTTTAATACTAGATACTGTTCATAATTGCAGGACCTCGTGAAATACTAAAAACCACTGAATTGTTTGCTTTAAAAGGGTGAACTTTTTAGGATGGGAATTATATTGTCAAAAAAAAGTCGTTATAAAATATAAGCAAAAATAGCTCTCGTGATGAGATGAGTGGGCTGGTTTTTTACAATTATTTTTTATAGCTATGCTGTGAGGACAGAAGTCGGGAATAATTTTAATCCTGTTTTTCAACTTCTTTAAAAAAAGATTTTATTTATTTATTTATTTTTAAAGATTTTATTTATTTATTTGACAGAGAGAGATCACAAGTAGGCAGAGAGGCAGGCAGAGAGAGAGAAGGAGGAAACAGGGTCCCTGCTGAGCAGAGAGCCCGATGCGGGACTCGATCCCAGGACCCTGAGATCATGACCCGAGCCGAAGGCAGCGGCCCAACCCACTGAGCCACCCAGGCACCCTATTTATTTATTTGATAGAGAGATCACAAGTAGGCAAAGAGGCAGGCAGAGGGGGGGGGGGGAAGCAGACTCCCTGCCGAGCAGAGAGCTAGATGTGAGGCTTGATCCCAGGACCCTGAGATCATGACCTGAGCCAAAGGCAGAGGTTTAACCCACTGAGCCACCCAGGCGCCCCAAGACTCAGTGAATATAAGTTATCAAATATATTAAAGACTTAGCAAATATGTCAATTACAACTGTTACTTTCTCATTTTTAGGAACTGCTTAACTGATCATATTCAGGAGGTTTGGGAATGTAAAAACATTTTAATGATTTTATTAACACAATCTTTTATAAAATGCCTTTATCTGGGGCGCTTGGTGGCTCAGTGGGTTAAGCCTCTGCCTTTTGCTCAGGTCATGATCTCAGGGTCCTGGGATCGAGTTCTGCATCGGTCTCCCTGCTCAGTGGGGAGCCTGCTTCTCCCTCTGCCCCCTGCTCCTCCTGCTTGTGCTCTGCCTCTCTCTCTCTCTGTCCCTCCCTCTCTCTTTCTAACAACAACAACAAAAAGCCTCTGCCTTCAGCTCAGTTCATGATCCCAGGGTCCTAGGATTGAGCCCGGGTCAGTCTCCACTCCCAGCAGGAAGTCTGTTTCTCCCCCTCTCCCCCTGCTTATGCTCTGTCTCAAATAAATAAATACAATCTTTTTTTTTAAAGATCATATAAAATTAATATAATTACCAACAGTTGTGCTCCTTGCTATTTACACAAAGGAGCTGAAAACTTCAGTTCACAAAAAACCCTGCACTTTGATATTTATAGCAGTTTTCTTTGTAACTGCCGAATCCCCGAAGCCACCAAGAGGTCCTTCGGGAGGGGGATGGGTAAACGCATTGTGGTCTATCCAGGCAGTGGGATATGGTTCGGCCCTGAAAAGAAACAAGCTATCAAGCCGTAGAAAGATGCCCTTAAATGCATTATTGCTAAGTGAAAAGAGCCAATGTGAACGTCTCTACAGTGTCTGATTCCAACTATATGACATTCTGGGAAAGTAAAACTATGAAGACAGTACAAAGACCAGCCCTCGCCGGAGGTTGAACTAGGCAGTGGAGGGGAGGGGTGAATAGGTGGTACCAGGATTGTGGCAAAGAAAACACTGTGTATGCTGCTGTATGATGAATGCCCTGACAAATAAATATTTGCCCAGACCCATAGGATGCACGCCACCAAGTGTGAACCCTAATGTAAACTATGCATTTGGGCGATCATGACAGACAATGTAGGTTCAACCATTGTAACAAATGCAACCCTCTAAGGAGGGCTGCCTGGGTGACTCAGTCGGTGAAGCGTCTGACTCTTCATTGGGGTTGTTGGTTACAAGGCGGGCTGTGCATGTGGGGCAGAGGCCTTATGGGAAATCTCTGTACCAACCCCTCAGCTTTGGGGTTTTATTTAAAGATTTTGTTTATTTGACAGAGAGAGACACAGCTAGAGAGGAAACACAAGTAGGGGGAGTGGGAGAGGGAGAAGCAGGCTTCCCACGGAGCAGGGAGCCCAATGCGGAGCTCAATCTCAGGACCCCGGGATCATGACCTGAGCTGAAGGCAGACACTTAATGACTGAGCCACCCAGGCACCCCCAAACTCCTAAGTTTTGCTATGAACCTAAAACTGTTCTAAAATAATTCATAAATTAAAAAATAGTCATAGGGGCGCCTGGGTGGCTCAGTGGGTTAAAGCCTCTGCCTTCAGCTAAGGTCATGATCCCAGGGTCCTAGGATAGAGCCCCGCATCGGGCTCTCTGCTCAGCGGGGAACCTGCTTCCTCCTCTCTCTCTCTCTGCCTACCTCTCTGCCTACTTTTGATCTCTGCCTGTCAAATAAATAAATAAAATCTTTAAAAAGATAAAAATAAAAATTGAAATTAAAAATAGTCCTAATTTTTTAAATTAATGTAATTTAAAATTTTAAGGTAAATCCTTTTGTGCTTCCTACTTTTCCCTTCTCAGTTTCCTTTCCCAGAGGTCAGCCATTATTTATAACCTCATGAGTGTCCTCCTAGAGATGGGTCTGTGTATATAAGCATAAAGTAGCATATTCTTTATACACAAATAGAAACAAATTATACACGCTGCTCTACATCTTGCTTTGTTTTTCCTAGTAATAATTCTCATCAGTGTATAGAGAGCTGCTTTGTTCTTTTGAAGAGCTCCATCATATTGCATAGTACTGAGCTATATTTAACCAATTCTTTATTGTATCAAAGTTCTAGAAGTTCCAGTCTTTTTCATATCTACTATGTCTATATATGTCTATGGAACACCTGATACATGCATAATAAAAAGAAGGAGGAGGAGAAGGGAGAAGAGGAGGAGGAGGAGGAAGCCTGTCGTTCCCCATCCTGCAGGGTGAGGGGAGGCTGGGGTCAGGGACTCGATCCTGAGACATGGTGACCACCAGTGGGCCTGAAGCCGGGGACAATATGCCCTGTGCAGAGCCAACGGGATTACCATGCAAGCAGGGAGCTGGCCAGGGGCTGCCCCGTCATCTGGGAGAGGGGGTTTGGCTTGGACCAGGTCAGAGGGGGCGCAGATGGATTCAAGGAGTCTCTGTACCAGGTGGAATGGGATAGCCTTGGTGACGGGGGAAGTCGGGGGGCTGGCTCTGGCAGGGGCACAGCTGGAGGGAAAGCAAGAGTTGGGGGCCCATTGTGAGAAGCTCTGGGGTGTGAAGAAGCCTGGGGGTCCTAGGGAATCAGCCTGCCTGCCCAGGTGGAGGGCTCCGGGGCCAGCAGTTGGCCTCCCAGTAAGAGTCAAGATGCCAGCTCTGCTGAATTATTCAGCCACTGCCTCTCAGCTGTGACTGCAACTGCGTTAGCAAGGCGGGGATGCTGGAAACACTGACTGCCTGGGGACAAGGGGCTGGGGAGCCCTGAGCCTCCAGGGAGAGAGCCCTCCTTCACTGGCCTCCAGGCTGGGCTGGGTGGAGTCAGGCTCTCCCTGACATCCTCTGTCCTGCCGGCTTCCAGGAGGCCTGAGGCCTGGCCGGCAGCTCTGCTTGGGGGGCCCGGCCCCCTGGGAGGGCTGATGAGACCGCAGCTTCAGAGGCAGCTTGTGCCCTGGCCCCAATCCAGAGTCTCAGTCCCACCATCGTGTGCTTGTCACCCTGGATACCAGTTCCCTCACCAGACCCAGGGTGGTGGTGCTGGGCAGGCCTGGGGCAAGGTGAGCAGTGGGGGACAGGCCAGCCAGGTGCAGGAGCCTCTGGCCCTGACCCCCGGGGCCCGGAATTTGGGCACCTGGTGGAAACTCTACACCCCAGTGAAAACCTCAGCCCGGGAAGACCGCTCTGGTCATCGAGCCCCTGAGACCCCATCTCTGCTCCCATCGTGGCCTAAATCCATCGTGAGCCCAGGTGTCAGAGTCTGTTCAGAGCAATCTGGGGACACGCTCAGGACCATGGAGGTGAGGGGGAGCAGGAAGTGGCCTGAGCTATCCTCCCTCCTGAAGGTCGTCGTTTCTTTGTGGTCACAGGGCTGGTCACCTACAGAGCATGGCCTGACCCCTCTTCCCTTTAGTCCCACGCTTCCTCAGTATCTTCGAGCTCCTCAAACTCCAATGTGCCCTACCTGAGGGGTGCTCACCCACAAAGGCCAGTCCTTCTCCTGCTGACGGTCTGATCGCTGGAGGGCTTTTTTCTCCCGGGTGAGGTGTGTTGAGGTAACAATGCCTTCCCTCTCACAGGGAGAATGACAAGGTTCCTAGGAGAGGCAACTGAGGACAGCCAGGACCTTCCCATTCAAGGGCAGCCCCAGGAAATAGGTCACAGGCCCCAGGACATAGCCTGAGTTCCTCGGGGACATCCCAGAGCTACCTTGGGAGTGAAGGGACTGGGGCGGCCCAGGAGGGAGGCAGGGCCTGAACTTCTGCCCTTGAAAATGGAAGAGCCTCTGGCTGCCTCGAGTCCCAGGGTGAGGTGAGCTGCCTGTGGCCTCTCTCCCAGCACCTGGGCCTGAGGAGAATAGTTGGGGTGTGAACAGTGCTCCCTGCCTCCCTCCCCCACTGTCCTCTGCCCTGTTCTCCCCAAATATGACAGTCATTCGGGCCTGCTTGGTCCAGAACATGCACTCAGGAGGCTACAAGCTGGGTCACCGGTGCTCTTCGACACCCTGAGCCTCTGACTGTGGCCCTGCCGTGTCCCCCCTCACCCCCCACAGGCCCCATCAGGGCAGAGGCCAAGCCCTGGGGCCCCAGAAAGCCAGGGCCAGAGGGAGCCTCAGAACAGACCTGCTCCCTGCAGATGAGGAAACAGGCCCAGCCCAGGAAGACCGTGTCCCCAAGTGAACTGTCCTTAGAAGCTCCCTATCACTCCCCTGCTGGGGGAGCCTCTGACAGAAGACACAACCTGAACAACCGAATGCGGGGATGTCAGGAGAGAACGTGTTTGCATTTCTCTTCAATTTGAGGCAGAGACTAAGGACCAGGAAGAGGGGAGGTGTCCAACGGCTGCACACCCCATGGGGGAGTCTCCAGGGCAGCGCCCCCCTTCCCCAGGCTCGGGTTACGGCCCCACTCTGGAAACAGGGCGCAGGGCCAGTGGGATCAGTGGCCATTACTAATGCATGTGCTGGCTGTGGCCATGTCAGCCTCCCCAGCTGGGTCCCAGTGGGGCCGGGCAGGGCGGGGGAGGGTGCTGGGGCCCCGCATTCACCCTGGCCCAGGCCCCAGCAACCGGCCTGGTTTCAGCAACCTCCCTGGGGAGAGGCCAAGACTGGCCTGAGAGGACCACCAGCCCCCACTGGTCTGAGAGCTCCGACCGGCAGGAACTAGGGTCTAGGGCTCTGGCGTCATGCCGCACCCTGCCCCTCAGAGCCTCTGTGCCCAGCTGCCGGGCGAGCACTGATACCTTCTCACATTTGAATTTCGTGTTTGCAAGGAAAATGACCTGTGCTCCTGCCGGGGGGGGGGGGGGGGGGGGCACCCTGGCCTGGCTGTTCGCTCACCCAGAGGGGTCCCTCTAGGGCCAGGGCCAGGATGCTGCCTGGATCCTAAGCATGTGCCTTTCCTGGGCTGGGCTGGACACGAAGGTGTCCTCACCAGGACCCTGAGGCCTTTGGTGCAATAGGTTCATCTGTCTCTCTGTTTGTACCCTGTCCTGGGGCAGGAAGAGTTTCGGGCACTCTAGGTTTGCCCCTTGTAACCCACTCCTGTGAGGGGCAGAGGGCAGGGTACAGCACCGTCCCAGGGTTTAAGTCACTAGTTCAAGCTGAACAGACCTCATCCATGGTCACACGCCAACCCCCTTATCTCCGGCCCAGGGTTCTTTCCACCGGACTCCTCTATTGTCCATGAATAATTTGCACCGGCCTGGCAAGGCAGTCCCCGACCACATCCCTCTTCTCACTTTTCTGGAACATCAACGCCAGCTTCTCTGCTCTCTTTCGGGCAGCTCTCCCGCTCGCTCTGGCAAGCTGGAGGACCCGTGTGTTCAAAATCCTTGGTCAGTTCGTTCCCCTCCTGGAGGGAAGACAACCAGAGAATGTCCCTGTCCTTGTCAGGTGGGCGTCTCCTCCTCCTCACGCTGCCTCTTGTCACCCTGCTCAGAGTCACATTCAAATAGTCATTCATTTGGGTCTGGCCAGGACGTAAACATGAGGTGTTCAGACACACACACACACAAACGCACACTCATTCACTTTGCACGAGCCCCAGTGATAAAACATCTTTAATTTAGAATTTGACACTTGTGACGTAAGTAAATAAATACCATGACTGAGAAAAGAAACCTTAATTTATATGCTACAAAAGTCACATTCAAGGTTGCTTTCAGACCTTATGTCAGGGAGACCTGACGAGGGACAGTTGCCTCCCCATCAGCTGAACTCCAGGTCCCAAGACTCCTCTGAGGGAACTGATCTCAGAGCCATTTGGGTACAGTCAGAGCCCTTAGGACCTGCCTCCCTTTACGCTAAAGGAAATCATAACTCCTAAAACAGAGGTTCCAATCGGATCCTCTGTCTCCTTCCAACAGGAAGAGCCCCAGCCCGAGGTTTGTCGCCAAACCTTCTCACACGCCACTGGCCTCACACGCCACAGCTTCAATCTGTGGTGCAGTGTCCCGCTCAAGCTTCAGTCCTTGGTGCGGTTGGCCGCTGACAGACTGACGGCCAGGATTTTCTGAAATCCAGGGCATGTCCTGAAAGGAGCATCTGGTGGCTTATATAGGACAGGGCTGTGGGTACACAGTCTCTAAAATGCCAGACTAGGTCGTTTCCAAGTGCTTCAGAAATATGCCTGACAACTATTGGAAATAGCAAAACATTAGACGCAACCAGATGGCCCCTGAATAAACTGTGATATATTTACAGCACGCGATCCTCTGCAGCTGTTAAAAACAATAAAAGAAATGAAGACTTTCTCTACCTCCTTCTGTGGAATGACCTTCCAGATATATTAAATACAATTTAAAACAAAGAATTGTAAGGTGGAGGTCTCTCTCTCTTTCTTTTCCCTTCCCCTCCCAGAATGGCCCCGAAGTGGGCCGAGCAAGGTAGGCGTGCAGGCTGTGGCGAGGTGGGGAGCCTGCGTCAGGTAAGGAGGGCACCAGGGCAGGAGGGGCGTGGCCTGGGGTGTCAGAGCAGGAAATGGGGAAGGAGGGCATCCACGGAATGGGTCCTTTCACCCACTTGGGTGTCAGAGCCCAAAAGGGGTGAGGTGGGCATCGCCAAGGGAGGCCCGCCTATTATGGTGTGTCGGAGGCCAGGCATGGTAGGAGGGCACTCACATGAGAGGGTGGACTCAAATGGAGTGTGGGAGCCCAGGAAAGGGGAGAGAACTTTTGTGCCATTGAGGCAGCCCTTGGGGGAGGAGGGGCTGCCATGTGAGATTGGTAATATATAATAGGGATTCATCAAATAAGTCAATATTTTCAGACTAACAGGGGCTGGACTTCTCACTGTTGGTGAGGGAGGTACAAATATGTAAAGAGGGAAACTAGAAAAAACTCTGTGAAGTCGGAAATCTTGTGGGTTTCTGTATGTATACATAAATACAGAAATAAATGTGGTTCAGGGCACCTGGGTGGCTCGGTCAGTTAAGCATTTAACTCTTTTTTTTTCGCCCGCACATGCACACAAGCAGGGAGAGCAGCAGGCAGAGGAAGAAGCAGACTCCCCGCTGAGCCAAGAGTCCCCATGCAGGGCTCAATCCCAGGACCCTGGGCTCATGACCTGAGCCAAAAGCAAATGCTTAACCCACTGACCCACTCAGGAGACCCACGTACCTTGCTTCTGTTTTCAGCTCAGGTCATGATCTCAGAGTCATGAGTTCAAGTCCTGTGATGGACTCCAGGTTAGGGGTGGAGCCTACTTAAAATAATAATAATTATTAATTAATTAATTAATGTAGTTCTACATATAGAGGTGTTTCATCTGCTGACTCCTGCCTGCTATGCTCCATCCCACTAAGGTCAGTTGTACAGGGGATGATGAGAGTCTGGTCCATAGCAGGTCACTGTCTCATGTCGCATGGGACATCTGGCCATTCTCACAGAACCTTCAGACAGCATGGAAAGAGTTTCTGGGAGCATGCTGACAATTGTGCTGAGGATCCCAACCTTCAGGACAAGTGACGAGACGTTTTCAGAATGATATTAAATAAAGATGCTGGAGTGACTCATGAGGGGACTAGAGACTTGACAGATCCCCTGTAGAACCTCATTTGGGATGGGCTGACCACTGTGGCCCCCAATGGGAACATGTTCCCCCAGAGCCAGGGAGGGGCCCTGGAGGAGCCCTATCTCTCCAGCAGAAATCGTCTGGCATCTTCCCACTGGACACAGTAACTTGCGTGAGAAAGAAGTGTCTGGGCGGCAACGTTTTCACAAACCTTCAGTATCACTGGGCTCACTGGAAAGGGCTGGTGTAAAGGGGGAGGCCACTGGGTGGTTTTTCCCAAGAGAACCAAGAGCGCCCTGCACAAGGGTGTAGTCCCAGACAGGCAGGTGGGGTTGGGGGAGGTCTCGACTGACTGAGCAGGGAACAAGGAGGCCTCCCAGGTGAGGGTGAGGTGTCTCATTCCGGAAGAGGGGGACGATGGGAGAAGGAGCAGCTTAGGGCTTTTTTAGCATGGGGGCTTTAGGGCGCCGGTGGGACCGGCAAGTGGAGGTCTCCACGAGGCCACGGGGGGCCAGGGATCTGAACCTCCGGGTGGGGGTCTGCCTGGAGCAACAGTTAACTCCACAGTCTGTGGTGTTAGCAGAAGTCAGGTCTGTAGGCAACACCTCAAAACACCAACTCTATTTGTTTCCCAAGGTTGCCGTAACGGATGACCAGAAGCGGACCATTTAAAACAATTCTCTCAGAGGACACTGGGTGGCTCAGTCGGTTGAGCGTCCAACTCTTGATTTTAACTTAGGTCCTGATCTCAGGGTTATGGGATCGAGCCCCACGCCAGGCTCCACACTCAGTGTGGAGTCTGATTCTCTCCCTCTCCCTCGGTCCCTACCCGGTCCCCCCAGCTCACATCCACTCTCTCTCTCAAATAAATAAATCTTTTTTTTTTTTAAGATTTTATTTTTATTTTATTTGACAGACAGAGATTACAAGTGGGTAGAGAGGCAGACAGAGAGAGAGGGGAGGAAGCAGGCTCCCTGCTGAGCAAAGAGCCCGATGCGGGGCTCGATCCCAGGACCCTGGGATCATGACCTGAGCTGAAGGCAGAGGCTTTAACCCACTGAGCCACCCAGGCGCCCCTCAAATAAATCTTAAAAATATATGTAAAACCATCCTGTCAGCTGTGGGGCAAGAAGCCCCTAATCAGGCTGTGGGCTGAGTGCTCACTCCTGAGTTCCGGGGAGACACTCTTCCATGCTTCTCTCCTGGCTCTCGGTGGCTGCCAGCCACCCTTGGTGCTCCTCAGCTTGTACAAAGTCGCTCCAATCCCTGTCTGCCCTGTTACACTGCCTCGTCCTCCGCTGGGTCTGTCTCCTTTGTGTGTCTCTTGTAAGGACACTTGTCACTGTATTTAGGACCCACCCGGATAATCCAGGATGATCTTCTTGTCTCAAAATCCTTAACTTGATTGCATCTGCAAAGACCCCTTTTCCAAATAAGGTAACATTCACAGGTTCTGGGGATCAGGACAAGCACATATCTTCTGGAGGGGGGGCACCATTCAAACCACTCCCCCAGCCTTTACAAAGAAGAGGCAAGAAAGAACCCTGATAATAGGAGTTAGGCACCCTGTGGGGCTGGGCGGCTGATGCCAAGGGACTGCAGACAGACCAGCTCAGGGAGGAGAGAAGGTGGGAGAAGATATTTCTACTTTGTTTGGTTGCTACTTTAACTCCTCAGGTTTTCTTCCTCTGTGGTTTAACAAAGCCTGTTCTGAAAGTTCTAGACGGCCTTGGTTGTGCTTCGGAGAACCTGATCCGCCTCTGAAAGCTGGTGGTGCTGGCGCAGACATGGAGAAGGCAGAGGGGAGACGGCAGTGGGGCAGGGGTGGGGTGGGGTGGGCAGGGCAGAGAGATGGAGTCCAGATCCTGCAATTTCTGGGTGCCCCTTTTGCCTTCTAGACCCTGAGCTCCTGAACATTGGAAGGAGTCCTCCCCTCCGCCCACCTCCTCATCCCTGGGGGCTCATGGGGCTACAGACAGTGAAAGAATGAGTCCAGGGGCACCTGGCGGGCTCAGTTGGTAGAGCATGTGACTCTTAGTCTCAGGGTTGTGAGTTCAACCCCCATGTTGGGTGTGGAGCCTACTTAAAATTTAAAGGAAGGAAGGAAGGAAGGAAGAGGAAGACAGAGAGAAAGAACTGGTCCAAGATGGTGCTCAGGGAGGAGAGGCCCAGGGGCAGATTGAGCTGAGCCAAGGCTCTCTCTCAGCTGGAGGCTGCAGGCAGGGAAAAGCTGGTATTTGGAGAACCTGGACAGAGAGGCCCTTCCAGAATGACCCCCAGAATTGCAGCTCCCTACTAAAAGGAAATGATAAGAGTGCCCACCTCAAGGACAATTGTGCGGGGAAAACACATTGAGGTTGGAGGTCCTTGCCTGGCTCCATGGTGACAATCACAAGCCCTTGAGTTTGGGAGGCAGGCGGCCAGGGAGGGACCCCGCAGCCACCTGGCGAAGACAGGGCCCAGCTCAGAGCTCCGTTCTCAGCCTCTGTCAACACCGAAAGCCATTTTGGTTATTGCCGGCACCAGGGGCCATTCATCACCCCTGGAGAAGCAAACTAACGTTGGAAGCAGGTGGGCAGTTAACACCAGCGGTTGTGTCCTCTCGGTGGAAAAGAGAGATAAACTTGAACTCTAAACAGTCAGCCCCCGCTGCTGCCCGCGTGTCCCGGCCCCCCAGCTCCTCTCATTCATCAGGTGACTTGGTGACCGAGGGGCCTGCTGCTTCCAAACACCCCAGGGCCTTTCCTTGACTCTGCTGAGAGGCAGGGCGTCCCACGGGGATCCAATCAGGACTCCCCCAGGACAACTCCACTGAGGGGTGGGGTTCCTCCCTGCTGTTCTCCCAGCCCCTGCCCTGCTCCTGGCTCTCACCACCCTCCCCTGCACAGAAAGTCCTGCAGTATTGCAGTTGCTGTGAGGACTCCTTGTTACACTGAGACCTCCAGGCCAGGACTGCGACACCTGGGACCTGGGTACCCCAGCTCCGGCTCCCCCACCCCCACCACTGGGCAGGGGCTGCTCCTGCCTCCTGCTGGGCCCTGAGGGGCCGCATGCTGGCTGTGTAAGGCCTCCTGCAGGCCCTTGCAACTGCTCACCCCACCCTTCCCCTGCAGCCCCCCACCTCCCAGTCCTCTCCCAGCCCCCTCCCCGGCCCAGGGCCCTGGGGGCAGGTCACTGTCATCATTCAGCAGGCCCTTCCTGGGGTGCCCTGCAGCACCCAAGGTTGACCACACAGAGGTCCCAGAGCCGGCCCTACTGGTGCCTGGAAGTCAGAGGGCCAGTTACTGTGCTTTTGAAGCCCTACTATGTGTGCGCTGATGCCCCACATACCGGGGCTGGTGTCACTGTCTTAGCCACAGTCCGGCAAGGTGTGCACCTACTGTCCCCTGGTACCTCGGGTAAGGAAACAGGGTTGTAGGAGAACTGGGGTGAGCTTACAGGCACCGAGGGGTCCCTTGCACTTCTTCCCCTTTGCTCCATCTGGCCTCTTAAACTCGTGTCCTCCCCCAAGCGTAGGTCAGGAAATAGGGCGCCATGCAGGAGGCCAGCTGGCAAGGACACAGGCTGGTTGGAACTGGAGTAGTCTGAGCCACCGCTGGCCCTTGTCCTATAGTGTCCTGCTGCCTGGCCCTCGGACCCACTGCCAGTCACGGAAGAGCCACACTGTGTCCAGCCTGGGACACACGGACACCGAACCCGTATGGTCAGTCCTGGAAGGTCTCCTTCCACAAAGCCCTGGGTGCTTCCTCCGCCCCCGCCCACAGCCAGCATCCTCTGGGGCCTTTCAGGGATTTTCAGCTGGCTCCTCCCCTCCTGCTCTCTCCGCTCCAGTCCGTCCCCCACCTTCTGCCACAGCAGTTGCTCTCTTTATGCCAAGGCCCTTCAGTGCTGACAGAATCACATGGAAAATTCCCAACCTCCACGACCCACCATGGCTTTCTCTTCTTCCCACCCAGACAAGTAAGGCTCCCACCGAACAGGCTTCAGGCCCCAGACCCAGACTTCTCCTGGAAGGAGGGGCCTCTTCCAGCCTCAGGAGAGTGCTCTGGCCCCCCAGGGCAGCAGGAGGGAGGCAGCACTTCCAGCTGGGGGTCAGGGAAGGCTTCCTGGAGGAGGCAGCTTTTTGAGGTGGGTCCTGAAGGATGGGGGAGCTGGGGTGGGTCAGGAGGCATTGGGGCAGGAGGCATGGGCAAAGCTGAAGCCGAAGGCTGGGTCTCTCGGGGCTGCTGCCCGGGAGGAGAGTCCATCAGTTAGAGCTGCCCCTCAGAGCACAGGAATAGGCACCACCAAGTCCCAAAACCTTCAGGAGGGGCCTGGAAGGCCTGGCATGGCATGGCAGATGGGAAGTAGGGGGCCATTTGAAGAGCTCTGGAGCTAACACCTTCCTGCAGGTGGGGGTTTCAAAACACCTGTAGAGGGACAGCATCTGGAATCTATTTCTATCACAGCATGTCACTAACCTGGTGTTACCTCGGCCAAGTCACTCGTAACACCCAGTCCCAATGTCCTCATCTGTAAATGGGGGTTAGGGGAGGGTACAAATCAAGTTTTCCCAAGTTTCTTCTTAGCATCAGAGCCTGGAAGCTTTTCCTTCAAGGAGATCATTCTTGGAAGTCCTAAGGATTATCGTTGAAAATGGAGCCATGCAAACAGATGGAGGGAAGGATGGAGCCCAGAGGCCGAACAGCCTCCCCTCTTGTGTCTGCAGGAAGACTGACAATCATGAGGTTTGGGATCCGTCTTGACAGTGACTCCGAGGTCCTGATCCCACACCATGATAATGCCCAGACCCTTACCACCCATTCCCTGCCTTCATGCTGGCCCCTCCTTGGCTGTTGCTGCCCTGGGGCGGGGAGGCCAAATACCCCGAATCCCAACCCTGGAAAA
This sequence comes from Mustela lutreola, assembly GCF_030435805.1. NCBI lineage: Eukaryota > Metazoa > Chordata > Mammalia > Carnivora > Mustelidae > Mustela > Mustela lutreola. Next base: position 180,242,616 of record NC_081293.1, on the reverse strand, counting down.
GGAGGAGGAGCTTAGCCCAGATGGTGGCCACACAATTCTGAATCCCCAAACATCAATACTGAATTGTCTGAACTGCTACGCTCCCAGGGTCCCGGGACCCCGAGCAAGGAGGACGATTGTCCTGGAGACTGAGGACAAGGGAACAAGCCCCTCAGTCCTGCCCCTTGTCATAGCATGTGGGGTACTGTTGCGGGTGTGGAGGGATGTTGGAGGGTCCAGGGATTGCTGTCCAGATCACCGAGGGCCCAGGCCCAGCGCCAACAGCTTGTTGCAATTTACGACAGGACACGTATGCCTGCATGTGGAGTCTGTAATATAAACCAATAATGTTTTAAATTTGGGGCATGTGGCTGGCTCGGTCGGTGGAGCACTCCACTCCTGATCTTGGGGTCGTGACCCCACATTGGCAGTGGAGTTTACTTAACAAATAATCACAGTAAGGGTGCCTGGGTGGCTTAGTGGGTTAAGCATCTGCCTTCAGCTCAGGTAGTGATCTCAGGGTCCTGGGAAAGTGTTTCATGTCAGGCTCCCTCCTCAGCAGGGAGTTTGCATCTCCCTCTCTCTGCCCATGCTCTCTCTCTCTGTCTCTCCCAAATAAGGAAAATATCTTTTAAAAAATAATCATCATAATAAATAAATAAAAATACTTTAAAAATTAATGTTTTACATTTGTATACTCTGTGACCTAGAGATACCACTTCTCAAAATACGTCCCTCCCCCCCCCAAAAAATCTAAATTTGTATTATAGCCGGGAATCGGGAATTGCGCAAATGTCCTTAAGACGGTCTTGACAAATTAAGGAATAAGCCTAGGATGAAATACTGCAGTTATTAATTATCAGAGGATACAATATTCCCAAATGAGCAAAGATAGTTCAGTGAGAAAAGATACAAAACAGTATATACAAAATGCGCTTATTTTATTAAAACAAAACGCGCATGGGCAAAAAGCCTGGGAAAGCCTACAGTGGGTGGTGGTCTGTGGTTTTTGGGGAGGTTTGTGTTGTCTGCTTGGTCTTCTCTCTCTCTGCACTCTCAAGATTATTTCTGTAATGAGGGAAGCACCAACATGAGTTTGAAAAGAAAATGAGAGAGAAAGGAAAAAATCAAAATCCAAAGCCCCCAAACAAATTTTGCCAGATGGCACCTCCAGGGGGCACAGACGTGAGTAGGCCTGGCACCTCCATGGCCACCATTCCCTCCTGTCTTTCCAGGGCTTCTCTGTCACTCAGGTAATATGACCCTCCTGGGGAGGAGGGTCTCCATCTCCTGCTCTCCTGTCCCTAAGGCAGCTGTGTTTCCTGGGCGCTTGGCTCAAGCCCAGAAGCTTGGCTTTCCGTGGCTGAGAGGAAAATCCTCTCTGTTCCCACACTCAGTGCTTCCAGGAGTGGGAAGGGGCCTGTGGGACCCTCTGGGGCTTCATGGCTGTCCTGTCCGCCAAGGGCTCCTTATTCCCCACACTTGTTCCCACCTGGCCAGGTCTCAGCTCCTTCTGTGGAGCAGGAAGGCAGTGGAGGGAGGTCCCTTGCGCTGTGCTGCTGCTCAGCTGGGCCCGGGGTGACATAGGTCTGGTGAAGCCCTTCGCTCTCCTGCCATACGTGGGTGGAGCCTGGGAGCCCAGCCACAGACAGGCTGTTCCTGCTTCCCCTTCCCTGGTACAGAGGGGCAGTGTTTAACACAAATCAGGTTCATTTCCCAACTGCCCTTCGGGTGGGCAGGGGTGGAAAGGGCTGTGACCTGGAGCCCCAGGCTTGTGTTCCTCACATCACGGGGCAGAGGGAGGGCCTAACCCCCACTCTCCCCTCACCCTCAGGGGTCTTGCCTTCATGCTGTGCAGGTGGGTCCCATGGGGGTGGGCCTGAGTCCTCAGCACCCGGCATTCTTAGTCCTGTTGCCATGTGCCATCCTGCGGGGTGGTGGGGTGTGTGGATGGAGGCCAAGGAGGGACCGCCCAGGACAGCCAAGGGCAGGAGCGCCAGAGTCGAGCAGATGGAGACAAGAGTGAGAGCTGCCATCACAGGCAGCAAGACCTGGTGGCTTGAAAGAGTCAGAGCCTCCTGGAGGGCCCAGGTGGACAGCTCCAGGGCCAAGCAGCTTGTCAGACACTGTGGGCAGCAGGGGGGTAGGGGTAGGGTGCTGTAAAAATACTTTTTTTATGAGGATGTCCTGTGCAATATTTGGGACACACTTATATGCTCAGATGATCCATTGGTACCTCAAATTCCAATCTGAGTAGCGTCCTTTGTTTCATGGGGCCACCTAGGGCCTCTTCACACCACCAGGAAGGGGCTCCTCCCAGTGAGGCAACAAGCTCCCATCTCACTGTTTTTAGCCTCTGGCCAAGACAGGCCACCGCCTCTGGGGGTGGGGGGTGGGGGAGCTAGCATTTTCTATTTAGCAAAGTTCGCTGCCTTCCTTTGTCTTATCTGGAGCGCACAGTGGCTCCAGGCACCAGCATGGCCCCAGTGTTCACAGATGCAGAATCTGAGGCCTGTGTAGGAAGGAGACCGGCCCAGAGTTCTGCAGCAAGGGAGGGTGGGGGGCTCCTACCAGAATGGAAACCCACTTGGCGGGAGGCAGAATGAGGGTGGTGCGTAGCTAATTCTTCAGCCAGTCTAGGCTGGGATCCAGAGAAGGTACTGAGCTTCAGCAGACACAAACTCAAGTCCATGGGCATGCTTGGATGATGAAATATTTGTATTTGCATACAGCCCCTCCCCTCCCCCAGTCTTGGTAGACCCAACTGAGGTAAAAAGGGCCTCTGGGAGCTGGAAAGATCACACAGGCACTGAAGCAACCCCAGCCCGGGGCTGAGTCTCGCCCCACACCGGCCTCTGCAGTGGTGTGGGCTGGCTCAAGTGGATAACTTCTCCGGCTCCGCAGTACCTCAGTTTCCCCACCTGTGAAGTGGGTGGAAATAGGCTGTCACATCAGGCTCCTAGCAGCCCAGAGTGATGCCCTGTTTGATTACAAAGTGGATTGAAAGTCTTGTATAGCTGATACAAGTAACTCGATCTTATACATGGATGGTTTCATTGAAAAGCGGCCTCAGGTGGCTTTCTGCCAGTCTCCCTGGCCCTCTTCTCCAGCCCCCACAGAATGGGCTGTGGAGGCAAGAGAGAAAGATGATAGGTTCCTCCTGGCGCCCTGAAGTTCCGCTATTGCCGCTCACTCTTGCTGAGGGCTCCCAGGAAGGCCTGGTGGGGACTGGCCACGTGGGCTGGGTCCCAGTTCAGCCCCATTCCTTCCAGGCCAGGAACTGGTCTCTGTGGAGCTGCTCAGGTGCCCACCCATCCGGCTTCAGCACCCCACCCCAGACCAGACTCATACCAGCGGTGAGGGGGGAGACCTTTGCTGGAACCTGTTTCTCTCATGAGAGAATCCCATCTGCCACAAGTTCAGATCTGTCCTCTGGCCAAGAGCTGGACCCCTCAGGTCCCCTGGATGGTCAGGAGGAGGAAAGGTGCGAGGTGTGGCAGGAGAAGCCACCACACCACGAAATGCCACCTTAGCCTGTTTGTTGGGATACAAGCAGTAAGGGCTCCCTAGGCCTCTGAGGTCAGCACCCCGTAAGGGCCTAGTCCACCTGTGGCAGAAGCTGGTGGTTCTATGGCTTGTTAGACTCCTCCTCTGTGGGAGTTTTGCTGGTTTTTTCTGTGAAGAGCTCTTCTGTAGCTGGTTTCCCCTTGTCTGCTCCTCCTGAGCCAGGCCTCAAATAAAAGAGTCCATACATGAAACGGGTCTCAATGGTTTTCAGGAAGTTGGACATTAATGGAGGAACACTACCATCCCCACGATGCCCACCATCTCCCCCTCCCAAGAGGTGTGGCCAGGAACTCGGACACTGACACTCAGGCCTCTGGTGGCCTCGGCCCGTCAAAGCCAGAGGCAGCAAATGGCTGTCGAGTGTGGCCTGAGGCCAGCACAGACTGAAATGTCTGTGTCTTGGTCTCTGGGCCTTGATTCTCTGGAGCAGAGTGACGATCTCTGAGGGTGTGGCGGACGCCGGATTTAGAGACGTAGCTCTAGAGGACAGTTTGAAATTCAGTTTTGTGACTGGCATCTTTGCTCCCTTCACTGGCGAATTCGGCAGGACAGGATCAGGGACTGTCTGGAGCTCAGGCTCTCAGGCTGCCCACTGCCCACTGGAGGCCAAAGAGCCCATCCGGGGATGTCAGCACTCCCTCTCCTCACATGCAACAGACAGAAGTCAGTCAGCATGACACTGGGAGTCAGTCCGAGTCCTGGCTGCACCCCATCCTAGCCAAATTATTAAACCTGGAAGGCCTCATTTTTTTCCTCCATACAAGGGGGTGTGATCACCACAGTCTCACACAGTTGTGGTAAGGAGTGTAAAACACCCACTCGATAAATGTAATCTCCCTCCCCTCTGCCTGGACTTTTAAATTCATTACAGTTCAGGAAAAGAACCCATGTTCATTAACAAATGCCACTCATTTATGGAACGTACTTTAAGCGTGCCTCCTATGTGCAGAGAGCTACTGTTCCCATCAGAGCTCTTGGACAAGCAGAGGTGGGGATCTGAGTCTGCAGGTGACCATCCACAGGGACATAAGCCATTTCTGTCTGGATTTTCATGATGAAAACAGAAGGTGCAGCAAATGTGAGCAGAGTGTTCAGGAAGAATATCCTGGTTTTTTAATTACATGACTGAAGGCAACTGGAAGCAAGGTATCTGTGGGTCTTTAGGCAAAGTCAAAGCCACCATGGTAAGAAAATAGTTCTCTTTTTCTTTTTCAACACTTTTTTTTTTTCTTTTAAACTCAGTTTGGGGCTTGAGTTCATGACCCCAAGATCAAGAGCAGCAGGCTCTACTGACTCACGCAACCGGCTGCTATAAGAAAATAGTTTTGTTTTGTTTTTTTCAAAGTCATCTCTATACCCCATGTGGGGCTTGAACTCACAGCCCAGAAATCAAGAACTGCATGATTCACAGACTGAGAAAACAGTTCTTTGAAGGTTGCTGAGCTCCAATTAGCTGGGACAGGCTAAGGACAAGGACAGTTCCCCTGGGTTAGCTCCTACGGTGCCCCCCCCCCCACCCTGCACAGAATTATGCAGGGTAGGGGGATTCCTTGGATCCCAACACAAGGTGAGGGCAGATGACACTCACAGGGACAAAGAGTGAAGTCAGAGAGCAAAGAAACCAAGGTTCAAATCTGGGCTCAGCCACTCAGAGACAGTAGGGCTTGAATAAGTCACTCAGTCCCCAGAGCCTCAGTTTCCCTCTCTGGTGGAATGGGGTTGTGCTGAGAACCCCATGAGCTGAACTATGGGAAAGCTTTTTGCAAACTACAGTGGCCCTTCACGCCACGACATTTCGCCAGAACACTCCAGAGACAGGCCCTTCTCCCACCCCCCCCCTCAAAATTTATCCATCCAGGGAAGACTGGCTGGCTCAGCACGTAGAGTGCATGACTCTTGATCTGAGGGGCATGTATTCAAATCCCATGCTACGTGTGGAGCCAACTTTAGAAAAGAAAAAACTTCCCCGGCCAGGCTCACAAGCACATTAAAAGATGAGCAGCACCGTAAGTCACCAAGGGGATGCCAACTGAGGCCACAGGCAGATAGAGCTGCACGCCCTGTGGAGAAAGCTAACATTGAAAAGACTGGCATGTCCAGCGTGGACAGGGATATGGAGAACCGGATCTCTCATATCTCTCACTAGACAAGGGGAAATGAAAATCAGTAGTAGCACATTGAAAGCTTCAATTTGCCCTGGGGGGAGTATTTATACCTCAGAAACAAGCAAATGCTGTGAATCAGGGCTTTCTCCCACCCCAGAGAGCTGGTTGTTGAACATTAACTGGCAGGAACTCTGACGGAGATATGTCCACGAATGTTGCTAGTAACTCGATTCATGGTAGCCAGAAACTGGAAACAACTCAAATGTCAGTCAGCTGGGGGATGGGGAGGGATGGATGAGCAAACATGGTACGCCCATACAGTGAAATACAACTCAGTGATAAAAAGGAGAGAACTATTAATACACAGAACTTGGATGACTCTTGAAGGCATTATGCTGAGTGAAAGCACCCAGGTTCAAAAGGTTATATACTATGTAGTTGCATTTACATGAAATTCTATAGAAGACAAAACTATAGTGACAGAAAGCAAATCAGTAGTAGCTCCAGGGGCTAGAGGCGAAGGAGGGGGTAGGGTGGTGAGGAAAAGAAACTGATCTGGAAGGGGCATGATGAAAAGTTTGGTGGGGGGTGGAAATGTTCTATATCCTGATTGTGGTGATGGTTACATAGGTGTATATATTTGTCAAAGGTCATCTAACTGTAGGCTAAAAATTTATTAATTTTATTGTATGTAAATTATATCTCAACACAATTGTCCAAGCAAAACAAAACAAAGACTTACCCATTCTGCACTGCACTCCTTTGGGTCTGCGCTGATACATAGGAGATCCTGTGGACAGGCCCCTTAAGAGCCCAGTACCAAGCTTAGGAAAAAAAAAAAAAAACTCAACCTAATGATTGATGGCAGAATAGGCCAATGAGGAAGCGATTTGGAAGCAGGAGCTGGTACTTCAAGTTACACCTCTTCCAAGGAGGTGGGGCCTGCTGGGGTCAGGGTTGCTAGAGTGGGAGAAGCTTCTCTCCCATTCAGGGGCTGTCTTTTCCACCTGTCCTCCACCTGAAGCAGTTGGTCATCAATGGATGCTGACTGATAAAAACGTCTTTTTCCATGGAGGCTGGTGGAACTGGGAGGACTGCGGTCACTGAAGCTTAGAGGAGCGAGGATGGGAGGGGGATGAGGGCAAGCAGGGATCAAGACCCAGTCATCATTCACCGCGGGTGCTCGGAGGATTAGCATATGGTGCATAACAAGCAGCTGTTCTCCATCCGTTCCAGATGGATTCAGAAAAAATACAGGCTCCACCGGGAGCAGGAAAGATTTAGGTGGGACATAATGATGAACTTCCTGAGAGCGCTCGTGAGAGAGCAGACGTGTGTGCACACCCATGTAGGGGAGTGTGTGTGTTGAGTGTGTGTATGTTGTAAAGTCATAGCAGGGCAAGAGGCCACGTGGTATGTATATAGTTCCTCTCTCTGGAGCACTTTAGGAACTGGAAAGACAAATCCCACTCTGAAATGAGCCTGGTCCCTCTGGGCTGAGGACAGAGAGATGGACTCAGGCCCTTTCTCTAGGTACCTTGGAGGGCAATTAACTGGCTGGTCCCTCAGGAAGACCTCCCCCCCAACAAAGCAGAAGTGTGTGGAGCCAGATGGGTACTTACTTCCATGGCCCGACCCCCTCCCAGACAGCCCTGTGCACTCTCCTCCCATTAGGGCAAAGAGACCATCCATCACCAGCAGGGATAGTGATGTCACAGCTACCGGCCTCCGAGTGCACAGGAAGACTGTTCCAACCCCTCCGAGGCGCTAAATCATTCATGGAGCAGAGAGCCCGGATGACGGGAGATTTACTGCCGAGGACTCACTTTAGGGACTGTGGAAATCAATTCTTTAAAGAGACCCCATCAGCGGGCAGGTGGCCTCAGGCTGAGGCTTAGGCTTCTGATGGGGACCCAGTGAAGTGGGACCTGGTGGGGTGCAGCTTCCCAACTGCAGAACAGAGGATAGGAGGGAGCCCAAAACCTGCATTTGAGGGTAGGTCTGAAGTGAAGGCAGATTCCCAGCACTGGGGACAAGGGTGGGGGGGGGGCCCTGATAGCCAGCTCTGGTTCAACTATTCCTTCTGTCACCCGTGGGGGTTTCTGAGCCTGTACCCACAGAGATTCTGTGGGTCAATGAGAGAATGAGGGACTGTGCTGAGATGTGCCTGCTGAGTCTATGCCCTTTGACATCTTGGACCACCCCATCCCAGCCTGTATCTGCTGGAAGGGAAGTTCGAGGCCAGCTTTGGTTTCTTGGAAGTGGAGTTGGAGTATGACTGAGCATCTCACATTCTTGTCTCAAGGAGAACGTGAGCTCCTCAAATGGCTAGTCTGTTTGATGATCCAGAATTCCAAAGCTTAGAATTCTTGGCTGGGCTCCTGAGGGAATATGTGCTGATTTGACCAGCAGGAGCATGCGACATCAGAAGCATCCTAGGGCTTGCCCTGCCCCGTACTATGCAGCACGCAGTGGGGCTCTCCTCATTCAAGTCCAGTCCCGCTCATCTGCCCCCATTTGAATGGCTACAGCACACTTCTTCCATGTGTCTTGATCAAGAAAAATGAAGGGATGAAGATAGAAAGGGAAGGTATTTCCAGATCAGCTTTGGGAAAAGCAGACACAGCTCTTAGGGTTCCTGCCAGTTGTCTCACTTTACAGATGAGGAAACTGCAATCTAGAGGTGAAACTGACATGTCCAAAGCCATGTCTGTGAGATGGGGACAGGAGGGGAGGAACAGTCCCCAGAAGTCATGCTGAGCAGTCTCTGCCTCCCTAGAGATGGCCTCAGTCATCATGGCGGAGGAGTAAAGTCGAGCAGGCATCCACGACTGTGACAGAAAGGTCTGGGATGGTTCTAGCCCCTTATCCAGCTCCTCTGCAAAAAACAAACAAAAAACGGCTCTCCCTCTCCATGGGGTGGGGGTGAGAGATCCTGCGGGACCTTGGTGGGTTTGGGATTGTACCCTCTACCTGTGCTCATTTATTCACTCAAACATATATTTGCAGAGCATCTTTGGAGAGAATCAGGCATGGGGATCCAGCAGTGAATGAGACAGAGGAGACAGACGTAGCCTTTGCTGTCCCAGAGTCTGCATTTCCTGTAACCCGGACAGCGCTAGAAACCGGGGCAGGTGACCCCACCCCCACCCCCTCTGCCATTCCGCCCATCCCAGTCCAACTCTACAGGGTACTCCCAGCACCTCCAACCCCTTGACAAAGGCCAAAGGCTGTTCTTAAGAGGGACACCACCACCTTCAGGGACGTGCTACCGGTTGCTGTACTTGGCAAAGAGCGGACTCCGGAAGCTATCAAAGAGCTTCAGGAATACTTGATGGGCCCAGTCCCCTCAACCTCCACCCAAGATGCTTGTTTTCCACCTCCCTTGGCCCCTCCTCTCTTCCACATCTGCCAGCTCTCCAGCCCTCCCCCTGCATCATCTCCTGGCAGGAGGGTCTGTCAGCTTGCCGCCTGGGAACCCAGGGAACCTTCGTTCTAGGCATCCCCAGCATCGGCCTGGCACCCACTCCTCAGGTTTGTCCTGGGAAAACCTCCAGGTTCCCGAGCCCCGCCCCTCTCCTGAGCCACTAGTTTAGAGGCCAGGCCCTCAGGGGGCTGGGTCAATTCTGAGACCCGGAGGTCTTAGAAGGAGACCTCTCAGAGGAGGTCCCTCCTCCACGGGGGTCCCTCAGCATTTCTTTCTTAATCTCCAGCTCCAGTTCTCCCCAACCAGTGGGATGGAAAAAAGCTCGGGCTGGGCTCCGGAGACCTGGGCTCCGGTCCTGGCTCCGACTGGAATTCAGGTCTTAGCTGGGCCTCTGATCCCTCTGTGGAAGACGTGGGGCTGGATCAGACAACCCCCGGAGCCCTGGGAGGGTCGGGGCAGACGAGAGGCAAACCAGATTCCAACGCAGACAAGCAAGAGGAGACGCTCGCGGAGACGCGGAGGCTGAGCAGAACCGGAGCCTGGGCCGGCGGGGTGCACAGCATGGAGGGGGCCCTGGCAGGGCCCCGTGGGGTGCACTCGGGGAGACGCCACCCAGGAGCGAGGGAGGAAGGGACGCAACGCTGCTGAACAGAACACACCGCCCTCTCTAGGGTTGCGGGGGGGGGGGGGGGACGGCACATGCCCGCGCAGGAGCCCCGCCGCCTCGTTCCAAAAGGCGGACAACTTGAGCCCCTCGAATATGGGTGGTGACTCCAGGACTAAGAACTGTCCCCTGGAGAAACGCTTTGTTGTTTCCAAAGCACTTGCAAAAAACATTTCGTTATTCGATGACCCAAACAGTCCTCTGACTTGGGTAAGCTACCAAAATTCAGATGAAGAAACTGAGGGTCAGACAGGTCGGGGAGGCGCCCAGCAAATACAAATGTTGGGTGATTAAAAATGCAGATTATTCTAACTTGAGACAACTAAATCCTAACTCTCTGACACATCCTAAAACAAAGTGTTTGCCTGGTTTGGGGGCTGAATTATTCACCTAAAGTCTGCTTTGGACAAGGGAAGTGAAACATGGACCGTAGTCAAAACCATATTTGGTCACCGACCTCAGGATAATCTGCTGAAGGCTGCAAGATGCCTCCCCCACCAACTGCAGACACAATCTCTCCTCAAAGCCACTGAGCTTCCGAGCTCTGGGGTCCTAGACCCCTGAAGCCATCTCCAGGCCCGGGGAATGGGATCCGGGCTCCACCCCTGCCGGTGGGTCACAGACCCGCTCTTCGGGGTACCACGGATGCTGGAAGGTGGGCGTTGCGGCTACAGGTGCTTGGGTGGGATGGGAATGCTACGTCAGTAGCCCTGGAGGGGCACCCGCTGAGCTCCGGTTGACAAGGCTTCTCTCCAGGGGCCATGCGCCCGCCCGTTTTCTGCCCCTATCCTCCAGAAGGAGGTGCGGTCTGGTCTTCTCCCTTTCTCCTGCAGAGGAGAAAGTAGAGGCTCGTCTCAAATCCCAGGCCCTGAGCACCCACTCAGGGCCCAGTCCCCTATTGCCGGCAGCCCCTTCTCCGAGGACTCTGGTCAAGGACACCTATGGGGTGCACTCAAGTCTAAGCACCAGCCAAACTCTGCCTGAGTGTCATCTGGTGGGGGAAGCTAGGAGACAGAATGTTGCAAGGACGCAGGAGCCATGCACGCTGGCTTCCCTCCAGGGTGACCCTGGCACAGGACCCACATCTACCAGGAGCTGAGAACCCAGGGGACCCACTACCCCAAACCCCCTCAAGTCCCTCCAGCACTGCTCACAGTCTCCGTCTTAGCCCGCCTCTCACCCTCTCTGATTCAATTCCTCCAGGCTTCAGCAACCCTAATCAGATTTTTTTTTAAAGCATTTTTTACAGTTTCTTTTTTAATTGAAAATTTAATACAATCATTTGGTAAACAAACACACTTCAGTCCAGAAAGACATACAGCAAAAAGGAAGTCTCCTGCCCCTTCGCCCCCAATTCTCCTACACGAAAGCATCTCTATTTGTGTCTTGCGGTCCGGGTGGAGCAAACCTGACACTTAGACCACCCTCCCCCACTCCCCATTTATATTTCTACACAAACGGAAACCCATGGGTCCTTTCCGTTATTCACTTAACCTTCAGGATATTTCGCAGGTCATATTAGGACCATGTATATTTTCCTCACTCGTTTTAAGACCTGGAGTAGATTCCTATGACGGGATCGCCTTTCATTTGCCGTCTCTCTGTTTTTCTCTTCTTTCCCTATCAAACCCTGCGCTCGCGGCTCCCCCCAACCCCGCCCGCAGCCGGGGAGCTGAACCTCTGGGTTTCCGGGCCCTTGGGAAAAATGGTATAGAGACCACGCGCCGCTCAAACAAACAAACAAAAACGCACGGACGCACAAACACACCGTTTTTCGGAAAATGGGGGATTCGTTGGATTTCAAGCACCCCCATCCCCGCAAGTGTCCACTGATGCACATTTAGATTCTAGAACAAAGCCTCGAGGGCCAAGATAGAAAGGCTGTACCTCGGCTTCCCCAGTGGACTTTAGCCCCCAGCACAAGGCCCTGGCGGGACGTGGGGTAGTGGTAGGGGCGACCTCTCAACGGGCAGTACTAGGAACCTGGGATCCGTCTGCGGCGGACGAACACCCGTAGGCATCGCGCTTTGGGGGTACAAGGTCCGCAGCAGTGATGATGCGGGTTCTGCAGTTTGCCAGAGATCTACGGGTCACGAAGTAACGCCAGTTCTCACACTTGTATTTTCTTTATCCTCCTTAGAGGTGGGAGTCATTATGCCCATTTTGCAAATGGGGAAACTGAGGCTCTAATAGGTTAACTGAATCGCTGCAGATCGCGCTCCTGCTAACTGGAGCGTAGGAGGACTAGTTACGCGTGATGTGGACTTAGAGCCGGGGTCAGCGCGGGGTCCCGACCAATCTGAGCGAGGCCGAGGGCTGAACCACAGCCCCCACCCCCATGCCCCGGCGGATCTAGGTGGGGAAGGGAGGCTGCAGCTCAGACATCTTGCCCCACGGAGGGAGAAGGAAGGGGAGACGGGAAGTTGACCTCTTTGCTCAACATCTTCAGCACAACCGTGACTGCCAAGGAGAGGGTGAGCTTAGGGAAGCAGGATGGGCAGGGGGTGGGAAAGAACTAAACTGGCCAGAAAGACAAGCCGAAACACCGGGATCGAGAAGGAAGGGCCGTGTTCAGGGACTGAGCAAGGGGCGCCGTCTTCGGGATTGGAGTAGCTCAAGTTTAGGGGTCCCTTGCGACACGAGGGTCGCGAAACCCAAACCTACGCGTCGCAGGCAGAGTGGGATATTGTTGGTGGAGCGGCGGAAAAGATCTCGTAGAGGGAGGAGGATGCCGCCGCCGGGCAGACTGGCGTCCGACAAGCTGAGGCAGGGCACTGGGTGCACAGGGCAGGGTAGCAAAGTGAGGACCTGAGGTCGTCCGGAGCCACCCCCTCCCCCGCCAGCGTCCTGAAATGAAAGGGATACAGGGTATCGGGTCCCCGGGGGCCGCCCCCTCACCGTCCGGGTCTAGCTCCGGTTACCGGCCTGTCCTGCTCCCTAAAATATGCATGAGGCCCTTGAGGGTGCAGTTTCGCGCCCCCCTCCCAGAGTGGGGGTGGGGGCCTTGGGGTGCGCGGGGAGCCACGAGGGAAGAAAGCAACATTGGCTCCTGAGGCCGGGGCCCGTCTCAACTTTCAGCAGTGCATTTAAGAAAAGGTGGAAACTGGATCCGCCTAGGCGGCGCCCCCGCCCCGCCAGCCCCGACGGCCGGACCGCGCCGCCGGGTGGCTCGCTTTGCGCTGAGCGGTGTCTGGTTCTCAACAGCAGGTGAATGGGCCCGGGCGGGGCGCGCGGGGCACGGGGGGCGGGGCGCGTGCTATAAAGGGGGTGCGACAGGCCTCAGGGGCCACTCGCAGCCGGCATTGCCTGCGTTTTGGTTTTGCGGTTCCTGGCACACCGCGCCCCTACCACCCAGCATCCCACGGCTCTCAGGGAGCAGGTAGGGTGCGGTTGGGGACAGAGCCAGGGAAATTCAGGGCGACCAGGATAGGCAGGGGAATGCGAGCCGGCTCTGGAGGGGTTAATGTGGAACGGACTCCCCCCCCCCCGCCCCTTGCTTTGGCCCCTTGGGCCTTGCGCTTCGCTCGAGATCTCCCCTGTCCGGGTCCTGGCGCACCACACGCCTCATCTCGGGGTACTCTTGAAGAGGGACACCGAAGTCCCCGAGACTTGCCCGGGCGGTCCCGCCTGGGTTGGGTGTCTTGCCTACTCCTGTGGCTGCTACATTCAAGGCCCGAGCAGGCCCCGCCCAGGAGTCGGACCTATTTAAGGGTTCGTTTCAGCACCGCCGCTTGCGGCCCCTCGGGGCTGGGCAGGGTCTGGAGTACTAAAGACCATGGACACTGGACCATGGACGATTGCCTACTCTTTCCTCGGTGGAGCCCAGAACAGCGTGCTAACGGTCTTCAATTTTAATACAAGAGAATTTTAGGTTTGGTGGGGGCATCCGCTAAGCACGCTCCTTTTTAGAGGCTTCTTAGCCGCCAGACCTGTGAGGTTCGATAGGGAGAATAGGAGCTAAAAGGGAGGAGGACGGATTAACGTTTTATTTTAATCTGGTTTTGAACTGGTTGCCGTCTGGGGAGGCCAGGAGGGGCTCATACTGGGAAGGGTGCCCAAAGCAGCCGGGGAAGGGGATAGGGAAGGCACGCGGGTGCTCAGGATGCTGGGGAAGGAGGAAGAGGCCACCCAAACGCTGACAGCCTGGTTGTCTTTTAGCCCCTGCCCCGCCCCTCGGAATGCTCCGGACGGTATCCGAGCAAAGGACCGCAGAGAAGTATCTAATCAGCGGCCGTGCCCCAACCTAGGCCCGCCCCGCCCCCTCCCGGGGGAGCCACTGCCGCGGGGGTGGGGGGTGGAAGGAAGGGAGCTGGAAACGGGTCTGGGGGCGGCTCCTCACCCCCTCCCCCTTCCTGGACAGGCAGCCTTTGTTCCCGGCGGCGCAGTGGCCAGACACCTGTGAGGCCGCAGAGCTGGAAAAGCATAGGCGGTGAGGGCGTAGTGGGGAGCCCTCTCGTCCCCGCTCCAGCCCTGAGCCCCTTGCTCCGGGTGGGCCCACTGACACAACTCAGCCTTGCGCACTTTTCTGCGAGGGAGACGGAGGAGATCCGTCCACTGGCCCCACAGTGCGTTCCAGCTCCAAACGCATCTCCCTTCCCCCAGCACAGGGTCGGATTTCCAAACACGCTACTCTACACACACCTCGGCTAGCTCCGGACTCAGAGGGCGGCGGGGTGGCAGGGCGTCGGGGCGCACCTCGGCCTGCGGCACCCTAGCGTAACGGCAGGAGGCAGGGATAGAAAGCGGGCGGCGAGACCCCAAGGGGCCAGAGCGGGCCGGGTCCGTGGAGCAGGCGGGGCTCTCAACGTCTCCGCAGTCCGGGACGGGCGTGCCCTGCGCGGTGCACCAACCCGAGCCACATTCAAGGTGAATCATCCCTGGCCCGCCCCCTGCCCCTCCCCGCCTCACGGCACCTGAGCCAATGGCGCGGCGCGGGGGGCGGGCGGGGCTCAGGGGGCGGTAAACCCTCCCAGAGTCATTATCTCTGCACTCCGTCGAGTCCCCGCACCTCTGCGCCCGAGCCGGCGGGCCACTCTCCCGGCGCGTATTCCCGGGCACCCCGCGCACCCTTTTCCTTGGCCTCTGGGGCCCCCGGGCCTCTCCTGCCCTGCCCCGCCTGCCGCGCGGAGGCGGCTCCTCCTCAGGTGGCAGAGCCGGGGCCTCCCCCAGCAGACCTGTCACCCGACACCCAGGAAGCGCGGCCCCATCCCTTCTCCTCTTTGTTCCCCCGCCGGACTCCGCGCTGGGGCGCCGCCTCCTCCCGCGTAGCGCTGTGGAGGTTCGGGGCGCGGCCCTCGGCCCGGACGCGCCTCGGGTTCCGTCCCATCTGGCCCGCTCCGAACCAGGGCCCTTTTGGTCTTGTTTTTCCCATGTGGACTCCGCGCAGAGCTGGGAGGCGGCGGTGCGCCCAGCCCGGAGTCGGCGCAGGTGAGTGTCCCGGCGGGGCGGGGCAGAGGCAGCGCCGGCGAGGAAGGGAAGGTGGAGGCGGGCGCCCCGGGGCGAGCAGCGCTAGAACCCGGGTTGGGCGGGTAGCCGGCCTTCGGGGATGACGCGGCAGTGCGGCCTCCCTGCTCTACCGCGCCTTCCGGCGGAGGTGCGCACGCGGCCCCGTGGTCCTGGGTACCCCGGTGGAGTCGTCGGTCTGCAACTAGGACTGCGACCCGGGACCGGGGCGGCCGCGCGGTTTGGGTATGGATTGTGTTTGGCCAGGTGCGTATCCGCGCGGGCCCAGGCACCTCCCGGGGGAACCGATCGGGGGTCGAGTCGGCGTTTCGCCGCCCTGGTGGGCTCAGGTGGAAGAGCAGGGCTGGGAGGCGGGCGCCCACCTGGGCTGGGGGACAGCTCCTGCTCCCAGAGCTAGTTTTTCCAGCCCTCCTCTCCGGGCTTCTCGGCATGTCGTTACCACTTGTGTAGCTCCAGGACGGCCCCGCCCAGTCCCTAGGGAGAAGCAGTTCTCAGACCCCCAGCTCGCCTCTGCTTCGGGGCCACCCATCCTTGGAGCCTTGGAGCACGCGACAGAGACATCCTGCCGCCCTGCGTCTACCCCTATATCCTTGTAGCGCTAGCGAGCACCCGGGGCCCCTGAGCTCTGCTTTGGGGTCGGCGGCTGGATGGCGTGCCCCGGGTCCCTCACCCGTGCGCGCATCCTAGGAACTGGGCTGTGGTGACGGAGCCGTCCCCGAGTCAGGGATCGCCCGGTTCCGCGGGGCCCTTTACACTCAGCCATTCGCTGGCCCTCCCCCCAGCCGTGGCATCCCTACTCTGTGTATAGACGTACCCGCTGGGGGCTGGGGGCGCTAATACAGGCTCAGGGCGATTAGGAGCCAGGAGCCGGCCATGCCCTAATCGACCTCCCCACCCCCATCGGTTAGGTGAGGACCGAGCCTTCCTGTGTTCTGTCCGGCTTCGTAAAGCTCTAGAGGATTAAAAGCCTGATTTTCCTCCTGGGGGCCAGGTGGCGGATGTCTGCGCTATGCCCCTGGTCCTCTGGAGGGGTCACTGGGCTCCACCCGGTGTGCACCACCTCCCGCAGTGAGCACGAGCACTGAGCGGTCGGGTCTCTAATCCCACACAAGGCCATCCCAGAAATCTGTCCTGACTATGGACTGAACGCACCCAAAAGACGGTGGCCCCACACCCACCCCTCAGCCCAGACAGGCCAGCGCATTCCCCTCCTGGCTGCGGGTTCGGATCCTGGCCCCAGACCTGCAGCCTCAGCAGGGGGATTTTTTTTTTTTTTTTTTTTTTTTTTTTTTTTTTTTTTTTTTTTTTTACTGCTGGTGGCTGCAACATCTTGTACCTGAGGCCTTGACTGGCTCCTGGGGGTCTGGGAGGACCTCTGGAATCAGCCTTATGCAAAGGAGAAAAGGTTGCTGGGTAGTGAATGTGAGAATTTCGTTTATTCCTTTCCCCCTACCAGGTGGGTCTAGGGATGCAGTGGTTCCTGGCTGAGCTGGCACAGCTCCAGCCCCCGGCATTAGTGGTGGGAGCTCTGGTGTGGCAGGAGCTGCCTGGAAAGCAGCTTTGGCTTCCTCCCCTGGGGCCTCTGGGGAGACAGGGGGACAGGCATCAGGCCCTAGGTGTGTCCGAGGGCCCCAGCCGCCCCCAGCCTCTAGCCCCTTGGTCCTGGGGGCATTCGTTGGAGACCAGAGGGACCAGGCCCCGGTGGGTTGTGGGTGGTGCGGCTGCAATCCAGGACTCCAGAATCGTTGTGTCCTTGTTGTGTGCTTGCGGAGGGGAGAGCCACAGGGCTGGGGGTGTGTGTACGGATACGCTTTGTTATGGCCGAAGACTGGCGATCTCGGAGTGCTCATCTTGTCCCAGCGGCTCTCTCCTCCGGTGAGCTGTTAGAACTTGGGGTGGGGGGTGGGTGGGACCAGCTCTGTGCCCTGAGGGACGGAAACCTTAAGAGGAAGCGGGACTCAGGGAGGTGTCTGCAGATGGTCCTAGTGGGTTTCTGGAAGGGGGTTGCTGAAGAGGGTAGGGCGTTGTCCGCAGAGACCTTGGAGGGTGGATAGGATACACCCAGTATGTGACCCTCAAGTACTCTGGGCTCTCTGGTGGCTTCAGTGTTGGTGGCCTGGCCTTCCCACCTGGCCTGCAAGTCGGCTCCCCTTTAGGCCACACCAGCTCAGAAGGTCTTTTCTTTGTCGGGATCGCCCTGTGGCTGGGGCGGGGCTCGGGGTGGGGGTGCGACAGGGACCAGCTGCTCCCAGGCCCCCTCTTCATCTTCCCACTCCCCAGAAGTGGATGTCTGTGCCTTTGGAGCTCAAGGCGGGGGCTGTGTCACATTGCCCTCTCTCCTCCCCACCAGGCCTGAGGAGGCTGCCTGAGGATTTCCCCTTGAACCACAGGCCTCTGTTTCCCCTTTTGACCCTTCAAATGAGGCTTTTGCTGCTTATACCCTCCCAGCTCCCCTTGGCCCTCATTTCAGGAGAGCTGGGAGACCGTGCTCCCCTAGGACCCAGGCCTGAGCCTCTCCCAACAGAGCAGAGAGAGGGGGGCTCTGGGGCTTGACCCGGGTGCCCCGGACGTCGAGTCTGGCACCGCCCGGGCACTGCGGCACAGGGTCCTGCCGCATTGGGCTTCGCAGGGGCGAGGCAGGCGCAGGGGAGGAGCTTAGCCCAGCTCTGCTGCTCTATCTGGGACCTGGAAGGGGATTCAGCTTTTCAAGCTATTCTCTGCTTACAGAGACCCAAGTCAGCAGCAGAGACGAGGAAAACAGACCAAGTGTCTCCACGGATTCGGCAATTAGAGGGAGCCTGTAGGAGCCCCGCAGTCTGCTGCAAGCTCTTTACCTTCCATTTCTGGACCCCGGAGAGAGCAGGACCCGTAACTGCTGTCCTTGGCCGTCTCCTTAGTCGCCTGGTGCCAGGCTAGCACCTGGTGTTCCCCCTTGCCCAGCATCCACTTCTCCCTTCCCCCAGCTCACCAAAGAAAGAAAGAAAAGAAAGTAAAAGGAACTTAAGGTGGATGAAGTATTGCAGGGCTAAAGCTTCTGATCGCAGACAGTGGTGGCCTCTGGGAAGAGCCCCCCAGACCTTTCACAAAGGCGGGGGCGGCAGGATTGCTTGGGTGCCTATGAAGATGCAGATTTCTGAGTGCACCTCCTCATCTGCATTTAGGGGCCCCTTGAGTGAGTCTGTTGGTTACACCCTAAGCTCTCCATCTCTACCAACACTTTATCTAGAGTCTGTACTAACATTCCCACTGCCTGGGGTGGGAGAGATCCTGTCCCTTCTTTTCTCTAGCCCAGTGCACAGTGGTCTCGGGGCAGAGTGCCTGGGAGTAACTGCGGAAGACCTCCAACCCCACAATCTGGCTTGGCTTCTGAAAGGCCAGAGCCCAGCAATGGGCATGTGTTGAAGCAGGATGAGGAGTCCCCTGCAAGCATGGGGAAAGGGGAGCCTTGCGCAGTGATTTGGGCTCCTTGGACACCAGTGATGAGCTGCTGGGACACAGAGTGACTTATTGCACCTTGAGGTCACTGGGAGAAGCATCACCAAGGGGTTTGGATAGTTTCTAGGCCAGGCGACTCACTCTCTGACCCTTCCAGGCTGCTTTTCTAGCCACCCTGCCCCCTGGTTCCGACTCAAGTTTGGAGCGGGCCGAGACTGCCACTCTGCAGAGTCCCCAGCCCTCCTGCCTGGGCCCCAGGTCCCCCGAGACCGACCCTCTCTCCCCTTCCCTCGTTCCTTCCCCAGGGCGCGGGGCACCAGAGGCCGGAGCTGCCCCAGTGACTTCTCTCAAGGCAGCCACTCTGGCAACCACTGATGCAACCTTGCCAGCCCCTCCCTTGCCTCCCTCGCCTCTGCTTTCCTCTGCAGTCCCCTCCGAGCCAGCCAGACGCTGCTCCCCTCGCTGGAAGGCAGCCGTGCCTCCAGCTCCCTCCACCAGGGCGGGCTTGGCCAAGGAACTTCCTGCCCACCTGCTCTGCTGTCCTGGCCACCGGCCGGCAGCAGAGTGGCTCAGCCCCGGGCATTCAGGATCAGGTGTGGTTGGGGTGGGAGCACAGGGAGCAGCAGGTTTGGTTCCCCCTCCCCCGCCCCCAGACTCTGTTTTTGCCAAGGGGCAGTCTAGGGGCTGGAGGATGGTGGAGACCAAGACATTTTGGAACAGGAGGGTTCTGTGCTCAGATGTCAGGAGAGGCACCCCGGATGTTCCACTGGTCACTGCCCTCTTTGGGGCCTGGCGTGATGGGCCGAGAGGACGATCTGGCCAGGGGCTTGCTGCTCTGAACTGGATTTACTCCCTCCCCAGCTTGAGTCGGGGTGGGCTCCGAGGATGGAGGGACGGGGTGGGCGTTCAGGTGGAGACAGGAAACACCCGGCTGTGGACATCTTGCCCCGCCCTCCCCCACGCTGTGACTGTTCAGCCCTTCTCCTCCGCTGTAACCACCTCGTGGAAGGTCATTTGGGGGCTGAAACAAGGCCTGTCAAGCTTGTGACGGTGTGGGGTGAGGAGGACTGCCCAGGGTTTGGTGGGAGGCGGGACCTGCGCAGGGATGCGGAGAGCGGGGAGCGGGCGTGCGGGAGTCTCTCCGCAGGGTCGGCGGGCCGAGAGCGCGACTCCTGTTCTGTGTATGGCACTGGTAGAATTCACTGTGAACAGTCTCGGTCAGTGAATTACCGAAGGGCCATAAACAGAGCAGAGACAGATCCGCGAGTGTCTCGGGAGCACTCTTCACCCCCGGGGCCCCGTGGTGGCCCTGGACATCGGAAATGGGCTTGCTTTGGTGCGGGGAAGGTGGGGGCGCCGGGATACGCCCTCTGGTACATCCCCAGCGGGCCCGCCACACTTGCGATCTGCTTGGCCGATTTTGGCACTAGCACATTTTTGCTTGTGTCTCTCCGCTCTGAGCAATCATGTGCAGTGCCAATATGGGAGAAGCGGGACTGCAGCCGCGTGCCCCCGCCCCTGCGCCTCGGGTCCGGGCCCCAGCGGCTCCATCTGGCTCAGCTGCCGCCAGGGCCGCAGCCCCGTGGGCAGCCAGATCGCCTTACACCGCCTAGGGCCACAGCAGAGCTGGAAGCCGGGCAATCCGAGCTGGGCCAGCAGATGGGGCCGCCTGCAGCCGTGGAGGGAAGTGGGGGGGGGGGTCACCATCTGTAGGGCCAGCCCAGAGGGTGCCACAGGTCAGGAAGGACCAGCTCTGCTCCCCACACACCCTTGGGGTGAGACCTTGGCTGGCCTTCTGTCGCAGGAATTGAGGGAGGCAGCTCCTGGCTGTGGGGGTGTCCTTGAGTTCAGCCCAGGTGTGTTGGGGGGGGTGTGTGGGCTGTGGTCCCTGAGAACAGGGTACACCGTGGGCTTGGAGTTGGGAGTGTATGGTTTAGGCCCTGGCGGAACAGTCACCTTCCAGACAGTGAAGCTGAGAGGGAAGGCCGGCCTGAATAGGTTAGTCAGTGGGTAGTTGGGTGAGGACAGTGACACTCTTCAGTCACCATCCACGACTTGTGGGGGATCAGCCTCATTGGTTGGTGCTTCAGGCACTCCTGGCTTCCAGGGCTTGAGGGCTCTCAGCTCTGAACCTATAGGCCTGGGCTCAGATGCCCCAGACGACAGATTGTGAGGCCAAGAGGCCTGGGCCCAGCCAGGCTACCTCAGTGTGAGGCCCTGGTGGCCTCGCCCAGCAAGAGGCCAGCTGACTGGCCTGGGATCCTGCCCGCTGCGGGCTGTCAAAGCCTGAAGTCATTGGCCCCAGTTCCCCATGGAGGACGGAGCTGTTTCTCCCTGGGGAGTGAGCCTCAGGCATGGGGTAGGATGGAGGGGGTGGTGTGTCCTGAAGGATGGCAGGATCCAAGGGACGGCTCAGCAGGAACACAGGGCTACTTAAGCCCTCCTGCCCGGGGCACTAGGGATGGCCTTGGAGGGATAGGGCGTTTCCCTCTGCTGGTTCCCCCGAGCACCACAGAGGGAAGAGCTCCCTCACGGTCCCTCCTAGATGGGGGGATACTGTCCCTGTGCCAAAGCTTCTTCTAAGTCCTGTGGAGAAAGAAGAGCTACTTCTTATTTGCTTATTTATCCCAAGAAGGAGACTTCTGGCCCTGCAGCAGGATCTCTCCTTTGACGGCCAGTCTCTGCCCTGGCCCTCTACTCCAGGGCCAAAATGGCTGCCTTGCCTGAGAGCTTCCCTCCAGGCTCCATGCCTCCATCTGAGGGCCAGGGAAGAAGGGTGTCTGGGGCCTGGCTCGGAATGACCCCTGAGGGGTGGGTGTGGACACAAGGACCCAGCAAGGGGGGCTGGAAGGCCCCTGGGAACCACTTTCTGGAGCACTGCTGGGGCTCCTAAAATGTCAGGCCCCATTTCCGTACCTGCTGAGCAGGTGGGCCTTCCAGCCGGAGAGCAGCTGCCCCTCAGCCCCTGGGTGGTCTGCCGCTGGGCTCCACTCTTCCTGTGGCTCCGCTTCTGCTTTTCAGCACCTGCCCAGGTGGGTGGCTTTGGTGAGCCCCAAGTAACTGGTGCTAGTTGGGGAGCAGGGGAGCCTGTTCTGAGCCTCTAGCCAGCCTCCCCACCTGGCTGTCCTGGGGGCCAGCCCCACTGTTCCCTGGCAAAGGCCGTAGGCCCTTCGTTTCACCTCCTACCTCTCAGTCATGGGTGGGGGGCGGGCGGGATGAGTTCACCTAGAGCAGTGACCATGCCAGGCTGGCACCCCTGTAGCCGGCTCTTCTCCGCGGAGGCCCATTTCCTAAGCCTCCCTCTCCCCCAGCCTTTGTGCCTCCCCACCCCATAAAGCCTAAATTCTGCTTTGTGCATCGGGTGGGCGGGGTGGGGGGGGCTGGGGGGGTGGGGAGGGACGGAGTGGGGATGAGCAAACCCACTCCCCAGGCAGCTCGGCTATGGAGCTGTTTGATCTGTCCAGGGCCCTGTGCCCCGCAGGGATTCCTGTAGTCTGACTGAAGTCCCTCCCGCTGCAGCTGAAAGCATTTTTCCCTTCGAGTGGGGAGGTCTCCGGGAAGCACTTTGCTCTGATTTTTTGGTGTTTTTCAAGAGCAGCCAGGCCAGGGCGTCCGCCCCCCACCCCCATGCCGGGCCCCTGTTTGTCTGTGGGGCTTGGAGCTTCTGGAGATGGCAGCTCCCCCGGGGGGACTGTGTGAAGTGGATTTTCCAGCCTCCCCACCCCTCCCCCACCGTTCCATTTGCTTATTCAATCCCAGCCATTATCCCTAGCCCGGCCTCGGCTCTGCGAAATGCGATCCAGCTCCATTGATCGCGGGCGGGGGTTGCGCAGTGGTGCCAATGATGCTGGGCTGGTGCGAGGAGAAGGCTCCCTCCCCCCGGTGCCCACCTGGCTTGGTACTCCGGCGGGTGGGGACGAGGGGCCACCCTTCCCTCCGCACACGCTGCACACAGGGAGCAGGGGGAGCTTCCGGGCCTCGTCACTGGCCCCCAGGAAAACCTGGGACCGGGAGCCCAGTTTCTGCAGGTGTCCCAAACCCGCCTGCCAAGCCCACAGTCTCAGCCTTGCTCAGTTCTAGGAACCTTTAGCCCCAAGCAGGTTGCTCTCCAGCCCCCCCCCCCCCCTGCTGCCCCATCCCACAGGGGAGTCAGAGCCTGGGGATGGCACAGGTCTGTGTCTTTGCTCTTCTGCTCCATCTTCCTGGTGGCTTGGCTCCACCCCAGAAGGGGCAGTGGCTGCTGTCTCCTGCTCCTGCTGGGGGCCACAGCCCCAGCCAGTGGGATTGGCCTTCCTGACAGCTGCTTATCTGCTGGGGCTTCTGGTGTGGAAAGGGGTCCTCTTGTTATCTGATCTCACTGCCTACGAGGCCTTAAGGAACTCCAAGGGCTGGGCCTGCATGCTGGCTGAAGACTTGAGGTGACCGTAGGAGGCTTCAGACACCTCTTAGGAAAGGGCCTGCCTGCATCTGGTTTGTGTGCTGCCCTTTCGGTAAGTTTCCTGGAGGCCTGGAAAGGTGGCATTTGGGGGGTTACAATGGAAGCCAACCTCTAGGGATGTACGGATGGGTCCGGCCAGCACGGGGGGGGGGGGGGAACGGTGGGTTTTATGCTGTGTGGATGGTATGTTCAGCGGGTTTGGACTTGGCTCATTTCTGCGACTTACTGGCCCAAATGAGTGAGTTCCATGAGCCCAGAGGCTACCTGTGCGGGTCCGGGCAGAATGGCAGCAGCCCAGGGGTTGGCCCACCATCCTCAGGGAAGAGACCCCAGCAGGCAGTTCGCCTCTCCGGGGCTTGAGAGGGAAGAGAATCAGGTACAGAAAATCTGCTTCTTCCATGAGGGGTAGGGCAGCTTTGGACCCTGGGGAGGGGGTCTCTCAGCATCCGATGAGACAGTGACACGGAGTGCTTTGTACACAGCACAGCATGTCCCCCTTTAGTTCTCTTAACCCTGGGGCCCAGCAGTCCACTCTGCCTGGAGTGGAGGTGCCCTCAAGGTTCCCCGCAGAGTGGGCGGGGACAGGGCCCACATCTGAGCCGGTCCGGTAGCTGCTGCCTGTGTGTTTGCTCCATCCACCCCTCCCTACCTCCCCATCTTCCCTCACCGTCCCACAGGAGCCGCCTGGAAGGAGGTGATCTTGTTCTGTTCGGGCAGTGGGGAGACTGCCTCCTGCTGGACAGCCTCAGCCTCGGACCCTGCTAACTCTCTCGGTCTCTTCCTCAGCAGAGGCAGTGGCCTCTGAGCGCCCTCAGCCCCCCTGGCCCACGGCTGCCGCTTGCCTCTCCCCCGTTTTTGGCAATGGTAGAACTCACACTGGTGAGGTCATGGGATCCGGTGGTTCTAGACTTGCCAACTACGGTGTGAGGCCTCAGCAGGCAGCTCGGCGGGCAGCTCGGCAGCCAGCCGCTGATGGAGGGACCCGCCGCTTCTCTGGACCTGCTGCTACCCAGGGAAGGAGGGAGGACGCTGGTCCCCGGGTGCTGGGCAGTGGCAGAGGGTGGGTGCAGCCGGAAGTGACACTCACTGTTTCCCTGCATCCCCCTGAGGTCACAGGTCTCCGAGTCAGCTGGGAAGCTGTCCTCTGGCCTTGAGGAGTGCTACCAAGAAGGCTTGAGGTGCGACCCGAAGTGAGGGAGTTGGGCTGGGTGGCTGGGCTCAGGAAGGAGGGAATGTTTGGAGTTAAGTACCCTTCGCCAGCTCTTCTGTTCCGGGTGGGCTGTGAGGCCTCAGGGGAGGGCGTCTCTCCCTCCCAAGCAGCACTGAGAGTGGGTCTCCCTTTTGGGCTGTTGGCTCGGCCTCAGCCCATGGGCATCTCTGTAATCTTGCTGAAGCAGTGGAGGGATGGGTGGGCCAGAGGCTTCGAGATGGGAGGGGGGATGTGTTTAAGCCCCTTCTGTGAATGCAGGGCTGGCTCCCTGGGGAGTGGGCAGCCTGGGGGCTGGACCTCCGGGTCCCGATGTGGCTGTGCTGTGGGCTGTGCTGTGGCCTGCTCAGAGCCTGGGATGCAGTGAGAACTCCGAGACAGGCCAGAGGGTCAGGGACCCAGCTTGGGTCGGGATGGCTGGGTGGCAGTGTGGTAGACATACTTTCTGTGCCCACAGAAGGGTGGGGCAGCCCCAGGACCAGAGCTGCATGTATGTGGACGAGGGAAGAGAGGAGGGTCTGACCCACAGTGAACAGTACAAAAAGAAGCACAAAGGCCTTTCCCCCTTGCCCCAGGCCTGCCTTTCCTGGGAGGCACCCCCGCCCCTGCAACTCTAGCTGTCTTCCCCTCACTTGCTCTTGGAGGGATGAGAGTGGTTCCAGCCACTGGGATGGATGGGCGGGCTGGGTGGGCAGATCTCCCTCGGCTCCCTCCAGGCTCCAGGCTCTGGACTCCATGCACCTGCAATGTGTTTGGGAAGAGATGAGATGAATAAGGAAGGTGGGGGGGTACGTCCCCAGAGGAGGGCCTCTGAGCTTGTATTGATTGTAAAAACCGGGTCATTTATGTACCAGGCATGAGGAGGACAAGGGTTTGTTCCCTGTTGTTAAGCGTTTATTAAACTATGTACCAGGCAGTGCGTTAGCACCGGGGGCGGTAGGTGGAACAGGCTGTGGGAGGGAGAGCGAGAGGCACATCATGGGGGATTGCGGAGGAGAGAGAGGAGATGGGTTGGGGGATCTGGTGGAGATGGAGATGGTGAAGATGGATGCAGGACTTTGGGGAGGAGGAGAAAGGAAAGGAGCCTGCCTGAGAAAGTGCAGGTTTTGTATGGGGAAGCAGACCATGTTTGGTTTTGGCCTTGAGGACACTGGGAGTCTTGGAAGACAGAGGGGAGTGTGATCCCATGAAATGGATGAGACCAGGGACGTGGGGGGCAGGTGTGGATCCAAGGGTGAGAGGCTGGCCGGGGCGGGTCAAGGCTGTGGGACTGGAAAGTACCTGGAAGCAGACTCCCCGGGAGGCTGAGGGGGGATCCACTCCATGTTTGAAAGGGCTCTATTCTGAAGTGACCGGAAGAGGATGGGGCCATCGTAAGCCACACCAGCAGGGGCAGGATCAGATGGATGCACAGTGAACCATCTACAGTTGCAGTGCCCTGTGTGCCTGCGAGCTGGTAAACACTCAGGTCAGTGACATAATTAGAATGAATTTATAGTCAAAGCCCATAGAGGTGACCATCTCTGCTCTCCCCTGCTTTGGCCTGGCTACTTTTGGGTGTGGGACAAGCAGGCAGGAGGGAGATTATTCCTCTGCCTTGGTGGGGAGGGGAATTAACAGAAGAAATTGGGGAGCTTGGGACAGATTTAGTCGGGGTAGAAGCTACTGATCTCTTACCATTTACTGTGTGCAGTGTTTTCCTGATTTCAGTTAATCCTCACGACTGCGGGCCAACCGGGGTTAGGACAAGAAGCACCTTGACCTTGGTGAGGAGCAGGGAATTTGAGCCCCAGCCATCTGCCTCCAGAGCTGTGAATCGCTGGTCTGCACCAGAGGCAGGGAGCTGGCCTTCCTGGGGGCCCCTTTCACCACTCTGGGGGTGCATGACCCAGCTTGGGGGCCATGGTTGTTGAGGGTGGTGAAGCCAGGACCAGGGCTGGAGGGGATCGGGCCTGGATACCATCACCACTGCTGGCTCCCTGTTCCGCTCTTCTGACTGTCCCCCGCACTAATCTGACTGTTACAGCCCTGTCCCTGCACCGCCACCAGGATCAAGCCAAGTGCCTTACTTGGTTGGCGAGGTCCCATGTGACTGGGCCTGCCAGGCAGCCTGCCCCGGGCTTCCCCTCCTGCTCCCCTAGGAGGTTCTGTGCATGTCCGCTGCTGGCTGGCTTACTTTCGCCCGAACTCTCCTAAGCGCCAGAGGCACACCCTTCTCTGGGCCCAGCCTTGGCTGCCCCCGCCTTGGAAGCATCTACGAGTGGGTCTGTTTCTCCACTAGCTAGAAGCTGTTTGAGGCCCAGACTGTCTCATTATCTTTGTGCACCAAGGACCACATGGTAGGAGCCAGGCATGGGTCAGGGAGGCCCTGGAGTCCCACAGGGTATTGAGTTCATGTGATCTAATCTTGGGCACCTCTGTCATCCTGGTCACCTCTCAACACCCCCACCCACACCCACACCCCAAGGTCAAAGGGTGGTGCTGCCGCAGGGTCAGGGTCTGTCAGAGGGCTCTGGCCTGAGGACTAAGGGGGCAGGGAGCCCACCTCTTCTAGGTCTGGCGACTTTGGAAGCAAAACGCATCAGAACCCCATGTGACAGGCTCCCCTTGAAGACCAGCCCCAATGCAGAAGGCATCATGGGCAGATAATCCTGTTGGATGCTAATGGCGAAGGCCTGGGCCTGCTGGAGGTGCACAGCCCATGTACAGGGTCTGTCCCAGCCACAGGCCTTGGGCGGGGCAGTGTGGTACAAACAGATGGCACAAGGTGCTGGGTCCCGAATAAGCAATGGCCCCCCGGGGAAGGGGCCTGTGGGCTTTGAGTGAAGGTGACATCTGAACTGAGCTTGGAGGTCCGGGGGAGAAATCAGGTGGCGGCAGCAGCTCCTGGAGAAGGAACAAGACGGAGCCCCCTGACAGCAGGAAGAGAGAAACTTGAGGCCTGGGCTGTGCTCTTCAGTCTGTGGTCAGACAGAAGGATGTCAGTGCCAGGGCATTGGGTGTGTGCGGGGGTTGTATGCAGTAAGCCTCTTCTCCCCATAGCCCTTTGCCGCCAGGATACGGAGGGCACGTGGCCAACACAACCAGGTCTGTACAGAACAGGTCTCCTTTGCCCCTCTGGGGCACATGTAGCAATATCTAGGGACACTCAATTGTCCTAACTAGAGGTGGGGGCTGCTCCTGGCATCCAGCGGGTGGAGGTCAGGGAAGCTGACCCAGCCGGCAGCGCCCAGGACAGTGCACAGCAGAGCGAGAAGTCCCGATGTCAACAGAGCTGAGGCTGAGAAGCCTGAGGATAGAGCGACAGCTTAAAGCAGCAGGTTGACATCTGAAGAGAAGGTTAAAGGTTAAAACCTCCTTGTGTTTATGGAAAACCCTTGATTGTGCAGCGGTGAGAAGGGAGGAGACCAGACTACTGAAATGAAGACAGAAGAAAGATCTGGGGACTTAGAGCACACATTCACCTGGGATGGCACTGAAGGAGGGACCGCAGCAGGTCACGGGCGGTGAGCAGGCTGCGTCTGTGCCTTGGTCTGGGTCTGGTACTATCTTCAGAGGGTCTGGACCAGACCAGTGACATTTGGGGTGCCCGTATGCCCTTCTGTGGATTATAATTGCTCAGTCATCATATTTTAGGGGGAAAAAATGTATTTTAGGAGGGCCTGGCAGGCTTAGTTGGAAGATCATGTGACTCTTGATCTTGGAAGATCATGTGACTCAGGATTGTGAGTTCAAGCCCCACTTTGGGTATAGAGATTACTTAAAATAAAATAAACTTAGAAAAAAAAGATATTTTAAAATGCAACTTTTTTGGTTTTCCCTGGGAGGGTCCTTCAGGAAGTCTAGTCCGGTTTATATTCAGAGACCGCTCACCAATCTCCAGGAAAAGCTGGAACAGGAGATTTTGGCTGTGGAAAGGTTTGGGTGGGAATGTGAATGCTGTTTTCAGTCACTTGGAGGACCAGACACATGACGGTTCCCTGTGACGGCAGAGGTCGTGGGCTCTACAGAGGGGCTGTTTGTCTCCCAGAAGAGCTTCCTTTTGGTCAGTCAGGCCGTGATTTAAGACAGGTAAGCTCTCCATCTCTGGGGATGTTCCCGCAAAGGTATTGGGGTGCAGGAGTGGGTGGCAGCCTTAGATGGGGACTGAACCAGTTGCCTCATCATGGTGTCGAGTGTCACCTGATGTTGAAACTGGTTCCTTGCCCAAGTGGGGGTCACTTGCATGTCCCTAAACTCCTGAGCTGTGACCTAGGCCTGATTCAGCTCACGTGTGCACAGCTTTTTAAGTGTACGTAAAGGCTGTTGGGGTGAACAAGGGGCAAATTAATTGAAGAACTTTGGGTTCATAATGGATCTGTCTTTTCTCAAACAGCAGATACTGGAAAGCCAAACTCCATGGTGGTAGGGCTAGTGGGTTTTGTTGGTAGCTCTGTCCCATACAGGGTTCTCGAAGCTCTGCCATTCAGTGTTGGCTGAAGCCTGACCTGGACTTTCCAGGCCTCCACCTTTGCTGGCTCCACTGGGGTTTCTCAGGGCCAGATGCTGGCTGGAACAGGAGGCATCAGTGAAAGCCCCCTTTTCCCAGCCATGGGCCCTGCCGAGCTCCATCAACAGACAACTCCGGAGGGTCTCCTGTGTGTGTCCTCCACCACCCCCCAGTGGCATCCTCCCTGTTCTGTCCTGGAGGCCCCCAGCTTCTTGGAGCCAGTCTTCTCCTGCCTCTGCAGCTCCCCTGAGAAGGTGGAATGGGGGCAGGCTGGGGACCAGAAGCCTTTAGGACAAGGACAACATCCTGTGGAGGTTATGGGGGAGAGGAGGTGCAGACAGAGGTGCCCCTCATGGGGAAATAGATCCATGCCTTCACTCTTCCTGACGAACCCACAGGTTTCAAGTGTCTTCTCTCTTTCTGAAGACAAAGACATCTCACCTTGGCGGGTTTGAACACCGTTGGTTTTATTTTCTGCAGTCATGACCTTGACCAGATTCTGTTGACTCTCTCTTCCAGCTCCTTAATTATATTTTGAGTGAATTCCATACCTTTATAAATACAGTTCATCATTAAGTCCAGACTACCTTGAAGCTTCAGTCTCAAACTCAAGTTCAACTCTACCCCCTTCCAAACTCCAGGACCTGTACTGTTTGGGATGGGGGTATGGTCTGCCTTGTAGACGGCCACCTTCCCTTTGTCCTCTTGATCCAGATCTTCCAGGACTGGGGGGTGGATAGTAATGGGCAGGCAGGGAAGATGGAAATGGGAAGGCAGAAATCATAAGAACCAAGCACTTTCCTCAAGACCAGTGACCCTGATGCTCCTCTCCCATTCCCTGCAGGTCTTACAAGGACCTGGAAGGGGCCAGCTCAGATGGTTCACTGACAACTGCTCACCATACTTATCTCTCCCGTACCCTTTCCTTGGATAGTTGATGATCTTTGAATAAACACTTAAATGCCACATTAGTTTAGCTCTCCCTAGAACACCTTCAAAATTGAGCTGTTTTAAAGTTAGGGCTCAAGGCTTTAGAAGCCTAAGGAAGTAATCAAAGCTACTGCTTTGGTTATAAAAATGTAGAAGATGCTGAACATAAAATAACTTAGGAGTTCCCTTCAACTTTTGAGAAAGTATAGAGCACTTTGTTTCTTTTGAGTAACTGACGATTTATTCCTTTCTTCTAGTAACGGGACCTCTTTGTCAAGAGCAAAGCTGAATGGGAAACTTCATCAAATCACCAATGTTGACTCCACCAGCCGCAAATGTGCGGCCTCCTTTTATTTGGTCTTGACTGCTCATTCCCAGTCCCTCACTTCGCCGCATACATCTTTTATATAACCTTCAAGCTCTTTTTGGGGAAAAATGTTATGACCTTTTGGGGGGGGGGAATGATGAAAACGTGCTAAAATTAAATTACGGGGGTGGTGGCACAACTTTGTAAATACGCTAAAGGCAATGGAGCGAGCTGCTCACTTGGAAACGGATTACCTGACTGGCATGCAAATTATCTCAATAAAGCTACTTTTAAACACCTTGAGGTTATTGGGATGGTGCAAGTGGGCAGACGGGGCACACTGTTACCCCAGTGACCCCCTAATTTCCTGACTTTCACAGATCTGGGAAAGTTCTTTGGTAGTGGCCAAGTGAGGCAGCAAGGAGGCTATTAGGATCCCGGCTTCTTTGGCCCCTGGTTGTCCCAGTTTGGGTGGAGATGACGGCGCTCGCACCCCCTTCTCTTCTTGTGAGGAAGACCGCCACCAACCCACTGGCCGTTGCTGATTAGCCTGGAGGCAGACACGTAACATCACCTGGCCAATCAGCTGTGCTCTCCCAAGACCGCGCCTCCCTGTGGGTCGGCGTGGACTTGGGCTTTGAAGACACAGGTCCTTCACTCCACCTGCAGCATATCTTTACTCGAGCACCTCTGGGTTTCTGGTGTTCACACCAGAAAGGCTTTGATGCTGGGCACTTTCTGATGTCATCTCATTCCGTCTGGGCAGGCGAGCTGGGCCCAGCCAGAAGTACTGGGACCCGTGAGGACAGGAGGACACTGAGTCCAGGACTCACAGCCTGGACCAACTCAACTTGGCACAGCTCATCTGTGGAACAAACAGAGACGACACTTGACCCACCTAATTCATTGGGAGAAGGGGACATCACCTGGGCGTTGGTGATAGGTCCCCTGAATTGTTCATTAACCACTGTTTTGTACAGATGAGAACCCTGAGGGCCAGGGTAAAGAATCCTACTATGTGATTAGTCTCTCTTTTCTTTTGTCAATTAAAAAAGAAAAAAAAATTTTTTTTGGCAAAGAAATAAAGTATCCTTTATGACTGTTTTCTGCAACAATTTTGGTAAATTCTGGCAAATTTCAGACTCATTATTTGGCTTAAATATTCTCTATAAAAAATAGCTCTGGTAAGGGAAATATATAGGCATAAATTAACACATTTAAAAAATATTTTTAAGTAATCTCTGCACCCAACCTGGTGCTTGAACTAACAAACCACCCCCAAATCACAAGTTGCATGCTCTACTGGATGAACCAGTAAAAACCAAATTTTAAGGCTTTAAGAACAGATGCTAAGGCCAAGGCAGGAGGATCCGAGTGCAGCCGGGGGTATGACCCTGGCCGAGAGAAGTCTAGGTGCAATGCCACACTTATGTGGTCCTGCTGCATCTTTCTGCCTCTAGGCTTTAACCTTCATAGCCTAAATGAGGGGTGATGGCTAACGTCCCTTCCAGCTTTAAAATTCTCTTCCATGCAATGCCACTGGGGAGGCCAAGGACTGTATGGGACTTAGGCCCAACTGAGGACTTCACCAACTACTTTGCCAGGTTTGGGTTGGCCTCCCTGCCCAGAGCTTCTTGGGTTTTAACATCAACTGATCTCTCTGTAACGTTTGAGCCCTGTGGTTTTTACCAACAACATAATGTAACTACTAGTGCCCAAGAATGTGTTAGGCCCAGCATCTTCACTGCTCTTCACCCTTGGCAGGCTCTCATGGGCCAGATTTTTCTTAATATCAACATTTTTTTTCACATCTAATTATTTAATAATGTTAACACTGGCTTTTTGCAGAAAATTTTTGAGTAATGAGAATATGGGAATGGATGTTTCGTGTTCCTTGAGTTTTCTGACTAAGGAACTGCTGGAAACTAAGGTCACTCATTGGGTGAGAGGTTTTGAGAGCTGTAGTTCCATCCGGGCGCCTTCGACTGTGTGTGCATGCGTGAGGAAAAGGGCCAGCTGCCGGAGGAAGCTCCGCGGTGTTGGGCCTGCAGGAGCACCATGGCACCGTGAGAAGACCTTGATGGCTGAGGGCTGCTTGTGGGCTAAGCTCGGGACTCACCTGGAGGTTTCTTAAAAGACCAGAATCCAGATGTGCCGCTTGTTTTCTGACACCTGCCCTGACACTTGAATGGCTGGCACGAAGACCAGAACTTCTAGAGACAGACATAGCAGAGTCTGACCCCAGGGACCCATTTGCTAGTTCCACATTTACCTTGTGAAGTTGCCAAGTTTCAGTTTCCACACCTATGAAACGGAATCCGACCCCCGTACAGGGTTGTGGAGAGGATGAGAAATCAAGGCGTACAGCATTCTGCATGATGTCCTGTGCTGAGCGGCTGTTCAGTTACTGTTAGTTCTAACGCTAGTTTCTTTTCCTTTTTAAGATTTTATTTATTTATTTTCCAGAGAGAGAGAGAGAGAGAGAGAGAGAGAGAGATCACAAGTAGGCAGAGAGGCAGGTAGAGACAGAGGAGGGGAAACAGGCTCCCTGCTGAGCAGAGAGCCTGATGCGGGGCTCGATCCCAGGAGCCTGGGATCGTAACACTGAGCACCCAGGTGCCCCGCTAAAGCTAGTTTCTTAAAGGTAGACACATTCAGAAGAAATCTGAGTTGAAACCAATTAATTGCGGTCGAACAAACAGTTTTAATTACAAGAGCCTTAGATTTGGGGGGATTGCTTCTAGCCTTTTCTCCCAAATATTAAATAAGCTACTTTAAACTTAACCTCTTTGTGCCTGTTTGCCCATCTGTGAAGTGGGGACAGTAACAGTACTTTGCAAAGATTAAGTGGATCTATAGGTAATTCTCTAGAACAGAACATGGAGCATTGTAAGGGCTGTATGAGTTTTAACTATTATGATGAGTACCACACAAACACTCTTAATTGCAGACAAGTCATAGTTTTCAACAAGAGCCAGGAAAGCCTCAAGACAGGGCTGGAGATATGGTCTTGGGATGCAGGCTTGTCCTTGCCTCCCAAGGTCGCCCTGGGTTAAGTCCCGGGTTCTCAGGGGAGCCTGGTTCTCCCTCTGCTGATGGATATTATCCCTGTTCTTTTCCCCTCCCTGCCAGACCTTTGTAGAAATACACTCCCAAGACACCAGTAGTCCACAAATGTTTGCTAACAGCCTAGCTGTTTTCAGGAAAGAGAACCTCAAATTCAGAATGAGTTGGGGACTCACTCAGGGGCCCAGCAGCCTTGGGAATGAAATGGCGGGTGGGAATACCTACCCTGTCCAGCTGTTCCAGAGATCTTAAGTCATCTCTCTCCCTCTGTGCTGCCTCTGCCATCCTGAGGGGATCTTCTCGGAGAGCTGCCGACCTGGAGCAAACAGTAGAGGCTAGGTGGGAGTGTGCCAGTGGGCATCCTTGCCTCTGACATCTGGGCGTGAGCAATGCTGATGTCACAGGCTGGCTTGGGCTCATGACCTGACCCAGAGCCTACTGAGGTGGGGATGAGAGGGGATGTGGGCTCTTCTCCCCACCCCACGCAGCCTCCGTCTGACTAATTAAGCTTTAGTTTTGGTGCTGACACTAAAGGGACCCACCACGGCTGGGTACCAAGCCAGCCACACTCGGAGTGGAGGCTTCCGGTGCATTACGCATTACAGAGGAGGCCCTTTTCCATGTGCCAAGTGGCTGCAGATGAGCCTGGCTTGGGTCCGAGTGAGGTCCAGGGTGCACGAGCAGCCCTGATCTTCCCTGCCCTTCTGCTTCTCCTCACTGCTCTGAGTTCAGACAACTCCAGTGGTCACCAGCATCGCCAGTAACTTCTCAGCTGCAGACTTAGAGCCAAGAATGCCTAGCCCAGTCTCGATTTCTGTGAGCCCTGGCTCTTTTTCTGCAGCCTGGATGATAAATGACTTAAGGCAGAGGGCCCTGAAGGAGACAAAAGATGACAGAACTCGTTCTGCTACCGCACTCCGTCCAGATGGCACCCGCCACCGGGGCTGCAGCACCTCTGTTCAGACAAACGTTTCCTCCCATCTTGTTGCCCACGGGCACCTGTCGGGCTGTATTCGTCTGACACAGGGCAGGCTATCACCAGGTTAAACAAAACGGACCCATGGGCCAGATCTGGTCGACAGGTGTTTGTTTGCCTGCAGAGTATGTAAAGGATTTTTTGATCTGTTGTTGAAATCAGGAGACTGGACCCCTCATCCTCTCTGGAAAATTATGAAGATGGGCCTCTAGGGCCCATATTGCTCCCACTTGGTGGCAATCTGCTGGCGGCAGGAGAGGCTGCTCCTTTTAGGCGGATTCTCTCCACTCCACCCGCTCCCATGCCTCCCCCTTCTCCCACCCGAGCCACTTACCCTTCACTTAGTGATTTTACCTCCCGGGTCCCTGAAGCAGCTGCCAGCGGGGACTCAGGCAGTAAGGGAAACAAAGGTCTCCGTGAGCCCCACCAAGGAAAGTTCTCCACACATGCCTGGGGACAAGGCCGCCGCTGGGTCTTGCCAGGCCGACAGAATACACTGGGGAGGTACCGCTGGAGAGAGGCTGGCCCCGTAAGGAGGTCCATTGGCTCCAGCTGTCCCTGGGTAGCCAACAGCAGGGACGTTGGGTTGCTTTGGCTGCGACTGATCCTCTTTCTGTCCATCCTCTAGTGAAGATAGGCAACAGTGTGTCATTTGTTCAAGAACGGGGAGAAGTAGTGCTAGCTTTATGGAGCCACTGACGTCATGAAGGAAAACACCTTGGTCTTCTCCATTGAACTATCTCACTCACCATCACCAGGAAACCAACCCAGGTCTCCAGTGACAAAGAAAGGGCTGGAGGGCATCGTTCCAGGCTGAGGTACAGAGTGGGCACGGACATAGATGTGCACTGGTGGGGGTGGTTTACAAGGGGCCTACAACCGGGGGTGTGGCAGGAGGTATACCCTGGAAAGAAGGCACTTATTGCATTAAAGAAGTGAGCCAAGGACTGAGAACGCTAGGAGACAATTAATGGTGTGAAGCTTCTGCTTCGAGAAGGATAATCCACTGCGAGAGCGAACACCACTTTCGTGGAGGGAGCCCCGAAGGACAGGCGCCATCGCCCAAGCTGAGTTTTAATGTGGAATGCAATGAACCCTTAAAGAAAGAACTCCAGAGCAGAGTGGTCAAACCACTGTTAGAACTTTTCGAACTAGACTGCAGCCCCCAACTGGCTCTGCACCCCCAGGACAGCCTTTTATAAAACAAATTCAGTGGCACTGCTCCAGAGGTGGGCACTGGCCACAGGGCTCCACCACATCACAGGCACCATTCAAAGACCACCTCGGTTGAGTACGAGCACCTTTCAAAAGCAGAACAAGCCACCCCACAGGAGTTCCAAGGGGCCAAGTACTCCTACAGAGATGAACAGTTCCACTTCCTGTTGCCACATTTTAAACTATTTATTGAATGAGGCAGTAATAGACAGAATGGAAAACAACACAGAATCCATGCTCTGCTACTTGGGTTTTGCTTTTCTTCTTCTTCTTCTTCTTCTTCTTGGCAATTTCTCAAACTATTAGGAGGTTATTTCACCACAAAGGAACACGGACTTTAAAGCCCTGAACAGCTTCACAATGACGATAAAAAATAATAATTAAAAAAATAACAAGTTGTAGAACTAGGACTGTTCATATGTAAATTTCCCTTCCCTCCCCCTATTACGTACAGAAAAAAACATACAAAGAACATTAGATAGTTTTATATAAAACAAGCAAATACAAGAATCTGAAACTTTTCTCAAAGGCTGAGCAAGATGTGAAGGATCTTTTAATGTCGCATTAAAAAAAACACATTAAATACACTATCACACGTGGGGGCCCGGGAGGAGGGGAAGAGTTGTCCCTGTACTCAAGGAGCAGAGATTTGGCCTGTCGAGAAGTCAGGTGAATTTAGCCACTGGAGACTCAGGACTTGCAGCTGAGAAATCACAGAATTTAACAGTTACTGAGAACACCCAGACCGGTCAACACCTTCGAGGAGGCAGCTGCGGGGACCTGGCCCAGCGGGCCGCACCTGGGAAAACTGCAGCGTCCCTTCTGAGACAGGACCTGCCTCAGGGCTGCTGGAAACACCCAGGTCCCTTTCTCTTCCAAGGCCCCACGGGATGAAGAGCAACCTTCCTCAACGTGGGGGCTCCTGTCACCTCCGGTCTCCTCTGTTAAGCTACAGAAAGTTACTGGAAAGGAAAAAAATTGCTCCCGTTGGTGTGCCCTGGTTTTTGAAGATTTTTCTCTCCCTCCTTCCTTTCCCCTTCCAACCCCTCCCCTCCCCCTCGCACTCTCTCCCCTCCAAGCACACGCCCACAAGCACACTTCACGCGCACGTGCTCCTCAAACCCTTAATACTTCTGTTACCTTCAGTTCATATACATGACCAATTCAGGACTGACCTTAAAACCAAAGCA
Organism: Mustela lutreola; assembly: GCF_030435805.1. Classification (NCBI taxonomy): domain Eukaryota; kingdom Metazoa; phylum Chordata; class Mammalia; order Carnivora; family Mustelidae; genus Mustela; species Mustela lutreola. The sequence goes on along the minus strand of NC_081293.1, from coordinate 180,206,158 downwards.
ACATTTTAATAGTCATGAGATCAAGAAGGCTTCCTGGGAAGGGGAGGAGATGCGAGGCTGGAGAAATCCCTCCTGTCCCTGCCTGGAGCTTTAAGGACATTCACCTGCCTGTGGCAAGGTCAGCACCTGGGCCAGCCCAAGGAGCATCTCAGCTGCCAGGCCACGAGGCCCTTGGACCTTGCAAACACAATTTCTGGACCCCACCCCATTCTGGAACCTCCTTCCTCAGGTGAGTCCAGCAGGGAGAGTTCTGGGTGGCCACTGGGAGGCAGCTTTGGTGAAGGGCATGGTCACCTCCGCCTGAGTTTGTCAGTAGCTCAACGCATGACCCTGGTATGAACAAAAACCGGGTGACTGTGTCTGGCCACGTACCCTACACCCACTAAACTGGGTGAATTATTTTTTTTCCACAGCTCACCTTGATTTCATACAGATAATTCCATGCGGGTTTCATATACATATATATATATGTATATATATACATATACATACATACATACATACATACATATATATACTTTATATATATGTAAATGTGTATATCCATATGTACACATATACATATATTCACACTCACACATACACACACGTAAGTATACACACATGTTTCTGCAGAAAGAAGTCCTGCCACAATTTGGCTTTTTCGGGATGGTGAAATTGACAACACAGTATCTTATTCCACCAATCCCAGAAATCAAGAGTGGTGCTTTAAAAAATGCAATTCCAAAACCCACTGCCTTTCTTCCTTTTTAAAAAAAAGGTTAACAAAACTTTTCTTCCGAAGTCGAGAGACTTAATTCCACTTGATTGCACCTCTGCAAACGTGTAAAAAATTTTGAAGTAGACTAGAAAACGATGCCATGGTATGGCTGCATGTCACTGTTCCAACGTCACCACCTCCACAGCCTGGCCGTCCATGGTGACTGTGCTGTCCGATATCCGGGTGGTAACAGGGGCCATGGCCACCTGCACCGGCCCATTGCCCTGGGCGAGGCTGGTTACCACAGTCTGGTACATGCTCACGGGGATCTGGACCAGTCCTGGGGAGACAAAGGGGAGATGGTTGGTGGGGATCGGGCTCAGCTTCCCAGATGCTGCCTGGACAGGGCAACCAGCCCCAGCCCTTCAGGGTACTGCTGGTCAGCCTCGTGTAATCGCCCACCACTGTCCAAGCACAAATATATCCCTCCTCTTACCCACTGTCATTCTTAAAATGGACTGTCAGGAAAGAAAATGCGAAGAAACTGTGGAAATGGGACCCAGAGCAGGGCCTCCCCAACTTGCCGGGAGATGAGCCTGCCTGCCTCTCATTTTAGGAAGCAAGGCTGGTCACGTGTGAACCCTCCTCCCCAGCCCAGCCCTCCCGACCGCCTCCTTCCACTGGGAAAGGCTGCCATTAATTTTCTTTGATGTTCTGCTACGGACTTCTTCAGTCTTCTGCCTGCCTATGCTCAAGTTTCTCTCAGCTTGAAAAAACACCTCCCTCAATCCGTCCTGTTTTCTTGGCCACTGCCTCTCCCTTTAGTGTTTGCTTATTAAAAAAAGGGGTGGGGGGACTCCTGGGTGGCTGGGTCAGTTAAGCGTCCGACTCCTGATTTCGGCTCGGGTTGTGATCTCAGTCAGGGTCACGAGACTGAGCCCCACGTCGGGTGTGAATTGTTCACCCTGGACATGGAGCCTGCTTAAGATTCTCTCTCTTCCTCTCCCTCTGCCCTCCCACCACTCTCAAAAAAAAAAAAAAAAAAAGAAGCCTAGGGCATTGTTTTCTTGATGTTAGATTCACAGACCAGTAAAATTTAAAAATACATTTTGGGGTCAACTTAAAAAGACCCAACTGTTTCCTAATACCACTATTATTTCACATAGAAAGGAGGAAGAAGCACATAATCTCAGAAAAGGGCAGTCCTTCCTAAGAAAGAAAAGTTGATAGTTCTATATGACATACTAAAGAAAAAATAGGATTTGCATTAAATGAGGCAGAATAAATGCCTATTATCAAGCTCCTCTTCCTCTTAAAACTGAAACTGCAATTTAGTGGGAAGAAGGATATAAATGAGGGATGTCAACAGGTTTTTGGAAGATGTAAAGTGGTTCTGACTTATCAGAGAAATGGAAGTAGCAAGTCCTGCGCCCATGGAGGGCGCTGGACATAGGCCTCACTACGCAGAAACTGACGAGGCTGGAAACAGGAATTGGTTAAGCGTGTGTATTCAACTGTACTGCACCAATCCCAACACCCAGAAACCCTGCCCTTCGTTGACAGGACATCTGAAGTTCATCCACTGTTCCGGGAAGCTGACCTGGAGAGCCTGGAAAAGACCCCAGTGATACCTGTTGGGTGGGGAAACGGAGGGGGGGGGGGGGAAGACACTGAAAACTCCAGCCTGCTGTGCCAGTGCTTACCCCGAGGCCTACAGATGGCCCAGCTGTGGCCTGCACTCCCTGACACAAGGTTGCAGACAATGGTGGGGGTGGGAGAAGAAAATGAAAGCCCCAGAACCCTGATATCCTCAGAGAAGAGATCTGTATCATAAAAATGGGATGCTTTTCTTAAAACGGAGTATGAGAAAAACTTTAAAGTAAAAAAATCTAATGATGAAATACAATCCAATGAAAGCAGAAGATAAAGTCATGGAAATTTCTCAGAGAGTAGGATTCAAAGATGGAAAGGAAAGAAAAGTATGAGACGGAAGAGGTCCAACCACTGATAAAACAGAATTCCAGAGACAGTAAACACAAAACCAAAAAAACTCCAAAGGTAGGGAATTATCAGACACATTGTTAGATGCCCAGGAGACAAGATGACAAAAGATCAAGACACTAACACACATCTTTGCAAAATTTCAGAACACTGGGGATAAAGCAAAGATCCTGAAAGAGTCCCGAAAGAAAACAAACAAAAAAAGGCCCTGTACAAAGAACTGGGAGTTGGAATATTGTGGGGCTTCTCAAAAGCAAGCCTGGAAGCTGGGAGCAGTTTCCTTCAAGAAGGCATCAAAGCAGACGCCTTTAAGTGTCTGAGAAGTTGCTTTCTGGCCAGCTCTGTTCCCAAGCCCATGAAATGACACCCCTCCCAACTGAGTGTGACAGCAGAAGAAAGGCATCTTCAGACCTGGATGGGGTGGGAAAACTGGCCACCCGCACACGCTTTCTCAGGGAGCGCTGAAGGGTGAGCTCCACAGCAAGAGGGAAAACCACGAAAGAGGCAGCGTGGGAATGAAGGAGCCCGAGAGCCCACGGGAAGAGCAGTGGGGCGGGCTGAGGGCCCCGGACCGGAATTCTGCAGTGGGTCCGAGAGCGCAGAGAGGGGACACTGGCACAACCACGCCGGGACAAGTACTGAGAGGGGTTTTCCAGAAGCGGGCAGAAGCAGTGTCTATGATCTAAAACACAGAAGGGAAAAAGCAAATAGTAACAGTGATAATATACTTGGCTTAGCAGTGGACAATTTTTTTTTTTAATTAAATTTACTTATTTTCAGCATAACAGTATTCATTATTTTTTCACCACACCCAGTGCTCCATGCAATCAATACCCACCACCTGGTACCCCAACCTCCCACCCCCCCAGCAGTGGACAGTTTTTAATGTAAGTTATAATAATATAAACATACAAGTGGGTTATCAAGAAACTGCAATAATGTCACCACTCAAGAAATAACGATTTAAGACTTTTAGAGCAGTAAAGATACACACCAGAAAGAGCAAGCAGAAAGTGTTGCCTCTAGGGTATAATCTTTTTTTTTTTTTAAAGGCCCTTTAGTCCTCTTTGACATTTAAAGCCATATATCACTTTGTGGAAAATAAAATCTAATTTTAAAAAGATGTTTTATCGGAATATTTTCTAATGCAAACAAACAAGAACCAAAGAAGAAAATGCTCTTTTACAAAAAAAGAGCATTACAAAAAAGCAGGTTCTGTTGTCCCTTGTGTTGGAGGCTAGCACCACCCCTGCCCCGGGCAATATGGACAGCAGCCTTCCCTGGGTGCTGGGTGTTCAGGGAACACGGCCACAGGTGTTCATCCACTGGCAGGGCCAGCAAACCCATGTGGCTAGGCCTTCCTGTTTGACAGAGGGCTACTTCAGGGCCAAGCGTGGCTCTGGTTCACGTTGCTTCCCATAGCGTGAGGTACAAGATGCGCCGGAAGGACAGCAGGTCAAGGGAGTCTCTTCCTGGCCTCAACACTGTGAGCCCGGGCCCTGGTCCCCAGCCTATAAACCCCAGGCAAGGCCTCAGTGTGAGTGAGGATTACACGGCCCTGTCCACTGCCCCAGCGTATTCACGGTCACCTTTGCTTTCGTCCTCTCTTCTGGTCACCAGAGGCAAGTCAAAACTCATGAAGCCACGCAGAAGGCCCCCTGCAGAGCCCGGACACCTGTGTCCTCCTGCAAAGAAGCCACACGCTGGCAAACGGCAACTAAACTAGAAGCAAAGCTCCCAACTTGGGGAACAAGCTGTACCCCTGATAAACACAGGGACCGCTGTGAGCAAGGAGACCTCCTCAAGGTGAACCACCATCCTGCGCTAGGGGGCTGCAGGGGAGGGTGTGGGTAGAGACTTAAAGAATTGTCTAGTTTCATCTCTGGTTAAGGTATGTTCTCGTTTCCTATGATGCGGAGTCACATCCAACACTGTTGTTACAAGTTTTGATATCATGGAAGATTTGCTGCAGGATAAAATGGAGAAAGGGGCAAATGCAGAAATATCTATTGGCTGCCACTGCTGTAACCAGAACAATCTTCTGAACAAACTGATCCTGTTGCCTTCTTTTACAAGTCTTCAGTGGCCCATGGGGTATCAGGTCCAAATCTCCTTGCAGGATTTAAACCCTCATGTCAGCCCCTGTCATTCAGGTCAGCCTAGTGACTGCAAATCGCCACCTGCTTTACACTCCAATCAGGTGAAGGACCTGGCCGAGTCCCCGTGACCTGTGCATGACCACGACTTCTGCCTGGAATGATGGGCCGGGACTCATTCCTTGAATGGGCTCCTAGTCATCCTTCTGCAGTCACAGTCAGTGGCAGTCCCTCCTTCCTTGGCCCAAGTCTCTCTTCTCTGGGGGTCCAGAGCACTCTGCACTGGCCTCCATGGAGGCAGTGGTCGTGGCCACCAACACCGTTTGCCTGTTTTGTCCTCGGGAGGACTGTCAAGTCCTTGAGGGATGGAGTCTTCACCTTTGAGTCCTCAGCAATCAGCAGGGGCTCGATAAATGGTTTCTGCACTCATGGATGAAACCTGCCTTCTGAGCTGTCCCTCCTAGAGATAGAGTGATTGAGGTGGCCCAGTCTTAGGGTGACAGGACAGTTTCAGAGCGGGAACTCCCAGTCCAGAGAACGGTCGAGTAAAAAGGACTACACTCAGGACTTATCCAAAGAAAAACACTTTTTTTTTTTTTTTTTAAAGATTTTTTATTTATTTGACAGACAGAGATCACAAGTAGGCAGAGAGGCAGGCAGAGAGGGAGAGAGGAGGAAGCAGGCTTGCCACCAGGCAGAGAGCTCGATGCGGGGCTAGATCCCAGGACTCTGGGATCATGACCTGAGCTGAAGGCAGAAGCTTTAACCCACTGAGCCACCCAGGCGCCCCCAAAGAAAACCATTTTTAAAGATTTCATCTTCTGGGGGTGCCTGGGTGGCTGAGTTGGTTAAGCCTCTGCTCAGGTCATTATCCCAGGGTCCTGGGATAGAGCCCCACGACAGGCTCCCTGCTCAGCGGGGGGCTGCTTCTCCCTCTGCCTGCAGCTCCACCTGTTTGTGCTCTGTCTCTCTCTGTCAAATAAATAAATAAAATCTTAAAAAAAAAAAAAAAAGATTTCATCTTCTGTATTTCACCTCAGGATCAGGGATGGAATAAATCTGGCCTCTACGACCGGGTGATGAAGTGACTGCCTACACAAAGCTGTCCCGAGAGTGAAGGCTGACAGCAACTGCATCTCTGAAAAGCTTTACGGAGGGCAAAATTCCATATACCAGGTCATTTCATAACCCCAAATGCCTCGAAATCCTAATGCCATTGTTTTCTACACGTGATTTCAGTCTATTTCCACCTAAAATCAGCACATTACCATCCTACTATGGAGATTTTAGAATTTCGGAATCTCTCTCTCCCCCTCTCTCACACAGCCATTTTGGCATGGGATTAGATTAAATCGTCTCAGCAGCTCTGACCCAGTGGCCTTCCCTTCCGTGGAGGGGCTGGGGGAGGGGCGGGCGGCCAGCAAGCCGGTGCACTAAGTCTGCGGCTGCCCTTGGAGGAGAGATGATTAAACGCTGAGGTACAGTAATCAGGCTGGGATTGTCCCTGCATCTGCTCAGCCCGGCCCTGATTAGCCCCAATCTAGAAGGCGTATGTTAATCTCAGTTTGTATTCTGGGTCATTTCGATTGATTAAGCAACAGGAAGCTCTTCACATTCTTAAAGAGAATGTGACGTTCTTTTTTGTTTTTCCGAGAGACCCTGTACAGACAGTCCTAGCAGTAAGTCTCTTGGCTTTGTGCAGCACTTTTCAAAGCCCTCTTAGACCCACTGCCTCTCATCCGGTTTTTGCTCAGACCCTAGAGAGCAGGCAGGGCAGGTGGTCCTCCCTGTCACAAATGATAGGCAATCTGGCAGAACCATGGACTTATCCTAAAGGCACATAGTAGAAAGTCCTGAAGATTTAAAATACCCCAGTCTCTAGGACTCCTGTATTTCAAAGCCATTAAGAAACCTTAGCATTCATTCAGTTTAGTAAATCCCTTTCTTTTTCTTTAAACTCAAAAGTAAACAGATAAAAAGTATATATATATATATATATATATATATATATATATACCGAACACGGAGCAAGAGAGACTGCTGAGTGGTCTTTGCCCCAAGATGACTGAATTGTGGCAAAGCCATGCATCCAGGCTCTCGATCGGGGAGTCTTTCCACGCACCCAACCGCCCTGACCGGGGAACAACAGGCCAGCCGGAACCTGGAAAGTGGAGGACTACCCTCTTTGGGCTCATTGCTGCCTCTCCCCTCAGGCCTCCAGGCAAGGTTTACGGAACTGGCCAAAATGGGAAGAGGCCAAAGGTGCCTCGGGAGCCACAGGTCCCAGCACAAGGACTTCCTTGTCCGACAGCAGTCAGACAAAAATCCCTGGAGGAACTGCTGGCTCTGGGACCCCATTTCCCTGTAAAAGAGGAGACCCGACCCTGCTCATTCCTCTCCTGCCTGGGTATCACATACTCAAAACACAAGGTCAAACACACTCCTCCCAGTGTTCCCCCAGGGCAGAAAGCAACAATTACATCCCTCCAATTGCTTAGGCCGAAAACTTTGCAGTCATCTTTGGCTTCACAAGCCAAGTATCAGCAAATCCTGTCAACTTCCCCTTCACATATAAACCTGGAATTCAGCCACTTGTTTCTGCTGCCTCCCTGCGCAGAATCCTATCATCTCTTGTCAGGGCTGCATTTAAAAAAATTATTTTATTTTTTTTATTTTAGTGAGAGAAAGAGAGAGGGGCACGTGTGTAGGGGACAGAAGGGCAGAGGGAGAGAAGATTAAGCAGACCCCATGCCCAGCACAGAGCCTGACGTGGGGCTCGACCCCACAACCCTGAGATCATGACCTGAGGTGAAATCACGAGTCAGATGCTCAACCGACTGAACCACTCAGGTGCCCCGCCAGGACTATGTTTTATCTCCCTTAGTAATCTCCCAGCTTCAGCCCTTGTCCCACTGTTGCCAGAGGGATCTTCTCAAACCTCCACATGACACGATGGGTATCAGGACAGCCTTGGAGGAGGCTGGCTCTGATACAGCTCACACGCTTCCTAGCCAGCACCCTTCAAAGGCCTCCATTCAAGTCAGATGACCTTCTCGGGGAGGAGAGGCAGGGAGTCTGACCTTGGAGGCGGCCAGCCTTCTAAGAGTGCTCCAAGGAGACCCCCATACAAGGTCCATTCTTTGAGGGACCTGCTCATCTCACCAGGGCCATCATTTCACACAAAGTGATTGTCTGTGTCTTACATTTCCCCCTTTCAGGAGAATCTCGATTTTAACAGAGACTTCATTTTGAAAAATAGGTAACACACAGAGGGCATAGTAAAAAAGGTACGAAGAGGGTAGAGAGTTGAAAACAGTCAGTCTCCCTCGCAGAGGTAACCACTGTGGCCAGTTTCTTGGCTGGCCTGTAGTTCAGCTGAGACTGTGCATTTGGAAATGTGTGTATGTGTGTCTGTGTATCTTGAACAATGCATTGTTCAAATGGGGAAGAGACACAGACACACATACACTCTTCTGCCCCTCGCTTTCTCGGGATCTTTACTTACAAGTATGAAGAGAGTGGATTTATTTTATTTTATTTTTTTTAGTGGCTGCCAAGTATTCCATTTGTATGAAGGTGCCTTATGTTTTTTTCATGTCAGCTGGGCCATGTGCTGCCGTTGTAACAAGGTCTGAGGGATGCACATGGCACCCAACAGCGTGAGCCCCTCACCATCACGCTTATGAACTACAGAAAGATCTGGAGGTGCTTGATTTTGATTAACCAGCACTTGAACGACTCACACCTTGGCTTTTCGATCTTTTTGCTGTTGTGCCAAATGTACTGCATTTCTCAAAATGCAAGGATGAATACCAAAGAGGTGAATTCTTAAGAGGAGATTTTAAAACTTTAAAATTTCCAAGGTGCAGTAATGGGGGGACTCCAAACTGGTCTGCTCAGCCCAATTCCTTTCAAGATTCAAAATAATCTACCTCTAGTGGTGGGAATTAAGATTAAGGCATGACGGGGAATATACTTTTGGACAGATATTTGTTTTTAAGCCCCTTAAATCATATTACATGGGTGGCAGATAAGGCCATCACCTCATAAGCCTGGCCCTGTCTTCTAATATAAGTGACCATGTGCTCATGTTAAGGGGCTTGGCTTTGTCTTCTGCAGAACAGGAGGCCATGAGGTTTATAGTGGTCTGTCTCTGATGGCGGCACTAGGGGAGGCTTTGTGGTAGACCATGGGCGCCAATGAGAGTAACTCTAAAGGTCAGGGTCACAGCCTAGCACACTCTGAATTTATCATTCATGAGCTGATCTACTCTATTTCTGACCTCTCCCAAGGTAATGAGTTTCATCACTTACCTACTGTATAATGGAACACACATACATGTGGATGTGTGGATGTGCATATATGCGATTTATTTACTTAGGGGAATTCATGTACTTTCCTCAAGACTAACTCTTTTAGGGGCACCTAGGTGGCTCAGTCATTAAGCATCTGCCTTCGGCTCAGGTCATGATCCCAGAGTCCTGGGATAGAGCCCCATATTGAGCTCCTTGCTTGGAGGGAAGCCTGCTTCTCCCTTTCCCACTCCCCCTGCTTGTGTTCCCACTCTCACTGTCTCTCTCTATCAAATAAATAAATAAAATCTTAAAAAAAAAAAAAAGATTAACTCTTTTAGCACTCTGTGATTTGATGAATACATCTGTATATCAGAGTTAGCTAAATCTTGAAATATCGTTTGGCAATGGCCATGCCATCCCACCAAAAAAACCCCAACTTTTGATGGCTGTCTACTACGGAAAAAGTAAAGTCCAAATAGCTACTGGTCTGAAGGATTACAGCAGCCTTTCCCACACTCTCTATCCTCTCTTCATTACAACTGTGCCTGTCTCCTTAGTGTACCTTCACTGCCGCATGCCGGTCTCTGGACGACCCCTCTGCCGAGCAGCATGCCCTCCCAACGTGAGTCCCGTACTTCCAACAACGTCCACATCAACCGTCATTTCCTGGAGTCACCCTGGATAGAACAGCCCACCAGGTTTTTTTCCTTCCTGGGATTTTACTCCCTCCACCATTTGGCACCAGCTGTGTGCTAACCCGTTTCCAAGTAGTTAGGGCTGTTCTATGTATAATCCGCTTGCTTAGATTCTGGAAGGACTATGTCTTTAAATACTGAACAGCTTGAAATAGTAGATGCTTAATAATTAAGTAGGACTATAGATCGTGTTCCTCGTCATTTTCAGAAACTTGGTCACATTCCTATCAGCCTTGGCCTCCACAGACTTGGGACTTTTCACTCTGCTCCCTGGGGCACTGGGATTTTCACAAGACTCTCAAGGCAGCAGAGCCGAACACTGTAAGGTAGTTCAGGCGCATTGTGTGTGAGGGTAAAATAGGCTGTTTCATTTCCATGAAAGGCTTGCCAGTCAGAGACCACACGTGACTCTTGGCTCTGCTACTGAACGGCTTGTGAACCTCGCTTTCCTCAAATGTAGAACGGTGGCTGCTAATCTCACAGGGCTGTAGGGGGCTAGACGCGCTGACTTAGGCGCAGTGTGGCACCGTGCCTGGCACACAGTAGGTGTACCATAAATGTCATCTCCTTTTCAAAGATGACTTTGAATAAGAGGTTTGATGAAGACTAGTGGGGTCCCAGGCGTCTGACTGAAGCTCTCACGAAAGAGAAATGAAAGCAGCGACAGCACAGATCTTCTTTCTGCAGCGATCTGTTCCTGCCAGGAAGCACATCATTCGCCAAAGGCCTTCAAAGATGTAAAGATTAGAGATAAAAGCCCAGGGCAGATGGACTGGTGGGAAGCTTCCTGTCTGAAATGCAGCGACAGGCAGAACTGGCACTGCGGCTGCACAAGGCCATCTATGGACTAGCCGCCAACTCACTGTGCGGGTAAATAAATAATCCAGGCACAACCACTGATCAATGGTTGGAATGTTACATATGCGGTCAGGGGCAGGAGGATATGATGTCATCACTCTGATAAATTTCTCAGCCCCTCCAGATAATACCAACATAGACGCAAGCGTCGCAGAGCACAGAGTTACCGGCCCAGCCATGGTCACCCAGAACCAGACTGCCCTGCCCCCACCCCGCGACAAGATAGAGCAGAACAGGAAGAATGGGCCTTTCATTTGCCCTCACAGTCTGGGAAACCTTTGGGAATTGTTGTTTGCTGAAACCGAATCTTTCAGCCCAAAGGCCTTCCAAGTTGGTCATGGAAATATCTTGAGCTGGGGGGAAAATATTGATGGTTGTGAGAGAAAAAGAGCTAAACAAAGAAATTTATCAAATAAGTACAACATTTGGTGAGAGAGAAAGAATTTTTTAAAAAGATATATTGACTTATTTTAGAGAGGGAGACAGTGTGTGCTCTGGGGAGGACCCAGGGAGAGGGAGTCCCAAGCAGACTCCTCACCTGAGCTTGGAGCCCGACATGGGGCTCAATCCCATGACCCTGAGACCACAACCAAGAATCTGATGCCCATCTCTGCTCAGCCAGGAGCCTGCTTCCCTCTCTCTCTGCCTGCCTCTCCGACTACTTGTGATTTCTCTCTGTCAAATAAATAAATAAAATCTTAAAAAAAAAAAAAAAAAAAAAGAATCTGATGCCCAACCGAATGCATCACCCAGGTGCCTGAAGAGAAAGAATTCTTAAACCCAAAGTAAAAATTTACAGTATAACGCCTTCTGTAGTTAATGGATGTGAAAGCTAGCTACGGGTATCAGCAAAAATGCTAGCTTAAATGGGGAACCAGAAGACCGTACCTGGAAAGGATAGGAATTAATAAGTAAGAAATAAAGCCATGAATTATATTACCTAAGTAAGGTCTGCAGTTTTTAAAGGGCCATCAAGCATTATCTTCAGGTTTTCAAGGGGTGATAGGCAGGAGTCCTTTAAAGACAGAAGTCCTTTGAAGTCTTATTTGCAGGCTTGAAAAAGAATTTACACCAGTGGCTGCTGTCTAAGGCAAGCCACTATTATATGAAGAAAAATAGGCATTGGGTATGTGCTGGTATAGACATGGGAGAACGTGCCAGGAAATCGGGACAGAAGCTAGCTGAGTAGGTGAGTGGCAGATAAAGAGGTCGAGAATAACATATGAGGACCAGGTAGATGGAAGAGGACAGTCACGGGGCAAAAAGGGGAAGGTGATGGAAAGAATGAATGTCAGTATCAAATGAAAAGGTGATCCAGGGAACCTTCCTGATACTAAGACAAGGAGGAAACAGAGAAAAAGTATTTCTCTCCCAGTCTTTCTGTTTCTGTTATTTTAGCTGCTTCTGGGACATTTAATCTTTCTTTTCCGTGTTTTCTAAGTCCATGGCTTTTGGGTGCATTTGAGGGATTTATGGATTAAAATATGTATCACACCTGGTGTACTGAGTATTCTCGTGAAGCTGATAGCAGCCTTACAGGTACCTTGGTGTAAGAGGCACTTCTTGGCATACAAGTTTTTCTCCCTTCTGGCTGACAATGTCACCCCTCGCTTGGAAAAAAACCACTTTCTGTGATAACTTTCATGGCAGAAATTCTTTCCTTTGCCTGATTTTTCAGACCACCAGGAAATTCCTCTTGCCCTCATCCCATAAGCTAAATGTTAACAATAAATTAACTTTTGGGGCGCCTGGGTGGCTCAGTGGGTTAAGCCGCTGCCTTCGGCTCAGGTCATGATCTCAGGGTCCTGGGATCGAGTCCCGCATCGGGCTCTCTGCTCAGCAGGGAGCCTGCTTCCTTCTCTCTCTCTCTGCCTGCCTCTCAGTGTACTTGTAATTTCTTTCTGTCAAATAAATAAATAAATAAATAAATAAACTTTTACTTTATTAGTAAGTATATTTCAAAACATTTTGGAGGTACAATTTTACAGTTTCCTTTTGAAACTCCTGGAGTGTCCAGGAACACTAATGAAGTCAGGGTTTTGTACTTTTGAACCACTGTGGGGTACTAACCTGCAGGCTGAGCTCCCAACGTAGGGCAGAACAAGCTGACTTCGTTCGAGATGTGCTGATCTGCCCAGTAGGGCTTTAAACTGAAAACGGCAGGGGAGGAAAGTGTTCAACTAAAGTTTGTGGAACATTTGTATGCTCAGGAGGACATCTGACCTGACTATATGGAGAAGGACAGGAGATGCCTAGTAAAACCCAGAAGAAATCCCTGGGAAGAACTGGGACACTCAAGGTCCTTAGAGTCTGTGCACTAGTGGACAGGGTATGAGCAATATGTAAAGTGTCGATTTTTTTTTTTTTTTTTTTTTTTTTAGGATTTTAAGTAATCTCTACACCCAGTATGGGGCTTGAAATAACCCAGAGATCGAGTCACATGCTCCACTGACTGAGCCAGCCAGGTGTCCCAAAGGTGTTGATAATTTTAAGCAGAAAGAAGAAGAGGGTGGGGAGATGGAAGAATTGGGTGATGGGCATTAAGGAGGGCACCTGATATAATGAGCACTGTTTTTTTTTTTTTTTAAAGATTTTATTTATTTATTTGACAGAGAGAGATGACAAGCAGGCAGAGGCAGGCAGAGAGAGAGGAGGAAGCAGGCTCCCTGCTGAGCAGAGAGCCTGATGCGGGGCTCAATCCCAGGACCCTGAGATCATGACCTGAGCCGAAGGCAGAGGCTTAACCCACTGAGCCACCCAGGCGCCCCCCCCCCCCCTTTTTAAAGCACTGGATGTTCTATACAACTGACGAATCAATGAACTCTACCTCTATGTTAGTTAACTGAATTTAAATTTAATTTAACTTAAAAAATTTAAAAAAAAAATAGAAAGCAGAGCCAAGAGGATAGAAACCTCAGGGGAAAGTCAGCATGCTGAGTTTGCCAAAATCTGGTGTAGAAATGAATGTAAGAGCCAATCAGGAGTTACCCAGAGTTAGGAATGGAGATTTATTTATTTTTCTGTTGTTATTTTCAGTTTTATTTTAATTAGGGAAAATTTCAAATAGGCACAAAAGGAGAGAATCTAGCCTCTCTCTCAAGGAACCCTCCTCTTGCCACCCTCACTTCTTTTAACTGAATAGGGATAGATTGAGCCAGAAAAGCTTCCAAAGATGGTCTACTATTTTCAACCCCTCACATTTAGCACAATCTGTAGAGTACCACTTAGAAAACAAACACACACTAAGAAACTCTAAGAGCACATAAAGAGCAGAATTACTTGGCTTTTAGCAGTGAGACACCTAATGACAGCAAAGTGGAAAGTAGAAATAAATAGTTATGGGGTTTGATAGCCATAGAAAGAAATCTATCTCAATAAACTTCATTTTGCTCAACTGTTTATCCTGCCTTTCCTACCTGGACTATATTTAGCATAAACAAATTGATAATGGAGACAAGTTCTTTACAAAAGAATTTCAGCTTCTGCCAGAACGGCAGAAGGAATGACAACACTAGAGGAATCTCCATGTGTTTTCTCTGCACAAAATCAACGGCTAAGAACATTCGGTGGCTGGAGGACGGAGTGGAGAGCGGAGGGCTCTGCCATCCTTGTTGGACGCCGCACCTCTGGAACCCTATTCTGTGGCCGCTACCTTCTTTCTCCAGAGAAGAGCCCCCATGACGTCTGGCCAGCCACAAAGAGTCTGACAACACAGAACTAACTTTCTTTTTCTCTTTTCTTTCTTTCTTTCTTTTTTTTTTTTTTTAAGATTTTATTTATTTGTGAGAGAGAGAGAGCACGAGCAGGGGGAGCGGTAGGCAGAGGGAGAACCAGGCTCTTCGCTGAGCAAGGAGTTCGATGTGGGACTCCATCCCAGGACTCCATCATCATGACCTGAGCCAAAGGCAGATGCCTAACCGACTGAGCCCCCCAGGTGCCCCAACACAAAACTTTCAAGAAGCACAGAGCCAGATGGTCCCCTGGAACGTGGTGCGGAAGGGTGGCCACAGGACACTGCCTCCCTGTATACCCTGGTGCCCAGGGTACACAGCCATCCCGACAACCTCCCATGGAGGGTTTTACAAACCCTTCAGTAACCATGCTAGCAAACAAGGAGGTTGTACAGTCAGCTCTCACTTGAGCCGAAGGGAGGGTCTGCCATTTCTCTGATATCTCCCCTCTAAACTGGAATTTATGATGTGCTTTTCTTGTAGCAGACTTACTTTCCTAATAATGTCTTCCTTAAGCTAATATGAAAACAAATTTATATTCCTTAAGTCCCCAGCAGCTAGGTGGAGGGTGGAGGAGATGGTCCAGGCTTACATTGGACTGTGGAGAGAAACCCTCTAAGGTTCTAAAATGTGTCATGACTAATCTGCATGACAGATTATCTGGATGTGGCAACGTGAGAGTTGACTATATTTACATTTATAAAACAGACAACAACTCTGTCTCGTGGGGCTGCTATGAGAATAAGGAGTGTTATATATTTACATGATTTAAGTTCTGGAGAAAAAGAACAAGGTCTAAATTTGAGGTGGTTTTGTTATTTCACATAGGTTTCCTCTCTGGAGTCAGAGCTACCACACAGCGGCTACCAGAGGCAGACAAATGGAGGAAGCAAGATTCAAGATCCTGCCCTTGGTCCCGAGAGTTGCTAAAAATGGAGGGTACCACCAGCTCAGGGGTCCACGCCCGGGTGCTGTCTGCATTCCACTTTGTACACTAAATGAAGAATCTGTGTACACACCCTTGGCCCTTGAGCATTCACATGTCCTCTTGTTAGCTAGAAACCTCTCCAAACAGCAGGGCCGTGAAAGCTTAAGGAGGGAAGACCAGGGAGCAGACCAGCTGAAAGTGGATCTTCCTAAAATTCAAGTCCTTTCTCATGGTTATAATTCATTACTATTATTTTGGGTGTATGTGAGGACGTGAGATTCTTGGAGGAAAACAATTTTTTTAAGGTGGGAAAACAAAGATCACAATCTAAGTAATATGGCTGGAAGGAGTTGTTCCAAAAACATCCAGGCAAATTCCGAATTCCCTTTTTCCCTTCCAACAAAGCTGAAATAAAAACTCCAAGGCTGGCTAAAGCAGTCCAGAAACCATTTCAAAAGACTAATCTCTGACGCCGTGCTAACCAGCAGAACTCGCTGTGAAGACGGCCATGTTCTACACGTGCGCTGGTCAGCATGGGGGCTGCAGAGCCCATGAAATGTGGCCGGCAGGACCGAGGAGCTCAATCTTTCCCTCGGCTTTAACTAAACAGCGCGGCTCTCAAACCTTTCCCGAGCTTCCGGTGAGCCACCTCCGCAGGTCAAACATGCCTCAGCCGGGCACATGCCACAGAACACACTAAGAGTTGCCTTTGTTAACTGGAAACTCAATCTGAAACTGGATGCTTTGCCATCACCTAAAATATGTTTTCCTCACATTTCCCTTATTTATATCATGGGGGTCTTTTCCCCTTTGCGGCTCTACCCCATCAACTCATTTTAACCCCCCACCCCCACCCCAGGACCCCAGGTGAGGAACTCCACCAGCACTGGAGAACAATGCAGCGGCCTCTGCAGTATAGGACTGTGAGCAGGACCGAGAGGCCGGGCCAGGCCAAACCCGCAGAGTGGTCGGCCAGCGGCTTCGGGAGCCGATCTGATAGCACGGCTGGTCTCACTCAGAGTAGTGTCTCGGTTTCCAGATTTAGACCCCATCAGTGATTTTCAGATCCAATTGCCAGCTTTAGAACGGAAAAGATGTGTTTATCAATTTCACTCTGAAAACACCATTTAGCCTCAGAAAATCTCTAAATTGGGGCCTTTCTAATAATGAAGATTTGGTGTGATTATAATGTCACAGGCAATTGTACTGACAAAGCAAAACCAATATGTCTCCTTGCTGGGTCTTTGCTCTCAGTCTGACCAACAGGAGGAGAAAAGAGGCTTTGTCAGGAGCAGATGTGCAGTGGGAGGCCCCGGGAAAGCAGATCTGTTGAATGGAGCAGGTGCCACTTAGACATTTACTTTGCTGACTCCAACCACAACCTCCCCTTCATTTGATATCCTGCTCTTGGCAGGAGGATGGGGAGAGAGCATCATACAAAAAGGAAGCATGTTTATCCTGTTCAGATTACGGCTCTGCTGGGCTGCTGCTGCTGCTGCTGCTGGGTTCTGCACATTTGCTCTTTATTAAGCAAATGGTAGAGCTGGGAAGTGAATCCCTGGATTTACACAGGTAACCTGAGAGCCAGAGGGCCCCAAACCAGACTGGCTGCGACATACAAGCTATCAGAGTTAATAACAGTGCGCTGACATTCCTTCAAAATCCTAATGGAAGCATAAATAAAAAGAGGAAAGTCCACTGTCCCCAAGAACCTTAAAGACTTCACTCTGAAAGAGCTTTTCCTGTCATGATATTCTGGGTTCTTGTGTAAACAGTGATCAATCCCCTTTTCACATGCTCAGTTAAAACCTACTTTTTCATCCACATATTAAATAGAAATGACTCCAATTAAAGCTGACCAGTTATGGCTCTGGATTTGGTATGCCCAAAAAAAAAAAAAAAAAAAAAATTCCCTTTACAGATTATTACCTGCAATGACAGGCACCAAGATTCTGCTGGAATCATCTAAGACCAGAATCTGTCTTTCGAATACAAAGACTCAGAAAGATGTGGGGACCTAAAGGGAAGGAGAATGAGATAAGGACACATGTAACTTGGCCCTCATGACACTGGGGACGGAGAGGAGACTGGTCTGTCCGTCTGCCAAGTGGCTGACACCTTCCTGGGAACCTCTGCCCTGAAGATCTGGTCTGAGTCTTTTGCCCAGAATGTCCCTGGCTCACCCAATTCCCCCAGCCGAGGGGACCGGACACAGTCCAACTCAGGAGTTGTGAAGGTACACCAGCCTGGCTTGACAAGGTGTGCTAATTCCCTCTGGGGCCCTGGGGAGCCAAGTCTGGAGGCACTCAGCTTTTAATATGGAAAGCACCGAAAAGCTACCTCAGAAGGATATGGCCATGGCACAGATGAATACTAAGAATAGAGACCAGTGTGTAGGGGCCTGTCATTTCACTGTAGAGGCTCTTCCTTTCTGTGATCCTTAACTCTTCAAGCAGCAGAGTCTAGATTAGCAATTTTTGGCGTACCGATGATGAATGCCTGAGGCCACCCTCGTTTATAACGGTCTACGGGAGACGATACACCCCGTCTGGACGAGCAGACTCGGCAAGGAGAACAATCTAACCATCACACTGACACTTTCAAGAGACAGTCCTGGTCCTTCTGGAGGTATCCACCAGTCAGCGTTTTTACTGGAGACAAAGGCACCCAAGAATCCTGATAATGAGAAGCCCCTCCAGCTGTGGGGGCTCTGTCTGATGAGTGACAGGAAAGACCTGGTCGCTGCGGAGAACTGGACCTCAGTTTTGTTTCTCTCGCACGCCTGAGGGACACAGTGTGCTTTACCAGGAACAGAGGCCTTCCGAGGCAGGGATTCTCAGGGACTGGGTCTCACACTGCTCCCTCTAAATGGAGGCCTCCTGGACCAGATCCTAAGACTGTGACCCAGAGGAGCTAAAAGCCAACCCTCTGAAGATTAGCTTCCTTCCCGTTCAGTCTGAGTGTTTAACAGCAGCCGCAGCAGTAACAGTAGTGAAGTCACCGCATGCTTACTGTTCCAGCCACTAAGGGAGGGGCACTAAATACTCTCTGTGGCCCCTAAAGTTACCGTGATCAACATATTTCCCTGGATGGACCAGAAAGGGGAGTCAGAAAAGCTGCCACTTCCCTCTGACAGCTCTTCTCGAAGGGGTTTGGATTTTAGCCGGGAACTGTGAAGGGTGTCGCGGAGGAGGACAAGCTTCAGTGCTAGGAAAGGGCTGGGAAGGGACCCATCTGGGGCAGAGAACTGTAACTGTCAGCCACTCTGGGTATTCTCGAACCGAGAGCACAGTGTACACCTCTCTGTTCCTATTTCAGAAGCAGCCATGTTTTTGTTGTGAAATCCGGAATTTATCCAACAGTCATGGCTTCTTTCAAGCTCGTGACCCACCGGGCTCTGGATATTTGATCCTTTTGGGGGGTCACAATAAATCATTAAAGCGCCTCACCTCAAGATGCCTGTAGCCAAGAGGAGAAATGTGCATATGTAAGGCATCTGGGTGAAACGCGTATGGCCTGGGTAATACATATAAAGAGACGAGGAAGCGGGTCTAGGTGTCTCCACTGGCCCCTGTCTCAGGTCTCCCTGCCCAGGACTCTGCCGTGCACAAAAATAGGCCAGTTCTTCTTGCAACCGTTTTCCCAACTGTTTACTGGTTGTGGATTACTGCTGTCACATGGTAGTGTTTTGTTTTTGTTTTCAGCAAAGCCAGGCTGTGTATGAGCAGCGTTGTCCTTCCCTATGCAGAGGGGGCCCAACTTGCCAGAGGAGCACAGTATATTTGCTACAGCCTTTAGATCAATGCTAGCCAATATAACTTTCTGCAATGATGGAAATGTTCTGTATCTGTGCAGTTGTTACAGTAGCTACTAGCTACACATGGCTATTTACATGAAAAAAAAATTTTTTTAAAGATTTTATTTACTTATTTGAGAGAGAGCACACACGTGTGCAAGAATGAGCGTGGGGGCGGGGTGCAAAGGGAGCGGCACCAGGAGTAGCAGACTCCTCACTGAGCAGGGAGCCAGACTGGGGCTCGATCCTAGGACCCTGGGATCATGACCTGAGCTGAAGGCAGCCACTTAACCAACTGAGACACCCAGATGCCCCATACTTATTTACATTTAAATCTGAATAAATTAGAATAAAAAATACAGTATCTAAAGCCCCACATGGCTGTTGACGGCTTGAACAATGCGGTTGTGACTGGAGAACTAAATTATTATTTTAGTTAATTTTAGTGAACTCACATTTAAATTCAAACACAAATCGTAGCTACTGTATTAGACAGCACTCCTTTAGATCTTGGGTTTTGATGCCATTTATTTATTTGCCTCTGCTAAGATTTATCATGACACGGACTTCTAAGGTGAGTAAAATCAGGCCATAACCACGCCTTAAAACAATCCTGCAAAACAGTGACCCCCACAAAGAACAGTTGAATCAGATGAACAATAAAGACAATGGTTTTTCCTTGTTTTATATCTCTTTGACTTCCTTGGTTGGGTGGGTTGGCAAGAAAGAGTGCAGAGGAGGGAAGGGGCCCACGTCAGGCAGTAGAGAGTACTGGAGAACTGGGTTTGCTTTCCAGTTTCACCATGTAGTTCCTGAGTGACCCTGCTCGAGTCCCAGCTTTAGCTGCCTCCACAAAAATAGGGCTCCCAGCTCTGTTCTAGCCACCTTACTGGGTGCAGATAGAGTAATGCAGAGGGTGCTTGCTTAGTCCCTGGTAAGGGGGTTATGGTGATGGTGGTGGTCGTAGCAGTAAAAACAGAAAAGGAAGGAAAGGAGAAAGAAAAGAAAATGATGAAGGTCCTAAATAATGATGGTCAATGTGTAGAGTCAAAAAGCAAAAAGAGAGTAAAAGTGAAAGTGATTTTCCTGGTGTGACATCTACCAACATGTTTCCAGAATGAAAACTATCCATTTCAAGAAAAGAGCTAGCTGACTTGAATAGGGAAGCGCTGTCCG
The DNA here is from genome assembly GCF_030435805.1 of Mustela lutreola. Taxonomy (NCBI): domain Eukaryota; kingdom Metazoa; phylum Chordata; class Mammalia; order Carnivora; family Mustelidae; genus Mustela; species Mustela lutreola. The sequence goes on along the minus strand of NC_081293.1, from coordinate 180,185,882 downwards.
CAAAGAAAGCATGTGGTCCACAGGACATCTGGAACATCCGGGACCCAGGCGCTGGCACCTTTTTGGAGGAGCAACACTGACATGTTTCCTAGATTAAATTAATACTGACATTTCCACTGAGTCTTCTGGGAACAAGTCCATATACGAAATGTGTCCAGAGAATGAGGAGCACAGAAAAAGGGAGAGCGAGAGATGTATTTTATAGTTTATCAAGATGAAGACTGGCATTTTCTCCCTTATTATTAAAGAAGAGCTGGATCAGAAGGACATCCAGAGAGTAATAACAGAGGATGGCGGTGGTGAGAATAAGGAAAAAAGTGACAGAAGTCCCCCTTTCATGATGGAGATTGAAAGCCAATGCAGCCGTGAGATCTGAAGAGCGATTATGGCCTTGGGAGGAACGCTGTTGTATCAACTACGGCAAACTAGGCACTGGGAGAAAGCAGCAGCCCTCGCCCCAGGATGGTGATGGGACCAAATCCAGGAGTTCCTTCAGTTCCTTCCCTCAAGGCTATATTGAAAGAGCTTCTGATGTCACATTTTTGCAGACTTTACCTCTGGCACAGAAATCCTTCAGCTGCATAAGGTAAGCGTATGGATTTACCCTGGAAACAGGGACGCACACCATACTCTGCGTTCTGAAGTGCAACCGGGCATATTCTGGGGAAGGATGAAATTCGGAGAGTTGAAACTGATGTGGGCAGCTCATAACTGTTTTATGTTTACCACCTATCTATGTGCCCAGCACTATGCTAAGCACTCTACAGGAATCACTCTCTCTGTTCAACGCTCCCATCAACCTCATGAGCATGTAATGACCATTAGCCTAATTTTAGGGTTCAGGCTTAGAGAGGTTAATTTGCTTGCTCAAGATCACAGAGATTGGTAATGCTCTTTTAGAGTAAGCAGCGAGGCAGCAGACCCTCCCATCCCCCTCAACCTTTTTACTCTCAGCACTAGACCAGATAGCCACAAAGGTAAATGACCCCAGCCACGACTTCTACAGCAGAAGCTCTTAATCCTTTGGCGGGGGGGGGGGGGGACCGCAAGGGAAGAGGGGTAAGAGGGAGAGAAGGGGTTCTCTAATTTATTTGCACTTCTGATCAGAGCTATGGATCCCAGATAAGTACAAAAAATTTATACAGAATCTCTTAGGGTCCACGCCTCCAGGTTAAGGGTGCCCTAATGTTCTTATGATACATACAAAGTATGTTTCCACAGAGAATTAAAGCACATGCATGCTGCCTCCTTTGGATCCAGCTACGTTCACCTCTTTATGATCAGTACAGAACAGACCTTTCTGCTATCCTGTCTCACTTGGGAGGCCTTGCAGAATAGGAATGTGTGTTCCAATCTCTCATGCAAAAACTCCACCCAGGAATCTTGCTCTCTTATCTGAACTTCGTGTTTCTGTCCTCCTCTATCTATTCTTTTATCCCTTTTGTTAAAAAGATCAAATTAAAAAGAAAAAAGGTATTCCAATGAGCATAGTTGAGATTAAATTAAACTGGAGAAACATACATATTTTTGAGGGTTTTTTTTTGGGGGGGGGGTGCACCTGGGTGGCTCAGTGGGTTAAGCCTCTGCCTTTGGCTCAGGTCATGATTCCAGGGTCCTGGGATGGAGCCCCGCATTAGGCTCTCTGCTCAGCAGGGAGCCTGCTTCCTCCTCTCTCTCTGCCTGCCTATCTGCTTACTTGTGATCTCTCTCTCTGTGTCAAATAAATAAATAAAATCTTTTTTAAAAAAAGTTTTTTTTAATTGAAGATTTTATTCATTTATTTGAGAGAGAGAGAGAGACAGACATAGTAAGAGAGAGCACCAGGGAGCCTGAAGCGGGGCTCGATCCCAGGACCCTGGGATCATGACCTGAGCCGAAGGCAGATGCTGAACTCACTGAGCCACCCAGGCAGCCCTTTAAAAGTCTTTAATAGGGTCAAAGAAAAGTAGCCAGGTGGAAAGCTGAAGACATTTTCAGTGTGAAGAAAAGGAGAAGACAGAATTTTTTTTCTAAAGGAATTAAAAATTGATTTCCCTTGATTTGGCAGTTGAAATGGGTAGTACAATGCACACTGGGCTTACAGTGCAGCAAGATGGAGAAGGGTCTTTCAGTTGTCGGAAATTAATGCTGATGAGTTTTAAGGGGGACCTTCAGGTAGCAGGGCTGTTGCCAGCGCCAGGTCAGAACAAAGAGGGGCATATTGCACAGCAAAGAAATGAGAAGGGCTGCTCTTTCTGTAGGTATAATGTTAATGCCTTGTAATCAGTTTTCATTTTCAAACAGATCCAGCCCTCTAGCCCATGTCTCTCCATTCAGGGCTTGAGGAAGGTAGCTGTCAGGTCCTAGCCAAGACAGCACAGACAGTGTGGATGGTGTCTGGGTGTCAAACAGTGGAGAAAGATGCCAAACTCTCTGGCATGGCCCAATCAAGGGCTGGAGGAAGAGCCAAAGGGAAGGCACAGTGTGGAGCAGAGGAAATAAATTAGCAACGAACTAGGTCCAGGCAGAAATGTATTTTCCCCAGAGCCCTTTCTACCACCCTGTTTTCTAGTTCCTAGAGACAGGTAGCAGTGCTCAAAGAGCTCTGGCATAAATTGAATGGTGGCAGGAGTGCATGGACAGAAGCTTCTAGGGGGTAAGGAAACAACTCATAAGCTGGTTTACTTCCTTGAGAACATCATCTATTCATCACCCTCAAACAATGTCCCTTGTTCTAAACACCGACACCCTCCCCTCAATCAAATGAAAATAAGAAGACATGTTCATTAATTGCAAAGTGATCTGCTCACTAAAAATACTAAAATGTGATAGCTGATCATCAAATGGTTCTATAATTTCCACCACTGGAGAACCACGACCTATAGGCTCCCAGGCTAGCAAAGGGATGTGTGCGTGTGCACTCATGTAGGCAGAGGGGAGGGCTGATGGACAGGGGAGCACTTGACATCAGAAATCACCACAGGCTCCCTAACAGCCATCAGGGACAACTGTGGCAGATGGGCACCGTGGCTAAGCTAGACAAAAGCAAGTGGCTTCTACCAGGGATGGGGAGAAAGGCCTGACATTCGCAAACTTATTTGTTCAACACTGGGAAACAGTGATCACTCTGTATTTGTGGAGTCACATCGAAAGGAGACAGCATCGCTGAGTGGCGTGGAGGTGAACTGCCTAAATTCAAATTCCACTTCTGCCACATTCTGTGTGAACCTGGCCAAGTTACTGAAACTTTCTGTGTCTCACCTTCCCCATACATTATATGAACAAAATAGTGTTTACCTCATAGGATTATTCTGAGTTTTAAATAAGTTCATGCATGTACAACATTTAGCAGAGTGCTTGCACATAGCAAGCATTATATAAATGTTTATTAAATAAATAAAATTAATAAGACAATGGAATTGAGAGAATGCAAGGTCAATAGTGGGAAAGAAAGCAGATTCCTGGTTTGGAGTACTCCGTAAGGGGAGTGTGCCCCACCCTCATTTTAGTACAAAAAATGAAATTGAAGAAGTTGGGGGAAAAGGGGAAATTAAAATTTCAAAGTGTAAGACCTGAGCCTCCCCAAAATTCTGCATGAACAGAATGGACAGCACGATTTCTTAATCTAGAAAGACGCACCTGGTTTGGTCTAACTACAGGGACAGTGTCTCCTCCAGCAACAATTAGTGTCTCATTCAATTCACTGGGGCAGTATTAAGAGCACTTGCTTCCCATTCCTGGTCCATCTCTGTGATAATGAATAGTCCCCACTTCCCCTGCCCTAGGGAAAGATGGGGCAGAAGGAGAGGAGAACCTTAAATTAGTTAAATGAAAATAAGACTTTAACACTATGTTAATTATACTGGAAGTAAAATTAAGAATAAAAAGAGGCTTTAATTCTTCTGGATTAACTTTAAAATTACTGTAATGGTCACCCCCCCAAACATTTTTTGGAATTTTGATCGAATTTTTTCCAAATATGGAGAAAGGCCTTTCACTAACTGCTAATAATACCACAATAATAAAATATTACATTATAAAGAACAAAACAAATAGATGAATGGAAATAGAAGATACAAAAAAAAGACTCTACACAGTCTATTTAAGAATTCTGCATAAAATTACTAAAAACATTTTTCACAGAACTAGAACAAATAATCCTAAAATGTGTATGGAACCACAAAAGACCCCAAACAGCCAAAACAATCTTGAAAGAGAAAAACAGAGCTGGAGGTATCCCAATTCCAGATTTCAAGTTACATTACAAAGCTACAGTAATCAAAACAATATGGTTCGGGCACAAAAACAGACACAAAGATCAGCAGAACAGGATAGAAAGTCCAGAAACAGACCCACGATTATATAGTCAATTAATCTGCAACAAAAGATGCAAGACTATGCAATGAGCAAAACACAGTCTCTTCAAAAAAATGGTGTTGGGAAAACTCTACAGCTACACACAAAAACAAACAAACAAACAAACAAACAAACAAAAAACCAAAGGAGAATCTGGACCACTTTTTTTTTTTTTGTAATCATATACAAAAATGAAGTCAAGATGAATTAAAGACCTACATGTGAGACCTGAAACCATAAAAATCCTAGAAGAGGGCACAGGCAGTAATTTCTCTGACATGAGCCGTAGCAACATTTTTCTAGAGATGTCTCCTGAGGCAAGGGAAACAAAAGCAAAAATAAACTCCTGGGACTACATAAAAATAAAACGCTTCTGCACAGGGAAGGAGGCAATCAACAAAACTAAAAGACAACCTACTGAATGGGAGAAGATACTTGCAAATGACGTATCTGATAAAGGGTTAGTATCTAAAATATATAAAAAACTTATAAAACTGAACACCCTAAAAACAAATAATCCAGTTAAAAATGGGATAAGACATGAACTGACATTTCTCCAAAGACGACACCCAGATGGCCAAAAGACATATGAAAAGATGCACAACACCACTCATCACCAGGGAAATGCAAATCAAAGCCACATTGAGATATCACCTCACCCTGGTCAGAATGGCCAAAACCCAAAACACAAGAAACAACAAACATTGGTGAGGGATGTGGAGAAAAAGGAACCCTCTTGCCCTGTTGGTGGGAATGCAAACTGGTGCAGCCACTGTGGAAAACAGTATGGAGGTTCCTCTAAAAGTCAAAAATAGGACTATCCTATGACCCAGCTATTTAACTACTGGTTATTTACACAAAGAATACAAAAATACTAATTCAAAGGGATACATGCACCCTGAGGTTTATAGCAGCACTATTTACAATAGCCAAATTATGGAAGCAGCCCAAGTGTCCATCCATAGATGAATGAGTAATACACAATGGAATATTATTCAGCCACAAAAAAGAATGAAATCTTGCCATTTGCAAGATAGAGAGTAATAAGTCAGAAAAACAAATAAGTGAAATAAGCCAGAAAGACAAATACTATATGATTTCGCTCATATGTGGAATTTAAGAAACAAAAGAAATGAATAAAGGAAAATAAAGGCAAGACGCCTGACTGGCTCAGTTGGTAGCGTTTGTGATTTCTGATCTCAGGATTGTGAGTTTGAGCCCCATGTTAGGTGTGGAGCATAAAGAATAAATAAATAAAAAAGCAAACAAATAGACAAACAAAGGCAGGGTAGGGGGAGGAGAGACAAATCAAGAAGCAAGACTCTTAACTAGTTGAGAGCAAACTGATGGGTACCAGAGGGGAGGGGGGTGGGGGGGTTGAGGAAGGTGAAGGGGATTAAGAGTAAGTACACTTATAAGGATGTGCACTGAGTAATATACAGAATTGCTGAATCATTGTATTGTACACCTGACACTAATAGAACACTGTATGTTAACTATACTGGAATTAAAATAAAAAACTGAAAAAAAAAGAAAGAGAATTCTACATATGTTAAAAATGACATCTCAAATTAATTTAGAAAGGATGGATTTCAACCATTTTGTGGAATAAATGGTACTGGAAGAGATTATGCAGGGGAAAAGAATCAATTCAGATTCCTACTTAATATCATATTCCAAAACAAATTCCGGATATTTTACAGTATTTTTTTTTAACCCCCCCTTTTTTTAAGACTTATTTATTTGTCAGAGAGAGAGAGAGCACAAGCAGGGAGAGTTGGCAGGCAGAGGGAGAAGCAGGCTCCCAACTAAGCAGGGAGCCCAATGCACGATTCCATCCCAGAACCCTAGGATCATGACCTGAGCGGAAGGCAGAAGCGTAACTGACTGAGCCATCCAGGTGTCCCTATTTTACAGTATTTAAAATAAAACATGAGACCACAGAAGAACTGCCATATAGATATTTATCTGATATGGAGCCTCCATAAATGTAAAGGCAAAAGACAATAATTATGGAAATAAAAATGAAGTAACAAAAGTAAAATACAAATAAACTGAAGAAAAAAAAAACCCTATTTCCAACATATATAATTAAGGGGGTTATAGCTTTAAAATAGGATACTTTCTTAGCAGCTCTGTTAAGAGGTTTAATGGGACAACAACTGAAGTAGATGATTCCCATTATCTTTATTGATTATGAACTATCTGCTTAGTCCCTCCCACCCCCTCACCTAGCTTTTGGGAATAAAAGACAGCTGCATGAATATGCAATAAGATCTCAGACATAACAGCACCTCGAAGAGGTGGCCAAGGGTCAATACAGTTCCAATTTTTTTTTTTAAAGATTTTACTTATTTATTGGACAGAGAGAGACACACACAGAGAGAGAGCACAAGCAGTGGGAGTGGGAGAAAAGAAGTGGGCTTCCTCAGAGCAGGGAGTCTGATGTGGGACTCAATCCCATGCCCTTGGGGTGATGACCTGAGCCAAAGGCAGACACAACGACTGAGCCACCCAGGTGCTCTATAGTTCCTATTTTTAATTATTCTTGCTGTAATAGGAAGGAAGAAAAAAGATATGTAGATCTGGTTGCCCGAAGATTGCTAACCATGGGTGTCGAGGTCAGGTGAGGGGTGACTCAGGGTCACAGGGCCTGCCTTACAAGACTGCATCACCTTTTATACTAGGGTGTTGGGGTGAGGGGTGGGGAGGCAAGAAACGACTGTGAGAAAAGAAAAGCAAGGAATAGACAAGATGTAAAGGAAGGCACTCATGGAGAGGCCTTCCCTAGTCTTAGGCAATTCTACCTGCACTTCAATAAAAAGAAAGGCACCTGTGAAAGCTTTCAATTGAACCAAATCATGAAATTCCATCCTAAGAGACCAAAGACCCATTTAGTGCTATCAAAAAAGGGAAAGCATACGTGAAATAAAATAAAACCAGTGCTTGAGTGTTGGCAGGAGCAGAGTTCAGACAAAAGAAGACATGTTTGGGGAGCAAGGTCTCTGTCGATTCTGCCTTGGTGACCCAACAATCAAACTTCTGGTGTGCATGCCTGGGTCGTTATCTTCCACTCCCAAAACTGTCCCCTCTCTCCCATTACCATACTCTCTCAAGTTCCACACACAATGGTTCTCCATCCCAGAAGAAGCAGAAACTTCTCTCCTTCAGGCCTAAACAATATCCAGACTGCTCTCAGAAAAGTTGTCTGCTAATAGGATTTTTTATTTAAATCATACTTTGGAATCTGGGGTGTATTTCTTTTTCCCCAGTAGTGGCATTTCCAAATAGCACCTTGTTCCTCTACCATCTGGTTCTTCCTGGTAATACTCTTCCTGTTAATAAACTTGGTCTACTGGCAGACACCATAAGGCTGTCATCACAGAAGTGACAAACTCTGGCAATAGGACACACTCTGAAAGAATGAAGGGAATTCCGTAAGTCTACCCAGATACCAAATCAGCTATGTACATGGGAGAGATCTGGTTCCAGCCCCACAGTAAACTCTACAGCACTCTGGATCTGGTTCCAGCCCCACAGTAAACTCTACAGCACTCTGGGTAAAAATGTCAGAAGACAGAAGGAGCATCAGAATTATCTGGATCACATCCAATATTAGATTCATTCTCTGGACTCCCAAAGGGAGAGATGAAATGACTGACCATGGCCTAAAACTGCTGGGGTAAGGCGCAACTCAACCGCCCAGTCTGATAGAGAAACGCTGCTCCAAAAAAGTGCTAACTCCAACTCTCACATCTTAGTTAGGCACATGTTGGCAGTCACACACTGGGGACGGCCTTCTTTGGGAACAGCTGGCTTTTAGGATGCAGACCAGAATATTCTCTTACCACCAACACAATCAACTACATGAAATCAACACAATTTATTACATACCCCAAGGCTACGGAGAAGAGGAAGCTTCCGGGAATCAGTGATAGTGGGTGTGGTTCAGCTTTACTGTATGGCGGAATGGGTCCACTGGGCCAGAGACCCCCAGGGTCCTTATACTTACCTATAAATTCAGTCTGAGAAGGTGAGACTAAGGAGGAGCCAGAACTATAAAGCTGTCTATTCTCCTAAACCCCGACAGGTCGGTCAAGACCATTAGAAGGGATAACAATCTCCTATCAAACTCACACAGATAAGTATTTGGAGCTTTCCACAGGAAAAAACAGTAATCTGCACTTCAGAAGAGCATCACAGAGCCAGATACCCTAGCTGTTCAAGGTAGATCAGGACTCAGAAGAGGAACAGCATAAAGTAAGGAAGTAGGGGCAGGATTCTAGCTAAAGAGGGAGGTTTTTCGTTCCATCTACCTATGGTCCATTTTATCCCGAACACACGTGGCTGTAAGATGCCCTTTAACCTGCAGTGTTCTGGCTAAGATCAAGTCTATCTCTGTCAGGGTGAGTTCATGGAAGCCCCCAAACCTACAGAAAAAGCAGGCTGTAGCTGCAGTATTTGATTTCTTGGCTTGTTTGTTTGTGTGTTTGTTTTTCAGAAGATGATTCTCAGGAGCCACAGGGGCTCTTTACATTTCCTGTGTTACTCTCTGGGTGAGAGACACAAGTACTTTCCTCTTCTCACTCCCAAAGGAGGACACAGCTTTGGGTCTTTCTTCAAAGACTTTTCCAAGTAACTTTGTTCACTTATAACAGATCTATCCTTTAAAAAGCGGCAGGAACTTTTCTCTCAGCCACTGATATCATTAAGTAACTTTCCATCTAAATAAGACCGCTATTATTTATCCTCTTTTCAAGACTAAAAAGAAATCTCCAAAAACCATGGAGTACTTAACTTGTCCTACTTAACCTAATTATACATATAATTTTTATTATTTATTTATTTATTTATTTATTTATAAAATGTGTATTTTAAAAGTTTAATGAACAGTCCCAGAGTGTCACAGAACAGGGCTGATCCTTCTCTTTGACCCAGACTTCTGCGGCACTTCCCCGGGCAGCCCAGGTCTGGGTAACTGACTTCCAGAGCCTGCTGAAATAGATCCAAAGAGCTGGGCTGAAGCTGTAAATTTTGCCACCATATTTCTATGAACTTTATCCCTTTTGTTTATTCAGGCAGTCACCAATACCCAGGAAGTCAAAATCCTGGGGAAGAAGGGCAGTGTGGTGGCGTGTTATTGGCTAAATGCGAGAGGTCCCTGGTGAGGTCCCATTTAACAGGAGGCAGACTCCAGGGCACAAACCAGAAAAGCGCCTTCATCACAGCCTGAGGGCTGACCCTGTGTGAGATGCTGGGGCCTTTCTTGAGATAGAACATTCTAACTTACCACAATGTAAGGGGAGGGTCTCTGCTATTGCAAAGGATACTGATCTACCCCATGGGAGAGTAAAGGACAAAATGCGCCCCGTAGCTAATTTTAAAGTACCTCTCAGTCCTATCACAGCAAAATACTTTTCAAATAAGCAATTCAATTAGATAGCCATTATCATGGCATTCCCTCCCCTCCCCCCCCCCCCCGCCCCAGAAAACCCCAAGTCTCCTACTCATGAAAAGAATCAGAGACTCCTAGAATTTCACTAGGCCTCAATTGCCTTATCAATAAAGAAAACTCAAATCAAAGCTCAACCTCTTTCTGAAGGGTCTGCTGTCAGTCATGTCATGAAGGTTTAAGTGGAAACAGGGAATATATTCAATAAAATATTTATGTTCTCTTACCATTAGCATCTTGGACTCCAGTAAGTGCTCCGACAGCTGCTGCGGTTTCCCCAGACAGGACGATCTGTCCCCCGCCTTGCAAGGTGGCCTCGGCCAGTGTGGCGACAGCATGGGCGGCGGCTTCACTGTGGGCACAGGAACAGCAGAGAGGGGGGGTGTGTAAGTTGAATAAAGGCAAAGCGCTGCACCAAGAGAAACCATCTTCCCAACCCTGCTTGGACTCCTCTATGGACTCAGTGGGTCCGAGCCTACCAGTGAAGACAGGAGTCCTGTGCTGCTGGATAGAGCCAGAGGAAATTTTTATTTTATTTTACAAGTAGGCACAGAGAGAGAGAGAGAGAGAGAGAGGAGGAAGCAGGCTCCCTGCCGAGCAGAGAGCCCGATGCGGGACTTGATCCCAGAACTCTGAGATCATGACCTGAGCCGAAGGCAGAGGCTTAACCCACTGAGCCACCCAGGCGCCCCAGAGGAAATTTTTAAATGAGAAGAGTAATAGCCAGAGAACCCCCACATCTTGCAGATCTATAGAGCTAATGTGAGATATCCTTCATATCTAAGAAATGGGTGTTTGAGGACGGAAGGCACTCATTACCAGTCTCTTCTTTATCAACACTGGTTGAGTGCTCGCCAGGCAGAGTGGGATCTCTGACCCACACTAACAAGGCAAAAGCCCTTTTGGTTGGCAATCACAAGGTTTTCTGGTTCTCTCTTCTCTTTATGGTAACACTAGGCAGATTATCTACAACTGCCCTTTGGTGGCAGAGGATGGACAGTAACATGAGGAGTCAACCTGAACTATTTAATTAATATTAAATAATACCAATGTAGTTCATATCTATGACTTCAAATACACAGTAATGGCTAACTGAGGCCCTAACATCCTGCAAAGTCTAGCTTTTCTCTTCATCTCAGGGTACACGTGGGCAGTGCTAAATTATTAAGGCTTGAAATTTTAAATGATGACATAAGCCCAAACTCCTAGCTTCTAGAAACACACTGAAACCAAAAAATCTCCCTTCATTGCAAAGCAAACACTTAGTAAAATAGAAAGATACTAGCCATCTCTTTATAGTGAGCATTATTCTAGCAATTTGTATCCTATTTTTCTTTCTTTTCCTTGCTATATGCTTTTCCGAAATGCACAAATACCATTTTTATTGATTCTATGATGCTACAAACTAGAAAATGCATCATTATTTTATGTGCCAGCAAGAAAGGAAGGAAAATGCCTGATAACTGTTAAGACTGGAGTATCCACATTTCAGAGATGTTAAAATTTGAAAGAAGCAGAAATTCAGCACCTCTTCTGGGAAAATATCAGCTCCCACTTTGCTACTGAAGGAGCATCAAACATGGGCATGGAGTAGAGGGGGTGTCATCCAGTTCTGTAGAGGTGGGCAAAGTCCTGGGTTTGACACCGAAAAAGCCAATTAATCCAGCTTTGCCCTGAAGCTGCAGGCCCCAACTCTGGCAAGCACCTTACAGTCACGAGCTGTAGGTGCGACTGCGGGGAAGAGGGGCCCTGGACCAGTTAGGGCAGACATATCCTGACTGTGGGCAAAGCAACACGTACCACACTCAACAGCGACACTTTCATTTAAGGTCAGCAGACAAGTAAAGCAACGGACATAATCACTTCCCTGGGGGGAATGCAAGGATTCTAGGAAGCAGTAAAAGAAACCCAGTGGACAGAAAAGTCCCAATAAGTAGAAAATTCTCTTTCTTACTAATTTGCTTTGCTTTTTAGTTTTGATGTCTCTGCATTCAAAACTTATTTTTTTTCTGCTACTAAAATACATGTAGCTGACGTGTTAGTTTCATTAAATATAAAAGAAACTTAAAAAATGTCATACAGAGATAAGTTATCTCCTTCTACTATTAAACACAATGGCTAATAGTTGGGATCATACCGCAGTTTTATAGGCTGCTTTTTTTCACCTAACACTGTATTTCCTCGTGTAAATGCTCTCTGACATTTATTCAAAATAATAAATGCAAAATTGCTGACACCCCTCCCCCACTTTCCCTTAGTCATTCATCTGTGGCAACTTTTAAGTTCCAGGTTTCCTCTTAGTTCAAAGTCATAATTATGTATTTCAAATATGTTTGCTTCCTTCATAAATATTTGGGGGTATAATTCAGGCTAAGCAAAAAAAACCTCAATAGTCCTGTAGTGTACATGCAGCCCATGTGCGAGCTAAGATCACCCTCCATGCCTAAATATACTTCTTGGTGATCTGAGGCCTACAGCCAGTCACTGCATGATATCTGTAATATGAATTTACAACTAAAAAGGACCTTTGATCTGCAATTGCTACTAAGGTTATTCTTCACATTTTACATGGTAGAGTTTAATTTTAAAGTCCTTCAAAAATCTTTATTAGACGGCACTTGGGTGGCTCAGCTGCTTGGGCAACTATCTTTGGCTCAGGTCATGATCCTGGGGTCCCGGGATCGAGTCCCACATTGGGCTTCCTGCTGGGTGGGGAGTCTGTTTCTCCCTCTGACCCTCCCACGTCTTGTGTTCTCTCTTTCTCTCACATTCTCTCTCTCTCTCAAAAAAACAAAACAAGGGTGCCTGGGTGGCTCAGTGGGTGAAGCATCTGCCTTCGGCTCAGGTCATGATCTCAGGGTCCTGGGATTGAATCCTGCATGGGGCTCTCTGCTCAGCGGGGAGCCTACTTCCTCCTCTCTCTCTGCCTGCCTCTCCTACTTGTGATTTCTCTCTGTGTGTGTCAAATAAATAAAAATATTTTAAAAAAAAATCTTTATTAGAGATCATAAAATTAGTGATTTCGTGTCTAGATCCTTAATCTTTATATATATATTTTTAAAGAATCTGTTTCTAAGAAAATTTTACAGTACTCAGTTGTCACTGATTCATGACAAAAATATTTCACACTCTGGCCTTTGACATCATGGAGAGCTGAAAAGTCCATTCTTTAAGCTGTGGCAGTGCGGTATTTTAGAGAAGGAAGCTGTAAATGAGAATTGTTTATATGGAAATATGAGCTTTGTTTACAGGTTACCTCAGCAACTACGCCATTCTCCACAATTTTTATCACAATTTGTTTAATCGCATTTCTGTGACCATCAGGTGTCCTGCCCGTCCTGGAGCCCCTGCACACGTGCCTGCAGTGTGGAGTTTCACGGGCGACGGAGGGAGGACAGCCCCGCGGACTGGAAGCACACCAGTTCCCAGTCAGACCTATTTTACTACGTCTGAAGCTCCACATATCTGAAGTCATTTTCTTTAACACCTTTCTAAAATACGTTTGGTAGAAGAAAGGAAGGGAACCAGCCCAAGCGGGTGCAATCCGGGACCAGAGAGGTGTGAGGGGGAGAACGAGCTCGCAGGCTGGTGAGGTTAGTTATTTCATCCCGGGGCAGGGGCCAGAGGCAAAACAGTGATGGAGGGATCCTTCCCACGGGGCAGGAAGAGAGTTCCGTTGGCCAAGAGGCCTTCATTTCCAAATGAACTCTAACCACCAACACTAGATTGGATGGGAGTGAGCCAACTAGACTGCTAGGAAAAGATGTCCTTTACTTACAAGGTGAAGACGGACAAAAAAGTCGCTTAAGCTACTCCCTCACAGGATTTTGACAAAACTAAGTTTCTAAACCAGAGTTGCAAATGCAAAGTTTTCATCAGCTTCTTCTCTGCAAGTGTCCAGCCTTCATCCCCCAGGAGAAAACAGCAGCTGTGGGCCCCTGCCCTCCATCTCCAGAGAGGATTTCTAATCTAGGTCATCCATCCCTATCCATCCCTATCCATCCCATTGTACTAGACAAATAAGTACCTGTCCATACATGACAGCCATATTTTATTTTATAATATCTCTAATTTTAAGTCAATAGTACTTTCATTTAAAAAAAAACAAAAACAGTAAACTTTTCTTTAAAGATAAGCTTCACTTCTTTTTTTAAGCCAAATGTCTTCACAGCAAAAGAACAGCAACCCTGAGTTCCCTGAGAAGCAAACTCAAAGCCTTTCCTTCCCCATAGCGCCAAGTCGCAGAACAATACACAGTAGACACACAAGTAATAATTGTCTCGGTGTTGACAATGCAGTGCAAATTCCTAGTAGGGCAAATGTAGACTCAGTCTATAAATACTTACCATGCATCTGTATATGAAAGGGCTGTGCTGACTTTAGAACAATTTTTTTTTTTTTTTTTTTTTTTTTTTTTAAAGCAGGCTCCATGCCCAGTGTGGGGACCCTGCAATTAAGAGTTGTGTGCTCTTCTGACTGAGCCAGCCAGGCAACCCAGGGCCATACTGATTTAAATGGACTTAAGAGGGAATATAATCTAGGACAGCTTAACCAACAAACTGAAACTTCAAATTAATTTTTATATCACAACAACCAAAAGATGATTTCATTTCCTTTCCCTCTGGTTGCTCAGCTGAATACTTTAGGTTTTTTGAGCTGTCGTGTTCCACACCTCATTTGTTCATTTTGATTTTCTCCCCCATCTCCTTCCGAAAAGTGCTAATTTATTATGTATTTTGAAAATAATTAAAATTAACTAATTTCCGGATTTTTCTTAATGACCATTTCTCCTTACCCTCTTTGTGTCATTTCTAACGCCAGGATGGGCCAAAGGCTGTTTGAGGCCAGGGCCCTTGTTCTGACTTGCTACACAAAACTCTTTTAACAGCGTTGTTGAAAAACAGGTCTGTCCTGCATCTGTCCTGACCCCCCTTTCCCCTCCAGCAGATGAAGGAGCCCCTCTGCCTTCTTACTCCCCACCTGCCGCACCACGCGGCTTGCCTCGCCCTCCTCGCTCTGCGCCCACATCTGCTGTTTACAGCGCAGCACAGGGGCAGGTGATTATTAAAGGAGCCTGCTTGTTCCATCTGCACCTGAAAAAGGCTAGAAGGAAGCAACTCTACGAAATCGCTTTGTTACCATGGGAACAAAGACCGGGTTTCTCAGTGTAGTTTTCACTTCCAGCAACACAATCTGCAGCGAGGCTGGGAGTACTGTCTCATCCCACAAAGAAGCAAACACCAGAGGAGTCTGCGTCTCAAGTCTAAACCTCCTGGCATTAGATAGTGGGTGACCTCGCCTGGAACCAGAAAGCCCCCTAGTAGCAGGTGACAGTCTAGTCTTGGCCACCAGGCCTGGTTTCTTCACCCTGAGCAGAGGCTGCAACACACCATCCCCCAACACTCATCGGGGCGCTGAACTCTCTGATTGCAAACAGATTTCAACATCTCTACTCCTCCTCCATGCCACAGTGAACTGCCTTCTCCTTCCTTTGGAGTAAACACTACAGCCACCTCAGCTGCAACTGAGTTTGTTAACAAGCCCTCAGGGGAAACCATTACTCTCCTTGTCCTTACACTGAAGGGAGCCAGAATGTGCCTCACATTTTCCACTATGTACAGGGTTCCCAGGACACTCACACTTCATTGGAATATCCAAGGTGCTGGCTCAGTGAAGTCAAGTTTTGCTGGTCTTTAATGGTGGCCCGTTAGGCTCCATGCCACAGTGAGGGGTTACCAGACCAGAGGGAGGATTTCACTTTGGCCATGACTTTTAGGCAGTTTCTCTGTGTGTCCTCTCTCAAAGGATGGAGTGGGGTTGGGCCAAAGTGCAAGGGGTCAAATAAGACTTTCATGTTACTGAAAAGCCACATGGTTCAATGGGCTAAGAAAAAAGTTTCAATCCCAGGTCACTCGGGGACTCAGTGAGGACCCCTGGGAGCTGTGTGTGTTCCATACCTAATCAACCACACTCTGGCCACATTCCCTTCAAATTCATTCACTTTATCTTCACTCTCACCACTTTAGTTTCCAAACCTTTAACAAGGCACACCTGGCCTGCCTCTTCTTAACTGGCCTTCTATTTCTAATCTCTTCTCATTGTAAGGAATTCTGAATAGACAAAATTTAAAATGAAATTTAAATGGTAACTCTAATTCCTTTCTTTTTTTAGAAGGGGGAGCAGAGAGAGAGAATCTTAAGCAGGCTCCATGCCTAGTGCGGACCTCCAACCCACAACCCTGAGATCATGACCCGAGTGAAAATCGAGAGCGGGACACCAACTGAACCACCCAAGAGCCCCAATAGCTCTAATTCTTGAAGTGCTCAGTACAGGCGGGACACCGGATCAGAGTTTTGTATATACCATCTCTGTATTTTTTCAATTCTGTATGATTAAAATTATCCTTATGATGAGGAAACCAAGATCAAATGGCTAATAAGTGGCAGTTTAGAATCCAAACCTGAACCTATGTGACCTCAGAACCTTCTCAGCCCCCATACTAAACAGTCACATGGACATCATCATTCCTACCTAAGCCTATCAAGGCTTTCTAGTTATCTATCTCAACAAACCTAAATTTTGGGTGGTTTCTTATATTTTGGAGGAGATGGTCCCCCTTCCTCTGAATTTCTACAACATTCAAAGACTGTACTACACAATTCAATAGTGAATTATGCTGAGTAATAGTTTTACTATTTTACTAAGTGTTTTACTTAAATCAATCTCCCCAAAGATAAACCATATGACTCTTTGAGGGCAGACATTGTATCTCAGTCCTCCGTATTTAGGACCTTACCCAGTGGAGCACAGATAGGTCAGAATTCAGGGACTAAATGTGAGGCTAACAGCTGCTGCACATAACGGGGACCATACCCTTACCATATGCCAGGCACTGGTCTAAGGATCTTGCGTGCACTATCTTTCTCAGTTCTCATAATAACCGTATAAGGGAGCTATTGTTACTAGTCGCATTTTACAGAAGAGGAAAGCCTGGGCACTGAGTTCAAGTAACCGATCCAAGGTCAAACAGCTAGTAGGTGACAGAGCTGCAGTGTAAACCCAGGTGGTCTAGCTTCAAGACCCACACTCTTAATTATTAGGTAAAATGCCTGGGTCCACTGAAAATAAAATTATGTAGTAATGAAGAAGAAAAAGAATGATACAGGGATGATCTCTTCTATCAACAACCAACAGAAGGAACCAAGCAGGGAATGATATAGTTTGGGAAACTCCCTCTCGCTGGAGTATCCCATTCTGCAGCACCTTTCTTAAACTTAATACCTGAAGAAAAATACTTCAATATTTTTCCTAAAAATCTAAAACTCAGCTCAAAGTCACTGATAAGCAGGGGAAACAAATTTCCTGAAAAGCCAGTGAAATCAGCTCTCAACCAGCCACAACATGGATTAATGCCTCTAACAAAAAGTAGTTTCTTTTGTAGGTGTGAAAGCATGACTAAAAGCAATCTGTTCTGTAGGGTAAATGGAAAATCAGTCCTGAAGCTTCTTGCTTTATTATATCCTTTGGTCCCTTGAAAAACCCCAAATACTCAAACCTTGCTGTTTTTGGTCTGATAAAGGGTACAAGATAGGAAACAGCAGAACGGTCAACGGCCCTGCAGCAGCACGCTTGAGCTGGAAGCCAGAAGGCTGGACTAGCTGCGGCGGGGTCGGGTGGGGCAGTAACGAGGTGAGTGAGGCTGATGAGAAGGACAGTACCTAGGGACCGCGAGTGTTAAGCTCCAAACACCATTTGTGACAGACTGAGGTACAACATCTCTCTCCACAACCCGTAGGTAGGGACAGATTCACCATCCTCATTTACTCCCCCAGCCCTGCCTCCACCTGTTGAGCGCCATGGTGACTGTAGCTCCTTGTTGCATCTCCTGAGAAGCTGCCACCGCGGCCTCTGCCAATGATGCCACCGCCTGGGTGGCCTCTGATGCTTGCGTTGTCTGGATGGTCATCTCACCTCCCTGTAACGTGGCCCAATTTTGTTCCACCTGAGGCAGAAAGGACATGACAGTAAAGAATCAAAGTCACAAAAGGAGTATAATAAACTGCTACGTGCTAGGCCAATCACACACACATTTTTAAATTACCATGACCTACGATGCACAGGACAGGGTTTTTAGTATGCTATCTTTCGTGTCTAAAAAAGGGGATATTAGAATAATCTATTTGCATTTGCTTATATATGCGCAAAGAAATTCCAAAAGGACACAAAAGAAACCACTGAAAATATTTTCCTCCATGTATGGGGGGTGAGAGGGGAGTTGTGGGAAGAGGTTGGATAGGAGAGAGAAAGCCAGATTTTCCAATGTATACTTTTAAATAATTTTTGAATTATCTGAGCCATATCAATGCATTACCTACTCTTTTGAATTCTTTTGATTAGGTAATATATTACTATGGCTCAGATTAAAATAACTTTGAATAAATCATAACATTCAAAAGTTAGAATTTCTGAATAGACAGTAATTATAATTCTAAAAATATTCAAATGATACCAAAGGATATGCAATGCCAGTATTCTCAACCTTTTGTCCAGATGTGACCACTGTTACCTATTTCTTATGTGTCTTTGCAGGGATATTCTCTCTCTGTGCAAGTATATTTATATACATACACACTCCCTACTTCCCCCCTTTCTACAACCTTGTAAAAAATAAAAATGGCAGCTTATTCTACGTTATCTCTTTGGCCCTTGCTTGTTTCACCCACAATACATGTCCGAAGTGATTCTATTCCAGAACATATAAAACTGTTTCATTCATTCATGACACATAATGATGGCTGCACATTTGCAGTATATAAGCACCCCATGATTTATTTAATCAGCCATCTTTTAATGGGCATTTAAGATGATTCTCGCCTTTTGCTCTTACAAACAGTACTGTGATGAGTATCTTTACATACTATGTTAGATATTTTATGGGAGTCTATTTATGGAGTAAATTCCTAGAGGTGGGATTGTATATTAAAGTTATTTTGTATTTTAATTTTTTGATGGAAACTGCCAAATTCAGGAAACTTTTTTTTTCTTTTTTTTAATGTAGCAAAACCTGCTTTCCTTTTAGTGGAGAGGAATTACGAAGAAACAAAATAAAATATTAAAAAAATAATTTTATCTGGTGAGAGAACAGACTAGAATTTAGTTCTGTGAGATCAGGGACAGGGGTTATCTTGGCATTGGCATTATTAACATTTGAGGCCAGATGAATCCTTGCTGTAAAGCAGGGAGTAAGGGTGTGTGTGGGGGGGAGTTGTCCTGTGCATTCTAAGATGTTTAGCAGCACCCCTGGCTTCTGCCCACTCACTAGATGATAACAGGACCCCCCCCAGTCATGACAATTAAAAACATCTCCAGACATTATCAGATGTCTGGGGCAGGGGCTGTACCCTAATTGAGAACCACTGCTTTTAGTATAATGCTCTGCATTTTGAGATTTCTCAGTCCCGAATACCTGTATCTAGCTACTTCAGTCCATTTTGCTCAGTAAGTACAGTTGATCAGTTATTCCCCCTCAAAAACAAAAAGCAGCAGGGGCAGTGAAATCAGTTTCTATTCAAAATCTGGGTGGTAATAAATCAGTGCGCTCAGGTACAGTATCTCCATGGACTGGGGTCTCAGGACATTAGCCGTGCTTGCTGGCGCTCCTGGGGCTCCTGATCACATGGGTTGGGCCCAGAGAGTAGAGAGCTTGTGCTTGCAGGTCAACTTTTTCCCAAAGAAAGTGTCCCAAGCTCAGGAGAGGCAGATATTTAAAGTGCCTCCTGCTCTTCTATTACCATACTGAGACGATGATAGTGCTTCTCAAAATGCTTGTCAAAAGCCTCCCAGAAAATGGGACATTCCTTTGAACTGCCCTAGTACTTGCCCTGAGTCCTCACGGGCAGCGGGCAAGGCCAGCACGCCTCCGGAGCCCATCTCTAAGAGGCGGAGACAGCCCATTTCCTCCCCGCAGAGCTGCAAAGTTGCCCACTCAGGAACTCACAAAACTCTGGCTTCCCAAGAATGAATATCGCTTTGATTTCATTACTCTGGCGAGTGTCACTGCAAATGATGCCACTTTTAATGGCAAGTTACACTGCCAATTTGTAGATGGTCTATGATTCCCCTCGAAACACCAACCAGAGCTGGCCAGGCCCTGTCACCTTCTGCCATTAAACAGTCTTCCTCTTTCCAGATCTGCCCCTCTGTATTTTTGCCCATCCCACTGCAGAGCTGGGCCTGTGCGGCTCTCCCAATACTCAGACTCCGTTGGCAGCAATTTAATGTATACACATTTAGTTACAACTGTATTTGTAGCAAAAATGGTATTAGAAAGTTGCCATATACAGTATACTTTAAGGAAGTTAAATTATATGGCATGAAAGATTAATGGATGGTGGCAAAGGGTAGAGAGGAAGTAGGAAGAAGAAGCAGACGAAGAAATTTCTATTCAGAATAATGGCAGGTGATAAATAAATCACTTGGGTGTTAACATTTCTTTGGAATTTCCTATTCTTCAGTCTCAGTGCTTTAGTTGTATTTGCTTGAGCTCTTGTTGCTCTCCCTTTCCATCTGTTGGGAGCCACTGTGTGGTTATCTATGCCGGATGTCACCATGTCCCAGAGAAAGGGCCCCAAGCCCTAGGAGGGAAAGATATTCAGAGGATGTACAGTTAGCATCAATGCTTTTTTGAGAGACCCACTCCAATGAGGCCCTTCAAACTGTGGTTACTCTATCCCTCTAGCTACAGTGAACCACTGAGGCCCGTCCACATGCTCATGGAGCCACGCACTGCATGTGCTGTTCCCTTGGATGGGAACACAACTCCCACCCTCGCTTCTAGTCTGACCTCAGGGGAACCTGAAGGAGCCTAGACAACTCCTTCCGCTCCCCTGTGGTCCGAGGCTCAGGACCTCTCCTGTGTCCCATAGCACCCTGGGCTTGCTTCCTCTGGATCCTTACCTCATTGTCTTTGTGCTATGATGTGTCTTTTCTCTACCACCTACCTGTCTGCTCTCTAAGAGCAAGAGCAGTCTTTATTTTCCTGTGTCTATCAAATCTCAGTAAATGGCACAGGGCTCAGAAAGTGTTTACTGAATGGCAGGATGGAGAACATATTCCTTTATTCATGTTTTCCTGCTTGTACTTCAGCCTACTTATATTTCAGGTACACTGATATTCATTAAAAAAACCATCTAGAATAAGTTGTGCTACCATTACATGTGGAATGGTTCAGCTTAAAATTCATGTCTTCAATTCTTGTTTCTTCTTCTTCTAACAGAACCATATTATGATCAGATACTACTCTATTTCAAAATTTGACTTCTGACACTTAAGTGCAATGAATATCACCACTACCAATTGGTGGACTTATCACACGACAGGATAAATTCTCAAACCCATTTGCCTTTGTAAGTACGCCATCAAAACTGAAATTATTTAAATATTTTGAAATCGAGATAGTTTATTTCATATTATTTTAAAATTCTTTCATTGTTCCTTTTTTCTTAAAGTATTTTCCACGCCCACTGTGGGGCTTGAACTCATGACCCTGAGATCAAGAGTCGCATGCTCTTCTGACTGAGCCAGTCAAGTGCCCCAAAAGTCTCTCTTCTTTTAAAGTTTGTGTATTCATGTGAGAAATCTCTTTACCCAACATGGGGCCCAAACTCACAACGTGGGCCCCGAACTTGCTGAGTCAGCAAGGCCCCCCTATTTCCTTGTTCATTTCTAAATGTCTATGTAACTTATAGTGTCTATGTAACTTATAGCATCTTTAATGAGTTTTAAGGTGACTAAAGTTAGAGATTTTTTGTTTCTTTGTAGCTATGGGTAACCCTTGAACAACACAGGTTTGAACTATATGGGTCCCTTTGGGGGGGATTTTTAAAAAAATAAATACAGTGTAGTACTATAAACACTCTTCTCTTCCTTATGTTTTTTAAAATACCATTTTCTTTAGCTTGCTTTATTGTATGAATATAGTGTATAATACATATAACATATAAAACATGTGTTAATTGACTGTGTTATCAGTAAGGCCTCTGATCAATACTAGGCTATAAGTAGTTAAGTTCTAGGGGAATCAAAAAGTTATATGTGAATTTGACTGCAACAGGGGGGTCTGCACCCCTAACTCTCATGTTGTTCAAGGGTCAACTGTACTTAGATTACTGGGTATTCTCAGGACAGAGAGTACTCAAACAGATTTGGGAGACCATATATTACCAGAAGAGACTGGCCCCCAATGGTCCTTCTAATAAATTTAACTAAATGTAATTATCTGGATGTTGAGGCAGTGTAGTCTAATGGTAAGAACTCTCACTGGCAAGGTTAGGATAACAAAATGAACTTCTAAACTTCTAAAAGTAGAGGTATCATTTATTTTTGTAAAGTACTTTCTCTTCCTTGTAAGAAAAGATGGTAAATACAAGGCCATAGGATGTTTTTACTGAATCATCTGATACAATGTTTCATTAACTTGATGTGGTCTTATCTGCCCTAAGCAGTGAGATATTTTGAGTAATTCCAGTTCTTAGGGCTCAAAACTGACATGCTAACAACCATGTCAACATCTAGGAGGAATGAGAAGGCAAATAAATCATGCTACAAAATCTAAAACATTTTGTCACTTTCTGAGATAACCTGTGCTGCTTCTCTTCATATCATTTTTGTCTCATTCTAAGTGTGCAAAGAGTTACGTTTTTTAAAAAAAATCTGTATGAATTTGGGTATTTACCAGCAGGCTATTTCTGTCATTCACCCATTCCTACAATAGAGGACTAAAAATGATGTACTAAAATATGCCATAGATAAGTCACTGAGATTTTTTAAAAAATTCTTCAAATTTTTCTGTGAACTTCTGAATTAACTGACCACTATATATGTGAAGTTATTTAGTAAAATGGGCTTCAAAGAATTCGTCTCTAGGGATATGTTTAAGAAACAAAGAGCTGCTTTCTTTAAATAGTATCAGGAAACACTTGGTAGGTAGATATGGTTGATAACTTTGATTAAGTCAGAGAGTAAAAAGTCTTGTGAATGTACCCACCACTGTCTTTTCTATCTCTTTCATACGTCAAGTTCTAGTGTTGTCTAGTGTCCTCCAGTTCTAGCGTCTGGGGACTGATGAATTTTTCCTTCAACTGATCCATACTCTTACATGATGCTTATATACTTATAAAAGTAAATATCCTCTTGACTGTCACTTTTCTATACTGTAAAACCAACTGCTGTTCCTGCCTCCAAACTTTCTCAGACTCCCTAGCTGGAAACATTCTCTCCTGAAGGCACAGACCACTTTGCAGCATCTACGGCATGGGCCAGAGTCCATCTATGGAGACACTTTTCTCCCCCACACAGTGGAGAGACAGGAGGAGCATCTGGAGAACAGGGTTCCTGTGTACGCCACTCCACACTTCTAACACGTCAGCACAGCACAGCACAACAGGGGCTCACTTCCTGTTGGCTGACTGGGGAGCCTGGCTGTGTTTCTCTTCAACTCACTAGCCATGAGAACTTTCTCAGTTCTCTCCCTTTCCAGAGTTGTACACATGAAAATGACTTTATGGTGTTCTGAGTGGAAATGCCCCATGGTTGTGAACAAGGGTGAGATCATATTTTTAGCTTTATTTCTAATACTGCTTGTTAACATTTGTTAGCTATTTTTCAAGGGCTATGCCACACTGGTACCTTAGGGGAAAAGCCCACAGTGCCTTAATGAACCCTTTCCTGAACCCCACAAATGGCTTAGGCTTCAGAGCCTGGACAACATTTTCCAAATGCATTACTCAGCTTCAATCCTTTGTGACTCTGGGCAAGTCTTAGTTTTCTTATCTATAAAGTAAAGAATCTATTCTTAATAGGGTCGAGCACTTCACTTACCAAGTGCTCAATTAAGGTTCACTACCTTTAGGTTAACATCCCATAATTACCTTGATTTTGGTAGAGAAGGATTTTCTCATAAAGTCTTTTCAAAGGCATATTTAAAATGTAGTAAATCATGGCCACTGATTTACAAATATTTTTATCCCTCCAAAGAATTCTTTAGTAGCTCCACTCTTAATGATCAAATGTTTTTAATAGAGCCCAATGATTAAATCTTTGGGATTCACAGCATAAAAGTATTACATGGATAATCTCTTTTTATTGTGTATTATATAAAATGCTATATAGCAAATATAAAATTATAAGTTTCTGACAGGTCTATCATGAAGGCCTATGAATTTCAATTATTACAGTTAATATACACGGCATAAGATATTTTGTAAAACTGTCATGGCCTGATGTTTTAAAAAGCTTAAATAAAATAATGCTACAGATGTACTGGCTACCCGATCTTTTTAATCTTCTGGACCCTAACTACTCCCTCACCTATACATTTATGTATTTAAGTCAATGCAGACCAAATCCTCTTTCTTACCTCTCCATCAGCCACTGCAGAATAATTCACTTGGGCAACAGTGACTGTGGTTGGCAATTCGGAAGCATCAGCCAATGTGGCTACTGTTGCCCCTGTACCAACCTAAAGAAAAACACGGAGAGTGATGTGAGTGGATGGATCCTTCTACCTCTCCTTTATTCGGAAGTTAAGATTTATGTAATCCCAAATTCAGCACAGGTAATGATTAATACGCTTTGTAATGTGAAGTGAGTTACTAAAATCGTATCTCAGACACTTACATGAATTTCAGAATTCTATTTCAACCCAATAAATCAATATTAGAAGCTAGCATATTTCACCACTGGTAACTAGCGTCCATCAACCAACTTTCTACTTTCACCCTAATTTGAATTTTAGAGGTTTCCCATCTACCATCAAGTTGAGTTTTACCTCAGGAGAGGTAATTCCGAAGGGATAGTTCCTGCCCCTGATAGAATGAAACAGTACAAAAGAAGCCATTTTTACAGTGCTTTGTTTTGAAAATGTCCAGAAAAAGCTATCGATGGCCCTGTATTTAACAAATTGCAGACAATTTAAAATCTTATTAAAAAACCAATTTCAGATAGAAAGACTTTGGGGAGCTATAAAAAGTTAATTAAGAGTTTGCATGATGAAAACTTTCTCCAGTCTGAGGCGAAGTGCCCACCGATCTACTTCACAAACCACAATCTGATAACATAGGTTTACTTACCTGGATAAGTGAGACAGTGCCATCAGGGTTACTAAAGGTCTGGACTACGGTCTGTGATGGTACAAGATGGGCTATACTGTGTGTAGTTGTGGCCTGTGTTTGTGTTTGCTGATCTTCAAAAGCATACAAAAGGTCCTCCCGCCCATGCTGTTTATAACAGTTTTTAACTATGGTCCGTAGTGCCTGGGTCCATGAAACCTGTCACCAAAAGACCAGACAACCACATTAAAGTCACAAAGAATGTTGGTTATTCAGCCCTACTATGGAATAAGCAGGTACTTATTTATCAAACCAAACCACACCAAGCCGGTACAGAATAAGCTCCCTTAGGGTTATTTCCCTTAGACCTATTGTGGCACAAAGAAACTCAGCATCAAGCATCAAAAATTTCCCACTAGATTCCTTCCTGATCAAAGTCTGGTTTAGCTTTTGGGTTTTATACTCTTCTAACCTGAGGCCAAATCTTAAACTTCTCACAAAAGAAGGTTACTCTTTTGTCAAGAATTTTATATTAAGATTCTCAATAAACTTCCAGGATAACTAAAAAACAATTTGCAGAAAAAGCAAGGGATGACATCTAGTTGAGTCCATCTTTATAATAAAAAAGAAGTATCATTATTAGCAGCCTCAACCAACTTGTCATCTCTTTAATTCTATATTTATATTTTTCAACAGTGGTTCCTGCTAACTAGAAATAAGGACATTTCTAAGTCTTCAAAGTGCTTAATACTTTTTCTTAACGTTTCTTCAGTTCTTCCAAGCACCTCATAATATTAAAACTGCTCCAAAAGGCAAGTAGGCAGAGAGCACAGTAAACTCATGGTCCCAACCCGAGTCTTGATAGAGATGAAGTGATGGAATGGGAAAGGCTATAAATCAGATAACAGCAAACCTCTTTGGGAGACAGGTTTGACTTTCACACATACATTTTTAGACTTTTTTAGCACAAGAAGTGGAATCCCCAAAATTGAGGTAGTTGATTCAGAGTGGAAAAGCAATAGGCTACTCAGGTCTGAGAAACCCTCACCCTCTGCTTTTGCTCTTCTGTGCGGACGTCGCTCCGGACATTCGCCCATGGGATATCTTCAGGCCACCAGATGGGCTTGCAGCTTTCTTTGCCCCAGCCTGGCTTTCCCCGACCCGTGGAGTACTTGAGCATCTCTGGAATAAATGCCCGCAGCTGGGCCTAGAAGACAAGAGTGTGGTCATTAGCAGTCATGAAAAACATCTTGAGATGTGGCTGTGTCTTCCACCAAATTCTTTTTTTTTTTTTTTTAAGATTTTATTTATTTATTTGACAGAGAGACTCAGTGAGAGAGGGAACACAAGCAGGGGGAGTGGGAGAAGGAGAAGCAGGCCTCCTGCAGAGCAAGGAGCCCGATGTGGGGCTCGATCCCAGAACCCTGGGATCATGACCTGAGCTGAAGGCAGACACTTAACAACTGAGCCACCCAGGCGTCCCTCCACTAAATTCTAAGATAATAAAACATAGAGCTTTCCTGGAGGGTCTCAGAGAATTCCAAGATGTGACTGATGAGAACCCATTGTTTTCCACAGAATACCATAGCTCCATGGGGGGCTGAGAATTATACATATGTCGGTGAGGCATGCCCTAAGCTGTATTTCAATGACTTGGCCCTAGAAGATCAAGAATATCAGCCACCAACTGTGATTTCTTCCTAAGATACTGTATGGATGCTATTTCCCTCATTTCCCTTCTACAACCTTCCACACATTTAAGGTGTCAAACAAAGCCGATGTGTTTTCAACATTGTTCTGGAGGTAGTGAGCAGGGCAAGCAGATCAGAGAAATAAAAGGTGAGGAGCAGGTAGAATCATCACTATTTGTAGATGATACGACCATGCATCTGGAAACCCCAGAGAATCATATGAAAAACTACCATAAACAGTAAGAGCATTCAGGAAGGTGGCTGGTTACAAATGGGAAGTAGGCTCTACTTCAGAAAAAGAGAAAATAACCCTAAAGCTTTTCCAGAAAATTTCTGGTATGCTAGGCCCATGTCTGAGTCAGACATACCTACACAGTGATCTTAAACACACTGTGGACTTCATCCAGATTTATTTCACAAATCGAATCCAGACCAGGCATGGTGTTAAACCAGAGACAACTGCCATTCTCCTGGCACAGTAACCACACTAAGCATGTGCGTTGGAGGGGAAGGGGAGCTTACTTTGTGAATACTCTTAATTGCTGACGATGATTTTTGGCAAGAGAAGCAGTTTATCAAGTTATAATGTTCCTCCCCGAACCTACTGCTTTCCTTTTAACCTCTGCAACACTCCAGAGAGAAGCAGCACCCTCCAACTAAGGACACATCCACACTGCCCCAACAGCTCAAGACTAAAAGGAGAAGATAATTTTAGCAATGGGTCATACCCAAGGACATGAGCTTGTAGCGATAAAAGAGAAAAAGAAGCCAGAAATGGGAATGGTCAAGTATTAATGGGAGAATGAATGCAGCACCACTTCTGTATTCAAGAGCCTACTGAGGTATCAGGTATTCTTATTTGAATATTATTTCACCAGAAGCTGACACCAATTATTATATAATAGGAAATCATGAACCCAAATCAGTAAAGCTTCCCAGAACAAGGAGAGCTCTGGTTGACTGTGTTTACATCCTCAACCCTTTCACCTCCCCAAGTCTGCCTCTCCCAGACAGTCTCCTGCCTACAGGATATGATATAATACACTCCATATATATTTGGCTCTGCGGCATCGAGCAGTAGGCTAATAGAAAGTATCCATTTGCAAACCCAGGCTATCAGCTGGCTCATGAGGTCACTCCTCCAGTTATTTTAAGAAAGTGCATCTCAAAGTCATTTTCCCCTTTATTCTGCTTTTCTGGGACTCCGTTTTTTTCTTGCCTCAGATACAGAGAGAAGGAAAAGGCTTAACCTTCACACACAATATTTGCTTTTCTTCAAGGGTGGAAAAAGGAAAAAAACAACAATGGCTTTCTCAGATGCCAAATAAACTGATATCACACACTTTCACGAGTATCTCTTTTCTTTTAAACCCAACAGCACTCTCCAAAAGGAGAGTTCTGTATATCCAGACCTGGCAGTCTGGAGATAACGATGTACAGCTCAAGAGCTCTAAATTAACATAAGACTACAGAGTTCAGAAACACGCCATCAGAAACACTTGGCGGACAGAGACCACTCCAGTCCCACCTGGAACTCCATACATTCTCCGATTCTGACAACTTTCAGCTTTTGATCCCACACCCATTCCCATCATAGTTTCCCACACCCCTCAGCTCTGGGTCACCCTGGCACCTGGTGATAGACACCTTCCATCCTGTCTTGCTTTTTGGCTCTCTCCCATCAGGCTTTCACTGGGTTGCAAGGACTCACAGGTTATAGGAAGTGTGGGCAGAGCACCGACCTATGCACTTAAAACCCTCCTCTGCCTTCTCTCCATCCACCTGTCTTAGTATTTGCTAGTAGAACCCCACTTTCATTCCCTAGACAGCCAAGCTCAAAATCTCAGTCAGCTTTACCTCTTTCCTTCCACACCCACCTAGCTACTCACTGCAAGTTCAATTCTTTCTTCTTTGAAATGTCTGTGCTCTCCATCCCTTCTTCTCCATACCCACGTCATCCCCATTCCTAGCCCAAGGCTAGTGCATCCTTCTAGTTGGTTTGAGGAACAACACGTTCTCCCCTTTCTTCCGCATCCCATGCATCCCTGACGGGCAGGTTTTCCTAAGTGTTAACTTTTTTTTTTTTTTTTAAAGATTTTATTTATTTATTTGACAGAGAGAAATCACAAGTAGATGGAGAGGCAGGCAGAGAGAGAGAGGGAAGCAGGCTCTCTGCTGAGCAGAGAGCCCGATGCGGGACTCGATCCCAGGACTCTGAGATCATGACCTGAGCCGAAGGCAGTGGCTTAACCCACTGAGCCACCCAGGCGCCCCCTAAGTGTTAACTTTTAAACGGCTTCTCACTCCTAGCAACCAAACTAGACTCCTCTGTCTAGCTCTTCCAGCACAATCCGGCCTCCCAGCACACTCAGTTCCTGCTAATTGACAACAGGCAGCCTTGGTCCTATTTGGGTGAGTCTCTGCACTATCTTAAGAACTAAACTCATTCCTGCATCTATGCCTTTCAATTTGTTCCCCTTACTGGAGTACCTTCTCAAGCTACCACTCCAATGCCGACACTCATTCCTTATTTGCCCAGCAAATCCCACATTCTTTGTGAAATATTTCCTGACTACTTCTCGAGTCAACTTCTTGTCAATCAGTAGTAAGAACACAAGCTCTAGACTCAGAGAGCTGGCTCTGAACCCCAGCCCCCTCTGAATCTTAATGTTCTCAACTGCAAAATGATAATGTAAATATACAGGTCAATTCAAAGGATCAGAGATAGTGGGGATATACACATGTTGCATTGACTTAACAGCAGTTTTATTATTACTTCAGTCATCGGCTCTTTTCTTAAATTCAAAGAAAAAGTCAATGTTCTGAAACAGTTTTCTAGTACTAAACACACCGTGATGTATGGAAAGGCATTTATCCTCCATTTTTCATGTCCGGTATGGTGGGTATGGTGGAAAAGGCAAAAGGAAGCAGAAGAATGAGTTTATATGTATCATGTAAACATGGTTGAAGATCAGAAATAAAGAATGCTGGAATCAAAAAGTGACCATCAGGGCCAATTCCGCGTCCTGAGGAAGCAAGCTGTTACCAGCACACCACAATGCACAGATGGCTCAGGTGATTTGCTCTGTGGGATCTTGGAGCACTTTAAAAAAAAAAGTGTACAAGCAGATTACGAATGGAAGTCATCAGAAAATGGGACTCAAGTGTAATCATTAATTAGAAGAGAGAACTGGAACTAGGCAGCCTGTCAGAGATGTTCCATGTGCTAGAAATCTCTGGATGGGAAATGTCTCAAAGTCTTTGAGAAGAGAGTAGGAGAAACAAACAACAGATGGGGAAGGTTGCAACCACAGGCAAAACTCCATCAGAAATTAAAAAATGGGATCTGAGTGAAATATAACTGCTGGTATACAAGTTCTAATTCAGAAGTAGATTTTAACTTTTTACTAATTATCAACTATATGAATTTGCCCCCATATCAAAACAAGAGGTTAAAAAGTGCTTTCTATTATAAAAGTTCACTTTTCATGTCTGTACATTTGGGGGACAAAGACCATTCTTTGCTTTTAAATGCACGAAAATGACGTGACTTCACTGAAAAAGATGAATTTCCATCAGACTATTATTTAATACTGTCCCAAATAAACAGTGCTCAGGCTAAAAGGCATTATCAATAAGGGAAAATGAATTATTCAGTATAGAAAGAGTTAAATGATTTCTTTCCAGAATTCAGCACTGTGCTCTCATTACCAGTTGGATTAATTACTGGTCCTGGAGAGTTTTGGAAACCCAAGCTACTCAATGTGCTTGTTAGGGAAGGTTTGTCTTTAATCCCCAGAGGAGACAATCAACAGGATCAGCAAAGGTAAAGCCTACCCTCTCAGGCTGTCCTTTAATTGGGCCGCAACAAGCTTTCCCAGTCTCTCATTCTGATTTAGGGTTCTCTATGGGCTTAAAGTGCCCTGTTTGGTCAGTAAACCCACCCCAGACCAGCAAACAGTAGAAAGTACTACTCCTTCCAGGGCACATTCAGGAAAAAAAAAAAAAAAAGATAAATTCCTGCTAGTGTCAGTCAAGAGTAAAGATTATGTGGAAACCATTGATGTTTTCAAAAAAGATTTTCTGAAATTCTAAAAAGTTTAATCCACCCAAAATGAGAGAAGTCTCACTATGTTAGAAATTTTCCACTTATAAATTCAGTAAATTCTTTGCTGTCCAATAATGCATTACCCTTATATATTTCCAAATGCCCATCTGCTCTCATTCTATCTTGGCTTATACCAGAGTCTAGGATTTTTGTGGCCCCTAGTGTCTATTTTGATTCAGTTACCAAGAAAAGGCTTCTCAAAATGTTTGCCAACTCCCCCTCCATTAAAAAGATGAGATTATACATAACAAATTTCATGAGAAGGCTGCTGAAATAAAACTGTGCTGGCAGGTGATGTTTTCTATAGACTACAGGGAAACAGGAACGTGGCAAAGGAGGAAGACTGGGGAATTTTCAGACTGTGCCTTCATGATTTTAATTTTAAATCATGACCTTTCAGGTCAACAGATTCAATTACATTCAAATTGATATTTAAAGGGTATTAGAAAGCAAAAGCAAAATGATTTTTTTGTTTCTACCACCAACCTCTGTTCATAGAGATAGTGAAAGTGAATTTCCTTATTAGAAACACCAATCCTATATCCTCCATTCCCTTGTAGTCCCAGCAGAAACACTGATTCCTTTTAATCTCATTTCCCCATAAAACACATTCCCACAGAAACATGGGAAGAACAAGTTTGGGAGGAAAGATAAGTTCAGAGAATAGGAGGGACACTTAATGAAGACACTCATTTCGAGACTCTTCTCTCAAGCCAACCCTTCTGCTGTCTTCGCACCCCATCAACCTATCAAACTGTTCCCTCGTGTTCATCAAATTGCTCTTAAAATTCTATCTTCCCTTTGAAGGAGTTTCAGATTGGTCCGTTTCTGCTACCTCATCTCAGCTGTACTCTTCTGTACAAAAATCTAGATAAACTAAGTCCTCTTCTCCATCTGCCTTTCCCAATGCAGTCACCTGTCAGCAGCAGAATATCCCTACTTACACACCAAATTCTATGCGTTTACATGAATACATGATGGAAAGCACAGTTTTATTTTTTTTAATTTTTTAAAAAGATTTCATTTATTTGACACACACACACACACACAGAGCACAAGCAGGGGGAGCAGTAGGCAGAAGGAGAGGGAGAAGCAGGCTCCCTGCTGGGTGGGGAGCCCAATGCAGAACCTGATCCCAGGACTCTGGGATCATGACCTGAGCCAAAGGCAGACCCTTAACTGACTGAACCACCCAGGTGGTGAAAAGCAGTTTTATGTGATGGAAGAAAACACAAATGGTACCATATTGTACATATTTTACTAAAACTCACTTTATCCACTCAACATATTGTCACAGAGATCTTCTCGTGGTAGTGCAACTAGAAAAATCTCATTTTTAAAAAGTAGTTCCCTAGTATCCATGATATAGATTTTCCGATTCTTTAACCATTCTCCTGCTGATAAGCATTTAGGTTATTTACAGTGCTTGTAAAAATGTTTCTTTGTGCACAGGTGTGGGTTTCTAGCAGGGAAGTGAAATTGCTGGTTAGGTGGCATACACATTTAATTTTTTTTTTTTTTTTTAAGTAGGCCCCATGCCTAGTGTGGAAACCAACTCAGAGCTTAAACTCATAACCCTGAGATCAAGAGGTGGATGCTTAACCTACTGAACCACCCAGATACCCCTGCATTTAACATTTTAACACACACTGCCAAATTGTCCTCCAAAAAGTGCCAACACCACTCTCATTAACAATATGCACAATACCTATAGTTTCCAAACCCTCCCTCAAATTTTGTTACCCAGCTTTCTTATTTCGATTCATTGAATGTGGGGGAAATGATAATTATTTTAATTTTCATTACATGAAATTGAGAATATTTTTATACATTTATTGATTTTTCTTCTGTTAATTGTTCAGAATGCTTTACTTCTTTTTCTAATTATCTCTTTCTTATTAATCTGTTCTGGATATTATCACACTTTGCCATATAATCTGTAAATATTTTCCTCTAGTCTAGCTGTAACCTGCATATAGAATTTATATGCCTATTCCCCTCTATCAGTATTCTGAAACATGTCATTATTCTTTTACACTACTCAAAACATGCTTATGTTCTACTTAAGAATTCAATACTTTTGTTACCAATAAATTTGTTAGTCTCTTAATCTCATCCTGCCTACCTAGTATTTACAAAATGTCATCATATATATAAACATTTTTTGATAAATTAGATGGTAGAAAAGACCTACTTTGCATATAGATTTTGCCATTACAGTAGGGAGAAGCAGTTTGGAACTGTTACCTACAACAGTGGTACTCAAAGTTGGCTGCACACTGGAATCTCCTGGAAAGTTTAAACACTATACATGCCTGGATCTCGGCCCCAAAGATTCTGTTTTAATTGTTCTGGAGTATGGCCTGGGCACTAGAATTTTAAGTTCTCCAGATGATTTTACTATGTGGTCAAGTTCGAAGACCACTCTATAAATATTTTTTTTATCATAAAATATACATAGCATAAAATTTATCCCTTTAATATGCACAATTCAGTGGCACTAAGTGCATTCACAATGCTGTACAACCATCACTCTGACTTCCAGAATTCATTCATCATCATCCCAAACAGAAACTCTGTATGCATTAAGCAGTAACTCCCCATTTCTACCCTTCCCCTGGCCGTGATAAATTCTACTTTCTGTCTCTATGAATTTGGCCATTCTAGATACGTCATAGAAGTGGAATCACACACAATATTTGTCTTTTAATGTTTCTACTCTTTGGGTAGAAGAGGCCAGACCTATGCTTTTTCAAAACAATACTCAAAAAACCTAAATTGACAGCTGACTAATATTTTCAAAGTAAAACATGTCAAGCCATGTGGATAACTTCTTCTTAATGAAGCAATCACTGTGCTGAATGTTTCTGAAGGTTTTTCTTGAAAACTGGTGAGGAATTACTATCCTATTGCATCATCAGCCCAAGGGAATATTAAAGCAACAAAGACTGCCCCAGTGAGAGTAAGAGGAGGACAGTAAGTTCAGGTGAGGAAAGGGAAGAGACGGAAAAGTAGCAGAATTTTTAAAAGTATAATTACTATAGAATATTTATATTAGTTTTAGGTGTACAATATATTGGTTTGACAATTCTAAATATTACTCAGTACTCACCAAATAAGTGTAGTTACCATCTGTCACCATACAATGTTATTACATTATTGACTATATTCCCTATTTTAAAAAAAAAATTTATTTATTTATTTGACAGAGAGAGCGCACAAGCACAAGTAAGGGGAGCAGCAGGCAGAGGGAGAGGGGGAAGCAGCTCCCTATGCAGGGCTCAATCCCAAGACTCTGGGATCAAGGCAGATGCTTAATCATTGAGCCATCCTGTCCCCCTATATTCCCTATTGTTTCACCTCCATGACTTATTTTATAACTAGAAGTTTGTACCTCTAAATCCCCTTTATCTATTTTGCCCATGCCCCCACTCACCTCCCCTGTGGCAACAACCAGTTTGTTCTCTGTATTTAAGAGTCTGTTTTGTTTTTTAGATTCCACATAAAAGTGAAATCATAGAGTATTTGTCTTTCTCAGGCTGACTTATTTCATTAGCATAACACCCTAGAGGTGCATCCATGTTGTCACAAAAGGCAAGCTCTCATTCTTTTTAACAGCTGAGTAATATTCCATTGTGTATATACCACCTCTTCCTTATCCATTCATCTGTGGGTGGATACTTAGGTTGCTTTCATATCCCGACTATTGTAAATAATGTTGCAATAAACACTGGGGTGCATATACCTTTCTGAATTAGTATTTCTGTTTTCTTTGGGTAAATACCCAGTAGTGGAATTACTGGATCACATGGTATTTCTATTTTTTAAAAACTTTAAGTTTTTTTATTTAAGTAATTTCTATACCCCATGTGGGGCTTTAACTCATGACCCAGAGATCAAGGGATGCATGTCTTCTGACTGAACCAGCCAGGCGCCAATTTTTTTTTTTTTTTTTTTTTTTTTTAAAGAGAGACAGAGAGTGCAAGCGATGTGGGGAGGGGCAGAGGAAGAGGGAAAGAGAGAGAATCTTAAGCAGGCTCCACACGCAGCATAGAACCCAATCTCACGATCCTGAGATCATGGCCTGAACTGAAACCAAGAGCTGGTTGTGTAACCAACTGCGACACCCAGGTGCCCCAGAGTACCAGTATTTTTAATTTTTAGAGAAACCTCCATTGTTTTCCACAGTGGCTGCACCAATGTACATTTCCACCAGCAGTGCGTAAGTGTTCCATTTTCTCTACATCACCACCAAACTTATTTCCTGTCTTTTGGATACCAGCCATTTTGATTGGTGTGAGGTGATATCTTATTGTGGTTTTGATTTCTTCCCTGACAATGAGTGGTGTTGAGCATCTCTTCATGTGTCTTTTGGCCATCTGTACGTCTTTTTTGGAAAAATGTCTATTCAGGTTTTCTGCCCATTTAAAAAAATTGGATTGTTGGGGGTTTTTTGGTATTGATTTGTATAACTTCTTCATATATTTTGGATATTAACCCTTTAACAGATATATCATCCGTAAATATTTTCTCATATTCAGTAGGCTGCCTTTTGGTTTTGTTGACCATTTCCTTTGCGTGCAAAATATATTTATTCTGCCACAGTCCCAATAGTTTATTTTTGCTTTGTTTTCCTTGCCTGAAAAGACACACCCATAAATATGTTGTGAAGGCAATATCCAAGAGATCACTGCGTATGTTTTCTTCTAATAGTTTTATGGTTTCAGTTCTCACATTTAGGTCTTTAATCCATTTTGAGTTTTATTTTTATGTATGGTGAAAGTAAGTGGTCAGGTTTCATTCTTTTGCATGTAGCTATCCAGTTTTCCCAACACCAAGTGTCTTTTCCCCATTGGATATTCTTGCTTCTATGGTCACAGATTAATTGACCATTAATGGGGTTATTTCTGGGCTCTTTGTTGTATTGATCTCTGTGTCTATTTTTGTGTTGTTCCCATACTGTTTTCATTACTATAGCTTTATGGTATATTTTGAAATCTGGACTTGTGATATTTCCAGCTTTGTTGTTCTCTCTAAAGACTGCTTTGGCTATTTTGGGTCTTTTGTGATTCCATACAAGTTTTAGGATTATTTGTTCTAATTCTGTCAAAAATGCTATTGGAATTTTGATAGGGGTTGCACTGATCTATAGATTGCTTTGGGTAGTATGGACATTTTAATGATATTAATTAATTATTTAATTAATTTTTGAATTTTATGTAGGCTCCACATCCAATGTGGGCTTGAACTCATGATCCTGTGATTAAGAGTTGCATGCTCTACCAACTGAGCCAGCCAGGCACCCTTTAATGATATTAATTCTTCCAATCCATGAGCATAGTATGCCTTTCCATTTGTTTGTGTTGTCTTCAATTTCTTTCATCAATGTCTTATAGTTTTCAGAATATAGTCTTTCACCTCCTTGGTTAAGTTTATTCTGAAGTATTTTATTCTTTTTGGTGCAATTGTAAATGGAATTGTTTTCTTCATTTCTCTTTCTTCTACTTTGTTATTAGTGTATAGACTACAATAATTTCTGTATATTAATTTTGTTTCCTGGAACTTTACTGAATTTATTTATTAGTTCTAATAGTTTTTCGGTGGTGTATTTAGGGTTTCCATATAGTACCATGTCATCTGCAAATAGTGACAGTTTTACTTCTTCCTCACCAACTGGATGCCTTTTATTTCTTTTTCTTGTCTGATTACTGTGGCTAAGACTTCCAGTACTAAGCTGAATAAAAGTGGTGAGAGTAGATATCCTTGTCTTGTTCTTGATCTTAGAGGAAAAGGTTTTTCACCACTGAATATATGATGTTATCTATGGACTTT
Source organism: Mustela lutreola (assembly GCF_030435805.1). Taxonomy (NCBI): domain Eukaryota; kingdom Metazoa; phylum Chordata; class Mammalia; order Carnivora; family Mustelidae; genus Mustela; species Mustela lutreola. The sequence goes on along the minus strand of NC_081293.1, from coordinate 180,149,357 downwards.
TCATATACAGCCTTTATTATGTTGAGGTATACTCTCTCTAAAAGCAATCTGTTGAAGTTTTTATCATGAACAGATATTGTATTATGTCAAATCTTTCTCTGCATTTCATGAGATAATCATATGGTTTTTAACCTTCTTCTTTTTAATGGGATGTATCACATTGATTTATTTGTGAATACTGAAGCACTCTTGCATTCCTGGAATAAATCTCATTTGATCATGGTGAAGAATTTTTTCTTAAATGTATTGTTGAATTCAGTTTGCTAATATTTTGTTGAGGATTTTTACACCTTTGTGCATCAGAGATATTGGCCTGTAGTTTTCCTTTTTGTAGTGCCTTTTTCTGGTTTTGATATCATGGTAATGCTGGCCTCACAGAATGAATTTGAAAATTTCTCTTCCTCCTTTTTTTTGGAATAGTTTAAGAACAAATTTTTAAAGTTTAAAGAACTCTTCTTTAAAAATCTGGTAGAATGCACCTATGAAGCCATTCGGTCCTAGATTTTTGTTTGTTTCTTGTTTTAATTGTTAATTATTTTTATTTTTTAAAGATTTTACTTATTTGACAGTGAGAGTACAAGCAGGGGGAGCAGCAGAGAAAGAGGGAGAAGCAGGCTACCTGATGAGCAGGGAGCCTGATGCAGGACTTGATCCCAGGACCCTGGGACCATGACCAGAGCGGAAGCAGACACTTAACCAACCTAGCCACCCAGGCTCCCCTGTTAATTATTTTTAGAAGTATGTATATGTATGTATGTATGTATGTATGCATTTATTTATTTATTTAAGTAATCTCCACACCCAGCGTGGGGCTCAAACTCAGGACCCTGAGGGTAAGAGTAACACACTCTTTTGACTGAGCCAGCCAGGTACCCTGAAAGACTTTTTAAAAAAGCAATTCAGTTTTAACTAGTAATGGAAATGTTCAAATTTTCTATTTCTTGCTGATCCAGTTTTGGAAGAGTGTATGTTTCTATGAATTTACCCATTTCTTCGAGGTTGTCCAATTTACTGGCATACAATTTTTCATAATGCTTTCTATTTCTATGATGTCAGGTGTTACTTCCTTTAATTTCTGATTTTATCCCTTTATCATTATGTAGTGCCCTTCTTTGTCTCAAAAAGGACTGCATTTCAACTGGGAATCCTGTATTGTTCTTTCCAGAGATGTTTCTTCTATAATTACAATTTTTGCCTGGATCTCTTCTAAGACAAATTCCAAGAAGATTTACAACTTCCCAAAAACAAGAGAATCCTACTGGACTCAAGTGTGGTAAAGCGCAGAACTGACTGCTCACTAGCAAAATCATAATCATTGCTTAAAGGCTTTAAGCAACGATGTAATTCCTAAATTCAAAGTGCAGTCTGGAATTAGCAACAGCACCAGCATCATCTTGGAGCTTGCTAGAAGGCAGAATCTCAGGTCCCACTCAAGACCAACTGAGTCACAGTCTGAATTTAAATGACAAGACTCTCAGGTAATTCTTATGAACACTGAAGTTTGAGAAGCACAAATTAGCCCATTTTCTGGTTTCTGGTCTGAAGTATCCTACAAAATTTTGCTAACCTGGCTTTCAAAATCTCTGAAAAAGATGGCATCATTGTTTCATTGCAAATGAATCCTGGGGTTGCAGAATTTACAACAAAATAATGATTTCTTCTGCTAAGTCTTATCTTAACCTCCTTCAACTCTTATGCCAGGAAATAGGCAGATATGGGACAAGTTCTAGCCACTATTCTTTTTTTTTTTTTTTTTAAAGATTTTATTTATTTATATTTGACAGAGAGAAATCACAAGTAGATGGAGAGGCAGGCAGAGAGAGAGAGAGGGAAGCAGGCTCCCTGCTGAGCAGAGAGCCCGATGCGGGACTCGATCCCAGGACTCTGAGATCATGACCTGAGCCGAAGGCAGCGGCTTAACCCACTGAGCCACCCAGGCACCCTCTAGCCACTATTCTTAAAGGTACCTAGAAATGCAAGTTTTCATTTTAGCACTAAAAATACTATAGAGCTATGTATTTTTTACCACACACACACACACACACACACACACACCCCTTCATCAGGATCAAGATATGTTTATAACAGTTTCTGTTTCTAAGTAAATGTTTATGTAAACATTCTATTACTAACATAGTATGATATGTATACCAAAACCAAAAGTTAATAAAAAAACAACAAAAACTACAGAGCTGCTTCCTAAAAGAACAAGAGCATTTAGTTCACACAGAACTTAAGATATTCTATCATATGTAATTTCAATTTGTGTAAGAGACAATTGTGATAGTTGTCTTTAAGGGGCACCCGTGTGATCAGTCATTAAATTCCTGCCTTTGGCTTAGGTCATGATCCCAGGGTCCTGGGATCAAGCCCCACATCAGGCTCCCTGCTCAGCAGAGAGCCTGCTTCTCCCTCTCCCACTGCCCATTCATGTGTTCCCTCTCTTGCTGTCTCTCTGTCAAATAAATAAAATCCTAAAAAAAAAAAAAAAAAAAAAAAAAAATTCCTTTAAAACAGTAAATGTTTAGCATAGATTAGCTGAAATACTCAATTTGAGTAATGTAATCACAATATAGTTCAAGAGAGAGAAAGCACTGGCAGTAAGGACTCTACCCTTTAATACCATTTCTGTTTGTCACTAACTTGCTTCATAAATTGCTTCCTCTCTTTATGCCTCAGTTTTTCAGTATATTGTCACCTGTATTGTCCCACTTCATTGCTGAGCCAAATAAAAATTCCAGGTTCACTAACTTTCTGTAAGTGAAAAATGGGTGAGAAATGATATGTTCAGGTTACTCAAAAGTTAATATAGGTAATATAAACAGTTAGTATTAATAATTGGCAATACTATCTTTGTGTGATGCCTTCATTTTCAAAGCACTTTCCCATATAATACCTCGTTTTTTCTTCCTCTGATTCCATAAAGTAGGAGGGCATATAGTATTCTCATTTTCAGAAGATAAAACTGGGAGCCAGGGCTGTATGTGGTAGGACTGGTACTAGAGACTAGACCTTCCAACTGTAAAAACCAGACTAATTCTCAAATTTGTAAAGAATTAAAATAACGGAACACATTACATTAGAACAGTATCAAATACAATTTACTCTTTGGATGACTGAGAACTCATCTTAGGATTGCATACAGAATTATGTTTGTGAGTTCGGATCATCAATATAAACATTAGTTATTTCCACTGCACTCAGTGCTGATAAGATGATGCATAGAGCTGTCTGGTTAACCGAAGTCCAGCTCTGTTACAGTGCACTTTTACCATTCTGGAATTTTATCACTTCAAGGAAGTCCTGAATCACCCATATGGTCCGAATTCTAGAATTGGTGTCCAATTAAATTTACTTAGTCCTTCATGGCTACTGACCGCATGTGAGTTCTGCTTCCTTGACTATGAAAAAGAGGAATGATATATACACTCTAGAGAGCAAGGATTAAATGAGATACCCCTGTAAATAACTTAGTAGTGTGCCTTCCAAAACATCGTAACTATAGAAGAGAAAAATAAGAGAAATAAAGAGAGTGTTGACATCTTTACCCAACATAAAGTTCAACACACTTATACTTTAAAAAATTCAAGTTTAGGGACACCTGGGTGGCTCAGTGGGTTAAAGCCTCTGCCTTCAGCTCCGGTCATGATCCCAGGGTTCTGGGATCGAGCCCCACATCAGGATCCCTGCTCAGCAGGGAGCCTGCTTCCTCCTCTCTCTGCCTGCCTCTCTGCCAAATAAATAAATAAAATCTTAAAAAAAAAAAAAAGATAAATAAATAAATAAATAAAAATCTTTAAAAAATTCAAGTTTAATATAAATAAAGAAAATATTTTTTGTGTTTCTATGGTTAAAAAAGTAATTCATGCTTATTAGACAAAGAAAATAAACATAATGCCACCATGCACAGATAATCACTGTGAATATTATGGTGTGAGAGTAAATAGGTTTATATTGCTCTGAAGTTTTACACACATGCAACACACATACACACACGTGCGTGCACAAGTTTTGTGTGCATGTTTTAAACAAATGAAATTGATTAACTCAATTATGTATCGCCTGAAAAAAAAATCTAACCCTCTCCCAAAGAACCACAATACAAAGCACTAAACAAAGTACTAAATAAAGCACTTGAATTAGGGGCGCCTGGGTGGCTCAGTGGGTTAAGCCGCTGCCTTCGGCTCAGGTCATGATCTCAGGGTCCTGGGATCGAGTCCCGCATCGGGCTCTCTGCTCAGCAGGGAGCCTGCTTCCTCCTCTCTCTCTGCCTGCCTCTCTGCCTACTTGTGATCTCTCTCTGTCAAATAAATAAATAAAATCTTTAAAAAAAAAAAAAAAAAAAAAAAAAAAGCACTTGAATTAGAGTACATAAGAAATGTTATTTTTACAAGCAGTTAAAAACTACCAGAACTCTGTCCCACAGCAATAGAGAACACGTCAGCATTTTTGGTATCCAATATTTCACTGAATAGTAAATTTCTGGTCTCTTTTAGGAGCTGCTCATCTTCTCATGTAAATTCTAAACATCACCACTATAATTTATTCAAGCACTTTGTTCTCAGATTTTCCTATTGTAAACAATGCCATGGACATACATCCTTGCTTACCTGGAGGGCATGACATATACAAGGTTAAATTTTGATATGCACAGGAGAGAGCACAACACCTCACATGCCTAACAGAGTAGTCTTAATCAGAAGCTTAGTTAACCTTATAGATACCTTGTATCTGAGGCACTGAGTAGATTCCGTACATCAATCAGGTAAAAAAAAAATTTTCCTTATTTTCTTTAATTAGAACAGTCTTAAGGATAGAATAATAGGTATGAAGTGACAGGAAAAAAGTTAAGCTAATGCTTTCCTTTCTGAACCATTATTTAGATATTCTTCAAGTGTTCACAGAAAGATTTGTGAATCCAATAAGCAAAAGATCCCAATGTAGCTTTACAAACTAATGTATCGCTTAGGCCAAGTGGTGGGTTCAAACTCAGCAGGAAAAAAGTGCCATCTCCTGATTAGCAGCGTGCATGTCTGCAGCCAGGGACCACGCACTCAGGAGATTTCCAATCCAGGCACCTACCACGCTGGATGCGTTTTACTCTGACTCTTAGGTCATCTACTGGACAGATACTGTTATTTAGAACTGAGAGGTTCTTCAGGTGCCGCGAGCTGTAGTGGATGGCAGTCAAGAACTCTCTAGGGCCCTGCTCTCGAATTCTAGCTGAAGAGATAGCAGGTAAGTATACATGTTGATGAAGATGATTTCAGGCAGTAATCGGTGTTTCCAGGACAGTAAAATAGGAGATGTTCTGGGCAGTGACTCAGTAGCAAGGAGAAGCTCCATTAGATGGGATAATTGAGAAAGGCTTGTCTCACGAGGTGACGTCTGAGCCAGACTTTGAACAGGATAAGGTTAATAAGCACGTAATGATCTGGGAGAACAACATTTCTGGCAGAGGAAACTGCCAATCTTAAAGAATGGGCTTGGAGTGTTTTGACAAAAAGAGGGCCAGGGTGGCCAGAGCACAGTGACTGAGCAGGAGACTGAACAAGGGAGCTGGAAAAGGCTGGATTCTCGGGTTAAACATGGCCTCAGAGGCCCCAGCAGTCTGAATTTGACTCTAGGTATGGTGGAAAGCCATTCAAGGGCTTAAATAAGACAGTGATATGAGCTGATCTGTTTTGGAAAAAACCTCTGGTGGTTCCGTGAAGTACAGACTTCAGCGGGGTAAGAGTGGCAAAATGGAGAGCAACAGAATCGATCAGGTGAAATAGTCTCTATGTGAGAGATACTTGGCTTGGGCGAGGGCGGTGATAGGAACTGAGAAGAATGGTCAGATCCAGGGCCCGTCTCAGAGCTGAACTGACATGACGTGCTAATGACTCATGTGGGAGTGAGGGCAAAACAGGGAAACGGAGGGTTGCTCCTATGCCGGCACTTGAGCGACCAGATGGACTGTGGTGCTGGTCACTGACACGGGGATTGCAGAAGGAGTGGAATGGGGCAATCCAAGGTTCTGTGTCTGGGGCATGCTGGGCACTGGATGTCTAGAGTGAGCGCTATAAGCTGGGCTATAAACAGGATACAGAGGGGACATAAAGCCCACAGGACAGATGAGACCACTTGGAAAGAAACTAGAGAAACAGACATGCCAATCCTGATCACTGCGAACAGGAGGAAGAGCCGGCAGAAAAGCTGAGAGCGAGGCAGGAGGACATTCAGGAGAGTGTGCGGGCAGAAAGAGAGAGCAGGAAGTGTTTAAAGGACGGAATAATCAACTGTGTTAAATGCTGCTGGAAGACTGAATCCGATAAGAAAACCCACAACTGGGTTTAGCAAGAGAGGAATACATTAATAAAGAAATAAGGTAGGAAAATATGTTATAAAAAGGGCATATGGTCTTGCCTAAGCTATCACTTTCAAAGCTGAGATACTTAAAATGGACAATCTCAGCAAAATTCCTGAGCAATGCTGATTTATCAGGCTAAGTGCATCTTGACTTCCCTCGTCAAAGCAAGAGGAGAGAAGCAATGACTCAGAAGGGTATCCTGAGTTTTCCATTCTTATTCCCCAGAGAGGGGAACCTTCCTTGGTGACAGCGCGGTGGTATTCAGAATTTGGAAAGAGGAGCAACTTAGCCCGAAAGACTAACAGTTTACTTGCCCTGCTTGGTGGTGGTTCATCAAAGTCCTGACAGTCACCTGTCCAAGCAAACCAATTCCGAGCTACGAGTTTCTTTATGGAACCCAAGGGCCCAAATGAAAGGAAAGAACTGCCAACCATGGAGGACAGCATTCTTCTGAGGCTACATTCTCTACCCCAAGGCTGCTACCCTGCCAGACGCTGTCAGACCCCAACCTGTATCTCTCTCTCTTGCTGGTATCACTAAGCATAAAACTGAGAAGGCCCGCCCACACCCGGGTGACTTGTCTTTCTGTCTCCTCCTCACTTCCCGCCCCTTACCTGGGTCATTTTGTCCACAGAGACCGGAATTCCATCGATGGTGAGAGGTGGCAGCTCGGAGTTAACCTCCTGTGGCGCGGGGGCGTGTTCTGCCAGGGCGGACTCCAGGTCTTCCAGGATCATGCTCTTGTACTTCCGCACCTGCAGGGAATTAAGGGCAGCAGTAAACAAGATGCCCAACAACCAGGGAGGGTTGGTGCCAAGCAACCGGGGAGGGGGTGGGGCTGCCTCCCTCAGCCACGGTGGAGCCCTAAGAGCAAACACTTCTACAACTAGCAGACAAAAATACCCGCTGGCCCCAAAGACATCACACTGTACAGAATTAAAGTGAATAGATGATGAAATTGCAGGTAATAACAGTAGAAAGGAGCCAGACAGAAAAGTTTTACAGAAATACTGCTTCTTGGTTAAAATCACATTTTTTCATTCAACGCCAACCCTATTACCTATTCTAGATCTAATAGAAATGGCGTTCTTTATTCTGAATTTCCCAGGCCATTTGATAAAACCTAGCTGTGACAGTTCACTACCAAAATCACTTCCAAGATCACCAGGGACTTATGTCTCTAAAACTCTAAGCAGCCTATCTGAACCTGCCACTATTTTCCTGCAAGGTCAGAATACCCAACAGGTGACTCAAGTGCTCGAGAGGCTGAGCTGAAAGGCACTGGGGGGGGAGAAACAAGCCATCTATACTGTAGCTGGGAGTCAAAGGTACCACTATCAGCAAGGCCTCGGGCCAGAGAGAACCCCACAGTCATGCCCTCCTTCTTTCTGGTCCTCCCTGGTGACAGAGGTAACCTTCAAATCCATGATGTCTCTGTAGCTCTGACATACCCAGGTCTGACCCAGGAATCATTGTTCTGACTCCTTTCTTTCCACTACTAGTGAAAGGTCTCTTCAAAGACAGAACTTAACAGCAGCACATTTGTACATACACACACTCCTCCATGATGAGCAGAAATGGAAGGCAGACATGGGATCCTACAACCACCAATAACGGGTTCATTCACTTATAAGAATACACATGGGATAAAGACACCTTAGGGGATAAAAAAGCAGCCATGGAATTGTGGAAATATAACAAGATGGGATAGGAAAATTAACCTGCTTTCAGGGCTCCAGCCATTATCTTAGAAAAAAGGGAAGAGAAAATGAGGTATCCAAAAATTACGACAATATTAAGTCCTGGGTTTTCTGCTCCAAACTGGACTCTCAATCAGGACAAACTTTCTTAGAAATATCTCATTATGACGATTAAAAAGGAACAATTCCCATAATCCATCTCAACGTGTGGAAAAGTGAAAATTACTGTTGCCTACAAAGTACAACTTTTGCAGTTGGAGAACCTTCCAAATAGGTAAACAATGAAGGGAATGACAGAAAAACAGTACAAACATGTTTAATCATTATCATCCTAGAGATTCAGTTTTAGCCTGGTTTCTAACACAAAAGAAAGTTTCAGAAATCATTGCCAATATATTTACTGTAACATAGGCAACTGGTGCTGCCATGCCAACGTTAAGGACTTTTATTTTCTGCTTTCTAGATTTCTGTATCCTATGTAGAGTTTTTATGCTACCAGCCCAGATGCAGTCTTTGAACTTTAATCTATCAGGTTAAACCATTATATCAGTATGTAGGCCTGTAGTAAGAGTAATGATAATAGTATAAAAATAAATTTCACCATGCTAGAAATACCTGGCATTTTCAAAGACAGGAAAGCATTAGATTATTACTATTACATTAGCCAGTTTCAAACAATTTTGGCCATTTTTATGGATCAGTAAAATTCTAGGAATTTGTATCCAGGCATTTTGCTGAACTTATCAGTGTTACCTAATTCCTTAAAAATATCTTGAGTTTTGGGGCGCCTGGGTGGCTCAGTGGGTTAAAGCCTCTGCCTTCGGCTCGGGTCATGATCCCAGGGTCCTGGGATCGAGCCCCATATCTGGCTCTCTGCTCCGTGGAGAGCCTGTTTCCTCCTCTCTCTCTCTGCCTGCCTCTCTGCCTACTTGTGATCTCTTTCTGTCAAATAAATAAAATCTTTAAAAAAAAAAAAAAATATCTTGAGTTTCAAAAAAAAAAAAAAAAATTGCTGGTAGAGCATTTCTCCAAGTAATTTACAACAAAATAACTTCAGCTGTGACCACTGTGTTTTTAAGGTTGCTCGGTAAACTTTCCCAGAATGATCAAGTTAGTTTTTCAATTCGTTCTGACTAAGTCTGAGGACTTAGCGGTCCTCAGATGCATATTCTTTCTCATTTATCAGTTCTCTGAAATTGGGATACGTCTTGAAATTGCTGTAGATGAGGTAACCTGAGGCCCAGCTGTCCCAGGCTGCACATCTATGAACACTGCTGTTCTCTCTAGGAGCATGAATGCAACCCCTTGCCTTTTCAATCAACAAACCATTTGAGAAAGGAATGTTGAGTCTTGGTTGCAGTTAGATAATCTCCGCAGTGATCTTTCTGGTAAGATCAAGAAACACCAGCATCAGTCTTGTTGCAGCTTGGAAAATTCTAGAGACAATAGCGGAGTGCTCTTTAAAGCCATGAAGCTTGGGGCGCCTGGGTGGCTCAGCAGGTTAAAGCCTCTGCCTTCAGCTCAGGTCATGATCCTCTAGTCCTGGGATCAAGCCCCGAATCGGGCTCTCTGCTCAGCAGGGAGCCTGCTTCCTCCTCTCTCTCTGCCTACTTGTGATCTCCATCTGTCAAATAAATAAATAAATAAATAAATAAATAAAGCCATGCAGCAGCGCTCGTGCTCTTGATGGCAGAGAGGACGATATTACATGAAATGTCACAGAAGATGATGACTTTGCAACAAGAAGTTATTCAGAGTCACTGGGCTGTGGAAGTGAAGAAGTTTTAGGAGTATCGGTTTATTTCACTTTCCTTTTTTGATACTATATAAAATGCAATACAATTAAAATCTATGTCTAAATAAGCTTGAAAGAGCTCTTTAATAAGCATAAAATAAAAATTCTAAGTGATCAGCGCTGTGCTAGATTCTGTCAATGTTTTTTTAGTCTTCATGGTACACAAATAATGGTGCATCTTTATAAGTGATAATGTCATGAACCTGATGACAGAGAGGTTTGTTTTTCCAACTTCTATCTTCTATTCCAAAACCACAGCTTATGCCTTTGTTACTTCATACCAATGTCACTGTCAACTAACTGGTTTTACAAAGTTAAAAATCACTTAAAAACAAAAACAAACTCAGCTGGTCTGCCTACCAATCTCTTTTCCCCCAATTCACCCTATATGCCTCTGCTATTTATAAAATATCTGAGCTCTGGGGTGCCTGGCTGGCTCAGTCAGTAGAGCATGTGACACCTGATCTCGGGGTCGTGAGTTCAAGCCCTATACTGGATGAAGAGATTATTATTATTTTTTAAAGATTTTATTTATTTATTTGACAGAGAGAGAAATCAGAAGTAGGCAGAGCAGCAAGCAGAGAGAGAGGGGGGAAGCAGGGTCCCTGCTGAGCAGAGAGTCCAATGCGGGGCTCTATCCCAGGACCCTGGGATCATGACCTGAGCCAAAGGCAGAGGCTTAAGCCACTGAGCCACCCAGGCGCCCCTAGGATTACTTTAAAAAAAAAAAAAAAAAGTATGTAATAAAAACTCCAAGCCCCTTTGGGAGCTGTATGATAAATATATATATATATTTCTGAAACACTGGCTTATGACAATCAAACACAATTTATTGAGCACTTACTATGTGTCAAGCACATATACATTGTCTTAATTAATCCTCACATAATTCTATAAGGAAAATACTAGTATACCCATTGTGCAGCTAAGAAAAACAAGGCTTAATAAACTTAAGTGACTTCCCCAAATCATATTGCTAGTGGCTACAAATCAAACTAATTTTTAACTAGCTCCAAAGCCAGTATGTTCAGCCACTTTGCTATCATTTATCTTTTTTCTCAAAACCACTTCTACAGGTGCCCCCCTTCTCATAGGATAAAGTCCAAACTTCTCCGGCCAGCACTGCCACCTTTCTAATCATTCCCCACTTTGCCAAGACTCCCCCAGTGGGGCCTCAGCTGTGCCTGCCCAAGCCTGGAGACGACGCGAATGACACCCTCCTAGCTACTCAGTTTCCTCACTAACTTCTGCAAGTTCTTTTCTACCTCTGGGCCTTTAATTCTGCTTCATATAAAAAAGTCATTCATCTTTCAAGGCCCAACCCAATTTCAACTCCCTGTAAGAAAAATTCCTAAGTTTTCTTGTCATAATTCCCTTACTTCTTTAAATTTCTACAAAATCAAATGATCACTTATATTCTTACACATACCATATACAACCAGTGTGTGACATCACCATCATTACTTAACATGTGTTTTGAAATAGTTCACATACTCAGACACGTGCAGATGATACAGTAACAAACATTCTCATAATTACCAGAGGTGGAGGGTGTTCAAGGTATTTATAAGAGCCCTTAGAGTTCTGGGCATGGAACCGGCTTGCTGCGGATTTTGGAATTGGCTGCTACCACTATAATACCAATGGGCCCTTAGGCTGCAAAACCAGTTCCAGACAAGATACCATAATTCTTGTGTGTGCCTGAAGCCTTTCTGCAGAAAAGACGAGTCTTCAGAAAGGTCCCATGAAAGATCAAAAAAGTTTTTCTTACCTATATGCTTCCCTGAGATTAAAAATATGTTATCATCTCAGATATGTGAAAATATCCCCCAATGCAGAGCTGCCCTCAGACCCACGATCCCAAAGGACACCTGGCACTGAGCCAGGCCACAGGCTATATGGCCCATAAAGTTGTTGGCTTTCACCCTATTCTCTCTCCAGCCCCAGTGTCAGCCTCTTTTGTCTCCTGCCTCTGTCCAGATGTCTAATTTTCCTCTCAACCCCCTGGATCCTTAGTTTGGGACCTTGAAGCCTCACTGGACTTAGAAGGATTCCTTATCTCATATTTTGTATCAAATTGTGTTAGTTATTTGCTGAGTATGTAAATAAGTGAAAATTTTTTATTTCACTGTTTTTTAAAATTTTATTTTATTTAAGATTTTATTTATTTGACAGAGCTCACAAGTAGGCAGAGAGGCAGGTGGGGGGGGGGGCGGGGGGGGGAGAGCAGGCTCCTTGATGAGCAGAGAGCCTGATATGGGGCTCGATCCCAGGACCCTGAGATCATGACCTGAGCCAAAGGTAGAGGCTTAACCCACTGAGCCACCCAGGTGCCCCTGCTATTTTTTAAAATTTTAATTCCAGTATAGTTAACACAGTGTTCTATTAGTCTCAGGTGTACAACATAGTGATTCAGCAATTCTCTACATTACTCAGGGCTCAACATGATAAATATTCTCTTTAAGCCCATCACCTATTTCACTTCTTCTCCACCCATCCCCCTCTGGTGACCACCAGTTTGTTCTCTATAGTTAAGAGTCTGTTTTTTGGTTTGTCTCTTTTTTGTTTGTTTTCTTTTCATTTGTATTTTCTTGTTCATTTGTTTTCTTAAGTTCCATATATGAGTAAATCATATTGCATTTTTTACATTACTATTTTTTAAAATATGCTTCCACATTTTCTGTAACTTGAAGACATTTTGAAAAACCTATATAAAAAACTGAATGACTTAGAACAAGAAATCATAACCAACTCCAGAGTCCACTCATCTACTGGGAAAGAAGAATTGAAGGCTGAAACATGATTTCAAAGAAGCTGGTGACAATGCCAGGGCTACATCTTGCCTCTGTGCCTGTGACTAATTTCTGTACCTGTAGAACTGGTTAGTCATAGCCAGCATATCCCCATCTAAATGCTACGGATTATTGACTCTGAGGAAAGAGCTCCACCTCCAGAAACTCCTGAAGTTCTTCTGGAAAAAAATGGAAATTCTCTATTCCTCAATAGAATATTTCTAGGCCTATTCCTACCAACTCTATAGAAGACGGCTATGGCAGTAAGCCAAGAACATGCCCTCGGGGCACAGCAGCTTAAAAAAATCTACTATTTGCCAATGCTTTTCATGCCAGCTCTCTATAAATACATATAGAGGATGATAATAAATTTTAATTTCTACTGCTCCTCAGTGAGGTGGGTAATATCCTTATTTTGCACATGAGGACAGTGAGTCACATGTAGGAAAAATCAATGTGAGGAACTACTCAAAAAATCAAAACTTAAAAACAGTTTTCACAAATGCGGAGGTTTTAATTATATGTGCCCACTCTAGTTAATACCAACCCACGGGCAAAACTGAATTCACTTGTCTAAATGTTAACAATGCTGCCTTTTAGGTGGGAGCCACACCTTCACTAAGAAGGATATTCAAAAGGGCCAAAACACCCAATGGAGTTGTTCGGGAGGTCCTTTAACTTTTTATTTTATTTTGTTTTGTTTTAAAAAGCTGAGGCTTAAGGAAACAAAGGTTTTAAACTGCAAAGAGAGATGCCTGCGTGGCTCCTTCAGTCACATGGCTGCCTTTGGCTCAGGTCTTGGTGCCAGGATCCTGGGATCGAGGCCCCCATCGGGCTCCTTGCAGTGGGAAGTCTGCTTCTCCATTGCCTGTAGCTCCCTCTGCTTGTGCTTTCTCTCTCTCTGACAAATAAATAAAATCTTTAAAAAGCAAACAAACAAAACCTTCAGAGAATATTAGATCTAAGAGGCTAGATCCCAAGCAACTTAAAGAAACCTTGAGTTTCTAAATAAGGCAATCTCATTATACATTCAAGTCAAAGGCCCTTTCTGAGAGTTCAGCTAGTTTTAGGTTACTTCCCTACCTCACATTGCAAATACATACATGGCATACGTGATCTCTGAACCCAGCAGTTCCTCTAGCCAGCCAGCCATCAAACAAATACTATTCATCTCCTCTATGCTAGCCACTGCGCTAAGAAGAGCTGGGGGCAAATCGGAAAGCAAATGTATCCATCACAGTGTCCCATTACTGTGCATATTGCAATCTAGTAGAGAAGACAAACACAAAAATTGTCATAAAAATGAAAGTATAATTAGAAACTGGGATAAGCACTATAAAGAATGACACTAGCTAACTTCACAGTTCTTTACATCTCAAGATGGATCTCAATTGAGATCCAATGCAGGATCATAACTTAGAAGTCAAATCTGCATGGCTGAGTGCTGCCAAACGTTTAAGATGCTTTATTCAGGCAACAAATGCTACTCAGCAACTAAGCACCCATGGCAGGGGCAATGTGTGGTACTGGGAGCATGATGGAGAACAAAGTAGATCCAGTCCCTCCCTCCGAGCTTACAATCTAGCTGGGGATAGAAGTTAATCAAATAATCATATAAATAAAAGCACATCAGTAGTAAGTACACACAGCACTGTGGAGAAGCGGAAGGTGGCTTCATTTGTTCCCTTTTAGAAGAGAAAGCAAGGACTAAGAAAATGAAATTAAATTTGAAACCCCATATTTAATACCTTGGACAAACCTATGGGAGATGTAATATTCCATCACCTTGAACCCAAATCTTGACAGCGGCTCTACCATTCAGAAATTGGCGGGAGGTGGTGGGGTGTGCCAGGGTGGCTCAGTGGGTTAAAGCCTCTGCCTTCGGCTCAGGTCATGGTCCCAGGGTCCTGGGATCGAGCCCCTCATCAGGCTCTCTGCTCCACAGGGAGCCTGCTTCCTCTCTTCTCTCTCTCTCTCTGCCTGCCTCTCTGCCTACTTGTGATCTCTCTGTCAAATAAATAAAATCTTAAAAAAAAAAAAAAGAAGTTGGGGAATCTTGAGCCAATCACTTAACCTCTTTGAGCCTGTATTCTCTTCCAAAATGCAAATAATTGTAATACGCCTACATCTCAAGGTTATTGGTAGAATTATTGAGAATATGTTTACTTCTAAGTTTTATAAATCTGCTTTATTACACAAATGTTAGTTACAACAATCCTCTCCATTCAACAATTCCATAAACATGTATAAAATGCAGATTTACTTTTAAAGCAGGCCCAAACTCTATGTATGGTTCTGTAAGTTGCTTTGTTCACTTAATCATCATCTCCACATGATAAAGTTAATAGAAAGACTTTTGTCATCATAATTAAAGGCAGTGTAGCAGGCCTATCTCGGCACAAGTCATCAATTTATCTAACTAATCCCTTATCTTTGAACATTAAGGTTATTCTGAATTTTTTTTAAAAAATACTATAAAGAATACAGTGACTGATATACTTGTACATACATCTTTGCTTATTTGATCGATTATTTCCTTAGGATAAAATTTCAAAAGGAAGTTAGGTTAAAAAGTATACATCTGGGGCACATTTTATACCGGTTGCCAATCTGCCCTCTAGAAAATTACACCAATTTAAACTGCCTGTTTCACATGCCAACACTGGAAGCTGTACATCTTTTTCACAGTGTAAAGTAGTTTTCTGTTTTAATTCCCGTTTCTTTGAACATTTTGTTTGACACTTGTACTTCCTCCTTCCATTTACGTCTTCTCTTTTGTCTTTGGGTGTTTGGAAATTATGAATTTATATGAAAAAACTTTAATATACAGAAAGATGCTAAGAACGGTAAAATAAATCCTTCTACCCTCACCACCCAGATTCATTAATTGTCAACGTTTTGGCATAATTACTTTATCTGCCATCTGTACACATACACACACGCACGCACACACACACACACGATATTCTCTGGGCTAACCACTTAAAGTATATTTTATTTCATTATTATTTTTAAAAGATTTTACTTATTTAGTTGAAAGAGAGAGAAAGCATGAGCTGGTGTGGGTAGTGGGGGGGGGGGTGCATGCAGAGGGAGAGGGAGAGGCAGACTCCTTGTGGATCAGGAAGCCTGACTCCAGGCTTCATCCCAGGATCCTGAGATTGGAGGCAGATACTTAACTGACTGAGCCATCTAGGCATCCCCACTTAAAGTATATTTCAGACACTGCAACACTTCTAAATACTTCAGCATGCATCTTGGAAAAACAAGGGCATTCTCATACATAACTAGAGTACAATGATCACATCCTACAAAAATATCAGAATTCCTTAGTATCACCTAATATCTAATCTATATTCAAACATATCTTTGGGTCTTTGTTATTCATCTGTTCATAATTTTATTAATTTTTGACAGCTCTTTATAAAGAACATTAATCATTAATTTGCTACTTACTGTGTGATTCTGAACAAAATACTTAAGCTCTCAACCCTCAATTCCTACAACTGTAAAGCACAAATAATAACATATATATCATAGGGTTATTTTGATGATTAAGTAAAAATCATAAATATAAAGTGCTTAGCAGAAAACAAGTACATTTAAAATACTCAACAAACTGCAACTGCTGTTACTAATTTTATGAAAACATTTTTTCCATTTGTTGTGAGTCACTTAGTTTTGTTTACAGTGCCTTGCTATACACTCCAGTTGTGGACAAGAAAGTAATATGGGCAAAACACAGTATGGGAAAATAAATGGAGCCCTAAAATATAAGAAAAAATTCAGCATTAACTATTAAAAGGACTAGTAATGTTTCCAATCCTCTTTCAACAAACTCTTAAAATAACAGACAATCTTGAATCTGAAATCTAGGGGCGCCTGGGTGGCTCAGTGGGTTAAAGCCTCTGCCTTCGGCTCAGGTCATGATCCCAGGGTCCTGGGATCGAGCCCCGCATCGGGCTCTTTGCCGCCTGCTTCCTCTCCTTTCTCTTTGCCTGCCTCTCTGCCTACTTGTGCTCTTTGTCTGTCAGATAAATAAATAAAATCTTAAAAAAATAAAAAAATAAATTAAAAAATCTGAAATCTATTATTTCAAAGATGAACAGCCCTACTGAATTTTAATTTTTCTAGAGTTTTTCAGCAGACTATAGCTATAAAAGCAAAAAGGAAGATGACAGCTATAGGCAGGAGGACAAAATACAAGTACCAGTTTTAAAATTATTAAATGAGATTATACAAAGTGCTTATAACTATACTGAGAACATAGTAAGCACTCAATAAATGTTAGCCATCTAAATCATCTCCTTAACTATTAACAAGATTATATGCAATACATTGCATACTGATTATGATAAACAATGGGCTCTAATTACTTAATATGACTCTGAATATCAGTAAATCTTAAGATTATATTCTGTATCTTGAAGGTTAAGAGGAGTTACCCAAAGTATCAGAGTAGTGTCCCCTTTGAGGGATATACTTTTTCAGTTTTGAACATGTTTATTCTACTGAGGTTTACATATGCTTTAGTTATTTTATTTTCTTACTGAACTGTCCACTTAGTTGAGGTTCTTAATTTGTAAAATCAGATTAATGCACAGCATTTCCTTACAAGTTTCAATCTTTCCTTAACTGTGACTATGACTCATCTAATTTCTAAGACTATATATTTGCTTTCTTCTCCCTTTTCCTCAACTAGCATGCTAGAAGTTTTCTTTTTTATTGGACTTTTCATAGTATCACTTCTCGAACGTAACAATTCTACTTTTTCTGCTCACGAACTCCTTAATTTTTTTCACTTCCACATTTACTTAACCTATTTTTTCTTAGACTCATCTTATTCCCTTTCCAGCTTCTTGAATTAGATGTTTATTTCTTTTCCATCTTTCTTGTATATAAAAAAAATTAAGGTAATGAATATTCCTTTGAGAACCAGCTCAAACTGAAACCTTTAAGTTTTGCTTTTATATTATCTAAACAGTCTACAAATTAAGAAGTGTTTTTATGTACTATGTGGCTGAATACTTTTTCCTGTCTATCTTTTGATATTAAGCTCAAAATATTCTGTATCATGGTGAAAAATATGGCCACTACTGGGTATTTACTCAAAGAAAATGAAAACACTAATTCGAAAAGATATATGTACCCTTCAAGTTTGTTACAGCATTATTTACAATAGCCAAGATATGGAAGCAACCCAAGTGTCCATCATGCATGAATGGATAAAGAGGTGGTGTGTGTATATATGTACATATACATATGCACATAATAGAATATTATAATACTGGAATATATAATGGAATATTACTAAGCCATAAAAAGAATGAAATCTTGCCTTTTGCAACAACATGGATGTATGTAAAGGGTAAAACGATAAGTAAAATAAGTTAGTCAGAGAAAGACAAATATGGTATGATTTCACTCATATGTGGAATTTAAGAAACAAAACATATGGATAAACAAAGGAAAAATAGACCAAAAAAAACTAGACTCTTTAATACAGAGAACAAACTGTTGGTTACCAGAAGCATAGCGGGAGGGGAGAAGTGACTGAAATGGATAAATGGGGTTAAGAGTACACTTAATCTTGATGAGCACTGAGAAATGTACAGAACTGTCAAATCACTGAATTACATACTTGAAACTAATAAAACACAGCATGTTAATTATGTTTCAATTTTTAAAAAGAGAGATCTGTAGTTCTAGCTGAAAAACAAAATTGAAGTAGTTCCCTGGACCAAAACCCCCCCCAACCATATGGCCTGTATAATTTCTGCATTTTACAATTTATTAAGATCTTCATTGGGGCCTAATAATATATTTGGTCAAGTCTTATAACCCATTCATGTAATTTTTCAAATATGACATATTCTCTCCTTATACAGTATTAATGCTAGCATACATATTTTATATTAACCTTATTCTTTTATTCAGATCCCTATATTCTTATTATTTTCTTCCTTAATCTGATAAAGATATTAAAGCCTCCTGCCATTGTCATGCTTTATTTTTTCTTTTATTTGTAATTTTTTGATCTACACACTTTGCTTTAATGTTTGAGGCAAAAAAAGGTGCATTATAAATTTATACTGTTTATCAATATCAAATTACCTCCGGTTCTCAGTTAATACTTGTTTAAGGATTTGGCTTTGACTGATATTAATGCTATGATCCATGATTTATTTTTTGTAGGTATTTGTCTGACACACCTTTGCCTATTATTTTACTTTTAACATTTTTAACAGCTTTATTGAGATTATAACTCACATATCCTACACATTAGTTTCTAATGGCTGCCACAATGATCATTAACTTGGTGGCTTAAACCAACAGAAACTCATTCTCTTAGTTTTACTGGGCTAAAATCAAGGTTATTGGCAAGGCTGGTCCTTCTGGAGGCTTTAGGAGAGAGTCCATTTCCTTGCCTCATCTAGCTGCTTCTAACCTGTATTCTTTGGCTCCTGACCCCTTCCCCCCTTCCCTGCATCCAACCTTTTACTCCTACCAATGCATCTTCTACTTCTTTATCAATCTCCCCTTGTCTCTCTTTGATAAAGACAATGTAGTTAGACGTAGGCTATACCCAGATAATCCAGGGTAATCACCCCATCTCAAGATTGTTAACCTAATCACCACAAAGTCCTTTTTGCCATACAAGGTAACACACAAAGATTCCAGGAATTCAGATCTGGATATCCTTGGGGTCATTATTCAGCCTATCAGACCATACAATTCATCATTTAAAGTGTACAATTAAAAAAAATAAAGTGTACAATTCAACCTTCTTAAGTATATATGTAGGGTTATGCAAGCATCATAATCTAATTTTAGAGCATTTTTATACCCCTAAAATAAACTCAGCACTCATTGGCTGTCACTTTTCATTCCTCTCTCCCACCTTTCCAATCTGGCAATGACTAATCTACTCCATAGATCTGCCTGTCGTGGACACTGCATACAAATGGAATTATACCACATGTGATCTTTTGTGATTGGGCTCTTTCACTTATCAAAATGTTTTCAAGGTTTATCCATGCTGTCATTTTTTTTTTTTTGAAGATTTTATTTATTTATCTGAGAGACAGAGAGAAAATGAGCAGTGGAGGGGGTGGGCGGGGGAGAGAGAGAGAAAGAGACACTCCCTACTGCGCAGGAAGCTGGATTCAGGACTCGATCCTAGGACCTGGAGATCATGACCTGAGTGAGGTCAGACACATAACTGACCAAGCTAACCAGGTCCCCCACATGCTGTAGTTTTTTTTTTTTTTTTTAATCAGTATTTCACTCCCTCTTACTGACGAATAATATTCCATTGTAGATAATATATTTATCCACACATCAGTTGTTGAGCATTTGGGCTGTTTCCACTTTGTGGTGATTACGAATCATGCTGCTAAGAACATGTGTGTAAGTTTTATGTATAAGTTTTGCTGCTATGGACATTGTGTATATAAAGCTTTGCTTTCAGCTCTTTTGAGTAAACCTAGGAGTAGAATTGCTGGGTCATGTAGTGACTCTACTTTTAAGAAACTGCAAAACTTCGGGTCATGATCTCAGGGTCCTGGGATCGAGCCCCGCATCGGGCTCTCTGCTCGGCAGGGAGCCTGCTTCCTCCTCTCTCTCTGCCTGCCTCTCTGCCTGCTTGTGATCTCTCTCTGTCAAATAAATAAATAAATAAATCTTTAATAAAAAAAAAAAAAAAAGAAAGAAAGAAAGAAACTGCCAAACTGTTTCTTTCTTTTTTTTTTTTTTTTTAAGGTGTAATTTATTTATTTGACAGAAAGAGATACAGCAAGAGAGGGAACACAAGCAGCAGGAGTGGGAGAGGGAGAAGCAGGCTTCCCACTGAGCAGGGAGCCCGATGTGGGACTCAATCATGACCAGAGCCGAAGGCAGACGCTTAATAACTGAGCCACCCAGGCGCCCTGCCAAACTGTTTTCTGAAGCAACTGCATCATTTTACATTCCCAATAGCAATGTATGGAAGGTTCTAATTTCTACATATACTCAACAACACTTATTGTTGTCTACCTTTTTTATTATAATCATCCTAATAAGTATGTAGTAGTGTCTCGTTCTGGTTTTGATTTTCATTTCCCTAATACTAATAACTGTTTATCATTACTGCTTATGTGCTTGCTGACCATTCCTCTATCTTCTTTGGAGAAATATCTATTCAGATTCTTTGTCATTTTTTAAAAAACTTGGAAGTATAGCTGAACACAACTTACATTAGTGTCAGGTTTTACAACATCATGATTGGTAACTCAATACATTCTGCTATGTTCACAAGTATAGCTATTGTCATGATACAATGCTATTGTGATACCACTGAGTATATTCTCTGCTGTACTTTTCATCTCCATGACTTATTCATTCCATAATTGGAAGCCTGTACCTCCCACTCCCCTTTACCTCTGTTTGCTGATCCCCTACCATCCCACTCTGGGAATTGCCAATTCGTTCTCTGTATTTTAGGAGCCTGTTTCCGCTTTGTTTTTTAAATTTAACATGTAAGTGAAATCATATGATACTTGTCTCTGTCTGATTTATGTCACTTAGCACAATACCCTCTAGGTCCATCTATGTTGTCACAAATGGCAAGATTTCATTTTTTTATGACTGAGTAATACTACCTCTTCTTTATCCACTCTCTATGGATAGACATATGGGTTACTTCCGTATCTTGGCAACTGTAAAGAATGCTGCAGTAAACATAGGGGTACATGTATCTTTTTGAACTAGTGTTTTCATGTTCTTCTGTAAATATCCAGTAGTGGAATTACTGGACTGTATGGCATTTCTATTTTTAATTTTTTAAGCAACAACCTCCATACTATTTTCCATAGTGGCTACACCCTACCAACAGTACACAGGTGCTCTGTTTTCTCCCCATTACCACCAACACTTGTTAGTTTTTTTTTTAAGATTTTATTTATTTTGGGGAGAGAGAGAATGCACGCACAAGTGAGGGGAGGGACAGAGGGGGAGAGGGTGGGAGGGGGAAAGCAGACTCCATGCTGAACACAGAGCCCAAAGTGGGGCTTGATCTCATGATCCTGAGATCATGCATGACCTAAGCCGAAACCAAGAGTCAGATGGTTAATCAACTGAGCCACCCAGGTGCCCTTCTTGTCTTTTTGATACTAGGCATTTTGATAGGTGAGAGGTGATATCTCATTATGGTTTTGATTTGCCTTTTCCTAATGATAAGTGAGGCTGAGCATCTTCTCATGCGTCTGATGGCCATCTGTAGGTTTTAAGTCCTCTGCCCATTTTTTAATTGGATTGTTTGGGTTTTTTGCTGTTGAGCTTGTAACTTCTTTATATATTTTGGATATTAACTCCTTAAAAGATATATCATCTGCAAATACCTTGTCACATTCAGTAGATCGCCTTTTTCTTATGTTGGTGACTTCCTTTGCTGTCCAGAAGCTTTTTATTTTTGTGTAGTCCTAATAATTTATTTTTGCTTTTGTTTCCCTTGCCTAAGGAGACATATCCATAAACAGCTTGCGGAGGCCAATGTATTAAGAGATTATTGCCTACATTTTCTTCTAGGAGTTTTACAGTTTCAGGTCTCACATTTAGGTCTTTAATTCATTTTTAACTTATTTTTGTGTATGGCATAAGAAAGTGGTCCAGTTTTCCCAACACCATTTTTTGAAGAGACTAGCTTTCCCCCATTGTATATTCTTGCCTCCATAGTCATTGATTAATTGACCATATAAGGGTGGGTTTATTTTGGGTCTTTCTATTATATTCTATTGATCTCTGTGCCTATTTTTGTGCCAGTACTATACAGTTTGATTATTAAAACTATGTAAATCTGGGATTGTGATACCTCCAGCTGTTTTCTTCTTTCTCAAGATTGCTTTGGATATTTGAGGTCTTTTATGAATCTTGGGATTATTTGTTCTACTTCTGTGAAAATGCTACTGGTATTTCGATTGGGATTGCATTGAATCTGTAGATTGCTTTGGGTATATGGACGTTTTAGTGATATTAATTCTTCCAATCCATGAGCATAAAATATCTTTCCAATTTTGTTGTCATCAATTTCTTTCATCACTGTTGTGTATTTTTTTCAGAATACAGGTCTTTCACCACCTCGGTCAAGTTTATTCCTAAGTATATTTTTTTTTTTTGGTGCAATTATAAGCAGAAGTATTTTCTTAATTCCTCTTTCTGCTACTTCATTATTTTTATATAAATTCTACTTATTTAACATATAGTGCATTATTGGTTTCAGAAGTAGAATTAATTCATTATTAATGTATAAAAATGCAACAGATTTCTGTATATAAATTTTGTTTCCTGCAACTTTACTGAATTCATTTATCCGTTCTAACAGATTTATGATAGAGTCTTCAGGGTGTTCTAAGTATAGTAGTATGTCATCTTCAAATAGTGACAGAATCTTCACCATTTTAAAATTGGGCTTAGGGTGCCTGGGTGGCTCAACTGGTTAAGTGAAACTCTTAACTTTGGTTTGGGCTGTGATCACAGGGTTCTGAGATCCAGCCCTGCATCGGGCACCACACGACTTGTGGCGCCCGCCTGAGATTCTCTAACCTCCCTCTGCCCCTCCCTGCTGCTGTGCATGCATACTACATAAATAACTAAATAGGGTTGTCTTTTTATTGTTTAGTTCTACAAGATCTTTACATGGATTCAAGTTATTTGTCAGATGTATGATTTGCAAATATTTTCTCCCATTCTGTGAACTGTCCTTTCCCTTTATTTTTTTTTAAGATTTTTTATTTATTAATTTGACAGACAGAGATCACAAGTAGACAGAGAGGCAGGCAGAGAGAGAGAGGAGGAAGCAGACTCCGCACTGAGCAGAGAGCCCAATGTGGGGCTGGACCCCAGGGTCCTGGGATCATGACCTGAGCCAAAGGCAGAGGCTTTAACCCACTGACTCACCCAGGCCCCCTCCTTTCACTTTCAATGGTATCATTTGCAGCTACTTTGAACATCTGTGAATCACTGTGAGTATGTCACATAAATTAAATACAGTTGGGTTTGGGTTTGGATTATTGTTGTTCCACTCTGAAAGAAAATCTTTGTCTTTCTCAAAGGAGTTAATCCATTTATATTTATGATCTACAATAGAATTAACTGGTTTCACTTATATTATTTTGTTCTATACTTTGTGTTTTCTTTTTTAAATCTTTTATATAGACTTGGTATTTTCCCTCTTTAATGTTTTAGGGGACACATTCTGCTTCTAATTCTACTGGTATTTATTCTTTAGCCTATATGTATGAAATGTCAGTCAATGAAAAAATATTTACTGCTTTTTTTTCTGTCTAGTTTATCATATGACTGTTTGTTTCATAGAGTCTATATCCTTTTATAACATATGGAAGACTCCAACAGTTTCTCAAAATTTCCTTTTGTTTCTTGGGTTTTTAAAAAAAGATTTTGTTTTAAGCAATCTCTATACACAGTATGGGGCTCAAACTTAACAACCCTGAGATCAAGAGTCACATGTTCCACTGGCTGAGCCAGCCAGGCACTTCTCCTTTTAGAGAGTAATTTTCGGAGATATTTTCTGAGTATTCTAGATGAGTCCTTTTCACAAATCATATTATTATTAGTAGTAGTAAAATTATTTTAAATATTTGATACTGAAAAAAAGAAGACATGCCCAGATTTCATGTTGGTGAACATCATGACACTAGGACAGCTTGTCAGGCACCATTTTGACCTAGAAATCTTCTACCATATTCTTCTAAGGGAAGGTCCTAATACACACCCTAAGTCTAGGGCCTCAGGAATTTTTGGTAAAACTCAAAACGAAATTCAAAAATGTTGAAAAAGAAGCACAACATTTGCATGTGAAAAAAGAAAAACCCAGCAAAACCAACAAAATTTCAATTGCTTACTAATCAGTTCTAAACTCCTGAAATGTCTACATTCGATACGGAGAAATACAATAAATGTCCCTTCAGCTAATAAACTTCATTCCAATAAAAATAAAATGCAATTTAAATCTGGACAGACCATTATTCTACTAACAATTCAAAGTTATTCAAAGCCAGAGAAAAAGTAGTTCACTTAGTGTAAGTATGAAAAGATAAAATACTATCTTTAAAAACTTAGCTACAGATAGTTAGGTGATCAAAATATTCAACTGTATTTCAAAATTGAAGCAGAGTGTCAAATAAATTCTTCAAAGAAATGCAAGAGATTTTAAATATGCAACTCAAATACCAGAAATCAGTAAAATGGTTCCTGAGGTTTGCCTCATGAGGTTTACATCTTAGAATTATCTCCCATTTTGTTTCTGACATAAATCAGTAATTTTCTTATAAAATCCTTGGGGCACCTGGGTGACTCAGTGGGGGTGAAATATCTTTCCTTGGCTCAGATCATGATCCTGGAGTCCCGGGACCAAGCCCCACATCCGGCTCTCTACTGAGCAGGGGGTCTGCTTCTGTCTCTGCCCCTTACCGGCTCATGTTCTCTCTCTCTCTCTCTCTCTAAATAAATAAATAAATAACTTTAAATTAGAAAACGAAAAACAAAAAACACCACAAAATCCTGTCGTGTTCGTTTCTTAACAAACATAACACCATCTTTCCCCGCCTTGGGCTGACAGATACAAGGCATCTCTCAGATGGCGTATCTGAGAGCGTAGACTATCTTGCTACAGTAAGTACAAACAGAAATAATCGTTTTTATTTTGATCTATGCACAGCGGTTTGAAAACCAGTCCCACTCCTACCTCCAGACAAGGGGAGGATAGAAGTAACAGCTATAGTACTAGACAGAGGATCAAAAGAACAAATAACCCACAGAAAGCAAGAGTGAGTCTCTGAGAACACAGCTGAGTTTTCTTACCACATTCTCCAAAGGTGCTGCACCGAACACTTTAAAGACAGGGTTGGGTTTAGAGGGGGAGATACAGAGGACAATAGCTTGCTGTCCCACTCGAGTAGTATATTCATCTAATGTAGCTCGAAGTTTCCTGAATTTGACAATGAAAAGAGAATAAAAACGGTTAAGGAAGAGAGAAATTAGAGTGACACAGAAAATTTACTTTGACTTGAGGCAATTTATTCTGATCAGATGTGTTGTTGTTGTTTTACCTGAAATGTGAAAAGGGTAGTGTAAGTTTGAATATCCTGTTCAGCAGAAAAATGTGCATACCTTTGTCCTAAAGACCAATGACTAGCTAACTGATGAAAGGGTCGGCTATAAGTCTGCTTCAGGACACAGCCATGACACAATGTTGAACAGGGAGAGTATAATTCTTCCTGATCCGAGCAACACTAAAGGGGTTTTCTCTTACTGCAACTTATAATAACAATAAAGATTACTGCTGAGACATTTACTTGTAGACATTATCATGTTATCTCCATGCTTAATGAAGGGGGCCTAAATGATCTGCTTCTAATTTCTTTGACAGATGTAGTCATTGTTTATGTCTTACTGACATAGATTTATCCAGAAATATGACTTCAAAAATGTTGTCATTTCTAGATTTTCATTTCATATAGATAATAATTCTTGGTTCTGTAATATTTTACAAATGAGGAAGAAGTAAAAGAGCATTTTAAAGTGTATCAACACTGGGTGAAATAGAAATGCTGGGCTTTTCCTCTGAAATCATGGGGCATTATTTTAAAGTTCTACATTCCATAATCCTCTGGGAACATAGTCTACTCTTTCCAGAGACTGATGAGTAATTAATTCAAATGAAACAAAGTGAACATATCTAGTTTTCCACCTTTCTCCAAAAGTATGTACTGTCATGCCTACGCCCCTTATAGCAAAGACATGTCTATATATAACATGTTCTAATTATTCTGGCCTATCCCATCATGAAAGGAAATAAGAACTGCCTATTTGTTGGTATATAAACACTTTGCTGAAAGCTTCCAATCAATACTTTTTGGGTTTTTTTCTTCAGTTTCTTATAATCTTCCTCTTCTGTTCTTAGTATAAACTATTATTTTCTAGCTTTTGTCACGTATCATTCACATGGGCTGGCACTCCATTTGGATTCAATATTCTAATAAACACCTAGAAATTTTGGGTGTATTTAAAACACTGTAAGAAAAAAACCTTCTGGAACATTTTATAGACAAAATTTCTTATCCTGTATGAATGCACGTTGTGCTACCATCAAATATTAAGTCCCCGTGTACTATTGCTGCATGATAATCTTTCTGTACAACCTACAAACTCCTCAGAAAAAACTCTTCAGCAAAGGACCATATGCTAAACAAGAAATTTGGCAGCATTCCTTGAAGGAATGGTCTATATTCACACTCTCTAATTCTTCTTTTCCCATTCTCTCTTGAAGATACCCCAATCCTTTCAGCCTTACCACTCCATTGGAAATGCTCTTGCCAAGTTCAATCATGACCTCCATGTTGCTAAATCTAATGGTCAATATGCATCTTATTCAACCTGCCAGCAGCATTTGACAGAGCTAATCACACACTCTCCTTATTAACATGCTTTTCGCACTTGGTTTCTAGTATATTGCACTCTTGATTTTCCTCCCGATTCACTGGTAGCTTCCCAGACTCTTCTGCTCATTCCTTTCATCTCTCCAATCTCTAAAAGTTAGAGGGCTCTAGGCCTCGGTCTGCATTCACTCTCTTGGTGGCCTCCGGTCAAGACCTCCACCAAGACCTTCCAGTCTCAGAGTCTTAGATAAGATCTAAAACTTGGACATTTTCAGCAAGATCTCTCCTTTGAATTTCAGACTCACGTATCAACTGCTTATTGTTTCTCCACTTAATGGTTAAGAGGTATCACAGACCTGTCTGCCTTATCCTCACTCATTCCTATACCTGCTCCTCTCTTCCAGTAAGAGTCATCCCAACCCTTCCAATAATCAGACCCAAAATCTTGAGGTCCCCTTCATTCCTGTTTTTGCTCTCACACCCCACAGCCAATCCATCATGTTGGAGTTGACTTTTTTTCAAAAGTTGACTTTTGAAATACACCCAGGATGACCGCCTCTTACTACCGTTGCTGCTGCAATATTGGTTTTACGACCCTATGATTTCTGGCCTGGATTACTACAATAACCTCATTTTCTTCCTGCTTCCATTCTGGTATACTCAAACTCTATTCTCAACACAGTAGCCTGATGGTTTCTCTGAAAACATAAGTCAGACCAAATCACTGCTTTGGTCAAAAGCCTTCACTGACTTCTCATCTCATTCAGAACAAGAGTCAAAGCCCTTCTACTAGACCAACGACCCCATGATGTGTCTCTCTACTACTGCTCTAACTCCATCTCCTGTCATTCTTTCCCTGGCTATTCCTCAAACATGACCATCACATTCCATCCCACTTCAGAAACTTTCCTCTTGTTCTTCTCCTGCCTGGAAAGATCTTCCTTTAGACATCAGTAATTCCCTGTTCAGAGGCTGCCTGTCAAAAAGGATTTCCTAGATCATCCCTACAAAAAAAAAGAGAAACTACTATATCCCCCCAAACCTTTCTTTTTTTTCCTTACTCATATTTTCTTTTTTTCCATAGTACTTATCATCACCTGATATATTACAGAGTGTTTATTTTTTTTTTTTTTTCCCTACTAGAATATAAACTCCCTAAGGGAATTTGTTTTGTTCACAGTTGTATTCCCAAGACCTAGAATAATGTCTGGCACAGTGCAGGCATAAAAATTTTCTTAGAATGAAATAATGTGATATTCTACATCTGTTCATCATTTCTAGTTTCATTTATTTGATTCTATAGGAGTACCTTCAAGTCTAATTCTGCCATCAAGAACCCTAACTTGGTTTCCTCAGTGTACCTAGTAACGTATGTTCTAATTCTGTCATCCACACCATGAAGCATTGGAGAAACAGCAACAATATGGAGAAGGGAGCCCTCACCGAAGCAGGCGTGTTTGCTGTCTCTTCCGGATAGACGGATTAGACTCAAACACATGAGGCCGTTTCCGTTTCTTTCCTGTCGCCACAGCAGCGGCAGCAGCCATTCCCACAGGACCTGAAATAATAACGCATGTGCTGAAAGCAGGCAAAGCCTGTTAGCTCTATGAGACAGAAAACAATTCAAGGTACAAAAAAGGTAGCCTTTATTTCCTAATACATTCTCAGTAAATATAGAATGTTCCTGATATTATCAACATACTTTGCTATTGTTCAAAACAAATCATATTTTCATTTACCAATAAAACTTGCAATGAATCTAAAAAAGTGATTGACTTAAACACCTCCCCACCATACACGAGCTAAATTTTATATAATGTTGTGTTTTGTTTTGTTTTGTTTTGCCAGCAGGCCCATACTGCAAAGCTGATATTCTCAGAGGTGCTAGATGAAATTGCAACACTGAGAGGAATAGCTTGCCAAAAGAAAATAATCACAGATTTCAAATTTCATTTCCATCCTTGTGCTCCTCTTTCCATTACCCCAAAACACTGTCAAGTTAAGGAAGTCAGAGATAATCACTCGTGCTTGGAACTCAAATAGTAACAACAACGTAACCAAAAGAGGAAGAGCTGGAGGAGTATTATCTTAATTGGATTTTTTTTTCTTATGTATCTGAGAATTGTGCCTAAAATGGAGTTGTTGACCACAATGTTAAACTGATGAAAGCATGCTGGCAGGAAAGAGATGAAAACTATCCCACTCTAAAGAAAAAATGTTAATAAAAGTCAGTCTGGCTTGCCCTGAAACTAATTATTAAAATAAAGGGTAGACCCTAAGGAATTATTGGAGTCTCTGATTCATGGAATCTCAACATATCAAGGACGTTCCTTTTTTTTTTCTTTCCCTTTTTTAAGCAGATGATCCACTTTCATCCTTATTTGTAAACCCTATGAAAGGCTTACATGAAAATTAAGTTTAACTACTTACACTTGCCCTAGCATATATGTTATATATGGTCTAAGGGGCTCAATTAAAATAAGTCTCCCTGAAAATCTAGACAAATCTCTCTACATGTTATTTAGTCTGACTTAAATAAACTCCTCTAAAGAGTCCCAGAGCAAGTAAAAGAATAAATGAGGGGCGCCTGGGTGGCTTACTGGGTTGGGGCCTCTGCCTTTGGCTCAGGTCATGGTCCCAGGGTCCTGAAATCGAGCCCCGCATCGGGCTCTCTGCTCCATAGGGAGCCTGCTTCCTCCTCTCTCTCTGCTTGCCTCTCTGCCTACTTGTGATCTCTTGCAAATAAATAAAAAAAATCTCAAGATTTTGACAGAGATCACAAGTAGGCAGAGAGGCAAGCAGAGAGACAGGAGGAAGCAGGCTCCCCATGGAGCAGAGAGCCCGATGCGGGACTCGATCCCAGGACCCTAGGACCATGACCTGAGCCGAAGGCAGAGGCTTAACCCACTGAGCCACTCAGGCCCCCTAAATGAATGCTTTTAACCTTTCCATCATAAACAGCTGGTAGATGAAAAAAAAATCCCATTGAAAGATTTTTTCCAGTATTTAATTTTTTAACTATGATAAGAACACTTAATATGAGATCTACCATATTAATTTTTAAGTGTACAAACAGCTAAGGATAGGCACAATGTTGTACGCAAGATCTCTAGAACTTTTTCATCTTGCATAATTGAAATTTTATACCTGTTGAAGAGCAACTCTCATTTCCATACCCCAGTCGCCAGCTCAACTACCCTTCTACCTCTGTTTCTAGGAGTTTGACTAGATACCCCATATAAGTAGAATCATGCAATATCTGTCCTCTGTAACTGATTTATTTTACTTAGCATAATACCCTCAAGATTCATCCATGTTGTTGCATATGGCAGGATTTCCTTTTTTTTAAAGGCTGGGTAATATTCCATTCTTTATTCACTCATCTGTCAATGGACACTTGAGTTGCTCCACATCTTGGCTATTGTGAATAATGAACATGGGAATGTGAATACTCTATGAGATCCTGATTTCAGTTCATTTCAGTAAGTATCCAGAGGTGGAATTGCATAGGGCATTTCTATTTTTAATTTTTTAAGGAAACTTTACACTGTTTTCCATATAGGCTGCACCATTTTATATTCCCACCAACAGCATATAAGCATTCCAATTTCTCCACATCCTTGCTAATATTTATCCTTCGTTGTTATTTGGTAAGAGCCATCCTAACAGGTGTCAGGTAGCATCTCACTGTGGTTTTGATTTGTATCTCCCTGAGGATTAGTAATGTGAACATCTTTTTCACGGGGTTCTTGGCCATTTGTACGTCTTCTTTAGGGAGATGTCTACTCAAGTCCTCTGTCCATTTTTAAAAATTAGCTTATTTGTTTTTATTCTATTGATTTGTAGGAGTCCAACATCTTATAACTAAAACTTTCAAATATAGAGCAAAGTTGAAAGAATTTTTTAGTGAACATTTATGTATCTACCACTCTACCATAACATTTTAACACACACATGTATCCATCTTTTTTTTTTTTTTAATTTAAGACTTTAAAAAAAATTTTTAAATAATCTCTACACCTAACATGGGGCTTGAACTCACCACCCTGAGATCAAGAGTCACATGCTCTGGTGAGCCAGCCACGCACCCCATTCATTCTTTCTACCCACTCACTAGTCCATATCATTTCTTATTCTGATGTATGTAAACTGCAGTACGATTCACCTAAATATTCAGTAGGAATATCATTAGCTAGAGTTCAATATTTCTTTACAATTTTTTCTTTTGAGGTAAAATTTACATATAATGCAATGTACAAATCTTAAGTGTACATTCAATTTTGTGTAAGCATACCATACATTTTGAAAATGTAGACACTAATGATAACCAATCTCTATCAAGACATATAACAATACCACCACTACAGAAAGTTCTCTCATGTCTCCTCCCAGTCAGTTCTTGCCCAATCTCTCAAAAGGACATACAATACTGATTTTTTCACCCTATTTTAGCATTGTCGGGATGCCTGGGTGGCTCTGAGCGGCTGCCTTTGGCTCAGGTCATGATCCCAGCATCCTGAGATCAAATCCCACTTCAGGCTCCTTGTTCGGTGGGGAGCCTGCTTCTCCCTCTGCCTCTGCCTGCCACTCTGTCTGCCTGTGTGCTCTCTCTCTCTCTCTCTCTGACAAATAAATTAAAAAAAAAAAAAAAAAGCATCGTCTATCCTAGAACTTCAAATAAATGGAATCATACCATATATATTCTTTTTTGTGAGGTTTCTTTCACTTAGAGTAATGTTCTTGAGATTCATCCACACTGCTGTATGTGTTAGTAAGTTTCTTCCTTTTTATTGGTGAGTAATATTCCAGAATATAAATAAATCACAGTTATCCATTATCCTACTGACAGATGTTTGGGTAATTTCCAGTTTTAGGCTATTATGAATAGAGGTGCTTAATTAATTTATAAACTCAATTCAAATAAAAGTCCCAGGATGGGTTTTTCTGGAAATTGATAAGCTGATCCTAAAACTTAAACAGATGTGCAAAAGGTCAGGAATCACTAGAATAATTGTGAAGAATTTTAAGAATTTTAAAAGGTGTGCTCATCCTATCAAATATCAGTGGTTACTATAAAGCTACGGTCATTAAGACAGTATGGAACCAGCTGAAGGACAGACAAACAAACCAATGCAACTGAATTAAGAGTTCACAAACACTTTCCTGTGTCAAAAGACAGAGGTAGGAAAAGAATGAACTATTAAAAATATGGTACTGGAACAAACGATTGTATGGAAAAATAATGAAGCTAGATCCCTATATCATATACACAAAAATATTATTCCAGGTGAATTAAACAGCTAAATTAAAACAACAACAAAGAACTTTGTAACTTCTACAATAAACTGTTGTAGAGTATTTATGAACTCAGGAGTAAGAATTCCTTAATTAAAACTAAAGATAGGGGCACCTGGGTGGTTCAGTAGGTTAAGCCTCTGCCTTTGGCTCAGGTCATGATCTCAGGGTCCTAGGATCAAGCCCCGCATCAGGCTCTCTGCTCAGCAGGGAGTCTGCTTCTCCCTCTCTATGCCTGCCTCTCTGCCTACTTGTGACCTCTCTCTCTCTCTGTCAAATAAATAAGATCTTAAAAAAAAAAAGTACTCCAAAAGGATAAACAGTAAGGTAAAAGACTGATAAATTTCACAATTAAATTTAAACCTTTATGGACAAAAAGAAATAATAAAAAAATTGAGGGAAGAAGTAGTCAACAAATTGGATGAAGATACTAATAAATGAAATGCATATTATCCAGAAAAGAACAGTGTCAAAAAATATATCATTGGGTGCCTGGCTGGCCCAGTTGGTTAAGCAACTACCTTCAGCTCAGGTCATGGTCCCAGAGTCCTGGAATCGAGTCCCACATTGGGCTCCATGCTCCATGGGGAGTCTGCTTCTCCCTCTGACCTCCCCTCTCATGCTCTCTCTCACTCTGTTTCTCTCTCTCAAAATAAATAAATAAAAATCTTTAAATAAAATAAAAAATATATATATAATTAACTCATACAACAAGGAAAAAACAACAACCAACCTGATTAGACAAAGGCATAAAGAGGAAATACGCAGAAGAAGAAAAGCAATAGTAAATAAAAAGTCATTTCAATAGTCTGAAATGACATTCTATCTTGTCTTCCTGCACTGGCTGGAACTTCTAGCTCAGAGATGAGCAAATTAAACGGACAATGAGATTCTATTTCATCAGACTAGCAAAAACAAAAAACAATTGACAATTCCAAATATGGTGAGGACTGGAAGCAACAGGCCCTCTAGCATGCTGTTTGTGGGGATGTAAATTAATAAAGTGACTTGGAAAGACATTTGGAATATTTAGTAAAGTTGAAAATGTACCCATCTTTGCCCTCTCATTCTCTTCCTGGTTATAATCTTCAGCAGTATTTTCAAACTGCAGGTTTCTATTCTTTGGTGGTTCATGAGTAGTTTGTTTGTTTTTTTGTTTTGTTTTGCTTTTTAATAAAATGGAATAAAGTGAAAGATATTAGGACATATCAATGGGTGTGTCATGGCAGAGGGTAAGTATTACTCCATGAGAAACTGTTATTCCAAGTATATGTACATTCATTTATCCCAGATCACAATGTAAAATGTATCACTATGGGAACTGTCAAGAGCTTGAAAACCAAAAGAAACTCCCACAATTTGCACAAGAAAAAATAGAATAATTTTCATTTGCAGTTACAGTAATAACAAAAACTTATGAACAGCCTAAGTGCTATACCAATATCTGTCATGTTCAGATAATGAATGGAATTCCAAATAACACTTAAAATAAAAACATACTGCCACATTATCAACATGAATGAACCTCAAAAAAATAATACCAAATGGGATAAACAATGCTACAGAGAGACATTTTTTTTATAAAATTTAAAACATGCCAAACAATGCTAAGTATTGCTTATTGATACATAAGTATATAGCAGAAATAAAAGAAGTGCATGAGAATGATAAAGATCAAATTTAAAATAGTGGTTACCTCAGTGGAAGGAGAGAAGAGAATAGGATTAGAAAAAGCAATAATCTCCTTCCCTTCCCTCTTCATTCACCTTATTTCCTCCAGAGTAGTCAGTGCTTTTTGAAATTATTTTACTTTATTATTTGTACCCTTCTCCCACCATTGGTCTGTGAGCTACATCAGGAGCAAGTTCATGCCTGTCCTGTTCATAGTATCTATATACAGTAATACAGAGCATACATAATTCTTCAATAATTGTTTTATGATTAAAGGGTAAATCATTTCTACCAGCTGGGCCTCAGTTTCCACATCTGCCACTGAAAATGTTAGATTGAAGTCTTTTCCTAATTTTAACACTATGACAATGCAGTACAGTAATTCAGCAAAACTGTTGTCTCAAAAGCATCTCCCTTCCCAGGAGAGGTTGATCTGCATTCATTATGTTAGGATGCCCTCTTCTGGGAAGTATAAATGTCTCAAAAATATATTTTACAAACATCTCATATGTGTTCTACCACTAAGTCTTAAGTTTACAATTCCAGAAAGACACAGTGGATAATAACTGAGAGTAATAAGGTGGCTTTTCATCACATTTGTCTTCTTCTCCTTAAATACAGTACATACTTAAAAAAAAAAAAAAGAAGTATTTTGGCCATTCCTGAAAATTTATTTACTGCCTAACTCTCCCTAAATATCTTTGAGATCAATGTTCCTTATACAATACTAACCCCATCAAGGGATGATTTATACGTAGTCTTCCACATAGTGCTAAGTAAACAATGTAAATAGTAAAGAGAATGGTACAAAATATAGCCCAGCTTTAAGTCATTTAGTGGCCCAGAAAATCTCAAACCTTAAATTGGATTAAGATAATCCAGGATTGCTAGTATCCTTAGGCAGCTGGCAGAAGGAAACAAAAATCCTCTCTAGAGGGTAATAATACTGTTCTAGACTCCAAATTATTTCTAAAAATAAATTTCCAAACACACCATCCAGCATTCATTTAAATATAACCAATATATGAAAAGAGAAACAAACATAAACAAGAAAGAGCATTATCAACATGTAACAGAAAAAAGACCCAATGGCACTTCAGAGGGTAGAATTACCAAATGTATTGTAAATTCATGATGCTTACTTTACTCACAGAGATTTAAAAAACTTATTTTTTCTACTACAACTGGAAATGATAAAAGTACAGATTTAGGAGGGAAAAAAAATACTAGAAATTCTTTTAAAAAAGGAAAAGAAAACTATTGGGGCACCTGGTTGGCTCAGCGGGTTACACCTCTCCCTTCAGCTCATCAGGTCATGATCTCAGAGTCCTGGGATCGAGTCCCACATCGGGCTCTCTGCTCAGCAGGGAGCCTGCTTACCCCCCCTCTCTCTGCCTGCCTCTCTGCCTACTTGTGATCTCTTTCTCTGTCAAATAAATAAATAAAAATCTTTTTTTAAAAAATGAAACTATTAACTATTACTAAAATTAGTTCCTCAGTAGACAGATTTAGATCACCTCAGACACAGCTGTAAACTGGAAGACAGTTTGAAGAAATGACATACAGTGAAGCATAAAGAGACAAACTGATGGTAATACAGAATAGAGGATAAGAGACATAAAAGATTCAATGAAGAAAACTAACATATTTAATTGGAGTCAACAGAAGAAAAAGATGGAATGGAGTAGAAGCAAAATCAAAGCAAAATCTAGTAACTAAGGGGAACCTGCATGGCTCATGGGTTAAAGGTCTACCTTCAGCTCAGGTCATGATGCCAGGGTCCTGGGATCAAGCCCTGTACTGGACTCCCTGCAGTGGGAAGCCTGCTTCTTCTCCTCCCTCTGCCCTTCCTACCCCTCCCACCCCTGCTTGTGTTCACTCACTCTCTCAAAGAAATAAATAAAACCTTAAAAAAAAAAAAAATCTAGTGACTTAGATGGTCCAGAATTGATGAAAGACATCAATCTACAGATTCAAGATGTTTAAAGAATCCTAAACAGAATAAATGAGAAGCCCAAAACCAGCTATATCACAAAACCAGAACACACACACACACACACACACACACACACACACCCCAAAAAGCTGAAGACAGAGAAAATCTTAAGAACAGTTGGAGGAGGGACCTATGTGGGAGATAACCTTCAAAGGAGCGGCTATTAGAATGAAACAGCTTAATTCTGAAAAGCAAGGATGGAAACCAGAGGACTGTGGGAACAGTATCTTCAATGTGAGGGAGAAAAAATAAGTGCCAACCTAAAACTCTATACCCAGTGAGAACACCTTTTAAGACTAAAGGTTAAATAAAAACATCTTCTGACAATGAAAAACTGAGAGACATCCATGCTCAAGGAAATACTAAATGTTATCTTTAGACAGAAGAAAAATTCTCAGAAGGCAAGTTGGATATGAAGGAAAAAAGTAAGTATAAAACAAAAATAATGTCTTGTATGGCTTCGAATATATGAAGAAATAATACATAGAATAACAATAGCAAATAGGTCAGAAGGAAAATAAAATTCAAGTGTTCTAAGAAACTTGCATTATCCCATAAAAGGACAAAAGTACCAATTCCAGAAGACTTTGAAATAAGTTAAGGATGTGTTATAGTTTCTAAGGGTACAACTAACAGGAAAAGTGTGTACATCTTTCAAACTAACAAGAAAAAAAAATGTAAACTTTTTAGTCCCCCCAAACACAAAGGAAAAGTAATCACAGAGCAAGTGGGATGAAGAGAAAGCATATAGTAAACATGAGAAAGCACACAGTAAACATGATAAATTTAAACCTAAATATATCAGTGGTTACATTTAATGTAAATGGACTAAATGTTTTAGTAAGAAGTCAAAAGACTGTTGGAATGGATGAAAAAACAAAACCAAAGTCATATCACTAGTAGTATATCACTCTAGATCTTAAGTCTCAGTAGAATATAGGCATAAGCTATAAATGCAAGGCTTAAAAAATCATGAAAATGTGATTTGAAGATATATATGAGAATGTCTGCATCCGAGGTCCTTGCAGATATGCACAAAACCAGAGGTTAAGCAAAAAAATGAAGAGCTTCCGATCCA
Source organism: Mustela lutreola (assembly GCF_030435805.1). Lineage (NCBI taxonomy): Eukaryota > Metazoa > Chordata > Mammalia > Carnivora > Mustelidae > Mustela > Mustela lutreola. The sequence goes on along the minus strand of NC_081293.1, from coordinate 180,112,246 downwards.
AACAGCATTACCTGCAGCAGCTAGATGGGCTGTTACCTCATCAGCCGCTGTGGAGTTGAGTATGTCTGAATCATCGTAAGAGGTGTCCTCAGGAGAAGAAGGTGAGTCTTCATCAGCACTCAGCATACTATGCTCAGTGTAGGTGGCCACATGGACCTGCTGTACCTGCTGGGCGACTGCATGGGCTTCTATGGTAGCCATGTGTTCGGTTTGGGTCACTCCGTGCTCCTCCATGAAGATCTACTGTCAGAAGAAAAGGCAAAGAACAGAATTCAGTGTGCAGTATAACACAGTGCTTAAACTAAGCAATATTTTCCTCAAGAGCAGAGAAAGCCTACGATTTCACCACATACCACACCACACCAAGTCACAAGAAATGGAAAGCACCATTCAAGTATGATCCAAAAATGGTAGAACATTTTCCTTATGTAAAACCATTCTGATAGAAAGTCACTGTGCTAATTTTATATGTCAGGCCACAAGACCGTACATATATCCTTCATACCATGTATAACAATAAAAAGATACTTTAAAGATCCCAGTGATGGGGCGCCTGGGTGGCTCAGTGGGTTAAGCCGCTGCCTTCGGCTCAGGTCATGATCTCAGGGTCCTGGAATCGAGTCCTGCATCGGGCTCTCTGCTCAGCAGGGAGCCTGCTTCCCTCTCTCTCTCTGCCTGCCTCTCTGTCTTCTGTGATCTCTCTCTGCCAAATAAATAAATAAAATCTTAAAAAAAAAAAAAAAAGATCCCAGTGATGTGTGTTGTAGACATAAAAACACGTTAAGTAAATGAAACATATAACATTTTCTTTGTATTCATAGACAAACAGAAGTCAAGCTCTATTTTTTCCAAAAATATAATCACTTAAATTGGTTTTTCTGCTTATAAAAAACTATGCCTCTTATAAACCCTGCTATGATGCAGAAACTTGTAATGCAGTAAGATAAAGGTCTGCTCTTCCACTGCACATATAACCTATCCACTCATCCCCCTCAGCCTATAGAATTATTATCTTTTAAAAATTTTTTGAAGCATACATACATAATACATATATACATACATATAATACATATGATTTTAAATAAAAACAGGTTCATTTACAGGGTGCCTGGGTGGCTGGCCCATTCAGTTCAGCAACTGCCTTTGGCTTGGGTCATAATCTCAAGGTCCTGGGATTGAGCCCCACATCAGGCTCCCAGCTGAGTGGGGAATCTACTACTCCCTTTCTTTCTGTCCCTCATCCTTCCCATTCTCTCTCTCATAAATAAATAAATCTTTTTTTAAAAAGGTTCACACTATACATACCATTTTACAATTTTCTTTTTTTCATATTTTAACCTATTTAGATATTCTGACCTGTCAAAACACACAGACCTTTCTAAACAACTGCAGTATACCTCATTGTATGGATGTACTGTGATTATCTAACCAATCACATACTGACAAGTAGCAAGGCTGCTTCCAAATTCTCACTATTATAAATATCAGTGCAATGAATATCCTTTATATAAAATTTTGCATATAATATTCAATAAACTCAATGAAATGTAAATATTACCATATGATCCAGCAATTATACCTAGAAAAACTAAAAGAAAGGTCTCAAAGGGCTACTTGTACACCCACGTTCATAGCAGAATTATTCACAATAGCCAAGAAAGTGGAAGCAACCCAACTATCCACTAATGGATTGATGGGTAAACAAAATGTGGATATATATATAATAAAACAGTATTCAGCCTTTAAAAAGAAGAAATACAGGGGTACCTGCACGGCTCAGTTAGTTAAGCATCCACCCCAGGTGATGATCCCAGGGTCCTGGGATCTAACACCACATTTAGCAGGGAGCCTGCTTCTCCCTCGGTCTTGGTCTGTGCTCTCTCCCTCTCTAATAAATGAATAAAGTCTTTAAAAAAAAAAGAAAAGAAAGAAAAGAAAAAGGAATACAAACATAAAAGAGATTAACTTACTTGCCTCAATTTTTAAATATCTATAAAAAATTGGAGCACCTGGGTGGTTCAGTCGGTTAAGCATCTGACTCTTCATTTTTTTTTTTTAAACCATGCAACATTGTCTTTTATTATGTATGGCTTTTAAAAATTATCTCCTCAATCTCTCCATACATAGGCAAAAGGAAGTATATTGTTTAACCTACAGAACTGGGAAATATTGACCACTGCCTAGAGAAGGGAAAATCAACCCTAAAACAAGCTTAACCAGGAGGCCAATTCATCTACCGACCTCCAAGAACATGGAGATGAACATGATAGACAGACTGTCCCCCATCTGAACCTTCATTCACCACCATTCGATAACCCTTCTTCAGGTCCAAATCAGCAGCACATTTCTTGCCAACAATCATTAAATGTCCAAGAAGACTTTCATCATCATCTTCTACTACAGAAATCTGGGATATATGTTTCTTGGGTATCACCAGAAAATGAGTTGGTGCTTGAGGGGAAATGTCATGGAAAGAAAGACAATGGTCATCCTCAAAAATGATTTTGGCTGGGATTTCCTTGCGAATGATCTTCCCGAAGATTGTGTCACCACCAGGCTGCGCGGCCTGAGCCTTGGCGATCTCATCTGCCATCTCGGCCTCCCTCCCGCGCGACCGACCCGGGCAGAAGCTCGAGAGGAGGGCCTGACTCTTCATTTTGGCTCAGGTGTGATCTCAGGGTCATGAGATCAAGACCTGTGGCAGGCTCCACGCTCAGCGGGGAGTCTGCTTGAGACTCTCTCCCTCTGCCCCTCCCCTGCTCATGTTCCATCTCTTTTTCTCTCTAAAAAACAAAAAACAAAAGCAAAAAAACTACAAAAAATCTACACCTAGCATCATATTTAATGTCAAGAAACTAGAAGCCTTCCTGCTAAGTCAGGAATAAGGCAAGGATGGTCCCTCTCACCACTCCTTTCCACACTGTACTGGAAGTCGTAGCTAGTCCAGGAAGACAAGAAAAGGAAATAAAAGGTACACTGATTGGGAAGAAAAAAAAACACAAACAAACCCTGTGTTTGTTTAAGATGACATGATTATATATATATATATATATATATATATATATATATATATATGAAATCCAAAAGAACCAAAAAACCTCCTGAAACAAGTAAGTGAGTTAGAGCAATGTTGCAGGATACAAAGTTCATACACAAAAGTCAATTGCTTTAGACCAGCAAATAGAATTTGAATTTAAAACACAATGCCATTTCCATTAGCAAGCAAAAAAACAGAATACTTAGGTATGAATCTAACAAAATATGGACAAGACCTATATAAAGAAAACTACAAAACTCTAATGAAGAAAGTCAAAGAAGACCTAAATAATATAAACAGATTCCATGTTCATGGCTAGGAAGACTCAATATTGTCAAGATGTCCTAATTTGATCCATAGATTCAAGGTAATCCCAAATGAAATCCCAGCAAGTTATTTTATAGACGACAAAAAACTGATTTTAAAGTTTATATGGTGGGGCACCTGGGTGGCTCAGTTCGTTAAGCCTCTGCCTTCGGCTCAGGTCATGATCCCAGGGTCCTGGGAAGCAGTCCCACATGGGGCTCTGTGCTCAGCGGGGAGCCTGCTTCTCCCTCTCCCACTCCCCCTGCTTATGTTCTCTCTCCCTCTGTCAAAAAATAAAAATTAAAAAAAAAAACCTTAAAAAAAAAATAAAGCTTATATGGAGGGGCAAAAGACCCAGAGTATAGTAAACACACTCCCTCTCTCTCTGCCCCTCCCCCAACTCATGCTCTTGCACTCTCTCAAATAAATCTTTTTTTTTTTTTTTTAAAGATTTTATTTATTTATTAGACAGACAGAGATCACAAGCAGGCAGAGAGGCAGGCAGAGAGAGAGAGAGGAGGAAGCAGGCTCCCCGCTGAGCAGAGGGCTGGACATGGGGCTCGATCCCAGGACCCTGGGACCACAACCCGAGCCAAAGGCAGAGGCCTCAATCCACTGAGCCACCCAGGCGCCCCTCAAATAAATAAAATCTTAAAAAAAATGTTGGACACCCAATTGACTGAGCCATCTAGGCGCCCCTTAATCATTTAAGTGTACAGTTCTGTATGTATGAATACATTCATACAGAATGTATAAATACATGAATGTATAAATACATTCATATTGTTGTATAATCTCCAGAACTCTTTTCATCTTGCAAAACTGAAGCTCTGTACCTGTGAGGCAATCTCTCAGTTTCCCTTCCTTTCCCAGCCCCCTGCAACCACCCGTCTACTGTCTGTGTCTATGAATCTGACTAGCACAGAGACCTCATATAAGTGTTTTACATTCTAGGGGTTTAGACAAACGTATAATGACATTTTCCACCATTATGGTGTCATACACAGTAGTCTCACTGCCCTACAAGATTTGTGCTCCACTTATCAATTCTTCCTCCCCCTGATCCCTGGCAACCACTGATTCTTTTACCATCTCCATAGTTCTGCCTTTTCTAGAACTTCATATTGCTGCCATCACACACTATATAGCATCTTCAGGTTGACTTCTTTCACTTAGCTAGGCATTTGAGGTTTGTCCATGTCTTTTCATAGCCTGATAGCTCATTTCTCTGTAGTGCCGAATAATACTCTATGATCTGATGTTCCATAGTTTATTTATCCATTCACCTACTGAAGGATATTTTGGTTACTTACAAGTTTTAGCATTATGAATATGCCATAAACATCTGCGTGAGTTTTTTGGCGGACAGAAGTTTTTAACTTCTTTGATAAATGCCGAGGAGCACAATGGCTGGATTGTGTAGTAAGAATATATTTAGTTTTGTAATAAATTTCCAAACTATCTTCCAAAGTGGTGATACCATTTTGCATTCCCACCATTAATAAGTGAAGATTCCTGTTGCTCCATACCCTTATCAGCATTTGGTGGTGTTGGTGTTTTGAATTGTAGCCATTCTAACAGATGTGTAGTATTATCTCATTGTTTTAGCTTGCAATTCCCTAATGATATGATTGAACATCTTTTCACAGGCTTATATGTAACCTATTTAACTTTTTGGTAAGGTGTCTGTTTAGGTCTTTTGCCATTTTTTAATCAGGTTGTTCATTTTCTTTTTGTTTAGTGTTAAGAGTTCTTTGTGTCTCTGACTTTTACAACTGTTTTCTCCCAGTCTGGCCTGTCTTCTCAATATCTTCATAGAGAGAGAAAGAGAATTTTTTTTTTTTTTTAAAGAGGAAATTTTTTTCCCGCAAAGATTTTATTTATTTGAGAGAGAGAGGGCACGAGTTGTGTGAGGAGCAGAGGGAAAGAAAGACAAGCTGACTCCCTGCTAAGCATGAAGCCCCACTCCAGGCTCAATCTCAGGATCCTGAGATCATGACCTGAGCCAAAGACAAAAAGTTAACCGACTGAGCCACCCAGGTGCCCCAGGTGTCCAACTTTTGATTTTGGCTCATGCCATGATCAGGGCCGTGGGATCGAACCCCATGTCAGGCTCCACATACAGTAGGAAGTCTGCTTCTCTCCCTCTCCCTGCCCCTCCACCTATTCACACATACACGAGCTCTCACTCTAATAAATAAATAAATATTTTTAAAAAGTGGCTAAGATGGTAAATTTTATGTTATATATATTTTCCCATAATTAAAAAAAAATCCTGGACACCAGTGGTAACTATTTTACAAAGAATAAATAACTACACTTGATCTTACCAAAAGGTCGAGGAATGATACAAAGAATAAATAACTATCATAGAGCAGAATCATAAAACTAGCCCTTATTATCTTCTAAAAATCCTTTGCATATTATTTTATTTTAAAGAAACAGAGTATAATACTCTGAAATAAGTCAGTCAGAGAAAGACACACATCATATGATTTTACTCATATGTGGAATTTAAGAAACAAAACAAATGAACAAACGAGAAAAAGAAAAAGACAAACCAAGAAACAGATTCTTAACTACAGAGAACAGATGGTTGGGAGGGGTGGCATTTGGGGGAATACAGGAAAGAGATTAAGAGTCATGGAGTAATGTGGGCACCTGGGTGGCTCAGTGGGTTAAGCCTCTGCCTTCGGCTCAGGTCATGATCTCAGGGTCCTGGGATTGAGGCCCGCATCAGGCTCTCTGCTCAGCGGGGAGCCTGCTTCCTCCCCTTTCTCTCTGCCTGCCTCTCTGCCTGCTTGTGATCTCTTTCTGTCAAATAAATAAATAAAATCTTTAAAAAAAAAAAAAAAGTCATGGAGTAATGTATAGAATTGCTGGATCACTATACTGTAAGCCCCAAACTAATAGAACGCGGCATGTTAACTATATTGGAATTAAAATTTTAAAAATGTTTTAATTTAAAAAATGAAATTCTTAAAGGTAAAGTTTCTGTCAAGATTATATACATTTTAAATTTTGATGCATACTGACAAGCTGAGTGTTTAAGCTGTGCACTAACAATCTCTACTTGTGTAACGCACCCCTCATGCCCAGTCTGGAATTCAATCAGCATGCAACAGAATACAGCTTTGCATATCTGGAGTTAACCAAATTAAAAAAAAAAAAAAAGAAGAAGAAGAAGCCTTCTAGATATAACCCTTATGACTACAAGTAAAAAGAACATAATTATCTATTCATGCAAAATTCTTGCATTTTTATTCTCCTCTATTGTAAAACTCTCCCTTTCCTTCTTTGAAAACTTCTAAAATCCTTGGTTTCTCTGAGTGATTCCTTTTTTTCTCCCCACCCCCCATACCTAACCCCACCCCTCAACCACCCCAGAGTTAGACTGCTTTAAGCCCCATCCTGTTGTCTTTGTTCTTCAGGCAAACTGGTTCTTTGTAAACGACAAATTTTCACCTTTTGGAGGTGCCTGTTTTATATTCTGTTTTATATTCTTGTGCTGTTTCTAATTTGTTTTTCCCCTCTAACTTAATTCAATTATCTCTTGTCATTCTCACACTACTACTATACATTTCACAACTCATCCTTCTAACTCTGATTCTTAACTTTGGGACTATTCAGTTACCTCAGGAAGTATTTTGTATTCAAAATATAATTCACTTTAATTACAAAATAAAAAACCACATAATGCCTCAAATCCAAAAAGATTAGGAATCATTCAGGATCATTTGACTCCCTCACCCCTCTTCCACACTTTCTCTTCTTGAGGTCATCTCCCCAGCCCTGTATCTCTGTGTGGTGTAATAATACTTTCATGATGATTTCTTCAAATGGAGGTTTGGAAGACGTACCTGGTAAAAAATTATTTAAAAGAGGAAAAAATAAGGAAAACATGGTAAAACCTTAGTATCTGGGAAATATGGGTAATGAGAGTTCTTTACACTATTTTTGTAACTTTTCTAAAAGTCTAAAATTATATCAAAATAAATTTTTTCTTTTTGTCTTTCTTTTTTTTTTCTTTTAAAGAAAGGTATCTGGTAAGGCTTCTTCCATATCCTATGTTTGGTGTGTTTCACAATATTCAAAGGACTGTATCCTATCCCCCAGATTTGTAAATATCTAAAATGCAATTTTAACACACTATTTAAGTTGCACAATTAAACATAATTTATGAGAGGAATATACCATGAAAATACTGTTTTTCCATCTATTTCACTGCTCTTCTAGTGTAAGAGACAAACTACTTAGGGCATTTTAAAATTCTGGGTACTTCAAAATTGTTTTTAAATGATTTGGGATTAGATGGTATCTAACTGCTTTTCAAAGGGATTTGTCCGCTATGCACTTGTTATAATGGATTTCCATTCTTTCCTGCAGAATGCGGTTCGTGGCAGAAATCAATAGGGCTGTCTGTTTCACAGGCCTTGTCATTTGTGCCCAGTGCCTCATCTCTTCCTACCTCTCCCCCCAACCCAACCTTCAGCCTCTCTAACTACTTTTATTCTGCACTCTGTACAAAGCAAAGGCTAAGGTATTTCAGACTTTTGTTTTGTTTTAAAAGATTTTATTTATTTGACAGAGAGAGAGCACAAGCAGACAAAGAGGCAGGCAGAGAGAGAGGGGGAAGCAAGCTCCCCACTGAGCAGAGAGTCCCATGCAGGGCTCCATCCCAGGACCCTGAGATCATGACCTTAGGTGAAGGCAGAGGCCCATCCCACTGAGTCACCCAGGCGCCCCATATTTCAGACTTCTTTGAACCAGAGTGGGATACTGATAAATGATGCTTTCAATGTTTTCATAAAATAATACATAAAATAGGTTGTTTAAAGCCAGATGTGACTGGCATACACATACTGCTAGAGATCTTCATAAGCACCCGCCCACTCATTTCCAGTAAAGCATTTTAAGCTTTCCTTCATCCACAAGCAGTCAGCAAAACTGATAAGAACTGCTACTAACTGAAAACATATTAGTCAGTAACAATTTTCAAAAACAGCACAGACTGTTACCAGATATCCAGGATGCCTGGGACAAGTTACCTAGAACCTCTAAGTCTCAATTTCAACATTTGTTGTTGTTGTTGTTGTTGTTTTTTAAAGATTTTATTTATTTATTTGACAGATAGAGATCACAAGTAGAGAGGCAGGCAGAGAGAGAGGAGGAAGCAGGCTCCCTGTTGAGCTGAGAGCCCCGATGCGGGGCTCAATCCCAGGACCCTGGGATCATGACCTGAGTTGAAGGCAGAGGCTTAACCAACTGAGCCACCCAGGTGCCCCTCAATTTCTTTATCTTCATATCAGGCAACCAGCTCTAAGAATATGGTTTTCTTAACTGTGTGCAGAAGGTTTTGAGCCAGGCATCTAATAAGCCGTTCTTTATTACATCAACTCCGACAACTGAGATACTATTCTCCTGGACATAAAAAAGGAGACTATACAGCACCCACAACTCTAGCATAATTTCATGACAGTGCACAAATGGAGAGCCAGCAGGTGGACCCAACAGTGACTCCTCCAAACAGATGTGAGAAGTGACAGGTGAAAGCCACCTGTCACTCTAAATACCGCATCCAAATGAAAAGGCTTGAGCAAGTGATGTTCAGCAGATTAGTCAACACTCCATTCAAGAAATCCATTCCCCCAAAACAACAGCACAGCATTTAATAAGTTCTTAGCCTGGATCATCATGGCTGGGGGCGGGAGGAGGCACAACATGCGTTTTATCTATAGATTGGTCTTTATTATATAAACTATCGTGGGTGAGGGAGGGGTGGTTTGGTACAGAGGAGTTCCTGCTCCTGCCAACTGGGCCAGTATCTGTGCTTACTGGCGGGTAATATTACCTTCATTACCTTTTTAATAAAGGTAATAAATATTACCTTTATTACTAAGGTAATATCATTAAGGTAATAACGAAGAAGACACAAAACGCGGATCTGCCTGTCTCCCAGCACCCTGGCAGCTCCAGTCAATAATTCCTAGGAAGCTACTGGAATTTGGATGACGTGTCCAACAGAGTTCAATTTAATCTAATCCACACATAATGGACAAGATTAAGTGTAGAGTATTTTAAAAATCAAAGTAGGAAGAGCAGGCTGGGAAATCTAATCAAGGTATAACTAAATGCAAAGGCAAGCACTAGACTAATCAATAGCATTATCATAGCAAAAGAAAAACTGCAAGAACTGCCTAAGGCAAAGTCTCAAAGCAAGACTGTGTCTACAGTCCAAATGAGGGACAGGACAACCAAGAGGCTCAAATACAGTCCCAGACATGTCCAGAATCTAAACTTCGTAACTATGATAAAAATTTCACTCAACAGCAGAGCCTTTCTCAAAAAAGCCTAAAGTTAAGGACAGGATTTGATTCTTGGGGGAATGCAGAGTAATGGATCAAAATCTCAACACAGCAGGAAGAAAAAAACTGCACAAGAGAGTCACGGTGAAAATAGAAGCAAGGGTAAATGTAGCTTAATTCTGAGTAATAAATGGAGCTTAAGACAAGAAGAATCCATTTGACCTTCCTAGGAATATTCTCTTTCAAACAGCCCACGAGTGATATTGGACTTAAAAAAAATATCCTCCCACACCACTGGGCTCTCCAAAGGTGGGGGTGGTGTGTGTGTGTGTGTGTGTGTGTAAAGCCACGGTAGGCAATTTATTGTTTTCCATAAAACAGAAAATTAAATATAGCTAAAAATACAGAAAATTAAATACAGTATAAAATAGAATGTAAAGGTTGTGAATCTTGACAAGGTGAAAGCAAGGATAAAGCAGAGAAACAAGAGGTAGGAGAAGTGGAGGACCAGCTAGGAGCACTGACATCCTATCTTCACGAAATGAGGGAGTCAGACGCTATCAAGGGGTGATGGAAGAACTCAGGTGGACAATGTAACCAAAAAGAGGGGAATGGAAAAAATGCTGTGAGGTAATCCCTACACAGAAGAAAGTAAAAAAGGCCCATGTGTGATAAATTATTATTCAGAGTTATGGAGGAATTATTGTTTGATAATACCATAAATAAAGCAATTAAACTATAAACAAAACAGTTATCTGTCTCTGAAAAGTAGGACTGGGGGTAGGGAAGAGTGTGGAAAGGCCCACTGATTTTTATTATAAATCCTTCTACTTGATTTTTTATCTTATGAGTATATACTTTGACTTCTACAAAAAAGACTTCAAAAACAAGTAACTACAATATTCCCTTCCAAAATGAGCCTTTTAAATATTTAAGTGATGTACTAGAGCAAAGTGTCACTAGAAAAATCAAATTTCTATCTTATGCTAAGAATCAAGAGAACCGCACAGTTCAAGTTTAGAAATCGTCTTGCCTTGTATAAGACTAACTTCCTAATTGGGAGCATCTGAAAGTAACAAAATGTTCTATGACTGCACTTATGTATTACATGTATTTTTGTATGTATCTGCATTTTTCATTCTGATATATTGATAAAATTTGTAAATATTCATTACTATTAATAACAGCCCAAGAATCCAGTTAATAATAGTGCTTTTATAGAATATGTGAGAAAAACAAGCTTAACCACACAACGTCACAATGACTTAAGGATGAGTATCCACAGTACCGCGAAAACAATGCTGTAAGCTCACTGAAGGTAGGGCTTGGTTCCACCAAGTCTTTATGAACAGTAGCTATTTGCTCTTTAATAAATGTTTGGGGGTAATTGGTTTGCATATTTTAATTACTAAAGCTAAATCCAGGCATCAGTTTCTGTAATTTCCCTGTAAGGTTGTCCTGGCTATTCATCTCTTGTCTCTCACTTCCAAGCCCTCTCTTCTACACTTGTTCTCAAGCGCTCTCTACCTAGCTCTGAGCTGGGTCAGTCAACCTATACCAGATTTGTCTGCCGGTTGCCATTAGGTTTTACTGAGGGGAGGCAACAGCATAAATTGAGAGGAGAGAAGGAGAAGGGATTTCCTTGATGTTCTCATTCCTATCAATGCTGCTCCAGCAAAGAGGAAAACCCCTTCTCCCAACTCCAGCTGTGCCCCTTCTTCCCTGGTGGTTGAGCACCGACTGCCTGGCATCCCTCCCAGAGAGCCAGTTACCAGCTAGTTGTGTGGGGCCCCTCTGAGCTCCTAGAGTCTTCTGTTCCCTCAGCCCTTGGGGTGATGGCTGCTTCTCGTAATTATTAGTATCCAGATTACCTCGGTGTCTGCTTTTGGTCTCTTCAGCCTTCCAACATCTGTGTAACCCATTTCCAGAACAAAATTCTCTGAAATACTTCCCATGGTTTACTAAGCCTTCACTGATACAAAGGGAAGAAAATATGTACCCTCATCAGAAATAATTTATAGTGTGCTGGTAAGCAGCAAAATTTTATATTGACTTTTGTAAGTCAATATAATAAAACGTATTGATATGTTATACTGTCAATAATATAGATTCTAAGGACTTTTTTTTTTTTGCAAGTCCACCACTAGGGTTTCTATTTCCATACACTGACAGAAGTTGAATTCAAAATCTTGAGTCTGATGAATCATTAATAAAAGGCTAGGTTGGAGCACCTGGGTGGCTCAGTTGTTAAGCATTTACCTTCGGCTCAGGTCATGATCCCAGGGTTTTGGAATTGAGCCCCACATCAGGCTCTCTGCTCAGCAGAGGCCTGCCTCTTTCTTTCCCTCTCCCACTCCCCCTGCTTGTGTTCCCTTTCTCATTGTCTCTCTCTGTCAAATAAATAAATAAAAATCTTAAAAAAAAAAAAAAAGGCTAGGTTAGAGATTATAATATAACCCATGAAGAGAGAAATGGGACCCTTAACAAGTAAGAAGAGGGTACAGAGAGAAAGGGAGGTAGGAAATAAAAATACAAACTTTTATCTGTTTGAGTGTATCTTACCTACTTTTTTTTTCTTTTCTTTTTTTTTTAATTTTTAGTAAGCTCTATGCCCAATGTGCGACTTGAACCGAGGACCCTGAGATCAAGGGGCAAATGCTGTACAGACTAAGCCAGCCAGGTGCCCCTATCTTACTTATCCTTTAAGTAAGATACTTAATAAGTCTAACATTCCAGAAATCTCAGAATCAACATCGCAGACAAAAATGTCTTTCTATAGAAATAGTAGTGACCCTCACAAAACAATCTGTCATATTATTCAATGAATAGACTAGTTCAGGTTTGGACCAATCAAAGAAAATGTGGTAGCAAGGGCAGTTTTGACCTTCATCTATCACTCTAAGTTTTTGACAGACTATAGTCTAAAAATGAACAGTGAGTACTAGGTATAATTTTCAGAGTGGCTTGCAGCTATTTAGTTATTATCTTTTCTTTAAAAAAGTAGGCTCCACGACCAAAGTGGGTCTTGAACTCACGACACTGAGATCAAGAGTTACAGGCGGTACTGACTGAGCCAGCCAGCCACCCCCTATTTTTTATTATATATTTTTATTATATAACTGGGCACAAGGTGTACAAGGGAATGCAAAGTCTCCTCTCCATTCTGCTCTAAGGCTTAACCTCACTTGTACAGCAAGGTGGTTAAGAGTACAGAGTCTGAAGCTGAAGTATTTTTGGATTTGTGTCTTTGCCCTAACATTCACTAGCACCTTAGAGAAGTTTCACTTGACTTCTGTGCCTTAGTTTCATCATCTCTCATGGGGGAAAATAACAGAACCTACTTAATAGAATTACTGAGGACCCAATGAGTAAATATGTACAAGTGCTTAAAATGGGACATAGAATACAGTAAGTACTATATAACTGCTACCTATTATTATCATTAATTCCACAAAGAAATACAAGCAAAGCATAGAAATATTAGAAGGAAAGTTACACGATTTATTTTATTACTTTTTTTTATTGAGTTTTGTTTTTTGGGTTTTGTTTTTTGTTTTTGGTTTGTTTGTTTGTTTGTTTGTTTTGGTTTTTTACAGAGGGTTCCACACTGTGCTTCAACTTTGTGTTTTTTAGGTAGGGCTCCAATGCAGGTCTTCAACTCATGACCCTGAGATCAAGATCTGAACAGAGATCAAGAGTCAGATGCTTAATCAACTGAGCCAACCAGTGGTTCCCATGATTTATTTTTATATTGGGAGAAAAAATGCTCACAGATCACAACCTAAAAGGTTCTGGCCAAGTGCACCCGGCTAGCTCAACTGGTAGAACACAGCGAATCTTGAATCTGGGGTTGTAGATTTGAGCCCTACACTAGATATAGAGACCACTTAAAAATATAATCTTGGGGCATCTGGGTGGTTCAGTGGATTAAGCCTCTGCCTTCGGCCCAGGTCATGATCCTAGGGTCCTGGGATCCAGCCCGGGGTCTGCCTCTCTGCTCAGCAGGGAGCCTGTCCCACCCCACCCCCCACCGCCTGCCTCTCTGCCTACTTGTGATCTCTGTCTGTCAAATAAATAAAATCTTTAAAAATAAAATAAAATCTTAGGGGCGCCTGGGTGGCTCAGTGGGTTAAGCCTCTGCCTTTGGCTCGGGTCATGACCCCAGGCTCCTGGGATTGAGCCCCACACGGGGAAATCTCTGCTCAGCAGGGAGCCTGCTTCCTCCTCTCTCTCTGCCTGCCTCTCTGCCTACTTGTGGTCTCTATCTCTCAAATAAATAAATAAAGTCTTTTTAAAAAAATAAATAAAAATAAAATCTTAAAAAATAGTTTGGCCATGTAAGGAAGGTCCTCTATCCAAGAGTAGTTATTGATCTTTTTTGGATTATGGATCCTTTTGAGCATGTATGAAAACTACAGACCTCCTCCCTAGAAAAATGCACATATACACAAAATTTTCCAAAATATTTCAATGTTCTTGGACTCAAATCCCAAATACATTATTTAATGATAACATAGCTAGACCAAAACTGAAACACTAGAGGGTGCCACAACCAAAGAAAAATATAAAGAAAGCACAGGGAATTTCAGTTTGCTTAAAATTCTTCAACTGGAGCACCCTTCCATAGAAAAGAAGAATTAGGTGAATCTAATGAAATGCTTTAAAAATACATGAACCCTTCTATGGGTTCTAGATGAACACTGTCCAGTAGAAATTTCTGCAATGGAAATGTTCTAAATTTGCACTGTCCCAAACAGGAGCTGCTAACCATGTGTGGCTATCGACCACATGAAATGTTCTAAGGCATTAAAATTTAAATTTTATTTAGTTTTAATTGATTTTAACTTAACCACATGTGGCTGTGGCTACCACACTGAATGGTGCAGCTCTACATTCTTTTTTTTTTTAAATATAAGTACAAATTAATAAAATTAATTAAGAAGCCACATGCCATTTAAAAAAGCAAAAATCGCATTCTAGTGAAAAGCACCAATGGGCTAAGGAAGCACAGAGAAGACAAGGTGGCAAGGACATCAAGTGGATATCATGGAGGAGATGAGTGTTTAGCTCCGAGTTCGTCAGGTGCAAAAATGAAAGAAGGGCACTGCAGGCAGAGGCAACAGTTTGTGAAATAGCCTGGCGTAATGAGGGAGCATCAGTGAACATCCAGAGAGCAGACTCACGAAAAGTCTGCAGACCAAAGGAACCCTGCTCTCAGCTGCCTTCACTCCAGATTCTTTCTTTACACTGCAATTTAATCTGGTAACAATAAAGCTAATGTTGACCCACCTGTCAGAGGAAAGTAGTCTATCCACATTATAAAACACCTTACAGCTGAGTGGAGGGTTGATGATGATGATAAAAAGGATTAGAAAATACCTTTGCAAATATTCAGATGCTTATTAATAGCCAAAAATACCAATAAAAAGCAGATGAATTGGTGAAGCTATCCTTGGATTAGAACATGGTAGAATAAGAGACTCAATCTCACAAAACAAACTGAGAGTTGCTTGTTGGGGGGTGGGGGCAGGTGTGGAGAGGGTGGTTGGGTTATGGACACTGGGAAGAGGATGTGCTCTGGTGAGCGCTGTGAAGTGTGGAAGCCTGATGACTCACAGACCTGTACCCTGGGGCAAATAATACATTATATGTTAATAAAAATAATTTTAAAAAAAAAGAAAGAAAAAGAACAAGGTAGATAGGGAGGTTAGTGTGCCCAGGCACCTGCTAATGGGTCAGAACACAGCTGACTCTTTTTGCAGAAAAATCGTTTGTTCAGAGCTGCTTCCCAAATCACCAAAAATCAAATAAGTACTTGTCATGTGACAGCAGGATCAGTGGCTGCCTCAATTTCCATTAAGGGGAAATAACTTAAATTGCTTAAGTCCCACCCCTCAATCTCAGACAAGCACAAAGGACACTTTCATTTCAGATCCTGCCTACTGTGAAATATAGCATTGTTGCCCGGCTGCTTCTGGGGTGGGCCTCAGTCCTGCTGGATCTGTCATTACACAGCCAACATTCAGTTAGTTAAAGCTGTTTCTTAGATTCTGGCGGACAGTTCAATGCATCATTTCTCTTCTGAGATAACTGAACTAGCACTTAGCCCTGGATAAAATTATGAAGGTAAAAGTGTCAATACTACAGATCTAGGAATCTGCAGTTCAATCATTCTGTGATTCAGTTTACAAATATTTACTGAATTCTTATCAGACACTCCCAGATTATTTTAGTATTAGTGTTCCAAGAAAAACTGATAGGCAATTTTTTATTTTTTATTTTTAGTTAAAAATGCATTATTAAAGAAACCACAAGTTCTTTTGGGGTCATTGAGAAAATACAGGGGAGGAAAACAAAAAACAAACAGAAATCACTACAACCTGAGGTGGCCACACTACAAAGTTAACAATTTGGTATATATGTTGCTAGCATCCCTGCCAAGTTTCTTATACGGTTGGTTTTATTTTGTTCGCTTTAAAAACAAAAGTAAGGCTATAGTGTACATAGCATTTTTTTTTAAAGATTTTATTTTTAAGTAATCTCTATACCCAAAATGGGACTCAAACTCACAATTCTGAGATCAAGAGTCACATGCTCTACCAACTGAGCCAGTCAGGAGTCCCAAGTGTACATACTACTTAATACATATTTTGAAATTTAATACAGAATAAAATTGTTCATGTTATTAACATTTTCACATCATTTTCTAATGTTTGCAGAGCATTCCTTGTAAATATGTGCAGTAGCTATTTTACTCATTCTCTAAAGTCAATCATTTAGATTGTTTTGCAAATTTTCACTATTATAAGTAGCACTGTGATGACAATTCTAATATTCAATAAATATCTGTTGAATAAATGAGTAAATGAATTATTTACTAAAGTAAAGTCTTTCACATATACCTGATTATTTCCTTAGTTTCCAACGGACGTCAAAACAGGGTTATGGGGGTGCCTGGGTGGCTCAGTAGGTTAAGCCTCTGCCTTCGGCTCAGGTCATGATCTCAGAGTCCTGAGATGGAGTCCCACACCGGGCTCTGCTCAGCAGGGAGCCTGCTTCCCCCTCTCTCTCTCTGCCTGCCTCTCTGCCTACTTGTGATCTCTCTGTCAAATAAATAAATAAAATCTTAAAAAAAAAAAAGTTTATCACTTAAAATTATAAAGATAATAAGAGTCTATAAATAATATAAATATCAACTAATGGGAGATAAAGAGGCAGAAAAAGTGAGTTGATTCTTATTTTTTATATAAAAAATCTACAAGATATTTTCTAAAGTTGATGAATAAGGAACAGAAGTTTATACATATTAATAAGTCTTATGAAAGTGACTTCAGGAGAAGCTAAAAACAAAAATAGTGAAATAGGGGTGCCTGGGGTGGCTCAGAGGCTCAGCCTCTGCCTTGGGCTCAGGTCGTGATCTCAGGGTCCTGGGATCCAGCCCCGCATCAGGCTCTCTGCTCGGTGGGGAGCCTGCTTCCCCCTTTCTCTCTGCCTGCCTCTCTGTCTACTTGTGATCTCTGTCTGTAAAATAAATAAATAAAATCTTTTTAAAAAGTAGTGAAATAGTTTTTAAACATTGTCTTTGGGTGGTAAGGCTGAGGAATGTAAGAAAAAGAGATGAGGTGGGAGCCTTTTTTTTTTTCATTATAAGCTTTTCCCTGCTATTTGATTTTTTAGGAAGTGCAAATAATACCCACATGAAGGTTGGTTAAAAAAAAAAATCTGTAACTATTCACTTTGACTCCTATTAACTATATCCTTTTTTTTTTTTTTAAAGATTTTACTTATTTATTTGATGGAGAATGAGAGAGAGCACAAGCCGGGGGGGAGCAGCTGGCAGAAGGAGAGGGAGAAGCAGGCATCCAGCTGAGCAGGGAGTCTGAAGTGGAGCTTGATCCCAGGACCCTGGGATCATGACCTGAGCCGAAGGCAGACACTTAACCAACCGAGCCACCCAGGCACCCCTAACTATATCCTTCTATCTTGACAACTAGTAATGCTCAACTACCCACAGAGCTTTCCTTCAACCAGATGCAAACTAAAAAAATCCTTAAGACCTTGGAGACCCTCTAGTCTGATTTTCTCATTTTACAGATTTAGTTGAGACCCAGAAAGGTAAAGTGAGTTACCCAAAGTCACATCTCTAGTTAGCAGCAAAACCAAAATTCAAACCCACATCTTCTGCCTTCCAGTTGAGTGCCCCATTCGTTCCCTCAGAGACCTACCCTTTGTCCCAGAGTACAATCTAACCACTATTGGCTTAGGCTCCTTAACTGCTATTCCACACTATCATGTCCATTCCTTATCTTCAAGCCAAAATTTGGGTTTTACTCAGGATGCAGTGAATTTGTATTATAACAAATCTGCACTATAAATATGCATACTGAAGTACTTTTTCAAAACTGTACCTTCAGGGGCGCCTCGGTGGCTCAGTAGTTAAGCTTCACCTTTGGCTCAGGTCATGATCTCAGGGTCCTGGGACCAAGACCCGAATCGGGCTTCTCTGCTCAGTGGGGAGCCTGCCTCCCCCTTTCTCTCTGCCTGCCTCTCTGCCTACTTGTGATCTCTGTCAAATAAATAAATAAAATCTTTAAAAACAAAACAAAACAAAAAACTATACCTTCAGTAACTCACCCCAGGCTTCCTATTGTGCCTCCTGAAACCCCCACCATCTCTGCCTGAAAGGATGTAGCTACTTTGAGGATTGGTTCCTACAATCTGAGAGGCCTGAGAGCATGCTTCCCAGCCACAGGAATAAATGCAATTCATGAATTTTCCAAACTCCTGTCTTTTGAAGCAATGATCTTCTGTGAGCACCAGGATGGGCAACTGATTTCATGTTCTTCTTCATGCAGATTAAATGATTTAGCTAATTACCCACTCTTACTTTCAATAGATGGAAAGAGAACAAAACTGTTAAAAAAAAACAACTGTTTTGAGATGCCTGAGTGGCTCAGTGGGTTAAGCCTCTGCCTTTGGCTCAGGTCATGACCTCAGAGTCTGGATCAAGCCCTTCATCAGGCTTTCAGCTCAGCAGGAAGCCTGCTTCCCCCTATCTCTCTGCCTACCTCTTTGCCTACTTGTGATCTCTCTGTGTTAAATAAATAAAATCTTTAAAAAAAAAATCTGTTTTGAGGAAACTGGAGAATTGTGCACACAATTTTTGTTTGTAATCATACCATTTAAAAAATTATTTAAAAAATATTTTAAAGCTGAATTTTAAATGGAACAAAAGTCCCCATTACTTATGAGATTATATTAGATTATTATGGAAATATGAAAATTAAAAACATGTAAAAATGGGAACCAAACCAATCACTGGAAATCAAGTATATGCAGAATGATCAAAATCTATTAACCAAAACCCCAGAATCTACTGTATTTTAAATTGTACACAATTTATAGACAGTGTGTTCACTGTTTCACTTATTTAAAATTAAGTAACACTGCATAGCTAAAGAATGGCTTGAGTGGGCTAAGGCTAGAGGCAGCATACAGTGAAAAAGAAGAGTCAAAGATTGACTCCAAGGTTTTTGGTTTGAGCAACTGTTCAAACACAAGAGACATGGGAACAATGTCATAAGAACTGAGATGCCTATTAGATATTTGTGTGAAATGAATAGTAGATATTCATGTGAAAATGCTGGGTAGGATGTAGTGAATTGGTGACTTAAGTGTATTGGTTTTTTTAAACTGCTTTTAGATGCTTTTTAACTGCTTTTTAAAAACTATTTTAATTGCTTTTTAACATTTACTTTTGCTCCTTTTTTGAAGAATATAATTAAAAACTAATATTCTTAGAAAGATTGAGGACAACACTTATTATCTGGGTTCATTAATTTCTCAACAAACAAATTACAGTGTCACTACAGTGCCACAAAAAGTGCCACTAATATCTTTTCTGAGGTAACAACACCTCAACTGCAATTACCTATCACATCTCAGTTTACAGATTTCTGTCAATTTTCTTTACGGATGTCAAACACCTATAAAAACAGGCAACTACATAAATAAAGTAGCCACTGGAGAGATTCGAGCATGTGCTCTATAAATTACTATATAAATATTCTTTCTTTTTTTCCTAAGAGCTACTGTAGTGTAAGCAGAAAGAAGCCACACCTGGAGTCAGAAGTGCCTGATTTTGATTTCTAGTTGTACAATCTTGGGGGAAAAAAATCCTGAAATTTCTATGGCTTCTGTTTTATTGTCTGCAAAACTGAGAAAAATGCTTGCCTCACAGGGTAGTAAGAGCTAACATTTATTGAGCCCTTGTAACGATGTACTGGTGCTTTTCGAAGACTTACATACAAGTAATGTAATCTCATGTAATCCTCACAACTCTACAAGGTATTGTTCATTATTATTCTCACTGACACAATAAAGATGAAATGAGGCACAACAAGCTTAAGTAAGTATTCTAGAGCAAACAGGGAGTGGCAGAAACAAAATTAAAATCTTGACAATACACATACTGCTTTATAGTTTACAAAACATGTTCACATTTTATTTTTGAAAGTAAATGTAGTACAGTATTAAACAGAACAATGTGAAATCACTTTTTCTAGTCCAAAACAGTCAAGTCAATTTCCTATGGTTCAACCTTAACTATTATGCTATAGCCACTTAAAAAAATGAAATGTGAAAAAGTTTTTTAACTGTAAGCTACTATGGAAGTATAATTTTAAGCAATAACAAATGGAACCACACTAAGAATTATTAACACTACTGTGACATTGAAAGTAGTATGAAAGGGACCAGACAATATATATAGGAATCCACTCAAACTGCACATCAACCAATAATCAATAATCAGTAACAAGTCCATTACATATAACCCATGTTTCTATTTGCAGCTGTGGCATTTTGAGGATTAACCAACCTTCTGAATAGTATGGAGACAAGGTCAAGCTGACATCATTTTTCCCGAGGCTCTCATCACCATCTGATGCAATATTTATTAGTTCTTTTTCTCCCAACCCATTAGAAAGTAAACTCATGAGGGCAAAGAGTTTTCTGTTTATTCAGTGCTTTACCTCCACTTTACACTAGAACTGTTCAAGGCTCACAATAATCACTCAAATTTATTTGCTAAAAAATTGAGATATTAGAACTTACTACAAGTTACTTGGACTAAGAATACATGAAATGCATTTTTTTTAAGATTATATTTATTTATTTGACAGAGAGAGTGAACGAAAAGGGAATACAAACAGAGGGAGTAGGAGAGGGAGAAGTAGGCTTCCCGCTGAGCGGGGAGTCCGATGCAGGGCTCGATCCCAGGACCTTGGGATCATGACCCCAACCGAAGGCAGAGGCACCCAGGCACCCCCATGAAATACATTTTAAGACAAAGATAAATAGTACCCAGAGATTTTGTAATGTAAACAATAACAAATAAAACCAACCTTTCTAAATGACATAAGATGGTAACCGTTTCTATCCCATAAATACTTCGAAAAGTGTCAGATATCTAATAGCACCCTTTCAGAAATAAAAATCCCCACATTCACTGTAATCCATTAAAATAAACTGTATCTTGAATTACTTAGAAAATTAAATTTAGGATAGCATTTAATCAAAGTTACAAACAGTAGTAAGAAGGAAAAAAAATCATCTTAGAATCCTAGATTAGAAAAGGAAGTTAGAGAAAAGTAAAAAAGCACATATATTTCAGGATTGAAACAAATGAAATTTAGAAAGTGGCTGAATATAAAATTAAAATGATTTCTTAAAATGAGGAATAACATTTTCATTTTAGAATTTGTTTAACCTGTACAAGATATCCCTAAACTAAATGGGGGAGGGGAAAGCTACCCTAACTTTGTAAAGGAATAAAATCTCCTCAAATAAAATTTTACTACATTTCCTGTTCAAAAAAAAAAAAACAACAACAAAATTTTTCCATGACTATTAAGTGTTGCATCCATTTAGAGTATTTGAAGAATTATAGAGCACTATACAAAGAATAATCATCCTATAAGAATAAAAATTTTTTTTTTCACTACCAGTTTCTCCATGAGATCTTTTATAAAAATGTTAAAAAAAACAGAAGGGGAAAAGGGACCATCAGAGGTACTTTACATACACATGTATGAGAAGCCACTTGGTCCCGGCCACAATAGACATCCTGCAGCTGGCTGTCAAACCACTAAAAGCTGCTTGTCACCCACCTTCCTCGTCTCTTAGAACTGAGCTCACTTGGGTCAAAACAAGTCAACTGTCTTTCTCACCAGCAGTAATACACTAGAATAAAAGTGTCAAGTATAATTCTGGCTGCCAAGATTTTGTTCTTATGAACAGACTTGTAACTGTTAAGGGGGACATTAAATTAGAGCTATTGCCTAAAAGAAAAGGGCTATCTGCATCTGTAGCTTAATTGGGATAATATTTCTGAGGTCTTGATCTATAATCAGACCAGAGGAAAGAGAATCAAAGGGGGGGGAGGTAACAAATATCACTACCCTAAATTGGGGGAATAAAGAGTAAACTATTTTTTAAAAAATGATCATGTCTAAAAACAAAAAAAAGATCATGTCTGGGACACCTGGGTGGCTCAGTCAATTAGCATCTGCCTTCACTCAGGTCATGATCCTAGGGTCCTGGGATGAAGTCCTGCATTGGCCTCCTTGCTCAGCAGGGAGTCTGCTTCTCCCTCTGCCTGCCGCTCCCCCTGCTTGTGCTCTCTTGCTTTGACAAATAAATAAAGTCTTTTTTAAAAAATAAAAAATAGGAGTGCCTAGGTGGCTCAGTGGGCTAAAGCCTCTGCCTTCGGCTTGGATCATGATTCCAGGGTCCTGAGATCGAGCCCCATATCGCGCTCCTTGTTCAGCAGGGAGCCTGCTTCCTCCTCTCTCTCTGCCTGCCTCTCTGCCTTCTTGTGATCTCTGTCTGTCAAATAAATAAATAAAATTTTCTAAAAATAAATAAATAAGTAAATAATAACTATGCCAGTAGCAATATGTAAATAAAACTAGGGTTCTACTTTAAAACAGATTCCATGTGTTATGCAACAAGGAATATTCACTCTGACTTAGAATAATTATAAATCATTAGTATCAAGGAATGCCACAGAAGTATTAAAGTTTGAGGGTATGAGGCAGACTGATGTGTTCTGACACAGAAAACGTCCACAGTGTATGCTGTTGAAAATTGGAAAAGACAAAACAAAACAAGTTATAAAATCTGCTAGAATAAGTTATAAAATCTGCTAGAATAATTCAGAAAAAAAAATATGGATATAGTTATGAGCAAACAAAATAATCTCTAAAAAGATATCTTGAAACTATTAAGAATACTCTTCTGTGCAGAATTACAAGGACTTTATTTCTTTTATGTATTTTTTTCTCCCTTTAAAATAGAAGGATGTAATTACTTTTATAATGGGGGTGGTGGTGGTGATTTCCAGGTCTAGGAAAGAAAAGACAAATACCATAATAAGCCCTTCCCTCCCCCTTTACCAAATGAAAAATCTGAGGATGTCCTCCAAGCTCATGGAATCAGAGAAACACATATACAAACAACATATGTCAAAGCTGCATGATGTTCTGTGAAAATTCTTTCTTTAAGCAGAATTCTTTCTTTTTTAAAAATTAAAAATTTTATTTATTTATTTATTTATTTATTTGTCTCAGAGAGAGAGAGAGAGCGCACGCACAAGCTGGGGGAGCACAGGCAGAGGGAGAATCAGGTTTCCCGATAAGCGAGGAACCTGATGCAGCACTCGATTCCAGGATCCTGGGATCATGACCTGAGCCAAAGCCAGACGCCTAACTGACTGAGCCACCCACTGTCCCATCTTCAACAGAATTCTATGTGGAACCTGAAAACATAAAAGTAGAACTTCTCTTACTGAAGGAGCTGGGAAACACAGACAGCTATACCCATTCATCCTCCTCATCTTCTCAAGCCCTCTGAGACTCCTGAGGACTCCACAGAGCACAAGTAGAAACTCCCTGATCAATGCAAGTCTTCCATCTTGCAGTTGGGAAATTGAGACCCGAGGATTGGTCTCCTGTTATGGCCTCTGCCTTACAGACTAGCCCCAGGGTCGTTTTATCTGCTAGTCATGAGAGACATAGTCTTTGAGCCTGTCATTTCAAATACATCCAGAAAAGTGTACAGAAAGCAGAGAAGACAGATGAATGGACTCTAAAATAGCAAAAACAAAAACAACAACAAAAAAAAACAACACTGCATAATAAAAATAATGTAGAATAAATGTCCAAAAGGGGAAAAGAAACAAAGTTTCCTGATAGTAACATGATTCAAGCACATAACTCCTTAGTGGCTTTGAAATGTATGTTTTTCTACTGTCTGAGGGTCAAGTTCTGGTATACATATCCATCAATAGAAAGTGGAATCTGCCGCTGAGAAAAACAAGTGGGGGAAAAAAGGCAGCAACAGAAGGACAGTTTTGGAGACTGAAAAGTCAAAAAAGATTTGTTGGTCAAGTAGGAAGACACCTAGAGACGCTGGAGATAGTGAAGTACACTCGTGAAGGGTAAAATCAGAGTCCCTAAGGACTCCGAACAGCCCCCAAATAATAAAATCTCCGAGGACAAATTTCACACTAAACTTAGTATGGAAAGGAGCATATGATATGCAACACCTATAAATGTGGATAAAGAAAGGTGATGTCTGCACCAGACCGATCACACCTGCATTTAGTGCTGGGCACTTCACTTTTTAAAGCACTGGGACATAGGCCCAATATTATAAGAGCAATATTATAAGTGCGAAGGCCCAATATTACAAGAAACGGTTGGAAAACATGGAGTGTCTAAGCCTAAAAAAGAGAGGACTTTAGGAAAATGATCTCTCAAATATTAAAGGGCTATCATGGGGAAGGGAAATCATAAATAGTATGTGGCCCCAATAAGAAAAAATAGGTAAGAAGTTAGGGTAGATGGGGCAGAATCTGGCTAATAGATCATTAACAGATCTTTTTCCTAATAGATCATTTTTTCCTATTCATTTTTTCTGACAGCTCGCTCTGTGTGAGGACGAGTTGTCAGAAAGCCGGGAGTTCTCCCATCACTAGACACCTTCATACAAAGCACACATAACCACTTGGGGGCACTGAAGAAGTGGCTTGTGCACATCCTCACTCTCATACACAGGAAGTAAGGGAGCACAAAACTCAAATTCTGCACCAAGGTTCCACAGGTATACATCAGGGAGGCTGTCTCAGGTGAAATGGATACATACCGCAGATAAAATCTGATTCAATCCTTGCCCTTCATCTACTCGAAGAACATAATCTTTTGATATATAATTTTGCTGCATTTGGGGTTGTGTAAAATGTACACACCGAATTACACAGACGGTACAAAACTAGCTTTAATCAAAGGTTTAGTCTCTTTGAGAACTCTAACAGTAGAAGCTGAAAGGCTTTCTGAGAGAAATGGAAGGGGAAAAAAACAAAATTCTTCTGCTATCATAGTCTTAAAACCATTTATACACTTTTCTGGGGTGCCTGGTTGGCTCAGTTGGTCAAGCATCTGCCTTTGGCTCAGGGCATGATCTCAGGGTCCTGGGATCGTCCCACATCCTGTTCCTTGCTCAGTGGACAGCCTGCTTCTCCCTCTGCCTGCCGCTAGCCCTGTTCATGCTCTCTCTCCGTTCTCTCTCTGACAAATAAATCTTTAAAAAAAAACCAAAAACTTTATACACTTTCTTTATTATTAACAAATTACAAAGGAAAGCAGGTTTTATTAATGTACTGCTTCATCTCTGGAGATTATGTATAGTGAAACTGATGATGCAACAACACCTTTACTAAATGCTGCAATCTCACTCACTTGTAATACAGCCAAGAGACCCTGGGAAAGGTTTTAATTTTGTCTTACTTTGCCTTTTAAATGTGTATGCTATTCTAACAAGTGTAGTTCTGGTTCCCTAGGCTAATACAGGAGATGTGGTAGAGCAGGGTAAAGAGAGTAAGAACAATAGGGAGAAATCAATCAATCAATCAAAGAAAGAAAAGAAAAAGCAGCCAAGAACAAACTAAAATGAGCTTTTATTATGGAGAGACAGCCAGCCTACAGACCTCAACCACTTGTAAGGGCATTATCCTATCACAGGACAAGATTCCTTTATATGTCTGAGTAATGTTTTTCACAAAGCATGAGCAATCTAAAAATAAACACGGCGGTCCCTCTGGAAGACAGTTTGGCAGTTTATTACAAAACTAAGCATACTCTTACTATATGATCTAACAATTACACTCAGTATTTATCCAAAGAAGTTGAAAATGTATGTACACGCAAAAACTTGCACATAAATGTTTATAGCAGCTTTACTCATAATTGCCAAACTGGGAAGCAACCAAGATGTCCTTCAACAGGTGAATGAATAAACAAATTGTGGTACATCCAGACAATGGAATATTACTCAGCAGTAAAAAGAAGTAAACTATCAAGACACAAAATGACATGGAGGAATCTTAAGTGCCCATTGCTATGTGAAAGAAGCCAATCTGAAAAGGCTACATATTGTAATAATTTCAACTATATGACATTCTGTAAAAGGCAAAACTATGGAAACAGTGAAAAGATCAGGGTTTGGAAGAGGGGAGGGGAAGGAGCACCAGGATTTGGGCACTCTGGAACCATTCCGTATGACACCATAACAGATGATACGTCATAATACACTTGCCCAGGGGCACCTGGGTGGTCCAGTTAGTTAAGCATCTGCCTTCGGCTCGGGTCATAATCCCAGGGTTGGAGTCGAGTCTCACATCAGGGACCTTGCTGAGCAGGGAGCCCGCTTTTCCCTCTGTCTGCTGCTCCCTCTGCTTGTGCTGACAAATAAATAAACAAAATCTTAAAAAAAAAAAATACACTTGTCATAACCCATAGACTGTACAATCTACTGGATGCTACTGTAAACTACAGCCTTAGTTAATATTGGTTCATCAACTGTGAAAAATTTACCACACTAAAGCAAGATGTTAATAGAAGGAAGGGGTGGTGAGGGCGTATATGGGAACTTACTATAGTTTCTGCTCAGTTTTTCTACTAAACTGCTCTAAAAATAAAGTATGTTAATTTTTAAAATATGTCAAAAATCAATGTTCCCATTAGAAATCATGGTCAAGTTGGGGGACGGATTTTCAAGCATAGCTAGGAGCTCCTCTACTCTAAATCACAGCCTATAGCCTTTAGTTAGATAATGCTGAATAGTTATATTTTACATGATATTTATTGTTACAGCTTACTTAAAATATGGTTTATATGTAAAATGTACATAGTTTATAGTTAACTTATATAAAGCTAAATACATCTGAATGTAGAGGAGGCATGGTGATGGGAAAGAATGAAGAAATCAGGGGGATGGGACAGCTTCATCTAATGAAGAGATGACACTGCTGTCAGAACTTTCCCAACACTGCTAATAACGTTCTAACTAAAAAGTACACAAGAGTTCAGAGGCACTGAGGCCAAAAGAAGTTCCAACACAGTTCAGTAATCAGTTTGTTCCACAGTGATATCAAGTTGCCAAAAAAAGATAAAATTATAAAAAGTACATAGTATTCTGGTTTAAACTGTACAGAAATACACACTGTAGGCTTTTTTTTTATTTTAAGACTTTTTGTGGGGGCACCTGGCTCCCTCAGTCAGTAGAGTATGTGACTTACAATCTCAGGGTCATGAGTTCAAGTCCCATGTTGGGCGAGGAGCCTAGTTAAGACAAAACAAACAAAAAACCTCACCTTCCCATATAGTTAGAATCATACAGCAATGTAGTCTTTTCAGACTGGTTTCTTTCACTTAGTAATGCACATTTAAGGTTCTTCCATAGCTTTTCATGGCTTGATAGCTCCTTTCTTTTTAGTGCTAAAATATCCATTGTCTGTATGTACCAGTTACCAACTCTTTTCTTTCATAGATCTTGCCTTTGGTGTTGTCCCTAAAAGGGCATCACCATACCCAAGGTCACCTAGATTTTCTATGTTACCTTCTAGGAGTTTTATAGTTTTACATTTTACATTCAGGACTCTGATCCACTTTAATTTGGGGAGGGGTGTAAAGTCTGCTTAGATTCATTTTTTGGCATGTGAATATCCCATTGTTCCAGCACCATTTGTTGGAAGAGATTCTCCTTCCTCTATTGTTTTGCCTTTACTCCCCTGTCAAAGATGAGTTGACTATATTTATGGGGTTCTATTTCTGGGCTCTCCATTCTGTTCACTGATTTGTCTGTCTATTCCTTCAATACCACACTGTCTTGGTTACAACAGCTTTACTGTCAGACTTGAAGTCAAGTAGTATAAGTCTTCGGACTTTGTTTTTCTCCTTCAATACTGTGTTACCTATTCTGGGTCTTTTGCCTCTCCAACTAAACTTTAGAATCAGTTTGTCCATATCCATAAAATAACTTGCTAGGACTTTGCGATTGCACTGAATGTATAGATCAAGCTATGACTTATGTGCACATGCATGTGTGTATTTGTGTGTGCAAAAAGGTGTTTTTATTAAAGCACAGGGACAGGACGTGTAGGCTCAAGCTATGACATCTTACAACTATTAAGTCTTCCTATCCATGAACATGGAATCTATCTCCATTTAGTTCTTAGATTTCTTTCATCAGAGTTTTGTAATTTTCCTCATACAGACTTTGTCCATATTTTGTTATATGTATACCTATGTATTTCACCTTTTTCATTTTTTAAAATAAAAAATGGCAAAAACCAAAACAGTACTTTAAATATCACTTATCTGATAGATTTGTTTACTATAAAAATCTCTCATGTAAATTTAACAACATGCTTAACAATACTAACTCTTTCTAGATGCCATTTATAGTATTTCTATACTAAGAAATATGTCACAATATTTGTTGTAAATAGTAAATTTACCAGGTATACGTCCAATATGTAATGCTCACTCATTTTCTATTTCTAACAAAAAAATCAAACTAAAATGGTTTTACAACCTTTATGTGGCTACTCTGCAATTTTGTATAATCTATAAAACTATATTCCTTATATATTAAAAGGTACTAAAAGTACATAGACTTAAGTAGGAAAAAGGAAAGCAAAAAACACACCCAAATATTAACCGTGGCATCTCTGGATGGCAGGGTTACAAATACGTTCATTTTCGTACTTTATTTTTTATAGTTCTCTACAAAGATCATATACTACTTTCACACTCCATTAAATCAAATATTTACAGCATGTTAAATGAGTAAACTATAACTACAAGGATCAATAAAGATTAATCTCTTGTGAAATATTTTAAAACAAAAATAAATATTACGTCTTTTCCATGGATACAACATACAAAGAGGAAGTTTTTTAAAATGCAGGAGAATGATAAACACCAAATTCAGAATAAAGGTCAAAGCTGGAAAGGCTGGGGACTAGGAGGAGGAGGAGTGTCCAAGAGGCTTCAATAATATCTGTAATACTTTATTAAGCTGGGTAGTAGTAGATACACGGAGTTCATTAAATTGTCCTATATCCTTCTTTATGCCTAAAGTATTTCAAAATTCTGTTAAAGCAGCAGCTACAGAAGTCATGCCAAAGCAGTAGTACTTAACCCCAATGTTGTCAAACTCCTTTAATGGAATATGGTACTAGAGGATTATAGAGATAAATGTATCATTTACAAGTAAGAAAATTCTTTGGAAATTTTAAAGCAGGGGTTCTGAAGGTGGGTTTTCATGTGTATATTTACAAGCAAATAACAATCTAAAATCTGCATTTCATAAAATACCCGTAGCATTCTTCTTTTCTTCTTTTTTTTTTTTTTTTAAAGATTTTATTTATTTATTTAACAGAGATCACAAGAGGGGGAAGCATGCTCCCTGCTGAGCAGAGAATCCGAAGCGGGGCTCCATCCCAAGACCCTGGGATCATGACCTGAGCCAAAAGCAGAGACTTTAACCCACTGAGCCACCCAGGCGCCCCTGCAGCAGACATTCTAATCTGTACCTTGCACTAGCTCAAAATTAAATCTGTTCAATGTAATACATAAATTATTTTGAACATGACCTCATTTTACATTTCCACCGACGACCCCTTTTGAGAGCAGACTTTTTAGTCAATATAAAAACAATACTTAGGCTTTTAAAGGGGTCGTAAAAATATGATTAATTTCTGACTGGTATTTTTCATCTTGGTGATTTAAAATGGATTCTAACCAGCATATGACACCTACCACAAGAGCATTACAGAAGTGGCTCACATAGTAACACAACCCCATGTACTAGCTACACCCACTCACATTGTTATGTAGCTATGATAATGACTGAAAGTTTAGGTAAAGGCTAACCAACCCAAGCTTTCCGTAGTATCCACTGTAATTTGAAGCAATGACCTTCAAGGACAAAAAGGTAAATTCATAGGATGTTTGAAGATACTCCTTAAAGTAGGTTCAGTAACTTTTAACTTGAAACAAAAAAATTATGATTGATTTTTAGAAATGCCTTAGCTTATCTCTTACAATCTCTACTTATGATAGGAGTGAAAGGTTGTGAAAAGTAAGGATGGGGGTGGAGGTAGGGAAAGACCTACATAAGAACTAGTACTGTTCCTCCCCATTTCCACCTTCAATTTTACTGCCCATTCCTACAACCTAGCCCTAAGCCAGAAATTGACTGTAACTAACAAATCACCAGAAAGACAAAAAGGAGAACCACTTAGCAAACTCTGAAATTATCAAAAGGTAGCTAGAGGGACTGAGATTTCCACACTAAAAGAAAAGGATATTAACCACGCCATTTTACCACCCAATCTCTTGCTCTAAAAAAGGGTGGGGAGGAGAAAACAATAGTCTATAATCACACTAGGGTATTGATTAGACATGCTCTCTTAAAGGGGAGAATGACTCCATTCAAACTATCTATGTGGATCTGCAGTTTTTATGAATTCACATAGGATTTTTATTCACTATTCTTCATAAAAAGTGATTTGGTTTTAACATTCAGCTTCTGTAACCCTTTTTAAAAAAATATTTAACCTATTTATTTGACATGGAACAAGAGTGAGAGAGAGAAGGCACACAAGCTCCAGAAACAGCAGGCAGAAGCAGACGAGCAGGGAGTCTGATGTGGGGCTTGATCCCACGACTCCAGGATCACAACCTGACCAAAGGCAGCCACTTAACAGACTGAGCCACTGCTTAACAGACTGAGCCACTCCGGTGCCCCTGTAACCCTTTTTGAAAAGACTTTATAAGATCAAGCAAGGACCTATTGAAATTTAAATGAAATGTTTGTTTCTCAGATCAAATCCGTCTGACTTGAGGATCCTCTCTTAGACTACTACAAATGTAAGGACCCAAAAACTACAGGAGTCATTAGCAGAAGTCTAACAAGGCTGGAATTGTCAGCTCCATGGATACTTGTACATGTGTGCCCTTTTCCTGTGCATTTCTGAAACCAGCTAATTCTCATTTTAATATCACCTTATATTTAGTTATTTCATAATTTGCATTTACCAAATATATTATCATCCATACCTCATTTGACCAATCTATCCTCAACAACTTGTCTGTGGAAAGCTGCCTAATGAGGACTGCCTACATTTTTATACTCACCAAGTTCTGTCCTGTTTAAATGTCATCATACCACATTCACTAAACAAATATTCTTTAAGCACCTTTTCTGTGTGAAATCCTGGAAGAGGGAAGCTGAAGAGGGACATCCAAATGATTAGTTTAACCCTCACATAGCTTATAGTAGCAAATCTCAAAGTGAACAGTGGAACCTTGGGATCCCCGAGACTTTGTCAAGGGGTCCATAAGATCAAATCTATTTTCATAGCAAGTGTTATACTGTGATTTATAAGAAATATATATTTGGTCATCCAGATGAACTTTTTTTTTTAGTTTCCGGTATACAATATAGTGATTCAACAATCCCATATTTTACTCAGTACTCATCTGGTAAGTATACTCTTGAATCCCCAAAACTTACTTCACCCATCCCCCGACCCACTGCCCCTCTGGTAAGCATCAGTTTGTTTGCCATAGTTAAGAGTCTGTTCCTTGGTTTGTCTTTTGTTGTTATTCATTTGTTGCTTCTTAAATTCTACATGAGTGAAATCATATGGTATTCATCTTTCTCTGACTTACTTCACTTAGCACTGTGAAGTATGAACATAGGATCATCTCTAGATGATGCATGTTGTTGCAAATGGCAAGATTTCATTCTTTTATGGCTGAATAATGTTCCATTGTATATATACACCACATCTTCTTTATCCAGTCATCTAAGGATGGATACTTGAGCTGCTTCCCTATCTTGGCTATTATAAATAATGCAATAAACAGAGGTGTGCACACATCTCCTTGAATTAGTGTTTCTGTATTTGAGTAAAGGCCCACCGTGTGATTACAGAATGATAGGGTAGTTCTAGTTTTAATTTTTTGAGGAACCACATGTACTTTCATCTCCATCCAGGTCCTGGCTCACAGCTCCTAAAAAAACGCTTGGAATTTCTGGTGATAAGGTCAACTGAAGTTGTCTTTTGTTATGTTAATAAAGGTGGCTTTGGGACTCTGCAAAAGGACAGGGACTGGTGGCTTGGAAGACCAACCGTGTGTTTAGAAAGGTTGGAGCTTTCAGCCCCAACCCCCCATCTCCGGGGAAGGAAGAAGGCTTGAATCAACCAATGGCCAATGACTTAGTCAATCATGACTACACGTTGATGCCTCCATAAAAACCCAAAGGTCTGGGTCCAGGGAGTGTCTAGGTTGGTGAACATATGGAAATACTGGAAGAGTGGTGCACCTGTACAGGGCATGGAAGCCGCACACCCTTTCCCCATACCTTGCCCAATGTTACTCTTCACCTGGCTGTTCATTTCCTCTATTATATCCTTTAATAAACTGGCAAAATTAAGTGTTTGCCTCAGTTTTGCAAGGGACTCCAGCAAATTAATCGAACCTGAGAAGGAAGTCATGGTTACCTCTAATTTACAGTCAGAAGTACAGGTAATAACCTGGACTTGCGATTAACATGGAGTTGGAGGGAGTCCTTGTCAGAAGTGAGTTGAGCTCCCAGACATCTTGCCGGTGCCCAAGAACTGGTTGGCTGTATGTGTGGGAAACCACCCCTATCCCCACCACACACATTCAAACCAGTCTCAGAACAACTCAGTAACCAAGACATTTGCCCTTTTCACTGTGCTTATATTTGCACGTACATGCAAAAAACAGTAGGGTAAAACTACTGGCACATTAGTGCAATATAGTCTTCATATACACACAGTAAAAGAGTCAATTTTATTGAAGAATGTGTTGATGAAAGTAAAAGTTACATATTTTATTAAATCTTGAGTTTAATAAACACTTGAGTTCTTGTCTTTTACTATTTTGTATAACCAAATGGAAAGAAAGTATTCATAAAGCACGTCTGCATTCAGAAGTATGCTCTCTCAAAAAGGATATGTATCATGCTTTGAGTTGCAAACCCAATTAGCTACTGACCCCCCCCCCGGGGGGGGGGCACAGAACACCATTTTTACTTCAAAGAGTGGCTAACAGATAGAAAGTAACTGTATTTGTTACCAAAGATAAAATCTGATTATTTCAAGTGATAATCAGAATTCTAGAAAACTTGTATCTGCTACAATGAGCTGGATAGCTTTCCATTACTTAAGCCTTTTCAGATGAGAACAATGGTAGTGTTAATGAATGTGATTTTTGTATCAACATTTGGAAAAGATGCATAATTCAGTAAATTGATAATCTTCCAAATGACCAATGTATGATGTTACAAAATCATGGATGGATTAAAAGAGTCATTCAAAGTTTATGATAAGCCAGATTTCATTTAAACAAAGTACAGTTATGGTTTCAGAACCTACACTGTAAATCACTTTTAAGAAATTAATACTGCTGAGTTTTGCTGCAATATCAAAGAATATCTGCAATTATCTGAAAAGGCTCTTTAAAATGCTCTTCCCTTTCCGACCTACATATTTGGTATAAGATCAGATCTTTTCCACATACTTTAACCAAAGCAACATACTCAGCAGATGGGAGTGCAAAAACAGAATTCAACTGTCTTCTATCAAGCCAGACATTAGAAGAATTTGCAAAAACTATAAAACAAAACCCCTCACTATACTGGGGTGGTTTGGGGTTTTTGGTTTTTTTTTTTTTAAATAGTTATTTTTATAAACATATTTCACCTGTTTTAACATGTAGTAGGGGTACTATTATTTTTTTTAAGATTTTGTTTATTTATTTGACAGACAGAGATCACAAGTAGGCAGAGAGGCAGGCAGAGTGAGAGGAGGAAGCAGGCTCCCCACTGAGCAGAGAGCCCGATGCCTGGCTCCATTCCAGGACCCTCGGACCATGACCTGAGCCAAAAGCAGAGGCTTTAAACCACTGAGCCACCCAGGCACCCCTGTTATTTTTAAATTAATAAAACATTTTCTAAATTTCTCAGTTTTAATTTCTAATACAGTAAATATCAAAACTTATAACCCATATAAATAAAAGCTATTGAGTCCTCAGTAATTTTTAAAGATTTTATTTATTTGACAGACAGAGAAAAAGCAAAGTAGGCAGAGTGCCAGGCAGAGGGAGAGGGAGAAAATGATTCCTGGCTGTGCAGGGAGCCGAAGGTGGGGCTCAATCCCAGAACCCTGGGATCATGTCCTCAACTGAAGGCAGCCACTTAACTAAGTCACCCAGGTGCCCCGAGCCCTCAGTAATTTTCAAGGTATAAAAGGGTCCTGAAACCAAAGACTAAGAGTCACTGGCTTATAGTATAATAAAAGAAAAAAAGAAAACACAAATAACCCAAGGTAGAAAATGTGTCAAAGCCCTTCTATTCTTGGACATCCCAGCTTTTCTTAAACTGGACCTATGCTACCTGCCAGGCTCTTGAAATAATTTATTTCACCCTGCTGTCAATATAATCAAAATGAATGAGTCTTTAAACAGGCATAAAAAGGGCTTGAGCAATACCAAAATTATATATTAAACCAATGTGAATTGATAGGTTATTCTTTACTAGTTTTCTAAATAAATGGTCTGAATCAAATTGGTTTTATTTCTCTGGTATAAACTTAACCTATAAAGAGAAGTTTTTCACAAAGGACTATTTAATATACAACTCCCTTGGAAAAGCATCCTATATAATCAAATTAGTAATGGGAAGCCATGGAATTTGGTTCCCTCTCAGTAATAGGGAAAAATCCTAGAAATCCTACACTGGTGCTGAGACTCAGGACACAAAAGATGTCATTCCAAAAGAGGGGCAGGGGAGGAAGCACCTTCTGGAGGGCCATGTGCACATAAGCAATCATTGGTGTTTTTAAGTAGGGAGATACGGGGTGCCTGGGTGGATCAGTCATTTGGGCATCTGTCTTTGGCTCAGGTCAAATTTCCGGGGTCCTGGGCTCCCTGCTCAGTGGGGAACCTGCTTCTCCCTCTCCCTCTGCTGTTCCCCCTGCTCGTGCTGTTGAATAAATAAAAGATCTTTTTAAAAATAACATAAATAAATAAATAAAAAGGGAGTTACACACTTTTTGCTTAACCTGCCTTGAAGGATACACAAGAAACTGGCAAAGATCTGGTTTATAGAGAGGGAGACTGGGAGAGAAACTCACTTCTCACTGTATTCCTTTGATACTGTTTGATCTTTTAACCACTGGCATATATATATATATAAAGATAAAATTTATTTATACAAAAATAAACATTTTAAAACATCACTTCTGTATCACCCGTTTATCTCAAATGCAAATTCCAAATAATACTAGTAGATATATAGATTATTCAATGCATATCTGTTAAATAAAGAATGGATACACATTTCATATACCTGACAGAAACATCAAAACCAAACTGTCCATCAACTAAGAAGTGATCAGCCATTGGTTACATGAGGGAGTACTGGAGTACCTGATTACAGAAGGAGCATCTAGCAATGTCATCCATGTGCCCAGCATTGATATAGTTGCTATTTCAATGGTAAATTTTTTTTCTTTTTTATATTCACCACAGCATTTGCTTTAAGAAATACTCTCTGGATAGTACTAAAGTAAAAATTCCTTTAAACCATGCAGCAACATTAAAGTCAGAACTAATTTAGCTCCTATTATGTACTAAACACTATGACTAAGTAACATAACACTT
This sequence comes from Mustela lutreola, assembly GCF_030435805.1. Classification (NCBI taxonomy): domain Eukaryota; kingdom Metazoa; phylum Chordata; class Mammalia; order Carnivora; family Mustelidae; genus Mustela; species Mustela lutreola. The sequence continues at coordinate 180,076,493 of NC_081293.1, read as the reverse complement.
ATAACACAATGTCACACATGACAATGTGCACTTGGATCTAAAATCTAACTGCACAGTATAGATTTAATAGTTACACCAATGAAAAAGATTTGGGGGTTTTAACCAATTCCAAGTTTAACAAACCATTCTCATGATGTGGCTATAACACACATAATTCAAATCTGGGCTGTATTAGTCAGAATGGCTACACAGTGTCCAGAATACAGAAATACCCACTGTAGTTTGTGTTTATCAAACCTATCCCACAACTCATGCTGGGTAGTAAGCCAAAGATCTAGAGGGTACATAAGATCTAGAGACCCTGAAAAAGTGCAAGAGGATCAGGATAGTTTGGTATGTGGAAGGCAACATTTAATGATTTAGCTATCATATCTGAAGCACTTCACATGAACTTTTCTTACATCTTCACTTATCAATGATATAGGCATTATTATCCCTGTCTTAAAAGTAAGGAGATTCAGACTCTGCAATGGCAAGTAACATGCTCAAGTTTGCATTCAACTTCGAATTACCAAGATTTAAACCCAGAGCACCTGTAATGGCTTGAATGATGGCTCCCGAAGAAAAGATATGCTTGCATCCTAACTCCTGAAACCTGTAAATGTTACCTTATTTGGAAAAAAAATTTCTTTTGATACAACAAAACTAAGGATCTTGACATGAGGAAATCATCCTTGATTATCCAGGTTGGTCCAAAATCCAATGACAAGTGCCCTTAGAGGAATGAGGCCAACAGAGATTATACAGAGGGTAGGAGACAATGTGCTCACAGAGGCAGATACTGGAATGATACAGTCACAAGTGAAAGAACACCAGCAGCCACCAAAAGCAGGAGGTAGTAAAGAACAGATTCTTCCCTAGAGCCTCCAGAGAGACTATGGTCCTACAAACACCAGACTCCTGACTTTGGGCTTCAGAACTATGGCAGAATAAATTTCTGTTGTTTTAAGGTACTTACTTTATGGTAAGTTGTCATGTTTGCCCTAGGGAAATAGCCCCCAACTCTCTTTCCAGCATACCTTTCCAAAAAGGCTGAAGGTCCCAGGACATTTAAACTAAAAGACAGGGGCACCTGGGTGACTCAGTGGGTTAAGCCTCTGCCTTCAGCTCAGGTTATGATCTCAGGGTCCTGGGATCGAGTCCCGCATCAGGCTCTCTGCTCAGTGGGGAGCCTGCTTCCCCTTCTCTCTCTGCCTGCCTCTCTGCCTACTTGTGATTTCTCCCTCTGTCAAACAAATAAATAAAATCTTAAAATAAAAGACAACTCAGGATTTCATAAAGAAAATACAAAACATATTTGATTTTAGAAATCCTAGAGAACAGGGGACGCCTGGGTGGCTCAGTCTGTTAAGCTGCTGCCTTTGGCACAGGTCATGTCCCCAGGTAACTGGGATCAAGTCCCGCATTGGGCTCCTTGTTCAGTGGGGAGCCTGCTTCTCTCTATGCCTCTCCTTGCCACTCTGCCTGCTTGTGCTCTCTGTCTCTCTCTCTGGCAAATAAATAAATAAAATCTTTAAAAAAAAAAAAAAAAAGAAAGAAAGAAAGAAAGAAAGAAATCGATCCTAGAGAATAGAAGACCAGTAGATAAAACTTACGTGGAGCAATTTCAGTTGAAACTAAGCTTTCTAAACTATCCAAATATCTTAAAGATTAAACGGACTTCAGGTAAAAAGTAAATTTCCTCTCACTGGATGTATTCAAAGAGAGACTGATGATCACCTAATTTTGGGGAGCAGAGGTGGCTTAAATGACTTAGAATCTGGTCCCACCCTGAGTTCCTAAAAATCATAAAATATTAGATAGCACCACAAAGCCTGGTAATAAGGCAAAATATAACAAATGAATTTTGCAAGGCTTCTACAATCATTCAAAAAAAATACTGACCAGTTGTTAGGCATCAAACATAGAGGTCGGTAATGAACACTGTATTTACTATCATGAAGCTTTAGAATCTGGTGGGAAAGACAGACATGTATCAACCAATATACAAACAAATATAAAATGACATGTACAGACATATATGGTAACTGAAAAGTGCAAAAATGAGGAAGCCCTGATAAAACTTCCTGAGGAAATTACGCTTGAGCAGAGACCTAAATACAATATATATGATTTTACTAGAAAGAGAAGAAAGGGAAAAGCTTTCCAGGCAGAAGGAATACCAATAGGAAAGGCTTTATTGGTTAGGGGAACATGACTGATACAAAATGAGTTCAAAGTTAGGTGCCACATTTAAAAGCTTTGTCTTTGGGGCACCTGGGTGGCTCAGCAGGTTAAGTCTCTGCCTTTGGCTCAGGTCATGGTCTCAGGGGTCCTGGGATCCAGCCCTGCATCAGGCTCTCTGCTCAGCGCGGAGCCTGCCTCTCTGCCTACTTGTGATCTCTGTCAAATAAATAAATAAAATCTTTAAAAAAAAAGCTTTGGGGCGCCTGGGTGGCTCAGTGGGTTAAGCCGCTGCCTTCGGCTCAGGTCATGATCTCAGGGTCCTGGGATCGAGTCCCGCATCGGGCTCTCTGCTCAGCAGGGAGCCTGCTTCCCTCTCTCTCTCTCTCTCTCTCTCTGCCTGCCTCTCCGTCTACTTGTGATTTCTCTCTGTCAAATAAATAAATAAATAAAATCTTTTTTTTTTTTTTAAAGATTTATTCACTTATTTGATAGACAGAAATCACAAGGAGGCAGAGAGGCAGGCAGAGAGAGAGGAGGAAGCAGGCTCCCTGCTGAGCAGAGAGCCCGATGCGGGGCTCGATCCCAGGACCCTGGGATCACGACCCGAGCCGAGGGCAGAGGCTTTAACCCACTGAGCCACCCAGGCGTCCCCAATAAATAAAATCTTAAAAAAAAAAAAAAAAGCTTTGTTTTCATCCTAAATTCAATGGGGGGTGGGGGAGGGACACAGGCAAGGGCGGGGCATGACCAGAGCACTGTCCTTAGAAAAGACAATTCATTCTGACTCTCCTGAGAATGGATTAAGACTCAGCTAGAGGGCATGCAGGTGGACCAGTTAGAGAGGTTACTCCAACAGTCCAAGAAAGAAATGATAGCAACTCAGAAGTGGTAATGGTGAAATGAAGAGGTCAAATTGAGTTTAGAAAGTTAAATAAGTAGGATTTGATGACAAAGGGAGACTAAAGTTTCTGTTCTGATAAACTAGATCAAACAGTGGTACTCTTCACTGAGGTAAGCAAAAGTTGAACAGGAACAAGTTTGGTAAGAGAATTTCATTTGGAGATATAAGTGCATCTGAGACATCCAAGAAATGCCAATTGGGCCATTGGATACAGGGTTCTGAAACTCTGCTGGTAGGCTAAATCTGAGTATGCATATTTACATGGAACAACTGTACGAACTTTCTATCACTAAGGGACACCGGTCATTGTTATAAGGTAATCATTATTCTAAAAGAAAAAAACAAACAACAACAAACTTCAAAATCATGCTAACCCCAAAGACAAGAATCACTACTGTACCCGAAGCCATAAATTAATACTAAACAAAGACTGGGGCACCTCACTGGCTCAGTCAGAAGGGTCATGAGTTTAAGGGCCATACTGGGTGTAGCGATTAAAAGGAATAAAATTTTTTAAAAACTTTAAAAAAATATGAAACAGATTATTTAAAGGACATTGGATGTATACCACCCTCTGGCTACAAAATGGATTGTCTTCATTCTGAAGTTGGAATTAGCTACTATTCTCATATGTTTGGATTCTCAAATTGGTGGATTCTCAAGTTGGAATTAGCTACTATTCTCAAGTTGGTGGACTCTCAAGTTGGAATTAGCTACTATTCTCATATGTTTCAGATAACAAAAACTGAAAACAAGTTTAAGAGGCAGTAAATTTGTACTTTTTATTCCCAGATTCTCTACCTCTTGCTCTATCTACAAGATATTGATTTAAGCATTTTTAACTGGCAAGCATAAAGTTTTTCTCCTAGAAAAGATACCAATCTTCAGAGTAAAAGGAAGAGAATAAACAAATCAGACATTTTTCTTCTGACACACACCTCCACAAGCTTTATACTACACTTGGTTGAAAATGACTAGATTGCTTCGGATATTGGTTGCTGTGCTAAGGAACTATTTACTCTAGATTTGCTTTCCATTCTGTATAAAAAACAAAAACAAACCAACTACCAGAGGTATTAAAGACAGAACTAAAGGAGAAGGCAGGAAAATTAGGTTTTATTACTAACTCTAAAAAGAACCCACTGTATAAATTAAGAAGTTAACTTTGAGAAATATCTAGTTATTTTTACATAAAATTCCAATTATATATACCACATGCTTCATTGAGGGCAAGTATGAATGAGATTATGTAGCATTTTATATTTGTACATATACTTTTATTTTATATATATTAAACTCTTTTGAAATCCCCACAGATAATGTTTTTTAAAAACCAGGTATTTTTTCACACTTTTGTATATTATTGCTGCTACTAATATCTAATTTGCTCTCAATAGGGATATAACAACTCAAAATGTCCCAGGGTAAAAATAAAAGAGCCAATAATATGGGGCGCCTGGGTGGCTCAGTGGTTTAAGCCACTGCCTTTGGTTCAGGTCATGATCTCAGGGTCCTGGGATCGAGTCCCACATCGGGCTCTCTGCTCGGCAGGGAGCCTGCTTCCCTCTCTCTCTGCCTGCCTCTCTGCCTACCTGTGATCTCTGTCAAATAAATAAATAAAATCTTAAAAAAAAAAAGAGCCAATAATATACTGAGATGAATTTGTCCATTTTAGAAACTATCCTGCATATAGAAATCTGAGCTCAGAAAGTATGAGGGTAAAGTGGGAGAAAAAAATGAGTTATTATGTGAATGAAATTGAGGTTAACCCAGGATTTAGCTTTCATTCTTCACTAAATAAGCTTTCACGAGCCAGCCCTTTCGCCCTTACTCCAAGTTACCCTTACCTCAGCAAAAACACATGGAGCACGAAACAGACAGCAAGCATTTCCTGAACAAATCTGCATTTGGAGAGAAACTTTTAAGTATCTTTTATATTTCCTTAGACAAATGGATTTACAACTGCTCCTTAAGAATACTGCAGGGCAGAAACAGATGAATTACATAAAATTAGACATTTCTGGTTCAAAACAATATGCACAGTATTACTGCATTTATCATATACAGTGTATATGCATGCACATACTATAGATAGAGAAAAATATCTAGAACTTTATATACTAAAATATTATCTTTGCATGATATAATTATGAACATTTTAAATTTTCTTCTTTTTGCTTTTCTACAATGAACACATATACATGCCTTTTAAAGAAAATACCGTATTTATTAACATGTCATAACATAGACTCAGAATTTATGAATCAGAAATTTAGAATTTTTATTTAGAAGAAACTTTAAATACCATTTCTGTCCTCATTTTTCAAGTGGGGCAACAGGCCCAGTGAGGGTAAGTGACTTGCCTGCCCAAAATCTGAGAGTGAGCCTTTAGGGCCATAATCATACTATCCATACTTATGGGGGTTGGGGGAGGTTTTAATTATAAAAATTATAAAAATTAATTAAATTATAAAAATTAAAGCATTTTCACTAAAGATAATTTTAAGTTTGAAGAAAGAAAATGAAAATCACCTCTATGCTTATAAACAACCATTGACTTTGGAGGGTTTTTCGTTTGTTTTTAAAATTTCTCAGGGCACCTGGGTGGCTCAGTGGGTTAAAGTAAAGCCTCTGTCTTCGGCTCAGGTCATGATCTCAGGGTACTGGGATCGAGTCCCGCATCAGGCTCTCTGCTCAGCGGAGCCTGCTTCTCCCTCTCTCTCTACTTGTGATCTCTCTCTCTGTCAAATAAATAAATAAAATCTTTTTAAAAAAAATTTCTCACTACAAAAATAATATATTTTCAATGCAAGAAAACTTTTAAAATATAAAACCAAAAATTAAGGAAAAGACAAAATTTTAACATTCAATCACATAACTGGTGATATCGAAATTACTTCTTCTTTAGACTTAGTACCTGAAGCCAGTTTTGGGGCAAGAGACTAGGTCCATGACAAGTGTTTTTAATTAGCAAACCTTGGTTGATTCTTTAATTTGGGAATATTGTTACAAAGAAGATCAATACTAAGAATTTTATTTCATAATTGTTTAATAAAAGACAAAGGACCAAAAAAAAACCCCCAAAAAACAAAAAAAAAAACCACCCCACAACCACCACCACAAATAAAGGAAAAGATAAAATACTCCAGTTCTATTTAGGGATTTTCTTTGTAGATTAGTGAATATAAAGATAATCCACAAACACAGCTAATTATAAGTTCTATAACACTAATTTTCTGTTCAAGATTACTCAATATTAATTCATTGCTTTTATTTATTTGAGAGAGAAAGAGAGAACATGGATGGGGAGGGAGTAGAGGGAGGAGCAAACTCCCCACTGAGCAAGGAGCCCAACTTAGAGCCTGATCTTGGGACTCCAGGATGGTGAGGGGAATCCAAAGCAAACACTTAAGGACTAACCCACCCAGGCGCTCCTTTCTTTCCTTTTATTTATTGTTTTAAAGACTTATTTGATAGAGAGAGTACAGGAGTTTTCTCAAGAAAACTCCCTGCTGAGCCAGACAACAGGCTCTCGGACCCTGAGATCATGCCCTCAGCGGAAATCTGGAGTCAGATGCTTAACTGAGCCAGGAAGGCAACACCATTCATTGCTCTCTTGTATTTACCAATACTTTTACAGCGTATTCCATAAAACATTGCTGGTATTAATTAAATTAATTAATTAAAAAACATAAATTATGAACAAATATATTTATAAAAATGAGCTAATCAAACTCATAAGTTACTGAACTATCATTAACTCAATTAGCAAGACATTTTTAAAAACTATTTCATCTTTATCTTGTCCTTTTAAAATTCCTACCGTCTGGGACACCTGGGTGGCTCAGTCAGTTAAGCATCTGCCTTCGATCGAGTCATGATCCCAGGGTTCTGGGATCAAGTCCTGGACAGGGCTCCTCGCTCAGGGGGGAGCCTGCTTTTCCCTCTGCCTGCCACTCCACCTACTGGTGCACTCCCGCCCATACTCTCACTCTCTGATAAAAAGAAATTCCTACCTTCTATATACTTTATAATACACACAAATGTATTAGTACAATAGCATAGGAACATCGTTTATAAATAAATGTAATTCAGAATGTGTGCTCAAAATTTTTACTTGTATGGGTGACCATCAAAAGTTGGAGATCACTGTCCCAGAACCTAGCGCTTAGCCAACGAAATGGTCTCCTAATCTAATTTCAAAGATGCAAAAATCAGAGGAAGTAAAAATGACTGATTATCTAACATTTCAGAATAAGGGGCACCAACCTGGGTGGCTCAGTCCTGGGACAGAGCCTTGAATTGGGCTCCCTGCTCAGTGGAGTCTCCCTTTCCCTCTCCCCAAACGCCTGCTTGTGCTCTCTCTCAAATAAATAAAATTTAAAAGTAAAATAAATAAAATTACAGAATGAAATGATTTTAGAATAAGTTCTAATATGAAACGTTATTAAAAACTTGCTTAAATTTTTTAAAAAGATTTTAGTTTTTTATTTGACAGAGAGAGAGATCACAAGTAGACAGAGAGGTAGGCGGGGGGGGGGGGGCAGGCTTCCTGCTGAGCAGAGAGCCCCATGTGGGGCTCGATCCTAGGACCCTGAGATCATGACCTGAGCTGAAGGCAGAGGCTTAAACCTCTGAGCCACCCAGGTGCCCCAAAAATTTGCTTAAATTTTAAATAAATAAATTTTAGATAAAATCTAGATTTTATTAATAACTTAAGAAATTTGAACACTAGCAATTTGTTAGCATGAAACCATCATAGATCTCAACACATTCAGTAACTGTCGTATTTCAGAAAGACCCTGTAAAATAGGCCAATGGTATTTTCATTTCATGGTCAGAAAAATTAAGCAAGGAAAGAATGAATGCCTTGTGCCAAATTAGACTGAAACATCTGTGCATTTTAGAAAACTTTCAAAGTATGTTAACTCCCAACTTAAACATTTTTGAGTACTATCTATGAACCACTTAGCTTTCTTTTAAAACTCATTCTCTCTTTAAAACAATAGTAATTTGGGGGCGCCTGGGTAGCTCAGTGGGTTAAAGCTTCCATGATCCCAGGGCCCTGGGCACAAGCCCCGCATCAGGGTCTCTGCTCGGCAGGGAGCCTGCTTCCCCTTCTCTCTACCTGCCTCTCTGCCTACTTGTGATCTCTGTCAAATAAATAAATAAAATCTTAAAAAAAAAAAAACAATAGTAATTTGACCGCCCACAAAGCCTACTGTATATAGTACATGAATAGACGGTCCTACACTAGTGTGAATTCCAGAGTATTAAAACAAAACAACCAAAAAACAAGGAATCCTAGAACACTTCGCAAGATTCTGAAACTGGTTAAGCTTTGCTTTGTTATTCCTCCCACCTTCCTTCTGGTGCTCTCAGTCCTATCTCCTGGAGGTGCCTCAGATCTCCCCAAAGTTCTTCACCTGAGATACTCAAAATTTCTTCCCTTGGGTCTGTCCCAGTCAATCAAACTGACTAATTTCAGCCAACCAACACAACCAGTATTTGACATAATTAACTGAAAACGCCCTTTACATTTCTGTGTGTCAAGAACGCTTTGAGAATTTCAGAAAAGTTATGGACCCTCTCCCCAGAAAAATTGCACAGGCACACATAAAAAACTTCTCATATAATTTCAGGAGATCAGGGTTACGTGGCCAAAATATAATCCATGAATCCCAGAACTATAAAACCCAGGTTAAATACCCCTGAACTTAACATTTAAATATTACAAAACCTCAAAACTCTTCAAGAGGAATTTGCATTGACAAAAAACTGGGTGGCTTAGTCTGTTGAGCGCCTGCCTTCTGCTCAGGTCATGATCCCAGGGTGTTCAGATGAGTCCCAAGCAAAGCTTCTTGCTCAGTGGGGAGCTTGTTTCTCTCTCTGCCTGACACTCCCCGCTGCTTGTGCTCTAACAAATAAGTAAAATCTTAAACAAACAAACAAAAAAAAGATAAACTCAAATATATTATACTATATACTCAAATCTATAAAATCTAATTGTTAGAATTGAAGTCTTCTCCCAAAGCTTTTATGCTATAATTCCCATAAGAGAAAAGGAAGAACAGAACCTATTTATAAGCATGGGTCGTCTATTAAACTGGGTTTTAAAGACCTTACCCATATTCAGTAATGCTCTAGAAATTTATTGTGTTCACTATCACGATTCCTGTCAAAACAATACACATGCACATTACATACACACACACTCAGAAAATGCCTTTTATCTCTTAATTGCCAAATCCAGTTTTCATCCCAATGAGCTCTCCCTAGGATTTCATGTTGCTAAAATTTCCTGTTAAAATTTCCTTAACCCCTCCTTAGCTTCTTCGAACCCATACTATTTATCTTATCTCTTTAGCCATTCTTTTTCAACTTCCCTCATAGGCCCCTCTTCCTCCATTTGACCTTCAGATGTAGATGCTTGACAAGGTTGCCCTTCGCCTTCTCCTCAATCCTGATATTATAGTCTTTTGCAGTTTCTGTATGACATTATGCTAATGAATACAAATCTCTTAACTGATCCCTGCTTCCCCTTCTGCTCCAGCCCAAATCTGTCAATAGGGAGATACTTGAGGGATCTTGACTCCCACATCTAGAATCATACCCTATCACCTTCTTTCTCAAATTCTGTTCTTCCAATACATCCCCTATCTTAACTAAAGGCATCATTACTCATTAATGAAATATAATCTCTGAACTCCCCCATTCTCTTCCCAATCGGCATAACCTCATCAGCTTCATTTTCCACTACTGCTCAAACACAGCAAAATCCACTTGCTATTCCTCAGACTATCAATTCCCTTCCTCTAACCGCTTCTCCATCAGAGGAAACAGTTACTCACCATTCCAAACCCTACTTAAAGATCTCCTACAGTCTTCCCTAACCTCACTTATTCTCCCACATCACTCACTCCCTGCCTCTATAATTCCACATCAATCTTTATTTTACTTCTCAACAAGCTGTATCATAGTCCAGCCCTTATCTTTCTCCTTTAGTAGACAAGGCCTGTGGTTTAGTTGTTACTGTAGTACTTAACACATGCCTGGACTATAGTTATGTCTTTGATCAATGACTGGTGAATGAATGGCAAAACTCCAAAGTAAGGACAGAGTTAATTAAGGTTATTATCTGTCTGAAGGGTGTACCTTATCCCCTTTTGAACATAAAACAAAAATTGAGTCCCCTAGTCCCTCATTCCCCATTTCTAGTCCAATGCTTAGTTTTAAGCAATGTTTCATGGGGACATTTCCTCACTTCCTCTTGTTCTTTGCAGGGTTAGCTGCCAGCCTAACCACATTAGCATTCAGGAGAAGCAACAAAACAGTCTCTCCAAGTTCTAAAAAGCAAAGACTTTAAAATTACCAATAGTAATACAAGTTGCTTTTGAAAAATAGTCTTAACGTTTATGCATACAAACTTCATTCTTCATAATTCTGAAAAAGGCTTGGCCTAGTTTACCCAACAGGCACCATTTAAGAGTTATTAAGAAGGGCACCTGGTGGCTCAGTGGGTTAAAGCCTCTGCCTTCAGCTCAGGTCATGGTCTCAGAGTCCTAGGATGGAGACCCACATCCGGGGTCTCCGTGAGGAACCTGCTTCCTCCTCTCTCTCCCTGCCTGCCTCTCTACTTGTGATCTCTGTCAAATAAATAAATAAAAATCTTAAAAAAAAAAAAAAAAGTTATTAAGAAAATGTCCATTTAAACCATCAGCCAAAATTTTCACATTTATAACCATAGGAATCAGCATACATGAATAAATCTAAATACTATGCTTGTATACTAAGTACACTATAAACAGCAGTCTCAATCACCAGATGACCCACACATTAAGTAGTTCTTTTAGCTTCCTTTAAAAATACAGGCCCAAAGGGGCACCTGGCCAGCTCAGTCTGTTAAGCGTTTGACTCTTGGCTCAGGTCATGATCTCAGGGGGTCATGATATCAAGCCCTGAGTCAGGCTCTGTGCTCAGCTTGCAGTAGTATGCTTGGGATTCTCTCTCCCTCTGCCCGTCCCTAGCTTTGCTAGCTCACTCTCTCAAAGAAGTGTATCAATCTTAAAACAACAACAACAACAAACCCAAATTCCAAGTCCCAATCTATAAAACTAGAATCTTTTATCAGAATCAGTTACTTTTTCCCTTCTTCCCCCCACCAACTTTCCCAAAACATACTCACACACACTCACACACATCCACACACACCCACACACCCCTCTCTAAACAAACCTGGTTTCTTCAAGAAATTATCTGATGGCTCAGTAACAGTTTGATAAAGCAGGTTACAAGGTCTAGGATTCTGGAGGAGATCCCATATGGTACAATTATCTTCTAAGAGACTACTTTTGGTGACAGAATATAGATTTGTCTCAAGGGATCACAAATGTGGTAGGCTTGCCTTATTTGCCTCCTAGTTTTTTTTTTTTTCTTTCAAGAATATACTAAAAGCTCTCTTTAAACGTGTATTTGACTTTTCAGTTCATATAAATGTTCACATTTCAGGCACACAGCCATGGTGAAAAGGCAAAAACAAAACAAAACAAAACAAAACAAAAAAACGACCATATGATAAAATGTGTTTGAAGCTTCAATAACTAAACTGCACTGAGTGGGATCATAAACTCATTAGCCTAATTCTGAACTGCACTTCAGAAAAGATATATATTCCAAGGCATATATAATCCACTTATTTTTCTTGAGCAGTCAAAAATTCTTCTCATTTTCCAAGTTTATACATATTACATCAAAATAACTTCAGACAAAGCAGTCTTGTTGCTTCAAGATTAAAAGTTTCCAATAGCTCAATGTGGTTGTAATCTTCTGGAAACACCTGAAATTGATTTGTCTCACCTCCTTTTACTATTGCTCTTCCAGGCCACTCACCTTAGAATATTGATGGATAAAAGTTCTTACTGAAAAGCCCAAAAAGTGAATAACCCACCCCCTAGCTAATAAGAAAAGAACTGTGATATACAATGCACAAAAATTACCATGTATCCAGAGTCTCAAAACAAAACCAAACCAATGATTGGACTTGGTCTAAATAAAATGTTTCTAAAATAAGCTTAACAAGTAGGTTTCTTTTTCATTGCAGTTTTACTAAACATTTATGGAAAATTGTATTTGGATAAGCTCAAGCTGAAAATACTAGTTAGCTCTCAAAGAAAACATGAAAGAACAAAGAAAATTTTCTAAAACATTTTTTTACAAAAGAGTGGCATTTAAGACTGATTTTCCAAATACAATACACACGCGTAATTTTATAATTAATTCGCATCACACAAAGTCACACACATTTAAATTCAAATATCACATTTCCTAGACTAATTACAACCCCAGAGAGGGTGCACTGAAATTGAGGTTAGAGTAGACACTTCCGAGACTCAACAACCCAGAGTTCCCGCTTTACACTCCAATTTTTCAGTGGCACTAAGTGGATGAACAAGCCCACTGCAGCACAAAGCATTGGGGTTGCCTAAAGAGATCTAACAGAAGCTGAACATATGCAATAACTTCCTGTTCTCCAGAGGACTGGAGGGTGTGTTTCTAAAGGCTGACAATTCATAGCCCTTCCAAAAACCAAAAGTATGTCTTTTCAAATACTTGTGAAAAAAATTTTAATTCCAAAAATTAACTGTTCATCATTACTACTCCCCAAAAATTTACTGAATGCCTTACTATATATAAGATGTATAAAAAATTTAATCCCAGACCATAAGCAGTTTAAATTCCCCTTAAAAAAGTCACCCATTTGTGATTACTTCACATAAAATACTTCTTGAAGACAACCCAGGGGTCTTCTTGAACTCACAGTATACAGGCAATGCAAAATTCAGGTATTTAAATCACAGGGAGTCTATCTTCCACTCCCTAAAAGAATTAGAAATGGATGTATACTTGTGATTTAATAATAAGAAACCTACAATTTGGGGTTCCATCAATACATGAATTGGGAGGAAAACTTGAAATCCTTTCTTTAATCCCTTTTAGATGTGGACAAGGGCTCTCATTATCTGCTACTCTTCGAGTTTCTTCCTAAATCCAGGAGCTAAGTTTCCTCAAACCTGAAATCTATTTTCATGAAAACTCCTGGCTTGAGGATGATTTCTTTTTTTCTTTCTTTCTTTGCTTTCCTTTTCTTTCTCAGCTAAATGAGAATATGACCACTGACTACTAACCAAAAAGTCATTTTCTCTCATATATGTTGAGTGTGAGATTGGGGGAGGGGAAAGGCACATAGCATGAAATCCAAGGATTTCAAAAAAGGATGTGCCAGAAGATGGTAAGCAGTACTTATTAACCTGATTGCTTTATTTTTGTCTTTGTCATGGATTCAGTTGAAAGTCACATCTAATGCCTGACAGAATTTAAAAAAAAAAAAATCCCTTGACACAAACAATTTTGAACACCCAAGAGTAAGTATTACATGAGATAATTGTTTCCTCTTCTGCTCATAAAATAAGGAAATTGCACTCATGCACAGATTCTAGTCATATTTTCACTACCTTATGAGATAACACAACAAGAACATTTAAACACAAATCTGGATACTAGTACTGAATTTTAAAAACAAAACAAAGTGCTCGCTTCGGCAGCACATATACTAAAAACAAAACAAAAAAACTCCAGCATCTCCAAGGCTCCCCTCTCATCCTTCCTTGAGTGAGGAACCCAATAACTTACTGTTCAAAGTCAAAGGAATTTTTTTAAAAGGCTGGGCATGAAATAGGAAAAGGATCACGGTGAGCACACATGATGCCCTGGGAAAAAAAGGCGAGATGGCGCATACCCATTCTCCTGCGAGCACTGTCCAAGCTGACAGGTTCACTCACACTGCCTTCACCTTAAGTTTCCCAAGCCACTGTCTCTACACACTTAAGAAAACATGAATTTTGCTCTGACCACAAAAAGAATCAAGCACAACTGACACCAGCTCTGAAGTAAGCAATTAATATATTCTAATGTTTAAGAAAGGTTGGAGATAGGCAACAGCTCCTCCAACTGGCTGGAGATTACCATTTGAAGCCCTAAAAATATTAAGATTTTTAAACAACTCCCAAGTTCTGATGGGCACTGTCAGATGCACTATATAAACTTTGGGACCAGCAGCAACGACACAACAGGTGAGAAAGGCGGTGGACATCACTGCACAGTGAGGTGGACAACATGCAGAGGCAAACCCTTGAGCTCCCCGAAAGGCGGGGGATGTGAAATAATACCCATGCATAAGGCCATCCAGAGCCCCTGTCTTTACAGTGGCAACAGTTTGGTTCCTTCCGAGGGTCGCGCCACTCCCCCTTCTCCTCACCCAGGGGACCACCACCACCCCAGGCACAGGAAGAACCGAGGCCCCTCCACCGGCAGCATCTCAGCTGAGGAAGAAAACACAATGTCGCTCCTTATTTCTGCGTACAAAAGGACTTTGCGCCCTCCTCCTCGAACTGCCGCCGCTGCCGCCCGGGGCCGCCTCCTAACTTGCAAGAAGGTGGGCAACGCGCCATATTCCAGCGTCCCCCAGTCTACCTGGGTAACAAGCCCACGCCACCCCGGCGGGAGGGAAGCTTCGGCGGCCGCCCGAAGAGCCAGCCTCCTCTCCTGCAGGAGACAGCGGCTCCCGCACCCCGGCCCGGCCCGGCGCGCCGCCCGCGGACCAGACCGGGGAAGGGCCGAGGGGGCGAGCGGGGAACCGCGGCTCCGGTCCCGCGCAGCCCGCCCACCTCCCGCTCCCGGGCCCGGCGCGCTCTCCCGGACCTCCCGCTCCCGAGCCCGCGGGAAGGCCAGGCCCGGGCCCCGGGTTCTACGGTGGCGACGAGGCCGCGGCCCCCAGAGCCTCAGGCGGCGGGGGAGGCCGGAACCCTGGGGCTCTCGGGAGGGCAGCGCCTCCCTCCCGAGCCCGCCAGGACGCCTGGGGCCTACTGCGGCCTGCGCATCCTCGGGGTGGCGGTTTGACTGGGCCGGGCCGGGGCCCCCCGCCCGAGGCGGGCCGAATCCGGCGGGGGCCCAGGCCCGGAGCCGGGGGCGGCAGGGTGCAGGCTGCGGGGCGGGCCGGCCGGCCGGCGGGCGGGCGGCGTGTTGCGGCTGCGCCGGGGCTGAAATAGCTGGAGATTGCGCGGTAGGGCACTCACCTCAGAGCGGCTGCGCTACCGTGGGCCTGCGCCGTGGAGACTGCGACCGCGCCGGCTCCTCGCAGCCTCCTGCCACCAGCGGCAATGGCGAGCGCTGCCGCCTCTGCCGCCGCCGCCGCCGCCGAGGAGGGGGAGGGGAGGGAGAGGGGGCACGCACGCGACGCACGGGCTCAGCTTCCCCGCCCGGCGGCCGCCATGATGGGGAGGTCGGCGCTGCTTCAGCCGTGCGGGCCCGGAGGGGGCTTCGGGCGAGCATCCCTCCCGGCCCCCGCGGCCTCCTGGAGCCCACATTTAGCTTGTAAGGGTTGGATGGGGCCGGAACCATGAAGGCAACTGGATTAGTCAAGTGTGGACTCTCGGGAGAGTGGCGCAGGCAGCCCAAGATGGTTGCTAATCTGGAAATAGTAACATTTCTCGCCCCCCAACCCCGAGAATTATATCACCTCCTGAGTAAGCCTCGACAGTTGGGAACGGGCTTCCCCGCATTTCCCTCAGCTTTGACGGCGCATCTTCACCCTTTCTTTGGAACGACCTTTGTTTCCCGATTTCAAACCCTGCCCAGGTATTTAAAAGCAAAATTTTCTGCGCAAAACAGCACATTAATTTATCCGCTCGTTCATTCGTTTGGCAAACATTTCTAGACGGTCCCTTTTGTGCCACTTTTGTTCTGGGCACGCTGGAGATGCACTTGTTAGACGAAGTCCTTGCTCTCAATTAGCTTGTACGTTCTATGCGGGGAGTCAGAAGCAATAGGGACCTCCAAGCAGGTGCCTGAGAAGTAAAGAGGAGTGGGTAGCGGAAAAACAATCTAATGTTAGAGACATCCGAGAGGTATTTTAGTTCTTAGTTTTTAAAAGTGTGATCAGGAAACTACGTGCATCAGAATCACTAGGGCTGATTACTTAAATGCTGGGCCCCAATTGGTTGTCGCCACAACCTTGGCTTGTTAGCCCAGGAAACTGCATTTTTAACAGCCCCCCTACTCACACTTTGTCCTGGCAATTCTCATGAACACCATAATTTAAGAACCATTGCGTCAGAATGCACGGTTGGTTCAGGCTACCAAACCATCTCTAATCAAGATGCTGCAAAAGACTTCATGGTCTCCCAGCCACCAGAATTGCCCTGTCCAATCTGTTCTCCGCCCTATAGCGTGAGTGGTCTTTCAAAAAAGAAAATCATGTCATTTCCCTGGTTAACAGGCTTAATAAGATCCCATTGCATGTAAGTTAGAGCCCAAAATTCTTTGAGTTGGCTTCGGGGTCGTTGGTGACCTCACCCCTGCTGCCATTTTGCCCTCATCCGCCATGGACTTCTCCCTCAGGCTGCAGCCAAATCAGGAAGCTCTCAAGTCATACATGGTGGGAGGTTCTCCTACCTCATAATTTTTGAAAAGGCTGCTTTCTTTGCATAGAACGTTCTTCTCCACTCTACAGCTTCTGGTCACCTGCCACTTCTTAAGGTGTCAACGTTAATGCCTTTTCCTCCAGGCAGCATTCTCGAATCCCCTCAGATTGACTGCTTTCGCTCTTTAATCCTCATACCCAGTCTTTATCATCTGTGCTTACTGAGCACTCACAATGTTTCAGGCCCTATTTTAAGTCCTTTACACACATCATCTCCTTTCTCATGTAGTTGTCAAGGAAGAGTCCATGACGCAGGTATACTGTTATTATTACCTCATTTCGCACGTAGAGAAAACAGGGGCATGTTGAGGTGGAGTCCAAACCCAGACAGTAAGAGGTCTGAAAGCCATCAGCTTGACCTCAGAGTTGTGCCTCTAACCATTATCAGCATTTTCACATTGCAGGTTGATCCCCACCGAGGAAGCATAAAATGAACGTAGTGGGTCATGACCAACATTTCATAAAAGAAGTAGAAAATAGCATCAGACTTAGTAAGGCTCTTGTTTCGTGAAGCTTTTATTTGGGATATATAAATGTATGTCCCTGGGTTTGCATATTTGTTCTGAATCATGATATAAAACACATTTCTTACTGGATTATGGATGCAAAAAGTTTGAAAGTATTGCTTTACTCTTTCTCCACAGCACTTCTCAGACCACGAATCGTCCACAAACCAGAAGCTGCAGGCGGGCAGGGATTTCTTCTTGTTCGTGATAATATGCCAGCATCTCATGCAATGCCTGGTTCACAGTAGACCTTCAATAAGCATATAATGAGAGATTTCTGTGTCTACTCTCCTCAGACATGCAAGTTATTTTCTTAAGACAAATGAGCCTGTGAACCCCAGTTGCTCTGTCTGAAAGGCTCTTCATATAATAACCAAAGATTCTAGAATCAGTCTCAGGAAAAAGGCAGAAAAATCTAGCCCAAGAGATTAAAAGAACTAGATTCCAACAAAGTGACAGTGATCAGCTTCAGCACAAGAAAGCCAGAAACTGTAGATAGGATAATGTCAGAAGACAACTCTATAAGGTAAGCTGTGGGTAGTAGTTGCATTAAGAAAGAAGGGATGACTTGGGGTGCCTGGCTGGCTTGGTCCGTGGAGCGTGTGGCTCCTGGTCTCAGGATTGTGAGTTCAAGCCCTGCCTAGAGAAGAAAGGAAAGGAAAGAAAAGAGGAGAAAAGAAAAGAAAAGGAAGAGGGTGGAGAAAGAAAAGGAACAAGAAGGGAGGAAGGGAGGGAAAAGAAGGAAGAAGGGAAGGAGGGAAGGAAGGAAGGAAGGAACAAACAGGGAGGGAGGAAGGAAGGGAGAAAGGAAGAGAGAGAGAGAGAGAAGGAAAAGAAGGAAGGAAGGAAGGAAGGGCAGACTGACTTAAAATGACTTAATCTTGGTGCCCAGAATGAGGATGAAAAGAAGCCTAGACCTTTGAGAAAATATTGGGGGTTCATCAGCCCTGGCAATGCAGTAGATTTCCAAGTTGGCTTTGACTTCAATAAGCTGCTGGTCATTTGGGGGCACCTGGATGGCTCAGCCTTCAGCTCCGGTCATGATCTCAGGTCCTTGGGATCGAACCCCGCGTGGGGCTCCCCACTCAGCGGGGCATCTGCTTGTCCCTCTCCCTCTGCCCTTCACCCCCACTCGTGCTCTTGCTCTTAAAAAAAAAAAAAGAAGCTGCTGGTCTTTTGACTGGCTGGTTATACTGTGTGCTAAGAACCAAATGAGTGGTCCTACAGATAATAAATATTCCCAGGTAATCAGAATTGAAGTTATGTGGGAAATTTCGAGAGATGTACCTTGATTTGGCCTCAAAGGCTGGGCAAGATTCTTATGGGCATAGAGCAGAAAGGTGAAGACACTTTAACTGGATGGATTGTTGTGGGAGACGGAGCGGTAGGTGGAGGTGGGAGGCCTCCCAAGTGTTTTGGAGTCATACTCCAAGTTCAAAGCCTGGCCATACTACTTCCTACCTATGAGACCTTGACAAGTCACTCAACATTTTTAGCCTCTGCTTCTCTGCCCAAGATGTGGAGGTTAAGAGATAATATAAGGACTCAGAGCAGAGCCTGGGCCCAGGAAGCGCACAGTAAGCACTGGGTATTATTAGCACTTCCCAGCTACCATTAATCATGCAGGTTGCTTGGTACAAAATACAGGTACAATAGATGTTGGCTGTTGTGGTGGTGATGATGGTGAATAAGTATTTGTGAGCACAGGTAAATATCCCTGGGGACTCCCCCCAAAGCTAGGGAGAGGATTCAAGGGATGCCAAAGCAAGGGATTTGTGTACGGGAGCAGTGTGTTACAAGGTTAGAAATGTCAGGGTGAGTTTTTTTATGCCTGAGGGTGGTTTGGGGGGAAAAGGATGGAAGATATTGTTCACTGCTACTTTATTTAAATTAATATTTCTGTATTAAGGTACCAACTTTTAGGGTGTCTGGGTGGCTCAGTCGGTTGAGTGTGTGACTCTTGATTTCAGTGTGGGTCATGATCTCAGGGTCATAAGATCAAGCCCTGTGTCAGGCTCCGCGCTCAATGTGGAGCCTGCTTGAGACTCTCTGTCCTCCTTCTGCCCCTCCTGCTTGTGCTCTCTCTCTCTCAAATAAATAATCTTAAAAAAAAAAAAAAGTAACAACTTTTAAAATCTTTTTTTCTTTGAGCCTTTAAGCCGATTTCATCTATTTCAAAATCTGGGAAATTCTAACAGTCATTTTCAAAGGACCGTCTTCTCCCTGAACCTAGAGTCTGTCGATAACCCCCTATCATGTGTATTTCCTGCTTCACACTGTTTCCCGAGTGTCCGTCCTGCCCATGAGAATTTGAACTGTGACCAGGAGCTCCTGCCGTATGGACACTGCAAGTTCAGTAAGTTAAAACCCGGCTTCATTATCTTCTCTCCAAGCTGCTCCTCCGGTGGTCCCTGTCTCAATAAACAGTGTCTTTTGGATATAACATCTTAGAATCCTTTTCATATAATTTCTCAGGTCAATTCCACACATATTTATTGGGCAACTCTCTATATCCAATGCCAGAGATCTGGGGATACCGTGGGGAACATGGGCTTTATCCTTGAGAAAAGGCTGATTAACGCTCCTTCAACTCAAATAGAATACACTACACTTCTTTATATAACGCCTTCACTCATGTTATGTTGTTAAATAACTGCTAAACATTTTAAACTGCACTTACATGCATAATGTATTTACTTTGCCTTTTAAACTCTGTATTTAAATGCCTGATCTAACAAACAGAATGTCCTCATATAAATAATAACAACAACAACAATAATTAACTTATTGAGCATTCGCTAAAAGTCAGGTACTATTGAAAGCTCCTATATGAACTCATTGATTCCTTCCCAGCAATGTTATGAAATAGGTACTATAATTATACCTATTTTATACACAAGAAAGCTCAGACGCAAGAAGTTTAAGTTACTCCTAGTCAGATATCTGGCAAACCTAATATATTTAAAATCTAATAAGTTTTAAAACCTAATATATTCAACTCTAAATATAGTGAATGTCAAACTCTCTCTCTTTTTTCTTAAAGATTTTATTTATTTATTTGAGAGAGAAAGAGGGAACAAGCATGAGCGGGGCACGTTGGGTGGGGGGCAGAGGCAGAGGGAAAAGCAAACTCCCCGCTGAGCAGGAAGCCCAAAGTGGAGCTCAATCCCAAGACTCTGGGATCATGACCCGAGCCAAAGGCAGACACTTAACCAACTGAGCTGCCCAGGTGCCCCCCAAACTCTATCCCTCTTTTTTTTTAAAGTAGGCTCCATGCCCAGTGTGGGGTTTGAACTCTGGACCCTGAGATTGAGAGTCACGTGCTCTACCACCTGTGCCAGTCAGGAACCCCCAAAGTCTCTTTCTTTCTTTTTTTTTTTTTTTTAAAGATTTTATTTATTTATCTGACAGACAGAGATCACAAGTAGGCAGAGAGGCAGGCAGAGAGAGAGGAAAGGAAGCAGGCTCCCTGCTGGGCAGAGAGCCCAATGTGGGGCTCGATCCCAGGACCCTGGGATCACGACCTGAGCCAAAGGCAGAGGCATTAACCCACTGAGCCCCCAAAGTCTCTTTCAATACCATTTTCAAACTAATAAAAATCTCTAATACAAGTCTGAAATCAATTACTGAATTATATATTTTATATTATAATCACAAGTTTAATTTATCAGATTCTCTAATAAATTATCTACATTTTACAAACACTGAAAACACCAAATTAAACAGAATATTATTACAGTTAAGATAAAAATACAAGTTCTGTGGTTTTATTCCATCATACTCATATTTAATTCTGAACATTTTTAGGATTAAATATTATTTATCATCCCCGGCCATTGAGGTCACTGCCTCAAGCCCCTTGAGCTTTCCTCTGTAGGAGAATAGGGATTCCCATCTCAGCCGGCTGAGATTGCTTTTTGGCCAAGATGTATCAGAGGGATTCTTCTGCCACCACTGCAAACACGTTAAGTCCTTTAAGTCCCTTCAATTTAATGCATGCCAACAAAGTTCGCCTAGACCTTACCCCACCCCACGGATTAGATTCCCCTGGATGCCTAATCTAGTTCTTTCTGCACCTGTTGATTAGGTTATGAGGTAGATAAAATTCTGGTAACCATCAAGTTCCTTCTTCTCTTGATTGGATCCAAGGGGTCTCTTTATTGGATGACTACATTGATTACATTTGGCATCCGTTTCCTATTCTTGCCGTCTGCCATAATCCTAAAGTCATTCCTAATAATGGCGGGGGGGGGGGGATGGTGGGCCAGGCTGTAGAGGATCCTCATGGCCTTCTTAGGAATTGGTTCTTAATTCGGGGCAACAGTTGGCTTTTGACAATTTTGAGTAAGACACTTAAAAGGTCAGAATAGTGTAGATTCGCCAGGAATCCAAATACGAATTGAGTCACTGATTCCTGGAAGGCACTCAAAGCTTGCCACTGCTTCACTCTTTTTAAGGTGGAGTCAGGATGGTGAGCAAGAAATTTCACCCAACCCCAAACTCATACCCATATCCACAAAGGAAAAACTTGCTGAAACTGGAGAATATGGCTTAAAGTACATTTTCTAGGGGTAGAGGCTTTAAAAGGTAGGAGGTTCAGGATGGGTAGATGTGGTCTCCCTTCCACTATCAACATATCCTGAGTGATAACAGGGCTCTTCTTACCTCTACTTGGAGGCACCCAAGCCAGCATCTTCTCTTTTCTCCTTCTAGGAAGTCTCTAGGACCTGGGGCTACAGCCCCACCCAGATGGCTTGGACAGCCCTAGCCTTTGGGCAGATTTGTCTTTCTGTCCAATTTCTTTGATGAGGGTGGCTTTTTGTGCCACTAGGAAGTAAAATTCTAAGACTCGTGTTTGGGCATCAAGTGGGGGGAATAGACAGAGATGAACAGAGTCCAGCCTGTCTTTCCTGACTTCTGCATTATGGTTTGAGGCCAAATACAGAGCTAATAATAAAGTTCTCTTTTGCCTCATTGTGTCATTGTTCCCTTTCCTTGTATTTCCCCCACTGACCTCTCAGGAAGGGGAAATGGCTGGCCAAGACAGAATTTAGGCATTCCCAGATCTCCGACCAGATATCTTCTCCATAGTGTCTTAATAACAGTCCTTGGAAGATATTCTGAACTCCCCAACAGACCAAAATTAGGCTGGAAATGTTTAAAAGAAATGAAAAGAAAAGCCAACGGGGGAAATAAAGGAAACTTCTACACTACTTGGTAACTAATGAAATACTGAGGGACTAGGAGGGAAAAGGTCAGAGGTAAGTCCAAGGTATTAAGAACTAAACGACAAAAAGATGGTGGTGGGGTTGACAGTCATTCGAAGAGAGAGCCAGTTTAGATGGAAAGAGGATGTGTTTGGTTTCAGACAGATTGAGTGGCAACTGGGAAGCCATATGCTTTGAGAGATTGCTCTGGGCACAGGCACCAGCTGGGAATGGAGTGGAGGTGGGAAAGGCTGAGGCAGAGCAACCAGGCACGGATGCAAACTGGTGGCATTGAAGGGAGGGAAGGATTTGAGAGACATCGGGAAGAAAGATTCATCAGGGCTTGGAGACTGATTAGATCTTGAGGGTGATGGAGCAAGTGAGTTGTCCAATAACTCCCTAATACTTACCTAATAGCTTTAGACAGTTGCTCTTTTTAAATATCACTCACTCATTTATTTATTCAACAAATAGCTTGTAACAGTCACCTTTGGGTGTGACTTGGTAACTCATGAGATTCCCCTTCTCTGGAAAATGCCTCCATTCACAGAAATGACCATCAGAAGTCACTCCTGTACTTCCAAACCCTCACTACCAGCACCTGCCCCCCCCCGCCCCCTGCCGTCAAAGCTGAATGCACTTGACCCAAGCTATGCCAAGTGTATTCTCTGTCCTGGGAATTTAGTATGTTTGGCTAAGAGACACAGACTGGCATCATGCTGGAGCTGAGTCACGTTAATGGCGGAGTTAGAGAAAAGATCCATGAACAACACTGAGGTCTGCAAGGCTGCACTATCCTTCTAGTGTCTTCTGGCCACAGATGATTCATCTGGAAATAGGTACCTGACTCAGGTTGGCTAATCACATCCTTTCCTGGAGATTTTGAAATTTGAATTGAGATCTCTCTCTCTCTCTTTCTCTCTCTCTAACTTTACAACTTTTTAAACTTTGGAAGCTGTAAGCAGAAGCCATTCTCCACCAAATGAACTAGGGAACATAAACAGTCCATCAGTACTGAGAGAAGGAGACATAAGAGAGAATTTCCCAGGGTCCCCACAGTGCTCTATTCCCTACTTCTCTTCCTGGTTTTCACAGGTTCCCTGCTGATGGGTTTCCCAAGTTCCTGAATATTCTCCTAGTAAATTGCCTTTTTTTGCTTAAAGGACTTTGAGTTGAAATTTCTGATGGGTAGACGCTCCCAACCTAAAGAGTTCTAGTAACAATATATCTGTGTGTATGAGGCTCTAGGCAAGACAGCACAGATCCGCTATGGAGCAGGCTTGGTTCTGTACTCAAGTTGGTTAGAGCAGTGGGGAGAAGAGAAATTCTGTTATCAAGAGCTACGATCCAGGTAAGAAGAGAAAATTCACTAGAGACATTCGATGTTAGGGCCCCAAACTGCTAACAGCAGGGCTGGACTAGAACAAGGCAAGCCAGGAGACCCTGTGAGTGCAGGCTTGGCACTTCCACAAGCCGGGGAGAGCATGCCTCCTTAAATTTTGCCCCTTAGGCACCTTTCTCAGCTCATCCCTCTTCCAGCCCTGGCTAATAGTGAGGGACAGGAGGACTTCATAGGAAAGTTAGTACCTGAGCTGGACCTTGGGGAGGAAGGAGCTGGACTTGGTGGCAAGGTCTTACAACTCAAGGTAAAGTTAACATTATCAAGAATACTCCCGTGAGAACACAAAAGGATTACTCTAGAATCATCAGACTCTCAAGTATGACTTAAGTATCCAGAACATGAAGAAGGAGGGCACACTAAGAAAAAAGGAGGGAACACAGAGTGAGACTCTGCCGGCAACAAGAAAGCAGTGGGGACTGTTAAACTGGGAAGTGACATAATCAGAGCAGTACTTAAGAAGATTAATTGAACAGAATGGCCTGAACTAAAAAGGAAGGGCTAACTAAGGTCAGAGCAAAAACAGTCAGAGGCTATTGTGTTAATCCAGGCAGAGAGGTGAAAGTCTAAACAAATTGGCACTGGAAACAGAGAGACTGTAGGAAAAATAATAGACGTTAATATAATTTGGCAATTGATTGGGTGTTGGAGACGAGGGAAGAGAGGAATTCGAAATACTACTAAACTCTGCGCAGCTATAACAAAGGATGAAAAAGCATGTGATGAAATAATGTCCAAAATATATACATGAAAAATGCAAGTAGAGCTGTGTATACTGTATGCTATTTGTATTTTTCTTTTATTTTGCCTGGGTTTTGTTGTTGTTGCTGTTGAGGTATAATTGACCTATATCATTATATTAGTTTTAGGTATATAGTGTAATGATTCGATATTTGTATACATTGTGAAATGGTCACCACAATAAGTCTAGTTACAATTTGTTACCATACAAAAGTTAAAAACAATTATTTTCTTCTGAGGAGAACTTTTAAGATTTACTTTCTTAGCAACTTTCAAATATGCATCACAGTGTTATTGACTATAATTACCATGCTGTAAATTACATCCCCATCACTTATTTGTTTTATAACAAATAAGGGGCAACTGGGTGGCTCAGTGGGTTAAAGCCTCTGCCTTCAGCTCAGGTCATGATCCCAGGGTCCTGGGATCGAGCCTCGCATTGGGCTCTCTGCTCAGTGGGGAGCCTGCTTCCTCCTCTCTCTGCCTGTCTCTCTGCCTACTTGTGATCTCTGTCTGTTAAATAAATAAAATCTTTTAAAAAAAATTTTTTTAATAAAATAAAATAAAATAAAGGGGCACCTGGGTGGCTCAGTAGGTTAAGCCTCTGCCTTCAGCTCAGGTCATGATCCCAGGGTCCTGGGATCAAGCCCCACATCAGGCTCTCTGCACAGCGGGGAGCCTGCTTTTTCCTCTCTCTCTCTCTGTGTCAAATGAATAAACAAAATCTAAAAAAAAAAAAAAGAAGAAGAATGGATAAAAAGGAGTACTGGAGAGATTGTGGTAGCTAGAAAGAGCTAAAGTTAAAGTAGAATGAGGGAGCATTGAATATATTTTTAGGCTTCTGGAGAGGAACCAGTAGAAAGAGAAAGGTTGAAAACAGAGGAAGAGGCAGGAATGATGGAGCAAGGACCCTAAGGAGGAGAGAAAGGCAAGAGGGGAATGAGGCTGAGAGGGTGTGGGCACCTTCACATTTAAGAGAAGCCAGAGAGGAAGAAGGAAAGATGGATGAGGATATAAATGTGAGAGTTTGTAAGGGATTCACGAGGGAAAGAGGATTCAAGCTGGTAGGTCCTTATTTTCTCTGTGAGGCAAGGGACTAAGTCATCTGCTGAAAAGGGAACCCAGCAGTCAGTAGCTCTGGAACAATGGCGAAGGTGTGGAAGAGGCCTTGCTTAGGGAGAAAGCACCTTGCAAGGACAAATGAGGGGGTGACCACTAGTGTTTGAGAGCCCA
Organism: Mustela lutreola; assembly: GCF_030435805.1. Classification (NCBI taxonomy): domain Eukaryota; kingdom Metazoa; phylum Chordata; class Mammalia; order Carnivora; family Mustelidae; genus Mustela; species Mustela lutreola. The sequence continues at coordinate 180,050,803 of NC_081293.1, read as the reverse complement.
GCTAAACTGAGGCCCCACTCAAATATGGTGGCACCAATCAACACGACTCATAAAGCACTTTCTGTGACTTTCCACAGCAGCCCACAGACACTCAAGTGGCCAATACATAGCTTTGTTTCCTTGTTTTGGGTTTTCTCTTTTCTTGAGAGTCAACTTAGTTTTGTTTGTTTTTAACTGTGGTAAAATACACTATATGGGTTTGTTCAGGCTGCTGTAACAAAATACCCTAGACTGGGAAGCTTACACAACAGAACTTTATTTTCTCACAGTTCTGTAGGCTAGAAGATGTCAGTAAGTTTCTTCTGATGCCTCTCACAGCTTGCAGAAGGCCACCCTTTCAATGTGTGTTCATACGGTCATCTCTCTATGCCTGCAGCTGTCAGTTATTCTCTCTCTCTCCATCCAGATTTCCTCCTCTAAGGACACTGGTCATGTTAGTGTCCTAGATGTTCATGCCCTAACAACCCCATTTAACTTAATTACCTTTTAAAAGACCTTATCTCTAAATACAGTCACATTTTGAGGAGCTGGGAGTTAGGACTTCAATGTATGAGTATCAAGGTGATACAATTCAACCCATAACATGCATACAATATAAAATATATTATCTTGACCATTTTTAAGTGTATAGTTAAGTGTTTGTTCCCTCATGTTGTTGGGCGTGTGTGTTGGGGATAGGGTGCCATTTTGTAATATGCCCAGAATATTCTCTTCTCCTAACAAGGCCTGTCTTTAAGATGAACTATTTCACCAAAGCCTAACTGACCTGAAGGAAGGAAAATACGGAGTTCTAGCCCCCTCTAGTCTTTCTGTCTCACCTAAAGGGAGGACGAAGAGATTGAGTTGCACTTGTAAAGGTCACAGCCTTCAACTGAGATCTAATCATCATACTTTATGATATTTCCCCTCCCCCTCTTCACAACTCAAGCATCAGAACCAAACCCAGATATGGCAGGGATACTGAAACAATCAGACCAGAATTTAAAATAACTGTGATTGCTATGCTAAGGACTCTCATGGAAAGACTAGTGAGCTTGAAGATAGGGGTCAATAAAAATGTCCAAAACTGAAATGCAAAGAGAAAAAAATATTGAAAAAAAACAGAACATCCAAGAACCATAATACTATTACAAAAGGTAAAATGTACACATCAGTGAAATACCAGAAGGAGAAGAAAGAGAAAGGAATAGAAAAAAGAGCTGAAGCAGAAATGACTGAGAAGTCCCCAACATTAATAACAATGTATCCATTTTGGCTCTCTTGGCCATGCTCCAGCTAAGGATAGGCCAGAAATCCTAGGGAGTTAGATCCCAACAATAGCCCTCCTTCAGTGAATCGGTAGAAGCTGGAGGATAAATACCCCAGCTTCCTCACTCCTTGGTTGAGACCCCATGAGACATGTTTTACACTGTTTCCCAAAGTTCTTCGGCAGGATCCAGCCTCGATGCCCACAACAGGCCCCTGTTGTATCACATACCTTCTGTTGCCTTCTTTGCCTTCCCTGTCTCACTTGCCCATCTCCAACCAGGGCTTCCTGGTATCACTTCCCAAATAAAAGGCTCACCCTCAAATCCTTGGCCCCAAGATTGCTTTCCAAGGTACCCAGCCTTGTTCGTTATGATGTATTACTTCTATGGTAGGGGATGATTTGAAAAAAAGAATCGCCCCATCTATAAGGTGTTTTCAAGCATGAACCTAAAGACAACATTTTAGCCCAGTGTATTTATATTATCTAAATAGCCGTCACTTGATGTATTTGGAGAGCAGAGACTGGAAGATTTACATGAGGTAGAGTTCTTTGAGTTGGATATTTGATATTTTGGTGACCAGGCCCATTGTAATGCAGAAGCAGAGCAGGAAAACTTACAGTCTAGTTGTGGCCCTATTATCAACTGACCATGTGCCTTATTTTTTTGTACCATAGGAGTAGAGCAAATAAAACATTGTCCCTTTTATGCAAATAAATCAAGAGTATAAACTGCTTTGAGGTATTTAAAATTCAAGATATATTGTTATGGTATTTTTTGAACAGCTATGTGAAGTTAACTTTGTATTTTTACTTGACATACATTCATATTGCTGACTTTTTTAGAGATGACCTTACATGCTGGGTAAATACAAAATTTGAATATAGTTTTAGATTATAAAGAAAGTGACTGAAACTCTGAATGAGAAAAAATTGTCTCACTGAATTTAAGACCATCTTAATGTTTGTGAAGGAAAAAAGATTAGAAGAACATGTATTAAAATTATAAAGTAATTTGTATATAAATGGATAAGCTAGGTTTGGGGTCTTGTTGGTTTCTGTTTTTCAAAATTTTGTTTGTATGATTACATTATTTTCATAATGAATACAGTATTTTAGAAGAAAGTTTGTAGAAGCAGAGAATACAAGATCTAATTAAAGGAGAGCTGCTTTAATATTCAGCTATCTGCTTGTTTAATTTGAAACTTCCACAATAGGAAAAGAAGACCCAGTAAACAACTGTGCAAAATGTTGTCAACCACTGGGTTCTTAAATAGAGTCTCTTCATAGATTAAAGCATATTTTTAATAAATTTTTAAGTGACATGTAATATAAAAGTGCAAAAATTGGATGTACAGAGCTCAGTGAAATTTCAGTCAACTCACCTGTGTAAAACCATCCTGTTGGAGAACTAGCACATTCCCACACCCCAAAATCCCACCTCCTGCCTCTTCCTGGCCATTACCACCCAGTCGTCCCCAAAGGCAACCATCAGCCTGACTTCTAACCTCATATGGCTGTTTCTGAAGTTTATGTAAATGGAAATTATAGTATGTATTCCTTTGTGTCCCGGTTCTTTTGTTCAACCTAGTTTGTATAGCTCATTCCCGCAATTTACGACTATATCACAATTTATTTATCATCCTGTTCTGGGCATCTGAGATATTTCCAGTTTCGTGTTATTATTAACAATGTTTGTAGGTTCTCGTGCATGTCCCGGGATGCACGTATGGATACACAGTTCTGTTAAGGAAATGGAAGGAATGGAAGTTCTAGATCCAGGAGTGTGTGCTATGTTCAGTTTAGCAAAGATTCTCTGTTTTCTAAGGAGTTATCCCAATTTCCACCTCCACCAGAGTTGTGTGAAAGCTGGAGTTCGTCCACATTCTTCCTCAGTTCTTGGTATTTTCTTTTCTTTTCGTTTCTTTTTTTTTTTAATTTATTTGACAGAGAGATCACAAGTAAGCATAGAGGGAGACAGAGAGAGAGAGGGGGAAGCAGGATCCCTGTCAAGCAGAGAGCCCAATGCGGGCCTCGATCCCAGGACCCTGAGATCATGGCCCGAGTCAAACGCAGAGGCTTAACCCACTGAGCCACCCAGGCGCCCCAGTACTTGGTGTTTTCTAATTGTTCCCATTCCAGTGAGCAGATGTGGTATTTTGTGGCAGTTTCAACTGGTATTTCCTTCTTCACTAAAGAGGTTTAGCACCTTTTTTCCATCTTGTTGACCATCTGTACAGCTTATGAAATGTCTGCTGAAGCCTTTTGCGCAGTATTCTATTGAGCAGTATCTTTTTCTTATTGATTTGTACGAGTCATTTATATATTCCGGATGCGAGTCCTTTGTGGGTTATATATTGTGCAGATATCTTCCCCCACTCTGTGATTGTCACTTCACTCTCTTCGTGGTGAATGTTGATAAACAAAATAATTTTTTTCTTAATGGCTTGTGCTTTGTGTGTCCTGTTAAAGAGATCTTTGCCTACCCTCAGATCATGAAGATAGTTTCCTCTAATACCTTTTTGAAACTGTATTATTTAAATTTTCACATTTAGATCTACTGTGTACATGGAATATATGTTTGTGTTATGATGTGAAGTAAAGGTCAAGCTGCTTTTTTTTTTTTTAAAGTGAGGGTATTCACCGGACCCACCATCATTTACAGATGACTGTCCTTTCTGCACTATTCTGCTTTTCCAACACATAAAACAAGTGATTGTATATATGTGAGCGTTTCTGGACTTGGGCTCTCTATTCTGTGCCGATAGATCTTCACAGATTCTTTTATTCATGAAAGACTTACAGAAGGAGAAAGGGAAAGTTTAGGGGCATTCATTATAAACATATATAAGTTATAAAATGTATTACTATCATTTTATTTGCTTTAATTTCAAAGTTACCTGTTTTTCTTTTTAAAAACAAACATTCAAAACCATCAGCTAATTTTTTTTTTTTTTTTTTTTTTTTTTTTTTTAGTTCTATAGATTAGTATAGATAAAAGGGTACGGAGACCAAATCCAGCAAGCCTCAAAATGATTCTCCCTGGGGCGCCTGGGTGGCTCAGTGGGTTGGGCCTCTGCCTTCGGCTCGGGTCATGATCTCAGGGTCCTGAGATCGAGCCCTGCGTCAGGCTCTCTGCTCAGCAGGGAGCCTGCTTCCTCCTCTCTCTCTCTGCCTGCCTCTCTGCCTACTTGTGATCTCTGTCTGTCCAATAAATAAATAAAATCTTAAAAAAAAAAAAAGTGATTCTCCCCCGGGGTGCTTCATGCCAACTGTTGAAAGCACTGAGTTTTGAGTTTTTAAATTATTCCAACAAAGGTTACAATGCTTTATTAGAAACTCATTTGTCTAGAAAGCAGTTTATATACAAACAATTTTTAGATTCCAATAATGGTAGCATACATTTCATAGTTTAAATGTACTGGGATATGACAAGTGGCACTCAACTTCGTTAGTATCTTTGGAGGGAAGTATCAGCTGCTTTGTTTTATTGTGTTTGGTTTCACACTGGTTTATTTAGGGGTTCCGTTTTCATTCCTCAGATTTTATGCATTTCTCATGTGCTTCTTGACTCATTCATTCATCCATTTCTGAAGGGCCACTGACTGTTATCTTGATCAGCCAACCTTCTTCATAATAAGATTTGACAAGTCCTGGATTTTCTACAAGAGCTTCACTAGTTTCAGTTAATTCTTCTGATAAATAAGAGAGTTCACTAGCAGCTTACACACTTTCCAAAGCACCAAACTCACCTCACTTGTTCCATTTTGTCCAAACTTTAGGCAGACTGCAGTAAACATCTGTACAAAATTGCTGTGCAAAATTACTGATTCCCACTCTTCCAATACCATTTTCTGTTGTTACCCATTTGTGCTGGGCTGTGAATTGGCACATGGAGAGTGGAGGGGAGCCTGGGTGCAGCGTTTGGATGGCCTGGTCCTCAGCCCCCAGGGGGCCACCCAACGTGGGCACTGGAATGGGCAGGGAAGGGGTGGGCAGGGGAGCAGTGGGCAGGGGCACAGCGGGTGCAGAAACGGTGAGCAGGTGGCAGCCCACGTGCACCTCACAGCTCCTAGTGCCATGTGCACAGAGGTAGGAGATATCGACCACTTAATTTGAAAATTTTTTTCAAGTTTTTGAAATATAGATTTGTGGCTCAAGCATTAACTTGTATATAAAGTTATGCAAACGTTGACCTGTGTATTTAATTTCCATCTACCCTAAGAAGTAACTACTGCTATTAGTTTATCTTTCAGATATTTTTAATGCATGCATAAGCTACTATGAAAAAATATTTTTACAATGATAGTATGTTCTGTACACTCTATTACACCTTGCTGTTTTTATACTTAACATATCTTAAATATTTTCCTGTAATAATGCAAGAGAGATTTCCTATCCTTCTTACGGCTGCATAGTGTTCTATTACATTTCTGTATGGTCACTTAATTACCCTGGTGAGGGACATTTTGTTTGTTTCTAGTCTTTCACAATTATAAATAATACTACAAAAAGTACAAGTAATACTACAAAAAGTAGTCTTGCATGAGTGGCATTTTATTTGTGAGGGACTGTAATTGTGGGATAAATGTCCAGAAGTACATTGTTAAGTCAAGGGGTTTCCTTGACCAAAAAAATGACAAATTCCCTGAGAGGTTCCAGGTTGCACTCTCCCCACCAATGGAGGAAGGTTCCTCTTTCTCAGGAACTGTGCTAGGATCTTATAACCTCGTAATTCCAAGACAGGGCTCACACAGAGTCTTCCAGTCCAAGTCTACACTTATTAATTCAGAGGAGAGGCCACAAGCTGGGTCAAAGGAAAGCATCCATGGGCTTTTTGCTAAAGAGAGAAGAAAGGATGTCCTCTTGTTGCTCTGATTGTGCGGTGGAAGAATCAAGTAAGTCTGGAACTGCTAGGGTAGCCTTGTCTGCTACCAAGGGTAAGAGGTGTCTGGGAATCCTCCAGTCCAGGCAAAAGCAGGGCCGAGAAATGGCGAAGGAGGTAAAAGGGCACCTGAAACCGATCTTGCCTAAATCCAAGAGGTTATGTGTATCAAGAACACCTTAATCGTTCGCTCCTTTTCTTTCTCTTTCTCTTTTCTCCTCCTCCTCCTTTTTTCATCTTCTTCACTTACTCCAATTTTAGGGTTTTTTGTTTTTTTTTTTTCCCTACAACTCACAGTCTAGAGAGACTTCAACACAAGTCTCCACCTTCAAGTTCTTAAAATAATTCGACGTTTTAGTTTACCGACCAAGATGCTCTATTTCTTCTTTTCCCTTCAGCTTCATTCCACTCTTCTTCCCTTGTGGGTTTTCTGGTACTTAACTCTTAGGTAATTGATGGGTCATCCAACATTGAACATAATACCTCCAAGGCCCCTTTGTAGGGACTATGGGAGATGCAGTCCTTTCCCTTGAGGTGCTAAGGCCCTGGGGAGAGAGCCAGGCTTTTACACAGAGAAGGGTGGTCAGTGCCATCAGGAAATCACTAAATGCCTGATACAGTGAACAGGAGGCCAGAGGGAAAAGGCCTCACTTCTCCCTGGGGTAGTCACAGAAGAATTCACGGAGAAGACAAGACTTTTGGTTTTTAGGGCTTCGGATAGTACATTGACATGGTCCAAGATCAGAAGGTTCCTATAATATACAGGTTATAGCTTAACCATGTGGAAAGGGCACAGCTCAGTGACACTGAGTCCATTTGTATACTGTGTTACCATTCCCACCATCCAGACCCAGAACACTGCTGACATTGCACAACTGAGACCATCACTGTTAAGTGCTAACTCCTCCTCCCCACTCCCCACCAGGCCTGGCAGCCACCATTCTACTTCCTGTTTCTGTGAATGTGACTGCTCTAGGTACCTCACAAAAATGGAGTCAGACAGTATTTGTCCTTTTATTTTACTAAGCATAATATCCTTAGGGTTCATCCACGTTGTAGCATGTATCAAAATGTTCCCCCTTTATACTTTTTTTTTTTTAAAGGAGGAGGGGCCGAGCTAGAGAGAGAGAGAGAGAGAGCATGGCAAGCAGGCTTCATGCCCAGTGTGGAGCCCAGTAGGAGGCTCGCATCTCACAACCCTGAGGTCATGACCTGAGCAGAAATCCAATCGTATGCTCAATCTACTGAGCTACCCAGGCGCCAGAATGTTCTCCCTTTTTAAGCTGCCTAATATTCACTGTATGTGTGTATCGCATTTTGTTTAACTGTTTGGGTTTTTGAGAGTTTTTACTCTCCTGCTATCCCATTCCTTCCTAATTTATACCATCAAGCAGTTTTCTAGAAGGTCAAGGCTTTATGTGACTCTTCTTTATTGGGCAGAAGGACCCACTGGCATGACTCTCTTTTCCCAGAGACTACAAGGAGCTGAACTCCAACACCTCCAGAGGCCAGAGTCCTCCTCCTCTTAGTTAACTTGGTTTCTTCAAAGAGACACTTCCTTTCAGGGCCCTTTGGGATTTCAGTCTTCTCCGCCCAGAAGTCCTCTTGGGACTGAGCTCCCCACGCTGGCCCAGAACCCATTAGCATCCAGCTGAGCAGTTTCTGGCAAAGGCCTTCTGAGTGGATTTTCTTCATGTCCCTGGCAGGGATCTTCAGGAAGTGCTGCCTATTCTCACCCTGCCCCACTGACTGGGTTCCTGAGGCCTGTTGTTTTCGGGCCCACCCTCAGCTGTGTCCTTTCAGAGGCTTTATATTCCTGGGACCCTTTGTGTTACCCTGGGGCCTTTGCTCAGTCTTTCACAGCAAAAGGCTGTGAGTAGTCTCTTTCTCCATTGCTTTTTTACCTTCTTAAAAAAACAAGGGGACAATTGTACTGTAAGAGAATGCCCTTGTCCTTCAGAAATACCGTCATGTGACACACGTGGTGAAATCACCAGGATGCAAAGGGCTGCGGGCAAGCCCAGGTCCTGGGGACGAAGGGGTAAAGGAGCACGGTGCCTCCGGTTGGCAGAGGATTCAGAAAAAAATCCATCTATAAGCATATAAGGAAAAAGGATGATAAAGCAAATGGGTAAAGTGTTAACAACTGATGAATCTGCTGCTGTGCGTTGAATATCTCGTGCTCTGACGTTTGTGCGCTGAAGGCCCAGGCCCCTGGGGGATGGTATTGGGAGGCAAAGCCTTTGGCAGGTGATGAGTTCCTAAGAATGATAATGGGCAGAGTCCCTGAAAGTGGGATTAGTGCCCTTAAAAATGAGACCCAGAGAGCTCACCCCTTCCATCCTGTGAGGACCCAGAGAGAAGATAGTTGTCAGTGAATGAGGAAGTGGTCTCCGGCCAGACACCAAATCTGTTGGCACCTTGATTTTGGATTTCCCAGTCTTCAGAACTATAAGAAATAGATTTCTGGGGGCACCTGGTTGGCTCAGTGGGTTAAGCCTCTGCCTTCGGCTCAAGTCATGATCTCAGGGTCCTGGGATCAAGTCCCACATCGGCTCTCTGCTCAGTGGGGAGCCTGCTTCCTTCTCTCTCTCTCTCTCTGCCTACTTGTGATCTCTGTCTGTCAAATAAATAAATAAAATCTTAAAAAAATAGATTTCTGTTTTTAAAAATTATTTTTTTTTAAGATTTTATTTTTTGACAGAGAGAGAGAGAGATCACAAGTAGGCAGAGAGGCAGGCAGAGTGAGAGGGGGAAACAGGCTCCCTGCTGAGCAGAGAGCTGGATGTGGGGCTTGATCTTGGGACCTTGGGATCATGACCTGAGCCAAAGGCAGAGGCTTAACCCACTGAGCCACCCAGACACCCCAGATTTCTGTTTTTATAAACCACTCTGTCTGGGGCACCTGCAAGGCTCAGTCCGTTAAGAGTCTGATTCTTGATTTCAGCTCAGGTTGTGACCTCAGGGTTGTGGAATAGAGCCCCCTGTCTGGCAGTGCTTAGGAGGGAGACTGTTTGTCCTTCTCCCTCTGCTCCCTCCCCTCACTCATGCTCTCTTTCTCTAAAATAAATAAAATCTTTAAAATATATTAGGGCACCTGGTGGCTCAGGTCTGCCTTTGGCTCAGGTCATGATCCCAAGGTCCTGGGATCGAGTCCCGCATTGGGCTCTCTGCTCAGCAGGGAGCCTGCTTCCTCCTCTCTCTCTGCCTGCCTCTCTGCCTACTTGTGATCTCTGACAAATAAATAAATAAAATCTTTTTAAAAATATGTGTGTGTGTGTGTATATATATATATATATATATATATATATATATATATACACTACTCAGTCTATGGTATTCTGTAACAGCAGCCCAGACAAAGAGGGAAATTCTAAACACAGTAGATTATCTGATACGTTTATATGAAAAATTGGATTGAAAGGCTGTTGGAGGGTGTGTGCCAGAGAAAACAAATTAAATGAAAAACCAAGGTAGATATTAACTATGGGGAAGGGGGGAGGAATTGTATAAACAATGAAACAAAAGCGCAGTAAATCAATAGGCTCAGCATTCAGTTGCTCCCAGTGTTTGCTGATGGCCTGCTATGGGCCAGGCTTGTTCTGGGGCCCCGGGGGTCATAGTGGTTAACAAAGTCCCTTCCCTCAACAAATATGTAATCAGGATTTACATCAATAAATACATAATAAGATGTCAAAGGGTGTGTGTGTGTGTGTGTGTGTGTGTGGTAAGTCTGTGAAGAAAAGAAAAGCTGGAAAGCAGATGGAGGGAAAATAATCTGGAAATACTTCTCAGATCAGGTGGTATTTGAGCAGATCCATGAATGAAATGAGGAAGGATTTCAGGCAAACATCGGGGAGGAGAGTGTCCTGCTAGTTGGAAGAACAAGTGTAAAGGCCCTGGGACAGGAGTACGCTCAGCGTGGTCCCCTGTTGGAGGAACCAGGGAGGCCGTGATGCTGGAGAGGAGTGATGGAGAGGGAGACAGGCAGGGGAAGAGGGAGTCAGGTCCTGTAGGATTTTGTAGGACCTGGCAAAGACCGGAATGATTCAGAGTCATAATGAAGTACACACGGGGTACTGATCTCACTGAAACTTGTGGTCAGAGGACGGAGGTCATGCAGAAATGTCAAACCCTCACCTACTGTAACAGAAAGTCAACAGAAACCATCTGAAGTTGGTACAAGAAATATGAGAGTAAGCGTATTTGGAAATATGGAGATAGATACCAGAAGAAATAGCTGAAAGAACTGACCATGGTGCGTCTGGAAAGGCAAGAGCAAGGCGTGGCAAAAGAGACCATTGCTGACCATTATGAGCATTTTAGTGTCATGTGATTTTTAAAGACCATATGCCCATGTTGCTCTGACAAAACCAAAAAAACAAAACAGGAAACAAAACCCTCCAAAAACCCAAGCAGTGACCTCCCGTGTCCTAGTTTGACAGGCGATGGCAGGGATGACCGTCTGTGACATGGAAGGTTCGCTGTGATTGCCCCTCGGAGTTTTGGAAACTGCTTGGAAAAGCCCTGAAAAGGCTGCTCCCGCCACCCCAGCGCCATCAGCAGGGGTGTGAAGCAGATCTCTCTGGAAGCACACCCTGGGCCTGCCCCGCTGCTTCGACTCTTCCTCACCAAACAAGCTTGGCTCCTAGAACCAACTCAGTTCAGCGATAAGCAGCAGCCACAGATGGGGCAGGCTGGGGACTGTGATAAGGGGTGGGACAAGGTTTGAACTTCAAACCAAACCGACCAAGGCCTTCTTGCTCTACTTCACAATGCCGTGGGTCCTGTTCAGTGGGAGAAGTTACGAGAAAAGAGAAATTAGGTTCCCTGAGTGTTCACTGTGCTGTTTATGTGCTGGAGGCTTTACATACATTTTTTCATTTAATCCTCACAAGCAGCCCTGTGAGTTTAATGCCGCTAAACCAGATACTGAAAAAGAGTTAAGATGGTAAATGTTATGTGTATTTTTACCATAATTTAAAAAGAACAGTGACAACTTTGTGTGGAAGGTATTATTTCTGTTTTCCAGAAGAGGAAGCGGAGAGGCTCAAGAAGTAAAATACCTTGTTCCAGTTGCCCAGCCAGTAGGTGTCAGAGACAGGTGCATCGGGCTTCGATGACTTTCTGCGCTGTTGGGAGGTCTCCGTGATAAAGCAAACGCTAAATGAAATGGAAGGAATAAGGTCTAGGAGGAAAGTGTAGCCTTTCTTTAGTCTCACAATTTTGTCAGCTACCAGCCTGGTGCTCCTCCCCGGAGGAGTGGGCCAGTGGGGGGTGAGGTATACCAGTGAACATCACCCCCCCGCCCCCACCTTGGAACTCTGGGAGAAGCTCTTCATCAGTCTGCTTCCAGCCCTGAAGGCCATGCGGGGGAGGGTCTGCAAATATCTGCAGCAAATGAACTTGCAGCCCTGAGACTTCTCAGATACTCCACGGGAGGCTCCTCTCACTTGATTTCAGGTTCTGAAGTAGCTGAATTTTTAGATGATGCAAATCCGATTCTTTCCCTGCAGGAGTTGGAGGAAATGACAAGTGCTTGGTAGAGGGCAAAGAGAGCATCAGCATATCATTAAAATGCAGTTGGGAGAGCAGAGTGTGGGGGGGTGCTTGGGAGGGCAGGTGAAGGGGTGAAGAATAATTAGGATAATAACACCATCAAATACTTCTGCAAAGCATGCTGTGTTTGCAGGCACCGTTCTAAGTACTTTCTGTGTATTAATTCATTTAACTCTCATAACCATGCTATGAGGTTATTATCAGCTATTATTAGTTAGCTAGATAGTACACAGTTTATAAAGCATTGGGTGATCCTGTATGCCAATTTCTACCTAAGAAAAGTATTATTTATAATAGACAACAACTAGAAGCCACTTGAGTGTCCAGCAACAGGGAATATTAAAACCATGGAATTTATGTAGCCATAATGTCATCTCATTACCTCCCTTAATCTTTACAACAGTGCCAGAAGAGAGGGCCTAATAGGAGCCCATTTTACAGGTATGGAGACTGAGGCTGAGAAGCCTTATAAGGTTAGATTTAAAAGTAGATTTGAGGGGCACCTGGGTGGCTCAGTGGGTTAAAGCCTCTGCCTTCGGCTCGGGTCATGGTCCCGGGGTTCTGGGATCGAGCCCCGCATCGGGCTCTCTGCTCAGCAGGGAGCCTGCTTCCTCCTCTCTCTCTCTCTGCCTACCTCTCTGCCTACTTTTGATCTCTGCCTGTCAAATAAATAAATAAAATCTTAAAAATAAAAATAAAAATAAAAATAAAAGTAGATTTGAATGAATGAATGAATGAATGAATAAAGTAGATTTGAAACCCAGCCCAATCTAACTTTGGGACCCAACCTTTTCCCTATGATGTTATCCTTCCTTGAGGCCTGGAAGATCAAAAGTACTGCACAAAACTGCCATTCACCAGGATTACAGTCATATAAAACCTGCAGCTGTGGGCAGATGCCCACATGACTACACTAGATGAACTAAGGAAGGGGGTAATTTGAGCAAAGTAGGTAAAGTTACTCTCTCTGAGTAAGATTCTCACAGGAGACCCAGGACAAGGCCCTCTTCCCCCGACCCCCCCACTCTCACTGGTAACAGCCCCGTTTAGCTGTCCTCATACTGTGTGCCACTTTGAGCATTGGGGCCTTGGTGTCCTGGGTTCCAAAGTGAGAGAGGTGACAGAAAACAGAACTTTTCCTTTCTCAGGTTCCCCTGGGACCTTCAGACCTGCCCTGATACTCGATTTGCTGAAGTCACACCTGCCTGAGCAAGAGACCGTGGCCAGGGTGTCTCTGAGGCTGACCTTTCAGTTGTGTCCCACACCTCAGGGAGCCCGGGACCCCACTCACGCGGTCTCCTCCCTGTGTGGACCCTGTGTCCCTCCTGTGCACTATCAGTGGTCCAGTGTGCCTTGGGTGACACTGGGCTCTTTTGACCCAAAGCAGACCTCTCACCCAGAGCCTGTCAGCATAGCAAGTTTACACATGACGGCAGAGGGGAGACAAGACAGGTTTGCACTGAGGCCACACCACGTCCTCAGCTTTCTCACTAGGCCTGGCTTCCCGCCATGTCTCTGGCTCTTCTTCCTTTCTTTCTCGGGTCCCCTTGACTCTTCTCTCTACACAAACCCAGGTAGGAATTCCTCCCTCTGCTTCACGCAGAACCCCTGCCCGCCTCTCCCCGCCTACTCCACTCCCACAGGTCACACCAGCCCCCAGGAGATTCGGCAAAGGTTTATTCCTCCTTTCTTAAGAGGAATTCTAGTGACAACTGTTCAGGGAAGAAAAAAAAAATTGTTTAAGCCATTTCGGTCATCGGAGGTCAGCTTCCCCAGAAAACAGACTCCGAAACAGAGATTTGTGTGTAGGACGCTTAAAGGGACATGCTCTTGGAACAACCCCTGTAAGAAACAGGGGAAGCAGGACTAGACAGAAGGAGACGTTAAGCTTCCATGCACTCGCAATGAGTCTTTACCCAATCTCACAGAAAGTTCTGGAGCTGGAATGGCCCCTTGGAATTATGCCATTGATCCAACGGGGTCAGGCCTTCGTACTCTGCTTTCCACACATGCGCTCACTGGTCATTCATTCACTGTGGGTCAGATGGCCCAGTCGGCTAAGGACCAGTCCAGTTAGGGACATAGCAGGCCAACTCAGCAGCTGGGGATGGAGCGCCTCCCTCCCGTAAAGGTGGGAAATGGATGGCACCACAGCAACCGCTACAGTAATAATAATTTTTTTAAAGTGTGAAACAATCTCAGTGCCTCTCTGTTGGGGTTTTGATAAATACCTAATGGTACATCCACACCCAAGAATACTATGCAATTGCTAAAACTTTGTTTGTTTACCAACATAGAGTGGTAGTCAGGATATATTCTTAAGTGAAAAAAGTGAGTAGCAGAACAGAACTACCTCATAAATCCGGTTTTATGTATAATAAGCAAATAGTCTAAAGGGAGCCCAAACTTTTAATACTACCTCTGGAGAGGTGATTATACCAAAAAAATTAACAATAAACATTTATTGTAATAATCTTGAGAGTGAAACTTTTTAAAAATATATTTTATTACTTTTTAAGGATTTATTTATTTATTTGAGATGGGGAGGGGCGGAGGGAGAGTGGGGGAAGAGCCCCAAGCAGACTTCCCACTCCGGCGCAGAGCCTGACCTGGGGCTCGATCCCACAACCCAGAGATCATGACCTGAGCCAAAATCAAGAGCCAACGGGGTCAGGCCTTAACCGACTGCACCACCCAGGCACCCCTGGAAGGTTTTATTTTTAAGTAATCTCCACACCCAGCAGAGAGGCATATCTTCCAGGACTGAGCCAGCCAGGCACCCCAAGAATGAAACTTTTCTAGAAAAAAAAAAAAAAATCCTAGCCAACTGAAAGCAGGTAGCTGTTGATGAAATGTAAGTCAAGGAAGTGACTTTTCTTGCTGCTGACTTGAATTTCTCCCCCCATCAGTTTTCTGTAAGAAATAGTGTTTCTCCCCACTTCCTGCCTCAAGTTGTGTGGCAGCCCCTGTGGCTCCTGAGCTGCTGTCACATCCCATGTGATGCAGAGGTGGCTGCAGGCATCTAATGGGGAGCCTATTGGCTTCGTGTCCAGTGTAGAGGTCCAGGAGGAGCTGGGGTTGTCCAGCTTCCCCAAAGCCACGTGACAAATTTCCAGGAATCCTGGGCGGCTCTCTCTTCACCCGCCATCCTTGTCATCGTGGTCGCCACAGTAACAAGGACCACTTATTGAGACTTTGCCATGTGCCAGGCGATATTCTTTATAATCGGTACCGCCTTTCTTCCTTATGACAGTTTTCCAGATGATTGTCTTAGTTTCCAGGCAAGAACCTGAAGTCTTTGCCCAACTTTGTGAAAATACTACAAACCAATGAATTGTGCACCGTACGTGGTGACTTTTGTGGTGTGTGACTACCAGGTCAATATAGCTGCTTTTAGAAAAGAGAAAACTGGGGCATCTGGGTGACTCCATCAGTTGAGTGTCTGACTTTTGGTTTCGGTCAGGTCAAGATCTCAGGGTGGTGGGATCAAGCCCCCCCCTCAGGCTCCATGCTGGGCATGGAACCTGCATGAGTCTCTCTCTCTCTTCCTCTGCCTGTCCCCCATTTCCCTCTCAAATGATAATAATAAGAAGAAAAGAAAACTGAAATCTATATAGATTAGATAACTTGCCTGTGATCACAGAGGTACAAAGTGGCAGGACGGCGTGAGCAAGAAGGAAGCAGACAATGGAATCTGGGCAGTGTCTGTCACCCCAGAGCCTCCTGACTGCCTAAGGTGGTCTGTGGTTCTCAGTGTCACTGACTACCCCGGTCCGCGGAGACAACGGGTCTGGAGTAGGGAAGCCATCTGGGCAGTGACTTGGTGGTCTTCTCGGAGAGGGGCTTTCACAGTGTGGGGTGGGGGAGGGGCTGGTATGAGAGGGAGTGAGAAAAGTAACATCCGTCACTGGATGCCCCATGCCCAAAACTCTTGAGGTGTGCATGAGGTAGAACAGGGGCCCAGGGAGCTGCTGGGGTTTGTCTCAAATGTCCTGGGAGCATTGAGCTAAGGTCACAGAGACTGGGATGTGGGGTGGAAGCAGTTGATGGAGGGGCTGCATGGGGCTGGGTCCTCTATCTCTGTCTTCCCCCATGCTGGAATCTGTCCTTCTGCGCAGCCCGCATGCCTTTGGAGCAGAATCCAAGCCAGGGGCATGAGGATGGCTGGAACTACACGTGCCTGTTCTGCTAACTAGACCATCAGCATTATCTTGAAATAGTTGGTGTGAAAAAGTTTGATGGGTTTGAAATCCTTTGCCTTATCACAAGAAATTTCCATAAGAGCTGTTAAACTCTTTAAAGATAATTTCAACTGCTGTAAAAATTTGAAGGGTGATAAAAACACTTTAAAATTTTTTATCTCCTTCTTGGGCAAAATTTCTCATTGATGGTGATAACCAACAACTTGAATAGATCATTATTTTAAAATCTCCATTGGCAATTATTTATTGCCATTATAAGGCATATAAAAAAGATATAAAAGAATTATGCCCGTGCTATTTTTACTATCCTCACTACAGACCAGTGCTGGGCCATGAGGCAGCCACTGGCCACATGTGGCCACTGAGCACTTGAACTGTGCCTGCTCCAGATGGAGATGGGTTATATTCCACCTACAAGTAAAAATACACCCTACACTTAGTAAGAAAACAAGAATGCAAAATATCTCATTATTAATGTAATTATTATTTAATAAAATATCTCATTATTTAATTTTATATTACATATTGAAATCATAATATTATGGATATATTAAGTTAAATAAATAGACTATAAAATTTTTTTAAAGTATGTTCATGGAAATAAGCTCAAGTTTCTCATTAAAAATTTGAAAATATTTTATTTGGAAAATTTTATACAAATTCAGTATTTAATATGTTCTCTAATGACTTTATATTGTATTTTTATACTTCTTTAATATAAAGAAAACATAATTACTTTTTCCATCAAGTCCCACACAGATGTCCCCAAATCCCCTCCAGTTTACTTGAGCGTGCTATAATAATGTGGATGTTTCCTACGAGTGTGATGGCATGAAATTATTTCAGAGAAGGTATTTTTGAGCATCTATATTGTTCAGAAAGATCCTTTTGAATACCTTGAAGGCTTATAAAAGGCATTTTTGTGCATCTCTCCATGCCAGGCACCATGCTGGATTCTGGGGATGCACAGCTGTGCATATGCCATCATGTATTAATATATATAGTGACAATGGTGGGAGGGAAATCTTTGTCGTCCCACTAAGGAAAGGAGCTCCCAGCAGCCTTCTCTGTTGGCTGCAGCATCTTAGTGAGACCAGCCACAGGGCAGTGGGCCTGGAGGCCTCTCTGAATGGAGTGAAAAGGAAAGGTGGGGGCCTTTTGCTTTTTTGAGCTTTATGTTGAAGGAGGGCTGCTGGCTGGCTCCTTACGGCATGTTTCCACAGCATGAGGCTTCCTCTCTGTCCTCCCATAAACTCCAGAAGGCCTGCCTCAGCTGCCCAGCGTCTGTGCAAGGGTTTCCTATAATCATATGCCTGAGACAAGGCATGTCACGAAATCAGAGGCCAGGCTACCCGGGTGCTTGTAAACTCGGTTATTTTTTACATGTGTGACTTTGGCAAAACATTCCGTTCTCATTATGGGCTAGCCTGATGCCAGAGCTGACTTTCTGTTTCCAACTTGCCCCCCCTCCCCGGGGGAACCCCCGCATTCTCTGTGAATGGCCTCTGCAATGCAGGGTGCCGCCCCATGCCCTCACTTGCATAATTTGAGATGCAAGCATTTTCTCAGCTCTTCCAAAGCAGAGCCTGGGAGACTACCCATCTGGAAAATCGTCAGAGAGCTCTGAAGGTGACGGAAATCAACATTAGATCCCAGACTATGGAGTCACTTCCTGGAAATGCAAAGAAACAGTAGGGCATCTGTTCCGACGAGTATTACTTTCTCAAATTCTGTGTGGTCTTGGGCCTGCTCTGTGACGTCATTTCATCATAACTTTCTCCGTCTTTGCCCCGAAATACCCATGTAACTGTGCCTCGAGCAATTGATGTACAAGTGAAGGTATCGGTATATACATTATCATAAATATTATGTATATGTATGAATGTACAGCAGAAGTGATATGCTTAATCATAAGAAGTGTTGTATTTTATCTATGTTTAAAAAGGAAGGAATTTGCTCAAAGGCAAACCATCTAATGTAACTAGGCAAGGAAGAAGCTTTCAGGACTTTCAAATATTAACTGTTTCTCCTGTCTAGGAAATGCTATAAAGTTCAAATTAGTTAGGAATGATGTATGTTTTTTGTTTCAAACACCTAAGACATGCTTTTCAGATATTTGTATTGCCATATTCTTTTAATTTTTTAAGACTTTATTTTTAAGTAATCTCTATACCCAGGATGGGGCTCGAACTCACAAGCATGAGATCAAGAGTCACATGCTCCACCAACTGAGCCAGCCAGGCCACCCCTATATTGCCATATTCTGTTTTTTGTTTTGTTTTGTTTTTTTCTTTTCTGAGAGAGAGAGAGAGAAAAAGAGAAAACAAGCAGGGAGGGGCAGAAAGAGAAGGAGAGAGAATTATAACTAGATACCCTTCCCGGTCTGCTGAGTACAGAGCCTGATGTGGAGCTCAATCTCAACCGTGAGGTCATGACCTGTGCTGAAATCAAGAGTTGGACGCTTAACTGACTGAGCCACCCAGGCTCTCCATCATATTCTTAACTGAATGCTTTGAAGGACTACATCCAATTCTGCACCCATATCCCCTGGTATTGCTTTTTGGCCTTCCTGGAAATCAGTGTCTAAAAAACAAAGACTTACTCAGAACTTGAAAAAAAGAAAAATGTGTTGTATTGACATGACAGGGGTCATAGGTATTTCTTACTGTTAACTTGTTTAAACATTTTTTAAAAAGATTTTATTTTTTTTAAAGTACTCTCTATACGCAGTGTGGAGCTCGAATGCACAACCTAACATCAAGAGCCACATGTTGCACCAGCTGAACACCCCAGGTGTTTTGACTATTAAATAAACATTTAAACCTTTAAAAGGTGTCCAGTTAAAGGGAAAAACTAATAAAGCCCTTTGAATAAAGCCTGTTAAAAGAATTTCAGCCATTTAAATGCGCAACAATAGGGGAAGACTTAAGTAAGTCCCAGTAGAAAGGACAGTTGTCATCATCATTTTCACTTTATCAATGAGAAAACTATAGCACAAAGACCCAGTAAGCCACTCAGCAAAGATCATAGAGCTAGTTAGTGGCAGAGTGAGGATTTGAAGATTTTATTTATTTATTTGAGAGAGAGACAGGGAGAGAGAGCATGAGTGAGAAGAAGGGCAGAAAGAGAAGCAGACTCCCCATGGAACTGGGAGCCCAATGTGGGACTCGATCACGGGACTCCGAGATCATGACCTGAGCCGAAGGCAGTTGTCCAACCAACTGAGCCACCCAGGCGTCCCCAGAGTGAGGATTTGAACCCAAGACTGTTGGGTCCTCAACCAACTGGCAACCTATGGGTTACCAGACAACACACTGGCCCACAACCACCGCAAGTTTTCACAGCCAAGCAACCATGGGTGGGGCTGTCATAGTTAGAACCTTCTAAAGGGGAGGCGATTTCCAGCATCTCCCACAGCATTGGGATGTACACCCAGTTTGTCACACAACTGTCCTTCTAGGACAACCTCCAGGAGAAATGCTCTGCCTATATATAAAGCTTATTGTACAGGTGATCGAACCATCGTAAGTATCTGCTAACAGAGGAACAGCAAAGCCAATTATGGTACTTCTGTAGATGAACTATTTGGGCAGCTTTCTTAAAATGCAGATCCCTATGCACCAGTAAGGAAATATCTCCAACCTACACTGTGACACGAAAAAGCTAGTGGTGGGGTCATTAGTTAAAAAGCTGTCTTGTGGGGCGCCTGGGTGGCTCAGTGGGTTAAAGCCTCTGCCTTTGGCTCAGGTCATGATCTCAGGGTCCTGGGATCGAGCCCCACATCGGGCTCTCTGCTCAGTAGGGAGCCTGCTTCCTCCTCTCTCTCTGCCTACTTGTGATCTCGGTCTGTCAAATAAATAAATAAAATCTTTAAAAGAAAAAAAAGCCGTCTTGTCTGAATCGTAGAGAAACATTTGTAAGGATAGAAGCCAAACTGTTCAAAGTGGTTTACCTCTGAGGCATTGGTGGGGGGGGGGGGGCGGAGAAGGAGGGAAGGGAAAAATGTTGGCTTGTCCTCTATATAATTCTGAATTTTCTAATTCTTTATGGTGAGTGTGGGTTACTTCTATAATTAAAGAAAAAAAAACACTACTATGGAAAAAATGTTCCTTTTGTTGACCAAGTTTTAATGATATGGGAAAATATTGTAACAAGTGAAAAAAAAAATCAGAGCCTGAAATTATGTATACGAGTATGATCTCAGCTGCAGAAAAATGCACTTAAAATCTGGAAAGGAAATGTATCAAAATGTTAATAGGCACTGCCTCTGGGTGGCAGGATTATAGGTGGATTTTTTTTCTGCTTTACTTTTCCATACTTTCTCAATGTGCCTTATTAGTGTTAGAAAAAGAAAAAAAAAAAAAAAAGAAGAAGAAGCAGCAGGTCTGCCAAAGGTGTGTAGCAGGTTGTAAAACTGAAGCAGCCTCTGGCCAGGCTTGTGGGGGGGTTGCCCCCAGATTTCTGACCCACCAAGGAGCATGTTCCCTTTGCGGAGAGGGCAGATGAGGAGTAAAAACAGGTTTTCTTCTCATTTTCTGATTATCCACTTACCTTGACGGAGGAAAATGGAGAGTCTCCAGGCAGAGAGGGGGAGACCCCTGACGGTGAGGTTTCCGATCCTCAAGGGCAGGGCTGGGCTTTGCGAGGAACGGGAGGATCACCGTGGCTGTAGGGGTGCAGTTCAAGCCGAGTGACTGGGTGCAGGTGGGGGAGGGCAGGCGGGCACCACACCAAAAGTTCTTGTGTTGTCCCCCAGAGACAGCGGGGGCACTGCCATGACACAGTGCAGAGCTTGGGGTCACGTGGTGGTGGCGGCAGGGAGCGCAGCTCTGTCACTTGACCCAGATGGGCCACTTCTTGAAGTGTCTGAGACTGCGGGGGCACTTTCCGGAGCAGTCATCATGGCAAGGTGGAGGACTCTGGAGAGAAGTATCTTGAAAGAGTACTTCTTTGAAAAGTGATTCTTTTGGTAAAGAGCTCTTGGCCTTTGTGCCAGTTCCGGGCCTGTCGGGCGTGCTGTTCCTTGCTCTCCTCCTGCTCCGCCCTGTGATAGACAAGGGCTGCTTCCAGAAGGCTGTTTCCACGCCTCCTAGGTCCACTGACTTCGGACTCAATGTGGCCAGTGGGAGACACTGTGCAGAAGCTGGAAGACGGGAGTCAGGGGGAACCTGGGGGGGGGGGGTGGTTCTCCTCCACACTCTCTGCCTCCAGTGAGGTCTCTGGCAGCCAAAGAGCTTCCTCTGTCACACCAGCTTCCACTGAAGAACACTGGGTTCCAGGTACGCCCCTCCTCTCTTTGTCCCCTTGAGGACTGGGGCAGTGCACTTCCTGCCACCGCGGACCCCTGCCTTCTTGGCTTCCCAGCCAAGTCTTCCGTCACACGTGTAATCAATCCTTGCCTTGAATTCCCTCTATTCAAGGTGCTTTCAGTGGTTTCTGTTTTCCTGGCTAAATCCTAAGCTAATACCTTCCTGGTCTAGGGCAGTTCCCGTAAAGAGAACCTCCAGATGGCCATATCGAAAAAGACTTATGTGAACGCCGCTGGCTTCCTCCCTTACCCTGTCCCCCAGGCTTCTCGGCCTTTACTTTATATGCAGATAAACTGAGGATCTTGTTAAATAGATGAGAGGCCGGGCTCGAGAAGTGGTGTTCCAACATTCTCCCACCTGGTGCCAATACTGAGTAGCCAGGCACAGAGGCTTCTAGAACTGTGTGCCCTGTAAGAGCTCAGCGCAGTCGTTCTCTACAGCACCGCCGCGAGGGGGTATAACACCGGGTGAAACTGAGTCTCTCAGAAGCCACGTAACCCCGGTTTGAATACACTGTCCTGACTTACTATTGAGTGGGAGGTGGAAGGTGGAAGCCAGCCAGCCACCCGGTAGCGGTCTGATTGCATTCTTGTAGCTGCAACCATCTGACTCCTGTATTAGGACACCTAGATGGGTCGTGCCTGGGTATTTACTTATTTGAATGAATTTTATTTTTTGTAAGTTACTTATTTTGTTCCCTTTACTACACAGTACACAGGAGATTTCACCTCTGAATTTCATTTTCCTGGGTAGTAAAGGGGATGTTACAGAATAACTGTTTTACAAAGAGACCTTGGGGCAGAAGAAGGTCATGCAGCGCTGGGTTAGAGGGGCAAGAGGACGATGGGCACCTCCTGGAAATCCTCGACCGGAAGTGGAAGTAGGCACTGGTAAGACTCTGGGTTGTTTCCCTTTCTGGGGAGTGAGGCTGGGGCGATGGGGGAAGGATACACACACATTTGATCATACACGGGATAGTGTCATTGTGTCCGTGACAGCATTTTCATTTTCACGGTGTAAGAATGGGGAGGATTACTGATGATGTTACCAAGCAGCCAGACGCGGGAGCTCCAGTGGGCTCTGTCGTTCCTCTCCACTGCCCAGCTCCTGAATACCCTTTCTCCGGGTGGGGGGCATTCCTTGTCTTAGGCGCCCTCAACAGCAGGTGGAGCCTGCCTCCCGCTACAGAAGCTAAACAGGCACTCCCTCTCGGGGGCTCCCCTGCGGCTGGGTGTGGATCCATGTCCTAGACACATATGGAACAGGTGCACCTGTCCCGGACTTCGAATGAAGATACGATTGCTTCTCCCTGAGTAAGGAGGAGAGCCGTTACTGAGGAGGTGATGTTTAAGCTACGTCTTGAGGGATAAGTAGAATTTCAGCAGGTTGGGAGGTTGGAGGAATGAGCAGCAGACGGATCAGAGGGTTGGATGGGTGCGCGGGCGGTCCGGGTATGGCAGAGGCATAAATGTGGAGATACTTTAAAACAGGTAAAATGCCATTAACTTTACTCATGGGTGTTGGAGTCAAGGGCATTGATAAGGAGTCAGAGGACCGAGGCTCAAATATGGATCCTGGCTGGTGTGACCTTGGGCCAGTCCCCAGCCCTCTGGGCTCACTTTCCTTACTTGGAGAAAGGTAGTCCTACCACTACTGGTGTGCCCTCCTCACATAGTTTTTGTCGGTCACAGGAAGATGAATGTAAACTGCTTTACATGGAAAAGGCTGAACAAAAAATAATTATTAGAAATAATGTGTGTAGGGGGTGGGATACACAAAATAGTGAGAGAGCTCAAGTCCAGGCTGAGAGAGGTTAGAAGAAAGTCATGTCTGAGGCGGAATTTGGTCAAAGACGAGCTCTTCCTCAAGTGTAGGGCTGGGGAGGTGGGGACGGGGTGGGGTGAGCAGACAGCAGTCGCCAGGCAGCTTCCACAGCTGGAGAGCTGGCCGGCATCAGCGGGAGCACAGATACTCAGCTCGATACTCCTCTTCTGGGGACAAGGCTCCTCCGGTGTCTCCCTGAGGTTCTGGTCTGAATATGTCAGCTGCTTTGGGGGTGCTCCCAGTCTTCAGCCACCCTTGCTACAAATGCCTTGTGTTGTTTACTTTCTCTAGTTAGACCAGTGTCTTCTGTCACATTTTGATTCTTAATTTTCACCCCCAGAAAGGAACTCTAAGCTTGGCCCACGCCCCCATGTTCCCTCAGGAAGAGCGTGAGGTACAGGGGTGGAGAGCCTGTCAGGCGTCTCCTCCGCACTGCCCATGTAAATATCATGCTTGCCGTCCTCAGAGCGCTCAAGGTCAAGCCTCCACCCTCCTAGTTCCCTGGGCTGCAAATCAGAAGTAGATCGACACCACCTTCCTGTTTACATCCCAGGTGATCGTGAAATCTTTTTTTTTTTTTTTTCAGATTTTATTTATTTATTGACAGAGATCACAAGTAGGCAGAAAGGCAGGCAGACAGAGGAGGAAGCAGGCTCCCCACTGAGCAGAGAGCCTGATGTGGGGCTCGATCCCAGGACCCTGAGATCATGACCTGAGCTGAGGGCAGGGGCTTTAACCCACTGAGCCACCCAGGTGCCCCAATCATGAAATCTTGAAGATACTGTAGGAGGTCTTTGGGAATTCACAAATTAAGTAGTCAAGGGTGTGAGGATTTGGGAGCAACTCCAAAGTCCATGGGCCTCCAGCCATTTGGAATGGGGATCACGGCTCACCTAAGTAGGTGGCGGTGTCAGGAGTTTCCTAAAAGTTCTACAAAGCCCCAGCAGGAGTCGAAAGGGCAGCATTTAGCACGTGACAGCAGATAGTCTAGTGAGTGATTCTTTTAAAACCAGAGAATCCAGAAACTCTGCCAAAGCACCCCTTCTATGACAAGGATCCACTCCCCCTGCTCCAAAACATCTGTGGGGGCCCCTCCCCCCCCCATTCAGGGGCCCATCTCCACCTGCATCCTGCAGCACCTCCTCGGGCTTCCTCCTCCCCTCCTCCCCCGGCTGCCCCCATGCTGATTGAGGATCCAGGACACACCCTCCCCCGCCCCCCAGCCCACCCCGAGAGCCCCTCTGCTGGACCCACCAGCCCTCCGGCCCAGCCTACAGCCCTTTCTCCAGCTGGCGCTTCCACCCAACCTTTTCCTCCCGGAGCCGCCCTCCTGCTCCAGCCACAGTCATCCGTGCGGTGACCACGATTGAAGACCTGGCTCACATCACATGCTCTGTCAACTGGGTCAGTGTCACCAGCATCCTGTGTGTGGTCACGTCCTTACTCGTACTTACATTCCAAACCACAGGTGGTCAGCTGAGAGACAAGACCAGAAGACGCTGACGGTTCCTCTGGGACATTAACTGTACAGTGGGAATGAAGAGGCAGGACAGAGGACTGGTGCCCCAGGGGCCCTGGGCTGGAAAGCCATGCACTGGTCCCTCGAGGGCCTGGAGAGCTAGGACAGGCCAGGAGCCCAGAGTTCCTGGGCCCCCTGCCTGCCTGCCAAATACACAGCCTCAGGGGATTCAACTTCATAGGTCGGAGTGTCACACCCTGTGGTTGGAAAAAGTTGGTTGGAGGCAAATGGGTTCTCTCCAGAGCTGGGGTAGATTCCAGCCCTTCTGCCCTGAGGAAAATGGAGGAAGTGAGGTCAAGGTCCTGTCCTTGATCTGGTCCACGGCTGGCCTCTGCAGGACCCAGGCCTGGCCGCGGGCTGGAGGGGAGGGGTGGAAGAGGCAGGAGCTGCGCAAGAGGAGCTCTGCCGTAGGAGGAGGAGGAGCAGCTGGAGGAGAGCCCCAGGGAGGAGACCAAGCTCCAGACGTCTTCCTGCCAACGAACCCAGGATTTTTGCTTTTATTCAGGCCAACAGATTGGGAGATGATTGGCATGGCCAAAGTACTTTGCTCTCTTTCTTGACTCTGTCTTCAAGGTAGCGGCTTCCGTGGCTGTGGTTCGGGTCTTTGTCCTCACTCTGGAGGTGACTGGCGAGGAGACGGCCTCACTGGAGGGCATCACTTCCGAAGATCCAGTCGTGCTCTTGGCAGGCGCGCCTGGAGGGGCTGAGGCTACCTTGGGTCAGCGTGGAGCGGAGGCTCTGGCCGGCCTGGAAGGAGCCGGCCACATGCTTGGAGGAATGTCCGTGGATCCCTGGTGCAGGCTGGCCGAGTCAGAGGGCGGACTCCCAGGGTGGCCAAACAGGAAAAAAAGAAGACCACAGGCTGAGCCAAGCAGTGGATGCAGGGCAACCAGCGCTCGGTCACGGTCATGCCCGCCTTTGGCAAGAAGACGGGCCCCAGTGCCAACTCTTAAATCCACTGTAATCCCGCTCTTCCCGACGAAACCACTACATCCAGTCAACAACAACAACAGCACAACTTTGTCACGGTTCCCAAGAGCAGGGGCACACTGCCACTCAGGCCTCATCGTCGGGAGTGAGGGGAAAGCACGGGCCAGAGCCTTTATTGGGGTTTTGCTGGAAGGAATAGACGAGGCAGGGTAGGCGCACTGGGCAGGCTGAGGAGGGGATAGTGGGGGGTAGTTTCAGTGGACTCTGGCTCCAGGGGCATCCCGAGTGGTCTGGTGTCTGGCCCTGGGGGGATTTAGGTTAGGAGAAGAGTTCCTGGCTATAGTAGGGACCTGATAAAAGGAGGTGAATGTGCGCCAGAGGGGCGAGGGGCGGATTGGTTGGTTTGTGTATCAAATGTAGGCTCACCTGCAAGTTGTCTGCTCTTTCTAGAAAGCAGCTAACCATGGGAGGGGCAGTCCCTCTCTGGGCCTGAAAGGCCCCCCCCACCCCTACCCCAGACTTTAAAACATCACAAAATACAGAGAATAGAAAGCAGAATGTCAGAATGTGCCAGAGCATCAGGGAGTCTTGGAGAGGCTGTAACCTCCCCACGAACCCCACCCAGTGAGGTAGAGCATGAGAGACAAAAGCATCACAAGAGAGCAGGAGGCTAAGCTCCCTCAGACACTGGGCTGGTGTGGTGCAAACACGTTCTCACTCTCACCCAGACTGTGCGGCTTTGGAGTGAGACCTGGCTGAGTGCCACTGTGTGACCAGGGATAAGTTACTTCACCCTTCTGCGCCCAAGTGGATGGTAGGGAGAATTAAAGGAATTTGAGGACAGAAGCTTCTCTACTCGAGCTCCTTGCTCTGCCAGTTGCAGAACGCCTCAGAGAGCTCTCTGGAACTAACTAAAAGAAGGCTGATTTCCTGACTCCACCTAGACCTTCATGTGACCTGGGCCATCCCCAGTGAACTGCGGAGACACACCAAGACCAAGAGGAGTGAGTGTGTATGGGGACACAGTGGGGCGGAGCTGAATCACTCAGCATGACCCCGGGAGGGCTGGCTAGGCTTGGTGGGCGGTGGCCACTAAGAGCTGGAAGCAGGCGACCAGGGCCCTGGGACACAAATACCTTTCTGGAGCTACACACGGAGGGCTGGCCCCCCTCAGCAGGGTCCGCAGACCTGCTGTAGCCCCAGTACTGAAGCGGGAGCTGTTCACCTTCACACGCCACAGACTATTTTCAGCTCTGTGAGGCCCAGAATGAGAAATAAATTCACATCCTCAGAGGAAGATCGAAATGTCATCTCAAGTTCCTAGAAGTACCTGTACATTCCAAACTGTGGAGAATGAACTA
Source organism: Mustela lutreola (assembly GCF_030435805.1). NCBI lineage: Eukaryota > Metazoa > Chordata > Mammalia > Carnivora > Mustelidae > Mustela > Mustela lutreola. The sequence continues at coordinate 180,023,968 of NC_081293.1, read as the reverse complement.
TTTGCTTATTTTTTTTTAAAGATTTTATTTATTTATTTGACAGAGAGAGATCACAAGTAGGCAGAGAGGCAGGCAGAGAGAGAGAGAGGAGGAAGCAGACTCCCCGCCGAGCAGAGAGCCCAATGCGGGACTTGATCCCAGGACCCTGAGATCATGACCTGAGCCGAAGGCAGTGGCTCAACCCACTGAGCCACCCAGGCGCCCCTGCTTATTTATTTTGATGTAGACATTTTAAAAAAGATTGTTTTTTATTATTTGTTTGAGAGAGAGAGAGGGCAAGAGAGAAAGAAAGCACAAGCGGGGTGGGGGGCAGGGACAGAGAGAGGGAGAAGCAGACTCCCTGCTGAGCGGGCAGCCCAATGAGGGGGTCTGTCCCAGGACCCTGGGATCATGATCTGAGCTGAAGACGGAGGCTTAACCAACTGAGCTACCTAGGTGCCCCAAATACAAACATTTTAAAAACAATTTGAATTGTTCATGGGCGTCTCTTTTCTTTCTCAAGATTTTATTTATTTATTTGATGGGGTGGGGGGGTAGGGGCACAAGCAGGGGTAGTAGCAGGGGAAGAAGGAGAAAGAAGCAGGTTTTCCCTGGAGCAGGGAGCCCTACACAGGGCTTGATCCTAGAACCTTGAGATCGTGACCTGAGCTAAAGGCAGGGTTTAGCTGACTGAGCCACCCAGGCTCGCCTTCCTGGTCATCCTCTATCTGCAAATTCCATGAAGGCTAAAAATCAAGAGTTCTCTTGTAATACTCACTCCGTAATCCTGCCTACTCCCACAGCTACTCCTGATGGAGCAACGTCTTGCTGAGGTGATTTCACAGGATTCTGTAGGCAACACGGTCATCACCCATCTTCAGGCCAGTGCTGTCACTGCGTGAGCCCACACCCCGGGCCCTAGGGCACCCCGGTTTTCTGAAATGCCTGACTCATCCTACCCAGGCTTTCTTGAAGAAAGTGAAGTGAAATTAAGCCCTCCCACATGCCTTTAAAAATGTATACTCTAAATTCCAGTTGTCGTAGTAACATCTTCATGCTGCCCGCTGCCTTTTATATATTTTGGTGCTGATGGACCATCCGTTACCATGAGAACGGGAATGTCTTCACACAGCGAACCTTGTGGAGCTCAGTTTTGTGTCGTGTGCAAAACAAACCCTGTGTCAACAGGGCCAGCCTCAACGGAGCTCTGATAGTTAACAATGGAATGGGACCTAGAAGCCCACTAGTTTCACTTGGTTCTCTGGATTTTATTTTGGGAAAAAAAAGTGTATTTTTTTTTTAAAAGACTTAGTTCTCTTGTCACTCTTCAGTGGTTATATTAGTTTCAGAGATTAATTTATTTGAGAGAGAGAAGAGGGTCAGAAGGAGAGGGAAAGAGAGAATCCTAAGCAGGCTCTGTGCACCATGAGAGCCCCAATTGGGGCTCGATCTCACGACCCTAAGATCATGACCTCAGCCCAAACCAAGAGTCGGCTGCTTAACCGACTGTGCCACCCAGGTTAAATACATATTCCTTCCTTCAGAATTGAAGAGCTGTTTGTTCACGCCTGCCACACAACTGTAATCATCTCCACTTTCCCAGTCCGACCCTCTAGTGACGGGGTAGTGCTGACCGGGCAGGCATTCCCTGCGACCCAGAGCCAAGGTCTGTGCATTGATTCTCTTTCAAAGGTGAGTGTTTGAAATATGTAAGCTCTCTTGAGTTCAAGGACATAACACCTGCTTCTTCAGAACTCTCTGCAGAGTCCTTTTGATTAATTGATTTGACTTAAAGTTTTCCATTCAGATGTACAGAATGAAGTCTGGGCTGAGAATTTAAAGTAGTTCGTTTCAGAGGACTTGTGTGTGGGAACCGACTGGAAGGTAGGAAGAAGCCAGCCCCACAGTGTGAAGAGTGGGCTGCGTCAAGGCCACATTCTTTACAAAGTCAGATCGCTAGAACTCCGGAGCCGGTTCGTGCATCTGCCACGGGCTGGGCACTGGGCTGGGCACCGGGTGGCATGAGCGGTGTGTGCTTTCTCACTTCATCCTCACAATATATGTTCTCTTCTCAGCTTTCATTTTACAAAGGAGAAAACAGAGCCACGAGTATTAAGGCAACTTGACCCAAAGTCACACACCTAACTACCCAGTGGAGCTGGGATTTGATCAGCAGCATCTTGCTCCACAACCCAAGCACTTGACCTCCAAGCTAAGTAAACCTACCTTTCACAAAGACATCCTCCACCCAGGGCCAGTGGGATTGGGCTTTGTACATCTGTGCAAACTGGAGAGGGAGACGGCAGCACCGGGACCGTGTTTTAACAGATGACGGCCCGAGTTCTGTCCCTGTGCATTAGTGTACTGCTGTGCCTTCACCAGCAAAAGGGAGCTGGGCTCAAGTGCAGGGGTGAGAAGTCATTGCCAGCGGCTCCGTCCATCAGTTCCTGGTCCTCCGGAAAACAGCGTGGTCCATAAAGAATTTTAGTTTTTGACCCCATAATCCCAGTGATGGGAATTTATTCTAAGAAAATAATAGAAAACAAATCTATACACAAAAAGGCATTCACCCAGCATTACACATCACTGCAAAAATTGGCAGCCATATAAACCTCCCAGTGCTACGGATCGTCAGGTAGACTATGATACATCCATTGAATAGAACACCACACAGCTATAAACAGACAGCTGTGAAGACAACGAAACCGACGTTAAAAAGATTAGAACTTCACATTCAGTTCAGCATCTGAAAATTACCCTTCGCTAAGACTATGACAGTGCTTTTTAAAAAAAAAAAATTAGTTAGAGGGACGCCTGGGTGGCTCAGTTGGTTAAGCAGCTGCCTTCGGCTCAGGTCATGATCCCAGCGTCTTGGGATCGAGTCCCACATCGGGTTCCTTGCTCGGCGGGGAGCCTGCTTCTCCCTCTGCTTCTGCCTGCCTCTCTGTCTGCCTGTACTCGCTCGCTCTCTCTCCTTCTGTCTCTGACAAATAAATAAATAAAAAATAAAAAAAAAATAAAAAAAATTAGTTTATAAGAAGATGGCCAACAGACACTTGAAAAGATGCTCAATATCACTTATCAGGAAATTCAAACCAAAACTACAATGAAATATCACCTCACACCAGTAAGAATGGCTAACATCAGAATAAGAAAAAACAAGTGTTGATGAGGATGTGGAGAAAAAGGAACCCTCAGGCAGTGTTGGTAGGCATATAAATTGGTACAGCCACCGTGGAAAACAATATGGAAGTTCTTCAAAAAATTAAAAATCGAAATCTCCTAAGATCTAACAATTTCATTAGTGGGTATTTACCCAAAGAAAATGAAAACACAAATTCAAAAAGAGATACACACTCCTATGACTATGGCAGCATTATTTATAATAGCTAAAGTATGGAAGCAACCTCAGTGTCAATCAGTAGATAAATGGATAAGGAAAATGTACACACACAAACACACACACACACACAGGAATGGGCGGCCCTCTTTGATAGAGTCTTGGAGGGTGATTTCGGCGGTGTGGATGGAGCTCAGTGGTCTTACAGAAGACCACCGGCTGCACACATCTGGGAGCAGACTTCCAAAGAAGTCAAGGCTGAAGGACACTTGGAGACAGAGAAGGGACCAAATGGAAGTGGGCGATTCAACTCCCATAGCCCACGGGTGCCCATACGGGAGGACAAGGCTGTTCACAGCTCTCCCGGTGACCATGCATGGCAAATGTGACTATGGTCCATATAATGGTGACTGGTGCCCCGGAAGCCAGGAACCAGGAGATCCAAGAAGCTATTGTCTGAGGGTCACCCGCTGGCCAAGGGCACTGTCTGATGAGCTGGCCTGAGTCTGCCCAGTCTTCAGATTCCTGCACCCCTGCTTGTGCCAAGCCTGCTGTGAGCCTGACCTCTCCATGACAGCTTCTCTGCCTCATTGTTAATTTTACATCCTCATTGTACATTTTACATCCTCACCCAGGAGCAAAAACACAAGGCTGGTGTAACTGGGGGAGGCTGTTCAGAGAGTAACAGATTCAAGGTGTGAATTAGCAGGGAGGAAGTACAGACTCTGAACTAAGGAATGTCAAGCGAGGCCAGGGATGAAGTGTTTTCTGTGGGAAATAGGTCGAGCAGTTGGAGGGTCAAGTGGGCAGTGGCATGTGGTGTGCTTCGGGGGCCTCGAGTGGAGTTGTGCAGGAGGCCGGAAAGAAGGCCTTGGTTTCTCTGAGTCACAAGAAAAGGAGGAGAAATAAGGCTGTGTGCAGAGGGAGGGAGCCGGGTGGGGAGGGAGCCCTGGGGGAGGGAGGATCTCATCTGCTTCCCACCCTCCACCACTGCCCAACTGCAGAGATAAAGCTTCTTGAAGTTTCTGTTGTATAAGTTGTCCCTTCCCTCCCAGATGGAGAACAAAGAGCCTTGGTTGATTTTGTGTTTTCTTACTGTGGTAAAATATATGCAACAAAAAAAATGGATCACTTTAACCATTTCTAAGTAACTGGTTTAGTGGCATTAGGTACATTCACAACGTTGTACAACCATCATCACTGTCCATTTAAAAAAATTTTTTAGAGGAGGGGGCAGGGGGCAGGGGGAGAAGGAGAGTCCCAAGCAGGCTCCATGCCCAGCACAGAGTCTGATGGGGCCTCGATCTCACAACCCTGAGATCGTGACCTGAGCCAAAATCAAGAGTCAGATACCCAACCGACTGAGCCACCTAGGTGCCCCCATCACTGTGCATTTACATTTTTTCATCATCTCAGACAGAAACTCATTAAACAACAGCTGCCCTTTCTGCCCTCCCCTCCGCCCATGGCAACCACTAGTCTGCATTCCAGCCCTATGAATGTACCTGTTTGAGAGAACTCACGTGTCATACGGTATTTATCCTTTTGAATGTGGCTTAGTTCACGTAGCATAACATTTTCAAGGTTCATCCATGTTGCAGCCTGTGTCAAAACTTCTTGTTTTCAGGCTGAATATATTCCATCATCTATATAGACCACGTTTTGTTTATCTGCTCACTTGCTGATGGACATCTAGGTTGCTTCCACCTTTTGGCTGCTGTGAATGCTGGTGTACATGTATCTGTTTGGACCCTGCTTCCAATTCTTTGGAGTATATACCTAGTAGTGGGATTGCTGGGTTGTAGGGTAACTCTATGTTTAACTTTTGGAGGAAATCACCAAACTTTTCTACAATGGCTGTACCAAGCCTTAAGCTATTTAAATGGAGAATCTATTCCAAAAGCCTCAGGTCAGCCTGGACTGGAGAGATGGTCTAATGTCTAGAGTTCAGGAGATCAGGGCCTCCCTGGATGTGAAATGTGGGTGCCCCATCCTAGCTGGAGGAGACAGGACACACTGGAGATTCCAGAATGGGGGACCAAGAGGAGTCATGTTAAGTAAAAAGTGGTTGAAGGAACTGGAGTGTTTGGCCTGGAGCAGAACAGGTGTCTTCCCCAAGAACTGTCTCTTAAGAGTGTGTAAGGCTGCCATGCGGCAGAGCGAATGGACCTTTTTGTAGCCATGGAGGGAGAAGGGGAGAGCGGGTGAGATCCACCAGGAGACCAGCTCTGGCTAAATGCTGCTTTGAGAGCAGGTTGTAGAGAGGGTTCCTGGGGTGGGTCATCGCTAAGGCCCCATGACTCGGGGAGGTCACTGAGAAGACAGCGCAGAGCAGGAACTCATGCTTTATGGGACTCTCATTGCTCTTCTGTCTTGAACAAATGGAAAGGTTCAGCTCAGTTTTGGGGTGTCTGGTTTTTTTTTTTTTTGGCAACTGACAAAATCTTGGGCTTTCTTTTTTACACAGGAAATCAGGAAGCATACAGTCTCAATACAAATAGTAGTGTAATTAGTGTAATTGCCAGATTATGAGTTTCATTGTGATAAATTTAAACATCAATCAAAATAAAATATTTAAGAACCATCATCTTATTTGAATGGTTTCTCTAGAAATTGGGAGAAGAAAATGTGGTCAGAGGTAAGAAGAGTTTCGAGACTTAAAACTCTGCTTTAGGGCTGCCTGGGTGGCTCAGTGGGTTAAAGCCTCTCCCTTCAGCTCAGACTATGATCTCAGGGTCCATCGGGGCTCTCTGCTCAGCAGGGAGCCTGTTTCCTCCTCTTTCTCTGCCTGCCTCTCTGACTACTTGTGATCTCTCTGTCAAATAAATAAATTCTTTTAAAAAAGAACAACAAAATTCTGCTTTAGGGGCGCCTGAGTGGCTCAGTCAGTTGAGTGTCAGACTCTTGGTTTCAGCTCAGGTCATGATCTCAGGATTTGGGGATCGGGCCCCGTATCAGACTGCCTGAGAGTCTTTCTCCCCCTCTGCCCCCTCTGCCCCTCTCCTGCTTGTGCTCATGCTCTCTCAAATAAATAAATATTAAGACAAAACCAAACCAAGCCTCTGCTTTGCTCAGGTATCCTGACCCCTTGGTCACCTCTACAGGTGACTCAATAAACACAATACAAGAGCACAGATGTGGCGTTCTGAGGGTGCATTTCTTCCTGAAGCTGCCTCTCTCTACCAGTTGTTTCTCAGCCTTTTTTAGTTTCCTTTCTTGTTTTCTTTCTTTCTTTTTTAAAATTTATTTATTTGAGAGAGAGACAGTGAGAAAGAGCATGAGTGAGGAGAAAGTCAGAGGGAGAAGCAGACTCCCCATGGAGCTGGGCGCCTGATGCGGGACTTGATCCCAGGATTCTGGGATCATGACCTGAGCTGAAGGCAGTCGTCCAACCAACTGAGCCACCCAGGCGTCCCTCTTGTTTTCTTTTTTAAAAGATTTTATTTATTCATTTGACAGAGATCACAAGTAGGCAGAGAGGGAGGGGAAGGAAGCAGGATCCCCACTGAGCAGAGAAGCCTGATGCGGGACTCGATCCCAGGACCCTGAGATCATGACCTGAGCTGAAGGCAGAGGCTTTAACCCACTGAGCCACCCAGGTGCTCCTCTGAGCCTTTTTTTTTTTTTAAATTACAGAAGCAATGCATGTTTCAGATATTTATTTGCTGTCCAGCAAATATTTCTGGTTCCCCTGTGGGGCATGTGTGGCATCGCATTTCTCCACTCCCTTAAAGTTAACTGTGGCCACGTGCCTTGTTTTAGCCAGTAAAATGGTTAGTGATCGGTCACTTCTGGGTGGGAACTTCAAGAATCCATGTGCAATTTACATTTCTTTCTTTCCTTCTCTCTGCCGTAACCTACAACACCCCAAATGCAGGCTGCTTGGTAAGCCCAGGCCCCCGAGTGAGGGTGATACGGGACAAGCCCCCAGCCTACCCTCAGTGGACATGGAGCCTGAGGGAAAAATAAACCTTTGGGTTAGCCCTCCAGGAACTGGAGCTTTAATAAGAAATAAACCTTTGGGGCGCCTGGGTAGCTAAGTGGGTTGGGTCTCTGCCTTCAGCTCAGGTCATGATCTCAGGGTCCTGGGATCAAGCCCTGCATCGGGCTCTTTGCTCAGCAGGGAGCCTGCTTCCTCCTCTCTCTCTCTGCCTGCCTCTTTGCCTACTTGTGATCTCCATCAAATAAAGAAATAAAAATCTTAAAAAAAAAAAAAAAGAAATAAACCTTTTTGTTTTAAGCCACTGAGATTTTGGAATTGTTACTGTAGCATAAATAGCTTCAAAAGGGGCACCTGGGTGGCTTGGTCAGTTAAGCGTCTGCCTTCAGCTCAGTTCGAGATCTCAGGGTCCTGGAATCAAGTCCCACATCGGGCTCTCTGCTCAGCGGGGAGTCTGCTTCTCCCTCTTCCTCTGCTGCTCCCCTGCTTGTACTCTCAAACACGGGCAAGCTGGCAAGGCCTGCTATCAGAGCACTACATTTTAGGAGGGAAGAGAACCATTAATCAATCAGCCACTTAACTATAAGAGTATGGAGACATATGGAGCCCTGCATAGTGCATACGGCATGAGACCTGCTTTGGCCCTAGGTCAGGGAGACTGCTCTTGGAAGATGCGAAGCTGGGATCTAAAAGGGGGCCGGGAGTTAGCCAGGGGAAAGGGAGAATTGTGTCCCACACAGAGGGAACAATATGAGCAAAATGTCTGAGGCAGAAAGGAGCTGGAGTGACGGGAATGCCAAGAGGAGGGTGAAAATGTGCTGGGAGGCGGGGAGGATGCAGCCTCCTGTCCAATCAGTGCTTGGGGACCTTGGTGGGAAATCTCGCCGCACCCCAAGAGCAGTGGGCCACCATGGGAATGTTTGAGGCAGAAGGGTCACATGATCATACCATATTTTTAGATGGCAACTGCCAATATGGGATTATCAAGGTAAGGAAGGTCTACTGAGGAGAAAATCAGTCCCAAGTTGGCTTTGACCCACAGGACAAAACATGATGCAGCCCCCAAAGCCAACAGCAGGTGGCGCTGTGTGCATGGCTGGCAGCCACTGGGAGCGTCTGGCCACCTTGGTGAACCTGCTTCAAGCTGGGGCATCTCTGGGTTCTCACAGAGACGCAGAGACACTCGCTGCATCCTTCCACCACCAGTGTGGAGAAAAGGAACGCACTGCAGGGCCAGGGGCAGACCTGGCTTCTGACAGGAGGTTTGGGTTTGTGCACCAGCAGCCAAAGCTTCCGTGTTCATGTTCCTCCCCTATTTGATAGAGAAGACTGACGCAGGAGCCTCATCCAACAGACCATGATCCCTGTTCCCATTCTCTCACCTTCCCCGACATCTGTGCAGCATGTGGCCCTACAGACCCCCCTTTTCTCCAGATTTCCTCACCTTTCTCGCCCTCCTCCTCTATCTCGGACAGTCCCTCCTCTTCCTTCTGTCCCATGAATGGAGATTGTCCCCATGGCTCCTGACTCGGCACCACTTTCTTATTTCTACAACTGACCAGCCCCTGGTTCCAACCATGAGCTTGCCTGGACTACATCTAAACCTACACTCCTGGCCAGCTAATCCGTCTGAGCCCTAGTCCCAAATTCCCTGGTCTCCCAAGGAAGAGTTCCTCTTCACCTAGCTTGTGGTTTACAGCCAGTTGTTCACGTCTGGTGCAGCCACTAAGGCTGAGGAGCTGGGGAAGGGGAGAAGGGGAGAAGTGATCCGGGCCACAACCATGTCCTCCCTCTGGGCTCTGCACCTCTCTCCTCTGCCGCCCAAGCTCTGCTGAGCATAGGTTTCTGCTTTTCTGCAACTTCAGCTTGTTGGGGACCCCTGAGGCTCCAGCTCTTTCATGGTCTCTTTCCATGCTTCCTTCAAGTGTCAGCTTCCTACGTGCCTGGTCCTCTGGGTCTTTGTAGGATGGAGACTCAGATGGACCCACTGGTCTTGGAATAGACCAGCCTCCCTCGTAGCAGCCAGTGGATGAATTGTCAGGGGTCAGAAGCCTCTGCTGGTCCAACCAGCTGTGCCTTAGGGAGTAGTGTTACTACTGGCCAGGTATTACTAAACATGATCACCCAGGATAATTCTTCATGGGATGAGGGGGGCGGTTAGGGTTAGTGTGGTTGACGGGAGTGCTTTCTTCTCCCCTTGCTGTGATTCATCCCCTTATAGACGAGATCTTGGAAAGAATTTGCTTATGTTTTTCCTTCACTTCCTCACCTTTCTGTCACACATCTTTTCTCTCTCACCTTTTTTTCCTCAAATACTTTTTTTTTTTTTTTAATCTCAATCCTATAGAAAGGTTGAAAGAAAGTACAGTGAACACACAGACCCTTTACGTAGACCAGGGTTCTCAACCTTGATGCCATAACATTTGGGGCTGGAGAATCTGCTGTTGCGGAAGCCTGTCCAGAGCACTGTGAAGTCTTCAGCAGCTTTCCCTGACCTCTACCAACAGATGCTGGGGGCATCCCCTTGACTGGGGCAACCGAAAATATCTCCAACATCACCAAATGTCCTTTAGGAGGTAAAATAGCCCCCTGGGGAGAACCACTGACCTAGATTCAGGAAACTTTTGTCAATTTGCATGTGCAAATACAGTGTATATATATATATGTACCATATGTAAATACACACATATATATTTCCTATATATATGTAATCATAGTGAGCAAATGTGGCAAAATGTTAATCTGTGGCTCTCTAGCATATTATATATGCATGTATGTGTATTTCACATAGAGAGTACAAATGTGGCAACATGTTAAAATATGTATTTTATACATGCACGCATGCACACTTTTTTCCTGAAACATTTCAAAGTAAGTTGCATATATCACCCCTACCCCTCCCCTGAAACACTTCAGCTCCTGAGGATAAGATCGTTCTGGCATATAACCACAATAAGATTATCATGGCCAAGAAATCCACATCAATACGGTATTATTTTAAAGCCTACATTCATTTTTTCCTCAACTTCCCAGTAATGTTCTTTGTGGATTTTTGGTCTGCAGTGTCTTTTTCATGATAACAGAGCAAACACTCCATCGAAGGGGAAAGAGACTGCCCTCCGTCATGATGGGACCCATGCATCAGCCTCCTTTGCTAGGTATCAACCGTGCCCCCACTGATCAGATCAGTACTTCCTCTATTCCAGGGCTGACTAGCCTTTCTGCTCATCATTTAACAAACTCAAGAGAAGAAATCCACTTCCAGATGATCTCCTTAGCCTTTATTTAAATGTCTGCCGCCTGGCATGTCTCCCTGGATGACATCTCCATGCTGGGGACAAGATCAGAAACAGCTCTGCAAATCCCACCCCTCAGAGTTCCAGTAAGCATCAGGGCTCAGATACCAGCTCTGGAACCAAGCACGGCTGAGGAGGGCATGAGACCTCCTACAAGCTGAAAGACTCAACAAGCGTTCTGGCACCTGGTTAGGCCACAGTAACTAGAGCGGAGCTCCTCCCCAGGCGTCCTCCAGCATCTGAACCTGGCTGGGGCAGGGGCTGTGAGCAGGAAGGTCACCTCCCCCCTCCACCCTTCTGCCCTTTGACCGACCCTCCAACCCGCCCCAGCCACCATGCAGCACGCTCAAGTTTGAGAAGGGCTGAACTGGAGTTAGTGTGTTCCTAAACATAAACCACTTGCATTGGTCCCAGGAGTGTCTGTGGCAGGGGTGTTCCCTTCCCAAAGCCTGTCCACAGAGAACCAAGAGGGCCCTCCTCCAGGTTAAGAGCAGCACCAACCTTTACCTGAGTGAGCCAGGGCCCCTCTGGCAACTAATCAGGGTCTCAGAGTCCGCACAGATGGCACAGCTACAGGAACGTCATTTACAACAAACTCACGTGCGGTGCGAGCGCCCCCACTTCTCCAGTACAAGGATTCGCGTGATTGCCTTTTCTCCTCTGATGCTTATGAGATTCCGAGTTTTAGGTTGCAGCCTTTCTTAGCATGCTCCACGAGCCTTTGAGGTCCTCACGAAGCAAGCCGTGGCATCATTAGAAATAATTCAGGCAAGCTGATCATCCCAGACAGGTGCTGCGTTAGAGAAACCAGCTTCGGGCTCCCAGCTGCGGCTTGAGACCACGGTGCAGGTGTCCGTGCTGGGAACGTGGTGCGGCATGCCAGGAACACAGAGCAGAAAAGGTGTTCTGTATGCTAAGTGATTTAGAGATGGTGTTTATACTTCAAAATGTCTTTGCTTCCAAGTTTCATATTTGGGGCTTTTAGGCCTTTTGGACTGAAGAGAAAGAACTGCAGTTTCGTCTCTTACATGTCTCCCACAGACTAGGGAGATCACGGAAGAGCAGCAGAATGCCCACAGCAAGTTTCTAGCACCAGGTCCATACCTCAGGCTCAGCCACGTTTAAATGGAAGCCTGCCGAAGGTGGAAGGAAGATGTAAACATGGAGAAAAAGTGTGGAGGAGAGTCCAGTGAAATGGAAAGAGGGGAGAGATGTATGCCGATTTGCTCTCTTTCCCGGCAACGGGACATGGTCCCCTGTCAGCTCCTTTGAGTCATCTGTTTATATGCCCTACTCAGGTCACAGCAGGACTGATGCTCATGTCCACTGGCGTCCCTGGCTCATTAAAATCAGCCAAGAATCAGACTGCTGAGAAGAAAATTCTAGAAACAAAGTAGTCATTATTTTTCCTGAAAGAGATGGGGAAAGCAAATAGTGCCCAAGAGAAGGTTCAGAAGCAAATCCTGTGCTTTTTCCTATGTCTCCCCCCGCCCCAAAGTAGGCTCCACGCCCAGCAATGGAGCCCATGGAGCCCAGGGCAGGGGCTTGAACTCACCACCCTGAGATCAAGGCTTGAGCCAAAATGGAGAGTCCAGCACTCAACCAACTGAGCTACCCAGGTACCCCAGGCATGCCTTTTCTACATAACAAACCCGTTTAGGCAAAATAAAATACATGCAGGCTAGAACTGCCTTTTGAGAACAAAGTTTATTCTGACCCAGAATTATAATAATTTTTAAAGTCCTTTCAATTCCACCACGCTCGGTGGAATGTTTACTCAGACTTTTTGCCCCCTTGACTTAGGAAAAAGCAAACTGGCTAACTCTGGCTGAATTTAGCTGGGAAGTAAAATGCATTTCTTTATCACTAACTACCACAGAAAAGCCCACTTGGTTTGCATCTCAAATTGTCTTCAGTAAAGTCTATTTTGCTTGCAGTAGTTGTGTTATCCTGATTTCTTGTCCCCAAGTTCTGCTCTCTGTGAAATGCTATTAAGTCTTGTTTTTCCCTTTCTTTGATTTGGGAGCACCTGGCCAGCGGAAGCCTCGCAGCTGCAGGCAGTCGGCAACGTTGTGGGCGATGTAGTAGAGGTTCAGCATGGCGGCTGGGCTGAGGATGTCCACTTCCGGTTTCTTCGGTTTCTTTCCGCCAGACTTGCCTCGGCCTTTTCCTCGTTTCCCTTTACCTGGCTTTCAAAGACAAGTACATACACGGCATAAGTCAGTTTTTAATAATCCTGAAATAATCTCAAGCATTTCCTATTGAACATAAGAAAAGTGACTCCTGAGGAGAAAAAACTGTAACAATAGCAAAACATTTTTGCACGGCGTGAGAAGTCACGTGTGATCTAATTCAATGAAAGTGTATTAAGCACCCAGATTAAAAGAAACCCAACCTAATCTAATGGTCATGTGGACGTTGTTTGCATTGATTTGAACAAACTGCAAAAAGACATTTTTAGGCAATCAGGGACATTTGGCAATATCAAGGAATTATTAATTTTGTTAGATGTGATAATGGCATTGGGTCATGGAAGAAAATGTTTATACATTTCAGAGATGCACACTAAAATCTGCAAGAAGGTCTCAAATTTGCTTTAAAATACTGAAGCTCCCCTTCTTCCCCCCAAAAGACAGATGACGCAAATGTGGCAAAATCCTGACAGTTTCAGAGTCTGAGAAATGGATACATGGGGATTCATTATACTACTCTATTTCTGTGTGTGTATGGAAACTTTTATAATAAAAATTTAATTAAAAACATTAGATAATCAGATGCCGACACATATTTTGGCCTTTGATACATTGCAGTTACTATCTCATTAAGCAGTCATGAGGGTTGAGACAAATACAAGGCACTTAGTATAGTGTCAGACCTGAAGGAAACAATAAGTGATTGTCCCCATCACTTTATCACCACTAATCCTCCAAGCTGTGTTTTGAGGGAGAGAGGCATTATGCCTGTTTAAAAATGGAAGAGTGGAGGCTCCACAAGGTCACCGTGCAAGCTAGCGTCCGCCAGAGTCCGGTATCACCCTGGCTCTGGCCATGACTGTGCTGCCAGGCCAGTGCCTTCTGGGAAAAGGAATGGGCACCATCCTAACATGGGAATAAACTATCTGAAGTTTTGCTAGAGCTACACAAAGCGGAGTTGACTTCTCTATGTCCTATGACCCACCCATAAAGTAAGAGATGGATGTGTATTATTAAGAAAGGTTTCTTCTAGGCAAGGGAAAGGAGAAGAATGTGTAAGTTATCAAGAACACCTGCAAGGGCCAAATATTTATATAAACTAGATGCCATGTTGATAGCATCTCACTTTAAAAGTGTCCCAGGCTAATCAAAGAGAAACATAGTCAATGTGTTAAAAACACTAAAATACATTTTTATTAAGTGAAATGAAATACACTCCTAGATACAAAACCAAGAATGAAGATGAGAGGTATCTTGCAACAGTGGCCTGGCTTTCATGTGGAAATCAAAAAAAAAAAAAAAAAAAAAAAAAAAACAAACCCACAACAATATGAAAACCCATACGATAACCATACCTCCTGATAAAAGAGCCCCTCAGGGTATTAGGACATACGCTGTCATTAGCTCTTAAGATTTGAGGGTCTTGGTTTTATTTATGATTTTATAATTTTTTGCATGTCAACCATACAACTTATCTGGAATAACTGCTCCCCCCACAGTGTCTTAATCTCTAAAATAGTTTGCTAACTAAAATTCACACAAATGTTCAATATTTTTATTCCAGGTTCTCATCTTTTTGTAGAAAATAGCAAACCGACTCTAAAATTCATAGGGAAATGCGAAGGACTTTGAAAAAGAGCAAAGTTGGGCACCTGGATGGCTCAGTTAGTTAAGCCGCTGCCTTCAGCTCAGGTCATGATCCCAGGGTCCTGGGATTGAGCCCTATGTGGGCTCCTCTCCAGGCAGAGAGCCTGCTTCTCCCTCTCCCACTCCCCCTGGGTTCCCTCTCTCACTGTCTCTCTCTCTCTGTCAAATAAATAAATAAAATCTTTAAAAAAAAAAAAAAAGAAGGAAAAGAGCAAAGTTAAAGGACGAATGCTACCTTATTTCAAGAATTATTGGGGGGCACCTGGGTGGTTCATTTGGTTAAGCGACTACCTTCGACCCAGGTCATGATCCTGGGGTCCCAGGATGGAGTACTGCATTGGCCTCCCTGCTCAGCAGGGAGTCTGCTTCTCCCTCTGGCCCTCCCTCCGCCCGGCTCATGCTCTCTCTCTCTCTCTCATTCTCTCTCTCTCAAATAAATAAATAAAATCTTTTAAAAAAAGAATTATCATACAGCTACAGTATCCGGACAGTATGGTATTGGTGTCAAGACAAACAAATAGATCAATGGAACAGAATAAATAGTCCAAAAATAGGTCCACACATAGAGGAACAACTGCTTTTCAACAAAAGTGCAAAAGTAATTCCATAGCGCAAGGATGATTGATGAGGGATAGAAGCAGAAAAATGTTCTTCAGCCCAGAAGGCTGACCTGTAGCCTGCATGGTTCCGATAAGGATCAAATACACACTGGTTGCTACATCCTTGAAGGGTCTCATGACTGCTCCTAACTCTCACTGATAGTTCATACTGAGCTGAATGATAAGCGCCAGACTAATCTTGTGAAAGTGGTCTTATGAGTAGAAATTCAAAGAAAACATTTATGATCTAATACTCCCCACACATCGTGCCTCCCTCCTGAGCACTAAGCATAGAACCACCAGCTTTGTACAACAAATCTGCAGCAATTTCTGCCCATGGGTCCTGTCCCCGTGCTACTTAGATAAACTTACTAAGTTGCACCTAAAATGTCTCAAGAACTCTTTCTTGACCATCATGCTCAACAATCCAGCAATAATAATTTTTTTTCAGAAAATGGGGCTGGAACAATGCATATCCATTTGCAAAAAGATGAAACTCAATCCAAACCCAAAAAGTATAAAAGTCCTAGAAGAAAATATAGGAGAAAATCTTTACGACCTTAGGTTAGACAAAGAGTTCTTGGATCTGACAGCAAAGCACGGTCCATAAAAGAACAAATTGATACATTCATCAACAAAATGAAAAACTTGTGCTCTTCCAAAGGTATTGTTAAGAAAATGAAAAGCAGACTGGGAGAAAATATTTGTAAATCATATATCTGATAAAGCCCTTATATCCAGAATGGATAAAGGACTCTCAAGACACGGTAATAAAACAGAAAACAAACAAACAAACAAACAATAAAACATGGTCAAAGATTTGAACAGATACTTTCCCAGAGAAGATACACAAACGGCCAACAGGCACATGAAAAGATACAAGATACTCAACATCAAGTCCTTAGGGAAATCCAATTAAAATCACAATGAGATTCCAGCACCCACTCACTAGAATGGCTCAGCCTACGAGACTGACCTACCAAGTGTTGGTACTCTTACACTTACACTGCTGGTGGGAATCTAAAACGAAAGAGCCACTCTGGAAAACGGTTTGGCAGTTTCTTTAAAAGGTTAGAAACATACCTACCAGGGCGCCTGGGTGTCTCAGTGAGTTAAGCCTCTGCCTTCGGCTCAGGTCATGATCTCAGGGTCCTGGGATCGAGCCCCGCATCGGGCTCTCTGCTCAGCAGGGAGCCTGCTTCCCCACTTTCTCTCTCTGCCTGCCTCTCTGGCTACTTGTGATCTCTGTCAAATAAATAAATAAAATCTTTAAAACAACAACAACAAAACATACCTACCACGTGATCCAGCCAATTAAGGTGTGTATCTGTTCTAAGACTTGTATAGGCGATGTTCGTAGTAAGTTTGTGCTAGCCAAAAACTGGAAACAGTCCAAAAGTCCATCAGTGGGTGAACAAATAAACAGACTGTGGTATAACCATACACTGGAATACCATTCAGCAATAAAAATGACTGCTGATGAATGCTACAGCTACAACATGCCGGGCTGGCTCAGTCAGTGGAGTGTGGGATTCTTGGGTTGTGGGTTCAACCCCCACGCTGGGTGTGGAGGTTACTTAAAAAAATAAAATTTTAAATAATAATAATACAAGTGAAAGAAGCCAGACCAAAAAAAAGAAAAAAAAAAAACCTATACAAGCTGTATATATAAAAATTCCTACACACTACAAACTAATCCACACAAGCAGGGCAGATCAGCAGCTGCCCCAGATGGGAGGTTTAGAAGGGAGTGAGACACAGAGAAGCAAGAGAAAAGGACTGAGTCCAGAGGAGCACAAGGAGACTTCCAGGGGGTGATCAACGTGTTTGTCACCTTGATTGCTGTGATGGCTTAATGGGAGCATCCAGATGCCGTGCCTATCAAATAGTACATTAAAATATGTCCAATTTATTGTGCATCACTTAAGCCTCAATAAATCTGTTAAGAAATTTTTGTGAGTGAAAAACTTTTGAGTTTCTCAGCAGGTTAGGTCGGTTCAACACAACTCCATGGCTCTTGGCTGTTTCCGGTCTCAGAACACATGGCTCCTGACTTGAAAATCTCCAAACTCCTTAATGAAGACCACTGGCTCCTGCCACACTGTCCTCTCTTCTAGTTCCCGAACCCGCTCAGTGGCTCCTTGCTCCCACCTCTTCCTGCAGACCTTCACAGGGAAATCACTGGTTACTTCTCTTTGTGTGGGGCTCTGCTCAAGTTGGAAAACCCTCGCAGATACTGCGTCTACATTCTATTATTGGGGTGACCACATATCTTATTGTCCAAATCAAGACACTTCAACAAACATAAATTGGGACTGTTCCAGGCAAGCAGTGGAGGTTGGGGGGTACGGATGGTTTCCCAACACCCCCTCAGCCCTGTCACCTTCCAGCTTCCAACCCCAATCACACTCCACTATTTAATCGTGCTATTTTGTTCATGTGTTTATTGTTTGTTTCCTAGCCAGAAGTTTGTTTGTGAGGTCAGCACTTAATTCCTAGGGCCTAGACCAATGTCTGGCATGTTCGTAGATAAGAAAAGATATTTGCTGGGTGAATACATTGCAACTCAGATGCAATTCAGTCCCAGGATTTAGAAACCAAAAGTAGATATCTGCTTTTCTGAATTTTAAGATGCCTCCTTCATTCATTTGATAAATATTTAAGATTATCTACTGAGCACCAGGACCTGCAGTTCCGGACTCCCGTCTTCATGAGGCTTACAGTCCAATGAGGGAGGAATTACACATAGATTTACTCACTCTCCTGTGAGTGAGAGCCCAGGACACCTGGCATTATGACACAGGTTGGACAGGGAGTGGCCTAGTTCGGGATAGGAAGGAAGGGTTCCTATAGGCTGAGGGGCAGGGAATTCCCAGGCAAACAGCTTGTGCAAAGGCTCTGAGGCTGGAGGGAACATGCCAAATTGCAGGGACCTCTCAAAAAAGATCACTGTGGCTGAGGCCACACCAAGTGACCATGGCGGGGGCACAGAGTGAGAGGAGTTTAGGCTGGGAAGGTAGGCAATGTGCAGCTCTGGCCTGCAGGCCTTGGAAGCTAAGATGTTTAACTTTTACCCAAGGGTCAGTGGGAATCCATTAGCTTAAATGGCTTTATTAAACCGTTTTGCTTCAGTTCCCTGGGCTCTGAACGAAAATGACAATACCAACCATGCACAGTAACCCGGGGAATGCCACAATTTAAATCAAGAGATATTTATCTAGTGCTTTTATATGAAGAAGGAAGAACACAGATTTACCAAACACATTTCTTTCTTTTTTTTTTTCTTTTAAGATTTTATTTATTTGACAGAGAGATCACAAGTAGGCAGAGAGAGAGGGGGAAGAAGGCTCCCCACTAAGCAGACAGCCCGATGTGGGGCTTGATCCCAGGACTCTGAGACCATGACCTAAGCCAGAGGCAGGTGCTTAATCCATTGAGCCACCCAGGCATCCCATCCCAAACACATTTTTATACTAGAGACAAATGGGGATGAGGAGTGAGGTTCTCCAAGGTGAAATATGTGAAGCCCTGGAAGCGAGGTGTAGAAGGTCATGGGGGCTTGGGGAGCAATACAGCAGCAGGGGGTACTTCTGAGCTGGGCCCATCTTGCAAAAAAGTAGATCAATATCTTGAGATGGGGTGGGTGCAGGAGGCTTCAAGAAGAAGGTGGGCCTAGCGTGGGATGTGTCTTTGTTTCATTTTGTTTAAAGTAGAGAAGTTAATATGGTAAATAAAGCTCAAGAGGCTGAGGCCCCGTGACCCTGGGCTCCCAGCGGTACTATTTGAGCAGACTGGAAATTCCCAAGGTCGTGGGGTGGGGGTTACAAGTTCATAGCCATTCTGGAACCATCAAACTGGGGGAGGAGGAGGACAAAAGAGATGGAGAGCCCCTGGACAGAGGTAGTAGAATAGGGCCAGAGTCCAGGCAGATGGTAAGGAGGGCAGGACTTGACCCATTGGTGGTAGTGATGTAGGTAGCACATCGAAAAGTCTGGATTAAGGCTGAGGAACAGTAGTGCTTATGAGTTCCAGGCCAGGAGAATGAACATGCCATTGGAAAGTGCAGAGAAGGTAGTGATTAAAAGATCTGGAGTTGGGAGATGTTCTCTGGTGGAGAGATTCAGTTCCCACTGAAGTTGGGAGTGGTTTAGCGGAAGATGGAGCTCTGTGAGCCAAAGAGGTGAGATGGAAGTTTAAGGAAGTTGCAAGCCTTCCTGGGCATAAAATTCAAGAGTACCCTGCACAAAAGATTTCCTCCAAAGCCTTTCTTTAAGCTAAGGTTGGAAGAGAGAATCACTCCTTAGAACCTGCAACCTGGGTCTCAACAGCTCTCATTTTCTGCCTCTAATCCGTAGAGGAGAATCCTGCACAGGACCCAGGACAGCGGCAGCAGAAGGTAAGTGCCTAGGCCAGTCGCTGTTGACCCTGCAGGCACTCTGGGGTTTCACGCCCCGGTACCCGCCTCTCCTTAGTTCCCACACACATAGTTATGCAGGTGGCTCAACAGAACCAAGGAACGAAAACAAACCAACTCACAAAAAGAGGACTCAGCCTGATTCTCTCCCCCTTGGCACGCGCAGACCACCTGGGCAACCCCTCTCCCCCGCCATCTTTACACCCCGTGTCAGATCTCTAGGTTGGACACCCCCCACAACGACAGGAGACGGAGGTGCCCATCTCGAGGCGTGTGGGTAACAAATCTTGGTAAAGCGTGCCTCGACGCGGCAGAACGGTATTAAACTAATTTAGCGCAAACCTCGGAACTTCTTATACTTAAATAAGCCGTGTATTACCATGTTAATTCCTCAGTCGAGCAGGTGAGTGTGGCATGGGTTCCCAATCCTGAAATAGAGAGAGAGAACCCAGTTCTCCGCATCGCCTGGGGGCGGCGCCCCCGCGCCCATCCCTGCCGCCTACCCGGCTGCCTCCGCACTGGCCCGCGAACCGTCGCAGGCCCGGGACTTGGCCACGCTTCGCGGGAGCCCCAGACGCTCAGGGGAGCCCGGCGGGGTTAGGGGGCAGCCAGCCACCCAGCCGCCGCCGCGCGGAGCCTGGGCACCCACCGAACCGAGGCCACGAGCCGCGTGACTCAAGGCCAGCACGCCCCGGAGTCTGGGGGGGCGCGGGGCTCGCCGGCGCCGGCGGGGCCGCGCGCACAAACGCCGGGCTGCGCGCGCCGCGGGGGGCGGGGCCGCGCGGTGTTTACCTGTTGCTAGGACACCGGGGCCAGGCGCCCAGCGGTTGGGCCCGGCGGGGCAGTCCGTCTCCAGTCCCCTGCCGGCCTCACCGCACTAGCTGGGTCACCTCGCCTCGCGCGACGGCCGCGAGTGACGGGGAGCGACGGGAAGCTTAGCCTCGCGCTGGGAGCCTGGACCGGGCGGAGCTCGGGCGGGTGTGGTACTTGGCCTTGGAGTAGGCGGGAACCTCCTAGGAACCCCGCCACTCACTGGCTGACCTTGAAGAAGTCATCGAAGATTCCAGAACCTTTTTTGGAAAATGACATGCATCCTTTGAGGGATGAAGTGAGAAAAATAGGGGGAAGTGTTCATATAGACCCTGGTACAGGCCCCAAGAGAGTAAAGGCCTGAAAAAAGGTTCTTTGGCTCTAAGTAAGGCTACACAATAGGGGTGGTTCTGCTTCTGACCTGTGAGTTCAACCCAATAGATGTTTACTTTGTTCTCCACAGTGTGCAGCCTTTGTAAAACTCATTTGTGTATGCCGCAGCAGTGTAAGAGACGCTAATGGATTAATGGCCATGATTCAGTAGAAGTACCCGCTTCATTCTAGCAATCCTGGCCCCTTCTTCCTCCTCCTTGATGTCTGAGCCTAAGTTAATGTTGCTCTCCTCTTCCCCTCCTCCTCCTCTAAGTCTCCTCACTTGCTTCTGAGATGTGCATTATGCCCCTTGCTTATCCTGGCATCACTTAGTCATGTCTCCCTCCTGCTGCACTTCAAGTGTTGGCTGATCTCAAAGTCCAGTCCTTAGCTCTCTGCTATTGTGCCTCAATGTCTCCTCACTGATGGCTCATCAGATAATGTCAGTGACTACCTCTCAGGAGGACACAGCCCCCAGCAGAAAGAATGGCCTCCAGCTGAGCTCCAGCCTTCAGGTTGCACTATTCTCTGGACTTAGGGCATCTCTCCCTCTGTTAGTGGCTCAGTTGGTTGTCAGTGGCAACACTGTTCTCCCAGTCTCTTGGCCCTTTGTCATCTCTAACTTCTCTCTCCAAAGAAGAGTCCAGGCCCGAGTATTCCTTGTAAATTCCTTTACGGATCCTCCCCCTTGACATTTTCATCATTCTAAACTAGATGTTCATTTCGTATTGCAGATAGCAGTTAACACTGAGGAGCGCTGATGTCAAGCACCTTACTGAGCACTTTTCACACATGGCATCATTACTTCCCTACAACTAGTGTGGTAGTTCCCATTATGTTCTCCAGTTTGTTCAAGGTCTGAGGGAATAAGTAACAGTCTTTTCTACTGTCACCCCCCACACACCCCCAGCTCCCATTCTCTTGCAGCTGACTTGTTTGTGCCTCATTCTTCTCCCACGCCATCAGGAGGCGGCACTCATACATAAAAGTGAGGTGATGAATGTGTTAATTGTGGTAATCCTTTCACAATGTATATGTGTGCCAAATAATCACATGTACAGTTTAAATATCTTAAAGTTTTTATACCCCAATAAACCTGGAAAAAAAAAGCTATAAAGCACAAGATAGCTACTTTGTCAGTAGACAGGCAGAACATCTTGGTCTAGTGACAATTGGAACAACTTCAATGGCATCACTATTTTCCATTGACCCAAGTGGATCTTCAGCCTTTGCACTAGAGAAAGGCTTCACACTGACCTGCAGGAAGGGGAGGAGGGCTGCTGAGGTGGGGCTGAAAAGACAGACTTTGTTATATAACACAGCACAGGCTGCTGTTAGAATAAAAAAGTCATTGACAATGCATGCATCTTAAATAACAGTCCACTTAAGAATCATTTAATATTTAGGAGTTAAGATCTGTTTATTCTATAAGAACTGAACAAATCTTCCTGTGTAAACTGGAAGCTGAGTTAAATTTAAATAACTATTCAAATTCACATTAGAATTTACACTGGTGGGGAGCCCGGCTGGCTCAGTCAGAAGAGCATGTATTCTTGATCTTGGGGTCATTGAGTTTGAGCCCCACGTTGCGTGTAGAGATTACTAAAAAAAAAAAAAAAAAGCTTGAAAAAGAAAAGAATAGTACTACTTAATTTTATCTGTTTATGAATATACATCCTTATGTCTCCTTTATAAATAGTAATACAAACTGTGCTGTTCTTTAAAAAAATAACATTGCCAGAATTGAAGCATGCATTCTTAGAACATCCAAACTTAGAATATTCTATCATTATCTTTCTTAGAAGTTGCATTTAAAAATTCCGATTTCCTCCTTTCTACTCCCTCCCTCTCTTCCTTTTTTTTTTTTTTTAAATATCTCATTAAGTTCAATAGTATAGCACTGCACTCCATCCTTTATAACTCTAATATTGCAGAGGAAGTTACAGAGAAAATAATTTAGCTAATTTCCTCTGGCCAGCCCCTAGGGCCCCAGCAGTGAGAACTTTGGAGAACAGTAAAGACCAGCTGGAATGGACAGGAGACAAAATTATTTAGAGCAGGGGTCGGCAAACTTAGTAACTATTTTAGGCTTTGCAGGCCTTATGTGTTCTTTTACAACTACTCTGCTGATGTAGAATGAAAGCATTTATAGACAATATGTAAACCAGTGAGCATGGCTGTGTCCCAATAAAACTATCACAGAAACTGAAATGTGAATTTTATAGAATTCTCATGTGTCATAAAATATTTTTTTTCCATGGATTTTTTCCCCCCAACTATTTAAGAATATAAAAACCATTCTTACTTAGCTCATGGGCTGTATGTATAAAACCTGTGAGTGGGCCAGATTCGGCCCCGGGCCTGCAGTTTGCTGATTACTGGTCTAGAGAATTAAAATGCTATTAATTATTCTTGCTGGGGTAGTCTTTGATGGAGGTGGGGGGCAGAGAATGAGTGGGGAATAACAGTAATCAATAACGATTCAATGCTCACATTTAGCAAGCATTATTCTAAATACTATATGCACATCGATTCATTTAATCCTTACAATCCTAGAAGGTAGATAAAGTATTATACCTGCTTTACAGATGGGGAATCTGAGGCAGAGAGAGGGGAAAGAACATGTCCTTCTTCACAAAGCCAATAGATACAGAGCCTGCAGAGAGTAGCTCACCAAGTTGGGTTAAGCACCCTCAATCTGAGCCATTATGCTGCATGGCCTTTCTGGGTAAACTATCTCACATTTTACCATGAAGACATATTTTCACAGGCATCCACATGGAGGATCTTTGTCCTGCCAGCTCCATTAAGCATTTGAACAAAAAGTTACAGAATGTTCAAACTAATGTTTCCATTTGGAGGGAAAGGGACAGATGGTATTGTCATATTTAGTAAGGAAGTCACTGTCACCAAAGGTGTTTGAGCAGAGATGGGGTGACTTTTGTACTCTTATAATTCCTTAGAAAGACTTTGGTTATTTTCCATAAAATATGCAAAAGTAAAAATTTAAAGTTCTTGCTTTTTGAAATTTAAATCTGGCTAATTAGTAAAGGAGCAAACAGCCTAAAAACCTCCCCATAGCCCACTCAGGCACAGTCTCATTACATTTACAGGATCTCGGAGTCTGAATGTCCAGAGCTGGTGGTAGGAAATTATATTTCAAATTGCTTTGGCCTATTGCTATGAGAACTGAGTAAATCTCCCTTGACCTCATCCCCATCAGCACACACACACACATGCATGCATGTGTGGGCGTACACACTATTCTTTCCACCTATACCTTTTCTTCTTAACTGAAACATACTTTAAAGCAGTGTTAGGGAAAATGATTTAATTATTAAATATATTCAAGTTATAGTTATTCAAGAAAATATTAATATGGAAAAATAGGCTTCTGGGATAAATATGATAAAAATAAGAATAGGACAGAATATGTTGTGCTCCCATGTATGAAAAAAAAATATTGGGGGTGATCGAGTGGCTTAGTTGTTAAGCATCTACCTTCAGCTCAGGTCATGATCCCTGGGTCCTGGGTTTGAGCCCCACATCAGACTCTCTGCTCGGCAGGAAGCCTGCTTCTCCCTTTCTCTCACCCCCTGCTTGTGTTTTCCTTCTCGTTGTCTCTCTGAGTCAAATAAATTTTTAAAAAATATATATTGGTGGGGAAGAGATAGGTGTTATCATGGGAATTTTCTGAAAGGATAAAAAAATAGAAAAATATTTACAGTGATTACTTCTGGGGAATGAGACAGGGATCTAAGGTGGGAAGTTACATTTTTCATTGTGTGCTCTGAAAAATTACTTGACTCTTTTACATGTATCTTCTTAACAAAAATACCTATAAATACCTAAATATAGTCTTCACTTTTACACTTGCTTCTTTATGTCCAATCCTCTACCTAAGCCTGAAACTTTCTTTTTTTTTTCTTTTTTAAGATTTTATTTATTTATTTGTTTGGGAGAGCCAGAGAGCATGAGATGGGGGAGGGAGAAGCAGACTCCTTGCAGAGCAGGGAGCCTGATGCGGGACTCGATCCCGGGACTCCAGGATCTGACCTGAGCCGAAGGCAGTCGCTTAACCAGCTGAGCCACCAGGCGCCCCAACCTGAAACTTTCCTTACTTGAACCTTCTTTGACTCCATCAATACCTGCAAGCATCTTTCAAATAAAAATAACTTCCTTCAGGTCTTGCCTTACACCTCTAATAATGATAGAAAGGAAGAGAAAATTAATCTGTTTTGCTACTACATGTCTGATGGGTGTTAGTGGGTGTAGTGGGTTGAATTGTGGCCTCCCAAAAGATATGTCCAGGTCCTTATCCTCAAAAACTGTGAATACTACCTTATTGCAAAAGAGTGAATCTTACCTTATATGGCAAAATCTTGAGAAAAGAAGATTATCCTGATGGGCCTTAAATTCAATCAGAGGTATCCTTAGAAGAGAGAGAGGCAGAGGGGCTTTTGAGAGAGGAGGAAGCAATGTGACGACAGAAGCAGAAATTGGAGTGACATGAAGCTAGAAGCTACCAGAAGTTAGAAGAGGCAAGGAAATGATTAGTACCTTTGAAGGGGGAGTCCTGCTGACACCTTGATTTCAGACTTCTGGCCCCTGTAACTGTGAGAGAGTAATTTTTCTTCTTTTAAGCCACCCAGTTTCTGTTACAGCAGTCCTGGGAAACTAATATAGTGGGGAAGAAAGTACAATAGCTAATGTTAGTTGTTTGAATTCCATGAATGTATTCATGTTTCTTCTGGCTCAAATAATACCATAAGTCGATTGTATTTTGAGGTAGCTAATTCTTTTGTAGACATTTCAGTTATTACTATTACTACTGAATCTATGACATAGTGATATTTCTGTCAGTGAAAAGATTAGAGGCTAGATAAATACGTAGCTGATACTAATTAAAGGAATTCTTGTGTTGGATGGAGATTGTCCTAGATGATCTCTGATCTCTTCAACTCAAGAATACATTTCTGTAAAAATCCTCCAAATATTGAGATTTAACATTTTAAGGCTAACATTAGAATAGCCAAACACTTAGAACCACCTGAAAACGTATTTGAAAGTATAAGAAACTCAGGACTTACCTTCTATAAACTTTCCATACCAGTACTTCTGAAGGAATACCAGAGGTCACTGAAAATACATTAGTGGGAAAAAAACTCATGTGCTTTCTCAAAAATCACCAATAGGACTCACCCATGCCAACATTTCCAAAAGTATTTTCCATGTTGTTGTACAAAATGCTCTGCCAATATAGATAGAGCTTTGATCTCTCCCCTTGTTCTATCCTATTTTAGAGATTACACATTTTTCTTATATTGTTAAGCTGCCACCATATAAATAGCTCACTTGTTGAGTAGTGAGATTATACAGGAGGTAATTTTCTTCAATATCACTATATTCTTTTTCCTTTTTTTTTTTTTTTTGGTTGAGAAAAAATGAGAAAGCAAACAAAAGTTTTGTGTATTGTATAGATAATAAAATAATGTTGTAGATATTTTTATTCTAAAATATATTTTATGTATGTATTTATATATGTATTTGATGTCTCTCATGTTGAAAAGCATCATATAAAATATCCATTAAAATATGTATTAGTATTAAATACATGTAAGAATAGCTATAGCTGCTCTAAAACCACAAAAGTTGTTTATAAATTCCATAATATTTTGTAAAACATTTTCATTACAGAAAACATTTTGTCATAGCCTTACAGAAAAGTCTGGCCTGGAATTATAGTACAGGTAAAGCAGATGTTAATTGGTCATGCCCAGTATTTCTGAGATAGTGGCAGGACTTTCTTTGCCTCTGCAAATTACCCTAAACACACTTAGCACCTTGGCAGAGTACCAAAGAGTTGCCAAGTTCATACTTGACCTAACCTGAATATTAAGGTGGTTAATTAGCTCATGAATAATAGCATTTGTGAGATCAAGGTCACAAGTCTGATGGTTGTATATGCCAGTGTCATTTTTATTCCAGACCTGCAGTGGCATTTTTAGTCTCAGCTAGTTTTATTGCAAATATAGGTCATCGCTAGAAGGCCTAGAGAGAAAGAATTCAGACTCATCACAACTACTTGTGGGACAAAAAGAGACCATTAAAACATTCATTCGTTTATAGAACTGCCTTTATATAACCAAGAATATTGTTAGGTGAAGAGCTGGAGGAACTATGGACACAAAAGGTCAAGAAAGTCACAACTGAAAATATCAGCATAAAGCACTGAAATGCGTGGTTTCAAATGCTCACCGGAAAGCTATGGAAATTCTCAACAATCTCAAAGAAAGCCCTACCACCAATCTCAAAATCTCACTGAGAAGCTGCTGTGTGACTCACTCTTTAGACATATGCCTGGTTGCAACTGCCTTCCATAGGTAGAATGTACTTCTCTGGCCCAATGTTAGGCTTGCCCCAGATGAACTGCTTTTTGCCAGGGGAATATGAGCAATTTGACTTATGCCCCATCCAAGGAAGAGCTTTAAGCACCCTCCAGGTGGTTGCATGGTATGGTTAGGTGCTTGCTTTGCCCTTTACCACGAGAACAATATGTCCCAGCCAGGAGCTAGTCCCCTCAGCCTCATGCTAGAATAAGATGATGTGTGGAGCAGAGCTATCTCTTGCAAGTTAACTTGAGTGGAGCAGAGCTGCAGCTGATCAGCAGACCCAGAAACAAGAAATAAAGGTGTGTCCTAAGCCATTGAGATTTTGCAGTTGTGTTTGTATTAATCTAACCCCAGGGAATACTAGGCAAGATTTTACATATTCATCTTCTTTATGTATTATTCCCTTCTATACCTGTCTTTAAGATTCTTTTATGTTGAATTAAAGACCAAATTTCTAACTCTAGTTCAATTTCTCTTTATTAAAGTGCTTTCAGTAGATAAACCATGTTAACAGCAATCAGCACAAACTTATATTGAGATATTCACAAATAAAAATCATCTATAAATCACTCGGGTAATGTTCTTCTAAACAGTAACAGCAATCACCATTGGACCTTGGTTAATCTGAATTTATTCCTAACCACACACATGGGTTCTCTTGGAAGATTCAGTTACTTTAACATATGGGGCTGGCTGTCAATACCTGAATGCTATCCCAGCAAGTCAGCAAAAAAAATGTTGTGATTTGAAACTAATCACTTTTCTTGGTATCTCAGTTTTTCCATCTGCACTGAGAATTAATCTTCCCTTAAGAGAAGACTTGTAAAAAGGTATGAAATGTTAAAGCTCAGCATACTTCTATGCCTCAGAAAGCATTCATGCGCATATTTTTAAAAAGGCAACTTATTTGTTCTTGACACAAATTAAATACTATATGGCTTTAAGAGAAATAGATTGATGACTGCTCTTTCCTTGAAAATTGCCTTTTCAGTTAAACCACATTAAAATAGATTAATAGGATTCATGAACGATATGCTTAGTGAATTACTTTGATTGTGATGAGGACAGCTGTCCTATTCAGGTAAAATTTACAAAGTATTTTAAGAAGTGTCATCTATTACATACTTACATTCTTCATTACCTTTCCATAAAAACATAAGTCCTGCCATCCTAAAGCTCAAAAAGCTAAAATCTGGGGCACCTGGGTGGCTCAGTGGGTTAAAGCCTCTGCCTTTGGCTCAGGTCATGATCCCAGGGTCCTGGGATCAAGCCCCACTCTCTGCTCAGCAAAGAGCCTGCTTCCCCCTCTCTGCCTGCCTCTGCCTACTTGTGATCTCTGTCAAATAAATAAATAAAATCTTAAAAAAAAAAAAAAAAGCTAAAATCCAATCTTTAGTTGGAGTTCTGGTCTAGTTCCTTTGGATATTGTCAATAACTGTATCATGACTTCCAAATGAGACTGTGGTTGACAGAATAAATAAGCCATTTCTTACAAGACTTCCTGGCATAATTAAAGTAGCCTGATGCTATCATAAAAAAGATTCAATAGTGTCCATGTCAGGGGGGGAGAGCATTTAAAAAAAAAAAAAAGCTTGAAAATATAGATGACATAATTGTGGGAATAGAAGAGGAAAAAAAATGATCCTGGTCGAATCAGAAGCTTTTCTAAAAACCCAATTTCTGATGAGAAGTATGTGATTTTTTTTTTTTTTAAAGATTTATTTATTTGAGAGAGTGTGTTTGTGTGTGGAGGGGGTGGATGGACAGAGGAAGACTCATCAAGCAGACTCCTCATTGAGTGCGGATGCGGGGATTGATCCCATGACCCTGAGGATCATCACTCAGGCCAAAATCAAGAGTCAGACATTTAACTAACTGAGCCATCCAGGCGCTCTGACAAGTATGTGATTCAAACTTCAGTAGAAATTTTTTTCCTCCAAGATTTTACTTGGCAGAGAGAGCAGCAGGCAGAGGGAGAAGCCGGCTCCGTATGCAGGGAGCCCGAAGCAGGACTTGATCCCAGACTCTGGGATCATGACCTGAGCCGAAGGCAGATGCTTAACTGAATGAGCCACCCAGGCACCCTCAAAAGAAGTTTAAAGAGGTTGGTACATCAAGAACTGTATTTTCAAAGAAGTGTGCAATACTTTAAGGTAAGAACAGTATTACTAAATCTCCATATGACACTTTGAAAGCACTCATAGTAAAAAGGAAAAAAAATCACTAATCAACATAGAAGAAAAATGGTAACTATAATGCTCTTGCTATTCCATTCAATTAAAAAATAAATCGATCATGAGCAAAAATGGACATTGCCATCTCAGTAAATAAAACCTTCTGTAATTACTTGTCATTAAAAAAATGAATTGGATGAAAGGGATAATTTTTTATAGTGTACCAGTCATGTGAAGACTGACATAGCTTCAGAAAAACATGAAACATCCTTAGAGAAGGTCTATTTCAGACTGGCTGTAGCAAAGCACTCCATGCCCCATGTACAATACATAGAGAAATAATTTTCAGATTGAACATAGATTTCTTCGGAGTAAAGAAAAAAACACTTTACATGATATACCTTACTATAACATGCAGTATTTAGGTAACAGTAAATCATCATCCTTTACAAAGAAGGTGCAGGTGCTCTAAAATCATCTTTGAGCTAATAATTTTAGAGAGAGGTGTCAAAATTTTTTATTTAAAATATACACTTAATTTCAAAGTTGGTTTTTGCCAAACTTCTTATGGGTCCTAGGAATCCAGGATAAACAAGAAGGAAATGTTCTCCCTATTTTATGACTTCCCTCTCCCATTATCTATGATGAATGTCATGGGTCAAATGCCATGATAAACTTATTCTCACTCTTGGGGCTATCAAAGGCTGGCCTGGTCCTGGTTCTGGGCAAGACTAAAGCAGGGAGCGGTCCCACAAAAGAGCCTATCCAGGACTGATCCAGCAGATGTTCAAGGCCAACTTGGCACCCAACTGACCCCAATGCAAGTTGACCAATCTGTTGTGACTCAGGATCCTAGCCTTGTACTATCTCCAGGCCCAAAGCCCCCAGAATGGCCCTGCACTACACTGGATGTCCTGGGCTAGGCCAGCTTTCCCCTGAACAAGCACTCTCAGAGCTAGAAACAAAGGCCGAGTGGGCAGGATAGGCAGAGCACCATTTATTGGAGCCAAACCTCATCTATCAGATGTTTTTTTTTCTAAGAGCTCAGTGACTCTGGAGCAGCTCCTCCCAACAGATGGGCTGGGAAAACACCTCTCTCTCCAGCCAGAGCTCATATGAATAGTGGAAATCCTCAGGTAGATCCAACCTCTGCCCCAGCACACTCTGCAAGCAGTTATCCACAGGTGAAAATTCAGAGTCCTGGGGTTTGTCATACCGGCGGCTGTTAAAAGCCTCAATGTTAGCCCTCAAGGTGCATTCTTCTGCTTGGAAGTCCCATGGCCTGGCATCGATGTCTGTGTTGGGGAAAGAAGAAGAACAATTACACAACTCAGGATTCTGCTCCTCCTACCACAGAGTATATGGTCTATGGGGAAGAACAAATTAAACTCAGAATTTCCTTTTTGTGGAGGGCAATGTACTAAGTGTATAATATGCTGTCACTCCAGTTTAAAAAAATACACATGTATATGCAGAGACTATCTTTGGAAGGGTAGTCTAGAAACAGCTAACAGTGATTACCACTGAGAAGGAAATAAGGTCCCTGAGAGGGTGGACATTTTTTTTTAACTTGTACTTTCTTTTCATTATTTCACTTTCTTACTAGGTATATGTATTATATTTTCCAAAATGGCAACTTAATTCCCTTTACTGAGCTTTCCTAGGGTATGGGAGTTACACATTTGAATGGAATCACCAGCTCTCAAGGAATGTAAAGAGGCAGGAAGAGGTACAACAAGGAGAAACAGAATGGACCAATTACTGAAGGATTTACTGATTGCTTCCCTGTGACCTCTCTCAGCATATGATAAATGTATGTGTCAGCGTATGTTAAAATTACGAGGTAAAATCTTTACCTTATTTACCCCACTCAGACACTTATTTCAGGGCTAGAGATACATCTTTCCCAGATCTCTCATGTCCCATACGCAATGGTTTATCTCTCTTTTTAAAAAGATTTTATTTTTGAAGTGCCTGAGTGGCTCAGTCGGCTAAGCATCTGCCTTCAGCTCAGGTCACGATCCCAGGGTTCTATGAAAGCATGCATGTGCAAGTGGGGGGAGGGGCAGAGGGAGAGAATCTCAAGCAGATTCTCTACTGAGCCTGGAGCCCCACACGGGGCTTGATCCCATGACCATAAGATCATGACCTGACCCAAAACCAAGAGTTGGATGCTTAAACAACTGAGCCACCCAGGTGCCCCTAAAATGGATTTTTATAGTTAATATAGGATCTGGGCACATGCTAGAATTTGGGGGCAGTAACCCTAATGTATGTTATATCAGCACGTGACTATAATTACAACTTTCTTATCCAAACTATGTAACAATTCATACGAAAGAGTAGAGATAACTATTTATTTAGTTTCTTTTTTAAAGATTTTATTTTTTTACTTGAGAGATAGATAGTATGAGAGTGAGAGAGAGCATGAGAGGTGGGGAGGGAAGGGCAAAGGGAGAGGGAGAAGCAGACTCCCCAGTGAGCATAGAGCCTGACAGGGGTTGGGGGGCTTGATCCCAGGATCCTGAGATCATGACCAGAGCTGAAGGCAGACGCTTAACCAACTGAGCCACCCAGGAGCCACTTATTTAATTTTGTTTAAACCCTGGGAAACTCTCGGAGGTCAAGAGCTCTGAGAATACTCACCATTCCCATAAGCCCAGTCATCATTCATGCGGTGGCGTACTTTCTGATAGATGGCTGACATGGTTTTCATGTTACTTTTCCTCCACTGGCGTCCCAGGTACTTGGTCTGTATTTTTAGCAGCTTCAGAACATAAAGTTGCAGCATGGCCTGTTTGACCTTGAGGGCCCGCTTTAAGATTGGAGCTGATTTGAATACCACCAGCATCTACCCATTTAAAGAGGGGCAGGAGTGAAGAAAGGCAGGTAAGGATCTAAAGTGTCTTGGAACTTCCAACTTACAAACAATTAAGACAACTTGACTGGTCTCAGTACCCTGGGGGAGCTTTTGGGAATCCATGGCCTAGGTTCTATTTATATTTAGTCTTCAAGAACATAGAGGAACCACTCCATTTATATGTCACAATTCAAAGTTTCTAATATTCAAAGTATATGATATAAAGAGCAAAATAATTTTGTCAGCTACACATCCCATTTCTGCTCTTACCAGTTTCTTTTGTATCATCTGGATATATAATTCTATGTACACATATTATTTTTATTAACAAAAACCACAGCCAACTACATATCCTGTCACATTGTTCCATACCTTGCTTTTTATTTAACAATATATCTTGAAAATTATTCCATATCAATATAGAACTGCCTCACTCTTTTTTTTTCCTGCCTCATTCTTTTTAATGCTTGGATAATATTCTATTATAAGGATATACCAGTTGGTCCTGCATTAATGGGCTTTAGATGGTTTCCAGTCTTTCATGATTCATGCTGCAGTAAATAATCTTAGCCTTGTATCATCTGGGATATGTGCTTATAATCCAATATAAATCCATATAACAATGCTAACTTTCCAACCAGAGCTGCCCTGGGGGAGGGCCCATATTCAGCTCCTTGTAAAGAAATGGACTGGTGAATAATTATCTCACATGAATAAATGCCCAGAATTAGATGTTCACCTTATGTAGCATTCAGTGTTTCCCTATAGAGCTCACAAAGCAGGAAGTCCATAAATATTTAAGATTAAAAAAATTCAGTCAGATGGACACCTCTATGATCTGAAGCCCCACTCACCATGGTTCTGGAATGCTTCCATTTGGTCAGTTTGTTGAGCAACCTCAGAAGGTTGATGCAGGAAAAGAGGTTCCTCCAACAGAATTGATTGTTGTCTCCAGCTTCCTGTAATAAAGCACGCCCACCATTACCTCAACACCTATAAGGCCTTCATTCCCACAGAAGCCTAGAAGTCACTACTGGTAAGTGTAGGTGAGGCCTTCCTTATGAAATGCTACCTCCTCACCATTTTGCTCTTCATACGCTCAAGTCTCAAAGCGTGCAATATACTTCATCTGAAAACACACAGCTGCCAATCCTGAAAGGCTACACCTAGAGTAAGTACTGAATAGAAAGAGGATACATGAACGTAAGAATGCCACTCAAGTTTCCTGTGTAGCTTCCTGCTTTAGAATCAGAAAAGAAGTGATAGAACTTTTCCCCTATATACTTTGCTCTTTCATAAGCTGTGTTTTAAACCGCTAGGAGTTATTCTGGTAGATTCCTTCCTTCTTTCCCTTCCCTTCCCTTCTTTCCTTTTCTTCCTTTCTTAAGTAGGCTCTAAACCCAATGTGGGGCTTGAACTTATGATCCTGAGATCCAGTCACATGCTCTACTGATTGAGCCAGTCAGGTGCCCCATTCTGGTTGATTTCAAACTATGTTAGATAGATCTGATATTCATTACATTTGAATTTTTAAAATCATCCTACGCCCTCCTTTATCAAACCCTATTGCAGTAAATTGCTTAATTTTCCAGCATGGAAGCAAAAATGGCAGATGGTAAATTCTAACCAGGTATTTCTCTTATATGTTTATGGATAGCTTGTGAGCACCCAACCAGAGATAACAGATGGATGTCAGATTAGAAACAGGTATCTACTCACAGAAACATTTTTCAGGGACAAAAATAAGAGCCCTTCTGGATTTGGGGGCCTGTAAATATACTGATGCCAGAAGCCATATGAATCAATGAGCATGCATGGTGACCAAACTAACATCTTAGAAATTCCTAATGCTTACAATTTGATAGGAGGACGTAAGAGTAGGAGACAAGGTGTAGAAATGAGCTGTTGTCTAAAGAATGGAAAATTATGGGGGCGCCTGGGTGGCTCAGTGGGTTAAAGCCTCTGCCTTCGGCTCAGGTCATGATTTCGGGGTCCTGGGGTCGAGCCCCGCATCGGGCTCTCTGCTCGGCGGAGAGCCTGCTTCCTCCCTCTCTCTCTGCCTGCCTCTCTGCCTACTTGTGATCTCTGTCTGTCAAATAAATAAATAAAATCTTTAAAAAAAAAAAAAAGAATGGAAAATTACCCCCTCCTTTCCCAAATTAATCCAAAGTAAGCAAGATAGACATACATCTAATGCAGAAGGAACATGCAGGATTTTTGAGAGTAATAGGCTCTACTAAGAAATAAATAAGAGTAAGGGCCAAAAAGTTTCAGGGAAACTTTTTAGAAATATTATTTAGAAAAAATGTTCTACTTCCTGTAGTAAATGTTCAATATTGTGTTTAGAACTAGTCCCTGGAGAACTATTTGTTTCCTTCTAAGAGAAAATTCCATGGGAGTTTCCACTCTAGTGCATCAGCTAGTTGGCTTGTCCAAAACAGAGAGGTTCTATAGATGTTCCATCTTGTATGGCTAACAGAGGAATGGACTCTTAAATGTGTGTGTTTTTGTTGTTGTTGTTGTTGTTTTTTTTTTTTAAGAAGCAGGGGAAATAGAGAACATATAGGGGAGGCCATGTGTATCTCCACTGTGAGCCTCCTTTATCCTGATTTCTAATATGATAGCAGCATAAACAGCTTTGCATTACTTAGCACCTCAAAAAATATGGGAGGGGTACCTGGCTGGCTCAGCTGGTAAAGCATGTGACTCTTAATCTCAGGGTCTGAGATTGTATGAGCTCACCTTAAAACAAACAAACAAACAAATAGGAGTAGGGGTATGGCTGTGGAAGCAGCACTGAAATAGACACTAGGATACCTGGATTATGGCTTTGACCCTGGATGTATGATGGTAGGTAAGTCATTTCCCTGTTTCTTGTAAGAGGTTAAATTAGATCATCTTTAAGATCCTTTCACCTCTGATCATTTCATAATACTGTGATTTATCTCAACTTTCTCCGTTTGATTAAAAAAGTGAAGTTTTAAATGAAAGTAAGCTGATCGTGGCGGCTTCTTCCTCAAAGCTGTCTCAAGAGTCCCAGGAAAGATACCCTAGTTCCCTCCTAAAGATAGTCTCATCTGCCCAGGGTCTTGCTCTCTTTTTTTTCTGATAATGGTTCCCCACTGACTAAAACTACCCCCTATTCCTGCGTCACAAGATGTTGCCTGAAGTGGGCACTGACAGAACACATGCTAGTCCATGGCTATCTCACGATAGCAGATCCCAGACTGGTCCATGCAACAATCTCCATATGGAGTCCTGCTCAAGCCTTCTGCCTTCTTCAAACACAACAGATACTCATTTTCCAGCAGACCTTTAGCTCCATGGAGTGCTTTCTAGATCTGCCAGACTTGAGGGTTTTTTTATTTGCTTATGTTCATTTAGGACAAATGGCCTGCTTTCTCTGTTTTTGTGAGGCAGGACTTAGCATATTGAGTAAAATGTAAACTTCGGGGGGGGGGGCTATATTTTGTGAGCAGCAGCATTTGGCCATATTCCCTTGTTTCTGATATTTTGCACTAGCCAAATCAAGACCTTGACTCACTCACTTTCTACCAGCAAAAGTTGAAAGAAGAAAACATTTGCCCATGTTCCACTTGCATACACAAACATTTATTCACAAAACAATCCCATTTACAACTGCACCCCCCAAAACAAAAAACTATGAATAAACTTAACCAAAGAGGGGCGTCTGGGTGGCTCAGTGGGTTAAGCCGCTGCCTTCAGCTCAGGTTATGATCTCAGGGTCCTGGGATCGAGTCCCACATCGGGCTCTCTGCTCAGCAGGGAGCCTGCTTCCTCCTCTCTCTCTCTCTCTCTCTGCCTGCCTCTCTGCCTACTTGTGATCTCTCTCTGTCAAATAAATAAATAAATCTTAAAAAAAAAAAAAAAAAAACTTAACCAAAGATACGAAAGACCTCTACTCTGGAGTATAAAACACTGATGGAAGAAATTAAAGAGGACACAAAGAAATGGAAAGGCATTCCATGCTAATGGATTAAAAGAATATTATTAAAATGTCTATAGTACCCAAGCAATCTACAGATTTAATGCAATCCCTATCAAAAAACCAACATTTTTCAGAGAACTAGAACAAACAATACTAAAATTTACATGAAACCACAAAAGACCCTGAATAGTAAGGACATTTTGACAAAGAAAGACAAAACTGGAGGTTATCACAATTCCAGGCTTCAAGTTATATTACAAAGCTGTAGTAAGCAAAATAGTATGGCTCTGGTACAAAATAGACATATAGATCAATAGAACAGAACAGAAAACCCAGAAAGAAATCCACAATTATATGGTCAATTAATCTTTGACAAAGAAGGAAAGAATATACATTGGGAAAAAGTCTCTTAACAAATTGTATTAGGAAAACTGGAGAGCTACATGCAAAAGAATGAAACTGGAACACTTTCTTTCACCAATACAGAAAAACTCAAAATGGAAAATGACCTCCATCTAAGACCTGAAACCATAAAAATCCTAGAAGAGAGAACAGGCAGTAATTTCTCTGACATCAGGCCATAGCAACATCTATTTTTCTAGATATATCTCCTGAGACAAGGGAAATAAAAGCAAAAATAAACTATTGGGACTACATCAAAATAAAAAGCTTCTGCACAACAATGGAAACAATCACAATTAAAAGGCAACCTATGGAATGGGAGAAGATATTTGCAAATGACATATCCCACAAAGGGTTAGTATCTAAAATATATAAAGAACTGATATAACACCCCAAAACCAAATAATCCCATTTAAAAATGGGCAGAAGACATGAACAGACATTTCTCCAAAGAAGACATCCAGATGCCCAATAGACATGTGAAAAAATGTTCAATGTTACTCATCACCAGGGAAATGAAAGTCAAAACTACAATGAGGTGTTACCTCACACCAATCAGAATGGCTAAAATAAAAAACACAGGAAACAACAAATTTTGGTGAGAACATGGAGAATAAGGAACTCTCTTGCACTGTTGGTGGAAATGCAAACTGGTTCCTTAAAAAGTTAAAAATAGAACTACCCTATTATCCAGTGATTGCACTACTTGGCATTTACCCCCACAAAAACACAAAAACCCTAATTCAAAGGAATACATGCACCCCTATGTTTATCGCAACATTATTTACAACAGCCAAGATATGGAAGCAGCCCAAGTGTGCACTGATAGATGAATGGATAAAGAAAATGTGGCATATAAATACAATGAAATATTTTTCAGTCATAAAAAGGAATAAGATCTTTTTTAAAAAAAGATTTTATTTATTTATTTGACAGAAAGAGATCACAAGTAGGTGGAGGTGGGTGGGAAGCAGGCTCCCCACTGAGCAGGGAGACCAAAGCAGGGCTCAATCCCAGAACCCTGAGATCATGACCTGAGCCAAAGGCAGAGAGGCTTAACCCACTGAGCCACCCAGGCGCCCCAAATGGAATGAAATCTTGCCATTTGTAACAACATGGATGAAGTTAGAGTATAATAAGTGAAATAAGTCAGAAAAAGATAAATACCATATGATTTCACTCATATGTGGAATTTAAGAAACAAAACAAAAGGGTAAAGGAAAAAAAAAAAAGAGAGAGAGAGAAAGACAAACCAAGAGACTCTTAACTATAGAGAACAAACTGATGGTTACCGGAAGGTAGGTGGGTGGGGGGAATGGGTGAAATAGGTAATGGGGATTAAAGAGTACACATATGATTAGTACTACGTGATGTTACAGAATTGCTGAATCACTACATTGTATACCTGAAATGAATATAACACGGCATGATAACTATACTGGAATTAAAATTAAAAACTTAAAAAAATTGTTTACACACACCTTGTGTCTAAAAATTCAGTTCAGGGATCACAACCTACCCTTCATAGTCTCTAAAGTACTATGAGAGTTCTGTTCTAAAGATCCATCTTAGCCCAGCTGCATGAGTCAAGCCAAATAAAAACAGAGGCTTACTCCAGTTAGATGGATAATTAACTCACACGACTGCGGAAAGAACAGAGTGTTTCTTCCTTTTGTACTGAGGAAATCAGATTGGTTAGAATCTGAGCACTAGAAGAGACTTAGCTTTTAGACTTGGCTAATAAGTCTCGTCCAATTCTGTCATCCACAGAAGCAAAACCTGAGGCTCAGGGAGAGGAAGGATTTTCTTAAGGTAACATAAGGGCCTTAAAGTAACCAGGGCCTGAACCTCTATCTCCAGTAATTCACTGAATTATAATACACTCCAACTTTATTTCAAGCAAGTAGAAGATAACAGTTTCCAGAAACAACAACAAAAATAGTGAGGTTTCCTGTATTAAAGGGGAGAGTGTGACTGAGTTTGGTCAGCCTATAATCAGACTGAGCCTTTAAAGAAGAGCTTCTAGGGGTGCATGGCTGGCTCAGTTGGAAGAGCATGTGAATCTTGATCTCAGGGTTGTGAATTCCAGCCCCATGTTGGAGGTAGACAGTACTTAAATAAATAAATAAAAACTAAAAAAAAAAAATAAAGAAGTGATGCTAAGTGTTAAATCTAATACATCTCAAACCTTCTCAGCTTATTAAAGTTCCTAGTGATTATTATTCTCATATTGAAAACCAGCTCTTCATCGAAAATCAGAATTACTAATATTAGCTTGGTTGTTACATAATGAATCCATGGGAGTTTTGGAAAAGCTTATGGTCATCTGATGGCCCAACCTCTTCCTTTTATAGGTGGAACTCCTATACCCTACAGGAAAGTTGCTCAAGATAACTTAGAGCTGTAGTTCTGTCTGCCTTTTCTATACTTACAAATTAGTCTGTTTCTTCGCTTTAGGTTTCAGGTTTTCCATGCCATGTCAGCCCTGCATTTATCTGAACCTATTTGAAAAAACATTTGCTAGGTTTTAACACTTACTGACTGAAAACTCCAATAATAACCATTTCTTAAAAAATGATTCTTTTGATTCATTCCATTACTATGGTTCACACAACTGAAAATGAATTCATATTTTTAGCTTAGACTTTCTTTTCCCAAATCATTATAGAATAATTCCCTTATCGTATGGATTTCTGACAATTAAGTTACTGCTAGATTAAGAACCCAGATATCGGCGCCTGGGTGGCTCAGGGGGTTAAGAACCCAGATATCTGGGGCGCCTGGGTGGCTCAGTCATTAAGGGTCTGCCTTCAGCTCAGGTCATGATCCCAGGGTCCTGGGATCAGGCCCCACATCGGGCTCCCTGCCAAGCAGGAGGCTTTCTTCTCCTTCTCCCACTCCCCCTGCTTGTGTTCCCTCTCTCACTGTGTTTCTCTCTGTTAAATAAATTACGTTAAATTAAATTAAATTAAAACTTAAAAAAAAACCCCAAATATCATAAAAGAGAGCCATAATTCTTAAGTGGTATGAGTGAAAAAGGAGGAAGGAGAAGAGAAAAATCTCAAAATCATCTGGGGAGCTTTAGCAAACTATTTGTGCCCTGGAGAGGGATCTGGGCAAATGAGTTGAAAAATCATTCCAGAGGGGTGTCTGGGTGTGGCAGTCAGTTGAGCCTCCAGACTCTTGGTTTCTGCTCAGGTAATGATCTCAGTTGTGAGATGAAGCCCCGAATAAGGCTCTGTGCTTGGCATGGAGCCTGCTTGAGATTCTCTGTTCCTCTCTGCTCTTCTTCTCATTTGTGTGTGCTGGTGTGTGCACATGCATGCTCTCTCTCAAATAAATAAATAAATAAATCTTAAAAAAATAAAAAAAAAAAAAAAAAGAAAAAGAATTCCAGAGATTCTAATCTGTCTATTACCCATTACAGAAATGGTGACTTAACAGGTAAGTTGATAAAATGTTAAAAAACATTTATCCATGGTCCTTCCTCTATATAAATATACCTCATTGAAAATAAATACCTTATGATGTCCTCACATTATATCTAAAACAGAGAAACAACAATGCTAAAGGCAATATTGGTTGTAAATAGTGATGACTTTTGAATGTCAGAAGACTTTATTCAAGAATTAATAATTTCACTTGCATATATCTAAAAGGAAATACCAAATGTTTCTTTGCAAATGGCTAGGTCATGCAAATTCTGACTCACTGTTTTGGCTCTACCTAGCTATTAGGTTTTGGACAACACTTTACCACTCTACCCATTTCCTCATCAGTAAAGGATGGGATTTAGCAAGATACAAAGAAACTTATAGCTCTGATACTCAGTGATTCCATAAATACTACTTTTTCTCATTCCTCCATTCTTAATTTATAGGCCTATTTGAGCATTTACATTGTTCAAAATATGCCCTTCTTTGTATGTGAAGCTGCTGTTAATAAATCATATTCTGTAGGAAAAAAACAAGTATTTTGAACTCTGGGTTGGCTTTGCAGCAGTGACCATAGATTTACACAGCCAACTCTCCACATTATTTTGTTTTTGGTTCACATCTCTGTAAGATAGGAGAGGGAAGGAGGATGGGATGTAATCTGTATGATTTCTCTTTAGGACCAACAGGCCCATAAAGAAAGCAGACCTATAATCTTATCCTGAAAGCAGTGGTATTTTTCTTTTTTTTTTTTTAAGATTTAAAAAAAAAAAAAGATTTAAAAAAAATTTATTTATTTGACAAAGATGGCAAGTAGGCAGAGAGACAGGCAGAGAGAGAGGAAGGGGAACAGACTCCCTGCTGAGCAGAGAGCCCGATTCGGGGCTTGATCCCACGACCCTGGGATCATGACCTGAGCTGAAGGCAGAGGCTTTAACCCACTGAGCCACCAAGGCGCCCTCTGAAAGATCTGTTTTTAAGATTCTTTTTATCTCTCAGTAAATAATTATTCTTGCACTCCTAAATATACATGTTTATTTCTAAGATAGAAATGCACTATTGTAATGATATTATGTATGTTCTAATACACACATATAGAAAGACAAAATGATATTTATACATACAAAAGATTAAAATATTCCATCCTCCAAAGCATCATCTTGCACACCTTACTTTTTAATTCTGCTGCCCTAAACAACCATCAAAATACTGAGCATTCTACAATACTTGCTGAAGCCATATCCACTGCCTTTCCTTTTAAAAAAATAATTATTTTTATTAACATATAATGTATTATTTGCCCCAGGGGTACAGGTCTGTGAATCATCAGGCTTATACATTTCACAGCACTTACCATAGCCCATACCCTCCCGAACGTCCGTAACCCAGCCACCCTATCATTACCCCCAACACACCCCAGCAACTTTCAGTTTATTTTTCCACTGCCTTTTCTAGCAATCTCCTTCCAAAGACCATACCTATCTTCCACATGACCATACAGTCACTAACCTTTTATGTCTGGAATTTAATGTTTTCCTACTTTAGTGGGTTGAATTTGAATATAGACATTTAGAGATACAGAACTTGTAAGCCTTCCTATCCAGGTGGGTTGTACATTGGTAAGGATGGCCTGTTGTAGAGCTAAGTATTTTGACAAAATGGGAAGAATTTAGAATTTAGAATTTTGCAGGGAATATTGAAATAAACACCCAATAGTAGTAGAAAGCAATCATTTTCAAAAAATTAAGGAGTGGGGTGGTAGGGTTATGGACATTGGGGAAGGTATGTGCTATAGTGAGTGCTGTGAAGTGTGTAAACCTGGCGATTCACAGATCTGTACCCCTGGGGCTAATAATACATTATATGTTAATAAAAAATTAAAAAATTAATGGAGACTAAAGAGCATCCTTCTAAAGAATGAATGGGTCAACCAGGAAATTAAAGAAGAATTGAAAAAAAATTCATGGAAACAAATGATAATAAAAACACAACAATTCAAAATCTGTGGGACACAACAAAGGCAGTCCTAAGAGGAAAATATATAGCGGTACAAGCCTTTCTCAAGAAACAAGAAAGTTCTCAGGTACACAACCTAACCCTAAACCTAAAGGAGCTGGAGAAAGAACAAGAAAGAAACCCTAAACCCAGCAGGAGAAGAGAAATCATAAAGATCAGAGCAGAAATCAATGACATAGAAACAAAAAAACCCCAATAGAACAAATCAACGAAACTAAGAGCTGGTTCTTTGAAAGAATTAATAAGATTGATAAACCCCTGGCCCGACTTATCAAAAAGAAAAGAGAAAGGACCCAAATAAATAAAATCATGAATGAAAGAGGAGAGGTCACAACTAACACCAAAGAAATACAGACAATTATATGAACATACTATGAGCAACTCTACACCAACAAATTTGACAATCTGGAAGAAATGGATGCATTCCTAGAGACATATAAACTACCACAACTGAACCAGGAAGAAATAGAAAACCTGAACAGACCCATAACCAGTAAGGAGATTGAAACAGTCATTAAAAATCTCCAAACAAACAAAAGCCCAGGGCCAGATGGCTTCCCAGGGGAATTCTACCAAACATTTAAAGAAGAACTAATTCCTATTCTCCTGAAACTGTTCCAAAAAATAGAAATGGAAGGAAAACTTCCAAACTCATTTTATGAGGCCAGCATCACCTTGATCCCAAAACCAGACAAGGATCCCATCAAAAAAGAGAACTACAGACCAATATCCTTGATGAACACAGATGCGAAAATTCTCACCAAAATACTAGCCAATAGGATTCAACAGTACATTAAAAGGATTATTCACCACGACCAAGTGGGATTTATTCCAGGGCTGCAAGGTTGGTTCAACATCCGCAAATCAATCAATGTGATACAACACATCAATAAAAGAAAGAACAAGAACCATATGATACTCTCAATAGATGCTGAAAAAGCATTTGACAAAGTACAGCATCCCTTCCTGATCAAAACTCTTCAAAATGTAGGGATAGAGGGCACATACCTCAATATCATCAAAGCCATCTATGAAAAACCCACTGCAAATATCATTCTCAATGGAGAAAAACTGACAGGTTTTTCGCTAAGGTCAGGAACACGGCAGGGATGTCCATTATCACCACTGCTATTCAACATAGTACTAGAAGTCCTAGCCTCAGC
Source organism: Mustela lutreola (assembly GCF_030435805.1). Classification (NCBI taxonomy): domain Eukaryota; kingdom Metazoa; phylum Chordata; class Mammalia; order Carnivora; family Mustelidae; genus Mustela; species Mustela lutreola. The sequence continues at coordinate 179,980,989 of NC_081293.1, read as the reverse complement.
AATCAGACAACAAAAGGAAATTAAAGGCATCCAAATCAGCAAAGAAGAAGTCAAACTATCACTCTTCGCAGATGATATGATACTATATGTGGAAAACCCAAAAGACACCACTCCAAAACTGCTAGAACTTGTACAGGAATTTAGTACAAGTTAGGGTGTCAGGATATAAAATCAATGCACAGAAATCAGTTGCATTTCTCTACACCAACAAGACAGAAGAAAGAGAAATTAAGGAGTCAATCCCATTTACAGTTGCACCCAAAACTATAAAATACCTAGGAATAAACCTAACCAAAAAGGCTAAGAATCTATACTCACAAAACTATAAAGTACTCATGAAAGAAATTGAGGAAGACACAAAGAAATGGAAAAATGTTCCATGCTCCTGGATTGGAAGAATAAATACTGTGAAAATGTCTATGCTACCTAAAGCAATCTACACATTTAATGCAATTCCTATCAAAATACCATCCATTTTTTTCAAAGAAATGGAACAAATAATCCTAAAATTTATATGGAACCAGAAAGGACCTCGAATAGCCAAAGGAATATTGAAAAAGAAAGCCAAAGTTGGTGGCATCACAATTCCGGACTTCAAGCTCTATTACAAAGCTGTCATCATCAAGACAGCATGGTACTGGCACAAAAACAGACACATAGATCAATGGAACAGAATAGAGAGCCCAGAAATAGACCCTCAACTCTATGGTTAACTAATCTTTGACAAAGCAGGAAAGAATGTCCAATGGAAAAAAGACAGCCTCTTCAATAAATGGTGTTGAGAAAACTGGACAGCCACATGCAGAAAAATGAAATTGGACCATTTCCTTATACCACACACGAAAATAGACTCAAAATGGATGAAGGACCTCAATGTGAGAAAGGAATCCATCAAAATCCTTGAGGAGAACACAGGCAGCAACCTCTTCGACCTCAGCCGCAGAAACATCTTCCTAGGAACATCGCCAAAGGCAAGGGAAGCAAGGGCAAAAATGAACTATTGGGATTTCATCAAGATCAAAAGCTTTTGCACAGCAAAGGAAACAGTTAACAAAACCAAAGGACAGGGATGCCTGGGTGGTTCAGTTGGTTGAGCAGCTACCTTCAGCTCAGGTCATGATCCCAGTGTCCGGGGATCGAGTCCCACATCGGGCTCCTTGCTCGGCGGGGAGCCTGCTTCTCCCTCTGCCTCTGCCTGCCATTCTGTCTGTCTGTGCTCACTCTCTCTCCCTCTCTCTGACAAATAAATAAAATCTTAAAAAAAAAAAAAAAAACAAAAAAACAAAAGACAACTGACAGAATGGGAGAAGATATTTGCAAACAACATATCAGATAAAGGGCTAGTGTCCAAAATCTATAAAGAACTTAGCAAACTCAACACCCCAAGAACAAATAATCCAATCAAAAAATGGGCAGAAGACATGAACAGACAGTTCTGCAAAGAAGACATCCAGATGGCCAACAGACACATGAAAAAGTGCTCCACATCACTCGGCATCAGGGAAATACAAATCAAAACCACAATAAGATATCACCTCACATCAGTTAGAATGGCTAAAATTAATAAGTCAGGAAATGAGAGATGCAGGAGAGGATGAGGAGAAAGGGGAACCCTCCTACACTGTTGGTGGGAGTGGTGCAACCACTCTGGAAAATAGCATGGAGATTCCTCAAAATGTTGAAAATAGAACTGCCCTATGACCCAGCAATTGCACTACTGGGTATTTACCCTAAAGATACAAATGTAGTGATCCAAAGGGGCACGTGCACCCGAATGTTTATAGAAGCAATGTCTAAAATAGCCAAACTATGGAAAGAACCTAGATGTCCATCAACAGATGAATGGATAAAGAAGATGTGGTATATATACACAATGGAATACTATGCAGCCATCAAAAGAAATGAAATCTTGCCATTTGCGACGACATGGATGGAACTAGAGGGTATCATGCTTAGTGAAATAAGTCAATCGGAGAAAGATAACTATCATATGATCTCCCGGATATGAGGAAGTGGAGATGCAACATGGGGGGTTAAGGGGGTAGGAGAAGAATAAATGAAACAAGACAGGATTGGGAGGGAGACAAACCATAAATGACTCTTAATCTCACAAAACAAACTGAGGGTTGCTGGGGGGAGGGGGGTTGGGAGAAGGGGGGTGGGGTTTTGGACATTGGGGAGGGTATGTGCTATGGTGAGTGCTGTGAAGTGTGTAAATCTGGCAATTCACAGACCTGTACCCCTGGGGATAAAAATATATGTTTATAAAGAATTTTAAAAAATTTAAAAATTTAGTGTATGTGCTGCCGAAGCGAGCACTAAAAAATTTAAAAATTAAAAAAAATTAAAAATTATATGAAAAAATTAAGGAGTGGAATATTATGTGCAGCTATTAAAAATCATGTTCTTAAATATGTTCAAAGTTGTGTTGTGAACATTTAAACTTTATTAGGTGGATTGAAACATATACAAAGCCCTTATTTTCTTAAATAATGTATGTGTGCATATATATGAATTAATAAGTACATATAGTGTACTATAGGATACTATAGTATACATATAAATGACTACAGGAAAATATTAACAGTGGTTACGTGTAGGTAGTATAATTAAGGTATTTTTGTTTTCTTCCCCATATTTTTCTGTATTTATCTAATTTTCTGCATTAGTATATACTGATTTTATAACCAGGAAAAAGAATTTGAAATATTATTTAAAGAAAATCCTCTACATTTATAAAAAAAAAATCAATACATTTTCTGTTTATAATTAATTCACTATGCCTGGAAAAGAGATGCATTTTACTCATATAAACATTAGTCTTTTCTGAGTACAGAAGCCATCAGTTTAGATAAACAAACCATTATACTGAGGACCTATGTGGCATAAACTTGCTAGTTACTTAAGCCCATCATTAGGCTCAGGGGAAATATTTAACACCGTAAATTCAAGCCAACAACAAAAATCTGTGGTTACCAATTGAAACCACCAGGTGCCACTGTTGCTTTACAGAAAGGAGAGGAATACCTAGCACCAATTGGTTTCTTTAGAATAGATCTGTGCTTTTAACCTGCACATGGATAACAATAAAATCTTTTCAGAGGCAGAACAATTATTTCAATGATTTTATGCTCATATCCCAAAAGGTAAATCAGAAGAGATTTGAAGTTATAGTTCCCATCAATTTCCTACATATGGGATTGAGAAAAGAGAACATATTATATCAAGAATTTCAGGGTGCCTGAGTGGCTCAGTGGATTAAGCCGCTGCCTTCAGTTCAGGTCATGATTTCAGGGTCCTGGGATCGAGTCCCACATCGGGTTCTCTGTTTAGCGGGGAGCCTGCTACCCTCTCTCTCTCTCTCTGCCTGCCTCTCTGCCTACTTGTGATCTCTGTCTGTCAAATAAATAAATAAAATCTTTAAAAAAAAGAAAAAGAAATAGATTTCAGCCATAAAACCTTTTGTTTTGAAATACCTTTACAAAAACTTTACATTTTTAAATACCCTACTTATAGTAGCATTTTAATGCTGTTTATCACTGTTTTCTGTGAGAGAGTGCATTCTTCATTCTAACTCTAAACAGCAGGGATATAAGTCTCCACCCTGGCTCTGCGACTTCTAACTGTAAGGTTTTGGCAGTTAGCTTCCATCTATAAAAAAGTAATACCAAGCTTACACAGTTATTTTAAAGATTGAATAATATGTGCATAAACAGGGTTATTAGAAAACTTACTACTTCTCTCTGCAGGGATAAGAAGTTCTCAGCTTCCTTGGCCACTGAGGTCACATCTAAGTGAGACAGGAAATCTTTGCCCTGATGCTAAAATGGGTGCTAGACATAGTATCTTAAAACATGGGTCTTTTTCTAATTCACTATCTATCACTTATGAGAAGAGGACCATGACAAGTCACTTCATCCACTGGGCCTTCTGGTTCCTCATCTTTGAAATAGGATTGGGCTAAATGGCTCTCAGGTCACCTCCAGCCAAGAATCCTATGTTTCTATAAAATCTGTTCCACAGAAGGTATCATTCTATTTGAGCATAGTACACTTTTGTAATGCAACATTTTGCAAATATTAAAGTTGGGAGGCAAAGGGTTGTGGGACAATGAGTGCTACAATCCAACATTCAGCATTTGAGCTCCTTTCATGTACCAAACACAGTGCTAGTGCTAGCTAGTGCTAGACTCTGGGGATATAAAATGAAGATGATACCATCCCATCTCTCCCTTCAGGGAGTTTTCAGTTAAATGGAGAAACAGATATAGATAACCAAGTACCGTGCAACAGAGTGAGGGTATGGACTGAGTGTATCTAAGGAGGTATATTTATATGAGGCAGGCAGTTAATCTTCAGGATGCTGTTGATCAGTCAGTTTAATGAAATTAAAGTAATTTTGAGGGACTTTTCTGATTTGCTTAAAGTTGTTTCCAGGATGAAGAAATTTCTGAGTCATTCTTCTGTGGGTATTACCAACTTTTGGTTTAGAGATCTAGGCAAGGTATTTTCTGAAGTACACACTCCTGGATTATATAATCTACATGAAAATGAAAAGTGAGTAGCTTATAACATAGTGGAAAGGAGACAGATCATTGTTTGGAATAGACCAGTAGTGCTTTTCCTGCTATTTAGCACAGATGTTCACATTCAATTTCGGTTCCCATTATCTTTCTAAATTCCCTCTCCTCCTTAGTGTTTGTCACTGATCTTTTCTCTTCTCTGCAAATGGCTATGCTCAGTTTTTCCAAAATTTTCTCAGCTGAGTCAGCAGTTCTAAACCCCCCACTGACACTGTGCTCTTGCCAATATACATTTATTGATCTGAGATGCCCAAATCAGGACATTATGGAACTGGAGAAGAAATGGAAGAGTAAATACCAGCTTCTGCCATCTGGTAATTTCAAAAGCTACCAAATCCCCCTCTGCTTACCAGACTCTCTGTAGTAAGCTCCGGCAAATCCTGAATGGTACAGCAAGGGTAATCCAGGACCGAAATGCTGCAAAACGCAGAGAAAGGGCAGGCTTTAGGGAAATAGCAATGGCAGGAAATGGCAGATTCTGAAATGGCAGGAATTATTTCTCTCTCTCTCTCTCTATTTCCCAAATTGCTTAGTGACCTCAGCTGAAACTGAGGGTTGTGGTGCCAGGCAACTCTAGCTCTAGTCATGAGAAGAACCCACAGAGTTCCTTCAAGCCAGTCTCCATCTAGCAAATGGAAAAGAAGGCAGCAAGGGAGCCTCTGGTATAGCCACCTCTCTCCTCTCTAAAGAGTAGGGACACACGTGCAGTTCCATTTTTGCATTTAAGTGTATGCTTATGTATATGTGTCAACTGTGTTCCCAGAGATGCTGCCCAAACTTAACCCACTTAGTAACAACCTGTGGACATAGGGTGAAATGAAGACCTTTCCTATGTCCTTTACCAGATGTTTCTGAAAGCCAGCAGCTCTGGGAAATGATCATGGAGGTCATTCTTGAAGGAAGCTTAAGACAAAGGCAGCTTCCCTCAGCAGGGCCAATCTAGTAGCTCAAGAATGGTAACAGCACTGGGGCATCTGAGTGGCTCGGTCAATTTAAGCTTCCAGTCCAACTAGATCTCACTTCAGGTCACGATCTCAGAGTCATGAGATCAAGCCCCACATCAGGCTCTGTGCTGGGCAAGGAACCTGCTTAAGATTTCTCTCTCTCTCTCTCTCCCTCTGTCCACCCTTCCCCACCCCCACTTGCACTCATGTAGGTTCTAAAAAAAAAAAAAAAGGGAATGATAACAGTATCTGCCCCCAGAACTGACAATGGGGGACCATAAGGGAGCTGGAGGCTCTGTGGTGAGCCCAGGGAAGCAGGAATGAGTAGGTAGGGGAAATGATGCACTGCATTATGACAGGGACATAGTTACTCAAAATTATAGTTTTTTCTTTCATTTTCTCTCTTTTTCATTGGTACAATGTGGGATTTAGCTCATCTCTAATGCTCCTTCTCATTCTGACATTCCATAAGGTTTATAACCAATCTATTTGAACTAGCGCAATTGGAAATAGATAAAGGATGTGGGCAAAGCAAGGGCCATAAAGGAGTGTGGAGTTTTTGGTTTTTTTTATTCTTTTTTTTTTTTTTTAAGATTTTATTTATTCATTTGACAGAGATCACAAGTAGGCAGAGAGGCAGGCAGAGAGGGAAGGGAAGTAGGCTCCCTGCCAAGCAGAGAGCACAATGCGGGGCTCAATCCCAGGACCCTGGATCATGACCTGAGCCAAAGGCAGAGGCTTTAACCCACTGAGTCACCCAGGCGCCCCGAGGAGTGTGGGTTTCTTGGACCTGTCTCCACATTTCAAAAGTCAAAACTCTATCCAAGCAAAAGGCAACAATTTATTTACCTAGAAATGTTTACCTTTGTCCAAGAAACCCATAATGATAACCTAGGGGAACCAAGGTAGAAGAGAGGGCAGTGGGTCTACTTATAACATTGCTCATCATCTTAATCACTCTTCTGGATTCTCCCAGGGTTGCCAGTTCTGTACTTACTGCTCCATTAGTATAAATATTCTTGGCTGGCTTATCCAATTATCTACCCACTTCCCACAAAGCCCCATGGCAAAGAAGATGCTGGCACCCAGGAAATGGGGGCAGGAAATCAAAGATAGATTTGTGCCATCCTCTGTGAACTGAATTCTAGCCTAAGGGGGCAAAAAATAAAGTTACAAGTTTCTGGAATATCTATCTAGATTGTAAAAGCCATGAGGAAACTGTGCAAGAAGGGGCTATGGGCACTCCAAGTTCTCAGGGATCATGCCACAGTAAAGCTTATAGGTGGTGTAGAAGAGGACCATCTTATCCTGACCAAACTTAGTTATTGATTAGTCTGGCACTACCATTCTTCCAATTCCAAATAGAACCTGATGGACACCTATCAGATTATTTGCCCTCCCCTTCCAGGCCCATGGTGAGGGATGGTACTTAATTCCTGAGCCCCTGCCACACTTGATTGATCCAGGGGTGGATCTCTTACTAGAAATGTGGAGCAGGGCTCTCCTATGTTTATCTTAACTGATACTTATATAAAAGCTCTAAGATATAATCAGGGAATGCATTATTTTAATTTTTTTAAAAAGATTTTATTTATTTGACAGACAGAGATCACAAGCTGGCAGAGAGGCAGGCAGAGTGAGAGGAGGAAGCAGGCTCCCTGCTAAGCAGAGAGCCCGATGTGATGTGGGGCTCGATCCCAGAACCCTGGGATCATGACCTGAGTCGAAGGCAGAGGCTTTAACCCACTGAGCCACGCAGGCACCCAGTGAATTATTTTCATTTTAACATGAAAATACTGTGGCTCAAAAAAACCAGGGTTTTTAACTTGAGATTACATAGCTAGCAAATGGCAGGTCTCATGACTTCAGAAAGTTCATCTGTATATGTCTATTTTATTTATTTTAATTTAATTTAATTTAATTTTTTAAAAGATTTATTTATTTAAGGGTACCTGGGTGGCTCATTTAGTTATACATCTGCCTTCTGTTCCTAGGGTCCTGGGATCAAGCCCCACATGGGGCTCCCTGCTCAGCTGCGAAACTGCTTCTCCTTCTTCCTCTGCTCCTTTCCCTGCTGATCCTCTCTCTCAAAAAAAAAAAAAAAAATCTTTTAAAAAAATTTTGAGAGAGAGAGAGAACAGTGTAGGGGATGGGGAGGGAGAAGGAGAGAAAGAATCTCTAGCAGTCTCCCTGCTGAGTGAAGAGCCCCATGTGGGTCTCAATCCCAGGACCTTGAGCTCATGACCTGAGCTGAAATTAAGAGTCAGACACTCAACCTACTGAGCCACCCAGGTGCCTCTGTGTATTTTAAACTACATATAAGTAGGCTGCCTCTCATGGTGGACTTTTAGGCAGTACAAGATTGGTAAGGCACCATTTCCTGGCCCTCTCTAGTCACCCCAAGTAATCAGATCAGCCTTCTTCTTCTTCTTCTTTTTTTTTTTTTTTTTTTAAGATTTTATTTATTTATTTGAGAGAGAGAGAGAGAGATTGAGCACAAGAAGGGAGAGTGGAAGAAGGAGAGGCAGGATCCCAGCTAGGCAGGGAGCCCAATGCTGAATTTGATCCCAGGACCCCAAGATCATGACCTGAGCTGAAGGCAGTCGCCCTAACCAACTGAGACACCCAGGTGCCCTCAGATCAGCCTTCTTACTTCTACTTTAGGAACTCATCCTCTGGTAAACTCTAATATGCTTATAGTTCTTGTGGAAGTAGCAAACTAAAGAACAAGGATTTACTCTGTAAACTCCAAGTCCCCACTTGGCTGGAGGAGTGAAAAGCAATTTGTATTCATAACAATTGTGACCAGAAAACGATTTGTGTTTTGATCCTGCGTCTGCTGCTTACTTAAGTTGTCTCACTAGTATGTTAATCTTGAGCAAGTCAATTAAGCTTACTTAATTTTTTTACTAATTGGTGAAATGAGAATAAAACTTGTTATAATACTTTAACCATTACTGAGGAGATTAAATAAAATACCATATACATGTTTTATTACAAACTGATCTAAGTAAGGGTGTGTTATTTATTTTCAGTTACAAATTCTGCATAACACTACAGTTTACAAAGTGGCATAATTATTCCAACTAATGATTTAAACTAAGATCAGGGCTGGCCAGATAAGAAGGTTGTTTCACACACACACACACACACACAAATCTTTCAATCCTTCTGCCATAGGGCTAAAATTTCATTGTTGCAGTTTTATTTATTTGAGTTATGACATTTTTTTTGGTTTTCAAAACTATTAAAATACAAATAGCTCTGCGAAGAGGCCAAATCACACACCACATCAACTAACACTTCAAGGAAATTAAATTTAAGCTCCAAAAGAGAAGGGACTAGGGGTAAAAAGAGAACTGGAAGGCTCAGAGATGATGTATATTTCTCAACCCATACCTAAACAGAACTTAGAAATAAACCTGTCCAGAGCCCATACCTGTTTTTGGCAGTGATGTACGACAAGATATTTTGATTGAAGAACTTCAGGATCAATGGAATGCAGTTGGCAAATACCAAATGTTGTGACACATATTCAAACTGGATTAAAAGATCAAAGAAGCAGAAAGGGCTGCTTATTTGTGGGATAATAGAAGGTACATACGAAAAATAGGATTGGCAAGCACAACTCTAATATCCATTCCTAAGAGTATCTACTGTCTACTTGTGTTATCAGTCCTCCTGTCTGAGAAGTGCGGAGCAGCAGCATCTAGCCAGCTCATCCTGCATGGAGGGGGACAATCTGCAGTGTGTGTATGTTGCCAGCACCTGACCAAAAGCACAAAACATAAACAAGCCAAAAAGAAAATCCCACTCCGGATAAATAGAAGGAATAGCTGCAATATTTGTTCCTAAGCTCAGTAAGAAAGGAAAACTCCCTCTGGGAGCTGTCTTCCATACCAAACCTCTGTTTCATAGTGTTTCAACAGTGATTGATAGAGCAGGAACAGGTGCAGCTTACTCCCAGCAACTGCTGGCATCATTCAGATGGGATGGATATGGCACACAGTAACCAAGTGAACCACTGGAATGTGGGCTCCAGCATGAGTCTGTCTGGTTCACTATATCATCCCTGGACTTACGTTATCAGTATTTTAATGAACAGATTAACAAGTGCCCTTAGGTCAACAGATACTGTACTGAGAATAAGTCCAAGATCTCTCTGATGGGCTATCCCAAGATCTCTTTGATGCGCTAAACACCAGAAATAGGGATTCCATTTTGCTCTCTTGAATTTGGATAGGGTCTGTATCTGGGAAGATCTCGTGGGCAGTATCCTGGAGTTGCATCACCTGGATTTTACCTGTGATGCACTGAGGAGCATCAGACACAGTTTTCTTCCAGATTCAGAACCCAAATGCTGGGACAGTACAGAAACTGGGTTGAAAAGCAAAAAATTGTGGTGTTTTAAATCCCATAGCTTTTCCTGATCACCAAGAAGTAGCCTTGGCACCAAGTCAAGCTGTCCTTTGCCCCTGTGTGTGTGTGGTTAGAGGCGGGAAGTAAGCTTGTGTTGCCCATTTCTCTCTTCTGCTCAAATACTTTCTCCCTGGCAGCTGACCTGGGGTATTTTCCGAAGCTCCAGATGGAGCAGCCAATACATACCCGCTATGAAGTTATGGAAAATGTTTTTCAATTTGAGATGTGTCTGTAGCCTTGTTGGGATTCACCAACACTGACACACACTGGCAAGGACCATCAAGCCACCCACCTGTCTGGCTGTTGATCCACAATACTGCCCACCAAGAGAAGCAGACAGAAAAAACAAGTCTATGGTTCTCTGTTCTTTCTACTAGGAACACTATCTCCCTCCCACCCCTACTCCTCCCAGCCCTTCTGTTGCTTAGCAAACACTGGCAGAAAATGTGCGAGAACCCAGGACACCTATAATACACCCAAAGATGTTTCTGAATATACTAGAGTGGAGAAATACCCTGATTATATAGGCAAACCTGCATGGATACAGACCCTGCAGGAGGCTCTGTGCACTCTGAGAACCTGCTGTTCTAACAGCAAGCTTGGTTCTGACTTCTTAGGAGGAAAGTGGGGCGAAGACCCTGAGCAGTCATGAGGTACCTCCTCTCCTCCCCATGTTCTCACCACAGAGACCATCCATTCCCTGCCCTCAGGTTCTCTGATATCTTGGCAATGCCCACAGTACCAAGTCCAAACTCCTCAGCATGGTAAACAATGCCTTTGTGGGGAAGCAGCTTCTTTAATCTTTCTTACGCTCGACTTCATTTATAAAACAGGGATAAAATAAGATCTACCTCATAGGATTAAGAGAATAAAATGAAATGCCACATGAACTTAACAGAGTGCTGGGCACATTATAAGTACCCAGTAACTGTGTGCTGTTATACATATTATGATCTGCTCCCTGCTATCCTCTCCAGCTCCATGTATCACCAGGCCGCCCCATCTTCCCCTGCTCTAGGGAGAACTCTAGCAACATTTAACCAGTTTCCAAAGGTATTTTCTCTCTCTCTCCTCTGGCCCTCTATAGATTAACATTTCTGCTCAAAATGCTTCCTATCTTCTTTCCCTGATATCTCCCATATCCTTACTAACATCTGTTTCTTTAGGACTCAGGTTAGAAGTCACTTCTTCTCTATCATTGGTTGGATTACCAGCCAGAGCTTACCTGTATCATACACTTATCATTCCATAATTAGCTATTTATATTATAAGTCTTCAAAGCCCTTAAGAGCCGAAACTGTGCCTTATTCAGGATTATATCTCAAAAGTTAAAAAAAAGGGGGGGGGGCTTCACATATAGAAAAGTTTTTCTACATAGTTTTTCCCCACTTTTTTTTTTTCTGGTGGAATACTTGAATCCTGTCTTGCACTGCTTCAAAGCTGGCTGGGCACATTCCTAAGAAGCCAAGGATTCCTACCCACAACCCTTGGATAATGTTCAAAGGACACAGACATCTGCACCTGTCTAGGACAGTTCCTCACATCCCACTCCATACCCCTACACAAGCTTGTGCAACAGGTATAAGAATTCCTGAGGAGGATAAAGCAGAGGCTGAAAGATGTTCAGTTGGACCATAAAGGCCCCTAGATCCCCTCTTTGAAAGACAGGGTCTGGAGAACACCAGAGACCTGCGGAGAAGTGCTGTTAGCTGCTCACCTGGTAGATATGGTTCAGTTTGAAGTGTTTGAGGAGGAGCAGGAGCAGGGCAGAGATACTCTTTACAATGATCTCCTTGTGTCTGTTCACATCGATGCCCAACTTCATGCTCTGGAGAACAGTGATGCTACAATGGGGAGAGGAGGAGTCAGTGCAAAGAGAGGCTTAGAGAGAGGCCTACAAGGACCCAGGTATTCGGGTCAGAGACAACATATACAAGAAAGCCAGAACTTGGGTGATCTGAACTTCTGCACGAGGGAAATCTCGAGTTACCACTTAGGAACTCCTTTGCTCTTTTTCTCTTCCCTTTGGCAAGGGCTCATCACGTGGCAACGTCCACCCACATACCTATGCAACCAGTCACTGGCACTGATGTTGCCCTACAGACCCTTGGTCTTGAGCTAAAAAGGAACCCAACAGAGAGCATTGCAGTGGAAAGAGAAGAGACCTCTTTGGAAATAATCCCTGAGTGTTAACAAGGTGGGGTGGGGACTGGAGAGATGCTGTAGACAAAACAGCTAGCATTCAGCAGCCAACCCAGTTGAAGCACTCACGGCATCTCCTCAGGCAGGACATCTGCCAGGATATTGATAGAGTCTGTCTTAGCTTTGGAGGTGGGGGCTGCAGCCAGCAGAATCTTAAGTAGAGCAATCTAGGAAGTAGAAAATGAGGAGATCCATCTCGGTCCATCCCATTCAACAAGGCACCTTTTCCACACCTCAAAAGCCTTATGAGAAGTGTTTTAATGCTTCTATGTTCATTCTTCAGTAACCAAATATCCCCAGCCCCCAGAAGGGCAAACAGGTGCCCAGTCCTGAGAGACCTGCCTGTGACACTGAGGAACCAGAAAGGAGCTATACCCTGTCCTGCTTCAAGACTGCTCTTGAGGAATAGAGAGGCAATACCTAGAAATAAGGTGAGAGATATAAACACAATCTCACCTTCTCTAAACCTTTCCTTCCTCTGACCCTGACCATCAGCATCCTCACCACTCAGTCTGAGGCTATCTAGGACATGACAGACCATGGCCTTAGAGGGACTAGGGTACTTACTTAGAAGGAGGGCCCCCAATATATCATACATGGACCCCAACTTATTCTCCACCTTTCCCAAAGAAGGACTTGGAAGTATAGCCAGGTCTTCCTTCCTTTTGGAGAAGCCTTGAGGAAAGCTCAGAATTCTAATGTGTTAGAGAATGCTTTCCCTCAGGGGTGAAGGCTCAGGGAAGAAGCTCAAATAATGGACAGGTCAGCTTGAAATGGTTCTCAGCTATCTGTTCCTGGGGTAGAAAAGGGCAGCTCTGGCCCGGCTGTCTCCTTACCATGTACTGAGGGAGGCTGTAGAGCATGCCCTGGTAGAGGATTTCACATGGCGTTTCTGGTACCACCTCTTCCCCCTACGGCAGGAAATACAGTTTGTCTAGGTCATTTTCCAGTTGACCAAAGGCTATTTTTTCTTAGTTGTGAAGGGTGACATGAAAAGAGCGCTAAGCTGGGAGTTAGATCTAGGTTCCTATCCAGCTGTGTTAACGACTCATTGTATCACCTTAGGTAAGTTTACTTCCTCTCTGGGTCTTAGTTTCCTCTTCTTTTTGAATCACTGGGCTGGTCTGATGTCTTCTGAGGGCTCTTCCAGTCCTGAAAATCTATAATTCTGGTTTTTCCATTATCTGGAATCGATACAGAATTCTTTCCCCATCACATATTGGGTCAGGAGTCAGAACGCCTACCTATGAGTTGGCTCAAACCACTGCTTTTCTGGCCATACATGGGCTTAAGTCAGGGTGCACATATGCCTGGGACACCCCACATAGAAGCACTTCCTATGGTGTCACTCTGAGGCCATCCAAGAGCTCTGGAATATTTGGAAGTGAAAGGTAGGTAACTCAGAAGAGAAGGTTGATAAGGGAGTTGGGTAGCCCATGGCCAGGACAGGCAGGAAGGAATATTAAGAGGGAAGCTTTTAAGTAGAAACTATTTTCTTTCCTTCTCCAGTAGCCCCTACTACACCTCTTCCTCCTTTATGACCAGCCCTCTTGTCCACAACTCTCTTTGTCCTTTGATGACCCCATCTAAACCTTTTTATCAGAGCAGGAGGGCCGGAGCCTCAGGTATTTGTGGGGCTACTCAGGCCATCGTCATCTTTGGTCAGTTCAGTTCCTCCTCCCACAAGGTACCTCTTTTCCAGAGCAAGGGTCATTGCCTTGAGACCCTGAGGTAGGGAGGAATGACCTGGCCCCTGCCATCCCATATAACTCAACTGCTGCTTAAATAGGCATTCAATAAACTCAGGCAATAGATCTTTAGGAGAGCAGGTTGCCTTCCTGCTCTTCCAAAAATCTATTTCCTAACTTCTCTTCTGCCCTGTCCTCAAACCAATCCCTTCACCTTCCAACCCCTCAATAGTTGCTAACCCAGCCTCATACTTCAAAGAGAAAACAGAGGCAATCCGACGATTCATCTTCTCAACACCAAATATACTAGGGTCTCTACCTTTCTTCTTCTTTTTTTTTTTTTTTTAAAGATTTTATTTATTTGACAGAGAGAAATCACAAGTAGGCAGAGAGGCAGGCAGAGAGGGGGAATTAGGCTCCCTGCTGAGCAGAGAACCTGATGCAGGGCTTAATCCCAGGACCCTGAGATCATGACCCACTAAGCCACCCAGGCACCCCTCTACCTTTCTTCTTGACATGAAGTGTGAACCACGTTTGTTCTGTTAAAGGCCAACCCACCACTTGTGCTGGGGATCTTGCAACCCTTCTGCTTTGTCGAATGGATCAGTTCTGCAATTGTCTCTTCTCTTCCAGATCATCTCTTTCAGGACATAAACATATTCCAGTGTCTTCTAACTTTAAAACACTTTCCTCTGACCCCACATCCTCCTTCAGCCAACATTCCATTTCTATCCTCTCTACAATAAAACTATGTTGTCTGCGTTGACCATCTACCTCCTTTCTTTGCATTCCTTTTTCAACACACTCCAACTAGGCTACAAGCCCCATCTCTTCATTTGAGGTTGCTCTTATCAAGGTCACTAGTTATTTTCATGTGGCCTGATCCAATGGGCACCTCAGATCTTACCCATTTATCAGCAGCACTGGACATAGCTGATCACTCCCTTCTTGAAAAATTTTTTCTTAGCTTTTATAGTATCACAGTCTCCCACACTCTCTCCCATCTCAGAGTGTTTCTCTTACTCTTCTTTTCTGGCTCCTTTCCTGACTCATCCCACCCTCAGCACAACGGGTGCACCCCAAGACTTTGTCCAGGGTCCCATCCTCTATCTCTATTTCCTCCCTGGGTTATCTCAGCCAGTTCTATGGCTTCTAACACTATATTAAGTCAAGAGCTCCCAGATTTATTTCTCTAGGCCAGTCCTCTCTTTGAACTCTAGATATATACTCAGTTACATGGCTGCTCACGTGCATGCACGTGCTTAATGGATATCTAAAACTGGATATCTAAAACTGAGTATGACCAAAATAGAACTCTTGATGAAACAGAACCCCTTATGTTTCACCCTGCTTCTACTCTTTTCTGGTAAAGTCTTTATACAGCAGCCGATGGTTTTAGACAATGTAAATCAGATCATGTCATCCCCCTGCTTGAAATCTCTAAGGGCTTACTTCTATATTGTGAAACAACTTCGCAATCCCTATCTTTGCTTACAGGTCCTTTATTAAGTGGCCCCAGACCACCTCCCTGACTCCATCTCATACAACCCCATCCCTCACCCCTGTGTTCCAGCCATAGGCCTCCATTCACTACCCCTAATATTCCAAGGTTTCTCTCACCCTCATTAAGGCTATTCTCTTCGCCTAGAATGCTCTTTCCCCGATATTCCTATGGCCAGCTCCTTCTTGTACATAATATTTTAGTTTAACTGTCACCTTCTCAGAAGTCTACCTATCCTGACTTTTTAATTGAAAGTAGTCTCCTACGTGGCAGATGCCTCTCTCATGTCATCCTATTTAAATTTTCTTCATTGTATCTCCCATTCTTATATGTCTTCTTGTTTCCTTAATTACTTATTTTCTTTTTTCTCTAACTTTAATGTTTCATGAAAATAGAGACTTTTGCCTTGCTTGGCACATGGTAAGAGCCCAACAGTATGCACATATGCTCTGTGACAGCACTGCAGACAGACTTCTTCCTGCCTTTCTCCTGCACAGGACCCCCTTGACTCACCAAAGACATGGGGCACTTCTCCAGATCCTCCTCATTCTTGATTTGAACATCTGCAATGGAGATGTACTTGTGCTGGGGAAGAAAAGACATCAATTAAGAGGCTGAGATCACTAAAAAAAATTTTCTTTTTAATTAAAAAAAAAAGGGAGGGTGCCTGGCTGGCTCAGTCTAAAGAATGTAGGACTTTTGATCTTGAGGTTGTGTTTGAACCCTGTGTTGAGTGTAGAGATCACGTTAAAAAAAAAAAAAAAAAAAAGATACTGAGAGCCCCAATCATGTATGTACCAGTCTCTTGCTTAACTTCCTCAATGATAAGGAAATGTCCTGTATATGGTTGTCACCCAAATAGAACATAAACTTTGAAGGTAGGAGTCTTAACATTGAGTCCAGTGCTTCATATACAGGGTCTGTGTTTATTCTATGTTCCTATATTTGTTGAAGAGCAAAAATACTCAAGTATTTATCTTCAACCAAAGGGCAAGGGGAAGTAAAGAAGAGTCCCATGCCCCTGGACCACTACCCTGAGAGTTTTGCTGCATGTGAATATGCTTTTGTGCATGTATATGGAGTGATGATGGAGTGAGGGAGAGTTCAAGGTCCGTGCAAGAGATGACTTTTTTTACTCTTTGCGCTCATATATACTTTGGATGCAGAACAGACTGCTACTAATCCTGGCCTTTGGGAGTTAGTGACCCTATAGGAAGAAAGAAGTGAGAGGAAAGGAAGCGAGGAAGAGGAAGAGAGAAAGAAGGGTGGGAGGAGGGAAAAGGCATGAGAGGAAGAAAGGATAACTTTTTTATCTATCTGAATGTAGGAAAATGGTTAAGTACGAAGAGACTTAATTTCCTCCTCTTTGGCCAGAATGCCTGAAGGAGAAATACAGAATGTGTCTGGTAGAGGAGCCAATAACCAGGATGTTGGTAATCAAACTTGCCTTGATGGCTCCCTATCCCTGAAGACTGAGAGCCCACCCTGGTCACCTGCTTTAGAGTCTTCACACTCTCGTGGATGGGCCTGGGTAATCCAACCAAGGTATCTGTGTCCCTGTAAAATGTGAGATATACCAAATCATAACTATCAAAACTTTAAAGAACTACTGATGATTCACTGACCTCTACCTCCAAAACTAATACATTATATGTTAATTAATTGAATTTAAATTGGGGAAAAAAAAAAAAGAACTAAAGAGAACCAC
The DNA here is from genome assembly GCF_030435805.1 of Mustela lutreola. Classification (NCBI taxonomy): domain Eukaryota; kingdom Metazoa; phylum Chordata; class Mammalia; order Carnivora; family Mustelidae; genus Mustela; species Mustela lutreola. The sequence goes on along the minus strand of NC_081293.1, from coordinate 179,963,945 downwards.
TGATATTCCCCGGAGTTACATGGACCATGCCACTTTCAACATGTGGTATTCTGGATTTTTCCCTTCAAGCTTCCAGGTCCCCCATTATTGTTTCGGGACACAAAAAGAAAAATGCCACACAGAATGTTCCTGAAAATTAGGATTTTTGTATAGTCTTTTGGGCATTTACTTTGTCAGGGAGTAGTAGGTTCCTTAAAAGGGCATGTAGCCCAACTATAGGGAAATACCAGGAACAAGGCCTTCTCCATTTTGTAGTGCTCAGCCAGTGTGAGGAATTCATGGGGAAGGAGATATGAGGGAAGACTGGATCTGTTCTGACCATATTGCTTTTTCACAGAATTCTGGCCCATTAAAACAGGAAGGACCCCTAGGGACAACACTCTCATGACAAAATTAAAGCCCAAGAGGGAAAGGACTTGTCACTCAAGGTCCTACACCTAGCTAAGAACATAAGAGTTCTTCGAGGAAACTGGAAGGAAAAAAATTCTATGGCACCAGGCCAAAGTCATTAGGAGATGTCCATAGTGTCTCTAGGTTACACCACAACTAGCAGGCAACATCTCTTTTTCCAGCCACCCACTCCTCTGGCCCCTTAAGAACCACTTTATAGCCAGTTTTGACCACCTAGTCACTTACTGCCCCAGAGTGAATCCGATGAATTTGTTCCTGCTCATCTCCAAGAAGTGCTCAATGTCCTTCTGTCTGAGAGGACAGTGGAGAGACAATTCCCAGAAAAGGAAAAAAAAAAAGGCAAACCTTGAGAGACAGAATGTTTCTGAGCTCCTAACCCTTCGAGGAGGATTAGAGCAGTGGGGGAAGATAGCAGCTAACAGAGAAAACTTCAAGCCAGGAGTTCTGACTTCTAGCCCAGCTTATTGAGACTTGAACACTGTACCCTGGGACTTCAGTGATTCTAGTTCCAAAACTTGGGGTCCCCACAGTTATCAAACCTACCTGACCTTTGGGGCCCAGGGTAGCCCCTTGGGAAAGGCCACCCGCTCAGCAGAAAGGGATGCCTGTGAGGGTGGAGGTGGCACCAGAGGGTCTTGCTCTAGCAAGTCTAATTCTCCATCCAAGGTTCGTTCTCCATCACCAGCAGAGTCCTCTTCCTCCTCTGTGGCTGGCTCCTCTGTCTTAAAGAGGTCTCTTTCATTGTAGATGTCCAGGCTGTCCTGCTTAGTGAGGAGTTGCTGGGCGGAGGTTGGGATGGTAGAGAGAATGTGTACAGAGGTCTTACTCTGAGCATCTTTGTTTGAGGTCACCCTCTACCCATAAGCTACTAGACTTCAGGATATGTGGGGTAACAACCCAGCCCTTGTAAGAATATCCCCTTCCCCACTTAATCTATCCACCAGGTCCAATCCCAAGACAAGCACCTCTCAGGCAAACAAGTCATTGGCTGGGGAGCAAAGCATACATAATCCCAAAGTCAGTTACTTAGCTTTCAGAAAGCATGGATTTTTTTCCCCCCAGCACTTTACTTCCTAACTATGCTCTGCTTAGGTGAACATTCAATTAGTTTGCCTTCTCTGAGCTTATACCAGCTGGCTGACTGAGGAAGAGGAGGACAGAGGCTTGCTGCTAGGCAGAGGGAAGCAAGTTTGGAATTTTAAACCTTGTTGAAGAAAAAAAGATTGGACAGAAATAGGCCAAAAAGTTAACAATGACTGCCTCTGGTTTGTTAAGCTTATGGGTGTTTTCTTTCTTCCTCCATTCTTCACATTTTTATATTTCTTCCAAATTTTGTACAAGGAGTATAGCTTTACAAAATAAAAAATAAAGGTTGAAAAAAATTACAATGCTGCTTGTGTAGACTGGATTACTGAACATGACTGCCTAACCTTTCACCTGTAACCTTTCACCTGTAACTGGATTACTGAACATGACTGTCTAACCTTTCACCTGTAACCTCTAACCTTTCACCTGTCACTCAGGTATTTCAGGGAGGTTAGTACATGGCCAAGTCTCAGTGCAACCAATCATTCTGATCTTCCCAGGCATCGGACTATACCTGGAACACTTATCAGTCACCTCCTAAATGTAAGCCTCTGGCTCCAGGGCCAGACAAGAGCATGGCTGGCTCAGAGTAAACCTTGCTGTCAATAAAATGACACGTGCCTCACCCTGGGCACATGGATTTGCTGGGAGTCCTGTTCAGGTGATCTGGGTCATGCCCTAACTGGTGTCGGGGATAACTCCAGGCATACCAGGTCTCGGCCAATGACCCTGTATTAAGATATAGATCTACGAGGTAAGATCACAGCGTTACCTCATGATAGCCCGGGAGCCTGTGGAGCCGGGAGACAGAGGCCAAAGTACAGACTCCAAGGTTTCAGGTTGGCTATAGGGCAATCAGAGGCAGGATGAGCCTCATCATTTACTGCCCTTTCCTACCACATCCAGAATAGTTCAGAATCTTAATTTTTGGCCAACTAGTATCAAAACACCACTATATGCTTTTATTTCTTACCCTTCGAGAACCACGGCGGCCTCGCAGCTTAGAGGGTGGTGGTGCCAGCTGAGACTCCCCCAGGTCAAGGGTGTAAGAGGGCGGGGAAGCGGCACGCATGCTCTTCACCACCTGGATACTATCTTCAGCCAGTGGAGGCAGTCCCAGTTCTGCCCGCTTCTTTACTTTGAGAACCTGTAGATGCTCAAATCCACCGAGGGTAAACTATAGTATAAACAGGAAAGGGGCAGAGGAGAGGAAAAGAGGGAAGTCAGAATAAATAAGATCAGGGAAATGTAGATGGAGAGGAAGAGTCACAATCTCCAGTCCCATTGGAACCCCTTCTTAACTAAGAAGTAATAAAACAGGAAGAGGCAAATGTAGTTACTATTCCCAATCTGAGGAGCTCAGGGGTCAGGATAAAGCATTGTTTACTGACTCAGGGCTGGAAACATCACCAGAAATTAGGAAAGGGACTCCTGGGGGCTTCCAGTGGGAAAAAAAAAAAAAAAAAAAGGAAATTGTGCCCCCTTTTTAAGGAGCACAACCAGATGCTATAAAGCCCGAGTCACTCAATTTCTCCTGTAGTCAAAAGGTGATTCCACCCTGTGAAGCTTGCTCTGGAGGGTATGTTGTTCAGGCAGTCCTACGGAGTGGGAGCCAGAGATGATCAGATTTATTTATTTTTTTTTTTAAAGATTTTATTTATTTATTTGACAGAGAGAAATCACAAGTAGATGGAGAGGCAGGCAGAGAGAGAGAGAGAGGGAAGCAGACTCCCTGCTGAGCAGAGAGCCTGATGCGGGACTCGATCCCAGGACCCTGAGATCATGACCCGAGCCGAAGGCAGCGGCTTAACCCACTGAGCCACCCAGGCGCCCCGAGATGATCAGATTTAATAATTAGCAACAAAGCTGAAACCATATACTTATAAAGATTCATTTTCTTAAGATTTATTTATTAATTTTAGAGAGAGAATGTGAGCAGGGGGAGGGGCAGAAGGAGAGAAAAAGAGGGAGAGAAGCAGATACCCCACTGAGCGTGGAGTCCAATGCAAGGCTCGATCCCATGACCCTAAGCTCATGACCTGAGCCAAAATTAAGAGCTGGACACTTAACTGAGCCACCCAGATGCCCTAAGACTTCATTTTTTTTTTTTTAAAGCAAATCCTCTTTTTATCTGGATGGAGAATAGGCAATAAACCCCATATTTTGTAGTTAGAAAAACTGAGGCACAGACAGTTGCCTGATGTTGCTCAGTGCAAGCAGAGTCTAGATCTCCCAGCTCTCAACTAGTATTCTTTCCATGAAATGTCAGTTCTACCATGGGAAGGTACAATGACACCCCAACTCACAGAGTGACATCTCCTGTCAGTCCAATAGAAACAGGTAACCTGCTCTGACACAGAACATATGATTTCCCTCCATTGGCTAACAGCTGCCCAATTCTTCTGCCTAGCTCCAGTCTCCTGGAATCAGACTATAAGAAAGTGAGGTGGCAGAAGGCACTACTGATCTGATGAGATGGGAGTGGAGCGGGGGCGGGCAGAGGGGTGGGTGGATCAGTCACTTACCATAACCACTTTCCAGAGCAAAAGCAGGACCTTCTTTATGGGGAAGTGGGGAGCCAGGCCACTGCAGAACTTGGTAACCATGGAGAAAAGCAGAAGGGCAAAAGGTTCCTCATTATGCATGGAGAAGCCTAGGGAAGAGGAGAGAGAGAAGTGAGAAAGCGAGAATAAGAATGCTGAAACCCTATCCCTTTAACCTGCTTCCGGACACAATGAGGAAGGCTCTCACCTCCTCCAAAGAATTTGAGTACTTGTTCCTTAAAAGGAGGCTTAGAAAGGACCCAGGAGGAAGGGCAGGAAGGGAGGTCATGGAGGTAAAATGGCTTAGCTCCCAAGATTGAGGGTGGATACCAAACTAGAAGTAATAGTAATAAAGATGTTGCTTTTTGGCTGAAGGACTCAAAGCATTTCATAGATTACAATTCACTTTCCCACATCAGTCTAATATATTTTAAACCCATAGGCCTTCATATCTTATCCCTGTCTGATGACAACATCAGTATTTTCAAGGTGATTCAACTCATTTTTCCATGTGAGATTGATGATTAAATGTGAGATGGATGGCTATTTCTATTTTATAACCAAGGAAACCAAGGCATAGAAATGACACATGACTGGTACTAACTCATAGACACAAGGGAAGTCAAGCCAGGTCCTCATGCCTGCCACGTAGTATCTCTGCCCTAAAAGAATGGATGCTAATTAGGAAAGAGGACGGGGGAGGGAAGGAAGAGAGAAAGGAAGGAAAGCTATCTGTCTCTTCTGTGCAGATGTGCAGATGCTATGCTTCCCCTCCACCATCAGCATCTCATCCCTACCCTTCCTCAAGTACCACTTCTTACTCAGTTCAGTGCGGAAGGTCTCCCGTGCAGTCCTCCAACGGCAGGAGTCTGTCTCTCGCTCCAGGCGAATATTTTCCACCAATAGGTACATGACACTCAGCAGCACCCTGGGGTTATAGAAGGGTTGCAAGAGGTTCCCAAAGCAGCACCCAGCCTGAAGTCAGAGACCTCAGGGAAGACCCCTGTGGGAGCCCAACCCAGTGGAATTAGCAGCTACTAGTAGTCTGGGTGTATCTGGGACTTGGACAAAGAGTAACCCATTGCTAACTATCCCCAGTTCCAAACCTAGAGCAGGTCCACTTACCTGAGCTCTGTGCTATCAGCAATGGAGATGGCTGGTTTCCGAAGAGCACTGCTACAGGCCTGACTGTTGCTGCCATGGGAAGGAAGGAGAGAACAGGAACTCATAAGGCCTCTTTACACCCTGTGTCCCTACTTATCATGTACACAAATGTGAGTACCTGCTATTCCCTGGCTATGTAGCTAAAAGAAATTGGTCTAAGGTAAAGGAGCCCACCAAATTCCTCTGCCATCTCAGTAAACCTTTATCTGTGGTGAAGATGGACAAAGGCAGGGTCTGTGACAACCCCTCCTCTTATAATCCACGCTGTGCCTAGCACTGTGCTGAACACAAAATAGATGCTAAGCAACACTTTCAATCTGCCCTCTTTAAACTCCTGGGTAATAGGCATGAGATAAAACGACGGATCCCTATAGTGGTAGCAGCAGATAAGGCCATCTCCAGAGCTATGACCCACAAGGGGAGAATTGGGCATAGCAACAGAAATCGGTCCTATCCCTCTTGGGTCATGTTCTTAGGTAGAACAGTTTCCTTCATGGATTCCAGAGTTAGGCTGAGTTGAGAAATGCACCCATCTAGGATAGGACCCTAAAGCCCAGAACTGAAGCTGTGAGTGGGACAAAAGCTGTTGATGAGTCCAACCTCAGGGAGGAGGACAGAATATCAGAGAGCATGGCTGGATAGAGGGGAGCTGTCAGGAAGCTTTGGGCCGAGGTGTGAAGAGCCCCTGCTCCCACAGAGGTCTCTATAGTGAGGGAATCAGCATAGGACATGAGGCATGCCCCAAGGAAGGGGGTTGTCTAGGCCAGTTCTTCCCTAAGGCTTCTCACTCGATTTCCACGTGGAGCAGCTCCAAGAAGGCCGAGAAGGTCCCCATCTGATAGAGCAGGAAGCAGTTGTACCTGGACCAGTGTAGTACATCGACCTCGGAATCACATTCCCCAAAAGTGCCTAAAGAACCAGATAGTGTCATACAGGGTTGAGGTAAGAGGGATATCCAATTCTTTCCACCCTTCCCCATGATCTTAAGACTATCTTCCAAAAACTTGCCCAACAATTAAGCTAACAAAGGTAGGGCAAGGGCCCTCCAGAACTTCCCTGAATAAGGCAGTGTCCGAGTCAGGTCCAATGTGTTTATCACTGGCCTGTCTTAAGTTTGAATTCCCTGGGAAGCAGATACAGAGAGAAGGATTCAAAATGCAAGAAGTTTATTTGGGAGATGATCTCAGGAACCATTAATAGAAAAGTGGGGAAGTGAGAGAGGGAAGAAAAGGCAGATGAAGAGCTGAAACCCAGGTTGAGGGAAGCTCTGGGAAACAGTGTATGTTTTTATAACCCTCAGAATCATCCCACCCAAGAAGGGTGAGGTAGTTGGGCTATTTATCCACTAATTCCTGTCATTCATTGATCAGGGCTACTGGACTAGAGGAGCACATTAATTCCCTAGCACTTCCTGCCTACCCTGTATGGACTACAGAGAAAGCCCTTAGGTAAAAAGTTAAAGGTACTAGCAGTTGGAAGTTGGCCAGAGCACCAGACCCATGAGATATGGTTAGGCACTGCCCTGTTTGCTACAGTCTTCCCTTTAACACTCTCCTACCATTTATTATTTTCTTTAATAGTTTTGATTTTGTTTTGTTGTTGTTGTTGTTTTGTTTAAGCTACCAGCTAGTTGGTTCAATCAATAGTCCTCTTTTTATGATCTCAAGGTATACTTTTACTATTCCAGTTAGGTTATCTCATTTCTCTTTCGAATACCTGGCTGTTAGGTCTCTTCTGGGAAGGTTTTTGCAATTAATCATACCAAGTTTTGATCCCAATTACCCACTGCATCCACTCCTGCTGCTATGCTGATTTGAACCCTCTAAATGCCAATGAGAAATAATGCAGAGGGTTCATGTGTGAATATGCGGCACTCCATTACCTCCACTCAGTGGAGGTTAGAGCCATAGCTGAAGAAAGTAAGCCTCCGTTCTCAGCTGGTGGTACACTAACTCTAGCCACACTGACTCTCTTACTAAATCTCCACATATATTTATAGCCCACAAGCAGGAAAAAAGAACTTTATAAGAAATCTTGCCATGCCTGGTAAGATAAAGGCCAGTTCCAAGGGATCCAGAATAGTACCCACCACCATCTCCTTAACTTCCTTATAAGCATCAGGTTACTCCTAGCACTTGACAAGATCTGTCCCTGGGAGCAGGACCTTGCTTTCTTAGCATGGCTTGCCTCATCCTAGTCCTGATAACATTTCTCCCTAGTTTTCACCTATCTCAAGTTGGCAAAGGTGGCCACTTGCCTTGGGCCAGGTACAGAACAGCACGGGCCACCTTCAGTCGCCGTTCCCTACTGACCACCTCCAGTCGGTCCAGGAGTCCCATCACATAGGCCTTCTGGGCATCTTCTTCCAATTCCAGCCACTCCTTGCCCTGCACTGGGGAAAGAAGGCCATACAGATCAAGTGTCAGCTTTTGCCTCTCCTTCCTAGAAAGGCTCCTGATAACATATCCACCTCTGATCCCAGCCCCCAACAAATTCTTCTCTTCAAAAGATTTCCTTATTTAGCTGAGAAAGAATAAGAGATTGGAAAAGTAAAGAAACCCCAAAGTTCTGGCTAAACGCACTCTGCGGTCCACCTTTCTTCATATCCCCTTTATTCTCCACACAAAGCCTACCTATTCTGTCCTATCTCTCTGCCTTTTCAAGGAGTTCCCTCTCTCCCTATATATCTAATTCCTATAATTCCTATTCATCATTACAGGTCCAATACTAAATTACCTCTTTCCCACTAATGCTCCAGCCAGAAGATCTCTCTCCCAAGATACTCCTCCCCTCCAAAGCCCCCAAGATACCTTTTACTTCTTTTCTGATACTTACCACTTTCCTTTTGTCCTCAGTTAGTTTTATGATGTACACACTTACCCTCTGCCACTGGACTATAATCTCTTTGAAGATTCTGCAAATTCACTTTCACCCCTGCCTCCTGCATCTTGCACAAAACAGTACTCACCACACATCTCCTGAGTTGCAAACTGAATTCACTGACCAAGTTAGGAAATGGAGGTCTGAGACAATCAGTGTAGACACATGAAATTATTATTAGATGCTATTAGGAGTGAGGCAGAGTTGGAGGCAGGGATTGAATGTTAAAGTTAAGGACTACTTTAGGCACAGAGTTCAACCAGGCAGTGGGGCACCAGCCCAGTCCCCATCCCTCTGCTCTCTGTGCCTCTTTTATCAGTGAAACCGACCGAGCTCAGGCTTCTCCTGCTCCCATTCCATGGCCTCTCCAATTGAGATAAAGGAAATGTCCCATATGCAAGAAGGGATAGAGAAATGGTAGTGGAGAGGATGAAGAAGAATCATACTTTGTTCCGGGCGTTTTCTAGACCAGGCTGGGATATCATGGGGGGTGGGGAAGAAAAGCAGGTCTCTATGAAAAAGAATCTGGGATCACCTTGAGTCTTGAAATCTTCTTCAAAGCACCTCCTGTTAGTGGTGAATTCCAGGTTTTCAGTGTAGCTATATAATTCTGTGTTAGGAAAGATAGGACAGAGTCACAAACATTCAGCAGACCCTTATAGAAGGGGCCTGGGGTGGAGAGGGTGGCATGAAAGGGCTAACGCTTCCAACACATTCCTGTGTCCAATTCAATCCAGTGCCAGCCTCCTCCCTTTCGGAGCAGTTAAAAATAGCCACTTGTGTCCCTGGGTGATTAAACCATCAAACCTGTCCTCCTCCTGCCAGCTGGCTGCTACAGCAGAGAAGGCAGTCTTCAACACTTGGTGAGGGCCAGGGAGGGTTGGAGCAGAGAGGGCTTACTGTCATCACTCCTGTTTCTTAGGGCTGCAACCCCTTCTGCTTGTCAACCCAGATTGAGTCTAACCTGTCTCTAGGGAGGAGAGGCGCAATGTCTGAAATTTAGAGGCAAGATGCTTGTGTTATTCAAGGAACCAGAGTAAAGGCTGGAGAGTATGTGTTTCATGGCCCTTTGGGATTGAAGCCAGTTCATTCTCTCCCTGCTGAATTTCCTCAAAGGGTATAGAAGTTTAGGTTCCTGGCCATGACCACACAGGTAGAGACAGCATCAAACCACATAGAAGCAGCTGTTGATGTCAAAGGGCTGCTTATGCCCAAGAAAATCTAACTTTCTTAACAATAACCTCTGAATAAAAAATGCAGAGAGTTTATGAGAAATAAAAATGTCCTTTCCTACACACACTCCAGAACATTATACCAGGAAGTACCTTCATCTTACAGAGGATGAAGAATTAAAGTTGAGAAGTCAATAGGTGACAGAACAGATTTCCTCAAAACTCTGTTCCCTGAGACCCTTGCTGGAAATTTAACTAGGTCACAGATAATTCACAAAGAGAAATTCACTTATGTTCCAGCCAGCTGTCTAATGGTTGAGAAACACCTTGTCTGGGAGCCAGGGCTTTTGAGTCCTGAGTTCCAGAATCCTGGATTGACCAGAAGCAAATCCATCTCTGATTCTGATACTTTTCATGCTCAGTGGATAGTGTGCATATATGGTTTTTAAGAGCACAGCATAAATCCAGTCAGGAAAGGGAACAAGGCTATTAGGTACTAAACTTCTTGTTTTCACTTTTAAATTTTAGATCACGAACTTCCAGAGACAGATAAATATAGAATACATAAAATACCTATGTATCTTCTACCCAGATTAAGCAAATATTTACACTTGTTATATTTACTTCAGACATCTAAAGTCCCCTCTCCCTCCCCAGTCTATCTTATTCCCTTCTCTAGTGTTAACCATTTTAATGAAATCGGTGTGTATCCTTCACATGCCTGTTTTTGTACTTCTACAGCATATTTATATATCTGTAAACAACATGAAGTTGACTTTGAAAGTTTTTATCCAAACAGGATATTATATATTTCTCTTGAAATAATTCTTAGTATGTCTTTCAATGGTTTTTTTTACATGACTGAAATGAACACATCCATTTACTTAACCGACACTGTTCTCAGTCAAGTGTACAACTAGACTTCTCAGAAATACCTTTCAGGTTTGTGTGTTTAAGCAGTTTTTTGGATGCATTCATAAATTGTCACCATTTCTTTCACTCTCAATACTGTTTTTAACATTTACTGATACTGGAACATATTGATATAGATCAATTATTCTAATGGTTATGTGATAGCCTACTATATTGATACGCTACAGTTTATCCATTCCCCTACGTGGTTTTAAATTTTTCACAATGGCCACAATAAACATCTTTATACATGTTTTCTTGGCCCAAATGCTCTTTAAAGTGTACAACTAGAATCACTGGGTTATAATATGCATGCATCTTCAACTTTGTTAGATATGACCAAATTGCTTTCCAATTTTGTACTCTGCTCCCTCATGCCAAACAATGTATAAAAGTACTTATTTCGCTGCACCCTCACCAACTTCAGGCTTTTAAGCTTTGCAATCTGATGAGTGTGAAATAATATATCGTTATTTTAATTTTCTTTTCCTCACTAATGTAGTTGAATATCTTTTCATACATTGATTGATAATATGGTTTTCTATTCTCTGAATTCCTGTTCATATTCTTTGACAATTTATTGGGTTGCTCATCTCTCTCTACACACACATATTTACACATACATGTATACATATATGAAATATATTTATATTATTAGGAATTCTAATCCTTTGTTGGTTATTAAACTCAGCTCTGTCTTTCTGTCACTCATCACAAATTTATTCCCTGTGCTTATTCACAAGAACTTCCTTAAAAGTCCTTGTCGCTTTTCTCTGAAAAAGCATGTCTCAAAGTGTCACTTCCATGTGACAGAATATTTAACTTTCACACCATCTCCACCCAAAGCTCATTTATTAATAACTGGCATTCATAGCACGTGTAACATGGAGGCTCTTGATGTGAGGAGATCACACTTAACTCAAGCTACAATCCAGACAAAGATAGAGAGGGAGAGGATGGCAGAAAGAAGGGGGCATTCATGTAGAGATATGAGTGAATTTGGGAAAAGAAACAGGAGGAATGGGGAAAAGGTGGAGAGAAAACAGATTTGAGAGTGTACCAAAAGAGAATAAAGAAGGATGCACAGAAAAGGGTGATAGACTAAAAGTGGAGAATACTGTTTCCAAAGGAGAATTCACGGAAAGAAATGTAAAAGCAAACAGATATTTACTGCTGGAGGTTGGACAGAAGAAGGAATGTGGAGAACAGACAAGCTGCCAGGGGAGATCACAGACCCCTGCCTTCTCCTCCTGGCTATCCTCCCACTCTCCACAGACCATCTCTACCTCATACCTGACAACTCTGCTGCGTGCCCATCTGCATCTCCATACTCAAATTCCAGAGTGGGACAGTCCATAGAGCCCTGTAATAGAGAAGTCTTTGCAGTAACTTGGGAAAAGGGTTGAAAAAGGAGATTATACTCTCATTTAATCATCTGCTTCTCTCAGAGGCCAAGTTTAGATCGAGGAGGCAGCTAGGAGAGTCCCCTCTGGGCCTTTAATAAAAAGAGGTACCACGGGCGCCTGGGTGGCTCAGTGGGTTAAGCCGCTGCCTTCGGCTCAGGTCATGATCTCAGGGTCCTGGGATCGAGTCCCGCATCGGGCTCTCTGCTCGGCAGGGAGCCTGCTTCCTCCTCTCTCTCTCTCTGCCTGCCTCTCTGCCTACTTGTGATCTCTGTCAAATAAATAAATAAAATCTTAAAAAAAAAAAAAAAAAAGAGGTACCTTCCTCCTAGCCAACATCTGAGGCTCAGTTCAGGGCAGGGCTGAAGGTTCTTATATAAAATCAGAAACTCTGAGTAAAGGGTTAGGATTGTGAATAGATATGAAAGCTACGCAATCTGTGCCTTTGTCTGACCTACATAAACACAGACCAGAAGAGCATGTAGCTGATTTTTAGAACAATGAGATGAACTAAAACAAAAGAGGTATTTTTCAGCTTAGACTTAAAGCTTAAGAGCTGATTTCAGCTATGTCATTAACCCACTGTATGATTTTGGGCAAATCTCATTTTTTGGATCATAGTTCTTCATTTATATAAAAAAAGCCCCTCAGCTCTAGTGTTCCAAAACTTTAGGATTGTCAGATAGGTAGTATTTCTACTCCAACTTATTTTAAAACTAGATTTCCTATGATGTTGTATGTATAAATTTATAATTTTTTAAAAAAAGATTTTATTTATTTGTCAGAGAAAGAGAGAGAGCACAAGCAGAGAGAACAGCAGGCAGAGGGAGAAGCAGGCTCCCCACTGAGCAAGAAACCTGATGTGGGACTCCATCCCAGGACCCTGGGATCATGACCCGAGCCGAAGGCAAACGCTTAACCAACTGAGCCACCCAGGCATCCCTAAATTTATAATCTTATATAAAAATATTTTAATGTGACCCCACCCCCCAAACTTCTTTAAGTATTGGAGTTATTTCTTACCAGTACATATTAGTATGTATAAATTTAAAAATTTTTGAATCTCAGTCATCTCATATTGAGATCTTAAGCAAGTCACTTAACCTCTCTGTGCCTCAGTGTGGTATAAAAAATGTATTTGGGGGCACCTGGGTGGCTCAGTGGGTTAAAGCCTTTGCCTTCAGCTCAGGTCATGATCCCAGGGTCCTGGGATCGATCCAGCATCAGGCTCTCTGCTCAGCAGGGAGCCTGCTTCCCCCCCACTCTCTGCCTGCCTCTCTGCCTACTTGTGATCTCTGTCTGCCAAATAAATAAATAAAATCTTTAAAAAAAAATGTATTTGGTCTTTGAATGCTGTTCCAAGCACAGAGCTCCCAAGATCTCTGGAATTTCCTGATAAGCGTAATTCATAAGCCCCAGTCAACGATACTTGAATTTATGCTAACGAGGTGACTCCTGGTGAGCCTTTAAAAATTTCAGGGCTGGGGGCACCTAGGTGGCTCAGTGGTTAAGCCTTTGCCTTTGGCTCAAGTCATGATCTCAGGGTCCTAGGATCGAGCTCCGCATTGGGCTCCCTGCTCAGCAGGGAGCCTGCTTCCCCCCCCCCTCTCTCTACCTGCCTCTCTATTTGTGATCTCTGTAAAATAAATAAATAAAATCTTAAAAAAAATTTTTTTTTCAAACTCCACAAAAGCCCTAAAACAATGAGGTCTGGGTACACCAAAGTGATAGGAGGGTGAAACCTAGAGCGCATGGAAGCTCTGTACCATCCCATCCCCATCCTTCTCCTTTGTCTTTCATCATTTGGCTATTCTTTTTCTTTTTTTTAAATATTTTATTTGTTTATTTGACAGACAGAGATTACAAGTAGGCAGAGAGGCAGGCAGAGAAGAGGGGGGAAGCAGACTTCCCGCTGAGCAGAGAGCCCGATGCAAGGCTTGATCTAAGGACTCTCAGATCACGACCTGAGCTGAAGGCAGAGGCTTACCTCACTGAGCCACCCAGGCACCCCATCATTTGGGTATTCTTGAGTTGTATTCTTTATAATAAAATTGTTATCATAAGCAGAACAGTTTTTTAAATTCTGTGAGTCACTGTAGCAAATTATGGAACCTGGAGATGGTGGGGTTAGGTGTGGGAGTGGTCACAGAACCTCTGAATTTACAGTTGGCCAGGTTGAAGTGCATATAGTCTTGGGGCCCCAGGTCTGGCTGGCATCTGAAGTGGGGACAGTCTTGTGAGACTGAGCTCTTAACTTATGGGGTCTATGCTAACTACAGTCAGTGTCAGAACTGAATTGGTGTCAGGGAATTATTGGAAAATGAAGTGCTCAGTTTTCTTATCTGTAAAATGAAGATAATTCATAGTCATTATAAGGACTAGATGAGTTAATACAGAAAAAGCATTTAGCACACTACCCAGCACTTGATAGCATTATGTAGATGGTTACAATACTTTGTTGTTTGTTATTTTTTTTTTTTTTTTAGATTTTATTTACTTATTTGAGAGAGAGAGCTGGAGCAGAGGGGAGGGATGGAGGGAGAGGGAATAGAGTCCTTGCTGAGCAGGGAAGCCAATGTGAGACCCATCCCAGGGTCCTGGGATTATGATCTGAGCTGAAGGCAGACATTTAACTGACTGAACCACCCAGGCGCCCCGTTATACTACTTTGAATTTTACTTACTGTACTTACAGGGGTTTTTTGTTTTGTTTTGTTTTTTTAAGACTTTATTTATTTATTTGTCAGAGAGAGAAAGAGAGAGAGAGAGAGCCCACAAACAGGCAGAGTGGCAGGCAGAGGCAGAGGGAGAAGCAGACTCCCTGCCCAGCAAGGAGCCCGATGTGGGACTCGATCCGAGGACCCTGGGATCATGACCTGAGCCAAAGGCAGAGGCTTAACCCACTGAGCCTCCCAGGCATCCCTGTGCTTACAGTTTTAACATTGTATTATAAAGACATTTTTCTCATATTATTATGACTATCATTTTATTTTATTTTATTTTATTTATTTATTTGAGAGAGAGAGAGACAGAGAGAGCATGAGAAGGGAGAAGATCAGAGGGAGAAGCAGACTCCCAGTGGAGCAGAAGCCCAATGCGGAACTCGAACCCAGGACTCTGGGATCATGACCTGAGCCGAAGGCAGTCGCCCAACCAACTGAGCCACTCAGGCACCCCATGACTATCATTTTAAACAGCTAATTGTACAACTGGTTTGCTTAACCAGTTCTCTATTATTGAACATTTAAGTTGTTTTTAATTTTTTGTATTATATGCATGAAGCTGTAATACACTTATAATTTTTTCATATTTAGGAACTTTCCCAAGGATAGATTCTTTTTTTTCAACTGAGGATAGATTCTTGCAAAGGAAATGAATGCATCAAACCTTATGAATACTTGTCTGGTTCTTTGTATATGACAAGTTTTTTTCCAAAACCATTTTATCAATTTACACTGCCATAAATGCAAATCATATTTAAATCCACTATAGCAAAGATTTCCAAATACTTCTGGGTTACAGAGACACCCCCCGCCCCCAGCCAAAAAAAAGGTGGAGAGTGGGAATTACATTAGGTAGTTTTGATAAGTAGAGACTTAAAAACCTTTTTAAAATACATATTTCAAAAAAGGATAGTTTAATACTCCCCAAATAAGGACACAATATTAGAATAAAAGAGTCATTAACAGTATGCTTTTTTAAAGTTTGACTGTAAATAAGAATAAATAAACTTTACATCAATGTTCTAACACACATACACACACACACACACACACTGGAACAGAAGTTAAACAAAATAGTATCACTATCACTACATGTGAATGGAGATATTTTCTATTATTCTATTTCTTTAAAAAAATGTTGGTGTCAACTCATAGATTACCCCTACAGTTTGAAAAACACCATTTTAAATTGCATACATCCTGCAGCAGGGCCAAGAGCCAGCATCCCAGTGACAAGATGTCACATGTTCCCTGCTATGATGTGACCAGAAGGATAGACACCTTTGTGATCTTCTACCTGAAAGCCCAGAATCTCACCTTACATCAGACAGACCGTGAATGAGGCTCCTGAGAAATTCACACAGCCCACAGCAGGCTCAAAATAACTGAGGCCTGAGAAGTACCCCCAAGGGACACAACCTTACATCAGTCAAAGGACCAATTTTGCTCCCATGGTTTGGACAAAGGTACTGTGGAAACCTGAGTGACTGGCATCAGGGGAAACTGAGCAAGGGGTAGAAGAGCCCTCTGTACCATTTCTGCAACATCTTTGTAAACCTAAAATCACTCCTAAGTAAAAAGTTTAGTAAAAAAAAATATTGCATAATCCTTTATTTATTTATTAAGTAACTAAGTTACTAAAGTAACTTTATTAAGTATTAAGTGAACTAATGACCCAGAGATCAAGTGTTGCATGCTCTACCAACTGAGCCAGCCAGGCACCCCAAACTGCATATATCCTTTAAATTTATTATACTGAACTACATTTTATGAAAAACTCACTTCCATGCCCTGAATTTTCCTCATTTTGCCACAAACTAGTAAAACTTTGTCAAGGACTCTGAGAACAAATTAAACAGAGGGATCTGGCTAACAAGGCCCGAGGTGAATCATTTTGTTAAGAATCTTCATATTAAGGGGTGTTTGGGAGGCTCAGGTGGTTAAACCACCAACTCATGATTTCGGCGCAGGTCATGATCTCAGGGTCCTGGGATCCAGTCCCATGTGGAGCCCTGCGTCAGGCTCTGCACTCAGTGGGAAGTCGGCTTGTGGATTTTCTCTCTCCTTCCCTCTCTGCCCATCTCCCTCTGCCTCTGCCACTCTCTGCGTCTCCCTCTCTCAAAAATAAATAGATAAATCTTTTTTAAAAATTCTTATTAAGCAAATAATTATTCTCTAGCTTCCTGTTTTCCTAGGGATGTTCATACACTAAGCCATTTGGAGAGGGTAGGTGAGCTAGTGGCCCCTACAAACACAGTGATGGATGAGGGGGCTCTCTTCAATTGTGCTAACAGTAATTCTCTTCCAGTAATCCTTTAGAAGCACTAAAGAAGGGAGAAAAGACAAAAACAAAACCATCTCCTCTGAGGACTGTCTTCCACAGGAAAGCAAAAGGAGGGAAGGAAGGAAAGGCAGATAGTCATCTAAGTCTGGCACCTGAGTGTTATGGTGATAGGGAATGTACTGATAGGTAAAAAGCAGCTTTCCTGCTGCAGAGGAAGGTGGAGGAAAGCTAATCTTTTCAGCCAGCCTTTTGGCAGGCAACAAGCCCAGATGGAGAGGATCACTGCAGTTGTCCATTTCCAAGCATAAAAAGTGCAGCTGCAGACAACCAGGAGGTAAAACTGTGGGGCAGGTGGGAAGCTCTGAGTCTCTGGATACTGAACTCACTGGTAAAAGGAAAGTACTATCAGAGCCCTTTTCCTGAAGGAAGACTTGATAGGCAGGGAAAAGGCCTCCTACTTCAGTTTTGTTTTTGTTTTTGTTTTGCGATTTTATTTATTCTTTTGAGAGAGAAAGAGAGAGAGAGAGAAAGACAGCACAAGCAAGGGGAGAGGCTAAGAGAGAGGGAGAAGCAGGTTCCCTGCTGAGCTGGGAGACAGCATGGGGCTGGATCCCAGGACCTGAGATCACAATCTGAGCGGAAGGCAGCCTCTCAACCATCTGAGCCACCCAGGCACTCCTCCTATTTCAGTTTTAATTCCCCCAAAGAACATATCATTCTGAAACCAATTACTTACTTGCATATTGTCTTGTCTCTCCACTCTGACTAGAATCTTTGCTCCACAGAGCAAAGACCTTGTCTTGTTCACCACTGTATTCCTAACACCTAAACACCTAAAAGTGCTTGGCATGTAGGAAGGGCTCAGTAAATTTTTTTTTTAAAAGATTTTATTTATTTATTTGATAGAGAGAAGAGGATCACAAGGAGGCAGAAAGGCAGGCAGAGAGAGAGGAAGAAGCGGGCTCCCTGGTAAGCAGAGCCCTGATGCAGGGCTCAATCCCAGGACCCTGAGACCATGACCTGAGCCAAAGGCAGAGGCTTAATTAACCCACTGAGCCACCCAGGCACCTCAGTGATTTTTGAATCAATGAATGACCCACCCTCTCCCCCAAAATACATTTAAGAAAGAACAATATCTCTATGGGGTAATGAGGTACAGTGTGCCTTAAAAGGCCAGATTCAGAGGTGCTCAGGTTGAGCATCCAATTCTTGGGTTCCTCTCCAGGGATCATCTCATGTGTTATGGGATAGATCCCTGCATGGGGCTCCATGCTCAGCAGGGAGTCTGCTTGAGGATTCTCTCTCTCTGAAATAAATAAATGAATCTTTAATAAATACATAAAATACAATTTTTAAAAAGGCCAGGTTCACAGTGATGCAGGGAGGGAGATGATGTGGATAGAACCCTGAACTAGCTAGCAAGACAGTAAGGCTGAGCTCTGCCTCTGAAAGGTGGTGTGACTTAGGGTCAGTCTTTTCATCTCCTCCACTTCTCTTTTTTAGAAAATGGAATGGATTCCTACTTGACTGTATCAAAATGGGAAACATATATGAAATCCCTTTGGAAACTGTAATATACTATTCAAATGGTAAACCACTGCTGGGACAAGCAAGACCTGGCTTCTAGTGCCAGCTCTGGACCTATGAGCTACTATGTACTGACCAATTACGGGTCTTGTGCCTGAACTGAATTAAACATCTGACATTCAGTTATCTCATTTGGCTTTATCACAACCTTCTGAGGTAGATAGTATTAACCTCATTTTACAGATGAAGAAAATGGAGCTCAGAGAGGTTTGGCAATTTGCCAAAAGCCACACAGAATAAATGATAGGGCTAGGATTCAAAACTGGGTCTGATTGATCCCAAAGCCTGGTGCTCCTGGCCACTATGCCAGATGTATGTTCCTGGGCGAGTTACTTTTGTCTCTTACTTCTGTAAAACAAGGGGCTAAACCAGATGATCTCTACAGACCCTTCCACATCTGACATTTTGTGGTCTATTCTTTGTGTGTGAGTGTGTGTGTGTGTGTGTGTGTGTGTGTGATCTATTATTCTCCTGGTCCCCACTCATATCCAAACTGGCTAGATGAAGGGGGCAGGGGACTAATAATTCATTTCTTTCATCTTCCTAGTTAGCATTTTTTTTTCTTCCAGAAGAAGTGACCCAAACATTCATATTCCTATCTGTGGGTTTGTATCCTGGACAGTTCCATCCAGTCCCTCTTGTACAGCCCCTGCCTGAATCCTGTCTCGTTAACTCTTCCTTGTAGGGGTCCTGATGTCCGTGGAAGGCACTCCCTAAAGAGCCTGCCAACACTCGTGGGACGGCAGAGCGCAGAAGTCACTGGGCACATCTGGATCGGCTCGCTAGCCCGGGACTGGAGGGGTGTGTGGGGCGACTCGCCCACACGCCCGCCCTCTCCTCTGCGGCGCAGCTCTGCGCCCCCATCCCTCGGGGGCCCCCATCTCTTCGCTCCCGTTTCCTCTGTAAATCTAAAACACGAATCCCCACTTCAAGGGGCTGCAGAGATTAAGAGAGATACGTATTTGAGAAGTACTAGTATGCTCGCTATCGCGCTCCATCTTCGCGCCCCCGGGGGAGAGTCCAGAGGACTAAGAAGCCCCCGACCCGGCAGGAGACCGGCAGAGAGAGAGAGATCAGGGGCTGCAGAGCCCGAAGTCCAGGCTGCGGAGGACCCCGCAGGTGCCCAGCCCGAGGGGTCGCCCCTAGAGCACTGGGGGCTCCGGAAGGGGAGGGGGACCCGGCCGAATCACCTCAGCCACCGCTTCCCGCCCGCGGGCGTCTCCCGGCCCCAGCTGAAGCTCTACGGGTTCCTCACCTCCGACTCCCGCCGCTGGCTTCTGAACGCTTCCCGGCCCTTGGGTGCCGCTTGCTTCCCTTTGCCGCCGCCGTTGCCGTTGCTATTGGCAGACGAGCTCCCGGCCCCGGGCGCCACGGGGTCCTCCATGCGGCCCTTGTCAGCGTCTCCTCTCAGCCTCTCCGCGCTCTCTGCCCGGGGCGACCCCGCCGCCGCGCGCCGGGAACCAGGCCCCGCCCCCTCCACAGCTATTGGCCGCGGTCGCGCCCCGCAGCCCCGCCCCGCAGCGCAATTGGTTGTTCGACGGCTCCAAGCGGGACTTGGAAGAGGTGGGGGGGCTCATTCACGGGATTTCGCCCCCCTCCTTTTTTTTTTTTTAAGTGCTGCGAAGTTGCTGGTAGCTTTAGGCTCAGGGGTAGGGTCCCCGCTCCACCTCCCGAATTCTGGGCCTTGAGTTCTGTCAGGTTATCTTTTTGCTTTTCATTCAGCACTCATCGCCTCCCAAATAGCGACCTTTTTGGGGAGATCTAGTCTCCGCCTCCTGCTCCACTGCAGTCTCCTTTTCCCTATTACCACGGACCTCTCTCCCGGCTCCCGCATTACGCCCCAAGTCCGGTGTCAGCTGCAGGGGAGGCATGGCACTGCTCGGTGGCCAGGGACACCGCAGGAAACCAGGGACCCGCTCTCTCTCTCAGATTTCTCGAGAATTAGCCCGCCCAGAGCGAGGGCTTGGCTGGGAGATGGTGGGTTGAGGGGTGGGGTGAGGCTTCACTGAAATTGCTGGACCCCTTCAGAGCTGCTCCTGGTCATCTGTCTTCCTCTTCTGAAGTGGGGCACCTTCCTCAGGTGTTAGCTGCGGAGAAATGTTGAATGGAAAGCAAGCTCCCACCTGCTCCCCAGTCCTTTCCTTCGTTTCTCTAAGATCCTTCCTAAGGGCTCCATACAAAGGAGGCTGTGTCGTCTGCCGCTCTGAATTTATATAAAAAACGGTTTATTGTAAATATTTAGGCTGTCTGTGTTGGTAATTAAAAGTCCCCAACAAGCAGCCTAAGGGGAATGGGTGGAACAATATGGGTGGGATTGGGGGAATTGTTGAGCTGCCACTTTGTTCCAGGCATGGCACTAGACACTTTCCAGATATCATATGGTACTTCATTCTGACAGGCTGTTTTCACTAATCCTGTATTACTATTGAGAAAACCAGGACTCAGAGATTACTCCTTGCAGTTCCCAAGGTATCATATTCTATCTTGTCTCAGTGTCTTTGCAGTTCTTTCTCTCTGGAAAAAACTTTCTGCTCTTCTTGGCTAACTTCTGTTGTTCCATGAGGATTCTATTTGTTATTACCTCTGCTTCCGGAAAGCCTTTCTTTGACCCTTTCAACCCATTCAGGCTGTATTGTGTCACATTAAGTCTGCTTGGATTTAAAATTCTTATATTTTCTACTATATCCTCAAAATAAGAGGCTCAAAGGAATTTCCACCTTCCTATATCTTAGGGGCAACTCTCTTAATAATTCTTTTTTTTTTTAATTTTATTTTTAAGTAATCTCTACACCTAACGTGGAGCTCAAACTTACAATCCTGAGACCAAGAGTTGTATGCACCACCAACTGAGCCAGCCAGGCACCCCAAATCTTCTTCTTCCCCCCCCCCCATACTTTCTTCTCCTAGTTGGTGGGTGACAGACCACGGCAGAGTTAAAAGAGAGAACTTTTTGGAGCTTTCTCAGTTCCTTTCTTTTCTATCCCCAACATTTCCTTACTGTGTCCACCCAATCATCTTCCCTTTCCTCCCCCATCCCCCCCAACCTGAATATAAGTTCCTTCAAAGTAAGGCCAAGTTCTGTTCATTTTGTATACCTCATATAGGTATGTTTAACACAGGGTTTCTGTAATACTGACTCAAAAATTATTTGTTGTAGGGAGCTGTCCCATGCATTGTAGGATGTTTAGCAGAATCCCTGGCCTCTCCATACTAGTTGTCAGTATTAGTACCCTCCCCCAAGTTGTGACAAGCAAAAGTTGTCTCCAGATACTGCAGATGTTCTCTGAGGAACAAAATCTTCTGCAGCTGAGATCTACTGGTTGAACATAATTGAACTGATATGAATTTCCAAGGAATTCCATGGCTCAAGACCTTAACTATTTGATTTTGGAATTTTTTTCAGGGTATAATTTGTTAAACTCTAAGATTCACACTCTGCTTTAAAATTCACAACCCACGCCTAGCTCATCACTGCTGCAATGTGGTAAACCTGCCACAGCACAGCCCATTGGCGTTTCTTAATAAAAGAATTAATTATTCTGTCTTCCTCTTCCCAATTGCTGTTCTCCTAAGCAGTTAAGAGTTCTAGGATTGACAGGCCCAGAACTTCATAGTTCTTTTGTAGGCCTAGTCAATCAGCAGAATTCTCAAACAGGGGTGGCAGATAGGATCGGCCAGTTTTGAGGTTTTGTTCCTTTTCCAGTCTAACTCTTGGGCAAAGGAGCAAAGCCTCAAACTGGCTTCAATAAGGAGTAGGACTGAGGACATCTTTCAAGTCCCCTCTGGCCTCGATGCAAAGCCAATTGCTGAGCCTGGAGCTCCATCTGGCTTCATTTTCAGAGTAGGGGTTTGAAAAACTGGTGTTAGGGAGATTGCAAAGAATCAACACAAGAGACTTGGGTCTGTTATCTTTCCCACACCTCAGTGGAATGGGAAACAGTAGAGATCAGACATTTGTCTGTTCCTTATAGGCCCAGACTTTCAGAGGTTGTCATAAGGACTAAGATATCTGGAAAACAATTCCTGGAAGAAGTAACAAGAAACCACGGATTAACTGAGAACTTTGAAACTATAGGCCATGGACTTAGTACACACTGAACTTCTTTAAGCTTATTTGTCAACAAAGATGTGGTAGTTATCAGTAACCAATGACCACAGAGGCATCCACATATATAGCTGAAAGCTAATGAGGGGCTAGTCTACAAGTTTTTCCACGTTGCAGAGATGGCTCCAATACTGTTATTTTTTTAAATCAACTCTACCACTTTTCCTTGTCCCCAAACTCAGGCATTTGGGGGCTGCTGGCAGAGGGTTGGAGGTATAAATATTTATAGTTACAAAGACTGAACATATCCTCTTCCCCATATAAGTGCTTGACTTTAATCCATGGAGGTCAGATACTAGATTAAATAGATAGCACCTGTTACAGAGGGAGCTTAAAAATAAGATGCAGAAAGTCTTACAATACTCAAGTTTGGATGACATTGGGCAGCCAGGATGATGTAGTAGAAAAAGGACAGAGTATCTTCCTCTCCTATCAATGGCACAGGCAACAGAGGCTGTGGGACCCTAGACTGAGATGAGGAATTGATGTAGCATCAATGTGTGCCAGCTTTTTAAGCAGCATTTAAAAAATTAAATCAGGTGTTTAAATCCTTGCCCTAGGAGACAAAGATTAACCATTTCATAGGCAGGAAAACTAAGGCTCCGATTGGTTCTATTATATACATAAATTATACAACTTATAAATGGAAATGCTAGATTAGACTCAAAGTCTAATCTCTTTCCATACAAACCACAAGCTAGAGAAGTTTCACAGCAGTGGGTAGTCAGGGCTTATCCTGAGTTTGAAACTAAGACCCAGGCATCAAAGTCCCATCTTTTACAGAAGAGGACTCAAGCCCTGCTCTAAGGGGGTGAACCTGCCAGCTGGCTCACAGGCTTCATTGCTAGCCGCTGCTTTCTCTTTCTCCTCAACTGGCATGGCACCAGCTTTGAGCCATTACCAACTGCCCAGACTATTTTAGCTCTTAGTTTAGATAAACACAAGTCAAAAGTAGCAGAAGATTCTGAGAGGGAAGAAAACATCTTGCCTACAGGAAGAACTAGGTTAGATTGTCAACTAAGAAAATGGCCACTCTACTGGCAGTTTAGAAAGACACAGTTGGATTTAATCTTCCAGTTACTGATTTATTCAGGCAAAAGCTGACTTGGAGACAAATTTCTGCCAGATTATGTCTTCCCTTTGGTTGGATGTAGTCAGGTTCTGGGTGTCAGGGCCTTTTAATCCCAAACCATGGATGCTGGCTGGCTTCCTGTGCTCTCCAGTTAAGGGCAGCACACAGAGAATTTGGGGGGACCTAGAACCAGATATTTCTCTGCCTTAGGCCTACACTTCTCAACTCCCCAGGGTGATGGTTATTTTCTTTCTTTTTTTTAAAAGATTTTATTTATTTATTTGAGAGAGTGTGTGTGCATGTGGTAGGGTGTGGACAGAGAGAGAGAAAGAGAGCATGAATAGGGGGTCAGAAAGGGGCAGAGGGAGAGAGAGAAGCAGGCTTCCCACTGAGCAGGGAGCCCCATCTGGGGCTAGAGCCCAGGACCTTGGGATCATGACCTAAGCCAAAGGCAGACGCTTAATGACTGAGCCACCTAGGTGCCCCAGAAAGCAGGTTCCTTACACACATAACCAGGGGGCAGGTTGGGGGGGTAGATATTAGTGGAAAAGCCCGCCATGGAATAAGGGACCCAAGGCTAAGGCCATTTAAACATTTAAATGTTTAAACATTTAAACATTATTGGTAGCCTATTGGTAAGATGCTTTTTTACATCCTTATCCTGCAGCAGGCTCTCCAGCCCATTGCCTAGAAACATCTCTCACTCTGAATTTATAGTTCGCAGAAACAAGGAATACTCTCAAGACAAGAATCCATTTTAAGAATATTTTATTTATCTTTTGAGATTACATAGTCATTATTGCTGATCTAATACAATCACTTAGACATAAAGATTTCCAAGAGCCTCTCAGAAATGGCGATTCTTAGAGGTTTTATTTCCTTTCAGTAAGATGACAATGAGAACTAGATGATTATATATATAATATATATATATTATATATATATAGTTTAGTTTATCGTCTACGTATAATTTGCTGGTGTTGCCTATTTTCTTTCCATAATTTTCCATTATTAAAAAAGCGTAATGCAACAATGCATTTTGATTTCTTTTTTTTAAAACCATGACAAAGTTAATTTTGAGAAAACCACAGGAGCAGCAGTTTCATATCTGTTCAGAGAAAAGCCAAGCAGCAAAAAAGCTCTGCAGGAGTATGTGGCCATGGGGAGCCGTGCTCATACAGGAGGGTAGGATGAGGAGGTAGGAGGGCAGACAGAGAAGGTAGACCAGATACCTTTTTTCTTTTTTAATGAGAAACAAAACAAAACAAAACCCTGATTTTCCATTAAGAAGGCAAAAAAGACCTTGAAAACTAGTACTAGTTCATCGTAGAAAAAATGGTAAGTATCCTCACTTGCCAGGACCATAAACAAACAGATAATTAGTCTCACCTAAGATGCATCTCAGGTGAGAGTTTGAGGGAAGAAGATAGATTTGTTCTGGTTTCAACGGTAGAGGGAATGACCAAATTCCAACATTAAAATAGAACCCAAATACTCAAGAGGCCTGGGCCTCCCACTTCTTAATGGTTGCTAACATAGGGTCCCCAGAGAGAAAGGAAAAGAGGTCATCTGAAACTCAGAGGCAAATATATCAATATCTCATCATGGGCAACAACACTGGCAACTTAGGTGTCTCCTTTTTTATTTGCCATGGGTCTCTTTACTATAGCAAGGCAGGTATGCTTGGTCATGATCAGTATGTAGTAATACTGCTCCAGAGAGCCAGGCTTTACTGAGAAACAGAAGGTTATGATTTTTTGGTTTAAGAACATAATAGGCTAGAGTCCAGATATCTGCCTAATGGAATCTGCCCTTGATGTAAGATGAGTTATGAAGATCTGTATCCAATTAATTAATATGAAAGAGATCCAATTAATTAATACAAAACTCAGAGCTGGGTAGGCGAAAAAAGAATTAAGTGGCCTTGTGGAATTTTCAGCATTTACAATCTTCCTCATGAAAGAATATAGCCATGTATGTGGCAGGCACCTTTCCACTATGTGCTAAGACATACAGCCTCTAAGGGACCAGGCATTATGGGCTGAGGCTATATACTACTTAATGAGGCAAATAGCCATTTACCCAAAGCCCACCTCTCTACCTACAAAAGGAAGGTCACTTCCAGAATAGCTCTGAAAGTATATGTGAAGACCAGGAGAAGCTGAAAAAGGTGGAGGCAGGAGAAGAGAATCAGGGTGGGATGATGCTGGCTGGCCTGGTGTTGTTTCCTTGAGTCACCTTGGTCTTGAGACTATGAGGCAGACCAGGGAAGGAAAAAAAATGGGAAAATAAACAAGCAAGCAAACAGACATGAGAGTGTTAAAGAAGGTGGTCAGGTGGGAAAGGGACTCACTTCATTCAAGACTTCTAGGGGCACCCCAAACTTACTGTTAGAAACAGTCTCAGTCTGGTGCCAATGAAACTCTTAAGACCAACAGGTCAGTCTCCAAAAGGTATCCAACTCTCATGTGAGACATAAAATTTCACGCTGCTCACATTACTAGTTTTTCATAATGTTGGAGTTACTCAAGAAACCACCTCTGAACTATAGAATCCTAAGATGGAAGAGGCAGGAACATAAAAAATATACCCCAGTAGAGAAGAAAAACCACAAACTAAATCATAGAGATACCAGATCTCAGTTTCATCAATGGCAACGGCCAAAGAAATGAATGTCTGAGGAGGTTCAAACTAGTCAAACTAGCTTTAATCATCTGGACACAGTTTGTAGTGTCATCTCTGTATAGCTTAGCCAGGTAAGCTGCAAAGCCCTTCCCAGGAGACAAATACATTCTACTTCTTTAGAGTGTCAGGCTGCAGGCCTGAATGGTTGGTTCCACTTCCAAAGCCCTACACCTCCCACCCCCAAATCCATTGGAAAGTACATCTTTCCCTGTTCCATTTCAAAAGCAGTTTTAGACAATAAGAGAAAATTTCAGGAAGCAGAGTTTCACAACAAGCTCTCCTTTTCTGAGACAGTGTCAGTCTAGAGGGAACCTCCCGGGAAACTGTTCAGTTAAAGAACAAGTAAAACTATGGATCCCAGTGGGGCTGGCCCTCACTTCCTGGGCAAAGGTTACTTGGGTTACAAAGATGGCAAAAACAATGTCTGACAAACACCAGAGCTGCTGAGGAAATAATGGAGGCACATTCCTCTTGGAACCAGAAAGTGTTAAAACACACATGAATATTCAAGGAAGAAAGGGGTCTTCAGGAAGGAGACTCCCAGTAAGCACAGGCATAGCTAAGTTCTTGGTGTAGCTTGCCAAAGCCATAACATTCCTTCCTTCCTAGTCATTTTATAAAGAAGGCAGTGATAGTGATGGTCAAGGCTGGGAACCCAGGCCATGTTAATTCAGTGGCTTCCAAAAGGCCTCACCTGGGGAAGGGCCAAAGCTGAGAAAGGCAGCTGCTGAAATTTATTCCGGAAAACCCCAGGGAACAAGGAGTCTGGAATCCCTGGACTAACTCCTGAACTTGGACAAGAGACAAATGGCCATTGTTGAGGATTCCAAGTTAATGGGGAATGATGCAGAAGATGCACTGGGAAGGTTACCCCATAGCTTTCCTTCCTCAGCCTGTCCTTTGTGGCTTTCACAGCCCTCGGGGCAGTAACCACACTCTGGGCCAAGGCAAGAGGCACAGGATTCTAGATTTTAATAAATAAATAACCTAACATATAGGGTGAGCACGGCGGGCAGCTGATTGGAGAAGCAATTTGCTGGGTTCTTTCCTATATAGGAGTGGAGAAAAGACTTGGAGTTCTATTCCTTAAAATTTCTTCTGGCTTGAATTACAGGAACTTAATACCTAGAGGGAGAAAGAAAGATGAGACTGTGATGTTATCAGTTTGGGAGAATGCTGGGACATGAAGAGCCCACCTAAAGGGATAGAGCAGCAAGGAGGCAGGGACTTTTCTGGGGTGTATGTTGAGGGCAGATACTTGGTGATGCCCAGTATTTCTCCATAAAGAGGTAAAAATCGTATCAAGAAGATGAAATGGAGAAAGGCAAATTCAGAAAAGGGAACACTATTTAATGTCTGAAGAAGGCCTCAAAGAGTCCCTTGGGGGTGGCAATGAAGGGAAGTAGGTTTCTTTTTCTAAGTTCACGTAAATGTGAAAGATGCAAAGACCAATTAGGACCAATTCCAGTGCAGAAAGCTCTTTTCTACCCGGGCTTCCCTGTCTTCTGGGGGGGGACCCAAGGCACCTGTAATAATTAGGCTTGAAGGGCCCATTCTTGTTGAGTCCCAGATACTTGGCCTGTTCATCCGTCAGCTCTGTCAGGTGGGCATCAAAGGTGGGCAGGTGTAGGCTCGCCACATACTCATCTGGAAGAGACCACAGAAGCCCTAGTATAAACATTCATACCTCTTGTCTTGCTGTTCTCTCCAGGCTAGGCCTTAAGAAGTTGGAAGACACCTTCTAATTCCCAGAACTGAAAGAAAAATGCTCAACTGGTTCATGGGCCCAGAATTCTATGGAGTAGCTGCTTCGGTTTCCAGCCAAGTGTTTTTTAAAGTCCAAACATTTCTTTCTTGCTAGCTGTCTCATCCTTGAAGCTTCCCTTCTCCCCAGAAGGGTAAGGGAAATGTGAAAGAAGCAATAGTCCTTAGCATCTAAAAGAAAGGATAGGATAGCAGGGGACTAAAAAATGGGAAACTCAAACTTTACTTCTACCTTAAACTCTGAACTTCGGGTTACTCAGAAAAACGAACACCTGAGGATGTTGGAAAGGAATGTCTAATAATGATATTACATTGTTTGCTTTGCTTTTGTATCCTTAGTTCTTATGGGTTTCTATTTACATTCTATTACTTGAATACATATTATTCAGAATTTTATGTAATTTTCCAAGTACTTGTTTGGTCTTCCTAACTTCATTATACATTCAGTCAAAACATTGTCCTTTTTTTTTTTATATCTTCCCAAAGGATATATTAAAGGGAAAATATGTCAACTTCTAACAGTTGCATCTTGGGCTAAAGCAAAGCAAACTAGAAGCTGATTTATTCCCTGATTTTTGCCTCAGGAGTTTATAAACACACTGTAGCAGTTCAGGTGCTTGAGGCAGGTTCTTTAAAAATTCAAGACAGTTTAACATTTCTCTTATATGAAACACCCACATAACTAGTCTTAACAGAAGCTATTCAGTCCTTCCTTTGGCCTGGGACAATGAGGTCTGTGTGAGAAGATGTAGTATGAGAAGTCTTCTTGGTCTGAGGAGAATTTGAAAGGGGCTATGTAGCCTAGAAATGGAGTAAGTCAGATGTCACAAGGTAGAAGATGAGTCCTTTTTGTTAGGGGAAGATTTTATTTCTCCTTTGAGACTCGCATATAAGATACTTAAGACAGAAAATCCTTAAAATTCATAGACAGGTACACCAAATCATAGCAAAATGTAATGACTTCAATAGGGCAACTCACATGGAAAATGTGATAACTCAGTTAGGAAGATAACCTAGGAATCCTAGCTCCTACTCTGCAAGATACAGACATCATTTCTCCCCCCTATCTATAAGAAATTTAATGCCATGAAGTTCATTAGGCTCTGACTCTGAACTACTTCGGTAAGGATAGGGATGGAAGAGCACATGCTTACCCATTTTCTTGGGCAACAGGTAGACATCCTGCTTATAACGACCCTCAGGAGCATTGTAAAGCTCTATCAAGGCAAGAGCCTAGAAAAGCAGAGAGATGGATGCTGACGTGCCATTTCAAGTGAAATGCTGATGATCTAATGGCCCTCTCCAGCCCACTGCTTTCCCGTCTGGTGGCCCTACCTGAGTAGTAGCGGTGATTGAGAGCACAAATGTAGGCACTGTGGAGCAGCTTAGGTTCAGCAGACGGCCCTAGAGAGCAAGGGTTAAGACACAGATGGGTTAGGACAAAGTCTCTAGCCTTTCAGGAGTGAGGAACGAGCATAACTGCCATTTTCCAAATACCTCCCAACTACCATTGCTGGATAAAAAGCAGGTATTCAATAAATAGAAATGAACTGACTGACATTTAAGTGAAATTTTAAAATTCTGGAAAATATGATAGAAGGTAACAGATAAAAGATCTCTGGGATTATGTCAAAAAGGATAGAGATAGTCACATGATACTGAGGCTTATGCCAAGGAAGGGTATATTTCTCTTGAATTTTCTACTTTCTGCAACAGAATATCCTCCTTCTGAAATACTGGCATTCCTTTTAAAGATTGCTGTAAACAAGGATGTGGTTAAATCCAAGGGCAACCTCTCTCCACGTTGTGAGAGGAGATACTTTTGGATTTAGGAAGCTGTGATGATTTCTGTGCTTCTTCCTTAGTTTGGTTCTCCTGAATTCAAGGGTAGTCTCGTATTTCTACTGGGTGACTCAGAGGATACAAGAGGTAGAGACTACTGGAAAATGCTATCCTATCCTATTTTGTTTCCCAGGAAGACTGACCACATTTTTTGTTCAAACATAGTAGCCAAAACCAAATGTGGTGCTTGCTTTTGTCACCAAAATTACTAGATGGGACCTCCCAGGGCAACTGGAAATAAGTCACCAGATAGCTGGCTGATATCAAAGCAATTAATGAATATTTAACAACCTGTCCATCCCTTCCCTGGTACACACTCCTTTCTTGTGAAGAAATAATCCAGTCCCTTTACAGATGCCCTAAAGTATTTGAGAAGGTGGGATAAGGTGAAAAAGGTAAAGAGAACAGGAAGGATATTCAAACATAAATTTAAGGGTCCCTAGATGAAGACAGTATTATCTTCTGTATTTTCATATTCAGTTTCTTTAATTTAAAAAAAGGAAAGAAAACTGGTAGAATATAAAAACTCAAGAAAAGTATTATTATCCTCCTTGTTATTTTGGTATCTTTCTCTGAAGAAGAGAAACTGTCAAGGTCAGAAAAGGAGGGCACATCAATATTGCCATCAGGAATCTAAGACTAGGGAGAGAAGTTTTCAAGAGAGGAAAAGTGGCCAAATATTGACATGGAAGGCTAAGTGGAATGAAAGTGAAGAATAAGTCTGAGCCAGAAGAGGCCCAGACAGGGAAGTATTAATCACAAAACCAATATATAGCTGAGTGCCTACTACACACCTGGCTCAATTCAGAGGAACGGTCACTCAAAAACATGGAATCTATGACCAAAGACATGACCTTCCCAGAGCTTGCCTAAAGTGGTTTAGTAACCATCAGGAATATCTGCTTTGTGCTTACTGATTAAGCCATCCCACAAATGACATTATCTCTGTAAGCATCACTCAAAGTGGCATTGGTTCTATCTGTTAATTCTTCCACAGTAATAGTCATTATCTGACTCAATCTGCAGAGTGACAGAGAGAGACAGGATAATTGGTGAAAAGTAAGGAACCAAAATAGTTTCTTAATTGCTGAATGAAAAGACATCTCACAATTAGATATAAAATCCAATGGTAAAGTAGTTGAGCTTGTACCAAAGAAGAGTTGAAAATATAAGAGAACATGTGGAGGAGGGAACCTGGGTATTACAGTCTCTCCTGTCAGGGGTGAATTTCTCTTACCAGTCTCAGGTCTTACCTCTGCCAGCAATACTATCCTCTTGCCATCAGGCCATATTACATGGTCAACTTGGGATCTCACTCGCTCCCAGGTCAGTTCTGGGGTCCGCAGACTTGCCTGGAATACATACAGTAAACATACCATCAGCCATGACTTGTCCCACTTCATGGAAGGGAGCCATTTTAAGGGGCAAGTTGAAAGAAGCAACCAACATGCCAGATGGAGAATACCTGTTCCATGTCAGGGAATTTAATCTTAAGGCCCAGCCAGGGAGGGATCACTTAGGATGTCGTTCCAAAACATATAGTGTTGGCCCACTCTCTGCTGAGCACAGTAAAAGGTGCTATGGGAAATATGAAAGAAACCACAGACATGGTTTCTGCCTTCAAAAAGCTCCTACTTTAGCTGGGAACACAAAACAATGCATATGTGAGGGGGAAAAGCCTTCAAAAATACTTATAAAGCAACATGCAAACAAGTGCAAATTAATACAGAACAAACAGAATACGTAAGTGCTGAAGAGAAACAGAAAAAAGGAGGATCAGAGCTAAGTGGGATTTGTTAGATAAGGCTGGTTGTCCTAAATATAGCATACTGGGGCCCAAGGTTCTGCCTTCATGTCCTCGTGTCCCAGGTTCCACCTTCTCAATGACCGTGGTTCACCCTAAAGTTACAGAAGCTTTGTGACCTAAGTGCAAATGTGAGGAGGTAGGCTTTAGAGAAATGCTTAAGGGCAGAGTAAAGCTTCCAACAGCTCACCCTCCTTCCATTTCTGTATATATTCCGAGAACAAGAGAAGAAATGTTAAGTTTATTAACAGCAGCAATCAAGTAACAGTCACAGGGTTTAGACTTAAGATAACAACTTCCTTCTTCCAATAGGCCATGCCTAAAATAGAAAAGGAGTCCATATTCTGAAACCATCCATTGGCTCAGTTGGTTAAAATTGAGAAGTTCTGTCAAACAGGGGTTTTCAGACAAACAGAGAAACACTTTAGTTATATAATGATCATTTGCTGAGTACATCCTATATTCCAGGCAATTTATTTATGGACAGGGACTGTATCAACTTTTCCTTACCAATCTAGTGGGAAAGACAGATACAATTATATTTCAGTATATTTAGGACTACATTAATGATCTAGACCATTTTTAAGACCATTTCTTTATTAGGCAATGAGAAATATAAAATGTCTTGAGATATCAAGTTTCATAATTTAGTACAATCTTTATCTAAAGAGCAATTTTGTAGTAACTAATGAAATTTTGTATGTACCTAATCTCTGACAATTAGCTTCATCTTTAGAGCTCCATCCTATAGAAATACTTGCTCAAGTTCAGAAATATAAGTGCCTAAGAATGTTCAATCCAGTGTTATTTATAATAGCAAAAAATGTAATTTAATAAGGGAATGGCTAAGTAAATTCAGATAACCTCATACAATGGAATATTATGAAATTCTTATATAAAAAAGTAGATCTATGTGTGTTAACATGAAAACCATTCATTATTGTTACATGAAAAAATAAAGATGCAGAACAGTATACTAGTACCCCAATTCTATAAGTGTTTTCCTTCCTTCCTTAAACATATTTATCTTGCTCAAATTTTTATACTAAGCAAATATTAAAGTTAGAATTCAATTTTTTTAAAATAAATACACACTGTAAATAGAGTTTAAAAAGAATCTGAGCGAACAGACCACTTTGGGAAGTTAAGCATATACAAGGTAAATCCCTTAGCCTTTAGAAATAACAACATGGAGGGCAATAACCTAGCAGAGCCAAAAGATAGTGCTTGGTGACACTGGTATTTTTTTTATGGAGATGATGGACTTTAAAGTAATTCAAGTTCTTAGAGTCTCATACTCTTAATCTTCCAGAGGACATGCAATTTTGGTGACTGAGAGTAAAGAGGTGACACCAGGATATGGAGTCTCCCGTTTTAGGAAGTCTTCCCTGGGAGAAAAAGATACTGTGGAATCAAAGAAGGAAGACTTTATGAACATCATAAAACGATCGATGCTTTGTTGGAGCACTGGAATGTTTGTGGTGCCAGCAAAAGACATGAGGTCAATTAAAACAGGGTTTGAAAAGAAACTAAGTTACATTATCTCTAGCACTGTCCAGGCAGCTTCCATAACCTACTAAGTTTACTGAACAGTTACACTCCTTGAGAGAAGGATTTCCTATGACCCGAAGAGTTTTAAAAGAGTTTCTCGGGGTGCCTGGGTGGCTCAGTGGGTTAAAGCCTCTGCCTTTGGCTCAGGTCATGATCCCAAGGTCCTAGGATCGAGGCCTACAGCATCGGGCTCTCTGCTCAGCAGGGAGCCTGCTTCCCTTCTCTCTCTGCCTGCCTCTCTGCCTACCTATGATCTCTGTCTGTCAAATAAATAAATAAAACCATAAAAAAAAAAGTTTATCTTAAAGGGGGTGCCTTAGTGGCTCAGTCAGTTAAGCGCCTGATGCTTGATTTTGGCTCAGGTCATGATCTCAGGGTCATGAGATGGAGCCCCAAATCCAGTTCCACATGGAGTCTGCTTGAGATTCTTTCTCCCTCTGCCCCTCCCACTATACACATATCCTCTCTCTCTCAATAAATAAATAAATCTAAAAATAAATTTCTCTAAAAACATCCCAATATCTTTTCTGTTTATTTATAATCACTAAGCAATCTACCAGGAAAAAGGTTCCTTATGGAGACTATGTTCCCAAACAAGGTATACGTCTCACAGTAAATTATTAGCTTGCACAAATTGGTAGTATATGATTGTGGACAGTGCATATCAGTTTTTTTTCAGGGAGAACAACTGTGGTTCTAGCCCTGCAGAGTGCAGAATCAATAGCAAGTCTCAGGTTCTAATTATTTCTGGTAAAAACTTTTAAAGTATGTGTACATAATGGTTTAGCCACTTGAATTGTGAAGCTTACAATCACACCGGCCATCTAGGTGATGCAATATGGGTAAGCAAGTCTGTTTTCAAGAGAAAAGGAAACATGTGAAAGAAAGACATGGCCAAAAGGCAGCTAAGAGCACAATCCCTATCACAGGTTTGCTAGTGTTACAGCATTAATATCTCTCAGAAAAAATGCAGTTTTCTAAATGCCCAACTGCTTTGATGAGCTGTTCCTTCCTAGAAATGCACAGTCAACATCTCAAGGTTAGATAAAACTATAGATTCACACACACACACACAAACACCCCCAGCCCCCAAAACCAAAAACCCTTATTTTTTTTGTTTTTGTTTTTTTTTAAAGATTTTATTTGACAGAGAGAGATCACAAGCAGGCAGAGAGGCAGGCAGAGAGAGAGGAAGAAGAAGGCTCCCTGCGGAGCAGAGAGCCCAATGCGGGTCTCGATCCCAGGACTCTGGGATCATGACCTGAGCCGAAGGCAGAGGCTTTAACCCACTGAGCCACACAGGCACCCCAACCCTTATATTTTTGATTGCTAAAAATATCTGGAAAAATATACTGAATCACTCTCCTTTACTGTTTCACTGAGGTAACTTATAGAGACTTTCTTCTCTTTTCACTCTCTACATCCAAGCCATTTAGCAAATCCCAACTGTCCTACCTTCACAACACATCATCTCCACGGCTTATCCATGTCATCTGAGCTACCACTCTCTATCACTGGAAATATGGAGAGGGCCTCCTATTATTGTCCCTATTACTACTCAAGTCCAGAAGCGTTTTCTTTATATCACAGCCAGAGTAATCTGTTAAAACAAATCAGATTTTGTCGGTCACCTGGTCAAAACTTTCCTGTGGGAATGGCTTCCTTTTTTTTTTTTTTTTTAAAGTAATCTCTACACCCAACGTGGGGCTCAAACTCACAACTGAGATCAAGAGTCACGTGCTCTACTGACTGAGCCAGACAGGCACCCGTGTGGAATGGCTTCCAACAGCTTCCCGGGTAACCAGAATAAAACCTGAAGTCCTTTTGTGACCTACAAAGAATGACATAACCCACTACCCTCCTTCAGCTGTCGCTATTCTCATCCCTGTGCCCATTCTGTTCCTGCCACAATGTCCTCTTTTCTGTTCCTCAAACATCAAGCATTTTCTACCTCAGCATCTTTTACACACCATTCTCCCTGAGTAAAATGCTTGGATGGCTTATTCCTTCAATTCATTCAGGTTTTTGTTCAAATGTTATCTCATTTGAGATCTTTGAGAAGGTCTCTTTGATCACCTTAGCTAAAATATCATTCTCAATGTCTCCACCTTGCTGTTTTTTTTTTCTTCAATCCTAAGCACTAACTGATGAAACTATCTGTTTATTGTCTGTGTCCTGCACTAGAATCTAAGTGCCACAAGAGCAGGGATGTTCTTCACTATTTCTTCAGCCAATAAATACTCAGCAAAGAACAGAGCAGTTATTCAATACAAATTAAACAGTGAATGAACATTGTGGTTTCAGTTATTAGTTGAGTTTGCTATTTCCTTAAATTTCATTTTCTATGTCCTGTGACACTACCATCAAAGACTGAGTAACTTAACTTTTTTGAAACCCTTCTGAGCCTCTCCCTTTCTGGACCATTTAGTTTAGTCATATACCTTCTGCTAAGAAGAGCACAAAGAGAATTAAGACATGGCCCGTGGCTAGTGTCGGTGCTAGATATCAGGAGCTACCTAGAATACCCGCAAAACTAGGTCTATCTAGTACCAACATAGTAGCCAGGGTGATCCTTTTGCTTTTAAAATAAAAGTCATCCTTTTAAAATGGAAGTCAGACTATTATAAATCTGACAATGGTACCCTATTTCTCTCAGAAGATAATCAGGAGTTCTTATAATGGCCTCTGAGACCCTATAAGATCTGGTCCATTCCTTCTTTGACCTCACCTTCCATTCTTTTTTTTTTTTAATTTTTTATTTTTTATAAACATATATTTTTATCCCCAGGGTTACAGGTCTGTGAATCGCCAGGTTTACACACTTCACAGCACTCACCAAAGCACATACCCTCCCCAATGTCCATAACCCCACCCCCCTTCTACCAACCCCCCTCCACCCAGCAACCCTCAGTTTGTTTTGTGAGATTAAGAGTCACTTATGGTTTGTCTCCCTCCCAATCCCATCTTGTTTCATCACCTTCCATTCTTAATCTGCCCCATACCACACTGGCCTCATTGTTGATCGTCAAACAGACTAGGCACACTCTTGCCTCAGGGCATTTGCTTTGGCGGTTCACAAAATGTTCTTCACCTAAAAATCCACATGGTTACTCAAGTTCCTCCAAAATTTATGCTCTTTGAGGGCAGGAATTTTGCCTGTTCTGTTCATTGACTCCACAAATGTAGAACAGCTCTTGGCATTCAGCAATCACACAATAAATATTTATGATTGAAGGTATAATGTCCTGGCCTTGATCCTGGGATTACTTATGTCTGGATTGCTTTAGAGGAGAGAGAGCCATCACAAATTGAAGCTTACCTAGAAATCATGAGGAGGCAATAGTACAATGTACAGGAAACCAAACCAAAACAAAAACTGGCAAGAAGTATAAAAAAAAAAGCCTGAATTTTGTGCTCCCATTTAATTTTTGAATCAATGACTGAACAATGGACTTAAGTTCTAGTTTTCTGATTGAAAATCAGGGAAAAGAATAATGCCTTGTGGGACAGTCAAGAGGATGAAATGAGATAAGGTAAAAATATAAAAATTACATGATTATATTTGGAATTGTTTTTATTTAAGACCTGGAGGGTTTAGGAAAGAAAATTCCTTCCCCCTTCTCTTACTCAGAAGATTTCTCTTTAGATATCAGAGCATGACTAGTTTCCTTAAGTTTTTCCCATTTTGGGGCTCTCTAAGCAGATTAATTGAGAAAAGGATAATCATGTGCTAGATAGTTTTAGAAATACTAATACCTCTATTTAGTAAAAGGGCAGTATGTCACATAAGTGAAACTTAACAACAACAAAAGAACCATTCAGAATTTAAATTTCAATATTGAAAAAAGAAATTATTCAAAATTATTCATTGTAAGCAAAATAACCTGATAAGATAAGAGTAATGGAGTCATGCCACTCAGAAACCTCAAGGGTAGGAAGAGGCTTTGCTAGGTTGTTTTTCCAGCTATTTTTAATAACAGAAGAATAGAGCAGAGTTAAAAAGAGAAACAATTTAAAATAGATATTATCCAACAGACTCTCAATATATCAACTGATCCTTACCTGGTAGTGCTGAAGCTCAATCAGAGCAGCCCTCAGGGCAGATGAAAGCATGCTTTGCTTGAGCCATTTACCCAGAGAGAAATACAGCTGTGCCAGAAAAATGCCATGAAAATTTAAAACCAGAGTGAAAGATACTTTGGTAAGTCTGAAAAGAAAGAAATAACGCTTCTCTTAACTATTACTTGGGTGATGTAGTAGAACCGAGTGTTATGTTGGATTGAATAATTTCAGGGTGAATATAATCAAATCAGAGAACCAAAGTGAGAGATAAAATGGCTTACAGTGTAAGTAGGTATCAAGCTGGAGTGGAAGAAAATAATCTTTTGAAATGATTGAGATGGCTTTATGGTATCCACAAGCACAGGTCATTGGGCTAGTAAGTGAAGAGACTGCGGACAGCTCTGCTAGGACAGTCATGTTTAGGATGGCTGGTGACTCTTCTCTTTCCTCTTCCAGTTTATATTTCTTGGGAATGAGAGAAAAAAAAGCCCCCAATAACGAGTTTCTTAATCTTACCACATCAATCTCCGTGTTGGAATGTCCCATGTTACAAACGATGCAGCTATTCTTCATACGGTCCAAGTGCTCTCTGGTTACCACATTCTTGTTACCTTAAAAACAGAAGAGATATCGACATGGAAAGAAATGAAGTTGGACCCCTACCTCACACCATATGTGAAATTTTACTTGATCTAAATGTAAGAGCTAAAACTATAAAACTCTTAGTAGAACAAAGGAATAAATCTTTTTGGTCTTGGGTTAGGCAAAAGTTTCTTAGATATAACACCTAAAGTACAAGCCACGAAAGAAAAAATAAACTTGTACCGCAAATGATATCATCAAGAAACTGAAAAGACAACACACAAATGGGACAAAATATTTACAAAGCATATAACTGGTAAGGGACTTGTATCTAAAATTTATTAAGAACTCTTACAACTCAATAATAAAAAGGCAACCAACCCAAATAAAAAATGAGCAAAGGCTCTGAATAGACATTTATCAAAAGAAGAAGTACAAAAGAAAATGTGTCAATATGCACATGAAAAGATGTTCAACATTATTACTCATTACAGAAATGCAAGTCAAAAACCACATTAAGGGGTGTTGTGGCTCAGTCAGTGTAGCGTGTGACTCTGGATCTTGGGATTGTGAGTTTGAGCCCCATACTGGGTGTAGAGATTACTTGGATAAAAGTACTTAAAAAACAAAACCACAATAAAACACCATTTCACACCTACTAGGATGGCTATAGTAAAAACAACAAATAATAACAAGTGTTGGAAAGGATGTGGAGAAATTGTAACCCCCATGCATTCTTAGTGGGAGTGTCATGGTGCCACCTATTTGGAAAAGCTTGGCAATTCCTCAAAATATTAAAAATAGAGTTAGCATCATATGATCCAGCAATTCCTAGGTATATATAGGTAGGTAAGGATGGAAAACATGTTTGCAGGAAAACATGGTACACAATGTTCATAGCAACATTATTTGAAATAGCCAAAAGTGTAAACAACCCAAATGTCCACCAACCAATGAACTGATAAACAAAATGTTGTATATCCTTAAAATGAATATAATTCACCAATAAAAAGGAATGAAATATCAACATATACTACCATATGGATGAAACTCGAAAACACTATGCTAAGTAAAAAAAAAAGCTAGTTACAAGAGATCACATACTGTAGAATTCCATTGATATGAAATAGACAAATCTATAAAAACAAAGAAATTAATGGTTGCATAGGGCTCAAGAAAGGTAGAGTGAAAGAATGCGGACTGACTGCTTATGGTATGGGATTTATTTTGGGGGGTGGTGTAGTTTCTGGAATCAGACATTCTACAACTTCACTAAAAACCACTGAACTGGGATGCCTGGGAGGCTCAGTTGGTTAAGTGGCTGCCTTCAGCTCAGGTCATGATCCCAGTGTTCCTGGGATCGAGTCCCACATCGGGCTCCTTACTCAGCAGGGAACCTGCTTTCTCTCTGTCTCTTCCTGCCATTCTGTCTGCATGTGCTTGCTCTCTCTCTCTCTCTGACAAACAAATAAATAAATAAAATCTTAAAACAAACAAATAAACAAACAAACACTGAACTATATACTTAAGAGGGTAAATTTTATGGTATGTGAATTATCTCAATAAAAAAATTAGATTGTGGTGATGGTTGTATTACCCTGTGAATTTGCTAGAAAATACTGAAAGGCATACTTAAAATAAGTGAAATGTATTGTTTCTGAATCATATCTCAATAAAGCTATAAAAAAAGATATAAGGGGGTTGATGCGAAGCAAGAACAGTTTCTTATGGTCCCTCTTCTCTGCCCCCATCTCACCCTGAGCCTACAAATATATTTTTAATCTTAAATATTCTCATTTTCCTTCTCTAAAATATAATTAAAAATAAAAACCAGTGTTCTAGGGGCACCTGTGTGGCTCAGTGGGTTAAGCCTCTGCCTTCGGCTCAGGTCATGATCTCAGGGTCCTGGGATCGAGTCGGGCTCTCTGCTCAGCGGGGATCCTGCTCCCCACCCCCACCCTGCCTGTCTCTCTGCCTGCTTGTGATCTCTCTCTCTCTGTCAAATAAATAAATAAAATCTTTAAAAAAAACAAAAGAACAAACAAAAAAACCAGTGTTCTAGCATTTATGGTCCCACCATAAAGACTAAGTATCTCAGCCCAAGGAAACTAGCCATTTCTGCATATTCCTCTCTACAACTCCAATCTGTCTCCTTGGGAATTAATACAACTACCTTTCCCACTTTCTCTAACTATGAATTTTGCTCTAGGCCTGCTTTAATTACAGAGACTAGAGAGAAATATACTTT
This sequence comes from Mustela lutreola, assembly GCF_030435805.1. NCBI lineage: Eukaryota > Metazoa > Chordata > Mammalia > Carnivora > Mustelidae > Mustela > Mustela lutreola. The sequence goes on along the minus strand of NC_081293.1, from coordinate 179,924,066 downwards.
ACTTTTGGAAGTAAAATAAAAAATCAAATGTACAAATATAAGATCTGGTTTCCCAAATAAAACTTATCTCTAGCCATCTTCGTGGTAATTACAGAACAGTTAAAGGGAAACTTTCCTCTAGGGATGACCTAGATGTTATATACTTTTGGTCAGAGTTCTAAAGAGTGGGAAGAACATGAAAGATTGACTGATTTTGTAGACTTCTGTATCTGGCTTTTCGAGTTTGGTTTATTCAGAACATTTCTGGTCATTTTTCACTTGTTCCATGAAAGCATTCCCAAGTGCCATTCCACTGTCCGTGTCAAAAGCATACCTGTACAGGTAATAACAATATCCACTTGTCGGATGACCTCATTTAATTTCACCAGTCGAAATCCATCCATACTGTAAAAATAAAGCATGATCAATTAACAAAGGCAATTGGGAGGCTTTTGCCACAGAACCTCAAAAGCTATCACTAAGTTCCTTCAGTACCTGCAATGTCATTTCTTGATATAGCTAGATTATTCTTAGCAGTGAAAAATTCAAACCATCTCCTTAAGTTCATACAGGACAGAAGTAAAGGTTTCTTTGCATCACTGCAACTTAATTCTTCCTGAAAACAGAGACCTAGGGGTTATCATGAGCTTCCTAAACTGAGTTCCTAGAAAGTGCAATTTAGCCACTGAATCTTACCCCATTGAAATTATTCTCCCCAAGATCATCAACAATCTTCTGATAATAAATAAATAATAATAATAAATAATATATATATAATATATGTTATATAATAAATAAATCTTAGACTCTTACACCACTTAATTCCTGCATTAAACATTATTTACCTTCTTAAAACTATACTCCTTAGAGTCCATGATACTGTTCTCTCCTGGTTTTCCTCCCACTTTTCTGATTATTCCTTTTTAGTCTTACTCAGTCTTTAAGAGCTGGTACGCTGTACAGTTCTGCCCTGATTCTTTTCTTTATTCTTTCAGTATTTATCCATACCCTCCCCTTGACTGTAAATGACTCTTCTTTTTTTTTTTTTTTTTTTTTTATTATTTTTTTTTTAAAGATTTTTATTTATTTATTTGACAGAGAGAAATCACAAGTAGATGGAGAGGCAGACAGAGAGAGAGAGGGAAGCAGGCTCTCCGCTGAGCAGAGAGCCCGATGCGGGACTCGATCCCAGGACTCTGAGATCATGACCTGAGCCGAAGGCAGCGGCTTAACCCACTGAGCCACCCAGGCGCCCTGTAAATGACTCTTCTTGTTGGCTGATTTGCACAATCTATCTTTAGGTTAATGCTCTCTGAAGCTTCAGAGCCTTGGATCAAATTATCTATTGGATAGCTTCTCCTGGATGTCCCATAAGAATATCAAATTTATTGGGTTTCAACAAAACTTCATTATCTTTTCTGCACTCCTAAACCCTATTTCCTCTTTTGTATTTTCTTCTTGATCAATAGCATTACTGTTCACCCAAATGTATGAGCCAGATAAACTAGAATGTCCTAGCTTACCCTCTTCTTCCCAGTTGAAGTTGTCACCAAATCTGGTTGTTTTTCCTTAACTCTTTAAAATCTCCTGAATCGGTACCCTGCTCTCCATATATGCTGGCCTTGTGTATGCTCAGGTCTTATTACCTCTTGCCTGGATTCCTACAGTAGCCCCTGGCCCGATGTCATCATCTCTAGGTTTATGTCTATCTAATTTAGTTTGCAAAGTAATTTCCCTACATGCAATTTAGATCAAGTCACTTCCTTGCTTAAAGTATTCCAGTGAGATTGCCTGTTCTCAGGATAAGACCTAAATATTTATCAGATATATGATCATTTTCACATAGGATTCCTACCTTAGATATTACCACTCCCCCAAATATATCCCCTCTGCCAACTACATTAAAGTATTTCGATCTTTTTAAATGTGCCACGTTCTCTCCTTCCTCGGTGACTATGCTCCTTGTGATGTTCCTTATACCTGGAACTTACGTCCAAACTAAGACATGACTTATACAAGTTTCAAGGCTCAGCTCTATTGACATCTCTTCCTACCCTGCCTCTTTGCTCTTTAGTTAGGTGCTTCTCCTTTGGCTCCTATAGGACCACGTACTGTTTACCGCCATCAGAGCACTTATTCCACTCACATTGGTTTTTGTGTACTAATAAAGCAGGACCTTGCCTCATTCGTATATTCATCTTATACATCCTAAGCACAGAGCACAGTACCTATCATACAGTAAGTGATCAGTTCATGTCTATAAGAGAATCTGAATCATTGTCTCAATCAGTATTAAAACATGTTAATGAACCCTGATTCAGAGAAAGCCAACAAATCTACTGGGGAAATTATGGACGAGACAGGAACTATTTTTTAACCTTTACTTTAGAAATAATTTCAAACTTAAGTATTACAAAAATAGTACAAACTCCCCTATACCCTTCACTCAGAGATAGCAGATTTTATTTGGATTTGCCTGATGTTTCCTCCTGAGGAGATTCAGGTCATACTTTTAGGAAAAGAGTATCACAGAAGTGTTCTCAGTGCATCACATCAGAAAGGATCTGATGCCAACTTATTTCTTTTTTGATCATTGTTTTCAGAGGGAGAAGGGTTGTGGTGCCTGGATGGCTCAGCTGGTGGAACATGCAACTCTTGATCTTGGGGTCATGAGCTCAAGCCTCACATTGGGTATAGAGCTTACTGTAAAAAAAAAAAAAGGGGGAGGATTATATATGGAGAAGGTAAGGAGTTATTTGTTCTTTGGCTCAAGTCATTCCCTTTAAGGATTTCCAAAGGAATTCAAAATTTTAGCTTCTCTGATAATCTCTGCTTTCTCGGAGCAGAGCTACTTGATCTTTGGAAGAGGGAAGCTTACAGTTAATAGCAGCATCTCTAAGGATCTGGGCCCCTCTAAGATAAAATGTGGCATTAACCAGGCCATTCTCTGGTGATAGTTACAAGATCCCAATAGATGGTGGCACAGAGGAAAAAGCGAGTTTCATTTTGCATGCTTACCAGGCTTGAAGAGCACAGATGGGGTCGATCTCAGTTACATACACAATAGAGCCCATGGCTTTTAGGGCAGCACAGCACCCCTTCCCCACCTGAAGACGGGGGAGAGTACACATAATAAGGAAAGTCAGTGAGAAAACAACATCTCAAAGCTTCTGGTGAACTGTACCCCATTTTCCGCCCCCAAAAGCAATTTCACTGAATAGACTCATGCTTGGGGAAAAACAAGAAAAAACAAATAAATGAATGCGGTTCATAAACAAACTCCTAACTCCCGTTCAGCACGTGCACATACATAAGAACACCCACACTCATGATTTATAATCAAAACACAAGCTACGAGAACATCACAAACAGGGTGCTGGAACAAGTCAGAAAATCAACTTGAGAAAAAATGGCAAAAATGCAAAGGAAAAAAGAGACCAGAGGGCCTCTACAATTACTTTTTTTCCCATCTAGAGTGGTGAGTGAATGTATTCTCACATCCCTTAAATAAAAGAATCTGGTATATTTCAACAAAATCATATTTTATATACCTAGTAAGTGAAAAGTTATGCTTTACCTCTCCATAGCCACAGACCACCACCTGCTTTCCACCAAACATCATGTCTGTTGTCCTTTTAAGTCTAGGGGAAGAAAAACCATTAAATCAGAAAAATCTTCTCTCATTTCTCCTTTAAGATTAGAATGGGTACCTTTGATTTCACGTTTATTTGTTTGTTCCATTCTGAAAGAAAGCCTGGTTTCTGTGCTATCCAATGACTAGAAAGAAAGGTTGAATAAAATACGTATTTTCTCACTCCATGCTATCCAATCAATTCCAGCTACAGGTGAGGGTTTTTTTTCTTTTTTCCTCTTGTCTTGGGAGTGGTGCAGAAGGCAAGAAGCTGTAGACTGCAAAGTAACTTTTAAACAAAAAGCAATATACATTTATCATATAATTTTTGGAAATAGGATAAAAATAACATTTTTTGTTTAGGAGACAAAGCTCTAGCTTAATGGAAACATTATTCGGTTTTATTTAATGAGACAGAAATGTAGAAGATAACCTTGATAAATGAGTGCTACATTTAGCAGTGTCAGAAGGGACAACAAGTCCCTCATTAATTCCACACAGAGGGTAATAGGTGGCGAGAGGGAGAAGAGCTTGGACATGCACAATACTGACTGCAAGAGAGAGTGAGCTTTCTGGGGCTGATTCTTTCTCAGACCTGCTCTACTTTTTTGTCTCTGATTCTCTATGAAGCTAGAATAAATGTCCTTATTGTTTTTAGAGTCTCTTGGAAGAACCTGTAGCAATAGGTTCTGGTTTCTCTTTGGGTTGAGCTAGTGTCCCTTCTCTAGGAATCCCTCATTAGGCAGAAGAAAGTTCTCAACTAAAACCAGTCTATTCTGAGACAGACAGTTCCTACAAATATTTGTCACTCTTTCTGTTCACTTATCTGCTTACCTCTCCTGTTGAAAACAGTCTATAAGAGTAGGAATCCTGTTTTTTTAATGATTTGACAACTCCTCAGGAGGAACAAGTAGAACTCCATGAGCCTCAGTGAAACTCAGTAAATAGCAAATACTATTCAGCCATCAAAAAGAATGAAGTCTTGCCATTTTCAACAACATGGATGGAGCTAAAGAGCATAATGCTAAGTGAAATAGCCAGTCGGGAAAAAACAAATACGATACAGTCTCACTCATATGTGGAATTTAAGAAACAAAACAAATGAGCACAGGGAAAAAAGAGAGAGAATGAGTGAGATGTCTAGAAATAGACCTTCTTCTTCTTCTTTTTTTTTAAAGAAATAGAATGCAAGTTAGTGTAGCCACTTTGGAAAACAGTTTGGAGATTCCTTAAGAAATTAAAAATAGAGTTGCGCCTGGGTGGCTCAGTGGGTTAAAGTCTCTGCCTTTGGCTCAGGTCATGATCCCAGCGTCCTGGGATCGAGCCCCGCATAGGGCTCTCTGCTCAGCAGGGAGCCTGCTTTCTCCCCTCTCTCTCTGCCTGCCTCTCTGCCTACTTGTGATCTCTGTCTGTCAAATAAATAAATAAAATCTTTAAAAAAAAAAAAAAAGAAATTACAAATAGAGCTACCCTATGACCCTGCAACTGCACTACTGGGTATTTACGCCAAAGATACAGATGTAGTGAAAAGAAGGGCCATCTGTACCCCAATGTTCATAGCAGCAATGGCCACAGTCGCCAAACTGTGGCAAGAACCAAGATGCCCTTCAACAGACGAATGGATAAAGAAGATATGGTCCATTTATACAATGGAGTATTATGTCTCCATCAGAAAGGATGAATACCCAACTTTTGTATCAACATGGATGGAACTGGAAGAGATTATGCTGAGTGAAATAAGTCAAGCAGAGAGAGTAAATTACCATATGGTTTCACTTACTTGTGGAGCATAAGGAATAACACGGAGGACATTGGGAGATGGAGAGGAGGAGTGAGTTGGGGGAAATCAGAGGGGGAGACAAACCATGAGAGACTGTAGACTCTGAGAAACAAACTGAGGGTTTTGGAGGGTGGGAGGTGAGTGGCTGAGTGAGCCTGGTGGTGGGTATTATGGAGGGCACGTATTGCATGGAGCACTGGGTATGCTGCATAAAAAATGAATTTTAGAACATTGAAAGAAAATAAAATAAAAATTAAAAATTAAAAAAAAATAAAAGAAAAGATACAGACTCATAACTATAGAGAACAAATTGATAAGTTACCAGCGGGAAGGAGGGTGGGACCATGGGTGAAATAGGTGATAAGAATTAAGGAGAGCACTTGGGATGAACACCAAGTGATGTATTAAATTGCTGAGTCACTATACTGTACACCTGAAATTAATGTAACAGTGTATGTTAACATAAATAAATTAATTAGTTAATTAAATTTTAAAAATATATCAATTAAGTGCAGAGGCCTTTCTTATTGAGTAAAGAGAATAAGTCTAGCTGGGTTACTATCATACTCAAAAGTCATGGTTTAGGAGAATGGTCCTGGAATGGTTATCACAGCAAAGAAAATCAACAGACTTTACTTATGAGCTTCCGTTGCTTTACTCTTGAGCTTTTCTGCCTCTCTTCCTCAAGGGATATCAGCTGCAAAGCTATTCATTGAAGCTATTCACGTAAGCTATAACACTTTTATGTAACCAAAACAAGGCACAGTCTATAAACAGATTGATGGATTGAGAATTCATTTACATGTACAATCTGTCTGATAAAACTATTGAATCTATAGAAATAATAATTAGCAATAAATTGAATTTACATTAAATATCTGCCTCCCTCCAAAAGATTTTAAAGTAAAAAGCTTCCCTTAAAATCTAATTCAATCCAGAACTTATTTCATCCTAGAAAGAAGGACAAGGGAACTAATGTTGAACACCAGATTCTTACCTTATCTTACTTAATCCTCTCAATAACTCTATGATGTAGGACTTATTGTCACCATTTTACAGATAAGGGAATAGGTGCAGAGAGGCTAAATAACTATTCCAAGATCTAAATGATAGAGCCAACAGTCAAACCAGGCCTTCTGGCTCTAACACCTGTGGTGTTGCAAACTGCCTACGGTCCAGACTCATTAGTAATGTGCCCCACAGGCCCACTCTTAGCTTTTCCATTAACCTAAACATGATAGAAACCATTTGGCTTGGCAATATTCTAAACCGACTTCATGGTTTCATGGAGGGAATTACTGACTTCTGAACAAGGATGAAGGATTATCTGGACACAAGTGTAGAAACAGAAACTGGGCATTAGAAGAACATAGTATTTGGTATACACCTAAGTAGATTTTTCAGACTTAATTTAAAAGATTTAAAAGACTAGAAATGCCTCTGGGATTGACTTTTTGCTCACCACAACTTTCCAGATGGCCAGAGAATTACATGCTGGTTGGAATTTAAAAACTAGTAACATTACCTAGAACAGGAATACCAGGTGCCTTTTCCCAAATCATTCAAAGATTCTTAGTTTATGACTTTAGTTACTGACTTGCAGGCCTGATAGGGTCACAAAGTAAAAATTTTGCCATCAATAGATAGAGGCCAGTCTGGTTTTTTAAGTGAAACAAATGTACTTTGTCATAGGGATAGCAATGGTAGATCTGGGTTATAAAATACTGAGTATGATGTAGTGATAGATCCAGAGGTGCTACATGAATGATTTCTAGAAATAACCAAAACTAAAAAACTCAGAACCCCAATTCAACAACTAAGTTCATTCCAAAGACAACAAAATATTACCCGTCTAGAATTGATTCACGGCAACAGTAGAGGTTGTCAAATTTCTGTTTGGTGACCGAGTCATTGACGTTCATGGCAGGAACACAAAGCTTCCCAGCCTTGGATAGCTGGTACAGCCTGAGGATGAGGGAAGTCACAAAGAACGCAAAACAGTGAGATACTGCAACCTACTGTCAGTTTCATAACAAATTACAGAAATATGTTGTATGGGCATGAGAGCATGAGACATGCTAGTTTCATCCCATCAGGTGTATCTAGAGAAATAAAGGTTACCTTTTTAAAGTTTGTATACAGCTGAGAAATGAAGATTTTAGTTACAAGGCATGTGGGGATTTCTGACCCACTTCCAAATTTGAAGAATTAAAATGTAAAATTTTAAATTGCTTATTAATTTTATTCCCCTTTTACATTATACAAAGAGTAACTTTAAGTATTATTTGAATCCCACCACTCTAATGCAGCAATTTTAACTCTCAATATATATATATATATATATATTGAGATTATATGTATATATGTATATATATATATATATATATATATATATATATATACACATCATATAAATATGTGTTATCTACATACAGGAGTTTTATTTTAAGTTGAATCAACTAAAACTTAGACCCAGGTATTTTATTCAAAATTCATCCCCTTCTAAGAGCCTGAAGGTATGGTATATTCAAAAAGACCACACTATATTGAAGCAGTGATGGTGGCTTATTCAGAATTTACTTCCCTAAAACTTACATTGCATACTTTCAGTTCTTGATGAATGAATAATAGTAAACAGAAACTATTTTAATTTTACTGAGGGAATTTCTGCTCATTTGAGAAACAGAAACCCAAATCCTTGTTCTCTAAGTAAAAATGTAAGCTCTATGAGTTTTGCCCAGCTAGATCCCTAGCACAGTTCCTAGAAGTTCCTGGCTCTTGTAGAAATTAAATAAATATCTATGGAATGAATAAATTCATCTAAAAAGGACAAACAGTCAATTCATTACAATGACTAGAAAATACGAGGACCATACTTGTTCCCTTACCTGTCCCCAACTCCCAATTTTAAGTTTATTATTTGCATTGTTAAAAACAAAAACAAAACAAAAGCAAAAACAAACAAACAAACAAAATCACAAGTGTGCAAACTCAGATCTCAATACCTGAGAGAAGGTTCCGATTTTTAACATATTGTATTCTATAGGTATGTGATTATCAGAATATATATCTAGGCTGCATAAAACCAGGTACATCCATGTTAAATCTTACCTATGGACTCCAGTAACACTCTCCTCTACTATGCCCTTGATTTTCTTGAACATATTAGGATACTTCTTATAAATCCAGTGAGTAAGATCCCCTCCATCGTCCAATATCTGCAAAAATAAGCATCAATAATACCATTTATTTTACCAAAGGCTCAGGGTTTCCAGGTTGCTCTGGGTCTTTTATCCCAATTTCTAACTGCCAATTTACAGATATTTCAAATTTCCCATATGGTTATGGGAAGTTACTTAAAGCCAATACAATGACCAGTCATTACACTGAAGTAAAATATGAGGGGTGAAAAGCCAAACTGTAATTCTCAGAGCCAAATGACCTTCCCACATAGCCCATCTACTATATCAAAACACACAGCAACAAATGAGGATTTTTCTTCTGAACTAATAGCTTAAGTGGCTATCTAGACAACTAGTTCCTGAATACACTGTGGATAATCAGAAAGCCTGACCTTGAAATTAGCATATTTCTAACCAGTTATATTCAGGACTTCAAATATATTCAGTCAAGGCTTGGTTTAAATGAAGCCAGATAATTAGTCTCCCTTCCAGAACAATGGGTTATAAAACTGTATTTGTTAATCCTTCACTTCTCCCAAAGCACAGGCACTCTCCCACCCAAAATATCAGGCAGCACTGAAGGGTTTTGCCTAGCGAAACCTCACACTCTCTATAAACCAAATTAAAAATAACCAGGGAACTGTGCAGCATGTAGGTGTGCAAGCTTGCCTCTGAACAGCTCATCACTATTTCAGGTTGGGATTAAAGATAAACACAATGCTGTGCCCACTGGAGCTTTCATCAGCGGAGGAAAGTTTTTGAATTATAAATAAGCTAAAGAAAGACCAGCTTGGAACGCTCTTAGGCACTAGGCTGTGGCACTTCAGCCCTTCACCTAGCTGTCAGAAATGCTTAGCAGGACTTTCCAAATGATGATCCCTGGGAAGTCCCCACAGAACTGAGTTGCTCCCTTTTGGCACGCACCCTCTCATCAAATATCAACTCTACTACAAGTTGCCAAAATGCCATCCTGGACCCCTGCATACACAAAATCCCCCACCTCGTGTCTGCCACTTCATCTCTTTTTTGCTTCTACTCTTGCTCATAACCTCTTTTCTCTGACTCAACTGAAGTTTATTTGAGAGCAGGGATCCAAGGCAAGACTCATTAAAACACACTGGATCCATTCTATAAGTTAATGCTCCCTTTTCTCCCAGTAGGAACCCTCAGAACAGATGCCCTGAGAAATGAAAAGGCTTCTTAGAGTTTCTCTCTCCCTTTCTGCATGTATGGAACCCCTCCTAGAGTTCTCCCTTGCAGCCTCTGATCCCTAGTCATATAAAAAAGTCAGAGATGAAAAATACTGAGCAATTGGAAACTCTGGTCTTAAGTCCCACTATTCTTGTCTGCTTTTCTCTTTTAACAGAGGTATCTAATACAGGCAGGTAATTGCTATCCCTAATATTTATTTAATGAATGTAACCCATAATTCTCACCACTATGTTATTCTATTACAGAAATTCTTGCCACCAGGGAATCTTCCTGAGGCTGGAAAGCAAATAAACGTATTAGATCTTGACAGGATCCCAAGAGGAATGGCCTCTATTTTCTGGGGTGACAATGGTTTTTATCCTTGTCTTATTTTCTTCATCAGCTGTTCCAGCAGTTTGTGCTGGCCCTATAGTCTGTAAATGCTCTCTGGTTGCAATCCCATGTCCTTCCCATGTTCTCGACTCTAAAATTGATGTTCTATTCCCCACAGAAACCCCCTGGCCCATCTCCTTTAGGTCTTGTCAGTCATACTTCTTCCAGTCACTGTTAAACTCTGTGGGAATGAGCTGACTCATCTCACAGCTGACTCCTCCCTCCCTTTCAGGGTATTAACGCAGCTTCCTCGAAACAGCAAGTGGTGCAATGTAACCTGCATCATAGAATCCAGAAAGAGGTTGCTTCCTTGTGTTCCAAGTGAGGCCTACTCTGCAATTTTTAGCCACAAGCAATAGCTGGACTGGAGCTTCAAGGGCCCTTTTTTTCAGTTGATTCCCTAGTTTATCGTCTCCTTCATATGCAAAATGTTTGTGAAAAAGGAGTGCTTCATACTTTGCGCAGCTTTTTGCTTCTCTGTGACTCTAAGCTGCTATCGGCCTTGGAGAACTTGGTCTTTTCAAAAATGAACTGAAATTAAATGAAGCAAAATAAAAAACCCCAAAACTTTTTGCTTAGGCATCTTTCTTAAAGTGGAAAATAAAGAGTAGAAAATTTGAACTTGGAACTCCTCATATTTACTATAAATTTAGCCCGTGATTCTAGAGAAAAGCCAAGTACCACAGGAGCTATATGTGTATGTGTGTTTGTGTGTGCATTTTCATTATTGTTGTTGGAGGGAGGAGGTAGGTAGGGAATGGTAACTCATTAACATGGAACCAGCCATGTGTGAACCCTGAGCAGTATTTTAATGCTGCTGATGAATATAAATGTTTCTCAAGATCAGCACCAACAATTTTAGCACTTTGAGGCTAAGTTCAATATTCTTAGGGTACCCTAAACATAAGCATCCAGTTCTGCTGGAAGCCAAGATAAAATAGAAAAGGAAGCATTTTCCTTCCTTCCTGTTGGGACACCCTCTCCCAGACCATAGCCCCCCACTCTGTCCCCAGCAAATTCCTCTAGAATTGTGCTAGCAGAAATCTAACCCACCATGTTTGGCTGCCAGCCCTCCACATTCACACATCTATCAATGCACCACCAAAAGTCATCTTCTGACTCTCCTTTCCAGGCAAAGACAGGGAATCCTAAGAAAAGAGAACAAAGAGAAATTGTTAAAGCCTGAAAGAAGGGCTGCCCCTAAATTTTGACAAGATCCTGGCTTTCCTCAATCCCCATTCTCTCATTCTGCTCTATTCCTTGGACTGATTTTCCTCATTGATTAACACTGTCTTAGCTCCTTCATGTACTTCTTTGTCTTTGGTGGTCATTTTGCTCTTGATACAGCAAAAAAGACAAAAGGAACAAGAATATGATGGATGTTACAAGTAAGATTAAAGGGAAAAAAAGAAAAAATCAGAAATGAGTACGTCTTGATCCAGTCAAACTGAAAGTCTCACCATTTCTCAACTACACTCTGATCTTTCTTGTGTCTTCACTTTGGTCATCCCACCTTCTTCATCAGGAGAAAACCTATGCTATTCTCCATCAGTTAAAATGTTGTCATAGCCCAGTTAAGTTTTGTGTTCCTAAAGGAGCCTAACTGCAAGTGATTTTTCATGGAATCTGAACTTTTATAACTTTTGTAAGCCACTTGCTTGTGCACTAAATGCAGATTTGTGATCTGTCGTGGCATTTATCATATATGTCCTTATATTACCATTATTTATATATCGTGTCTTTAAAAAAAAAAAAAAAAAAGATTATTTATTTATTTATTTGACAGACGGAGATCACAAGTAGGCGGAGAGGCAGGCAGAGAGAGAGGAGGAAGCAGGTTCCCCGCTGAGCAAAGAGCTTGATCCCAGGACCCTGGGATCATGACTTGAGCCGAAGGCAGAGGCTTTAACCCACTGAGTCACCCAGGCACCCCTATATATTATGTCTTTTCTCTTCAATCACAATATAAGATTCTTAGGACAAAGACATGGTCTCATTTGTTCTTATAGGCCATTAAACATTTGTTGGGGAAAAAAAAGAATGTATATGTACAATTCATTGGGCTATATATTTAATACTTGTGCCCTTTTACATACATATTTTATATATTAATAAAAATTTTATAATGGATATAAATGAAATACTAAAGTGCTACCAAAAGGAGAGACATGCATATACCACAGAGCTTTCCCAGCATTTTGTAAGAGCTCTGAAGCAATAAGCATTTGGTACCCTGATCTGTGCTGTGCTGCCACAGAGGGAAGACAAGAAACTGGCAAAGTCCAAATTTCTCTTTATTTTGTCCTTCCTGTGTCAGTAGCCATTGTGATCAAATATTAATCTGCCAGGTCAAGTCCTTTTTACAGCTAGAGCAGAAACACCAAACATTAAATTGGGGCAAACTGCTGAAAAACCAGCAGGACCACAAAATTACGCCTGGAGCACTTTATTTTCTAATCCGTATTACCTTAGACAACAAGTAGTGTTCACTGGTGGTCTAAGATTAGCAAGTCAAGGCAAAGCATTAACTAATAAAATAATATTAGACATAAGAAGGTATTTGCCAACTGTAAAACAGAGTTACCTACATCATATTTAACAAGAGAAGCACAGAAGGAGAGCAAACTCACAAGAATAGAGATCCATTCCCCCAAGACAGATCCTTAAATATCACTCTCTTAAAGATTTATATTGAATACATGGGACTTTTCAGAGACTTACTTTAGGCAAAAACACAGAAGACAAGCAAAAGATCTTACCACTTTCTGCTAGAGCAGCAGCCACTTCATTGAGAGTGGAATAGATGTTGCAGGCTGCCCATCGGCACTGTGCCCCTAGGGCACCCAGAGTTTCCATAAGCACCTGTATTAAACAGAAAGCAGGAGATAAACAAAGCTAGCCAAACATTTGGTCAAGGAAATTAAGTTTCTGACAATAAGAAAGTGTATTGGGGGACAACTAGGTAGTTCAGTTGGTTAAGTGTCTGCCTTTGCCTCAGGTCGTGGTCTCAGGGTCCTGGGATTGAGCCCTGTATCTGGCTCCCTGCTCAGCAGGAAGACTGCTTCTCTCTCTCCCTGCTTGTGTTCTCTCTCTCTCTCTCTCTCTGACAAATAAATAAATAAATAAAATCTGAGGAAAAAAAAAAAAGGAACCAGGCTCCTTGGAGAAATGGCTGATTCCAGAGTTAGGGCAAAGAATGTACAAAATGAGCTTAGATAATCATATACCAGAAGCAAGTAAATACTTAAAGAAAGAGAGGATATGTCAAAAGACAAAAAAGTCACAGAAGCAAGATGAAAGGGGTTCCTGCGGGACAAGTTTGGAACAATTTGAGCATCATGATAAACAGTGATAGTAATGGGTTATAATCCACTAAATAAAATAGGAAACAATGATTCATACAAATAAAAGTAAGTAAATAAATGAAAAAATTGAAAGTTCGATGAAAAATGGGATATTTACATAATTTCATATTACTACCTCACGAAATACCTTTTAATCACAAAGGGGGAAAATAACTTCTACAGTGAAAAATCTAGCAGACACTACCTCAAGCAAAGGATCAAAATGAACATCCTTTTGACAAATGATATATCAAGTCTAGATCAATGTGTCACCTGATAAGATTCAATGAAAAAAATGCAGTATCACTTCCTAACAAAAACTCATGGCCTGAATTTAATAATAAAGACGCGTCAGGAAAACGCAGAACTGAGCACATTCTACAGAATAATTCATTTGCAATTTTCTAAAGTATCAAGGTCATGAAAGTCAAAGAAAGACCGATGAACTACTCCAAACTAAAGGAGACTAAAAGGGATGACAATTAATGAGATACATGAGGTCTGAGGATTAGATGGTAATATAAGTCAATGTTAATTTCCTGATTTTGAATAGCTGTATTGGTTGAATGAGAGAATGTCCTTGTTTGTAGAAAGTATGCACTGAAGTATTTGTGGGTGAAGGAACATCAGATTGGCAACTTGCTCTCAAAAGTCTGAGAAAAAAGTGATGCACACTATACTTGCAACTTATCTATAAATCCATGTTAATTTCAAAATTTAAAAATATTTTATTACTTTAATTTTGACTTTTATTGTTTTTAAATTTTTTATTTATTTGAAAGAGACAGAGAATACAGGGGCAGGGGTGGGGAGATAAGGAGAGAGCAGGAAGCTCCCCACTGAGCAGGGAGCCCAACTTGGGATCATGACCTGACCCAAAGACAGATGCTTAACCGACTGAGCCACCCAGGCTCCCCTTAAGAAATTTTTTTTTTTTTTTAAGATTTTACTTATTTATTTGACAGAGAGAGAGAAAAATAGATCACAAGTAGGCAGAGAATCAGGCAGAGAGAGAGGGGGAAGCAGGCTCCCAGCTGAGCAGAGAGCCTGATGTGGGGCTTGATTCCAGGACCCTGAGATCGTGACCTGAGCTGAAAGCAGAGGCTTGACCCACTGAGCCACCCAGTCACTCCAAGAAAATATTTTTTTAATTATTTTTTAAAAATCATTAAAAAAAAATGGGGCGCCTAGGTGGCTGAGTGGGTTAAAGCCTCTGCGTTCAGCTCAGGTCATGGTCTCAGGGTCCTGGGATAGAGCCCTGCATTGGGTTCCCTGCTCAGCAGGAGCCTGCCTCCCCCAACCTCTCTCTGCCTGTCTCTCTGCCTACTTGTAATCTCTGTTGACTAAATAAATAAAATTAAAAAAAAAAAGAAAAAAATATTAAAAAAAACTTACTCCACTGATCTGATCCTTAGTTGTTTGCTTGTTTTTTAACATTTTTATTTATTTGGCAGAGAGCAGGAGAGAGAGTGAGAGAAAGCATAAGTGGGGGGGAGCAGCAGAGGGAGAGGGAGAAGCAGACTCCCTGCTGAGCAAGGAGCCCAACACAGGGCTCAATCCCAATGACCTGAGCCAAAGGCAGATGCTTAACCAACTGAGACCCCCAGGCACCCCTAGAACCTGACTGACTTTTACTTCCTTATATAAGATAGAGGCAGGATTCTTTTAAAGAAGGTAGTATACCATCTACTGCTTTTTTTTTTAAGAAGCTATTTATTTATTTATTTATTTTAGATTGTATTTTTTAAGTAAAGATTTTATTTATTTATTTATTTAAAGATTTATTTATTTATAACCCCGAAGTTATTTATTTTTCAATTTGTTTATTTAAGAGAGAGAGAGAGAGAGATGAAGGGTGAGAGAGACCGAGTGAGACAGAACATGAACAGGGGGAGGGGCAGAGGGACAAGCAGACTCCCCACTGAGCAGGAAGCCCAACACAGGGCTCATCCCAGGACCCTGAGATCATGACCTTGAGCCCAAGTCAGAAGCTTAACTGACTGAGCCACCCAGGTGCTCCCCGACCTACTGCTTTGATTACAAACTATTTTAACAAGAATAAAGCTTTGGTTAAAAAACTTGTTTTAAAATTTCCTGACGGTAGTTAACTCAGAGTACTAGTACTTTTCATGTTGTCAAACTTGTATTTTCTAATATTTCTATGCTAAATAAAAATTCTAATTATGTTCTAATTTTATTTTTTTTATTTTTATTTTTTTAAATATTTTATTTATTTATTTGACAGACAGAGATCACAAGTAGGCAGAGAGGCAGGCAGAGAGAGAAGTGGAAGCAGGCTCCCCGCTGAGCAGAGAGCCCGATGTGGGGCTCGATCCCAGGACCCTGGGATCATGACCTGAGCCGAAAGCAGAGGCTTTAACCCACTGAGCCACCCAGGCGCCCCAATTATGTTCTAATTTTAAAAAAACTTGCAAACAACTCCACTAATTTAGGCGAACCCCCTAAAGTAATTTGTCCAAGGCCACATAGTAAGTTAATAGCAGAAATACCCGTATGTCTTAATTTCCAGTCCATACGATCTTTCTTTCTTTTCTTTTTTTTTTTTTTTTTTAAGATTTTATTTATTTATTTGACAGGCAGAGATCACAAGTAGGCAGAGAGGCAGGCGGGGGGTGGGGTGGGGTGGGGTGGGGGGACACAGGGAAGCAGGCTCCCCGCTGAGCAGACAGCCCAATGCAGGACTTGGGCTCCATTCCCAGGACACCAAGACCATGACCTAAGCCAAAGGCAGAGGCTTTAACCCACTGAGCCACTCAGGCGCCCCTCCTTACTACCTTTCAACATTTGATACCATATTTTTTCCCTCTCATTTTATTTTTCACCATAAAGAATTTCTGAATTCGTATAGCTAGGATTCTCAAATTTGTCAAACAAAAGAATACTGATACTCACCTACAGAGCAATATAAATTAACTAGAAAAGAAAAATAACTGGGGCCAAGAACATAAGAACGGTTCAAAGAATTCTAAATCATGGGGCGCCTGGGTGGCTCAGTGGGTTAAAGCCTCTACCTTCGGCTCCCAGGGTCCTGATCCCAGGGTTCTGGGATCGAGCCTCACGTCGGGCTCTGTGCTCAGCAGGGAGCCTGCTTCCTCCCCTCTCTCTCTCTGCCTGCCTCTCTGCCTACTTGTGATTTCTCTCTCTCTGTAAAATAAATAAAATCTTAAAAAAAAAAAAAAAAGAATTCTAAATCAAGACTGCTGGCTGTTAGGGCTCAAGCAGAAGTGAATGCAGGTAGAAGTGGAAGGAGGAGAGAGCTTAGAAGCTGGTTTAACCCGACTTTCAATCATCACTATTTAGAGAGAATAGCAAAGAAATTTGGTTATTAGAAGGAACTATGGAAACACGCCTAAAAAATATAAATAGATCCAAGTCCATTAGAAACATGGATGGGAAACCATTAACTATGATAGTTACTTCTGGAACATGGTATTATAGGAGATTGCCTTTCATGCTAATGACTGTGGTAATGACTGAGTATTATAAAATGAATATGAACTACTTTTGTAATCAGAAAAAGAAAGTCGAGATGAAAAACAAAGCAAAATTCCTTTGTAATTATTTTTTAAAGGAAAAAGAAAAAATATGGGGAGGGAAAAATAAAATAATATTAAAAATTGGTAAACTAATTTTGATTACTCCATTCAAGAGAAAATAAAAGGGAACCCTGAAAGGTGGTAATGTTTGGTGAGCCGGGGGGTAAAAAAGAAACTAGATATAATTTAGCAACATGAGACAGTACAGAGCACTTACTATTTTAAGCCGCCACACTTAAGTCTCATGTCCCTGACTGGGGAAGCCCAAAAAAGATTCCAAGAGAGTTTCTGCCTTGATTCATTAGTCTTTGGCTCCAAAAAGAGACAGCTTTTCAATTTATTACATTAATTTTGGGCAGTCAAGGTATTTTTTTCCCTTAGAGAACATGTAATCCAGAAAGTCTCATGGTAAAGATGTTCACAGTTGCTGTCTGGGTCTTAAGGACTCTCTGCTGTACTTAATCAGGAATGTGGCCATATAAATAAGTGTTATGCTTCAGGAGACAATCTTCTGAAAGTTGATCTAACCATACAGTTGACCTGAGTCTTATAAATCATACAAAAGATTTCAGATGAATTCTTGATACATCAATTTCCTGTACTGGTCTCATTATGGTTGGCAATTCAATATCTCTTACATCTTTGATGAGGGCTCTGAATCAGTGGTTCTCAACAGAGGAGTGCTGGAAAACTGTGGGGGCATTTCTGATTGTTACAATAATTGGGAGGGGAATGCTCCTGGCATTTAGTGATCAGGACCAAAGGTTTTGATATTTTGAAAGTACAGAGACAGTCTCTTACAACAAAACCAACAGAAACCACACCACATTTAGTAGTTTTCAAATGTTCTCACATGTGTGAAAAACCTATTTATAATTATCTAAGTTTAGAACCTTATTCCACGTCACATGTCAATACAAAATAATAATAACTTTTCCAGGAATGCAACAAGTGTGTAAATTAAGAGAAAACACACACTTTTTGTTGTTGTTTAGAAATTTTAAAAATTGTTTACAGTTCATTATGATTCAAAAAATCATATAATTTGGCAATGCCAATCTGACACTCTAGAACCAGTAACCAGTAATCAGTAACCAGTATCCCCATCTACATCTGTGGCATTCTCATCTAAATAATGTTATAAGGAAGTACAAATATCAAAGTATTTCACTATGCTTGTGCCCAAGCATTTACATACCAAAAACACATTTTTTTATTATAAATTACTTTTCTTTTATTCCTCCTTCAAATTTCAGTTAAGATTTTATTTTAATTTTAAAAAATATGTACTGAGGTATGTTTTATTTGAATCTTATTCTAAGTTAACATGAGACATTGCAAAAATATTTTTAATATTTTTATAAAAAGGAGACACTGAATCTGATAGGGGTGAGACTCGCTGGTCTAAATGAATCATGATAACCCCAGTCCTCTCAGCAGGACTGGTGGGCCATAGGCATGTGACCCAGTTCAATGACACATGATCGAATATCTTGCTCTTGGGGAAGAGGAAGAAACGATCCTTATTCTTCATGTTAATTTGTGATGGCTCAAAGAGCTGTAATCATCTTTCTATGTACCTGAGGATGAAATAAGTGACAAGGCAGCTCCAAGAAAATCAGACAGATGAACCTGGAGCCCTGAGATCCCACATCTAAAGTCCACCTTACCTCTGGACTTCTAGCTATGGAATATAATAAATTCCTTTATGTATGAGCCAGGTTGAATCAGGTTTTCTCTCACTTGCAGCTAAAAGCAACCAAAGAGAGCTGCCTCATAGAAATGACACTGGAGGGGTGCCTGGGTGGCTCAGTGGGTTAAGCCTCTGCCTTTGGCTCAGGTCATGACCCCAGGGTTCTGGGATCGAGCCCCACATTGGGTTTCTGCCCAGCTGGGAGCCTGCTTCCCACCCCACCCCCTCGCCTGCCTCTCTGCCTACTTGTAATCTCTCTGTTAAATAAATAAATAAAATCTTTAAAAGAAAGAAAGAAAGAAATGACACTGGAAGGGAAGATAAGGGGAAAGCAGTGCAGCACAGCGAAAGCATAAACTTGGGACTCATATATTGAAGTTCAAATCCAAATTCTATGATTTACTAGCTATATAACCTTGGACAAAGTACTTAAAACACTCTGAGCCCTAGCTTCCTCATTTGTAAAGTAGAAACAGGAATACCTGCTTTACCTGGCCATTTTGAGGATTAATAAACTAATACTTATTAAGTTCTTAACCCGCTGCTTGGCATGCTGCAATCACTCAACAGCTGGTGGCTATTATTAACTATTATTATGTGGAGAAGGAAAAAGAACTCACAGCAGTCTGAGCAGTGATGTGTGTGCAACCCACAATTTTGGCTCCAGCCAAAGGTTTTTCTCCTTGAGCTCTCTTCCTCAAAGCCATCAGTGCAGGCATTTCTGAAAAAGCACAAAACATACACAGCACTATTAGAGAGGAGGGAATGAGACAGAAAGAATAAACAGAAGAACTTACTCTCTTAAGAGAAGATTCTTCCCCTGATCAGGTTCTTTGTTAGATTGGGCTTCTCAAGGGATCAAGACATTGAACCTGATTCTTCATTCTAAGAGGCCTGCAGAGGCAAATGCTCCAGAGTTCGGATGCTCTATATCCCAGTCCTCCTCATCTACTCTCTTTCCCTTTTCCTGGTATCGGAGGAGCTCCTTGTAGAGTCAACTCCACCAGAGTTGACTCCCTCCCCACAGTGTTTTTCCAAGTTCAGATTTCTTTTGTAGTAAGTATTCTGTAAAACCACACTTAAATTTCTCAAGCGACTAGACCCCAGGACATAAAAAGGGATTAACATGGACAAAAAGACCTAGGCAACCTAAGAAGGAAAAAGTGCTGGCTTTCTTTACCTTGTTCGGCAATTTCAATTTCTCTTCGTCCAAACTCTGCCTGTTTGATGTTCTTGACACAGAAGTCACTGCTTCCCTTCGAGTTCTTTTGCTGCTTATCCCTAGGAGAGGTCTCATCATCAGAGCTATCTGTATAGGAAGCCGCTGAAATGACAGAATAAAAAACCCTCAGGGAGACGAACAGCTTCCTCTAAAATACCAAACCATGGGGTGAACTGAGGCTTCCCGGGTCACCCACCACCACACAGGTGTACACCTTGATGGCAGACACCTAACCTGGCAGTCTGGAGCTGCCTCAACCACCTCCTGTGGAAAGTGCTAGCCACAAGTCAGAAAGAGGAAGCCAGAGGGCACCTGGGTGGCTCAGTTGGTTGAGTGACTGCCTTTAGCTCAGGTCATGATCCCGGACTTCCAGGATCGAGTCCCGCATCGGGCTCCCAGCTCCTTGGGGAGTCTGCTTCTCCCTCCAACCTTCTCCTCTCTCATGCTCTCTCTCAAATAAATAAATAAAATCTTAAAAAAAAAAAAAAAAAAAAAAAAAGGAAGCCAGAGAGGTTGCCAAAGACATCCCCCCTAGCATTAATGTGGAATCTGGGGCTAATGATCTTCAGAACGCGAGAGCTCCCTGAATATGCAAAAAGAAAGAGGTTACACCACAATAGCAATAGATTGAAGTTCTTAGTGCAAGATCATGGTCATTAACCTATGGGATTCTTGGATCCAAGCTACCCTTCTCTGTCTGCTGCTTAGATGCCTGTTTTAATTTGTGTTTTAGCACAATAACTGAACAGATAAGACCTAGAGAACCCATGGGAAAGTAATTAAGAACTGCACAAAAAGTGTTTGTCTGACACAACAGAGCCTTCTTTTGAAGACTGGCTCTGATGAGGCTGAATATGCCTGCAGACCCAATTAGATATTGACAATGAAGTATTCAGTGTGCTCTCCCTTCTTGCCGGCCTCAGTGGGCCTGGCAGTAGGCATTTTAGGTACCCAAAGAAGTGCATAAATCCTCCTTTGGTATACTAAAATGTCCTGATGATTAATCCACTTAGCAATACATGCTAGAAGGTGGAAGGTCTCAGACTTGTGATGGTGGCTAACGGGCAACTGCTGCTACTCACATGTTTAGCTGAGGTCTTTTGTCTTCATACGATTCTGTAGTTGCTAATCATTTGCTAGATGTTTTAATTTCCTTCCATGATTTATATTTAAGTTTTGGAGGATAGTTTCTTCCTAAGTGGTCCTCAAGGTTTGTTGTGGGGTTTTTTGTTTTGTTTTTAAATTGTTAAAAAAAAATTTTTTTTTAATTTTTTGAGGGGCCAGGGAGGTTGGAGGATATAAAGGCACTACATATCTCTCAATGGGATAAGAAGTACTTCCATCACATTTGGTGGGGGGAAAGCTGTAAACACTCAGATCTCCTAAGGTCTATGGTGCTCTGATCTACTTACATCCGGAGAATTAAGGCATTTCTGGGATTTCTTAGCAAAGGATCTATATCTGGGAGAGCTGTAAAAGGCAAGTCTGACCTTGCCCAGTTAATCGGGCATGGCACTACAAAATGTTTGGGCAGCAGGGGCCTGAGTGTCTCTCCTGGAGCTGGAAAACTGCCCTAGAGCAAAGTCCTAACACGAGGCAACAAGAATGAACACGGGCACCAAGGGAGGTGAAGGAATTAGTAAATCCCCAAAGGACTTTTGTTCTTGAAAGGAATTAATCTGTATAAAGAGTCTGTGGTTCTCCCTCCTAGGGTGAGCAAGAGTTCAAAGTACCTTTGGCAACAGAGCCCAGAAACAGCTTCCTGGGCAGTCATCTGTTTCACTAATCAATACTCAGAAATAGCTTATATGCTGGAGGCTTAGGGGAACCATGCTTCTGCCACCTGAGGGAAGAAAGATAATGGCCATCCTTAATCTTGACCATAATTTATAGCATAACTGCTTTTGAAGAAAGTGTTTACATTCAGAATATCCTGAAATTTCAAATCGTTTTCTAGAGGCATAATGATTTCTATGTTCTCCAAAGGCCATTTATATAGTGGGTATGTGTTCTGGAGTCAGACAGATTTTGAAGTCTCAGTCTCTGTTTCTGGGTATAGAAAAGGTGTTCCAGAACCTGATTAATAGGATTATTAATTCCTTCACGAATCCAGTCATTCACACATTCAGTTGTTCATTCAACAAATTTTTATTTTGTGTCTACTGTATACCAGGCAGAGTCTAAGTACTGAGTATAGAGAGCAAATATGGATTGTCTTTATCTTCATGGAGTTTTCAGTCTAATAGGTAAGTCAGACATGAAATAATTACAAAATTAATTAGAGATTTTCTTTTCCTATGGTTGTAATATGTACTACGAAGCTGACTGTAAAATAAGAAGACGTAACTTTCAGAGTCAAGTTGTTGAGAAGATTAAATAAGATAATGTAAGTATAGAGCTTAGTGCAATGCTTGGTATATAGTAATTAAGCACTCAATAAATGACACCTGATATTATTGTTGGCTTTTGCGAATATTTTTAATTTAATACCAGTTATAACATTTTTAAAGTTTCTTACTCAGGGTCAGGATTTTGAATGGGAAAGAAATGACATGCATACAATATTATTTAGCAGTTTCTTTTTCTTCTACCTCCATCATCTACTAACCTAACCAAGCAGCAGGTGGCTGGCTGGCAGGGAGGAAAAAGGTTGAAACTGGAGTCCTAACTCTACCCAGAACAGCATTCCTTTCCTATGCCTCTCCAGCTTCTAAGGATGAGTCAGGGTAAAAACACACACACACACACACACACACACACACACACACAAACAACAACAAAAATAACCCCCCAAATTTCCTCTTTGAAAAAGCACTCCAATTTTTGGCTTCAGTCGTTTTTTTTCTCTCTCAAGAAGAAATTATTATACCACCTCCCTACTCTAAAAAAAACCTCCACAAATACAGTATTTTTTTTTCGTAGTAGTCAACTGATTATAGTTAGCTCAATGTTTTTATTTGAGCCACAGAGATTTGTTTTCAAAGAGTCCTTTGTGCAGACCTGTTATCAGGTGAGAAACAAAAGTATCAGTTGTCTAGATTGTACTAATATGTGAATGCAAAATGGCTGATAGACCCAAACCAAGAGAGGGTATTTCTGCAAACACAATGGAAAGATTATTCATGAACTAGCATGATATTTGCTTTTTGAATCCATACTTATTTCTGTCACTATATTTAAAGTAGCACATTCATGAAACTATCTCAGATAGCATCAAAGGTTTTTTCCTAAGAAAATTTAGAGAAACCCAACACATATATAATATATACACATGTTTGCATAGTTTCTAAGATGT
Organism: Mustela lutreola; assembly: GCF_030435805.1. Taxonomy (NCBI): domain Eukaryota; kingdom Metazoa; phylum Chordata; class Mammalia; order Carnivora; family Mustelidae; genus Mustela; species Mustela lutreola. The sequence goes on along the minus strand of NC_081293.1, from coordinate 179,900,799 downwards.
TTACAGCTGTCACACTCTGAAGCCCAGAGCCATAATTCAATTAAAAATGAACAACTGATAATCAAGGCAATAACCAACTGAAGTACAGCGTGAGCTCTAGCTTTACCTCTAATTGGTTGTGACCAATTTTCAGCTTATCCAACTGTAAAATTGGGAGTTGACGGATCTCTCCCCCATGCTCTTTCTTTCTCCTAACTATCTCCACCACAAAAATCTCATGAATAAATGAGAGTACAAAAAGGGTTCAATTTCTAGGCAGAAAAGTAATATAAAGTACAATATAACTTCACATGGGGAGTTCTCTTGTTTCATGATATCCCAGAATCAAAATATAACTCTTGAATCACTAATCTGTAATCTATCCCATAGAACATGCAAACATATGTTCTATGGCTCAAGCCTGATGAAGCCTTACCTCCTAGCAGCTGTGATATTAAGGGTTACTGCTAGGAGAAGAAGTAGTCAGACTCCCAGATGAATTAGTCCTATTAGACTATTTTAAGTCAGACAATTCCTCTTGGGCCCAATCTATTCATTTGGCAATGGAAATAACAGTAGGGACGTGGGTCAATGTACAGCAGATTTCACTGATGAATAACACTCTAGAAATATGTGAAAAGCTATGCTAGCAACCAAAATACAAACAAACAAAACTTTGTTATTTGGAAAAATCTGAAAATAATTTTTTAAGTTTTATAAGAACCAATTATGAATGAAGGGACTTCAGTCTTCCTTTCTTATCTTTAACCAATTAACTCACTGCAAAGGCAGCTTTTTTAGAAATATATCACTGAGAATGATTTGACTTTGAAAAACTCTCTTCTGCTCATTTGTTTTTATGAGGTTCTGTACTTTAGGAAAGAGTTTTCAGAAGTTTATTTCTTATAAAGAATTTCAGGAACAATCCAGAAATTTTAGGAATTAATGTAGCTCTTTTCAACCTGGGTTCCACTAGAATTAAGCCTTAATGCCTTGAAGCCTCCATAAAATATGGACTATTAAATTAAATTATTAAATTAAATTCTCTCCTATCCATCTGAAAGGGTGCTAGTCATGAACCATCCTTCGGAGAACTGAGAAAACAATGTCTCCAGTTCTTTTCTGTGTTCTGTGATTCTGATGAGGAGCCCTGCTTGAGAAAGATTGATACAGGCTTCTAAATGCAAGCATAGCAAAACTTAGCACCAGGATCTTTAGGCAGAGAGAACAGGCCACAGACTACCCAAACCTCCAAATAACTTCAGCAAAACAAACATTCTGGGTAGAGAGGTACCTTTTTTTTGAAAGGTCATAAACCTTCTTCTAGCTGTTCACATACAGAGTATATCAGAGACCTCAACAAGAATATGAAGTAAAAGGGCGCCTGGGTGGCTCAGTGGGTTAAAGCCTCTGCCTTTGGCTCAGGTCATGATCCCAGAGACCTGGGATCGAGCCCCGCATCGGGCTCTCTGCTCGGCGGGGAGCCTGTTTCCTCCTCTCTCTCTCTCTGCCTGCCTCTCTGCCTACTTGTAATCTCTGCCTGTCAAATAAATAAATAAAATCTTAAAAAAAAAAAAAAAAAAGAATATGAAGTAAAGGGCTGGACACCTTTCACCAATATTTAGTTATCAAGCACCTCTCATGTGTCAAGTATTTCTAAAGGTTGGTAATAGAAAAGTACAAAACAGCCAAATCTCTGTTCTCATGGATCTCTTATTCAAGTAAGGGGAGAAACAATAATAAATTAGTAAAATACATAGTATGTTGTATGATAATAAGTGCTATGGAGAAAAATAAAGGAGGAAACTTTGAGGCTTAACCCACTGAGCCACCCAGGCGCCCCCATGGGAGGAAACTTTGATAGGGAATGTTGGGTGGGGTATTTGTACAATTTTGAGAACCAGGATAGGCCTCAATGAGAATGTAATCTTTAGTTAAGAACTGAATCAGGTAGGATGCCCAGCTAGGCTACCTCAGAGCATCCCAGGCAAAGGAAATAGCAAATGCAAAGACCTTAACTCAGGAGAGCGCCTGGCATGTTTTGAAATAACAAAACAGCAGTAAGGAGCCTAATATGGCTGGAGTGAAACCTCTAGCTGGAAGAGGAGGGAAGTCTGGGAAGGAAGCAATGCAATTAGAAACGTGATGGGATAGGGAGACAAACCATAAAAGACTCAATACCAAAAAACAGACTGAGAGTTGCTGGGGGGAGGGGGGACGGGGGAGGGCGGTGGGGATATGGACATTGGGGAGGGTATGTGCTATGATGAGTGCTGTGAAATGTGTAAACCTGGTGATTCACAGACCTGTACCCCTGGGGATAAAAATACATTATATGTTTATTTAAAAAAAAAAACATAATGGGATGATATAGGGCTGTGTAGACCACTGTTAAGAACTTTAGTCTTTACTCTGAGTGAAACTCGGAAGCATTAGAGGGTTTGGAGGGGAGAACTGATATGACCTGACTTATTTCAAGAGAATGAATCTGGCTGTAGTGCAGTGAATAAACTAAAGAGGGGCAAGCTTGGAACTCAGGAGCTCAGTTTTTAAGACACTGGAGATGCCTATAAAACATCCAAGTGAAAGGACTGAGCAGGTAATTGAATATATGGATCTAGTGTGTAGGGGAGAGATCTGAGGCTGAGGCTCAAACGTTAATACATAGTATTTAAAATTATGAGGCTACATGAACTCATGTAGGGGGAATATAAACAGAGAGGAGATCCAAGAATCAGTCTTGAGGCTCTCCAATGCTACTACTTTCTATAGTCACTTAAATGATAATGTATACTGAAAATGGGTTCCAAGTTTTTATTGACATGCATTTGCATATCTTCCTGTATTTAGAAAGCTATAAGTCAATTCCATATTCCTGGCTTTTCATTTGATCGATATAGGGCATTTTCTGTCTCATCTCATGTTAACTTCTCATTGTGAACTTCTCATTGTAACTCTCGCTTATGAACACCACAGGCAGAAAGAGTTTTTCAAGACCACACAAAAACATCACCCATGGATCAAAGCCTAGAAAGTAGGTCTCTACTAACTCCCACACCAGGCCCTGCCCATTGTTCATGTGAAAAAAACAAAAACAAAAACAAAGCAAGGTAATGGAGTTTATGAAATAGCTGCAAAAGAAGCAAACATCCGGGCACCTGGGTGGCTCAGTTGGTTAAGCATCCGGCTGTTGATTTCGGCTCAGGTCATGATCTTGGGGTGGGAGGAATTGGGTTCTGTGCTCAGCTGAGATTCTCTTCCTCTCCCTCTGCCCCTCACTCACACCCCCCCACACTCTCTCTCTCTCTCTCTCTCTCTCTCAAATAAATAAATAAATAAATCTTAAAAAAAAAAAAAAAGGAGCGGGGCACCTGGGTGGCTCAGTGGGTTAAAGCCTCTGCCTTCCACTCAGGTCATGATCCCAGGGTCCTGGGATCAAGCCCTGCATCGGGCTGTCTGCTCTGCGGAGAGCCTGCTTCCTCCTCTCTCTCTCTCTGCCTGCCTCTCTGCCTACTTGTGATCTCTGTCTGTCAAATAAATAAATAAAATCTTTAAAAAAAAAAAAAAGGAGCAAACATCATCTTACATTTCATTTTAAAAGCACTGAGTTTATGGAAATAGCACTTCCTATAAATTATTTCAGACTGTAAATGGAATATTACAGCCAAAGACATATTTTTAAAAGGACACTTAATCTTTAATTTATCCAGATAAGGATAACCAGGACAGTGGGATGCCCTGAAAGATTTTTTTTATTTCTATGTAAAATCATTAAATTCCAGGGATTATATGAGAGCTGATAGCTCTCATAACTAGATAAAGCAAGAATCGCCCTATCATCTAGAATGCTCCCAAAGAAACCAGATGGCCATTTGTCAGGGACACCAACAAGGTAATTCTAGCATGCAGTGGGAAGCTGAGTAATTGATCTTAAGTTATTTTCTATTTCCAGAATGGTTTGACTCCATGCTCTTGAACTTAATATTCTTCTTTTTTTTTTTTTTTAAGATTTTATTTATTTAACAGAGAGAGATCACAAGTAGGCAGAGAGGCAGGCAGAAAGCAGGTTCCCTGCTCAGCAGACAGCCCAGTGCGGGACTCGATCCCATGTTCTTGAGATCATGACCTGAGCCGAAGGCAGAGGCTTAACCCACTGAGTCACCCAGGCGCCCTGAACTTAATATTCTTAAATGGATATAGAAGGTTGACAATTTTTGACTATAAAAATGGCAACTTCATGTAGTTCAACCTAAAGGGTCCAAGTTTTCCAGGGTCAATATCACTTACCAATGAACTATAGCAGGCAAATATGTGTTCACTTAGAAACCAAGGGCATCAGTCATACTTTCTTGTTAAATAAATATTTTATAAGTGCCCTCCATACATGTAAGGGTTCATTAGGAAGGCAGGAAGATCTAGTGTGCAGGGAGAAGACTGAGCTGGCCTTAAAACTTAGTATAGTTACTGTTTGTATCAATCTTTGTATAGTATGTATAAACTCACAGTCTAAAATGTTACACATCATTTTACAATGCCCATTTTCTCAATTATTATGGCTTCCAGAGTTATATCAACTGGTTCATGAATGCTCAACTCTGGTTATTTTAGCAGAGTAAGATAGGTACACAATTTTTACACATATCTTTACACAGAAATCCATAGGGATTTACATCATTCTGTTTTGGGGGTAAGGAGGAGTAAAAAGAGAAATATAACAAGTGTAAATAATAATTCACCCAACCTAAAAGTTACAGCTTCCCAAACAAGCTTTCTACAACTTTATATAACAGATACTACTTTCCTATTTGTGTGAAGAACAAACAAAATTTTAGGTCACGATGAAAAATTTCTGAAGATGATTACTATTTATAATGTAAAGAGACAACTAGGGCAAACATTCAGCTTCCTATGATATTCCAACATAAGAGCAAAATAAAATAGCCCCATATGATCAGATACATAGCAGGCATTGCTGTACAAATGGTCAATGTCTTTAAGGGTGCTGTGTGGTAACAGCTCATCTGGCATTAAATGATAGCTTCAGAGACCATATATTTGAATTAATGCCACTGCAAAGGAAGGAAGGAGTGGCTTAGAAGAGAAAGCAAAGGGATCCCTAGAACTAGGACCCACTTGAATGTTTCCATTGTTTCTTGGTGCAATTAAGCCTTCCCCATTAATTTGCAAGTGCTAAATGGAGGGATGGGGAATTCCTCTTTTATTTTCAAAGAATGGAAAACAACACAAGTCTTTATACATGCTGTTCAATGAAGGTCATCAATAAGTTACATATGCCCACCCTCTGAAGAAATTAGAAATCAGGTTTGTTGATCACCCTCTTCTGCCTTTACTGGAAGAAGATATCTCTATTCAGTTCCTCTTTGAATCCTTAAGGAATCTAAAGGTTCCATCTAGAATTTTGGTCTAAATTTTGATTGAGAATCAAAGTGTCTATTTCATAGCACAGGTTGGATGGTACTTAAACGGACAGGAAGGTCCACTGATCACACTTAATTAGCCTCCACAGGTGGGTCCACAGCCGCTCAGTACCCACCTGAGCTGTAGCTGTCAGTAGATGACTGAGAAATGGAACGAGACAGAGAGCGACGTCCAATTTTGGTGGGACGTTTGTTGAATTCTTGCTTCTGGTCAGCAAATTGGATCTGCTAAGAAAAAGAATGCTAGTTATATAAAGGAAAACAACCTTCATTTTGAGATAGCAGTTGAAGGCTTGCATTATAGGATCTTACCTTCCTTTGTAGTTGATCTGATTGTACCAACCCATACTGGGAATGCTAAGACTTTTTGGAGAGAATCATTTTTTAAAAAAATTCTTTACCCATTATATTTCTATAAAATTTAAATCTTTAACCAACTCTGGCTATATAACTTTTACAATAGAATTGCAACAAAAAAGGAGAATGGGTTGTTCCGGTTAAAATAAATTTTTAGAAAGCTGAGTCATATTCCTTTCTATAGTTTTGCTGAAAATTAAAGCTGGAAAGAATCTTTGAGCCTATTTATCCTAATATTCACATATCTAGACAAGAAAACTGCAAGGTACAAAAAGATAAAGTGACTTGTCTACAGATTTTTAAATTTTCAGGAAATGGGATGGTAGAATGAAAAAAAAAGATAGGCTTTCCACTCAGAACTTTCTGAAACTGCATTCAAATCCTGACAATGCCACTCATTAGCTATGTGATTTTGGTCAAGGTGCTTTTGTGATCCTTTCTCATAAATACAGCAAAGACAAAAGTATTTACCTCACAAGTTTTAGAGAGGTTTAAGTGAAACAATACATGTAAACTATAAAACATTGCAATAGATTGAGTAAATCCATCCCCGACTCCCACTCCTACCATTCACTGTTCTTATAGTAAACATTTATTTATTGTTTTAAATGTTTAGTATCATAAAATACCTAAAAAATCACAAGACTGATTATCTGTTAACTATAACATAACAGATGTAAAAGGAGTAGATAGAGGACTGGACTGACTATGTATAGACAGCAATATTCTGGAGGATGCATTTTAGACCAATATCTGACAATTTTCTTATAATTTTATCTCTTTCTCCTACTGTTGGAGGTTCCAGCACTTTACGAAACAAAACTCATATAATTTATTCAACAAATGACGTTTTTCTTTCTCCCTAATTGAATGTCTGTATAATTGCTTCAGTAATTCTGGATCCAAGGGAGCATGGAGGCAGGAAGGATCAAAGATCTGACAACTACCTTTCATGTCAAAAAGATGGTTCCTTGGTGGGCAGAACACAGACACAGCCTAGCAGAATGAAAGCAACTGACGGCTCTGATTCCTGCAGTTAGAGGAAACTAGTGAGTCATTTGAATATTGAGAAGAGGAGACTCATACCAAACTGCATTAGCTTAGCACGCCTTTTAGGGGAATTCATAGCATTTTCATAGCTGTAACAACAAATGAAGCCTGTGTTAGTACTTTAGAGTTTGCAAATTGTTTTCAGTAATAGGAAAATTCATTGGCTCAGAAGCTCTTTGCAAAGTGAAAAATTGGCAAAATTGATTATTTTGCTAAAGTAGCAATTTATTTAAAAAAGATACAGTGCTCTTTCTATGCATTCCCACAGGATATACATGAACTTCCAGGTACTTCTCCTAGCCCAGCATTCTCACACTGAATATGAGTATCTACCTGTATCCTCCATAAAGACAGGAGCCATGCATCTTATTTACCCTTCTATCCTCAGGCACAAATGCCTGACACACGATAGGCAATCACACGCTCACACAATGAATCTGGGGCGCCTGGGTGGCTCAGTGGGTTAAGTCTCTGCCTTCGGCTCAGGTCATGATCTCAGGGTCCTGGGATCAAGCCCCACACTGGGCTCTCTGCTCAGCGGGGAGCCTATTTCCCCTCTTTCTCTGCCTGCCTCTCTGCCTACTTGTGATCTCTCTCTCTCTCTCTGTCAAATAAATAAATAAAATCTTAAACAAACAAACAATGAATCTGAAGTAGCCTGTTCTAGCTTCACTGTCTGTACTTGGTTGAATATTAAGGAAATATGGTAAGCAGAACCCAAATCTAAAGTTAAAAGCATTCTGGGGCGGGGGAAGCTAGGCAGGGGAAAGTGGGTGAGAAGACAGGGAGGAGGGACAGCAGTCAAGCTGAAAACTCTGGCTTTCATTTCATCACCCTTGTTCAAGACAATTATTATTATTTTTTTAAGAAGCCCGTCTAGGAAAAGGAGTAGTAATTGACTTCCAAAGGCCAGGATGAGTTACTAACTTCAGTAGTACCTACTTTGGGAAAAAAAAAAAAAAAGTAACAGATAAACCCTGCCTCAGATATGCTTCCCCCCAACCCACACACCACTAGAGGGGGCCAGCCACAATGCCTCTCTACATGTGAAGGATCAGGAGTGGGTGGGTGCACATCACTTGACCCCAATCACGCTAACCCGTGGAGCTATCTGGCTGCTCATCTTAATCCAGTTTCCCTAAACTGAGCTCTCTTTTCTCCAGTCTTCTCCATTACAGTAATTCTTCCCACCAGGTCTTTTGGCACTAAAGAAGACTATGCTACGCTAGCTTTCTCCACTTGAAAACATAGGGTTCTAAGTCTTATTTACTCATTAGATGCTGACCTCAAATTTAAGATAGAAGAGTATTAGGAGACTCACCACTTACATAGAATTAGTTATATATACTTTTCCCAAGAAATAAATGTTAATCGTTTACTGACGACCAGAACACATGGCTTAAGTAGGTCATCTCTGTTGCCCAATTCTCAATTCTCCTTAAATGTCATTACATTCTTCAACCCATAATACAGTCATCTCCCCCCACCCCCCGCCCAGGCAAAGTACTCTGGTACATTCCACCCCTATCTTTTCCACCTTGTGTGAAATCAGAGTCCTTTAAGTTAACCCACTTTTACCATTTCAGAGAGAACTGCCTAATTCCAACAGGCAAGGGAGGGAAAGAGAGTGTTAGGAGAGGGGCAGCTCACCTTATGCCAGAAGCAGGGATGAAAGCAGCAGAGGGAAAGAGCAGCTGGCCTATTACAATAATGGCTATCGCTGCAGCAAGCCTGGTTAAATAAGAGCTTAGCCTCACCTGGGCTTTAATCCCAGAGTTGCCATTGACAATGTATTTCTTCCTGTTGCCCAGCATAGTGACATTACCAGCCCTACTGCCACCTCTCCGGTCCGGGGACCCTCGTGGCTAGGCCTTTAAACTTTCCTCATCAGCAATTCTGTTGGCTCTGGTTCCAGCTAGGGTGGTTGGTTTTGTTGTTGTTGTTTTTTTTTTTTTTGGTTTTTTTTTTTTTTTTTTTTTTTTTTTGAGGCGGGGATGTGGGGGGGGGAGTGCTGCCCTTCCCTGGAATCCCTGAAGCAGCTCCAACAACCCCTCCAGCAGTAGAGCCCAACTTAATAAGGCATTTCTGTTAGTGGCTCATCAACCATTCCTAATTCTGGTAGCTGTTTTGCTTTTTTTTTTTTTTTTTTCCTAAACACCTAATTACACGGATCCTCTGACCTCTAAACCTTAACAAGTCCCTTGACAAGGCCCAACTTGCAGGCACATAACAATAGCTTATTTATATAACCCGTTCACTTTTTTGCCGGCTATAATTAACTTGCTAATTAGGTTCCTTTTTAACCTTACCTCCTCCTTTTCCATGTCAGATGATTTTAGTTAACCTAGTCTCATTAGAAATAAATTAACTAGAGTCACTAAAACAATGAGGGAATTTATTAAGAAGGTAAGAAAAAAACGGTGTCAAATGCTGAGGCAGCCTCTCTACGCTATACCGTGCCCTTGGGTTTGTCAGGCTGCAGGCACTGGTTTTAGCTCTGTCACCAAGGAAATCAACTCTCTCAGCCCATTTCTTTACTTTTAATTGTGCATCTTTTACATAGGTTTTGACTTATGGTTCCTAGTCCCATCTCAAGATTGTTGCTGATTAGGTGGTGAGTAACTCTGTTGTTTCTGAAATTTTTAAAAACCTGTGTGTTTTGTGGGAAGTGTGACTACAAAGGAGAATTTCCTATTTCCTCAGAGTCCCCAGAATCACAATGGCCTTGTTACATATCAAATAAAGAGTCAAATGAAAGGGCAAAGAATCACATTATTTATTTGCTGATTTCTGGACGGGGCCCAGTAAATAGGAAAGCTATATTCAACAGTATGTTATGGAGACAGGAGTGGGAATGTGATTTGAATTCTTCCTTTAAAAAAAAAAAAAGATTGGTTGTTGGGCACAAGAAAGAACATAAATGGTAGATTTTTTTTTTTAGGATAATCTTTACTTTGAGAGAAAAGATCTCAGAAGAATGGAATTAAGGGAAGAGAGCTAATATTTATTAAGTTCCTACTATGTATGCATAGCCCTGCATATATGTTGATTCTATTAATCAGTATAAGAATCTTACAAAGTAGGCATCATTATTCCCAACTGAAAAATTAGGGAAGAATTTATCTTAATCATAGAATTAGATTAGAGAACAAATGATTTGCTGGAGGTCTCACAGCAAGTCAGTGATGGGACTGGAACAGGAGCCTGTGTTTATGACAGAGCCAAAGTTTTTTCTACTACACCACACCTTATGATATTAATCAGAAGATGAAAAAAGTCCCCTGGTTCTTTTTTTTTTTTTTTTTTAAAGAATTTATTTATTTATTTGACAGAGAGAGAGATCACAAGTAGGCAGAGAGGCAGGCAGAGAGAGAGGAAGGGAAGCAGGCTCCCTGCTGAGCAGAGAGCCCGATGCGGGGCTCGATCCCAGGACCCTGAGATCATGACCTGAGCCGAAGGCAGAGGCTTTAACCCACTGAGCCACCCAGGCACCCCAAGTCCCCTGGTTCTAATCGTAGATATACTAGCCCCACCCCATTCCTCTTAATTTATCTTTAAAATTATTTGATTTTAAATTACACTTAAATAAATAAATTAATTAATTAAATTCTGCTTTAAATTTACTTTTTTTAAAAAAATATATTTTATTTAGTTATGTATTTGTCAGAGAGAGAGAGAGAGCCCAAGCAGGCAGAGTGGTAGGCAGAGGCAGAGAGAGAAGCAGACTCCCCGCTGAGCAAGGAGCCCGATGTGGGGCTCCATCCCAGGACCCTGGGATCATGACCTGAGCTGAAGGCAGCAGCTTAACCAACTGAGCCACCCAGGTGTCCCTAAATTTACTTTTTTATCAGACTGGGTCTCAGAAATGATATCAGCCCAGATGGTCTTGGGGCTCCAATCAAACAATTCTGAAATGACTACTCACAGACTAAAATCTAACAACTTTTTTTTTTTTTTAGATTTTTATTTATTTATTTGACAAAGAGAGAGAGAGAGAGGGAGAGAGAGAGAGGACACAAGCAGGAGAACAGCAGGCAGACGGAGAGAGAGAAGCAGGCTCTCTGTTGAGCAAGAAGCCTGACAGAGCTCTATCCCTGGATCCTGGGATCATGAGCCGAGCTGAAGGCAGTTGCTCAACCATCTGAGCCACCCAGGCACCCCTCTAATAGCTCTCTAACTGGCAACTTTGCCCAATGCCACTACCAAAAATTAAAACAGAAATTAACTGAACTCAAATATGATTCACCATCACCCATGACAATCCTGATCTCTTACTCATAATATCAGTCTTTTTCTGCTTGCAGAGTGAATCACTAAATTTCTGCCCTTCCTACTACACTCTCAGCTGGTTCTGGATTTTCCTCACTCAGATGAAAAGGAACTTGCTGGTCCAAGGCTTCACTGATGAGACAGACCTGAGCCAGAGGGAACAAAAGATCTATACTAAATCCAACTAGTAGACATTTAAGGACACTATTAATGACAGGAAAAGCCTTACTACTTAACAGGTTTATCTAACAAAGTAGTTCTCAAACTTCAGATGCATCAAAATCATGCACAGAGCTTATTAAAAGGCATTGCTAAGCCCCATCCCCAGAGTTTCTGGTTTAGTAAATCTGGGTGTGGCTAAAGATTTTGCATTTCCAACAAGCTCCCAGGTGATTTGATGCTGCTAGTCTGGGGACTACGCTTCAGAGAACCTCTGGTCTATCACTTACTCCAAGCATGAATAAAGCAGCCTTAATGTTCTTGACTCTCTCTCCTTAGCCAACCATTTTATCCTATTTGTGACTACAACCATAGACGCATATTCATAGGCAGAAAAGGACATTTGGAAGGTCAGAGAGTAGAATGAGGTGATCCTTTATACGCAACACAGGATATAAAGAGAACTGGGCCTAAATCTGATTTTCACAATTGAAGGCTGTTAAGAGCAGATGGTTAATACATTAAGAAAAATAGGACTCATGGGGAGGACAGACGATCTATTTACCCTACAGAGGATCAGGCCAAGAGAAAACAATTCCTTTTCAAGTACATAAAGTCATACTACAAAGGAAGATCACAAGTGGTTTTCTCTCTCTCCATTTCTTAACATTTCAGCACTTAACACTGGTAATCCTCATTTGTAAAATGGGAACAGTAATAGCTCCTTTGCCTGTCTCAAATGTGCACTGAGGAAATTTTTTAAATGATGTGTATAAGAGGGTTTTGGAGACCATGTAATGATACATAAATACAAAATATTAGCATTTTTATTCTTTAAGGTCAAAAGTTCTTCACCTAGAGTCCATGGATGTGTAGACCTACCCCCAACATAGAATGCAAAATTCTGCGTATGTATATATTTTCCTGGGGAGAGGGCCCATAGTTTTCCTCAGTTTCCTAAATGGGTCTCTGCTTTGAAGTGTCAATCCAGACCCAGAGTTACAGTCAGGTTACCTCCACCACCATTTACCAGATCCGTTAAAGACTTTTCTTCTACTTCCAAGCAGACATGGTTCAAGCATTCTTACACACATCTCCCTCTTCCAAGCTAAATGAGTTGCCTGAACAGATTCTTCACCTATAAAAGAGATTATTTCTAGCCAAAAGAAAATTGGGTAACCAGCTGGCTGCGTACTAAGGAAAGTCAATCAGATTTCCTATGGAAAAGTACCGAGTACTACAGATAGCTTGCATGGGAGGAGGAAACATCAAAATGCAAAAACTTAAAAAAAAAAAAAAGTTACTGCTGCTCTCCATGCACGTAAGAGGAGGTAATTCACCTACCAGTAGAGACTAAAGATTTCTCAAGGGAAGTAAAAACATTAATAAGGACAGTCTTTAAAAGGATATGTTCCTCAACCTTTTAGCTATAAAATCCCTGAACAAGGCTAAAAAATCCTTCACATAAAAACAGCTAAGGAGCAGAAGCTCCGGAAGTTTTCCAGTGACTGATGGAATATTAACTTGAAGTCTACCTCATCAGTTCTCAAGATGGAGAGTCTTCAAACCTTGTCCTGGCTTATTTCCCTGCTGGGAATCTGAGATGTGAGTACTATCAGCTGCTGTGTGTGGTCTGAGTCCTATTCCCCAAGGAGTATGCAAGTCCCTTATTGCTGTTGATCATTAACAAAGAAGGACATCTTATAATGCAGCTCTCCTGCTAAATTTTCCCTTTGAAGGAAGGTTTGAGAGTCTTGTAATGTTTCCTTTGGAGGCAAGGATAGTCTCAGTGGAAATTTAATTACATTACTGTATAAACTGGAACGTAAGTCAGATATTTGGTTAAAATCTTCTTCAATTGAAATTTTGGCCCCACCGTGGGAGATGGCTCCAGGGTTTTCTCTCAGTTATTAAAAAGCACTCTAATTCTTCATAGGTAAAGTCTGTAGGCAAAATACCAGAGGGTCCTTGACTCAGTTTGCTGGGTAAGTGGGTATCAGTGGCAGCCTAATGAAGCACTTCTAGATCAGATCAGAAATTAATGACTTATGTGGTATCTGAAAGAAAGCCTCAGGAGGTTAATCTTTGGCAAGGAAAAGATAGATTAAAAAACTGAGTTTATGAAGACAAGCTCCACCCTACTCTTTCTTGCTGTTGTTAAAAAAATTTTGCTGATCTAAAGTATCTTCCTGGTTTTTGAGCGAGAAGGGCAAAGAAATCTCTAAGTAAAAATGCTATATTGAAAACAAAGCAGAGTTGTACTTCATTAAAGAATGTTTTCTAGAAGTTGGGAAGATCTAGATCATATCCCTTAAGCAATGGTCACTAATTCTTGTAAGACAGTTTTCTTGTTCCCATAAATGAAAAGAAGTAGTAAAGGTTCAATAGGAGCTCCTCTGGAGAGTACTGCTGAGCAGATAAAACAGAGAGGACTAGCAAGAGAGTAAGAGTTATCATAAAACTTTTATTGATTCTGAGTTGACACACTAATGTTCTGTGGAATTCTTCTGTAATATTCCTTTATCAATGTACCAAAGTTAAAAAAGAAAATACCAAAGTTTACTATCTTAACATGGTCCCTCCCTTAAAAGAACAAAAACTGTTGCTCCCCTTTCTTGTTTATTAGTGAGTGGCTGGAGATTCAAAAACAAACTTACAATCCAACTAGAATTATTATGTGAATCTTTTCTATCAATTTTAAAACACTACATTATTTAATATAAGCCTGTGAATGGATAGGATTTCTTTCCATCAAACACTTTAAAACTGAGCACAAGGTTCCTAAATAAGATAAACAACAGCAATAACCCCAAAAGAAATAATAAACAATAGTTATGACAGTGAGAGTTGAAATGTGGGTTCTTCAGTTGGGCCTTTGTCAGGCCTACTATACTCAATCTCATTATAGATGTTTATTTAAGTCCATAATTCCATAAACACTGAAAAGAACTTGTAAGAACTTGTTGTATATATATAAAAAAAGAACTTGTATATAAATAGTCTAACCAGTTTTCCATAGGGAAATACACACATACATACACACACACACACACACACACGGCTGATATAGACTATAAGAACTCAGGCTAAACGTAGGAGAGACCAGACAGGAACATGAGGATAGTTGCTGTTTTTAAATCAAAAGTTGAGGGGCGCCTGGGTGGCTCAGTGGGTTAAGCCGCTGCCTTCGGCTCAGGTCATGATCTCAGAGTCCTGGGATCGAGTCCCGCATCGGGCGCTCTGCTCAGCGGAGAGCCTGCTTCCCTCTCTTTCTCTCTCTGGCTGCCTCTCCGCCTACTTGTGATTTCTCTCTGTCAAATTAATAAATAAAATCTTTAAAAAAAATAAAAAATAAATAAAAAATAAATCAAAAGTTGAAACTAGATCTAAAGTACTAGGCTTTATGTAGTTCTTATCAACGAATAAGTCCTTACATTTAAATTATATTAAAAATATCTATCAGGCAAATATGACATTTTGAAGAGCAGTAGCAAGAAAGCTATAGTTCCTGGGGTACCGGGGTGGCTCAGTGGGTTAAAGCCTCTGCCTTCAGCTCCGGTCGTGATCCCAAGGTCCTGGGATCGAGCCCTGCATCCGGCTCTCTGCTCAGCAGGGAGTCTGCCTCTTCCTCTCTCTCTCTCTCTGCCTGCCTCTCAGCCCACTTGTGATCTCTGTCAAATAAATAAAAATCTTAAAGAAAAAAAAAAAAGAAAGCTATAGTTCCTGCCCTTTAGAAGTAATACACATAAAGAATATTTGGGGAAATGTTTTGACTGGAGAGAAAAAATGGGCAGGTAGGCAAGAAATATCTTACATCTTCTCAAAGACTTGAGAGACCACCATTTCCACAAATTCTGTTCCCCCCTCCCCAACTATTCATTTTCTTTACTCCCATGAGAAATAAAGTAAGCATCAGCTTGCAAAGAGAGTGTGAAGCAATTACAGGAGAATACAATCCACGCAGTACACCGGCGGCAGTGGGAGAAGTCCAGGCCAGCACAGACAACCAGACAATAAGGTGACTCAGGTCAGGCAGCTCTCGGACCTTCCTCAGCTTCACTCGCAATTAAGAAACAGGGGTGATCCAGGACACATGAACTCATCAGAAATTAGAGGAATAACTGTTCTCCCAACCACAGGTCTTGGTAGGGACTTGTCTTGATCCCTGTCACCTGTCAGAAATGGTTGCCCCAATACCAAGAAACAGAAGGAAAAGCAAAGAGACCAAAGAACTCACCATCCACTCAGGCATGTGAAAAGCTGAGGTGCCCTCATTGCCGTCCCAGTTCTCCATAGTGCAGGCTTGGGTAATATACGTCCTGAAGCAAAAGGGAAGGCTGATTTGGAAATGCCAGGGTTTTTTGAGAGCCCCAAAGCAGAATCAAACCTAGTGATTCAGAAATTTACAGTATCTAGCAGAAGCTGCATCCCTTTCACAGAAGCTTTCTATTCAAATTAAGATCATTAGTCAACTGCCTGACAAGTCCCTTACTGGCCTGCTTCAAACCTTCTGCTTTGGATTCAAAATCAGACCTGATGCAAGGTTCTGCACCCAGGCACTGAACTTCCCACAGGACACTCACTGTTTAATGCTACCAAAGCACGCAACCCCTGCCTCCCCAGTGGGGACTCTCTGCAGCAACAGTCAGGCTTCCTCTCTTTCCTGGTGTGTAAGACACTTGTTAATTTTTCCCGCCCCTCAGGACACGTCACTGGAGGTGCTGATACCAAGATCAATAAGGATCGAGGTCAAGAAGGCACTCCCATTTCTCAAGAGTTGCTTGACTTGGATCAGTACAGTAAACAGGCGTTTCCTTGAAATCGAGAGTTCTTTATGGCTTCAAGTTTAAACAGCTAGGCAGAACTTCCCCATCTGCTCACACCAGGGGTCTGGCACCAAACTCGGGCATATCCCAAGTTAAATTCTTATTGTAAGGGCAATTTGATTTGGATGGTGCCAGGGAAGATCTCTTGCAAAATCAGAAATTAGAACCTCTTAAGAAAAGTTCTAGGACCACAACTCCCTCTGCTGGCTCCCTGTGCTATATCCATGAAGGTCCAAGAGCCTTCAGCTGCAGAAACATAGGTGCTTATTGTAAACACACTGCATCTCTTAAGCCAGTCAGGAGCTACTACACTGTAAGTTTAGAGGGAGCCAAGGTTTCCAATCAAGATTAGGGTTGCCTCCAAGTTCCTACCCAGAGTAGGTTTTTACTCACCAGTTTGGTTTTGGGAAGAGGCAGAATACCAACACAGTAGCCCTATACTCTTAACCACCTCAAGGGACCTCAGAAGCTGTTCCCTCTTGGGTTTGTAGGCCAGCTCCCTCCACATACTTCAGAAGTTTGGAAATAAGACAATACTAAAGGTGGCCTACCTGCTCTGCTCATTCCTAGAGTGTATTATCCGTAAGAGTACCATAGATTGATTTCAGGCACAAAGTAAGCCCAGTGAGATATGCCTGCTTCAGAAGGACCAGAGACTCTTTCAGTGTTAAGTCCCATCACAGAGGATAATTTTTCTAGAGCTGACGATTATAATATTAAACTCAGGATTATTGGTTCCCTGCCCCTTATGGCCTTCACTGGTTAAGAGAATAATCCTTTGGATGTGGAATGGAGAGGAAAGTAATGTCTTGGGGAAGAGGTATTATAAGACACCAGAGAAGGCAAAATTCAAATGCCTGACCTGGATGTCTAGACTAGAAAGAAAGGCAGGTGAAAGTGGAAGGGGACTGTCAACCTGGTGAATACAGAAGGGTCAAAGGATGAGAGACCTCAGGGTAGGTAGAGACGAGATGTAATAAGAAGAGAGAGCAGGGCTGCCTTGGTGGTTCAGGGCATGATCTCAAGTCGTGAGTTTCAGCCCAGTGATGGGCATGGAGTCTGCTTAAGGTTCTCTTTCTCTCTGTCTCCTGCTGCTACTCCTGCTAAAAGAAAATCTAAAAAAAAAAAGAAGAAGAAGAAGAGCAAATAGCAGAGATGGAAGTAAAGGAAGCTGTGGTCACAGAGGCTATGGAGTAAAACAATGAGTGATGCCAAGATAGAGAAGGCCAAAGAAATGCAGCAGTGATATGCCCTCTGAGGTCAGCACGTTAATTCTGATAAAGCTTTAGTTGCCAGCCATCTCCAGTCATTGTCCTCTGACTCTGCTTAGTTAACCTCCCTCTCCCTCCAGTTTTCCAATCCATACAGTGGAATAATAATAATAGCCTCCTCGTAGGATTGATGCAGGGATTTAAAAATGGTGTATACACTAAGGGCTTACTAAACAGTGGCTCTTACTTATGTCATTATGCTGTGTCCTTTTCTACCTCATGCCTTTGCTCATGCCATTTTCCCAAATTGAAATGCATTAGTTCTGCCTTCACTTCCCTCATCTTCACATATGCAAATTCCTCAAGATCCGGCTCAAATGATAGTACTGCCGTGGAATTTCACATAGAAAAAGAATCCCCCTTTCCTCTACTATTAGTCTTTGGTCACATCACTATTTTCACCCTTTCTCAAATTAAGCATACCATGTACATATGTTGTCCCTCATTAAAATTCCAGGCTTTTCAAGGGCTTAGTCAGTTTGAATTGTCCACAGTATCTGGCACACAGTAAGGGCTTAAGAAATTTTCAAATTTTGTATGCTGTATGTACACCTTACAGTACTCTGGAGGTAATTTGCATAATCAGTGTGTTCTGTATATTTATGTCCATTTTACTGAATTTGGAACATTATTTTATTATACAGGGGCTTAGTTATACTACTGCCCACAGCTAGGACTTATTTGTGGTGAGTCCTTAATGGGGTTTTAATCCTTAATTATATTATCTCTGCAGGAATATATAATCCATTTTCCATTGCTTGATCTACATCAATAGTATTCCATTATGATCTGCATCATAATAAAACTCTTGCGAACAAATCAAGGCCAAAAGAGTGGAGTCCAACCCTGAAAATATTTCAGTGATCAGCAAATTACTAGATTATCGGTGCTCCTGTAGATGTTTCCTACATAATCAGCTATTAAATAAATGGAAGATGACTGCCGTCATGGTCATGTGAAAACATGCACGAAAATGACTTTTAAAGAAGACAGGGGTGAGAATAAAAGAATAAGCACAAAATACATCACTTTTGCAACCTAAACTGTCATTTTAGTTGTAACTTTTTGTTTTTTAAATTTTATTTATTTATTTTAGAGAGAGCCAGAGCACAAGAGCTTGGGGGGGGGGGGGAGTGGACAGGGGAGGAAGGGAAGGGAGAGAAGTCTCAAATGGATTCCAAGCTGAGCAGGAGGCAATGCTGGGTTCATCTTAACCACCCTGAGATCAGGACCTGAGCTGAAACCAAGACTCTGAAGCTCGACTGACTGGGCCACGGAGGTATCCTGTTTGGTCTTTTTAGTGTAGTTTTTTGTTTTTTAAAGATTTCATTTATTTATTTGGCGGATTTGATAGACAGAGATCACGAGTAGGCAGAGAGGCAGGCGGGGGCGGGGGGGGGGGTGGAGGAGGGAAAGCCGACTCCCCGCTGAGCGGAGAGCCTGATGTGGGCCTCCATCCCAGGATCCTGAGAGCACAACCTGAAGGCAGAGGCTTTAACCCACTGAGCCACCCAGGTGCCCCTTTAGTGTAGGTTTTAACTAAAGTAGACTTCCTTTGTAAACTGCAGCCTTACTACTTGGTTCTGCAATGATGAAGTGAAACAAAAACACAACAGGAGCTGTTAATCACATTTGGGGACCGAAGATCTAGGAACTGAGTAGGGGTGCATATGGCAAGAGGCATGGGTATACAGTTTTAGTTATAAAGTTGTTTATGGGGACGCCTGGGTGGCTCAGTTGGTTAAGCAGCTGCCTTCGGCTCAGGTCATGATCCCAGCGTCCTGGGATCGAATCCCACATCGGGCTCCTTGCTCTGCAGGGAGCCTGCTTCTCCCTCTGCCTCTGCCTGCCATTCTGTCTGCCTGTGCTCGCTCTCTCCCCCTCTCTCTCTCTGATAAATAAATAAAATCTTTAAAAAAAATAATAAAGTTGTTTATGATCAAGTCTCATTTTACCGTATAGAAGGGGCATGAGTTAGACTGCACATGGTTATCTATAATCACTGTTAACATTTAAGTTTGCAACTTCAGAAAAAATAAGTTACACAAACTACATGTGCACCTATGGCCTTCAGGCTTTACAAAAATTGACCAAGTGTGTGAATAGCTCAAAAGAATCTCATCTGTGCTCCAAGAAGAACAACTTGAAGTTGTACGTGCCCGTTGTGCTCCTGCCAGAGGTGATTTAATGGCAGTATGGTTAATGAAGGCAAGCCAGGTGACTTGCCAGAGTGAGTATATGCTTGGCTAGAGGAGGAAAAAACAAGTCAGTATTTCCAGGGGGTCAAAGTCAAAAAAGAACCACAAAGTGGTGAAGAAGTAACTACAACAGCAGAACAGTTTTAAATAAGAGGTGATAAATCTGGAACCTAGAAAGTCATAAGGCACAGGACAAAGAATACACAAATGTGACCCTGTCCTCTATTCCTGGCTTGTCTCTAATGGTTTTATTAGATGTTGGCAAGTCACCTAATTACTCTCTTCTTCAGTTTCCTTATTATAAAACAAGGGGGAGGTGGGGAATAGTGTGACTGTGGTAGGTTAGAACTGGTTCCTTCCAGTTCTGACACACAGTATTTCTAAACGGTCTGCTTTCTCTGAAGCTAGAAGAAAAAGTGATAACTACTCCTTAGTAAGCTAAGTTACAGCTTATTGTACAGGCTAAGATTTTTATTCTCCTGAGTTCAAAGTTCCATCTGGTCAGTTAAACTAAGAGGCTGGCTGGAATTGGTAGGCCTCAGATCTCCGCAGCCCCTGCAACCTGGAAGTGCTAATGTTACCATAGCAAATGGGATTGTTGAATTCTCCCAACCTAAATGTTAGGCATTCTCTCAGTGCCTTAAGACTCATATCCCGGAGGAATTTTAGACTCCACATGGAGGCATCATCATTGCTGGAAAAACTGCAGGCTTTGGAGCTAGACAGGCTTGGGTTTAAAGGCTAGCTCTGTCTCCTTCTCTCTGTGTGTATCTTTACATAAAGATACAACTATATAAGCTGTATAATTTTTTGAGCCCTTGCTTCCTCATCTATAAAACAGGATAATAATGCCTTCCTCGGGACGCCTGGGTGGCTCAGTTGGTTGGACGACTGCCTTCGGCTCAGGTCATGATCCCGGAGTCCCGGGATCGAGTCCCACATCGGGCTCCCAGCTCATGGGGAGTCTGCTTCGCTCTCTGACCTTCTCCTCGCTCATGCTCTCTCTCACTGTCTCTCTCTCTCAAGTAAATAAATAAAATCTTTAAAAATAATAATAATAATGCCTTCCTCACATGACTGTTATCAAAATTAAATAATACATAGAAATACATAAAAAGTGCCAGAAATTTATTTTGTCCAAAACCGGTCATAGCAGAGTAGTACCAGACTATCTGGTTTACTTGTCTCACACTTACAAACTATGTAACCTTAGGCAAATTACGTATTCTCCCCGTGCCTCGTTCTCATCTGTAAAATGGGGATATTAAAAGTATCTACCTTAGGGGACTGCTGAGAGGATCAAATAAATTTACATATATATATATATATATATATACATAAAAATGTATACACATATTTATACACACACACATCACTTAGAACCATACCTAGTACTTTAAAATTCACTATTATTACCAATACAACATGTTCCTTCCCAAACACCTTCAAATCCATCTTCCACATGATGAATTCATTCAATCAAACCACAGATATTTATTGAGTGTCTATTGTGTATCAGCCAGCATAGAAAGACAGTCCCTGCTTTCATGGTGTTTCCTGTCAGGCCATTAAATACGCAATTACAATACAAATATGAAAAATGAGAAGGTAAGTACAGGTTGCTATGCAAGTATATGGCAAGGGTGCCAACCATGCATACTGGGAGTGAGAAGCTCCACTTAAGCTGAAAGGTAAAAGATGATTAGGGGATACCTGGTATGTATTTGGCCAGGAGGAGTATCGAGAAGAGTATTCCAATAGAAAGAAGAATATGTACTCCATAATGTCTCTTGTACTCTGTCCTTTCTTCATACCAGCTGTCTAAAGCCTGACCATCATCACATCCATCTAAATTAGTGCTTCAAAAGCTTGCATGTGCCTACAAATTACTTGCAGTTCTTATTAAAATGCTGATTTAGGTCCCAAGATTCTACATTTTTTAAAAAAGATTTATTTATTTGAGAGAGAGAAGAGGGAGAGGAGAGGAAGGAAGAGAATCCTGAAGCAGTCTCCTTCCCAAGTGCAGAGTCCAATGTGGGCTTGATCCCAGCACCCTGAGATCATGACCTGAGCCAAAACCAAGAGTTGGCCACTTAACCAACTGAGCCATCCAGGTGCCCTCCAAGACTCTACATTTTTAATAGCTCTCACATGATGCCAGTAATGCTGGGACTATGCTTTGACAAGGGCCTAGATAATTCCATCCCTATATAGCCCACCTCTATTTGTTAAATCAACTTATTTATATGTGATTATCATCAGTCCAATAATTTAAAAATCTGATCACATCACTTCCTTGTTCATAACACCTCAATAGCTCCCCACTTGTCCTCAAAATAAAATCCAAACTCCTTAGCATGACACACAAGACCCTGCATGACTTAGCTTGCGCATACTTCCCAAGCCTCAGCTCTCTAAACTCCCCCAAACCCCCACTGTGAACATATACACCCCTTTCAAAATTTAGCTTATCTGTAACTTCTTTCAGGACACATTTCCAGCTCCTGGCCTAGGTTTAAGAATCAGTTCTGTGAGCTACTGACTAATCCCCCAGACTGATCATTTGTCTGTTTCCAACTAGAAATGCAAGCAATTTGAGGGCAGAGATTATGCATTTTATTCTAGTATTCCAAGTGCCTAGCATATAGTAAATAAGCAATGAATATGTGCTGGATGGTAAAATGACTTAAAGAATAGCTAGATCAGAATAAAGCTTCAACTGAATAAATACAGGATAGACACCTAAAGGGTAAAAAGAAAGTAAAGGGACTCTGGTATGACTAAGAACTGACAAAACCATAATTAGAAACATCACTGTAACAATATACTGTACCTCCCTGCCACTAACTAATCCAGTCACTGTTTCTCAAGATAAATAATTAAGCAATACACAGACTACAGTACACTAACGCAGGCACCACGCCACCTTTCCCACTTCCTGTTAAGTCCTCTAGATTCTGGGAGTGGAGTGTGGAATGTAAATCCTCAATTTCCCTGACACAGCGAATAGAGCTCCACTCAGGTCAAAGTTCAGTTTGCTGCAGTTAGCACCTCTAGCTAAAACTGTCCTTAAAGAGAGGTCAAGCTAAAACTTGAAAACGTCTTAAACTTGAAAACAACCAGGGTAAGAGTGGGAAGGAATTTATCAGACTGGAGAGGGGTGGGGTACAGGAGGATGGGAAGGGTGTGGGGTAAAATATTGACATATATTGCCATTAAATAAATATAGAATGCAGACTTCTTACTATATTCTTTCAATTTTTATTTTTATTTATTTATTATTTTTAAAAGAGATTTTATTTATTTATTTGACACAGAGAAAGAGATCACAAGTAGGCAGAGAAGCAGGCAGAGGGGGAGGGGGAAACAGGTTCCCCGCTGAGCAGAGAGCCCCATGTGGGGCTCGATCCCAGAACCCTGGGATCATGACCTGAGCCGATGGCAGAGGCTTAACCCACTGAGCCACCGCGGCGCCCCTATTCTTTCAATTAATGAAACTTTTCTGGAAGTGTATTAACCTACAATAAATACACAAATCGAAAAGTTACAATTTGGGGCGCCTGAGTGGCTCAGTGGGTTAAGCCTCTGCCTTCGGCTTGGGTCATGATCCCAGGGTCCTGGGATTGAACGCATATCAGGCTCCCTACTCAGTGTTCTCCCTCTTCCTCTGCTGCTCTGCCTGCTTGTGCTCTCTCACTCTCTCTGTAAAATAAATAAATAAAAATCTTAAAAAAAAAAAAAAAGAAAGAAAAGTTACAGTTTGATAAAATTTTCGAAGTCAATACATTTATGTAACACTACTCAGATAAGGAAAGAGAACGAGACTAGCGCCCAAGATCTTCCCTCGTGTCCCCTCTCAGGCATTTCCCTCATTTCTCCTAATAGGTAATTCCTATCACCACTGATCAGTTTTGCTTATTTTCTTTTTAAGAATTTATTTGTTTATTTGACAGAGATAGAGACAGAGACAAGGAATACAAGCAAGGGGAGTAGGAGAGGGAGAAGCCGACGTCTCGAGGAGTAGGAACCCTGATATGGGCTTAATCCCAAGACCCTGGGATCATGACCTGAGCCAAAGGCAGACGCTTAACAACTGAGCCACCCAGGTGCCCCAGTTTTGCCCATCTTTGAACCTGATATAAATATCATCAAATATCATCATTTTCTGCTCAGTACGTTTCTAAGAGTTATCCAAGTCACTCACATTTAGCAGTACTTCATTTGTTTTTATTACCAGAAGGTATCCCATCACATGAATATTCATAATTTCTTTAATCCATTCTCCTGTTGAAGACCGTTTTTGGTTTGAGGGCCATAAAAAAAGTGATATGGCTATGAACATACTTGTGTGTGTTGTATGGTGCCTGTATTAAGTTACTTCTGGTTGGGTATCTATCTAGGTGTGTAATTGCTGGTTATAGGGTATGCATATGTTCAAGCTAAGTAGGTCATGTCAAGCAATTTTCCAAAGTACTTATACTAATTTCTACTCCTATCAGCAGAGTATCAGTGTTCTAGCTGCTTCATATCCTAGCCAGTGCTTACTTCTGTTGGTCCACATTCTAGGTAATGGTGTCACATCATGATTTTTATCTGCATCTCATAGTCGCCATTGTCATCACCACTGAGCACATTTTTTTTTATGGCCTTTATTATGTTGAGGTACAATTCCTCTATATCCATTTTGTTGAGAGCTTTTATCATGAATGGATGTTTAATTTTGTCAATTGCTTTTTCTGTATCTATTGAGATGATCATACGGTTTTTATCCTTCCTATTGTTAATATGGTGTATCACAGTGATTGGGTTGTGGATATTGTACCATCCTTGCATCCTTGATGATGATGCATGATCATTTTAATATATTATTGAATTTGATTTGCTAATATTTTTTGAGGAATTTTGAATCTATGTTCATTATGAATATTGGCCTATAACATTTTCTTTTGTATGTGTGGTAAAATATTAATAAGATTTGCCAATTTAACCATTTTACAATTTTTTTAAATAGGCTCCATGCCCAGTGTGGGGCTGGAACTTACAACCCTGAGATCAAGAATTGCATGCTCTACCAACTGAGCCAGCCAGGTGCCCCAACCATTTTAAAGTGTATATGTCAATGACATTGAAAATATCACACTGTTGTGCAACCAGAGTCACCATATCCATCCCAGAACTTTTTCATTATCCCAAACTGAAACTCTATACCCGTTAAACAGTACTTCCCCATCATCCCCTTCTCCCAGCCCCTGGTAACCACTCCTCTCCTTTCTGTATCTTTGAATTTCACTACTCTAGGTATCTCATACAAATAGAATCATACAACATTTTTCCTTTTCCATTTGGCTTATTTCACTTGGTATGATTTTTTAAGGTCCATCCATATTGTAGTATGTGTCAGAATTTCACTACTTTTTAGGGCCAAGTAATAATATTCCATTGTATGTATACGCCACAGTTTGTTTATCCATTTTCCATCCACTGGTGGACATTTGAGTTGTTTCCTTTTGCCTATTATAAATAGTGCTGTTATGAACACAGGTGTGCAAATACTTGTTCAAGGCCCTCCTTTCAATTCTTTGGAGTATATACCCAAAAGTGGAATTTCTGGATCATATTTTAATTTGTTTATTTTTCTGAGGAACCAAAAACCATACTTTGCTTTCTATTGAAGTTGTCATTTTACATTCCCATCAGCAAGGTGTAAGGTTTCCAACTTGAAAAATTGGGAACTGTGTATTGTCAAGCACATTTATATCTGCTTATTGGCCATTTGGATATTCTTTTATGTGGAGTGACTTTTCAAATCTTTTGCCTGTATTTCTTTTTTTTTTTTAAGGTTTTATTTATTTATTTGACAGACAGAGATCTGTCTGTAGGCACAAGTAGGCAGTGAGGCAGGTCGGGGTGGGGGAGCAGGCTCCCCACTGAGCAGAGAGCCTGATGTGGGTCTTGATGCCATGAGCCTGGGTTCATGACCTGAGCTGAAGGCAGAGGCCTTAATCCACGAAGCCACCCAGGCACCCCTTTTGCCAGTATTTCTAGTGGATTGTAAGTCTTTCCCTTATTGATTTGTATGAGCTATTTATGTATTCTAGTTATGAGTCTTTGGCAAACATTTCCCACTCTGTGGCTTGCTTTTCCTCTCTTACTGTTGTATTTTTTTTAACTTTTTATTTATTTTGAGATAATTTTAGACTTAGAACAATTCACAAAAACAGTACAGAGTTTTCATATACACTTCACCCAAGTTCCTCTAATGTAATATCTTGTAAAACCAGGGCAATTACAAAAATTAAGAAATTAACATTGGTACAATACTATTAACCAAACCACAGACTTTATTTGGATTTTACAAGTTCTTCCTTGAATGTCCTTTTTTAGTTGTAAGACCCAATCCAGGATCCCCCACTGTGTTTAGCTGTCATGCCTCCCTGGTCTCCTCCAATCTATGAAAATTCCTCAGTTCTTCCTTGTCTTTCATGACCCTGACAAAGGTAGCTGACTGAATTCTGGAATAAGGCTATGCATTGGGGTGCCTGAGTGACTCAGTTGTTAAGCGTCTGCCTTCAGATCAGGTCAGGATCCCAGGATCCTGGGATCGAGCCCCCCATCGGGCTCTCTGCTCAGTAGAGAGCTTGCTTGTGTTCCCTCTCTCTCTGTGTCTCTCTCTGTCAAATAAATAAATAAAATCTTAAAAAAAAAAAAAAAGCAGCTATGCATTGACCAGATTTTTTAAAAAACAAGAAAGCCCTATATCTTACCTGCTCATCTCTTTTGATTAATATTTTTAGTCCCCCCAGTTTTATTGAGATATAATTGTTATATAATATCATATTAGTATAAACTATCATATTAGATATATATCATATTATAACATAATGATTTGGCATGTATATATTGCAAAATGATTGTCACAGTAAGTTAACAACTATCACTTCATGTAGTTATATTTTTTCTTGTGATGTTATCTATTCATCTTTTTTAAATTTATTTGACAGAGAGGAGATCATAAGTAGGCAGAGAGGCAGGCAAAGAGAGAGGGGGAAGCAGGCTCCTTGTCTTGGGGGCTTGATCCCAGGACCCTGAGACCATGACCTGAGCTGAAAGGCAGAGGCTTAACCCACTGAGCCACCCAGGTGCCCCATCTATTCATCTTTTTTGATAAATTTTTAGTAGGATATAGATATCAACTTATATATTAGTAAAGATAATAATGTCAAAGATCAGTTAATTTGATTTCTGTATTTTAGAGATAAAGAAGCAAAGAGCTAGAGAAATTGCTTAACCAAAGTCCTACAGTACTCCTTTTACACACTGATTTTATTTGGCAGATAGTTTTCTTATTTGTGACTTTCATTTCTTTTTTTAATTTTTAAAAATTAATTTAAATCCGGGGCGCCTGGATGGCTCGTGGGTTAAAGCCTCCTGCCTTCGGCTCAGGTCATGATCCCAGGGTCTTGGGATCGAGCCCTGCAACGGGCTCTCTGCTTGGCAGTGAGCCTGCTTCCCTTCCTCTCTCTCTGCCTGCCTCTCTGCCTACTTGTGATCTCTCTCTGTCAATAAATAAAAATTTTTAAAAAATTAAAAATTAATTTAAATCCAATTAATTAACACAGTATATTATTAGTTTCAGAGGTAGAGTTCAGTGATTCATCAGCTTATATAACATCCCAGTGCTAATTACATCACGTGCTCTCCTCAAGTTCAACACCCAGTTACCCCATCCTCCTCCCCTCCTCCCCTCTAGCAATCCTCAGTTTATTTCCTATGATTAAGAGTTTCTTATGGTTTGTTTCCCTCTCTGATTTTGTCTTGTTTTATTTTTCCCTCCCTTCCCCTATGTTCCTGTTTTGTTTCCACATAAGAATGAAATTGTATAATTGTCTTTCTCTGATTGACTTATTTCATTTAGTATAATACCCTCTAGTTCTTTTTTTTAAAGATTATTAATTTATTAATTTATTACCAAGAGAGATAGCGAGAGAGGGAACACAACCACGGAGAGGCTGGAGAGGGAGAAGCAGGCTTCCTACCGAGCAGGGAGCCTGATGTGGGGCTCAATCCCAGGACCATGACCTGAACTGAAGGCAGACACTTAATGACTGAGCCACCCAGGCATCCCAATACCCTTTAGTTCTATCCAGATCCTTAGAAATGGCAAGATTTCTTTATTTTTTTTTGATAGCTGAGTAATATTCCATTGCAGATATATACCACATCTTCTTTATTTATTCATCGGTTGATGGACATCTGGGCTCTTTCCATAGTTTGGTTATTGTTTGTGACTTATTTATTTATTTGAGAGAGCAAGCACAAGCAGAGCAGGGATGAGCAAAGGGAGAAGTAGGCTCCCCACTAAGCAGGAACTCCTGATGTGGGGCTCAATCCCAGGACTCTCGGATTATTACCCAAGCTGAAGGCAGATGCTTAACTGGCTGAGCCACCCAGGTGCCCCTGTATGTGACTATTAATAAACTTTTCTAGTGCTTTGGGGCGCCTGGATGGCTCAGTGGGCTAAAGCCTCTGCCTTCGGCTCAGGTCATGATCCCAGGGTCCTGGGATTGAGCCCCGCATCGGGCTCTCTGCTCGGCCGGAAGCCTGCTTCCCTTCCTCTCTCTCTGCCTGCCTCTCTGCCTACTTGTGATCTCTGACTGTCAAATAAATAAATAAAATCTTAAAAAATAAATAAATAAACTTTTCTAGTGCTTTAAATACCCTAAGTGTTCAGAGATTATCTCTTCTTAGTCAACATGAACTAAGTATCTATTTCCACTAGGAGATCAAAAGAGCCTAAATTTTCATTTATAAAATAAATCACAGGCATAAAAAGTACAGCCTAGGGAATAATACTGTAGTCAATAATACTGTAATAACTTTGTATGGTGTCAGATGCTAGCTACACTTACCATGGCAAACACTGCATAATGCATAAAATTGTCCAATCACTATGTTGTACACACAAAACTAACATAGCATTATATGTCAACTATACTTCAATTAAAAAGAAAAAAAAAGAGAGAGAAATCAATAGGCCTAAACAGTTCCTGAATTCCTGGTCTGTTTTCTTAATTTTGTGGGAATGAGAATGAACTGCTCTTATAAAAAGAGAAAAAGACATTTTTTAATGAGTCACAGACAGAATAATGGCCCCTCCAAAGATGTCCATGTTCTAATTTCCAGATCCTGTGAATAACAGCATAGGTAAGGCTGCAGAGGGAATTGAGGTTGCTAGTTGCCTGACCTTGAGATGGAGAGCTTATCCTGAATTATCCAAGTGGACCCAATATAATCAAAGGTTCCTTACAACTAGAAGAGAGAAGCAGAAGAATGAATGAGACCCAGAGACAGACTTGAAGATGCTACACTGCTGGCTGTGAGGATGGGGGAAGGGGCCACAGGCCAAGGAATGCTGGGTGCTTCAGATGCTGGAAAAGGCAAGGAAATGGATCCTGCTCTTGACAGCCCTACTGACACTTTTTAAAAACTACTGAAGTATGACTGACATACAATATCCTATTAGTTTCACATGTGTATCATAATGATTCAATATTTTTATATATTACTAAATGATCCCACGATAAGTTTAGTGACCATCTGTCTCCATGCAAAGTTATTACAATACTATTAACTATATTCCCTATGCTGTACATAATTATATCTCCATGCCTTGTTTATTTTACAACTGGAAGTCTGTACCTCTTAATCCTTTCACCTATTTCATCTGCTCAAACCCTTTCCTCCTCCGGTAACCAACACTTCATTTCCTGGACCTGAGAGTCTGTTTCTGTTTTGTTTGTTCATTTGTTTTATTTTTTAGATTCCACATATCAGTGAAATCATACAGTATTTGTCTTTCTCTATTTCACTTAGCATAATACCCTAGGTTCATCCATGTTGTCACAAATAGCAGGATTTCATTCATTTTTATAGCTGAGTAAAATTCCTAACATTGATTTTAATCCGTCCCATTCTGGACTTCTGATCTCTAGAACTGTAAGTTAATACAATCATATTGTTTTAAGCCATAGAAAATTAAATAGGAGGCTCTGAGATTTTAAGGAGCAGGGGAGATTAGGCATTTGATTTGACATATCTCAATTATTTTCAAACAACTACTCATGCATACTCAGGCGTGATTGGCAATATTTGCATAAATTTTAAAATTCTATATATTACAGGAACTAATATTCTTTAAACTGCTTGGGAATAAGATTCCATTTTGTGTGTACAAATTCTTATTTTGTATGGTTAGAGCATTGTCAGTCAGAGTGGTGGAAGACATGATTGAAGAGGTAGGCAGGGGCTCATTATGCAGGGTTTCTGCAGGCCCCAGAAAAGTTTTAATTTCATTGTAAGAATAACAGGAAATGGGGTGCCTGGCTGATTCAGTTGGTGGAGCATTCAGTTCTTGATCTTGGGGTTGTGAGTCTGAGCCCTACACTGGGTATGGAGATTGCTCAAAAATAAAATCTTTTTTTTTTTTTTAAAGATTTTATTTATTTATTTGACCCACAGAGAGAGATCACAAGTAGGCAGAGAGGCAGGCAGAATGAGAGGGGGAAGCAGCCTCCCCGCTGAGCAGAGAGCCTGATGCGGGCTCAAACCGAGGACCCTGAGACCATGACCTGAGCTAAAGGCAGAGGCTTAACTCACTGAGCCACCCAGGCACCCTAAAAATAAATCTTAAACAAACAAACAAACAAAAAAAACAAGAGAGAAAAGGAAGCTAATAGGGATTTTTGTTTTCAAAAGATTACCATGGCTGCTATAAGGAGACAAAACTGAATGAACAGGAATGGAAATGAGACTAGTTAGAAGGTCATTCAAATATATGAAAGATGATGGTAGCTTGAATTGCTACCATCATTAATGACGGTAGTGAATGAATTTAAGATAAATGTTGGTGGTTGACTCAATAGGCCTTGACAACAGACTGCATCTAAAGAATGAAAAAGATATCAAGAATGACAATCAGCTTTCTGCTTTAAGCAACTAGTTAAACAGGGATGCTACTGACTAAAACGGGGTAGAATAGGGAGAAAGTAGGTATGAGAAGAATACCAGGTCTTAATTTTGGTCGTGTTGAATTTGAAATGTCTATGAGAAGCAAGTGGAATTGAAATAGCAACTGAATAGAGTCTGGAGCTCAGAGAAAAGTCTGGGCTAGAAGCATAAAATTAGGAGTTACTGATTTCTTCCATTTCCAGAATTTAAATCCACGTATGCACAAATATAAAACCATGAGAGTGGATAAATTTGCCTAGAGAAGGAGAACGAGCAAATAAACAAACAGGATCCACATCTGAGCCTAGATCCATCATATAGAGTAGAATGAGAAAAGCCAGCAGCTGAAATTTGAAAAGCAGCCACCGGAAAAGCAAGAGGAAAATCCAAAGAAAATGGTGTCACTGAAATTAAGTTAAAGAGATTATTTCAAAAAGGAAAGAGTGATCAGCTATTTCAAATACTGCTGGGACTTTGTTAAGATGATAGCTGGAAATAGTTTTTAGGATTAGGCAGCATGGAGGTTTCTGGTGATTTGAGGGGGGTGAAGGGATGAAAGCAGGATCAGGCAAAACTGAAGAATGACCAGGAGGTTAAGTAGGAGAGGAGTCTGAACAGACAAGTCTTTTGAAAAACTGGGCTGTGAAGCAGAGCAGAGAGATGTGGAAATAACTAAAGGATTATAAGTCAAAGAAAGTGATTGATTTGTGTGTGTAGGTATGCGTGTGCTTTTGTTTAACAAGATGGTTACTAGAGCTTGAGCAAACTCTGAAGAAACGACCCAACAGAGAGGGAGTATGAGAATGTGTGTTTGTGCGTTATGTGTGTGTTTAGAAGTATAAAAAAGGAAAGAGAGCTAAATAAGGCTGCCAGATAAAATTCACTATGCCAGTTATATTTGAATTTCAGATAAACAACAAATAATTTTCTTAACATAAATATGTGCCCAAATATTGCATAGGACATACTATAATAAAATTACTTGTTGTTATCTGAATTTAAATTTTAATTATGTGTTTTGTATTCTTGCTGTTGCCAAGTCTGACAACCTTAGGGATAAATCAAGTAGAAAAGTCTCTGAGAAGATGAGAATGGGATCCAGAGCACAAGTGGAGAAACTGTTCTTAGTTAGGATTGGAATACTTTATTTTTTATTGAAAGAAAAAAGAAATAGATGCAGCTTTATAGATCATAGTAGTAAGATAAGGGAATTCACATCTAAGAGCCCCCTCTGACAATGAATTATGACATAATAACATCAATTAAGGGGGTGGGGAAGAAGAGCTATAGGAGAACTGTGAAGCATTAAGAGATAACTGGCTTATAGTAACTTAAAAATAGACAACTAGCAGCCACAGAAAGTTTCTAAGTAGGGCAGTGATATTTCTGCAGAATAATATGATAAAAATATGCTTAGAGAAGATGCATTCAAGAGAGAATGTGGCTGAAAGAAATGAGGACAACTTTAGGGTCAACCCTGAAGATGTTAAAGTCCAGATTTCCAGATCACAATTATATGGAAAAAAAAAAAAAAAAAGAACAAATTTGAGAAATTATATAAAGGAAGAACTAACAAGATCTAGTAAAAGATGTGGACACAGAACTGAAGGGACGAAAGTTCCTATTTTACACACACACACACACACACACACACACACACACACACACAGAGTCATCACCAACGTAGTACATTCAAATTCCATGCATCAACAATTTACATCATTAGTGCCTTATGTCTGTGAAAATAACCACTATGATTATTCTTCCTACCTGGCACTTTTCTGCCAAAAAGTTCTAATTTTTTGCTTTACAAAATTTTTTGCTTTTTTTTTAACCTTTTCTCATGAAAGTCAAATAAGGAATATTCGAACAAGTTCCAAAGCAAATCAATCAAACATAACCATGATCAGGAAGCAGATCTTTTTAGATCCAAGGACAGGGTATTATATATTCAAGAGATTCCTAATAAGAAGCAAAAATTGTCCTAGACTCTTTTGAACATTAAAGAAAACCTACTAAGTGGATTGTCCATGGCCATTCTACATATAACAACCCACTATCCAGCTGCCAAGTTTTGGAAGTTGTATTGATGAATGAATTAATGTCTATAAGGTACTTTAAAGTTTGGAGAACAGAATATGCAAAGATTCTCACTATTTTCAGTACTTCTGTTTTAAGAAGTCATTGCAAACATTGAACCAGCAATACTGAAGCCTTGCTCCTAAAGAAAATACAGGGTTAGACTCCTGTGAGCCAATGGCCATAACATTTTCATCAAATGATTAATTGATAACCCTGCTTTATGTGGGTTTTTATTTTAAAAAACCTTATTTAATAAATATTCTTGATTCACTAACCCTGAACTCACACCCAACAGTACTACAACTCATGACTGAATGAAATTTATCTAACACACCATTTTCCTCTATAAAGCACATCACAGCTTTTTTTTATGCTTAGGAACACTAGATAGCACACTTCAACACTACATTTGGTGGACATTTTAAACAGAGAAATCCCAAGGAAGAGTGCAGAAATGCAAAAAACGCAGTACTAAATAAACCATGAAAAGGACACTTAGATGAGAGCTTAAACAAGAAGGCAGAACAACGTTGCTTTGTTTGACTTCAACTAGGAACATACATGTCAGGTGACTCTACACATGTCCATGAATGGACAAGCAGGCAGTATTGATTTGGGGTACAAATAAATTTTAGCAAGGAAGCAAATTTGCAAATATGGAATCCGAGAATAATGGGGATCAACTGTGCTGTTGTATTCACTTGCTCCAAATAAGTCCAAGGCAAGTTTGCCCTGATTTTTTACAAGTTATGAGCCAGTTTTTGCCTGCAGATGCTATAAGTACCTCCTGACGTCCATAAATCACGTCAATTCTACTTCTTCTTCTTTTACTTTTTTAACTTCAATTTTGCTTCTAACTGTTCTAACTGAAATTCTCTATAAGATAAAGATGTCCTAGTCAAAATCTGCCAAGTCTGGCAGTGCCCAGGAAAGTAGAAGAGAAATCAATCTTCTTCTTCTTCTTCTTCTTTTTTTTTTTTAAAGATTTTATTTATTCATTTGACAGAGATCACAGGTAGGCAGAGAGGCAGGCAGAGAGAGAGGGGGAGGCAGGCTCCCCACTGAGCAGAGAGCCCGATGCGGGGCTTGATCCCAGGACCCTAGCATCATGACCCGAGCTGAAGGCAGAGGCTTTAACCCACTGAGCCACCCAGGTGCCCCTTCTTCTTCTTTTTTTAAAAAGATTTTATTTATTTATTTATTTGACAGAGAGAGAGAGAGAGAGCAAGCACAAGCAGAAGGAGTGGGAGAGGGAGAAGCAGGCTCCACAATGACCAGGGAGCCCAATGTGGGGCTCAATCCCAGGACCCTGGGATCATGACCTGAGCTGAAGGCAGACGTTTAACCAACTGAGATACCCAGGCACCCCAGAATTCAATCTTTTTAAAGCAATGCTGACATTGCAGTGTTTTGTTTTGTTTTTTTTTTAAGATTTTATGTATTTATTTGACAGAGATCACAAGTAGGCAGAGAGGCAGGCAGAGAGAGAGGAGGAAGCAGGCTCCCCACTGAGCAGAGAGCCCGATGCGGGGCTTGATCCCAGGACCCTAGCATCATGACCCGAGCTGAAGGCAGAGGCTTTAACCCACTGAGCCACCCAGGCGCCCCTGACACTGCAGTGTTAACAGGTTAAGTCTACATCTGATTGCAAGATAAGCTCTTACACAACGAAGACTTACAAGGACCCATATTCAGACATGTAAGACTCCTGCTTCCAAATAGTTATGCCTACGTTTAGACTGATCTTCTGCTAAAAACCACTCCAGCAGACAGGTCAATAAAACCTAGCATTCTGCCATGTTCCCTGACTTTTCTTCCCATCTCTATATCAACTATGAAATATTCTCTACTCTTCTCAAATATCCAACTATAACATCTATCCCTTACTCTCAGAGCATTATTTATAGTCCTATTTCACAGGGAAAACTAAAACTATTAGATGGAAAACAATTTTTTTTCAACTTCATGACACCAAAGCCTACAACCTCACCCACATCTATCTTTTCTTACCTCCTTTCTATCTTAATGGAAAAGGATTCTCTCTTCCCATCTGTTAGGGACTAAATTGTATCCTCCAAATTTACATGTTGAAGCCCTAAGTCCCAATGTGACTCTATGGAAATCGGTCCTATAGGGAAGCAATTAAAGTTAAATGAAGTCAATAAGTGTGGGATGTGAATCTCATGGAACTATTGTCCTTATAATAAGAGGAAAAGACACCAGACTGCAGTCTCTTAGCAGCACACAGAGGAAAGGCAGTGTGAGGACACAGAGAGAAGGCAGCTGTCTATAACCCAGAAAGAGAGGCCTCACCACAAACCAACCCTGATAGCCCCCTTGATCTTGGACTTCTAGGCCCCAGAAACATGAGAAAATAAATTTGTGTTGTTTAAGCCACCAAGTCTGTGGTATTTTGTTATGGCAGCCCGAGTAGACTCAGAAACCATCTAAATTCAGTCCTTCCAATGAGAGCTCTGGATCAAGTTATCTCTCACCTTCTCAGGGGCTGTTCTCTATCAATTATCCCCCTTCACTCATACTTCTTCAACTTCTCACCCTCTATGACTTCTTCCCAGAAGCACAAAATATGTTCAAATTTCTCCCATCCCCCAAATAAATAAATCATCTCACCTTCCACCTTTCAGCTATGGCCATCTAACTTACCTTCAAACTGCAAAACTCCTTGGCTTTCTAAGCTTGCTGTACCTCCAATGCTTTACTTTCCATTCACTCCTCCAGGTACTATAGTCTGGCTCCTTCCAACCCATTGAAACTATTTGTACCAAGGTCACCCTGTCCTTGTTGCTAAATCTAATGGAGATTTCTCAGCTTACTTTATCTCTTGACACTGCTAATACCTTTTCCTTGAAAAGGAAACTCTTCCCTTGGCTTTCATAACATTATACCCATCTTTTCTTTGATCTCCAAGACATATTACTCAGTTTCCTCTGTAGCTCCCCTCCCCCGCCACTTTGGGTCCTTAAAATGTAGAAATTCTTAAACTTACCTGTTTCCTCTTCACAAAAAACATTCTCTTACTCATATCCATGGCTTCATTTACAATTCATATGCAGATAACTTCCAAAACTCTGTATCTAACATCTCTCTGACCTTTAGCTCAAAATGGACAATGACCTACCAAATGGCTCTACTCTATGATGTTCCCATAGGCACAACATATCTACACTTAACTGACTTTTTCTAACTAGGGAGCTACACAAAAAAATAAGTAAACAAATAGATGAAGTAGTTAAATTTATGATAAATACTCAAAAGGAAATGACCAAGAGGCTAAAGTAAAGAATAAAGGAAGAAACTACCTTTGATAGAATAGTCAAGGAACATATTTTTAAGATGGTAACACTTGAGCTAGGCCCAGAAGGATGAGAGAAGGCTTGCCATCTGAAAATAAGTAAACTGTAATTGCAAAGACTCCAATGTAAGAAAGACCTTGGCATGTTTAAGCAATGTAAAGACAATTTGCAGCTCATTACTTCTATTATACTCCTATCTTTCTTCAGTTATACTTGTTATAAATCTCCATGAATTCATTATCATCCAATAAATTGTTATTTTTAAGTCCCAAAGATTTCCTTGTGCCTACGTGGAAACACAAATAATAAGAAAACATTACTGACTTACTTCAAAATAATATTCAAAAAACTCTTTTCAACTTTTCTAAATTTAAAATCTTTATTTAAAGCTGTTATCATTTTATAATTTAATAATATTGTAAAACAAATGAAAATTTATTCATATTTTTTATATTTAAGGATGAATTGTTTGGTTTTAAAAAGGAGATTAGATGACTCATTTTTTCAACCCACCATCTATAGTATAATATAAAATAATGTATCTTATGCAAGAAAATTTTTTCTTTTTCTATGCCGTAGAGGATATTGGGAAATATAATTTTTTTAAAAATTTAATTCCAGTATAGTTAACATACAGTGTTATGTTAGTTTTGTGTGTACATTATAGTGATTCAACAATTCTATACATTACTCAGTGTACATTGTGGTAAGTATACGCAACAGAATGTTTTTCAGTAGAGATACAGTGCCAGTTAACTTACAACATAACTTTGAGACTAATCATTTATAATTTAAAGAAAAAAGAATTAAATATTTTCAACAGACACAAGATGAGTGCTTTGAAATGCTATACAACATGAATACTGACTCACCACAAACATGAAATGGCCCTAGAATACCACTTAAATGACAGTTATCCTGAACTTTTCATGAGAACTGAATAGAACAGATAGGTAAACCGTTAGGACTAAAGGTATAATCTTCTTAGGAGTTATAAGTGTTGTTGAAATAATTAGTAGATAGTAAAGTAAAAATAGTAAGAATCTCCTTTGATTCTGATTCAGATAGGTAACTGACAAGGACAGAAAAAAAAAACAAAACCCTTCTTGTTAACACTTCGTGTGGATTCCAGATCTGCACAGGAACAATACAGCCACTGTAATCTGAAAGCCCAGAGATCCAGGGGTTGAGACCTGATTCTGAGATCTTCTGCTTTGCTTTTCTTTTTCTCCCCTTTCCTTTACTATCAAGAAAACAATAGAAGGCATGGGTATTCAGAAAAAATTCATTGCTATGGGATTTATGCAACAAAGTAATACTGAGTGAAAACTGGCTCTTAATTCTGATTATCAACAAGTCTATTCAATTCCTTATCTACTTATTTCATACCTCAATGTGGAATCCAAGGAACCTACTCTCTTTATAGAAAAGTACACTTTGACACACCACTCCAATGAGGCCCCTCAATTTAAGAAACTGAATCCTACCTCTCTAAGTACAACAGAGGCCATTTCCTTAAAACGATTCCCCGAACTATCAAGTCTATCTGATTGTGGGATAGCAGAAGAGATTAACTCTCCAAACAATGATTTGAAAGTCATCATTGTGCTACAAAGCATATGGCAAAAAGATAGCATGTCAGTCACCAGGTCAACCTAACTTTGGAAGCACTATTCTCTCCAGAAAAAGTTTTTATTGTCATTAATATTTAGGAAATCTCTGAAATAACCAGAATTTACAGATCATCTATTACAGCAATTCAGTAAATCCCCGTGCTTACCGTGAAGCTTGCTTCAAACTTTTTTCTCACAGAGACAGTATAATAAAGAAGTGAACAGCTCATATACCCAAGAGGAATGTCTAGGGGTGGTAGAACTCTTTATAGAACCTTATGGATCGAATTAAAACATGGACAGATAAATAACTGTCAAAAAATAAAGAAAGAGTAACTGTCTAGCTAGATTAAAAACAGTCAGCCCAAGAGCTCACTCTTGTGGAGAGAGAGAGGAAAAACAGAAGAGTCACAGGTGGACACAAATAAATATGGAGCGTGTATACAAACTAAATTTAGCGATTACCATTCTAAGGCTACCTGAAGGAAATGACCAAGAACACAATCAAAATTGTAAGTGGGTGGGGTTGAGGTCTAAAAAGTGTTATAGTGGGGCGCCTGGGTGGCTCAGTGGGTTAAAGCCTCTGCCTTCGGCTCAGGTCATGATCTCAGGGTCTTGGGATGGAGCCCCGTGCTGGGCTCTCTGCTTAGCAGACAGCCTGCTTCCCTACCTCTCTCTCTGCCTGCCTCTCTGCCTACTTGTGATCTCTGTCTGTCAAATGAATAAATAAAATCTTTAAAAAATAATAAAAATAAAAAGTGTTATAGTGCAAGGAGTTCATTTTTCATCTCTCAGCTCCAATGAATGTCACATCTTCAAGGCCTTCCCAGATTGTCCTATCTGGCCTTGCCCCATCACTTTGAACCCACTAACTTATTTTATTTTCCCCAATCAGTTACCACTATCCACAATTACTTATTTTCTTTGTTTCCACCTTCTAGAATTTAAACTTCAAGAAGGCAGGGACCTTCTTGGTATTATTCACCTAGCAAAATGTCTGATTCATAGAAGCTACTCAATTTGTGTTTGTTGAAACTATACAGCTTCTACCATGGAAGGCTTAACAACTTCAGTAGCAAGAGAGATCACAATAACAACCCAAGAGCTGCAAGAACACAGCTCAACACGTGTGGAATAAGGCTTCACTGGGGTAAGGATACTAGATTTGGGTCTTGAAGAAGTAATAAATTATACTGAACTCTTTAAGCCTCCCAAACTGTCATGGTGCTTCGCATCTCCATGCCTTTAATAGCAACAATAAGAAAAAAGGGACTACATCTACAGAATGCTTTCTATATTCCCAATCCTATGTAGTTTTGGCATGTATGAACTCATTTAATCCATACAATAACTTATGAGGTAGGCACTTTTATTACCATCACCACTTTACAACCAAGAAAACTGAAGTACGAATGGGCTAAATAACTGATTTAAGATTATTATTGTTGTATTTGTTATGGTGACCTGCAATCAGTGATCTTTGACGTTACCGGTGTAATTGTTTTGGGATGCCAAGAACTACACCCATATGAGATGTTGAACTGAATTGATAAATGGGTGTGTTCAGACTACTTTACTAACAGTTTCTATCTTTCTGGATAGAAGATCATATCAGACACATTTCCTTAAACCAAAGCTTAATCCAGAGCAAGACCCTGACTCTTCAATTCTGTGAAGACTGGGAGAGGTGAGGAAGCTGCAGAAGAAAAGTCTGAAGCTAGCAGAGGTCAGTTCCTGAGGTTTAGGGAAAGAAGCTGTCTTGGTAACATGTAAGTGTTCACACAGAAGCTACAGCAAGTTATCTGAAAGATCTAGCTAAAATAATGAAGGTGGATGCACTAAACAATGGATTCTCAATGTAGAAGCCATCCTTAAGTTGGGAAAATATGCCATCAAGGACCTTCACAGCTAGGGAGAAGTCAATGCCTGGATTCAAAGGTTCAAAGGGCAGGCTGACTCTCTTATTAGAGAGTAATGCAGCTGTTGACTTTAAGTTGAAGCTAATGCTCATTTACTGTTCTGAAAAATCCTTGGGCCCTTAAGAATGATGCTAAGTCTACTCTGCCGGAGCTCTGTATATGGAACAACAAAGCCTGGATGACAGCACATCTGTTTATATGGTGGCTTACTCAACATTTTAAGACCACTGTTGAGATCTACTGCTTAGGAGAAAAAGATTCATTTCAAAATATCACTGCTCATTGACAATGTACCTGGTCACCCAAGAGCTCTGATGGAGATGTTCAATAAGCTTAAAGTTATTTTCATGTCTGCTAACACAATGTCCATTCTGTAGCCCATGGATTAAAGAGTAATTTTGACTTCCAGTATTTTTTTTAAAAGATTTTAATTTATTTGAGAGATAGAGAGTGAGAGCAGGGTGGGGGTGGGTGGGGAGAGCAGAGGGAGAGGGACAAGCAAATTCTGTGCTGGGTCTGACATCAGACATAACATCAATCCCACAACCCCGAGATCATGACCTAAACTGAGATCAAGAGCTGGACACTTAACTGACTGAGCCCCCCAGGTGCTCCCAATTATTACTATTCAAGAAATACATTTCATAATCCTAAAGCTGCCATAGATAATGATTTTTCTCCTTGTGCTGGACAAAGTAAATTTTAAAACCTTCTGAAAAGGATTCACCATTCTAGATTCCGTGAAGAGCATTCAGATTTGTGGGAAGAGGTAAAAACACCAACATGAACAGGAATTTGGAAGAAGCTGATTCCAAACCTCACTGATGACTTTGAGAGGTTTAAAACTTCAGTGGAGGAAGTAACTGCAGATGTGGTGGAAAGAGCAAGAGAACCAGAATTAGGAGTGGAGCTTAAAGTCGTGACTGAATTGCTGCAGTCTTTCATGATAAAATGGTTTCTTGAGATGGAACCTACTCCAGCCTCCCCCACTATCAACATCCTGTACCAGAGTGATACATGTCTTAACATGGTTGGACCTACATCATTATCACTCAACATCCAGAGTCTGCATTAGGGTTCACTGTTGCGGTTATGCAGTCTATGGATTTGACAAGTGTATAATTTAATAACATGTATCCACTACTATTATACTAGCATACAGAATAGTTTCACTGCCCTAAAAATCCTCTGTGGGATGTCTATGCACCTCCTACTCTTCTACCCCTGCAACTACTGACCTTTATACTGGCTCCATAGTTATACCTTTTACAGAATGTCATATATTTGGAATCACACAGTATGCAGCCTTTTCAATCGGCTCCTTTCACTTAATAATATGCATTTAATGTTTTTCCATGCCTTGATAGCTCATTTCTTCTTGATGTGGCATAATATTCCATTGACTAGATGTACCATAGTTATTTATCCATTCATTTACTGAAGGACATTTTGGGTGATTCCAACTTTTGGAAATTATGAGTAAAGGTGCTATAAACGTCCATGTGTGGAAGTTTCAACTAATTCGGGTAAATTAGTTGGGTAAATACCAAGAAGTACAATTTGGGTAAATACCAAGAAGTACAATTGCTGGATTGTATGGAAAAAGTATGGTTAGGTATGTAATAAGCCGAAAAAGTCTTCCAAAATGATTATACCATTTTG
Organism: Mustela lutreola; assembly: GCF_030435805.1. Lineage (NCBI taxonomy): Eukaryota > Metazoa > Chordata > Mammalia > Carnivora > Mustelidae > Mustela > Mustela lutreola. The sequence continues at coordinate 179,859,655 of NC_081293.1, read as the reverse complement.
CATTCCCACCAGCAATGAATGAGAGTTCCTCCTGCTCCACATTCTCAACAGCATTTGGTATTGTCAGTGTTTTGGATTTTGGCCATCCTAGTAGATGTGTAGTGGCATCTGGTTGTTTCAATTTGCATTTCCATGATGACATAAAATGTGGAACATCTTTTTATATGCTTATTTGCCATTTGTATATCTTCTTTGATGTCTGTTAAGGTCTTTGCCTATTTTTCAATCACACTGTTCATTTTTTTATTGCTGTGTTTTAGGAGTTCTTTGTATATTTTGAATAAGAGTCCTTTATCAGATATGTCCTTTGCAAATATTTTCTCCCAGCCTGTGGCTCGTCTTCTCATTCTCTTGATAGTTATTTTTAACGGATGAGAAAATTGAGGTTCAGAAATTTATCTGTTCAAGGCATACAGTAGGAAGGGCAAAGCCAGGACTTACCCTCTCTTCGTATCCCTATTCCATACTGTATTTACTAGGATTTATTTGGAAAAGCAGACAGAATACTGAAGGGAAAAACAAAAACAAAAACAAACCACCAACCACCACAACCACTCAACGAAGGATATCATACAGCCTTCCATTCTCTTATCCCACAAATTCCCTCTGATAATCTCTTACTGACTGCCATGTTTCAATTTTCATTTCTCTGCTGATAACTCCTATATTTCTATTTACAGTTTAGACCTCTCAGATCTGTATATTCAAATGCTGTTGGACATCTCTAGTTTCACATTCCATGGGTTCCTCAAACAGAGCCTGTCCAAAATTGAATTCCTCATATTATCCTCGAAACTGCTCCCTGAATTCTGTCTCAATAAATGGACCTCCATTTCGGAAACCTTGAAATTACCCTAAGACCACACTTCTTCCTATTCTACATTTTTTAAGAAGACTTATTTATTTATTTGAGAGAGAGAGAGAGAGAATTGGGGAAAGAGCAGAGGGAAAGAGAGTGAGAGAAGCAGGCTCCCTGCTGAGTGTGGAGCCCAACATGACCTGAGCTGAAATCAAGAGTCAGATGCTTAGCCAACTGAGCCAGCCAGGCGCCCCCTCGCCTGCCATTTCATTAGCAAAAGTAGCCACAATTCAAAAAATTCTGTGTTCTCTATCCACTGACCTCTTCATTTTCTCACAATTCATCAACATTTTCCTAGTTTCACTTCCCTCCTTTTCTAGCCTAGATTTCCTAGTCCACTTTGAAAATGACTTAGAAATAACTTCACTCCCTCTCTCCCCTCATCATTTTGCCAGGCAAAACCTCAATCCTGATGATGCCCATCATCTATCTATTCCAGCTAAATTTTGCAGAAACCCCCCAAAACAACAAGTTAAATGGTTTCACTATAAATTCATGCCTTTAAAGCTCAAATGAGCATCAAAAGTGCCTCAATTACCTTATGAAGTTTCTTTAGTGGTATATATTCCCCCCATCCCCTTCCTTGAAGAATATTTCACCTTTGTCCCCTCAAACTTCTACCTTCACTTTCAAGTGAGAGACTTATCTTACAGATAAAAAAAGGGGAGGGGGGTAATTTTAAGAGAATAGGAATATATCTAATACAAATTCTCATATTCCAACCACCATACCAACTTCATTTGTCTGAGCTTCTCCTTCTCCTGAAGTAAAAGTCTCACCTTGTGCTCTACAGCCCATTCTCTCTCAAGTTCTTAAGGACTCAACTCCACATGATCTGGCCCCTCCTTATCTCTCCAACCCCATCTCCCACCACTGTCCTCTTGCTCACAATACTCCACTAGAAACCAGTCTTCCCAGTTTAGGGTCTTTGTATGTACTGTCTATGCCTTCTTCTCTCTTTGATAATTTGCAATTTTTGGTTAACTCAGTTGTTTGTCTATTTCTCTATGTAGCTGACTCCCCTCAACAGTGGCCCTAGATAACCAAGGATCTGCTGTCACTGTAGATAAATTTGCCTTTTATAGAATTTCATATTTTTTTCTGTCTCAGTTCTTTCACTTAAGCATAATATTTCAGAGATTCATCTATATTGTTCCACATGTAGTGCATTCTTTTTTATTGCTAAGTAGTATTCCTTTACATGAATGTACCATAATTTACTTATCCATTTACTTGTTGATGCACATTTGGTACCTTTTCTAGCTTGGGGCCATTATGAACACCAGTATACAAGTGTGAACACAAGATACCATTTTCTTGGGTAAAGGCACAGGGTAGGACTGGAAACTGCTGGGTCATTTGGTAAGTATTTATTAAATTCATAACAAATTGGAAAACTGTTACCCACTAATGAATGGATTGTAATGAATCCATATCCACATAAATACTATGTATTGTCCATCTTTTACATTTTAGCTGTTCTAGTGGGTGTGCACTATCTCACTGTGGTTTTAATTTGGGTTTCTCTAATGACTCATGATGTTAAGTAACTTATGTCTTACTGGCATATAGCATTTATTGAGGCATGTCTGTTCAAATCATTTGTCCATTTTAAAAACTGTCATTGAGGGGCGCCTGGGTGGCTCAGTGGGTTAAAGCCTCTGCCTTCGGATCAGGTCATGCTCCTAGGGTCCTGAGATCGACCCCCGCATCGGGCTCTCTACTCCTCCCTGCCTCTCTGCCTACTTGTGATCTGTCTGTCAAATAAATAAATAAAATCTTTAAAAACAAAAACAAAAACAAGTGAGAGACTTATCTTACAGATAAAAAAAGGGGAGGGGGGTAATTTTAAGAGAATAGGAATATATCTAATACAAATTCTCATATTCCAACCACCATACCAACTTCATTTGAGGGGAGCCTGAGTGGCTCAGTGGATTAAAGCCTCCACCTTCGGCTCAGGTCATGATCCCAGGGTCCTGGGATAGAGCCACGCATCAGGCTGGTCTGCTCAGCAGGGAGCCTACTTCCTCCTCTCTCTCTGCTTGCTTCTCTGCCTACTTGTGATCTCTATCAAATAAATAAATAAAATCTTTAAAAAAAAAAACTTTCGTTGAACACTATATCAAAAACTAATGATGTACTATATGCTAGCTAATTGAACACAATAATAAAAAATTAAAAACAAATTAAGAAAATTAAAAATTGGATTATGTATCTTATAAAGTTGTAAGGGTTCTCCATATATTCTAGATATCAGGCCTTTGTCTGATATATGTATTATGAATACTTTTTTCCCATTCTGTGGCTTGCCTTTTTATTTAGTCTTTTGAGAAGAGCTTGATTTTGGAGAACTCTATCAAGATTCTTTTCTTTTAGGATTTTTGTTTTGTTGTGTGCCAAGAAATTTTTGCCTGCTCCAAGGTCATGAAGATTTTCTCCTACTGTCCATGATCCATTTTGAGATGTTATGTATGGAATAAGATAAAGGTAAAAATATCACTTTTCCCCAAAATAAATACTAATTGTTCCAGCACCATTTGTTAATAAGAATATCCTTTTCTCGCTGAATTACTTTGGCCCCTTTGTCAAAACTCAATTCATTGTATACATGTAGGTCTATTCCTGGACTCTATTTTGTTCCAGTGACCTATATATGCCTACCATTTCCCTTTTAGGGTCAGTATCTCCTGTGGAGTGAGCAGGTGATAATTGGGATCCAAAAATTTTTCAAAAATTTTCTTTCTCTAAACCCTCTTTCTCCTTTTCTTCTTCAAAGCTTTTAGCACAAAATAGTCCTAAAAATCAAAACTGCTAGCACAGAAGGTACTATAATTGTCCATATATGCCAACCATAGTGTGATCTCAGGATGGATTTTATTCATACTACAATGCAGGACAAACAAGAAAACTATGGAAGTTTTATTCCTAAATTCACTGTAAAGTTACCTGGGTGGCTCAGTCGGTTAAACGTCTGCCTTTAGCTCTGGTCATGATCCCAGGATCGAGTCTCACAAAAGGCTCCCTGCTCAGCAGGTAATCTGCTTTTCCCTCTACTCCCCCTGCCACTCCCAGCTTGTGATCTCTCTCTCTCTCTCTCTCTCTCTCTCTCTCACACACACACACACACACACTCTCTCTCTCTCTCTCTCTCTCTCCCTCTCTCTCTAATAAATAAAATCTTTAAAAAAGAGAAACCCCTACATTTAAAAAGAAATAAATTCACTATACAGTCCACTAAAAACAAACAATATCTTAGTGCCCTCTAGTGGAGACAAACTTTAGGGATATGCCAAACAAGTGAGAGACGGGCTAACAAAACACTCTTCAGAGGAATTCTGAATACCAACAAATGTGATTGGGATACCTGGGTGGCTCGGTAGGTTAAGTGTCTGCCTTTGGTTCAGATCATGATCCCAGGGTCCTGGAATCAAGTCCTGCATTGGACTCTTTACTCAGCAGGGAGCCTGCTTCTCTCTCTGCCAACTGCTCCCCCTGCTTGTGCTCTCTTTCTGATAAATAAATAAAAATCTTTTTAAAAAATGTGATTAATATTTTCATTTATTCTCCTCACTCTTTTTAAACAAAAATGCTTTACTAAAAAGGAAAATATTTTGCTATTTTATGCTATTTTAATCCAATGTGAATACAGTGAAATAGAACATTGGTTAGAAAAATGAAACAGGGGGTGCCTGGGTGGCTCAGTGGTTAAGCCGCTGCCTTCGGCTCAGGTCATGATCTCAGGGTCCTGGGATCGAGTCCCGCATCGGGCTCTCTGCTCTGCGGGGAGCCTGCTTCCTCCTCTCTCTCTCTCTCTGCCTGCCTCTCTGCCTACTTGTGATTTCTCTCTGTCAAATAAATAAATAAAATCTTTAAAAAAAAAAAAAAAAAAGAAAAATGAAACAGGTATTTGAAGGACACGTGGGTGGCACAGTCAGTTAAGCATCCATCCAACTGTTGGTCCAGACTCAGGTCGTGATCTCAGGGTTGAGAGTTCAAGCCCCGCTTCTGGCTCCACACTCAGTGGGGAGTCTGCTGAAGATTCTCTCCCTTCACTCTCTCTGCCTCTCCCCCTCTCTAAAATAAATAAATAAATCTTTTTTAAAAAGAAAACAAAACATACATTTGGAATTCATATTCCCATAATAGATTTCCATTTCAAAGGAAATGGAGACAGCAGATCAGAGGAAAAGAGAAAGGATATAAATGAAATGGTTTCAAGGTAGGTATTTTAAATAACTGTCAAGATATATATGTTAATATCTATTTTATATAACACAATACTTAATATTTATGAAATATAAATAAATAATATTTAGACACACAGAAAAAATTTTTCTGGGATGGAGCACAAGAAGCTATAAACAACAATTACCAGTGGGGACCAAGGGTGAGTGGGGAGAAAGGGAGGATTTATACTTCTACATATTTAAAACATCTATAAAAAATGCTCTTTTAAAATGTAGGTCGATTATTTTGAAACAGCAAAATGGAATTTTATATGCTTACACATGAACCCCCAAATAGGTGGCAAATGAATAATACTCTGTTCAGAACACTCTGTTCCAACAGTTGATTATAATTAACTCTTATTATGTCCAACAGGGTACATAGCTACATTAACCTCTAGCATTCTCAAACACTGCAGAAGGAGAGAAGAAATAAATTAAAGGTACTTTTCAATATCAATTTTGCTTAACAATTTAATCCTTTAAATATTTCCATATCCCCACAGAGCCTCCACAATCTGAAGGAGAAAATTCAAAATGTCTGCTCTCTGCATAAACCATTATTGAGTAGGTTCTTATGCTGCTCTTAGCTGCAAAGTCATTTTTCCAAATGGTGTATCATACTTTTCCAGTAATTCTTGAAGACCTTCCTGCTGAGTTTCAAAGTCTTTTGCTAATTCTACATAGACCTCCACCTCTAGAAATCCTAGCCTCACTAAGCCAATGAGCCTTCTACCTAGAAGAAATTATTCAAAGTTCCTTCATCTTTTATCCTTTTAAACATTTACTTATTTTAGAGAGAGCATGAGCAGGGGAGAGGAGCAGAGGGAGAGAGACAATTCTGAAGTAGACTCCCTGAGTGCGGAGCTGGATGGGGGCTTTATCCCAGGACTCTGAGATCATGACCGGAGTCTAAGTCAAGAGCCCACAGCTTAGCCAGTTGAGCCACCCTGGTGCCCCAACAAAAGTAAGAGTTTAAAAAGACTCCCAGGTTCTGCCCTACATGCTACCAGCTGATAGGATGATAGCACCTATAAGGGAATGTGACTTATATTTGTCACATACTTTAGTACTTCAGGAGTATGAAGTACTAAATACACTAAATTCTCCTCCCACTGCAAACCCAATATGGAGCATAAACACCTACTTAAATTTACGAACTGTTGCAGTTATTTCACAGTAGTGGACAAGCTCTCCACTTCATAATATTTGAAGTCAGTATTTTTCTTCTTGCCTTAGAATTTCAGAGAATTTTATAATCCTAAACCACTCATTTCATAGGTATAGAAACTTAGGCCCAGAGAAATGAAATCAGGGAGCAAATCACAGACCAAATTAGTAATAGAAAATAGATCAGAACCCATGCTTCCTGATTCTCAATGTAGTGCTTTTTTATTCCAAACCAAAACTTCCCTATACCTTCTCACCCGCCACAAATTTTTTAAAAAAGACTTTTTTTTTTTTTAAGATTTTATTTATCTATTATTTGAGAGAGAAAGAGAATGAGAGAGAGAGAGCATGAGGAGAGAGGTCACCAGAGGAAGCAGACTCCCTGTCAAGTAGCAACCCGATGTGGGACTCGATCCCAGCACTCCAGGATCATGACCTGAGCCGAAGGCAGTCACTTAATCAACTGAGCCGCCCAGGCGCCCTAAAAAAGATTTTATTTTTAATTAATCTCTACACCCAACATTTGGCTCAAACTTAAAACCCTGAGATCAGGAGTTGCATCTCTACTGACTGAGCCAGCCAGGTGTCCTTTCTTTCCCCTTGCTTTTCTTTCTTTCTTTCTTAAAATTGTATTTATTTATTTGTCAGAAAGAGACAGAGAGAGAGAGTGCACACAAGCAGGGGAAGCAGCAGACGGAAGGAGAAGCAGGCTCCCCACTGAGCAAAGAGCCCAATACAGGACTTATATCCTGAACCAAAGGCAGACACTTAACCAATCAGCCAGCCAAGCGTCTCTCATTTCTTTATTCCACTCTTTTTCCTTGTGGCAGAAGGGCAGCCAAAATAATATGTCAATTACCCTTTTATTCCTTCTCCCCCAAAAGCCCATACTTATTTATAATTTAAGGGTTTAAAGAGCATTTCCCAGTCTTGTTTTTCTCTACTCCTGCTGAGCCTCTAGCAATGTAAGGTGCCACCCTCCCTCCTGTGGCGGTTGATAAGTTGTGTATGGATTATCAGCAATAAAATGCAAATTTACCTTGGCAACAGGGGAACAATGACAGTAGAAGGGCTTTATCTGAGTAATAAGACTTACAAAGCTTCCAGCAAGGAAGGCAGCAGGGATCTCATCCTCACCTGGACTAAAAACTGCACTCCTTTTGACAACTATAAAACTGCAAAGGTCATTTGCAAGTCTAACGACTTCCTTTTAACAAAGGTCTAACTAGTAGTTAGGCCGCTGGTGTATTAGATGGGGCCAGGAAGAAACAAGACAAGACAACAAATAAACCAAAGGGCATCAAGGAAACTAATAAAGATGTTAATAAAGAAAGAAAAACAAAATAGAGGGAGGTTGCATGAGGGTAGCATAGCTATGACATCATGTAGTCACCTTTCCCATAACCCAAATAACTACAGCTGGAGTTACAGTTTTTCATTTATATTCAACTTGTTTCTGCGTATTAACTTCCGTAGCCTGACCTCAAAGTGAGACTGCTAATAAAAGAGACTTAAAGTCACTAAAATTGCAGCTTAAAATAATTTGAAACTACTCAAATGTCCATTAACAGGAATTTGATTACATAAACTGAAGTACATTAGGACAATGGAATATCATACATCTATAAGGGGGAGCTTTTTATTCATACAGAAGGTTCATATATTATGTGAGCCTTTTGAGTAAGAAAGATAAGATAAAATATATGTATTATTTAAATTTGCATAAAGAAGCCATCAGAACAGGCTACGAAAAAATGCTTTGGGCTATTTATGTATAGGTTCATTACCAACTTTACTACCCAGTAACAACTTAAGGTTGTTACAATGGTACTTCTTATTTAACTTTTGCTCTTTCCTAGCTTAAGGATGAACTGGACTATCTAGATGAGAATGTTTAATCTAGCACTGGATGGCACAATAGGGTCTGAACACTGAATATATGATGTTGATTGATTTCCAGTTGCCCCAGATCAGAAATGACTTTTTCTCCATGTTTGCAAAAGGTAAGTGCCACCCTCACTCTTACTCTTTTTTTTCCCCCCCAGACATTTTATTTATTTATTCGTCAGAGAGAGAGGGAGAGCAAGCTAGCGAACACAGGCAGACAGAGTGGCAGGCAGAGGCAGAGGGAGAAGCAGGCTCCCTGCCGAGCAAGGAGCTTGATGTGGGACTCCAGCCCAGGATGCTGGGATCATGACCGGAGCGGAAGGCAGTCACTTAACCAACTGAGCCACCCAGGTATCCCTCTCACTCTTACTCTTTCCACAATGATATATCACCCAATGCTTACCTCCACTAACCCTTTATCAGTATTTACAATTTAAATAAATACCTCACTATCTGATTCCAAGTACTTACCCAGTTTCTGTGCCATGCATTCTAGGCTTTAGCTGTTATTGTCCCTCCAGTATTTTTTAAAATTTTTTATTTAAATTCCAGTTAGTTAACTACTTTCAGGTATAGAATTCAGTGATTCATCACTTATATACAACACCCAGTGCTCATCACAACAAGAGTCCTCCTTAATACCCATCCAGTTATAACTGTAAATGCTTCTAAGTTACTGACCAGCTAGCTATATGTGATCTTTGCATAGTGCCTCAAATGCATTTAAGTAGACACCCTGGAATTACTTTTTTTTTTTAAGTTTTTTTTTGTTTTGTTTTTTTAAGATTTTATTTATTTATTTGACAGAGAGATCACAAGTAGGCAGAGAGGCAGGCAAAGAGAGAGAGGAGGAAACAGGCTCTCCACCGAGCAGAGAGCCTGATGTGGGGCTTGATCCCAGGAGCCTGGGATCATGACCTGAGCCGAAGGCAGAGGCTTAACCCACTGAGCCACCCAGGCGCCCCCGGAACTACTTTTTTTTACGCCAATTCCCAAAGTATAATGCTTTACAACCAAAAGTCATATCCTACACCCTGCCCTACAACCTTTCATTTTCCTATGTTTTCTAGTCCTGAAAGACAGTTTAGAATCTATTAATTTCACTTACAAATACTGGCAGTTTTCAACATGCAAACAAATGGAGAAAAAGTATTGGCTATATCTCTTGGCGGGTGGGAAAAATAACTAAGGACCAGGACAAATCGTTATAGGTAACATACCCAAATCTCACACTTAAAGATACAGAGTGAGATTCAAGACCAGGAATGTAAACCCCATACTCTTCCCTCAACTTCTACCTTTTCTTGTAGTCCTCTCCAATTACTTTCACCACCCTTTCCCTTCCTCTAGGGAGGGAGGCTGCAGGCAGCAGCTGGTTTACTCACAGCTAGCTTTATTTGGTTTACACAGCAACAGAAATGCACAAAAAGTCAGGCACAAAAAAGAGCTATTAGTTTATGATTGGTTCAAAGTCTTTTCCCCCAGGTAAAAAGACGCTTAAACTAACAAAAAGAATTGGGAGAAAGGAGAGGTGATGGAGGACTTTAGAGTGAAAAGAGATGAGCCTGGGGAATTGCTAACTGTAAATTTCTAGATACCATGCTTCTAGTTTCTGAATCCTGTTACTGGTAGCCATGGCCCCAGGATCTAGGGAAGAAGCTGAATAATGGTTATAATGTTATTATTTAAAGATCTTTCGGGGAGCCTGGGTGACTCAGCTGGATAAGCATCTCCCTTCTGCTCCGGTCATGATCTGGGCACCCTGGGATGGAGCCCCGCTTCTCAATCTTCCTTCTCCTGTTGCTCCCCTGTCAAATAAATAAATACAATCTTAAAAAAAAGAATCTTTCATCTGCTCACATCTTGGATCTCAGAATAACACTGTTCTTTCAGCCTTCCAGCTTTTATAAGCTAGTGCCAGGAAGAAATTATAGGCAATATGACCAGTGGATACAATCAAACTCAGAAATATATCTTTCTTTAGCAAAAGGGAAAGAGTGAATGATTATTTTTTAATCCACCCCACCCTCTATTATGAAATGAGTATCTTTTTAAAAACTTTAATTATAAAAGCCATTCCTGTTCACTGTGAACAAGACAAAAGAGGAGACAAAAATCAACCGTAACCCCAACCCTCAACTATTATCATTGTGGACATTTTAGTATGTATCCTCCTGGTTAAAAAAGTGAGATGTTATAAACTTCTTTTCATGTAACATTTATATATTTCATTCCTGTAAAATCTACTGTAGCTGAGAGTATGGATTGTGAAGTCAGACAGACATAACTGTCTCAGTGTTTTAGGCAAGTTATTTAATGTCTCTTAATACCTGAGTTTCCTTGTATAAATGAAATAGAAAGTTCCAAACTCACAGGCTTATTCTAAGGATTAAATAATGATGATAGACAAATCTAGCACATTGTAAGTATTCAACAGCATAACATACATAGCATAAATTTTGTACTTCTCCAACATTTTATTAAGTGGCTATATTCCCCTGGAAAAATGTATCCAAGTTTATTAAAAAATTCTTAAAAACAGAGTAAATGGAGATTAGCAGGGGCTGGGGGTAGGACGGTGGGGTATCATGAGAAAGGTTGTTTAAAGATACAAGCTTGCGGGGCGCCTGGGTGGCTCAGTGGGTTAAGCCGCTGCCTTCGGCTCAGGTCATGATCTCAGGGTCCTGGGATCGAGTCCCGCATCGGGCTCTCTGCTCAGCAGGGAGCCTGCTCCCCCCCCCTCTCTCTCTGCCTGCTTCTATGCCTACTTGTGATCTCTCTCTGTCAAATAAATAAATAAAATCTTAAAAAAAAAAAAAAAGATACAAGCTTGCAACCAGTAGATAACTAAGCCCTGGTGATCTAATGTATAGTACAGTAATTATAGACAACATTATTGCATTATCAATATCATATTTGCTAAGAGACTAGATCTTAATTATTCCCAACACAAAAAAGAAATAATAATTTTGTGACAGGACAGAGGTCCTAACTAAGCTACAATGGCAATCATACTGCAATACCTAAATGTATTAAATCAACATTATATACCTTCAACTTACGAATGCTGTATGTCAAATATATTTCAATAGAAAATCAAACACATGTAATAAAGTTTTTTTAAAGATTTTATTTATTTATTGGACAAAGATATAGGGAGAGAGAGCACAGGAGGCAGAGTGGCAGGCAGAGGGAGAGGGAGAAACAGGCTCTCCACCAAGCTGGAATCCCAGTGCAGGGCTTGATCCCAGGACTCTGGGATCATGACCTGAGCCAAAGGCAGCCACTCAACCAACTGAGCCACCCAGGCACCCCTGAAATAAAGATGTTTATAATGAAAAGGTTTAGAGGTGCCTGGGTGACTCAGATGGTTAGCATCTGCCTTAAGCTCAGGTCATGATCTCCAGGTCCTGTGATGGAGCCCTGTATCAGGCTCCTAGCTCATTGGGGAATCTGTTTCTTAAAAGAAATATATAAGTAAAAAGATATTGTGGAGTTATATTCAGAAATAATAATATAAATGGGAGGAGAGAAGTAGAAGTATACTATCACAAGACTGACATACTATATGTACCATATATATAACGTACCATATGACATTAACATAGTCTCTGATAAATTAAAGATATACGCTATAAACCTTAAAACAACCACTAAAAAAAGAAAAGTGTTATAACTAATAAACCAATTGGGAGATAAAACTGAATGATTAAAATATTTTAAACTAGGGGCACCTGGATGGCTTAGTGGTTAAGCATCTGCCCTCACCTCAGGTCATGGCATGATCCCAGGGTCCTGGGATGGAGTCCTGCATCTGGCTACCTGCTTGGCAGGAAGCCTGTTTCTCCCTCTCCCACTTCCCCTGCTTGTATTCTCTCTCTCTCTTTCCTTAAATTTAAAACTTAAACATTGGGATCTCTGCTCAGCCGGGGGTCTGCTTCTCCCTCTGACCTTCCCCTTTTCATGCTCTCAATCTCCCTCTCTCAAATAAACAAATAAAAATCTTTAAGATATATATATATATGTATATATGTATATATGTATATATGTATATATATACATATATATATATAACTAATACAAAGAAACAGGAAAGGGGGAATAAAGGATAGAATAAAAAACAGAAAACAAATTGCAACATGGCAGATTTACAACTATCCATATGAATAGTCACATCAAATGTTGATGGTCTAAACACCCCAATTAAAAGGCAGATATTGTCAGATTGCATAAAGGCAAGATCCACCCATGTGCTGCCTACAAGAAATACACATATAAATATAGAGATAAAAAGAAAATGGAGGGAAAAAATACCCTATGCTAATACTAATCAAAAGAAAGCTGAAATGACTAACTTACATATTCTCAGGAAATTTCAAATCTGAGGCTGTGATGATGAAACACTTAATATTTACCAGCTTCCATCTTATTTATGATACTTTGTTCATTTCTGAAGATGAAAGACCTAAGGCATTAAAAATTATATGCCCCATTTAAGAAGGTTTTCTCCATACTTAGGGGAAAATGTTAAATGGATTTCCCCCTATAAAAGTTATATCATTTTTTATGACTTATCAACATTCAAACCTAGCATATAACTAAATGCCTCTCAGCTTGACACCCTAGTAGTACATAATTCCCCAAACCAGCAAACTTAAGTGGTAAAGGCATCCCTGCACAATGCCACTCACCCATCCTCAGGCAATTATTCTTAGGGGAAAAACATCCCAGAGTTGTAAACTCCTTTTGTGAACTTGTGTATTTTAAACTACTTCCAGGAAATACAGAAACCAGAAAACCCCTCCCTTACTAAATTTAACCAAATGATTATTTCAAAATACTATTTTGCTTTTTTTTTTTTTTTTTAAGTGTGCCTATTTAATTTCTTTTTTAAAAAAGTTGAGGGATAGGGCGCTTGGGTGGCTCAGTCATTAAGTGGCTGCCTTTGGCTCAGGTCATGATTCCAAGATCCTGGGATCAGGCCCCACACTGAGCTCCTTGCTCAGCAGGGAGCCTGCTTCTCCCTCTGCCTGCTGCTTCTGCCTACTTATATTCTGTGTGTGTGTGTGTGTGTGTGTGTGTGTGTGTGTGTAATAAAGAAATAAAAATCTTTAAAAAATTTTTAAAAATTTAAATTAAAAAGTTGAGGGGTACCTGGATGGTTTAGTTGGTTAAGTGTCAGACTCATGCTTTCAGCTCAGGTTATGATCTCAGAGTTGAGAGATCCTACCCTATGTCAGGCTCTGTGCTCAGTGGGGAGTCTGCCTGGAGATTCTTTCTCTCCCTCTGCCCCTCCCCACATTCTTTCTTTCTCTCTCCCCCTCTTTCTCTCAATCTCTAAAATAAATAAATAAATTTGAAAGAAAAGTTGAAATGGCTATATTAATACAAAGGAAATTATATTTCAGAGCAAAGTACATTATCAGAAATACAGGGATCATTTCTTAATCATAAAGGGGTCAATTCTTCAAGAGGACATAATCTTGAATGGTTCTGTATCTGATAACTAAGCCTTAAAATACATGAAATGAACACTGATAGAACTGCCAAGAGAAATAGACAAACCCACAATTCTAGCCAAGATTTCAAAACCCCTCTTATTAACTGATAGAACAAAGAGAAGATCAGAGAGGATTATAGAAGACTTGAATAACACTCTCAACCATTTTGACCTAACTAATATTTATCGAACACTCAATCCAATAAAAGCAAAAAATATATTCTTTTCAAGTGCACACAGAACATTTAACAAGATAAAACATATTTTGGGCCATAAAACAAGTCTAAATAAACTTAAAAGAATTGGAGTCCTACAAAGTACATTTTCTAACAGTGAAATTAAACTAGAAAATAGTAACAGAAAGATGACTGGAAAATTCCCTGAACATATAAAAATTAGGTACAATACTTCTAAATAATCCATTAGTAGAAGAAGAAGAAGAAAAAAAGGGAAGTTAGAACACATTTTAAACAGACTGAAAACCCAACTTATCAAAATTTGCAAGATGCAGCTAAAGCAGCACTTAGAAATTTGTAATACTAAACACTTCTATTACAAAAAGAAAGGTCTCAAGTCAAAAACCTCAGCTTCTTGGGGTCCCTGGGTGGCACAGCTGGTTGAGCAACTGACTTGGTTTCTCATGGTGATCTCAGGGTCCTAAGCTCAGCCTTCAGTGTGGAGTCGGCTTGAGATTCTCTCTTCCTCTCCCCCTCCTGCTCATGCTTTCTCTTTCTCTCTCTCTCTCTCATGCACACACTCTAAAATAAATAAATAAATCTAAAAGAAAAGAAAAGAAAAAAAAAAACCACCTCAGATTCTTCCTTAAGAAACTAGAAAAAGGGGAGCTAATAAAACCCAAAGTAAACAGAAGAAAGGAGTAATAAAAATCAGAGCAGAAATCAATAAAATAAAAATGAGAAAAGTGGTTTCAGTGAAACCAAAAGCTGGTACTTTGAGAACACAAATGAAATAGATAAACCGGGAGCCTGGGTGGCTCAATTGTTAAGTGGCTGCCTTTGGCTCAGGTCATGATCCCAGGGTCCTGGGATCGAGGCCCACATCGGGCTCCCTGCTAAGTGGGAAGCCTGCTTCTCCTTCTCCTGCTTCCCCTGCTTGTGTTCCCTCTCTGTGTCTCTCTCTGTCAAATTAGTAAATAAAATCTTTAAAAAAAATTAGATAAACCTTTAGTCAGACTAATAAGGAATAAAAAAGATAGATCCAAACTAACAACATCAGGAATGAGAAAGGTGACATCATTTCAATTTTATAGATACTAAAAGGAAAATAAGAAAACATTACTAATAATTTTTTCTAATAAATTCAACAAATTCCTTGAAAGACACAAAGTTCACTCAAGAAGAAACAAATAAATCTGAATTACAGAAATTGGATTTGTGGTTAAAAACCTTCCCACACAAAAGATACCATGCCCAGATGGCTTAACTGATAAATTCCACCAAATATTTAAGAAGAAATAATACAAATTCTACACAAACTCTACAAAGGCACAGCTAGAGAAGAAACTACAAATGTTTCTCACTGACACAGATCCAAAAATTCTTAGCACATTTTTAGAAAATCAATTCCAACAATCAGTAAAAAGAATAATGAATCACAACCAGTGGGGTTCATCCCGTAATAGAAGCTTGGTGTAGCATACGAAAATCAATGCAATTTACCATATTAATAAACTGAAAAAGAAAAATCATATGATCATCTCAATGGCTGCAAAAAAAGCATTTTCATACAAGTCTTTATATATATATATATATATTTTTTTTTTTTTTTCATTTTTCTCGAGTAGATTTCTAGGAGGGTAAATCTGTCCCATATAGGATTACCCTAACAGGCAACTTTTGCTTGGGGACTCCAACTCTTCCTGGCTGAGATTTTTGCAACTGCACCATGGTCTGAAACTTTACATACCCAAACTTGCCTTCCCTGTCTTCCTTCACAGGTGTTACACCTGCGTCACATTCTGAAAGCTCTCTCTGGCTTACTCCCGTCTCCTTTCCGTTTATAGCTCACAGGTGCTTTCCCCCAGTAGAGCTTGTACTCTAAGCTTGTCTTGACATCTGCCTCTTGGGAGGAACCACACTCACACAGGGAGCACAAGATAATTTAGTTAATTGTGGAAAGAATTAGCTACTGGGGCACCTGGGTGGCTCAGTGGGTTAAGCCTCTGCCTTTGGCTTAGGTCACGGTGTCAGGGTCCTGGGATGGAGCCCTGCATCAGGCTCTCTGCTCTTCAGGAAGCCTGCTTCCCCCTCTCTCTCTGCCTCTCTGCCTGCTTGTGATCTCTCTCTTTGTCAAATAAATAAATAAATAAAATCTTTTTAAGAAAAAGAATTAGCTACCAATTTAATGGGACTCAACTCCACATTCTTCATGCCCAGCAGTATGTTTACTATATAATGGTTGGCTTCTCTGGACAAGCAGTTGGAAGCCATGGAGCAAGACATGAGGGAAGAGATACAGATTGTGTTTTCTTTTAGCTCAGTATACTGTGGGCTCTTTTAGCTGTTTCACTTGAACACTCAATTACTTTGCCCCAGGAAACAGAGCAGTCTCTACGTGAATCACCATATTTTTCCTTGTCCTGTCTTGAACTGAGAGATCTGGCCAACAGTGAAGGCAAAAGCACCACTCTCTGGCATTTAAAATATCCTGAAGGATAAACATGCTATCAGCCCAAGTCGTCTTCATCCCTATCACAAAGGAAAATCTCAACCTAAGGATAGATGATATGCCATTTGTGATAGGCAACATTCATTTAAATAAGATTTCACTTGTTTTTCTTTTGAAGTTTACATTTGGCTTACTTTAGCCATCATTCTGTTCCAAAGGGATAGTCTTAAGAAATTTGCTAAAGTTTTTAAATTGTTGAAACAAACTGAGAATGCATAGAGCTTATAATAATCAATGGTTTTACATTAGAACCTTAAGAATCATGAAGTCTTATTGTGTACAGTGCCCTGTATACTGTGAACGGTGAATAAATATTAAACCAATCCTCCATCACCTGCCTTCTAGGGCAAAAACTTCCTTTATTCATAAGACCAAAATATTCCTCAGCAATTTTTCAAAGGAGAGCTTCTTAAATCTTACATTTTGGCTTTACAGCTTTCTACCATAAAAGTGCCGAGGGATAAAGGTACACCATTACCCAATGACTATCTCAGGACATTCTTAGGTATAAATTTGTCTGCCCTTAGTTTCACCTTCTTATGAAGTTCTCTAGTCCAGGCTAAATAATTCCTTTCTTGCTGTAAAGTTAACACCCTTCAGATATTTGGGAGTGTCTCTCTCTCCTGAATCTTGTAATTGCCAGAATTCAGTTAACCCTCTATGCTTAAAATCTTCACAAATTTATCTGTTTATTCTTTTCAGCACTCAGAGCTCACCACCCTCTGTTCTGATCATGCTGACACTGTGCTAAATGTAATACTCCCAGTGGGCTCTTGCCAACTCCCTATGCTGTGGCACAATTCTTCTTTGTTCACTGCCTAGAATAGCACTGGCTTTCCTTTGACTGCCAGATCATATTTCAAGCCCAAACCAAGTTATCTGCCATTACTGTCAAGTCTCTCTTGCCCTTGAGTTGCTGTTTTTTTTTCTTTTTCCCTGTTAGATCTCTTGTATCTCTTCAGCCTCAGAAACAAGAGTGGAATTGTGCCCTAATGCTAATTTCCCAAATGAATGAACATTGTTCATATTTTGGCCTGATATTAATACTAGAAATTGCTTACTGATAATTCTCATAACTAAGCTTTTTCCCCTCTGATTCCTATAATTTTCCCCTGTTAAAATTTCACTCAAACTCACATCCTCCTTCTAGTAACTTTTAGTTTAAAAAAATAGGTTGTATACTTTCCATAGTTCCTTCAGTTCAGTAGACTTTCACTAACCACCTATTATATGAAAGTATCACGATAAAAATGAATATACTGCTTTTGCCTCCAGGCAGTTCACAATCTTGGCTGAAAGAAAAACATGTAAATATATATTTATAATATAGTGTAATAATGCAATAATGAAAAATCATACAATCTACAAAGGTCAGGAAAGGTGATGACTCTAAGAATGAATAAGAATCTATCAGATCCAGAAGGAGGAGGAAGACATTCCAGTCAGAGAGAAATTCCAGAACAAGGGCGAAGAATGTTGAATAGTGTGGAATGCTTGGGAAACAAGTGGCATGATGTTGCTGGAGCATAAAGGGTAGGCAAGGGAGAAGTGAAAGGAAATAAAAATAGGGAATTAGAAAAGAACTAAAGTACTATACCCTGGGGGCGCCTGGGTGACTCAGTGGGTTAAAGCCTCTGCCTTCGGCTCAGGTCATGATTCCAGGGTCCTGGGATCAAGCCCCACATTGGGCTCTCTGCTCTGCAGGAGCCTGCTTCCTCCTTTCTCTCTCTGCCTGCCTCTCTGCCTACTTGTGATCTCTGTCTGTCAAATAAATAATTAAAATCTTTTAAAAAAATAAATAAAAATAAAGAACTATACACTGAAGTACGCTAAATCCAAGGTTAAGGAGTTTAAACCTAATCATAAAACCAATGAGCAAAGGTCAAAGAAATATAATGTTTTATTTATTTGACAGAGATCATAAGTAGGCAGAGAGGCAGAGACAGAGGAGGAAGCAGGATCCCCGCAGAGCAGAGAGCCCAATGTGGGACTCAATCCCAGGACCCTGGGATCATGACCTGAGCCGAAGGCAGAGGCTTTAACCCACTGAGCCACCCAGGCGCCCCAAGGTCAGAGAAATATAAAAAAGAAAGATACAGGGCATCCGGCTAGCTCAGTCAGTTGAGCATCTGACTCTTGATTTCACCTCAGGTCATGATCTCGGGGTCGTGGGACGGAGCCCCGCGCTGCGCTCTGTGCTCAGTGTGGAGTCTGCTTGCCCCCTTTTTCTCTGCTCCTCCCCGCCCCACTCTCTCAAATAAATAAAATCTCTCTAAAAAAAAAAATACATGTCCAGTGTGTTAGAAAAATCAACGTTAGTGGAAAAAAGAAAAAAGAAAATGGAAGGAGGCCAAGCCAGAAGCAAGAAAATCAGTCAGGTGGGGTACCTGGCTGGCGCAGTGGGTAGAGTATGTGACTCCTGATCTCAGGGTTTTAAGTTTGAGTCCCATTTGGGGGACAGAGATTACTTAAAACCTACGACGGAAAGACATTAGGAAAGACAGACGGGAGGGAAGGAAGGAAATCAGTCAGGTGTCAGCTGCAATAGGTCAGGTGAGATATAAGAGGTTTAGGTTTGAAAATTTTCAGAAGGAAAAAAATCAAGATGGCTATTTTCAGCCTGTCACTTCCTGAGTATCGACTATGTGGAAGATGCTGTATTTTGTGATTTCCATATTTTACCTCATTTAATGATTACCACAACCTTTTCAGGTAGATACTAGTATCTTAATCTAACAAATGAGGAACCTAAGTTTCAGAGAAAACAAATAAAGCTTAAAAATGCAACAAATAAACTACCAAAAAAGAGTCAAATTTAGTAAAATGTTCTCAATACTGTCACTGTGGCTTCTAGAACACTAATGCAGAGTATACTCTTAGTCACAAGCAGCTTCAATGTCTCTATTTCAATTATTCAGCAAATATAAATCAGTACCTAGAATGTGCTAGCACTATATATAATAACTACAGTTAATGAGGGACACCTGGTTTGCTCAGTCAGAAGAGCATGTGACTCTTGATCTCGGAGTCGTGAGCTCGAGGCCCATATTGGGTGTTGAGATTACCAAAAAAAAAAACTTAAAAAAAATAATTACATGGATGCCTGGGTGCCTCAGTCAGTTAAGCGTCTGTCTTGGGTTCAGATCATGATCCCAGGGTCCTGGGATCCAGTCCTGCATCAGGCTCCTTGCTCAGTGGGGAGCCTGCTTCTCCCTCTGCCTGCTGCTTCCCCTGCTTGTGCTCATTCTCTCTCTTGCTTTCTCTCTGACAAATAAATAAAATCTCTTAAAAAAAAATTACAGTCAATGAGTTTACAATCAAGTGGAAAAGAGGCACAACATAATCCCACAATAAAATCTATAATTAGAATAAAGAATCATAAGAGAAAAAGTACACGTATTATGAGACAGTACACAGTATCAGAGGAAAACTTAATTTAGTATTGAGGGAAGGGGATATAATAGATGATCTCTTGAGAAACTGGCATTTGAAACCTGACGGTAGGATGAATAAGAAGAATGACCTAAAGGCAAACCTATTCTTATCTACCTCTTTGTCCTGTCAACTGTTAGTTATCTCCAGGCATCTCATTGGCTGAAAACTCTCACAACTAGCTTGTGACTCCATCTTCAAAGTTCCTGAGCAAATATCTAATCTGATGCTTGACCTGAATTCCTTTTATACTTTCTCCAGTGGTCAAATCCTAGTAACCTTGTCAGTACCTGTAACTGCTATATTTCCAGAATCTACAATTTAAATATTGTATTTCATCAAATCTAAGGTGTCATCAATTAGAAGATGCACCATTATTTCACATACCATTGAGGAAAAATTGTTACCAATTAAACTGACACCTCAACTTTAGAGATGTCAAAATGGAAAAAACCCAGCAACTCCTAAAATCAATGAACTACAATATCTTAACTCTGATGACAACTGCTAATCTTTCATAAGTCTCTCACTGTAGTTTTTTTCCCATTATATTTACTTCATTTTACCTTGTGTTATCTTTGACCTCAACTATACTTCTGGAAACTTGACCTCTTTGTACTATCCTAATCTGTTACCTCTTGCCTGTTAGCCAAAAAATGAGGTTACAGTTTAGAAACTTGAATTTAGAGAGGCAACAATTCTATAACTTCATAGCACTCAGTCACATAGGCAGACAAACAAATGGCAAACTATAGGCATAATCCAGGAATCTGGGAACTGGTAGAGAATAAGAGCCAAAGGGGTTGCAGGTATTTACAGGTAACTAACTGAAATGATCAGCCACTTTTAACAATTAGTATTTGTAACTCTATGCTTTAAAATACTTATTTCCCAAAATGAGAACTCTTACATGACAACAGAACATCATTGAAACTATCTGTAATGATCCACACCAGCCTGCCCATATTGCATAACCCATATGCCACATGCCTCTCACTACAGTAAAATTATAATAATAATGGTTTCTTTTTTGAAATAACTTTAGAATAATTCCATTAATCTGAATGTTTCTGGCATTTAAGCTCACATAAAGAATCTTCTCCTGTATATACAGTTATGTGTTAAAACATACTTTAAAAAAGTCATTCCAATGTTCCGGATTTAAATGATCTAAACTGTAGAAATATAACAAACCAGAACAGATCAGATTCATATGTGTGGATAAAGAATCATGAAGTTGTGTACTTTTATACTATGTGGTTGGTGACAATGGTGAACAGGTCCAACACTCTCCTGACAAGTCATAAAAGCATAAAATTACCCCTAAAAGTTGGGAAATTCTCTTCTAGACTATCACCTCTATGGGATATGAGAACTTATCAGTGGATTTTTTAAATGTTTCTGAATATAAAGCATGGGTCAGTAAACTATGGCCCACAGACCAATTTGGTACATTGCCTGTTTTGGTAGAGCTTACAAAATAAGAATGGTTTCTACATTTTATTTTTTTTAAGGTTTTATTTATTTGAGAAAAAGAGAGAGGGAGGCAGGAGAGAGGAGCAGAGGGAGGGGAAGGGAAGGAGAGGGAGAATTAGACTCCCTGCTGAGCATAGATTTCCCCACCCCACCACCACCACCCATCACCTCCAGCCCAGGGCCCAAGGACCCTGGGATTATGACGGGAGCAGAAGGCAGACACTTAGCCAACTGAGCCACCCAGATGCCCAGTTTCTACATTTTAAAATGTCTTTTTAAGGGGTGCCTGGAGAGCACAGCTGGTTGAATGCACAACTCGGTTTCAGCTCAGGTTGTGATCTCACAGTCATGAGACTGAGCTCCAGGACCACCTCCACACTCGGTGGAGTCTGCCTAAGATTCTCTCCCTCTCCCTCTGCCCCCCCCCCACTAGTGTTACCTCTCTCTCTAAAATAAATAAAAATATTTAAAGCAATTTTTAGGGGTGCCTGGGTGGCTCAGTTGGTTAAGTGGTTAAGCATCTGCCTTTGGCTCAAGTCATGATCCTAGGGTCCTGGGATCCAGCCCCGCATCGGGGTCTCTGCTCAGTGCGGAGCCTATTTCTCCCTCTCCCTCTGCCACTCCCCCTGCTTGTGTGCTCTCACTCTCTCTGTCAAACAGATGAATAAAACCTTAAAAAAAAAGTTAAAAAAAAAAACTTAATAATAATATATCATGGCATATGGGAACACCTGGGTGGCTCAGTCAGTTAAGAAGTGTCTGACTCTTGATTTGGCTCGGGTCCTGATCTCAGGGTCGTGAGTTCAAGTCCCGTATTGGGCTCCACACTGGATGGGAAACCTACTTAGAAAAAAATTAAAAATATATATATATAAACATACACACACTCACACACATATATTTCATATATATATATTTATAATGGCAGAGAAACTATATAAATGAAATTATATAAACTGAAATCAAATTTTAGTTTCTATAAATGAAGCTTCATTAGTAGAACAAACAAAAAACCCAAACACTCATTTGTTTATGTACTGTCTGTGGTTACGTTTTTTTACTACAACAGCAGAGCTAAGTAGTTACAACAAGACTGTGTGGCCTACAAAGCCTTAAATACTTTTTGACTTTACAAAAAACGTTCTCTGACCCCTAACCCCCGCAAAAATCTTATTTTATTGTGTAATTCAGTGATGACATTGACAATTATTTGCAAATGGGCATAAGAATTTGAACCAACAGCAATTTGGAAAATGATGACCTTAGTCAATTAGAATTAACAAAGCTTAAACAGTTTTACAAGTAAATTAGTCTTAAATTGGCAAAGTGGCAGATATCAAACACACTATTGCAAATATGCCACTTATAAGAGTTCATCTCTTTAATTTGGTTCTTCTAAGTCTTTAGCTTGTTCTCTTCAATTATCCCCCAGCAACCTTTAGTAAGAATTCTCCAGAATTCATCTAGGAGTTGTAGGAAAATCTACCTAAAGATATAGCATTTAGTCACTGCAACCCTACCTAGGTACCTTCCATAACTATCCTATTTCCATGTTTCAGGAAAAAACAAAAAGCGTCCTCATGAAATGTCAAGCGAATTGTGGCCAGTAGGTGGAGACAGTTTCTAACCAAAACTAGAGTAGCAAAATTTGATTGCGTTGCAATGGAAATTTAAACTATATTCATGACTTTACTTTGAAATATTTAGTTAACTCAGATAGGACAAAGTGATTTTTTTTCCCCTTAGTTCAACAGTAATAATCAGGCTACCTCCTATTTCCTAAATCAGGTTTCACTAAGGGATCAGAAAATAGAAAGGCTGGTTGTTGGATACTCCATTCCCTATAGAATATGAACCTACTTTACTAGAATAAATAAAAATTTCTCTTCTCTTACCAACAGATCAGGAATACTTTCTGACCATTTAATCTCAACAAAGTTAACATCTTTCCTCTCAAATTTAATCTCTGGCTTTCTTCTCTACTACTTAGCTACTTGATTATATAAATTGGGAATAATTTATTCAGCACGTAATGGTTTTGCAGACAGCTCCAAATCACCTTATCAAATACTATTTACCTTCACTCATAAAAAATATCCTTCGCAAAGATTTTTCTCATTTTATAAACAAGAAAGAATTTCTTTTATGGACTGCAAATTGTAGAAATATAACACTGGTTGTAATTTCTGGGCTACTATTCTAGAGCTACAAGGCAATTTCTAGCAGTATGCAGGATAAAGAAGGCTATTTCTATTAGGCCTTAGGCAAAGGCATTCTAAACTTCCTATCTCAACTCCTGATGCTTCTGCCACCCAATCAGTGCCCAGCACTCACTAGCTTTCCAAAGCTCCCCCTAGGAGTTTCTCCTTGGTGTTGCTCTGTCCTACACTTTTTCAGCACCTCTAATATCAGTAATATATACAACTCTGCCAGGTTTTAAGATGCAACTTATTTTCTTTTAAAAATTTTACTTACCTATTTTAGAGAGAGAGAGAGAGGGGGAGAGAGAGAGAGAGAGAGAGTAAGCAGGGAGGGGTAAAGGGAGAAAGAATCTGAAGCAGACTCTGCACTGAGTGCAGAGACCAACGCAGGGCTCAATCCCATAACCCTGAGATCATGACTTAAGCCAAAACCAAGAGTCAGACACTTAACTGACTGAGCTACTCAGGTGCCCCAGATGAATCTCATTTTCAAAATAAAGCATACTAAGTGCAAAGGACTCACAGACAACTCCTGCCACTTTCACTGCCCAGAGGATATATTCAGTACAAAGAATTTCTGGATGGAATAAATAAACAGGGATGTCTTCTAAAAGCTCCCTCTCTTTGAAATAAACGCTGCTCTACAACCCATTCCTGTCATATCCCCAGCTACCTTACTTACAGTCACACATTGTGGTAGGCACACACAATACATATGCAATTTGGCAAGTTGGCTACCTACTTCAGCAAGGTTGACATACCTTACACTAAATCTTAGAGAGAAAAACATAAAGTCTCTAAAAACTTTATCTCACCAGGCAAGAGTAAAGACTCTTAACTTAGCAAGTTTAATTTAATATGAAAATATACATTTGTCTTTACAAGGCTATTTCCAGAAACCATTTCTTCTACTTATTGTTCAACCACCTAGTATCAGAAGGTCCTGAAATTTTTATTCTACCTTTCATATCATATAAAGTGTAGGTATAAGCATCCCAAGCTTCCCTTATTAATAAACCCCAGAAATTTACTCTCATTATCAACTGCATGCTTCTCTAGAAAGTCAAAATATTTAAACCTAGTGTTTTGGTGCTGTGTTCGCCTAGTGAAGGCCAACACAGCACCAAAAATAATTTTATCTTTCTTCCCTAGATGCTTCTGATCTTTTGAGAAAGTGCTTAATTGGATAGGAAGTCTTAAAAGAAAAAAAAAAAAGGAAAAGAAGTTTACAGTTTATGGGTCAATGGTTCCTCACTGGCCCCCTCTATGTAGCCTTGCCTCTCCTCTTCCTATTACTTCCTTGACTTTCTACTTTCAGCAAATATGATTTGAGTAATACTAAATGATTCCCCCAAAAGAAGACTCTTGTAACCACATTTTCAGGTCTCTAATCAGATTCTTTAAATAACACGTACTGGAAGAGGTAAGACTGAAGCAGCAGAACCAAGAGCCTGGCTTGAGGTACTAAGATTCCAGGGACTTAAAACAGCTATATATTTGTTCAAAATCAATTTAACAGACAAAGGGAACAGTAGGAATGTAGAAAGTCTTTTCTTAGAAAAAACTGACTGATCTATTTTCATCCTGACTTTGGCCTAATTACTTTAACCAGCGGCTCTAACTCTGCATATATACATACAAACCCTCAGCAAGGCCAGCAACTGTTGAGAAAAATGAGAGAGCAAGATACTCCAAGTTAGAGACAATTTGAGTTCTACCAGGGCATGTGGTAATCCTGCAGGAATGCCTGTAGTTACAGAAACTCATTTCCCTGGCTATTCACTGCCTTCATCTTAAAGACATAATTGGCATAATTCTATAGTTATTTTTATTAAACACTCATATATTTATAGTGTGTTTATTATGTGTTGAGAGTTGTTTTAATTTTCTTTCTCTATATAATGGAAAAAGTCCACAAGTCTGCCCACTAAGAAAGGACTGAAGAAATACCAAATAATGCCTGGATGAGGACTCAATTCTACAGTCTGTACAACTGGTCCCATACTGCCTCTTTTTCTGCTTTCAGAATCTAAGTTTCTTCTCAAAATGTTGTAGAATTGCTGAGGAATATTCCCTGAGCTTCAGCAAGTTGTAGTTTTCTGTTCCCAATCTAGGGATACAGACTGCCTCATATGTAATATTTTTAAAGCTGCTGCTCTGCAGTGTACATCCCTCATAAAACCTTAATCACAATAAATTTAGTTAAATCCTTTAAAACCGGATTGCTCTAGCTTCACAGAACAAGTCTGGCTGCTCAGCTTCAATTCCCTGGAGAGGAGAGAGAAGCTCTACTCTATTATGAAACCAGCTTGCCTAATCAAATTCCCTTTCAGAGAAAGAGGTCAAGGAGAGTAACTGCTGTGCATTTTTCAATTCTTCCTTCCAAGAAATGACTGTGATTGACAGGTGCTATTTCTTTGAGTTTCAATGGCCAAGATCAACTAATTGTTCCTTAGTTAAAAGAATGATACCAATCCACCCAGCCACAGGACTCTCTATAATCATAATACAGAATACTTTACATTTGTCAAGTTTCATGATTTTTGAAGCTTACACACACACACGCACACGCACGCACACACACACGCACACACACACATTCCTCTTTC
The DNA here is from genome assembly GCF_030435805.1 of Mustela lutreola. Taxonomy (NCBI): domain Eukaryota; kingdom Metazoa; phylum Chordata; class Mammalia; order Carnivora; family Mustelidae; genus Mustela; species Mustela lutreola. Next base: position 179,833,604 of record NC_081293.1, on the reverse strand, counting down.
CCCCTCCCTCTCTCTCAATACCTCATTGGGAAGGTAGAACAGATATTATCCTTATTTTACACACAGGGAAGCTGCAATGTATCACTTGCCCAAGATGCACTTGTTAGGTGGTAGATCCAAAACTCTATGTTATCTTACAGTCTTGTGATTTCCTATACATGATATATCTTTGTAATCTCCTTGGTATGTTTACTAATCCCATTATCTGCCCCAATTTATTGAAATATTTACTAACAGAAGACAGCATGCTCAGATAATACAGTGGTGTAGTGGACGTGAGATTTGTATGGTGTAGTAGAGGTATTTGGAGACTGAGATGGGTTCAAATGACAGTTTTTTTATTTAAGGTGTATGACTTAGGGTAAATTGGTAACTAGTCTCAACATTTTTACCCATGAAACTGGTGTACCATCTACCTCACAGAATTCTAAGAATTAAATGAGTTAACACATTGTTAAGGACCTGATACATAAAAGATATTCAAATGTTAATTCCCTCCCCTACAGTAGTCCTAAACAGATTACCAGTCTCTTGAGAGACTAACTCATCTGAATTCAGTGACTACTAAAAACTAAGGGATGAGGAGTAGGGAAATTGGAGTGTTAACACTTTCCTGGCACCTTCCTCAGACATGTGGGGTTTTTTTGGCTGTCAGTCTAATGAGCAGAGTTTAGAAATGCAGTCAAACCAATTAAGAAGAAAAAAATAGGGAAAGGCAAATGTATCCAAATAAATAACATTTATGATGGGCACACAAAGTAATTAATTATCCTATCAACTAAACATATATTGGAATGCCAGCTAGAATATACCAGTCAGAATAAAGAAGAGCTGAATTAATGTTACTTGTCCTGCAGAATAATTGGTTAGATCCATACAAAGAGAAATAATATGAACATTAATCCAAACAATCGTTCTCCACTACTACTGAATAAGCCAAACGGAATAAAGCACTTTTCTTAACAAATAAATGAATAATCACACTATGACATAAGTTCCTAAAAGTGAATTTACAGTCTCTAAAATGAATTTCTTAGTTAAGAACAAATCATATCTGGGGCACCTGGCTAGCTCAGTCAGTGGAGCACATGACTCTTGATCTTGGGGTTGTGAGTTTGGCCCCCAAATTGAGTGTGGAGACTACTTAACAAAAAATAAAAGAACAAATCATATCTGAGTCTTTTTTTTTTTTTTTAAAGATTTCATTTATTTATTTGACAGAGAGAGAGAGATCACAGTAGGCAGGCAGAGAGAGAAGGGGAAGCAGGCTCCCCGCCGAGCAGAGAACCCGATGCGGGGCTCGATCGCAGGACCCTGGGATCATGACCCGAGCCGAAGGCAGAGGCTCAACCCACTGAGCCACCCAGGCGCCCCATATCTGAGTCTTATTCCCAATATCACACATAAATTCATTTATGAATGAATTATACTATATATGTGTGGGATTATACTACATTTCAATAGTTAAGGGGAAATTCCTATAAATATTTGAATGACTTCGACATGTTAAGCCCTGATCTATAAGAATATATGTTGTTGCTGCTTTTATTGTTTTTCTGTTTGAAAAACTTTTGTGTGTTAGATTCCCTTAGGTAAGTTTTATTCTGTAGTTATTATCAATTCATGGCTTCTACTAGAATGCTTTCAAAGCCATATCCAGACAGTAATATTAGTTGAAAGGACATATATATATTTGCATGTAACTTTAATATATTGTAAGAATATTTTCTATCTCTTGGTCCTAGGAAATCAGCAGAATATTACTTATAATAAGTGTAGTATTGTTATTTCTTGTTTCCTTTTTTAAAAATTCCTTTTCCTCAACCATTAAAACTGAGCTTCCCAAAACTAGTTTCAAAGATAGAAAAAAAAAATAATACTAGATGCCTTTGCTCTATTAATTTGAAGAAAATTGGCTAAGTAATATGCTTTCAGAGTGTTTCTCAATCTAGAAGCCAAGCTGTAACAGTGTCCCAAGTACACTTATTTCTAAAAGTACTTAAGCACCTTCTTATGAAGAAACTAAATTAGATGCAAAGTTTTCCCTACTAATGTCACTTTCATTCTCATACTACATTCAATCTTATTGAGTGAGAGAGAAAGAGTGACATACAGCAGTCAGCAGGAAATTTTGCACAACTAGTAAACTCTATTATATATGCTACAGTCTCAGCTGTGACAATTACAGATTATTATAGTGCTTATGGGATATTTTCACTTTATCATGCATAAATTCATGATAATGAAGGAAGCAAGGGGAGTGAAGAAACTAGAACAAGTGCCTCTTCCAGGCTCATGTATGAGAATGCTATGAATGCTTAGTACCCGCACAAAGCAAGTTATAATCACCTAATCACATGGAAAGTGATGGCAAACAAATTGTTTTACAAGTTCCTAAAAATGTTTAAGATTTGCAAATTCTGTGAATTTTAATTTTTTCACAGAGGATAATAAGAACTTATGCTTTAACAGTTCATATTTATTTGCCTTAATATAACCTACAAAATGATGACTAGGGAAAAAATAGAATTCATGTTTCTGGGAATAAAGTTTCATCTAAAAAAAAACCTGGTTTGGCCATAATTACTTATTGTTATAAAATGAAAGATTTTGTGACACTATTTTAATTCATGACCATAAAATCCTTTTATGAACACCATCCCGTCCTATAAAGAGTCTGTGGTAAAGTCACTAAAGGCAATTTAACAGCAAAGGCTCTGAACAAAGAATGCATAATTTGAATCCTGGCTCTAACATTCACTAGTTGTGTGACCTTGGGCAAGTTACTTAATGTCTGTGCCTCAATTACTTCACTCATAATATAGGGAGGATGATAATAATCTTACCTACATAATAATGTTGTGGTAAGAATAAATGATATAAATAGAATATTGTGAGTACTTAAAGTTAGTTTTGCTTTACTTTCTCATAATGTGGGGAGGCTGTAAAACAAATGGATAAACTCATGGGAAACATGTTTGTGATGATGTGAATGTTCCTTGCCACTTATACTAAGGGAAAAAAGAATGGGGAGGAAAGAGGATGCTTTTAAATGTTACTTATAGAAGGGACGCCTGGATGGCTCAGTTAGTTAATTGTTACTTAGAGAAGTAAAAACAAAACTCTTATTTATTCCTTTGAACAACAACAACAAAAAAAAACAATGAAAAAATTCACTGGAAACAACAGATTAAACCATTCCATATCTGCTAACAAGTAGCAATTAAATAGCATTCACTTTTTAAAAACACCTTTTTCCTTTACAGTCACCCAAAATATTTTTCACTGTTCTATCAACTCTTCAGATCAAGCAGGGATGGCATACTTGAACACTGTTTCTCTGTCATGCTGCTAAAATGAACTCACTTAAAAAAAAAAAATTATTATTTATTTATTTATTTATTGACAGAGAGAGACAGCAAGAGAGGAACACAAGTGGGGAAGTGGGAGAGGGAGAAGCAGTTTTCCCACTGTGCAGGGAGCCCGATACGTGGCTCGATCCCAGGACCCTGGGATCACGACCCAAGCCGAAGGCAGACGCTTAACAACTGAGCCACCAGGTGACCCGAACTCATATTTTTAAATGCTGCTCAGAACATTCATTCATTTGACAAATATTTGAAAGCCATACACTAAGCATTAGGGACGTAAGGATGACTAAGACATGTCCTCATCTTCAATCTTAGTCTTTTAGAAGAAACGAATATGTAAAATCACCAGAAGAGGAATAATGTGTGATAGCAGCAACGGACTGAAATATATTAAAGAATATTAGGGGTGCCTGGCTGGCCCAGTCCGTAGAGCATGTGGACTCTTGATCTTAGGGGTCATGAATTCCAGCCCCATGTGTGGAATAGTTTACTTAAAATTTAAAAAAAAATTACATATGTGTGTGTGTATTTATATATATTTATATTTATACTTATATTTAAAATCATTCATAATGATATCAGAAACAAACCAAACAAGACCCATAGTCAGTCACCATTGGATAATGCTAGTGAACCAATTCATTATTTTGAAAATTGATAAATAAAAGGAAAGAATCAAGCATTCATCCTGACTTTCCCAAATGAACTACAGGGTAATCAAAGAGTAGATAAGGGGAAGTTTCTTTTTATAGAAGTACTACATGTAATAAATAAATAATGATAGATTGGAATATCATCATTTGGAGCTCTTAATGATTTAATGGATCTAAGTAAAAAATCATTAATAGCCACTGACATCACAAAAAGAAAGACATTATGCACTTCCTGATGAAAGTATCACCACTCTGAAGAAGTCTGCGCAAACTTCTAAATCTAAATACCAATTTATAGGAAATGTTGAGGATAAAGAACACATTAAAAGACATCATAGAGATATAATCAGCAAAAATAAGACTCAAGAAAATCTGACAAGACAAATGGCCCAGTTTCTGTAACAAAAAATGAGAGAAGAGAAAGACAAAGAGAAGACTTTTAAGTGACAATCAACTGCACTGAACAAAATTTGTTTGCATACCAAACACACTGAAAAAATATGTATGTATAACTGACACAATCAGAAATGCAAACCATGGGGTTTTGATGCTATTAAAAAATTATTGTTGGGGCGCCTGGGTGGCTCAGTGGGTTAAAGCCTCTGCCTTCGGCTCAGGTCATGATCCCAGGATCCTGGTATTGAGCCCCGCATGGGGCTCTCTGTTCGCCAGGGAGCCTGCTTCCCTTCCTCTCTCTCTGCCTGCCTCTCTGCCTACTTGTGATCTCTGTCAAATGAATAAATAAAATCTTTTTTAAAAATTATTAATTTTTTTAGTGTGATAATAGAACTGTGGTTATTTATTTAAAACCCTTACTTTTGATAGATAGAAATAAAAATGTATACAGGTAAAACTATAAAATATCTAAAACTTGCATCCAATAATTTAGGGGAGTGGGTGGAGTGGGTAGAGGTATACATGAAACATTTGGCCATTATTAACAATTGCTGAAGGTAGGTAATGGGGCATATGTTTTGATATTTTCTATTACAAAAAACTTTTTTTTTTTAAAGACTTTATTTATTTATTTGACAGAGAGATCACAAGTAGGTAGAGAGGCAGACAGAGAGAGAGGGAAGCAGACTCCCTGCGGGGCAGAGAGCCTGATGTGGGGCTCGATCCCAGGACCCTGGGATCATGACCTGAGCCGAAGGCAGAGGCTTTAACCCACTGAGCCACCCAGGTGCCCCTATTACAAAAAACTTTAAAAAGAAACAGTAAAGTTCAAAATGATGAGAAAGAAAGAGACTGTAAAGTACTTAGCCTGTATATAACAAGTACTAGTTGTAATTATTCAAAAGCCTATGGACTGGATTAGATGAACTCTCTGGCAGTTTTTCAATTCTGAAATCTAAAACTTTATGACTAGATTATCTTTAAGGGTCATTTTTAATCTCTAAAATTCTTTAGTTATTACCCAGGGATCTAGCTCAATTTTCTTCTCCCAACTGTTAACAACAGCCTGCAAAAACACTAAACAACTACTTTTAAAAAGCACATGAACTGGGACTGACTCCCGGTTCGGTGCTTAGAGGTTTCCACTAAAACACCCACTTCAATTCTGGAGTCTGAATGTTATACTGCTAAATTAGTAGGTTAAACAGTCAGTACTGATTAAACACATGGAAAATTTTGCTTTACCCAATGGAGAAAATTTTGTTTTCTTTTTAAAGCTTTTATTTATTTATTTATTTATTTGAGAGGCGAGAGCACAAGCTGGGGGTGGAGGAGGGAAGAGCAAGCTTCCCACTGAGGGAGGAGCCTGGCTCAAATTCCAGGACCCTGAGATCATGACCTGAGCCAAAGCAGATGTTTAACTAACTAAGCCACCCAGGTGCCCCTCAATGGAGAAAACTCTTGTGTTTCTTTTTCCCCACAGATAAATGATTTGTGAACAGTGTTTCCAAAACTCCTAAATACAATGAGATACTTTCAGGGGTGCTTGAGGGCCAATTATTCTAGTTATAATACTAAGATGATATTTGCCTTTTTTACTCTCATTATCTCGTAAGTGTACAGTAGAGTTGTCCACAAGATACATGAAGTGTGGCAATGCACCAGATTGAATGCAAAACCAGATATGAAATTCAAGCTGTTTCTAATAAAGCCAGATATCAAAGAGATTAGCAAAAATACAAAACAATGCTGTTCTTTCCACTGAATGTTTTGTTTCAAAAAATATATAGTTATCTTTCATATGGTTATTTATGTTGACATGTAATGGGCTTATTATTTTCAAATAAAATACATAAATATTTTAAAAGTTTCTGACTTGAAAAGAAATAGTAATGTGTTTATTATTGTTATATAAATTTAAATTCTCTATTTTAATTCTAATACAGTAAATATTGATAGCTATAACCCACATATGCAAAAATTCTGGGATCCTCAAATTGTTAAGAATGTAAAAGGGTCCTGAGACCAAAAAGTTTGAGAACTACTGCTCTAGAACACACACAAAACCATCTAAGTATGTCTATCACTATATCACCTCACATTACTACTGCATTTTATATCATCGAGACTCAATTCTTTCATTTTCACCCTTTGGATATTTGCTCTAAAACTAGTTGGTTGGGGCTCCTGGGTGGCTCAGAGGGTTAAGCCTCTACCTTCAGCTCAGGTTATGGTCTCAGGGTCCTGGGATTGAGCCCCGCATGGGACTCTCTGCTCAGAGGGAGGCCTCTTCCGCCTCTCTCTCTGCCTGACTCTGCCTACTTGTGATCTCTCTCTGTGTCAAAAAAATAAGTAAAATCTTAAAAAAAAAAAAAAAGAAAGAAAGAAAAACAACTAGTTGCTTTGAGGAACACCTGGGTGGCTCAGTTGGTTAATAAGCATTTGCCTTCGGCTCAGGTCATGATTCCAGGGTCCTAGGATCAAGTCCTGCATCCTGCTCCTGGCTCAGCAGCGAGCCTGCTTTTCCCTCTGCCTGTTAATTTCCCTGCTTGCGTGCTCTATGACAAAAAAATAAATACAAATCTTTTTAAAAAAAAATCTCTAAAACTAGTTGGTTCAATATGTCTAAAATTTATAGGGGGCATGTCCTGTTTTTAAGATTTTATTTATTTATCTGAGAGAGAGAGATCATGAGCAGGGGGAAAACATAGGGGGAGAAGCAGAATCCCTGATGATCAGGGAGCCTGACTTAGGACTTGATCCCAGGACCCTGGGATCATGACTTGAGTCGAAGGCAGATGCTTAATCAACTGAGCCTACCCAGATGCCTGGATGTCCTGGTTTAAAGAGAGAAATTACTGCTCACAATTGTAGAAGGACATGAAGAATTTTAATCACATGGTTAATCTACAAGGTTAAGAACATTTCTCTTTAGAGAGAAGTTGGCACAAAGTCTATGGACCAAGTTCTTTTTTTGTGCGTGTGATCTTTTCTCTTTTCCATTAAGATTTGCCAAAGCTGGAAGTTAGAGTCCTCAATTCCAGTTCTTTCCAGTTCACTGACACCATGCAAAGACTTTGGCAAAATAATCCTTCCCGGTCAGGGTAAGAAAGCTGGTCATCTCAGAACACACAGAGCTCATCACTTCCTTGCCTTATGGATTCTCCATTAGGAACCTCTATACACTGATCTCTGCCCAATATTCCAACAAAAACTTGGAAGTTTAAGTCAGTTCAACAAATTTGGGTGCTCTTGAAAGAATGACTCATGAACGCACATATAGGAGAAAAAGAAAAGAACATAGCAGATGCTGTAAATAAATATAATACACTACACCAGGAAAGCAACAGATGGGACAGAAAGAGAAGACTGCAGCTCTAAACAGTTGATGCTAGCTACAAATACATACTTACAAACATACATATACATGTAAACACCCAGAGTTGGCTATCCCGTCCTCACGAACTCCTGAGCAGCCCTGAACTCTTCTGTGTCATGTCTTCTAATCTTTTATACTCCAAGGCAAATTTTAACTAGATTTCACTTTTATAAAAATATTATAGAAAAAGTCTGAAATTTGTCTACCTTTCTAGAGCTATAAATTGATACAATAAAAACTGTACTATTCTAGTTGGCCAAAAATAAAGCTACAGAAACTAATGATTTGAAGATTTTTTATTTTTCAGTATACTTTCCTGCTTTGAAAAAAAAGTATTTTCAAAAAATTTCATTCCCATTTATTTTCAATTAATCAAAAATTACATATTGAATGTAGAAAAGAGAAAGCAAGAGTTTGAAAGTAACAAGTGAGAATCCTCCAAGAGAATTCCTCATTCCCATCCCCAGAAAGGTGAAAAATCATATTGACTCAAGATGGCCCCCAAACAGCTACTCCAAGCTTTTTCTGCCCCTCCTATTCCACTCTTATCAGATCCCTACTTCTTCTCTGAGAAGACTGACAAACTCTCTCATCTTAACTTCAGAATCACTCTATTCAAAATCAAGCCCAACCCCATATCTTTCATTCCTTTATTACTGCCAGGCAGCATAATTCACATCCTTATCACTTCCCTTAAACTATTAGAAAAATAAGAACATAAGTCTTCCTACTTCAGGAAATCTTGGAAATCAATTATTTATAATAAAATAGTATTCAAATTAAATAATTCATTAACTAGGCTAGAGGACAGTGCTTCCTTTTCTTTTTTAAATGACTCCATTGTAGAAGGGTTTAATGATATTAAAATGATTTTAATATTTGGATCTTCAAATAGTTTTTTTAAAGCCTCAGATGTAATGTGTTTCTTTATTCTATTCCTGGGAGGGTTCTTCCCTGAGATCACAAGATCAAATCAGAACAGATTAGTAGATGGGTTTTAAAGTAAAAAATGACCACCTAATGCTTTTTGGAAGGTATTATGAAACAAGATAGTGATACTGAATTCAGGCCTCAGGGCCTGTAGTACAAGAATATTGGTCTATTCATACAATAATAGAACATAATAAATCTCTTTGTTTTAAAGATAATCACTGGGGGTGCCTGGTCGGCTCATTTGCTCATTTGTAAGAACATGAAACTCTTGATCTCCCGGTCATGAGTTCGAGCCCCATGTCAGGAGTAGAGATTACTAAAAAAAAAAAAACCTTATAAAAAATAAATAAATAAAAAGATAATCACTGAACTCTACTAGAATCAAAGCAAAAGGAATGGGATGCCTGGGTGGCTCAGTCGGTTAAGCGTCTGCCTTCAGCTCAGGTCATGATCTCAAGGGTCCTGGAATCAAGCCACGTTTCAGGTTCCCCGATAGGCTCCCCACTGAGCAGGGAGCCTGCTTCTCCCTTTCCCTGCTTGTGTGCTCTCTCTCTTTCATGCTCTCTCTCAAGTAAATAAAATCTAAGAAAGAAAGGAGAAAGAAAAAGGAACTACCTAAAATATAAAACTTTAGACTCTCAAAATGCTTGAGGAGAAAAAGGTCAAGTTTAACTGAAGTCTGGAAAATCCTAATCACTACTTCATCTTTGACAAATATACTTGTTTGGTTTATGTATTTATCACAAGACATTTTAAGTACATAAAAAGTAAAAAAAATAGGGGACTTCCCAATCAGAAAAAGGCAATTATCAAATGATCTCACTGATATGTGGAATTTAAGAAACAAAAGAGAAGATCATAGAAAATAAAACAAGACAAAACCAGAGAAGGAGACAAACCATAAAAGACTCTTAAGGAGGGGTGCCTGGGTGGCTCAGCTGGTTAAGCAACTGCCTTCAGCTCAGGTCATAATCCTGGAGTCCCAGGACCCAGTCCCACATCAGGGTCTTTGCTTAGCAGGGAGTCTGCTTCTCACTCTGACTTCTCCCCTCTCATGCTCTCTCATTCTCTTTCTTTCTCAAGTAAATAAATAAAATCTCTAAAAGAGAGAGAGAATGAGAATGAGACTCTTAATATAGGAAACAAATGGAGAGCTTCTGGAGGGGAGAAGGGTGAAGGAATGGGGTAACTGGATGATGGACATTAAGGAGGGCATGTGATGTAAAGAGCACTGGGTATTACGTAGATGAAGCACAGGCCTATACCTCTGAAACCAATAATACATTTATATTAATTAAATGATTTTAAATAAAAAATGTTTTAAAAAAATAAACAGGGGCGCCTGGGTGGCTCAGTGGGTTAAAGCCTCTGCTTTCAGCTCAGGTCATGGTCCCAGGGTCCTGGGATCGAGCCCCATATCGGGCTCTCTGCTCAGCAGGGAGCCTGCTTCCCCCTCTCTCTCTGCCTGCCTCTCTGCCTACTTGTGATCTCTGTCTGTCAAATAAATAAATAAAATCTTTAAAAAATAAAAATAAAAAATAAATAAATAAACAGGGGACTTCCATTTCCAGCCAATAAGGAATAAAAGGTACAATATTAACCTACCTGCTTAAGTCAAACAAACAAAAACTGGTAAAATATATGAAACAATGGTTTTGAAGACACTGTTCAGGCAGTGAATAAAAAAACAGTGATCCCTGAGAGATAGGAAACAAGTGAAATGAGTTCTATGAATGCCTTAGCTTACTACATTGAGACCATTTCCAGGGAATGGCTCAGGGAGAAGGAACTCAGGTAGAGCCCAGAAGTCTATCTTAGTTGAGGAGATGGAGCTGAGAGTCTGGGAGAGACCAAGGCAGATACAGTTTGCAGTAAAGTGTGTTGCAGAAGAGAAGGCTACACAGAGAGCATTCTGGTAATATGGTACTGGGTGCCCCTTAAGTGTATTGATCAGTGATTGCATGTAAGGGACCATTCAAAGTATTAGAGGACCATTCAAAGTATTGAGTGAGGGGCGCCTGGGTGGCTCAGTGGATTAAGCCTCTGCCTTCGGTTCAGGTCATGATCTCAGGGTCCTGGGATCGAGCCCCACATTAGGCTCTCTGTTCAGCGGGGAGCCTGCTTCCTCCTCTCTCTCTGCCTGCCTCTCTGCCTACTTGTGATCTCTCTCTCTGTCCAATAAATAAATAAAATCTTTAATAAAAAAAAAGCAAAGTATTGAGTGAACACTGTCACTCAAATAAAACAGGAATAATGCTTATTCTTGAATGGCACTCAGGAATACCAATTAGAATGGAAAAGCCCCCAATTTACAGAGCACTGGATCGAGTATTCAGAAGAGTGTAGGATAATAGCCAAACTATGGAAAGAACCTAGATGTCCATCAACAGATGAATGGATAAAGAAGATGTGGTATATATACACAATGGAATACTGTGCAGCCGTTAAAATAAATGAAATCTTGCCATTGGCAATGATGTGGATGGAACTAGAGGGTATTGTGCTGAGTGAAATAAGTCAACTAGAGAAAAGACAATTATCATATGATCTCTCTGATATGAGGAATTTTAGAGGCAGGGCAGGGGATTATGAGGGGTAGGGAAGGGAAAAATGAAACAAGATGGGATCTGGAGGGAAACAAATCATAAGAGACTCTTAATCTCACAAAACAACTGAGGGTTGCTAGGGGGAAGGGGGGTAGGGATAGGGTGGTTGAGTTATGGACATTGGTGAGGGCATGTGCTATGGTGAGTGCTGTGAAATGTGTAAGTCTGATGATTCACAGACCTGTAACCCTGAGGCAAATAATACATTATATGTTAATAAAAATAATAATTTAAAAAAAAGAAGGGTGTGGGATAAAACTACCTTAGATGGAAAACTGCTCTGGTCCAACCTAGCAAATCCTAAATGGGAGACCAAGAAGGGTAAAAGTGTAACGATAACTTAGCTGTGATAGAAGAAAGAGAAAAGATCCAGTACCCACAAGGTAAAATTCACAATGTTTAGAATCCAAACAAATTTAACAGATATGCAAAGAAACAGGAAAATATGACCCATAAAGAGGAGAATCAGCTGCAACTTATACAAAATTGACACAGATGTCAGAATTAGACATGGACATTAAAATAGTTACTATACCTATATTTCATTTTCTTTCTTTCTTTTTTTTTTTTTAAAGATTCTATTTATTTGTCAGCAAGAGAGAAGCATGGAGAACTACAGGCAGAACAGGCAGAGCAGGCAGAGGGAAAAGCAGGCTCCATGCTGAGCAAGGAGCCTGACATGGATTGCGATCCCAGGACCCCGGGATCATGACCTGAGCCAAAGGCAGATGCCCAACGGAGCCACCCAGGCATCCTCACCTGTATTCCATTTAAAAAACAAAAAACAAAAAACAAATGAGGGGGCACCTGGATGGCTCAGTCAGTTAAGCAACTGTCTTTGGCTCAGGTCATGGGATCGAGTCCCACCTTGGGCTCCTATCTCAGTGGGGAGTCTGCTTCTCCCTCTGACCCTACCCCTCTTGTGCGCTTTCTTTCTCTCTCTCTCTCTCTCTCTCTCAAATAAATAAATAAAATCTTTTTAAAATAATAAATGGAAACATGGGAGATATAAGAAAAAATCTAAATCGAACTTCTAGAGATTACAATGTCTTAGATGAAAAATACACTGCAAAGGATTAACAGCAAAATAGATAAAACCAAGTAAGAGATGAGTGAACTTGGAAGACACAACAAAAGATACTATCTAAAATGAACCAGAGGCTGCTTCCTCCTCTCTCTCTGCCTGCCTCTCTGCCTACTTGTGATCTCTGTCTGTCAAATAAATAAATAAAATCTTAAAAAAAAAAAAAATAAAATAAAATAAAATGAACCAGAGGAAAAAAGGGAGAAAAAGACCATCAGTGAGTTGTGGGAACACTTTAAGCTGCCTAATATATTTGTAATTTGAGTTTCTTAAAGGAGAGGGAATAGGGACAGAAATATATTTTAGAAAACAATTGAAGGGGCATTAGGGCGGCTCAGTTAGCTAAGCCTCTGCCTTTGGCTCAAGTCATGATCCCAGGGTCCTGGGATCGAGACCTGCATCAGGCTTCCTGCTCCACGGGAAGCCTGCTTCTCCCTCTCCCATCCCCCTGCTTGTGTTCTCATTCTCACTGTGTCTCTGTCAAATAAAATTTTAAAAATCTTTTTTAAAAAATTGGAAAAACTATTTTTTCCAAATTTGATAAAAAAAAAAAAGAAAGAAAACAATAGGTTCAAGATGTTTGATGAAGCCCCTAGAAGAACAACACAAGAAAAACTATATCAATAACACAATCAAATTGTTCAAACCATTGATAAAAAAATAATATTAAAAGCAGCCAGAAAAAAAGACACACTGTATATAGAGAAACAAAGATAAGGATGACAGCAGATTTCTCATCAGAAACAATGCAAGTCAACAGAGAAACACAACAGCTTTAAGGGAATGCAAAAGCGAAAATGGTCAACCTACAACTCTACACTCAAGAAAAAAATATGTTTCAAAAACAAAGGTGAAATAAAGACACTTTGAGGTATACCAAAGAACTCATTACCAGCAAGTCTGTACTAGAAGAAATGTTGAAATAAACCTTTTGAGGGGCGCTTGGGTGGCTCAGTGGGTTAAGCCTCTGCCTTTGGCTCAGGTCATGATCTCAGGGTCCTGGGATCAAGCCCTGCATTGGCTCTCTGCTCAGCAGGGAGCCTGCTTCCCCCTCTCCCTCTGCCTGCCTCTCTGCCTACTTGTGATCTCTCTCTCTCTGTCAAATAAATAAATAAAATCTTTTAAAAAAAATAAATGCAAACTATGATAAGCTGAAGATGGGTACTACAAATACTAAAGCAACCATTAAAACAAAATAAAACAAATATGCCAACAAAGAAATATGAGGGAATGATATCTAATTAACCCAAAATAAGACAGAAAGAAAGGAAAAATAAAACTAGAATGGAATAAACAGAAAACAAATAGCAAGGCAGTAGATTTAAACCTAACCATATCAATAATCACTTTAAATATAAATAGTCAATTGAACAACAGAGATTGTCATTTGCATTAATAAGCAAAACTCAACTATATGCTGTAGTATTACACACTTATTAGAATGGCTAAAAATAAAGACTGCCCATACCAGGTGTTGACAAGGATGTAGAGGAACTCAAAATCTCCTATACTTCTGGTGGGAATGTAAAATAGCAAAACCATTTTGGAAAAGAGTTTGGCAGTTTCTTAGAAGTTAAACATATTTATATGATCTAAATATTATACTCCTAGATATTTAACAAAAGAATGAAAGCATATGTCTACAAGTACTTATACACAAATGTTCACAGTGGCTAAGAGCCCCAAACTGGAAGTAACCCAAATATCTATCAGTAGGTGAAAAAACAGAGTGGGTCTAGCCATACAATGTAATACTACTAAGAAGCAAAAGGAATGAACATTTGACCACTCAACAGCATAGATGAATCTCAAAATAATGATGCTAAGTGAAACAACTATAAACTCCCGCCCCCAAAGACTATGCACTGCATGATTCCATTTATATAAAAGTACAAAAAAATGCCAACTCATCTATTGTAACATAATGTAGGTCAGTAATTGCCTAGGGATGAGGGTAGGTTGGCAGGGGCAAGACGACTTTAGAGGTGATAGATACATTTTTTATCTTAACTGTGATGACAGTTTCATAGTTGTATATCTATGCCAAAATGTTTTAAATTGTATACCTTCAATATATTTTTACTTATAATTTAATATATGTGATGATTATAGGCCTAGTCAGGTTTTTATTTCATCTTGAGTCAGTTTTAGTAAGTTAGCTTTATTTCTGATTTGTATTATTTTTTATTTGATCTATGAGTTACTTAGAAGTATGCCAAGCCGGGACACCTGGGTGGCTCAGTTGGTTGGGCAGCTCCCTTCAGCTCAGGTCATGATCCCAGAGTCCTGGGATCAAGTCCCGCATCGGGTTCCTTGCTCGGCGAAGAGCCTGCTTCTCCCTCTGCCTCTGCCTGCCATTCTGTCTGCCTGTGCTCGCTCTCTCCCCCTCTCTCTCTCTGATAAATAAATAAAATCTTAAAAAAAAAAAAAAAAGAAGTATGCCAAGCCTCTAAATTTCCAAATATATAGTTACTTTTATCATCGTTTAGTTTAATTTCAATCTTTATTAAATTAAGTATAAGAGCATACTATTCATTGGTTTTGTTGACACTTGCTTCATGAATTCAGTATTTGTACAATTTTCTAAAAACTGCTTAAAAAGAAAGGATATTCTCATCTATTATGTGTGGGACTCTGTAGAGGCCCACCAAATCAAGCTTGTTGGTCATTTGTTCAAATCTTCTCAATTTTTTTGTCTGTTTGGCCTCTAATCACTGAGAAAAGTGTGTTACAGTGTTCTACTTTGTAGAGTCATCAGTCTTCCTAAAATTATGTATGTATTCATTCCTCCTATATTCTATCTACATATTTTGAGACCATATAGTATTGGATGCATAGGATTTGGAATTATTACAGCTTCCTGGTTAATTATTCCTTTTATAATTTTTTTGTGATGGATTTTTAAAATTCTAATGATGATTTTTACCTTCAAGTTAATTTTGCTTACTAATGCCCAGCTATACCAGCTTTCTTTTAGAACATGTTTTTCCATACCTCACTTTCAATTTGATTCTTTATGTTCTATTAGGTATGCCTCTTATAAACTGCACAGAGCTGAATTCTTTTATATCCAATCTGATGATGTTAAGTCATCTATTACTACATAAAAAACTACCCCAAAACTTAGTGGTGAACAATAATCATTTTATTTTTCTTATAAGTTTGTGGGCCACAAATTCTATTAGGGCACAGCAGAAATAGCAGGTCTCTGATACACAATGTCTGGGACCTCAGATGGGATGACTTGAATGGATGAAGATGGCCAGGATGTCTCAAAAGGAGCTATTTGTCTGAGACCCCAGTTCTTCTCCAGGTGCTGTTTACTAGGGCTGGACCATCCAACATGCTTCCTTCACTCACTCACATTGCTGAAAGTTGATGCCATTTGTTGGTAGCTCACTGGGGCTATCAACCAGTGCCTACATGTGTCCTCTCCATCAGGCTTGGGCTTCTTACAACATCGTAGCTGGGTTCTAAGTGTGAGTATTCCAAAAGGCATAGGCAGAAGCTTTAAGGCTTCTTATAACCTAGCCTCAGAAGTCTTAGAAAGTGGCATTCAATTGGTCAAGCAAGTCACTAAAGCCAGCCTAGATTCAAAGGGAGGAGAACAATAGACTCCACCTCTGAATGGCAAGGAAGAAATTAACAACGGCCACTTTGGAGAAAAGCTACCACATAACCACCCTCTGGCCCCAACGAGTCCCTCCCACATGCAAAACACACTCACCCTCTTCTAAGACCTTCAAAAGTCTCATCTCTTAATGGCATCAGCTTGATATCCAGAATCTTGATTATCTAATTCAGGTCCAGGTGAGATTGAGGCTCCTCAGATGCAGTTCCTCAGGCACAGTATAGCTCCTCTTGATCTGAATAAAGAAACAAATTATCTGCTCCCACACACCCAACACACAAATGTACAACAGTGAGACTGACTCAGGATAACCACAATTACACTCTCATTCAAAATATGAGGAAGAAGGGGAAGGAACAAGAAACCCATAGAAGTTACTGGTCCATAGCAATTCTGAAATTTAATCAGACACAAGTCACCAGTTCCTTATTACAGCCCAATCCTATTCCCTGAGAATGATTCTTCAAAACTCTCTGCTCCACCTCTGAGTCATCCTTCCTTTCACATAAGAGATGGTTAACGTTTGCAATGGAGTAGCCTTCTCAGCCTGCTTCCTGCTTGTAGATGATTAGAAGTCCAAAGGTTTATTTTCAGTTTTTACTGTCTCTGTTCCTTTTTAACCAAGCTGAACCTGCTTCTTTTAGTATAATGTGTTTAAAACCTTGCAGATCTCCTACAACTCCTACATGAGTTCATTCCAGGAGACATAGCCATATCAACCTTCTCTATCTTAAGTTCTGTGTTCTAAGGCTATGGTATGAAAACATCTTTAGGTTCCTTAGAAGCCCTATTATTTAAGAGAGAGGGTGTAAGAGGTATTCTTTTAAGATCTTTGGACATCTTTTTATCTAGCTAAAACATTCTATGAGGCACTGCCTTTTATCTTTCTGAAGTCTTAACAAAGGGATTTATATTTGCACTCTTGAGATCTTTACACTGAGGCCACATTTTATTGGTAGAATCTTGAATTTTACCTTTGCTCTGAAGCCATTTTTTAGGCCATTAGCCATCTAGAACAACTGGAGATAAGAAAAACTTTTATTTTAAAACACAACAGACTCTGGGTTAGAAACATTTCCTCTATAAATTCTGCTTAAAAACTGAATATAGTTCATTTTCTACCTCATTCATCTCTAGATAGGCAGAAAGAAGTAGCCTGTCAACATTCTGCCTGGAAATCTCTTTTGATTAATCCAATTCATTGGATACATTTTCTATCTTCCATGTTCCCACATTTGACAATGCTAACAAAACTTGTACCATTATGTAACAGTGATTCCCTGTTATTCAGCCTCCAATAATACTTTTCTTACTGTGTTTCAAGACTTGATTAACAGTTTCCTCAAAGTCCCTTTAGCTTCTACTCATGACCAAGTTCCAAAGCCAATCTAAATTTTAGGTTATAGATGCACCACACTTGCAGGTACCAAATTCTTTTCAAAATACTCAAACACTTAATGTCATAAAACAACAATCATCTTATTATGTTCATAATTTTGAGGGCCAAGAATTCAGACAGGCATAGGAGATAGTTTGTATCTGCTCCATGACATCTAGGGCTTCAGGCAGAGTGGCTCTAATGACTGAAGATGGCTAGCCTGGTTCCATGCCTGGGGCCTGAGTTTTTCTCCATATGATGTCTGCTGGGATTGGAATGTCCAAGATGACTTCTTCACTCACTCACATGGCTGGCAGTTGATGCTAGTTGCTGGCTGAGAGCTCAGCTGGCCTCTCCATCTGGCTTGGGCTTCTCACAGCAGAGCAGCTGGGTTCCCAGACTGTGTTCCATGGGAGAGCATTCCAAAAAAGCAATGTTGAAAGATAGATAGAAGCTGCAAAATCATATCATGACCTAGCCTTAAAAGTCCCCAAATGTCACTTCTGGTATCTTCTATCAGTCAAACAAGTTACTAAAGCCAGTCCAGATTCAAGATGAGTGGGGGAATAAACCTGACCTTCAGGAGGGAGAATAGCATATATGTAAAGGAATGAACTAACATCAGCCACCTTGGAAACACGCTATAAAAGGCCATCTGTCTTTTAAGTGCTAAGTGTAATTCACTTACTTTAGTATGATTACTGATGCATTTGAGTTAATTTCTACCATCTTTTACTATGCCTTCTATTTATCCTTTCTTTTATATATTATATTTTCCTTTCCTGCTTTCTACTAGATTGAGCAAATGCACAAATCATAAACTCAATGAATTATCACCAAGTGAAAGTCATGTAACTACCACCCAGGTCAAGAAATCCAGCACTCTAGAAAGCTCCTTCACCCTCCCTACCAATCACTGTCTTTTCCCTCACTATCATGATTTTTAACATGGCATGTTAGGGTTTATAGCTTTATATAAATGAAATCATATAGTACATATGCTTTTGTGTCCTTCATTTAGCATTACCTTTATTAGGCCATGATCTTGTGCACAGCAACAGTTTATTCATTTCCATTACTTTATAGTATTCTACTGCATGAATATGCCACAATTTATCCATTCTTATCATTGATGTTGTCCTCTGAGTTTTAAATTTCAATGATTATATTTTTTAAAGTTCTATATTTAAAAAAAAAAAACAAAAAAAACTTCAGAGCACTTTTGGTTGTGGAAATCCCGTATGGCCTATATTGAAGATATTCCCATAAAGAGGTTTTGTATTTTTTTCAGCCTGATGCCATATGACTATCACTGATTCAGGACTACTTTATAAATTAATTTCTCCGCTTTGGGTTTCCTAAACTGCAGAGAAAGAGGGACATTCTAAACCAAAATTACAGGAGAATAAGCCCATGGTAACAAATTCTCAGAAAAAACTCTTTCACTTAGAACTCATACAGTATGTGACATCACATCACTAGACAAATGTTTTTCTAGATCATCTTTTCAATGGTGCGACTACCTTTTGAGGAACCTAGCTTTATGGAGGGAAGCAGGAAAGTCTCCCTTTCCTGTACGGCTGTTGGCTGTGATGACTGAAGCCTCTTCATTACCCAGGGCCAGCTGTAGTTTTAACTTTGTACTCACCACTGTAATTTTTAATTCCCCCCATATTTTTGCCCTTGAGGATTTTCCTTACTTTTTTTTTTTTTTACAAGCTCAGTTATGGAATTTAAAATAATGTTTGTTATATTTCATCCGGCAATTTATAGAAATCCCAAGTGCGCTTTTCACCTTTTGTCAAATATAAACATATGACAGAAAAAAAATTCCAAAAAAGCCATAGGCAGCAAAACTCAAAAAGAGGAAGAAAAAAAAAAGAGAAGAAAAATCTTCTGCCTTTTATCACACATAGGAGATAGCACTCATAGATCCAAGGTTATTTGCACTAATTAAATTCTAACTACAGGGGCACCTGGGTGGCTCAGTCCTGAAGCATCTGCCTTCACTCAGGTCATGATCCCAGAGTCCTGAGATGGAGCCCCACATTGGGCTCCCGGCTCAGCGGGAAGCCTGCTTCTCCCTCTCCCACTTCCCCTGCTTGTGTTCCCTCTCTCACCATGTCTCTCTCTGTCAAATAAATAAATAAAATCTTTATAAATAAACAAATAAATGCTAACTACAGGAATGTACATACTCTAACATCCTTTCTGAATTTCTTTGTGCAATGGGGAGGAAGAACACCAGGGAGAGGACACCAATCAAGCAGGTATACCAAGGCAGTTCTAAACACAACTGATGTTACATTAGGCAGAATCCTTCCATCAGGGTGACCCAGATTATACAATGAGGAAAGCTATAAAGGAACTGAGAAATGAAGTATTTAAGATAAACCTATCAGTTTCAGGACACTTGACTGGTTCAGTTGGTACAGCATGCAACTCTTGATCTCAGGGTTGAGTTTGAGAGCCATGTTGGATACAGAGATTACTTAAATATAAAAAGGATTTTTAAAAAATGATAAACCTAACAATTTCCTAAAGGGCTTCATTTTATTTTCAGTAAACTTCTGTCCTCTCTCCTACCAAGTACTATGTAACTACATAAATCTGCGGGTATAAAAAACTTTCCATTAGTAGTGTAAGTATAAACACTATTCAGCTAAAAAGTAAAAAAAAAAAAAAAAAAGTAAATGGGGGGAAAATGGAAATAAGAAACAGTAAATGAAATTCAGACACTGGGACAATATCAAGAAAGCATATCTTTTAATGTCCATAAAAAACCATGAAATACTACAAATTATTTATTTTATATATATTGTGTACAAAGTATTATATTAAACCACGGGACACAAATATGAAGACTCAAGCAAATTTATCAGGCAAGATAGAGCTATAAATACTATATACTTTCAAATGACCTTTAAAAATATGAGACACAAAAAGAATAAATTTGGGAAGGGAAACACTTTAAAAGTCAAGAGGTATGTAAGTATTATATGATCCCATTTATATGAAATGTCCAGAACAGGCAAATCTATAGAGACAGAAAACAGATTAGTAGTTGCCTAGAGGTGATGAGGGTGGCATGGAGTGGGAGGAGTAGGGGAATGATTATTACAGGTTTCTTTTTGGGATGTTAAAAATGTTCTAAAGTAAGATTAGATTATGGTAATGGTCACATAGTCCATAAACATAAAAGAAACACTGAATTATATACCTTAAATGAGTGAATTTTACAGTATGAAATAATATCTCAATAAAGCTATTTTTAAAAGGCTAGAGATTTATTTTCAAAAAGCCAGAACATTCTACTAAAAGAGAAACTCAGCCCACCAAGCAATCTTCAAGGTATTTTTGATTATTTGTTTCAATAAAGGAAAGATTCAGCCCAACACTGATGCTATCTCCAAAAAAAGCATAAAATCTGCTAATACTCCCTAATGCCCCCTTCTAAAAAGTGATAACTTTTAAAAACTTGTATCTTCCTACCTGATTATATCACAATATTGTCAAAATGAACTTCTTTAGGGTCTACAATAAAAAGGAGTTTAGGGTCTTTGATAAAAGTGAATGACAAAAAACAAGATCCTAAAGATAGCACAGGGATTTATGTTACCCCATAAATGCTAAAATTCAGGCTTGGAAATTACTAGTTAAATTAGAATTAAGAGGGGACGCCTGGGTGGCTCAGTCCATTAAGTGTCTGCCTTTGGCTCAGGTCATAATCCCAGAGTCCTGGGACTGAGTCCTGCAGTGGGCTCCTTGCTCAGTGAGGAGCCTGCTTTCCCCTTTGCCTCTGCCCCTCTCCTTGCTTGTGTGCTCTCTCTGATAAACAGATAAATAAAATCTTAAATAAATAAATAAGAATTAAGAGTAAAAGGAAGGGGAGTAGATCAAAATGGCAAGTTTGTCTAAAAGCTCTTCAAAAGAAATTATTTCTCACTTTCACCTCTCCCTAGATACTGCCTGTCACTGATTTTTTTCTTAAAATAGATAATTGGACATTTTCAATGCTCTTACTCTCACATTGCAGGGACTATGAAATAAACAGGAATTAGTACTACCATTCATCCAACCATACAAGACTAGAAACTCATTCTCCTTTCTTACCACACACAGCATCCACCCCAACACAAAAATGTCACCAAATTCCATCAATTCTATCATCTTACTATCTCTCTTATTAGATTTCCTCCATTTCCTGTCATATGAAAGGCCTTTATTCCCTCTTACTTAGGTAACTACAACAGCCTGTTTTCTTTGCCTTCAATACTACCCTCACCCCTGAGGCACCTGTGTGGCTCAGTTGGTTAAGCATCTGCCTACAGCTCAGGTCATGATACGAGGGTTCTGGGATAGAGCCCCATGTCAGGCTCCCTGCTCAGTGGAGAGCCTGCTTCTCCCTCTCTCTGTGAAGCCTCCCACTCTGCTTGTGCTCTCTGTCAAATAAATAAAATCTTAAGAAAAAAAAATACTATCCTCACCCCACCTCTAATATACTATCCATACTAATATCCAAATCTAATAAAGCTAGGGTAAACTAAATAAACTGGAGAGCATGCACACCCACACACACACACACACACACACACACAAACACACAATCCTCTCTTTTTTAAATGATATTTTTTGCTCATGTTATTTTATAATCCATTTTTTGCTTTCACCTAAAACATAATGATCATTTAAAACAGCCAGAATGATCAATTACCCTTTTCATTAAGTATACTTGTACAACACAATTTCTGATGGCTGCATATTATTACATTCTATGGACATACCATATTTTATTATTTCTTCATAACATAATATACTCATGCTATATTAGTAAACAAAAAAGTTTCTCTTCAATGTTTTATCTTTCCTTGAAAACCTATTTATATCTAAAATTTTAACTACAGGGGCACCTGGGTGATGCAGTCGGTTAACCGTCTGACTCTTGGTTTCAGCTAAGGTCATGATCTCAGGGTCGTGGGATCAAGCTCTGTGTTGGGCTCCACATTCAGCATGGAGTCTGCTTAAGACTCTCTCTCTCAAAGGGGAACCCCCTTACACTGTTGGTGGGAATGCAAGCTGGTGCAGCCACTCTAGAAAACAGTATGGAGGTTCCTCAAAAAGTTGAAAATAGAGCTACCCTACAACCCAGCAATTGTACTACTGGGTATTTACCCAAAAGATACAAATGTAGTGATCCGAAAGAGCACGTGCACCCCAATATTCATAGCAGCGAGGTCTACAATAGCCAAACTGTGGAAAGAGCCTAGATGTCCATAACAGATGAATGGATAAAGAAGATGTGGTCTCTATATACAATGGAATATTATGTAGTAATCAAAAAAACAGTACCTTGCCATTTGCAACGATGTGGATGGAACTAGAGGGTATTATGATAAGCAAAATAAGTCAATCAGAGAAAGACAATTATCATATGATCTCACTGATATGAGGAATTGAGAAATAAGACCAAAGATCATAGAGCAAGGGAGAGAAAAATGAAACAAGATGAAACCAGAGAGGGAGACAAACCATAAGAGACTCTTAATCTCAGGAAACAAACTGAGGGTTGCTGGAGGTAAAGGGGATGGGAAGGATGGCATGGCTGGGTGATGGACATGGACATTGGGGAGGGTATGTGCTATGGTGAGCTCTGTGAATTGCGTAAGACTGATGAATCACAGACCTGTACCCCCAAAGCAAATAATACATTATATGTTTAAAAAAAAAAAACCAACAACAGTAATTGTATCTGGAAAAAAAAGACTCCCCCCCCTTTAGTCCCCCCTCCTCCGCTTGCATTTTCTCTCTCTCTCTCTCTCTAAAATAAATAAATCTTTAAAAAATTAAATTAAAACTATGTTATCTTTGTTAATATAAAATCAACTTTGTTTCATCTTTTAAGGTATTTATTATATTCTAATTTGAATAAGTTACTATATGATTTATTAATTCTACTCTATTTAAATTCTACTCTATTAAACTCTATTTAAAAATTCTATTCATTCTATTTTATTCAAGATTTGGATGTCTCCTCCGCCACCACTCCTACCTCAGCACCTAGCGCAGTATCATTATTAAATCAGATACTCAATGATACGAGTGATTTAACCAGATAATGTTACCCTAGTAAAAATATTATGTCCTTTCTGCTACCTAAACATGAAATGACACTTCAGTTCAGGGCTCTTCCCAGGTATGATTCTTCAGCATTTCCTTAGATTCTGTAAGTCACTCTTATTATCCTTGTAATATTCTCCTTCCCCTACCCACTCATTCATCTATTTATTTATTTATTTATTTATTTATGCTTAAACAAGCTTGCAGCCAGGTATGATTCTTCAGCATTTCCTTAGATTCTGTAAGTCACTCTTATTATCCTTGTAATATTCTCCTTCCCCTACCCACTCATTCATTCATTCATTCATTCATTCATTTATTTATTTATGCTTAAACAAGCTTGCAGCCCAAGAAAAGCTAACTGATAAAGGCTGGAACACTTTGTGATTGCTCAACACACATATGTTGAGCAAAACAGTGAATGAATGTACTGAAAATCAGTTAAATGTATACTGAGAAGGAAGAAATGGATGCAGACAAGAAACAGGAATATATTGAAACTGGAAGATACTAATACACTGACAATTGGTTGCTATATCAAAACTACTATCTTCATTTTGGACAACTTTTCCCCTACTAACTCTCATCCCAAAAGCTGCTTTCACCAAAGGCTTTGAAGTCATCCTTAACCCTTTCTTTCAAATACTAGTTGAATTTATTAGCATATCCAATTTGTTCTACTTTCAAAATATATGTAGAATCTAACTACTTCTCCCATCTTCACTGATATTATCTGACCCAAACTATCATCATCTCTCATCAGGTTCTTATAGTAACTTCCTAACTGGTCTTCTTACTACCACCTCAACCCCGTGCAGTATTTCCTCAAGACTGTAGCCAGAATGATCTTGTTAAAACTTAGATCATGTCACTGTTTGAAACGTTCCAATCACTTCCTATCTCATTTAGAATAAAATCCAAAGCCTAAAACCCTTAACATGATCAATTAAGACCATGTATGGTATGTCTCCCTGTTACTTTCTGGCCTCATCGATACAAGTCTCTGTCTTTATTCTACTCCAGCTACACTGGCTTCCTTGCTATTCCTTAATATCACCTGGTATACCGGCCCCTCAGAACCTCTGCACCTGCTGTACTCTCAGTCAGAACACTATTTCCTTACTCTTATATAAACCAACTCCATTAAGGTCATGCCATTCAATTATGTCATTTCTTCCTCTCCTAGCTACTGCCATCTATTAAATTAGTCTCTCTCAGATTCCAGTCATCCTAAATTCCATCATTAACCAGGGCTTAGCAAAGGAAAGGTAAGTGGAAATTGTTGGGTGGGGCTTCTGGGAAGCCCCCTACCCCCCTTTTTGGCCATTTGCCCTTCCTCTTTCTTGATGGTTATAATACAGGAATAATGCCTTGATCGCCAGCAGTCATCTTGAACCATGAAAGGACAGAAGCAACATACTAAGAATGATGGAGCCAAATGACAGGAATCTGGGTCCCTAATCTTTGTAGAGTAACCATACCAACCTTGTAATATTTATTTTCTCTGTATTTCTTTGGAAACACAATATATACATTCTGAGGATTACAGGTGAGTAGAAATAATATATTATGCATGTAAATTACTCAGAATGTAATACATACCATAAATACTCTAAAAGATGTATAACAATGATTTTACATGAACAAAGATAGTGTATTTTATGAGAAAACAAATCCATATGCATATAAACCATTGTTATTGATGGTTACTATCAAATGCAGCTTAACTAATTCCAAGTATAGTTTTTCCAGTGCATGTTGCCCTGGATTCCATTAATAAGGAAGTACTAAAAACTGGATTTGAGTAGACAACTAGAAGTTCTCCAACACTGGGTGAATTCAACAATGCAAGTGGGTGGCCCATGAAGATCTGGCCTTCAAGATTCCTCATTTTACCTCTAATGATGTTCTCCTTCATTCTATCTCAGCTAACCACTACCAAGGCCACACCCCAGATTTTATCATCACCAGAAACCATTCCATCTCCAGAAGAGCTTATTTGGGTAATTTGCTCTCTGACCTCTCCTTTTAGCTTGTTCAGTTATTCCTACGATGATCTCACACTGACTTTAGCTCACTGATGCTTTTACTTTCAATTTCTTGGCCATCTCTTTCAATTCCTTTTCCTTCTTATACATGATTTCTTACCCTTACATCCCATGAATCACCAGTTAACTCTTTATGTCCTCTGAGCCCCATAACAGTCTATCCAATTTGTCTACTAGTCATTCCCATTTAAAGACTTTATTTATTTATTTGACAGAGAGAGAGAGCACAAGAAGGCAGAGAGGCAGGCAGAGAAAGGGGGGAAGCAGGCTCCCTGTTGAGCAGAGAGCCCGACGCGGGGCTTGATCCCAGGACCCTGAGATCATGACCTGAGCCGAAGGCGGAGGCTTAACCCAGGCGCCCCTAGACATTCCCATTTAGATGTTCCACAGACATCCCAAACTTATCGTGTCTAAAATTAAAGTATCTTCTCTCACTGCTATTTTACCTCCTATGTCCATCCACCCAAATGTCCTAATTGGCCATAACTGTCTTCCCTCTCTTTCACTCCTCCCTACAATAATCAGAACCTGATTCTACCTCTGGGGTGACTCTAAAAAAATTCATCTTCATCTTTCCAATCCTACCGTTAGGGCTCAGTTTCTGCTTTCTTATCTGAAACATACTAACCATTCTTTCTGTATATGGTACTAATGGCTTCTACTCTAATGTATTCTCCCCATTCTCCATGCTGCATTCAAAGTAATCTAAACTAAAATTCCAATCATGGCACTCTCCTATTAGCTCACAAATACCAAGAAAGTTTCAACCTGAGCAGCCCCAGGGAATCCAGAGACTAAAGTTGCCAGGGCATTTTCAGGTCATCCATTTCTTTGCACACTACTAGCTTCATTCCCTCAGGTTACTTTAAAATCACTGAGATAATCCCCAAATAATAATAATAATAATAATAATCCATATAATTAATAATAATAATATATAATAATAATAATAATAATCCAGGGTAATCCCCAAAAATAAAGACATAGAATTTGATGTATATAAATAGATACCATTATTATTCAAAATATTTCTTTCCCTTCCCTGGTAGAGGATTAGACATTCCCACTCAGCTGATGTCAGGCTTGACCATATGACTTGCTATAGCCAAAGAAATAAGAGGAAATTACACATTTTACTTCCAAACAGAAGCTTTCAGAGTAATGTCTCATTTCCCTCTACCACAAGGCTAATGTCTCAGACAAGAGCTGCATCTCTTGCATGGGTCCTGGAAATGGGCCACATGATAAATATGCAGCATTAACAAAGAATAAACCCTGTTTATTATAAAGCACTAAAACTGAGGGATTGTTTGTTACCACAACACACCTAGCCTAAACAGACTTATATATCATAAAAAAGGACTCTGACTACCCTGGTTTTGATCACTTCTCTTGCTTTAAACCCTTCATGATACTCATGCATCACTAACATAATATAAAGGCTCTTCTGATACAGTCCTGCTTGTCTCTCCAGCCTCATTTCCTGGGACTCCCCTTTATATTCCATATTGCAACCATACTGGATTATTTTAAGATTTCTCAATCATGTTGGCTTTTCTGTCCATTTATTTAAATATACTGTTTTTCATAAAAGGAATGTTATTCCTCCAGCCCCATCCCAATCCACCCAAAATGTCTATATTTCCTTCAAGGATCCACTTAAAACAGAGCTTCTCCTATGAAGGTTCATGTAAACCTGCCCCCTTAAACACAACTGGTTGCTCCACCACAGGATTTTAAATATCCTCTATTAGCCATTATCTTGCTATTTATGTAAATATGTATCTCCTCAACTACACTGTGGCTTCCTTAAGAGAAAAGACTATGTCTTACACATCTGTGGATCCAAGAATCTAATGCAGTGCTTGGCACATAACAGAGAATCAATGTAAGCTTATACAGTGCTAAAAGTCTTCTTCCAGCAAAGTTGGATACAAAAAGATGAGACAGGCCCTAGCATCAAGTTAAAAGATAATATAAAAAAAACTAATCTATTCTACTCTTATTTTGCTTATCTATTTCCTTGTTAAAAATAATCTTCCAGATTAGAAAAAGCAGAACACATACAGTTAAGAAAAAACTGAAGCCTGAGACAGAAGAAAAGATCACAAAAGAGCATCTAGTAGCTTTCTAGTACATTCAAACCTCTAGAATCAGATAAATTATAGCGTAAGACATTGAGGTCTCTATGATATTTCATGAAAAACAGAAGATAGAAGACTAGAAAATAAAATTTTATTTCAATTCTCTCAATTTCAAAGGAAAAAAAGAGAGAGAGACTAAATTCTTAAAACTACAGATTAAGAGTTTAACAAGGATTCCGAGAAAAATTCTATGTCAGCCTATGGTAGGGTAGGGAAGGGGTATAGAGAGCACGAGAAGCCAGAATGGGTTCAATAAGAAAAAAGTCATGCTGACCTAAGTTTCCTTTGGCAAAATTAGTAGACTGAGAGAGTAGACAAATAACAGAGCAGGTCGAATACATCCTACTGGAATCAAGGTAAGATTTCTTATATTAAAAAAAAAAAAAAAAAAGTGGGGGGTGAACCTGGGTGGCTCAGTGGGTTGGGCCTCTGCCTCCAGCTCAGGTCATGATCCCAGGGTCCTGGAATGGAGCCCCATCAGGCTCCTTGCTCAGTGGGGAGTCTGCTTCTCCCTCTCCCTCTGCTGCTCCCCTTCTAGTGCACTCTCACCCCCTCTGTCAAATAAATAAATAAAACCTTTTTAAAAAATTAAGAAATAAAATAAAATTGGTTAGACCACCATCCTCAGATTATTAATCAATGGCTTAATATCAATCAGATGGAAGGCTCTAATGTTATCACAGGGCTCAGTATGTGGCCTTACTTTGGTAGGTGTTTATCAACACCCTGGAGATTTAAAAGGCACCTTATAAATTTTGCTAGTGATATAAATCTGGGATGATTAGATAAGGCCATAATTATCTACTATAATAAAAGAAAATTAAAAATATCTTAACAGGTAAAACAAAAAACTGAAAATACAAAATGAAATTTATCAATGATGACTATGAATGTAGTTATCTAAAGAAGTATTCTACTGGTAAGAAATCAGTTTTAACATTACCTGATGATTAGTTAAGAATTTAGTTGTGTTAAATAACAAAAATTCAACTAAGTAAATTTAAAGATCAAATTGGCTTTAAAAATTCATGAATTGAACAGGATCCCATCTAGCAAACAGAAAGAAGCTCCAAAGAGCCACAGAAAAGCAAAGGTTGGGTTGCCAGTGTGGCTCAGTTGGTTAAGCATTTGCCTTCGGCTCAGCTTATGATCCCAGGGTTCTGGGATGGGCCCCCATCCCCTCCCCACCCCCGCATCAGGCTTTCCACTGTGCAGAGAGCGTGCTTCACCCTCTCCCACTGCCCCTGCTTATGTGCTCTCTCTATATATATATGCCAAATAAATAAAATCTAAGGAAGAAAGGAAGGTAAGAAGGCAGGTAGGTAGGTAGGTAGGTAGGAAGGAAGGAAGGAAGGAAAGAAGGAAGAAAAGGTTAGGTTGGGTTTTGGAGCACGGGGGTGGCTCAGTCAGTTAAAGCATCAGACTCTTGGTTTCAGCTTGGGTCATGATCTCAGGGTGACGGATCAAGCCCTGGGTTGGGCTCCACACTCAGCACAGGCAGAGTCTGCCTGTCCCTCTTTCTCTGCTCCTGCCCCCTCTTCCCTGCATATACACCCACACTCTCTCAAATAAATAAATAAATAAAATCTTTTATAAAAGAAAGAAAGAAAGAAAAAGGAAGGTTTTTAAAGTCAGAGAGGGGATGGGAAAAGTGTCATTAATGAAAAAAGTAATTCTGGCAAAGTCACCTTCTTTTGGGAGAAAATCAGGGTCTATTAGGCAGGGTAACCACACAGGTGCTTACTAGGAAATTCCAGACTGACCAGTTTAAGATTACATTCCTGAGGAAGGTCAAAACGACAACTAGGTTAAGTATTAAATCTCGGTTTAATACCGAGGGGGTATTAAACGACGGGGGGTTAGCACAAGGGACTCCATTTTTGACCTGTTGTTTCTAACAATTGAGTATTATGTTCAGAATGAGCCTTCATTATGAGGTGTCATAGTCAGCTTAAGAGTCAGCATAGTCAGCTTAACAGTACAGTTGATGTGGGAAACAAAGACAGAATAAAAATTATTAAATTTCCTTACTATCTACAGCCCAATGACAAGTCCTTGAAACAGGCAGAGGGACATTCCTCTAAGGACTCAACTGCCTACGTGTTAATACTTTGCTAAAGGCAAAAGATAACCCTAGCCCAACCCCCGCCCCCAGGATCCTGTAAGTCTACTTTACCATTTAAAAATTCCTTTAGAAATTCCTTTATGGGGCGCCTGGGTGGCTCAGTGGGTTAAGCTGCTGCCTTCGGCTCAGGTCATGATCTCAGGGTCCTGGGATCGAGTCCCGCATCCGGCTCTCTGCTCAGCAGGAAGCCTGCTTCCCTCTCTCTCTCTGCCTGCCTCTCTGTCTTCTGTGATCTCTCTCTGTCAAATAAATAAATAAAATCTTTAAAAAAAAAAAAAAAGAAATTCTTTTATGGCCCACCGATATACATCTGAAGGGTCTCATGACTAAGGTTTTATTAGAGGGTAATATGACCTTTTCCCAATAACAGCTATCCTCCTCAAGGTCCTGGAAACCTTGCTTCCAAATTCCTTAGAGACTTATGCTAACCTGTACCCCCTCCCAACTTGAAAGTATATAATGGGCCACTCCTCATGACCCTGGTGCAGCTAATTTCTGCCCACCAGTCCTGTCCCCGTGCTTTAATAAAAAACATCTTTTTGCAAGAATTCTTTCTTGGCCTTCAGCTTTGAACCCGAATGTTCTCTCCTATATCACAGGGGCGCCTGGGTGGCTCAGTGGGTTAAAGCCTCTGCCTTCGGCTCAGGTCATGATCCCAGGGTCCTGGGATCGAGCCCCACATCGGGTTCTCTGCTCAGTGGAGAGCCTGCTTCCTCCTCTCTCTCTGCCTGTCTCTCTGCCTACTTGTGATCTCTGTCAAATTAAAAAAAAAATTAAAAAAAAAAAGGCCATGTCCTATATCACAGTGACCTGAACAAAGAAAACTACTACAAGTCAAGCACCAACCTAAAACCATAATTTGGTATATGATCTTACTGACTACATATAATAAATCCAGAAAAGGATAACCAGGAAAGTGGTAACGGGGCTGGCAAACTAAATCATGTGAAGAACAATTAACTAAGAGAATCAGGAACAATTTCCAAAAAAAGATGTGAGGCAGGAATTATGCTTTTACATATTTTGAACTTATTCTCCATGCACACAGTTATAAAGCTTTTCATATAATAATATAATAAATGTTCAAATATTTGAAGTTCAAGATCAACTTACCTGTTGATGGCTAAGCCAACAAAGACAGTTGGTTTAAAGCAGTACCTGAGGTGATCTGAATGACAACTCAACAAAAGGGTATGGTTGGAGAAAGAAGGCTTAAAAAATCAAAGTAACATTATTTTAAAGTCTTAACTGAAGGACGCTACAGAGGATATGTGAGGCTTATTATCCTAGAATTTAGAATTTATCTTACATCAGATGACATTCTTAATCACACCACGTTATATTTTAGTCCCTTTTGTAATATTTCCCACAATGGAAAGAGTCCTTGTTTTCACTTTTATTTTACAAAGTGAAAGCTGAGGCTGATGGAAGTATTTGCTTAGCACCAACAGTGTAACAATGGTTAACCTTGAATAAGAACCCCAAGTTTTTCACTCATAAACTCTTTGGTAAAACCACTGGACTCATAACGGGGGCAGTAAACAGGAACAGTACTTAATTTAGCAACTCAACCCAGTTTGATAACTTTGGTTTCACTTTTGTTACTCCCTTCCTCATCCAATCTCTAAGTCCACAAAGAGGAAGCCCACAAAAACACGTTAAGAAATTTTATTTCTTAAAGCCTAAAGGCAAAAACAGAAAATTAAGATTTGAAACAGAGGATTTATCTCTCTCATGCTACTTAAGTTGTAACCTTGGCACTATCAATTCTGTCATCAGCCAAATCTTGGCCATCGGGGTCTATTAGATAGATACACAGCAAGCACCCAGTTTCTCCGGAAACCTAAGTGGCTTCCTTTGTGCATCAGAGATTTGGTGCAGAGCTGCAGCAATGTTAGTGCCAGAAGGCAATGAGAATAAGGTGATGTTAGTAAAGGGAAAAGAGGTCTCCATGTATATGAAGACAATAAGCACAGTTTAGAGATTCATTTTGTTTTGTACATGTATTAGCTACTGAGAAAATTGAAAAAGGGCCAGAGCGACACAGTACTTGATGGTGTCTGAGGAGCAGCTACACCAGAATTTTAAAATAGCAAAATGCTAGCTGGCTTTAGTTGAAAAGCTATAAAGGAATGTCCTAACAAGTGCCCACGCTCACAACTTCCTTCCCAAGGAGGCTCATTTACATTATAATGGTTGCCAAGGTTACTTTAATTCCATCACCGCTCCTTTCTCCAGTTGCTAATCTGGAGCACCCGACTGGGTGGTACACACTCCCAACCAAAACCTCAATTAAGGCTAACTCAAAACTCAGGCTACTCAAAAGTTCATGACCTACAAAAGGAAGAGTAGTTCTAGCAACAGAAATTGCAGAAAGATAGGGCCCATTTGTTTCCTATACCGTATTCTACCTAAGATCTCACTGCTACCTCCCAGAACTCTCTAGGGGTCACTACTTTTATGTACCCTAGGCAGCGATTCTAAGGAAAAGCAAGATAAATAACAAATATTATATAGGGTAATGGATCAAACTAGTGAGAGCTTATTCCCAGTATTTTTTTCCCTTCCTTTATTCAAAAAAGGCCATTATCTAAGAGGACACTGAAGAATGTCTCATATGACTCATCACTAAGTGTCAGTATCATCTTCTAAGAATGACAACATATAGTGCTGGCTATACAAGTAGTATCTAAATGAGATATAAATGATTAGACTAGTATATTTATATGAAAGTACCAACCAAACAGAACATACAGTAACAGAAAAAGTGAAGAGAAAATAAAGGCAAAAAAAAAAAAAAAAAAAAGAGGAAGATTTCAGAAACATGAACCCCAAATTTCAGTTTAAGTATAGTTAGATTAACAACAAAATATGTTCCAATGATAATTTGTTATCAGAAATATTACTCCCAAAGGTAGTAATAATGAGAGACACAGGGTAGTGGTTTGCAGATATCTCCTAGTCAACCGATAGATGTTCCAAACATCACCTCACTAAAGAAATGAAGTTCTACATTTACATATTTTTATTCAATTTATTCTCTTTTATCCCACTCCCATTAGCACTCAATCTAGACAATCGTTGTAATATAATAAATGTGCTTACATATTTTCTTACGAACTGTGCAATGTATTTTACTTACATACATTTTTTAATTTATATAAATGCTATTTTATATTACATATCCCAGTCTGTTCCTTTCTGTTTTTATTCAGTACCATGTTTTTAAGATACATTATGTTGCCATGTGCACATCTAGTCCTCCACTTCAAATTGATAGACAGTTCTTAATAGTATAAATCTATCATAATTTACCCATCATTAGGGAAAAAGAAAGACAAGTTTGTTTTCTGTAAACAAATAACACCACAATGAACAACAGTTATGTACTGTGTGAGTATTCCTTTCAGATATACACCCAGAAAAAGAGCTTCTGGATCATGGGGTATACGTAATGTATAATCTGACTGAGTACTTCCTTCCAAAATGGTTAGACCAATCTATACTACCACTAACACAGAACTAGCATAACTAGCAGCTACTATGGACCAGGCACTAGACTAGGCACTCCAGATCTTCTCTTTCACTACTTCATCCTCCTCAGCTAGCCTTTGTCCCTTTTGCTTTTCAGATCAGCTATCATTGCATCAGAAGTATGAAGGCAAAAGCTTCCTCCCTTACTTTTTCCCTGACCATCAAGTTCCCTAATCCATTCCAATGTCATGAATTGCCAATGTCTCCGCTAACCATGAAGCTTATGAAAACAAAATCAAACTGCTAATGTTATTTTCAAAAGGTCTGATTCTCAAAAAGTCATTAATTGAAGTTGATCTGTTACAGACAACACTAAGAAATTCTTTTCTGAAATTCCTTTCATACATTTCAGAGCCATTCCTATTTTTCTGATTTGGGGAGATCTTGGAGGAATAGCTTCAGCTCTCTGGAACCCTTTTCTTCATACATAAAATAAGGGGAGCTGGATTACAATCGGTGTTTTCATTCTATACTCCGGACCCCAAGCATTCCAACTCTGAGGTGGCTCAAGAGGATCATCTCAGGACAAAACAGGGCTACCTATATGCTGCTGCTGTTTTTTCTTTCTTTCTTTCTTTCTTTCTTTCTTTCTTTCTTTCTTTCTTTCTCTCTCTCTTTCAAGATTTATCTATTTATTTTAGAGAGAGAGCAAGCACAAGTGGGAGGGTCAGAGAGAGAGGGGCAGAGAATCTCAAGCAGACTTCATGCTGCACATTGAGCCTGACATGGGGCTCAGTCCTCATGACCCTGAGATCACAATCTGAGCTGAAACCAAGAGCCAGACACTTGAACGACTGAGCTACCCAGGTGCCCCTACCTATGCCTCTTCTGTTAGAACAGAACAACAAAAATTTTAAATCTATAAATTTTGAGAATCAGTTCTATTTAAGAAAAAGTTTATTCACACTATTAGTTGAGAGTGTTAACTGGTATAACCTCCATTGCATTTGGCAATATTTATAAAATTTAAAAATGTACCTACCTTTTGAATCAGAAATTCCACTTATAAGAATTTATTCTACAGACATTCATCAACAAATATATATAAAGATATTCATTATAGCATTGTTGTAAGGGCAAAATACTGAAAACCATAAATAGCAAAGTGGTTACATAAACTATGGTACCTCCATTCAGTGAAATATAGACTTTAAAAACAACAAAGCAGCTGCAAGATATATTAAGTAGGAAAAAAGCAAGATGTACAATGTTGTTATGTTATATACCACCTTTTCTATATTTTTAAAGGATATGTACACTTGGACATCGCCAGCTTTAATCTGGCAAGGTGGACCTGTCTACACTGGATGATGGTATTAAGTTTAGTATTAGCATTGCCTCCTCCTGTAGAATGAACATCCTTCTAACTGGATCTCACCCTTTTTTTTTTTTTTTAAGACTTATTTATTTCTCAGAGAGAGCAAAAGCAGGGGGAAGGGCATAGGGAGAAGCAGGATGCTAGCTGAGCAAGGAGTTCCAAGCAGAACTCGATCCCAGGACCCTGGGACCATGACTTGAGCAAATACTTAACTGACTGAGCCACCCAGGCATCCCTCACCTTTTTTAAAAATGGATTAACTTCCCTTGAGTTCATCAAGCCAGGTCAATCAAATGAGTTGCCTTACCCCCAAGAACTGTTAGAAAAAATAGTATATTCATGTAAATCAGCTGATAGTATCTATGCAGCTCAAAATTTATTAATTTTTACTTACTTTTGAACAGCACCATTCAAAAGATAGCCAACAGCCACATGTAGCTGATGGGCACTTGAAATGTGGCTAGTACAAATTCAAATATGCCGCCAAAACATAACACACTAGATTTTGAAGACGAAGTCTAATAAAGGGCAAGGGGCCCCTGCATGGCTCAGTTGGTTAAGCTACCAACTCTTGATTTTGCCTCAGGGTCTGAAGACTGAAACCTGCATAGGGCTCTGTGCTCAGCAGGGAGTCTGCTTGGGATTCTCTCTCTCTCCTTCTTACCCTCTTCCCCCCCCTTCTCTAAAGTAAATACATATTTTTTAATTTTAAAAATAAAAATCAAAAAATTTAAAAGCGCAAAATATCAGAATTTTTATACTGATTACATATTGAAATAACGTTTGGGATTTGTTTGGTTAAATACAATAAATTGTTAAAATTAATTTTACTTGTTGCTTTTTACTTTTTAAAATGTAGTAACTACTATGGGGCATCTGGCTGGCTCAGCTGGTAGAGCATTTGGCTCTTGACCTCGGGGTCATGAGTTCAAGTCCCATATTAGGCAGAGAGCTTACTTAAACACACACAAATTAATTAATTTTTTAAAATGTTGACTACTAGAGGATCTCCCAGCTGGCTCAATCAGTAGAGCATGTGACTCTTGATCTCAGGGTCATGAGTTCAAACCCCATACTGGGTGTGGAGGCTACTTAAAAACTAATTTTAAATTAAATTTAAATTGTTAAAATGTGACTTAGAAAATTTAATTCTAGGGGCACCTGGGTGGCTCAGTGGGTTAAAGCCTCTGCTTTCCACTCAGATTATGATCTCAGGGTCCTGGGATCGAGCCTCCCATCCGGCTCTCTGATCAGCAGGGAGCCTGCTTCCCTTCCTCTCTCTCTGCCTGCCTCTCTGCCTACTTGTGATCTCTGTCTGTCAAATAAATAAATAAAGTTTTTTTAAAAAATTTAGGGGAACCTGGGTGGCTCAGTGGGTTAAGCCTCTGCCTTCAGCTCAGGTCATGATCTCAGGGTCCTGGGATCGAATCCAGCATGGGTCTCTCTGCTCAGCAGAGAGACTGTTTCCTCCTCTCTCCCTGCCAACCTCTCTGCCTACTTGTGATCTCTCACTCTGTCAGATAAATAAATAAAATCTTTAAAAAAATTAATTATACACTTTCTGATTAATTCTGAAACGCTACTATATTTTTGATTAATTCACTTGCTTATAATCCACAAAAAACTACTTCAAATTTTTACCATTTTACTCAAACTTCTGAAGCCTTTTTCTTCCCCTCATTAGCTGATGACCTAGATCAGAGAAAATAAAGGGTAGTCATAATATTGCCTTCAACACTTTTTACAAAATTAGATCTTTGAAATAAAGCCTATAGATAACACTGTTTTGGCTTAATGAACCCTGATGGTTTTGCAGTAGTATGGTACAACAAAGAGACTCAGATAGAAAATTAAAAGACTTTGGCTCTAGTTTCAACAAAACTGCTATTTCTTTGAAAAATATTAACAATGTACCAATCGTGTGCAAAATAATTAAATGTAAAGTATGTAGTTTTTTAAATCATAGTTTAAAAAAACAGTAATAGCTTCCCTGAAACTGTTTCATTAAGAAGTCACTTAGTATATTTCAAACTCTATTTCTGTATCAAATAAAATGATGCATTTAACTGAATTAAAAGATATAAGGAGCTATACAAAGGTAAAATTATATTATAGGATAATAATGTAGTCTTGCCAACATTTTTTTTTCTTCTTCCTGTCTATTAATGGTGCTTTGTGCTCAAGCTTATCTTGTTTAACCCCCTAAAATGGTTCTAAGTATAGCTATCATTATGATTAGGACCTTCATAACAACTTCCCAAAGCTGTTTCTTTTTTTTTTTTTTTTTTTTTTTAAAGATTTTATTTATTTATTTGACAGAGAGAGATTACAAGTAGGCAGAGAGGCAGGCAGAGAGAGAGAGGAGGAAGCAGGCTCCCCGCTGAGCAGAGAGCCCGATGCGGGACTCGATCCCAGGACCCTGTGATCATGACCTGAGCCGAAGGCAGCGGCTTAACCCACTGAGCCACCCAGGCGCCCCCCCAAAGCTGTTTCTTGATGCCTTCCTTCAATTTCTACTTACACTCCAGTTCTGACTATCTGTAAAACATCTTCATTTAAATGTTATATTAACATTTCAAACACAAGGTAAAAAAGCTAAACTTGAGTTATTCTATAATACTTTAACCAAGTGTTTATATTATGATTCAATCAAATAAGCATTTGAAATATTTATAGAACAAAAATATGTTCAGTTTTTTTACCCTGTGTTTGATTTGACTAAATCATAATACTTTAGCTAAAAAGATATAACTACAAACTAGGTTTGTTGTTTATTTTCTAATTCTTTTTACCCTTTGAAAATTCATGAAACATAAAGACCTAAATAAGTATATTTTGAAACATCTGCATTCTTATGTCTGCTAAAGAATATTTTTCTGGGGGACGCCTGTGTGGCTCGGTGGGTTAAGCCGCTGCCTTCCACTCAGGTCACGATCCCAGAGTTCTGGGATGGAGTTCCGCATCAGGCTCCTTGCTCAGCATGGAGCCTGCCTCTCTCCGCCTCTGCCTGCCTCTCCGCCTGCTTGTGTGCTTTCGCTCTCTCTCTTTCTGACAAATAAATAAATCAAATCTTTAAAAAAAAAAAAAAAAAAAGAATATATTCCTGGGGTGCCCAGGGTAGCTCAGTCGGTTAAGTGTCGGACTCTTGGTTTTGGCTCAGGTCAGGATCTCAGGGTCAGACTGTGCTCAGTGTGTAGTCTGAGAGTCTCTCCTTTGCCCTCTGCCTCTCCCCTCATTTGCACGCACATGCACTCTCTCTCTCTCTAAAATAAATAATATATATATATTAGATTATATATATATTTCTGTATTATAATCTTATAATTGTATTACAATCTTATAATTTGGGAATTATTTATATTTACAGAAATAGAGACTAAGATGCTCTTGTGGCAAAAATGCAGCATTTGGATTCTGTATCTACAGCTGTCTGCTCTGGAGCCTTGCACAACCATTAAGTAGAATGCTTAATGGCATTTAACAAACATTAATTTAATTTCATTTTATTTGGCCTTGCCATTAGTAAACTATAATTGCTTACCACAGTGCTATTGTAAGCACTAATTCATACTTATAAATGCTCTAAAGAGAGTATTCTTTGATACTGTGCTACATATTGGCAAGGTCCCAACCTTCCTAGGGTGCCATTCCTTTATTTTTCCCAAGATTAGGACAGAGGCTTCAAGAGTATGACTGCAAACCCAAAATAACCACCATCCCTGCTCCCTTTAAGCCAACAGCCCTCTTGCTGAGTATCCTAGTCTTCAAGTACCGATATGTATCTACCATGATCTCTGCTACAGACTTAAGAAACAACTCTGAAGAAAAAAAAAGAGTAAATAAAACTATAAAATCTACAAAGTACGTTTCCAGTGAAAGGATATAACCTGATGCTCTTGAATAAAACTAGTATTGCTTTAGAATCGCCAAGTTTCATCATGTTAGTATATACTAGATATGGTTCTTGTTGCTACTGTCTAGCCAGAGTCTGAAAACTCTCAGGATCTTTCCAAAGGTTTAATTACCAGTGACATGTGACCGAGAATCTAACCAAGAATGTTATACACAAGAGCTGAAAATGCTAAAGTTTTCATGTTATGTGACTGTATCAGGAGTTACATTCATTTAAGGGACAGAGTTACTTGAGCTGGTATGTTACAAATCAATGGTTCATGATGGGGCTCAGCTCTATTATCACAAACATTCAGCACCTATTATGTGCTAGCATTAAATTATGAAAATCCGGGCGCCTGGGTGGCTCAGTGGGTTAAGCCGCTGCCTTCGGCTCAGGTCATGATCTCAGGGTCCTGGGATCGAGTCCCGCATCGGGCTCTCTGCTCAGCAGGGAGCCTGCTTCCTCCTCTCTCTCTCTGCCTGCCGCTCTGCCTACTTGTAATCTCTCTCTGTCAAATAAATAAATAAAATCTTTAAAAATAAATAAATAAATAAATAGTGAAAATCCACCAAAAGCAAGCCAAATACCTAATGAACAAAAAGTGGGTCCACTAACCGACAAAAGAGATTTAAAGACATTACCCAAAGGAAGGAGTAAATAAATAAATAAATAAATTAATTAAAGATTTCTGGAATATCCAAAAGATCCTTTATAAAGACCATAAAATTAGGGACGCCTGGGTGACTCAGCTGGTTAAGCTACTGCCTTTGGCTCAGGTCATGATCCCGGGTCCTGGGATCAAGTCTCACATTGGGCTCCTTGCTCAGCGGGGAGACTGCTTCTCTCTCTGCCTCTGCCTGCCACTCTGCCTGCTTATGCTCCCTCTCTCCCTCTCTCTTTGACAAATAAATAAATAAAATCTTAAAAAAAAAATACCATAAAATTGATAAGCCACTATAATTAACTCAGAAGGCAGTATAAAAGGAAAAGAATCTAGAATTAGCTATGTAGATTAATGAGTGTATTCATATTGGAAATAATTACTTCTAGATATCATCATTATCAAGCTATGTGATTTATCATCATTACTGATGGGGTTCAGAACAT
Source organism: Mustela lutreola (assembly GCF_030435805.1). Classification (NCBI taxonomy): domain Eukaryota; kingdom Metazoa; phylum Chordata; class Mammalia; order Carnivora; family Mustelidae; genus Mustela; species Mustela lutreola. Next base: position 179,793,885 of record NC_081293.1, on the reverse strand, counting down.
ACTGTCCCAAAATATGGCACTCTGGCATAATGAATATTAAGACCTTGCTAAGTTTCCCCAGTTTACTACTCTTAGCTAAGACCCTTCTGTTCTATCATGTTTTGCCACAACTTTCTACTCTTCATCAAAACTAGCATAAAAACATTCAGGTTTAGGGAACCTGGGTGTGCAGCTGGTTAAGCACCTGACTCTTGGTTTTGGCTCAGGTCCTGATATCCATGTTATGAGATTAAGCCCTGTGTCAGGCTCCACGCTCAACATGGAGTCTGCTTAAGAGTCTCTCTCCCTCTCCCTCTGGCCCTCCTGTTCATGCTCTCTTTCTCTCTCAAATAAATCTTTAAAAAAAAAATTCACATTAAACAATTTCTTTGGGTTTTTATTTTCTTATAAAGGCTCTCATCTCATGTAAAACTTTTATTAAATAATTCTGATTTTCTCTTGTTAATTTGTCTTTATCAGTCAAATTTACAGGGCCCCAGCCAGAAAGCCAAAGAGGGTAGTAGAAAAAAGATTTTTTTCTTCCTCTATAGTTTTAGTGACCATGAAGGAACAGCTGAGAAACCTCACAATCCCTAGAGACCATAGCTAAAAATCCTGGGGCAACTGACAAAGGCCAGCAAAAGGGAAGAATTCTTACCAAAGTCAGTCTCCTGGATTTTTGTCTCTTGTCTGGTCAAGAAAGGAAGGGGAACTTCTCCTTATGCCTTCTTTTCCAAATTCAGATTAGCAGGAGAAAAACATTTTTAAGAATTAGTTCTTTGGACTGCGACTGTCATGAATTTGGTTTTGGATACCCACTGGGTCACTGATCCTTAAGCCTCCCAGAAAAAGTCACTGTTTTCCTGTCTCTTTGTCTTTAGTGTCCTTTGTCATAAGGAGTTTCTTTATACCACCTGTAAGGACAACAAAAAGTCTTAACTTGTGTAGGCTATCTTTGGGAATAACTCTGTCTCTTAAAGGTGTCTGCATCTTTTGCATCTTCTTTGAGGATACTTCTTGCATCTACAGTTAAGCCATAAAAAAGGCTTGCTGGTCACACTAAAATAGGTACACCTTTGAAGAGTTGGACTTTTATATCTAAAAGGATTTTTAGGGGCACCTGTCTGGCTCAGTTGGTAGAACACAAGGCTCAGAGTCATGAGTTCAAGCCTATAAAAAAATTTTAAAAAAGAAAATAATTTTTAGAGGGCACTCACCTTAAACAATGTCCTAATGGTACCTACAGTTAGATCAGATTGGTGAAAGAAAAAGGGTTGTATGACTGGTCTGAAAAGGAGAAACAAATACCAAAAAAAACTCCCTTAAGATTAGGAGGTAAGGAGCATCTGGGTGGTTCAGTTGGTTTAAGCAGGTTAAGCATCTGACTCTTGGTTTTGGCTCAAGTCAGGATCCCAGGGTCATGAGATCGAGTTCTGCCTCTGGCTACGGTGCTAAGCACTGTAGAGAATCTCTCTACTCACTTCTTGAAAAGCTCTCTTCCTCTGCCCCTCCCACCTGCGCATGCACGGTGCTCTCTTTCTCTCTCTCACACACACACAAATTAATAAATCTTTAAAAAGAGAGAGAAAGAGATTAGGAGGTAAGATCATACTCAGAGCAGGCTTTAGATTTATGCTAACATAGATAGCCAAGAAATAGTGATAACAAAGGGCCCAGAAAATATACAGGCCTTTCCATGCTAAGCCCTTTGCAAATACATTTTGAATTTCCAGCAAAGAAGTCATTAGATTGTTGTGTAGTTTGGGTTTTTTTTGTTTTTAGATTTTTAGATTTTACTTTTTTATCTGACAGAGAGGGGGAAGCTCTCTCCGCTGAGCAGAGAGCCCGATGAGGGATCCCAGGACCATGAGATCATGACCTGAGACAAAGACAGAGGCTTAACCCACTAAGCCACCCAGGCGCCCCTATATTTGTTGCACAGTTTTAAAAAAAAGCAGGTGGGCAGGGGTAGATGGTAGATAGAGCCTGGCTGGCTCGGTCAGTAGAGCATGTGACTCAATCTCAGGGCTGTGAATTCAAGCCCCAGGTTGGGTGCAGAGATTACTTTAAAAAATTAAAAATTTAAAAAAAAAAGAGAAAGAGAGAGAGAGAAACATAATACTCATGTTAGATTACTGATAATAGGCAAACATTGCCCTGAATTCCATCGTAGAGAAAACTGTCACATCCTTTCTCTACTGCCTTAGAAAGATAAATTCTCTACCCTATCTTCTCTAGGATCTGACAGGCAACTCTTTGAAATGCATACTTCCAAAGAGATAACTCTTGCTGTCCAACCCAAAGGAAAAAAATTAAAGACGCATTTTGTAAACAAATTGCTACTTGACTTGTTTCCAGAGTCCCTTGTCCAAAATTTAGTCCACAGCCTCCAAAAGATTATATCAAGGATGAATGAAGATCTTAAAAGGTTTCTCCACAAATAATAGTTTAAAAAAAAAAAAAAGCTTTTGCAATCATTGAGCAGGTAACCTTAACTTTTCCATCTGTCGGAAACATATTTGGAGTAAAAAATTAAAGTGGGTGCCTGGGTGACTCATTCAGTTAAGCGTCTGACTTTGGCTCAGGTCAGGATTGATGGTCCTGGGATGGAGCCCTGCGTCAGGCTCAGGCCCAGAGGGGGACTCGGTTTCTCCAAGTCCTCCCCCCACCTGTGCGTGCATGCTCCTGTGCTCACTCTCTCTCAAATAAATAGATAAAATCTTTTAAAAAATAATAGTAGGGGTACCTAGGTGGCTCAGTGGGTTAAGTCTCTGCCTTCGACTCAGGTCATGATCCCAGAGTCCTGGGATCGAGCCCCACAGGGGCTCTCTGCTCAGTGGAGAGCCTGCTTCCTGCTCACCCCCCACCCGCTCTGCCTGCTGTTCTGCCTACTTGTGATCTCTCTCTGTCAAATAAATAAATAAAATCTTTAAAAAATAAAAATTAAAAAATAATAGTAATACTGGGGTTAAAATGAGAATCAACTCTTACATAAATTGATGAATTGTAAATGTATATTTATACCTAAGTCATGATAAAGATTTAGAATGAAAACTGTAACATTTCTATTTGCATCTCTCTGTGTGTTTTATGTTTGCGTGTGTATATATATGAATATGTTAAATATACATGTTATTTTTCTAACTCCAGATGCTATTAGCAAACTAATTTATAAAATCCTTTAAAGCAGTTCTAGTAAAGTTGGCCTAAAGATAAACAAGTGCTTATATAAATTAAGTATTCCTAAAATTCTCGGAAGTACAGAAACTAATCTAAATGTTCTTTACAAGTTCATGTGATACAGACTAATCTTTGATAAAAAAGGCCAGTTTAAAATTTTGGTTCTATGTTCATTGATTATAACTCTCAACAGCAATTAAACGGGAATTCTCCCCAAAATAACCACAGATTTGACACAGTCCTTATCAAAACCTTGGCAAGGTTTTTTATAAAAATTGACAAGTTTATCCTAAAATTTGTATGGAAATTTAAAGGGCCTAAGGTAGTCAAAATAATTCCAAAAAAGAACAACAAAATAGGAGCATTCATATTATCCAATTCCAGTACTTACTCTAAAGCTACAGTAATCAAGAAGAGTACAGTATTTACATCATGATAAACAAGCAGACCATTGGAACAGAATATAGTGCCCAGAAATAAACCCATACATCTACAGACAAATGACAGTCAACAATAGTGTTAAGCCAATTCAATAGCCAAAGGAGAGTCTTCAGAAAAAGGTGCTGGGACAACCAGATATCTATATAAAGGAAAAAAGATGAGGTCCATTTATCTTACCCCAGACCAAAAAAAAAAAAAAAAAAAAAAAAAAAAATTGACTCACAGTGGATCACAGACCTAAATATAAAATCTGAAACTATAAAACTGCTAGAAGAACTCATAGGAGAGCACTTTTGTGCACGTGAATTCACACCAAAAGCATCATCTATTTAAAAGGTAATAAACTGGACTTTATCAAAATTAAAACCATTAGCTCTTCAAAACCCATCATTAGGAAAATGAAAAGACAGGCCACAGATAAAGAGAAGATATTTGCAAATATATGGGGCTTGTATTTAGGATATAGAAAAAATTCCTACAACTTAAGAAGAAAACAGCCCAACTTAAAGATGGACAAATGCTCTGAATAGACAATTCACCAAAGATACACAAAAGGCTAATAAACATAAGATGCTCAACATCACCAGTCATGGAGAAATGTAAACTAAAACCATAATAATATAGCACTACATAACCACTAAAATGGTTATAATAATAATAGTAAAAAAAAAAGCCAAATGTTGGCAAGAGTGTAAAGAAACTGAAATACTCATATATTGCTAGTATAATGTAATGTTATATGATCACTTCAGAAAAGTTCACCATTTTCTTTTCTTTTCTTTTTTTTAAGATTTTATTTATTTATTTGATAGACAGACATCACAAGTAGGCAGAAAGGCAGGCAGAGAGAGAGGAGGAAGCAGGCTCCCTGCAGAGCAGAGAGCCCGATGTGGGGCTCGATCCCAGGACCCTGGGATCATGACCTGAGCCGAAGGCAGAGGCTTAACCCACTGAGCCACCCAGGTGCCCTTGGTTTAACCTTTTTTAAAAAGTTAAACATAAACATAATACATGACCCATCAATTCCACTTCTAGATATCTGTCCAAGAGAAATTAAAACTTATGTCCACACAAAGACTTATCCATGACTGTTCAGGGCAGCATTATTCAAAATAGCCAAAAGCTGGAAATAATCTAAAAAAAATCTATCAACTAGTAAAGTGATAAATAAAATGTTGTATATCTATACAATGGAATGTCATTTGACAGTAAAAAGGAAAAACTACCAGTATGTGAATGAACCTCAAAAATATTACCTTATGTGAAAAAGCCAGAGACACAAGAGACAGTATATTGTATGATTCACTTCCAGAAAAGGCAAATGTATAAAGAAAGCAAATCAGTAAATACCTGGGACAGAAAGTGGGAGCAGAGATTTACTGCAAATGGGCAATAGGGGTTTCTGGGAGAAAGAGAACTGTTCCCAAAGTAGATTGTGGTGTGATTTTAAAACTCTACCCATTTCATATTCATTAGGATGGTTATTATGATAAAGAAACAAGCAAGTGTTATTGAGGATATAGAAAAATTAGAATGCTTGTACACTGTTAATAATAATATAAAATGAGGAGCGCCTGCCTGGGTGGCTCAATCAGTTGAGTGGCAAGCTCTTGATTCTGGCTCAGGTCATGATCTCAGGATCCTGGAATCAAGCCCTGGATCAAGTTCCATGCTCAGCAGGGAGTCTGAGGATTCTCTCTCTCTCTCTCTCTCTCTCTCTCCCTCTCTCTGCCTCTATCCCCCATTCACATGCTTTCTCTAGAATAAATAAATCTTTCTTTAAAAATATGTATATATATAAAATGATGGGGGTGCCTGGCTGGCTCAATCAGAAGAATATGCAGTTCCTGATCTTGTGGTTTTGAGTTCAAGCCCTATGTTGGGTGCAGAGATTACTTAAATAAATAAACTTTATATATACATATATGTATATATGTATGTATACATATATACATATATGTATATATAAATGTGTATATATATATACACAATGAAGCACTACATAATAGTTAACATGACTCAACTAGAAAATCTACATTTATCAGACCTTAAAACTCAAAGTTGAGTGAAAAAAGTAAGTTGCATAACAGTATCTGCTCTGTAGTACCACTTATGTTAAGTTTATAAACACACAAAACAATGTTATATATTGTTTATCAATATACAATTGATATTGGTAATATATAGCAAAGGTGTTAAAACATGAAGGGGAACAACAAACCACAAAGTTTGGACAGCAGTTAACGTCTATGATGGAGGGAGAGAAAAGAAAATAGGGAATAAATAGAGAGGGCATACAAAAGGCTCCTCAATTTTATATACAATGTTTTAGGTCTTTAAAAGCATCTACAGAAAATTTTGCAAAATGCCAGCATTTGTTAAATTGGGCAGCGTGTACAATTTTCTCAGTACTCTTCCATATGCTTGAAAAAAATTTTAACAGGCTTTTGGTCAAATGAAAACATATACATGTACCAGACAGCAAGAGAAAAATATTTATCTTTTTGGAACCTACATTTGTAAAACTCTTCTAGCAACGTCTCTCTGGTGCCTAACACCCTTAGTGTGATAAAAACTTTCCACTTTTTAGGCATAAACATGCTACACGTGTCAGAGTCTCCTTTTCCCTAACAAGATACTTCTCACAAAATGCTGCCCAAGGAACTAAAAACTCTGGCTTTGTTGATACCAGTGATCTCTTAATCAAACAACAATCAATGTGCCATCCTCAGCCAAAATCAGAACAGCTTAAAAATCTTTCAATTTACAACTAAATTACTCCCCTGAGTCATCCTTAAGTTTCATCACATGTCTTATGTAAACCTATACTATGAATGACCCAAGAGGTAAAAAGACTAAAATTACACCTCTTTCTAGTTTTAACATAATTTTCCCTCTCTGCCCTACATTCTTCAGTCCCACATACCCACAGAGGACTCAGTATGAGCCCTCCACGTAAGTGCAGTATTTCTGGATCTTCCAATCCTGGGAAGATTTATGTGACTCAGCGACGAGAAGTGTGTTCATTAGTACCAAGGGGAACTGAACATGGAACTCTGCTTAACCAGCGATCTAGAATGCAAGCTCCTGAGAGAAAATAAGAGAAGAATGACTTTTCCATCCAAGCACGATGAGTATATCAAACTGAAAATGATGTCTAGGAACAAGCAGCTCCAGAACAGGAATTCAAATAAAACTGGCTTTGTGATATTCACTTTTTTTTTTTTTTTTTTAAATTCACTGTTCTGTAGACCCAGTGGCAGTCAGTCTGTTTTTCCTTCACTTTCTGGCTCAGTTAAAAGTACCTTAAAGAGTATACTTGCCCCTTCTCCTCAAAAATATGGAAAAAACTACTCAAGTCTTATGAAAATCTGAGTTGTCAGCATTACTTGTTGGGTGTCTGTGTGTGTATGTGTGTCTGTTGGGGGGTGGCCTCCAGGGTTTACGTGATCTGTGTGGGATATCTCTGTGGGTACCTGTAGGGAACTCTATGTATGAGGTCTCTCTATAGGTGTGGATATGGGTCTATGTGTGCGAAGGGTTTGGGTAGAGGGGTTTTGGAGGCTTCGGTTTTATGTGAAGGATCTGTGTATGTCTATCTTTGTGTATCTGTGCCTGTCTGTGGTTCTATGTCTCTAGCAAGTTTTTTTTTTTTTTTTAAAGATTTTATTTAATTATTTGACAGAGATCACAAGTAGGCAGAGAGGCAGGGAGAGAGAGAGGAAGAAGCAGGCTCCCTGCTGAGCAGAGCACCTGATATGGGGCTTCATCCCAGGACTCTGGGATCATGACCTGAGCCAGAGGCAGAGACTTTAACCCACTGAGCCACCCAGATGCCCCTCTAGCAAGTATTTTATTTTATTTTATTTTTTAAAATGTTTTATTTATTTATTTGAAAAGAGAGAGACACACACAGCAAGAGAGGGAATACAAGCAGGAGTGGGAGAGGGAGAAGCGGGCTTTCCACCAAGCAGGGAACCCAATGTGGGGCTGGATCCAGGACCCTGGGATCATGACCTGAGCAGAAGACAGACACTTAACGACTGAGCTACCCAGACACCCTATTACAAGTATTTTAATAAGCTTTAGTATACATTTCTATCCTTCCAAAAAAAACCCTGAAAGGATTTTCTTGCCTCTCTACAGTGAGGTTTCATGTGACAAGCATGAATAAGACCAACTGCTAAGCCAGTATTACTCAACAATGGGCTAAAAAAAAACTAAGGTTCTGTTGGGTTTACATCAGTACAGACCCAGAGTTGCCCGAGATTGTACATTCCTAACAAGTTCCTAGGGGATGCCAATTCTTCTGGTCATGGACCAGTTTCAACAGCAAGGATATAAAGGATTCCAGACTTAATAAACTGTCCCTAACTATACTTCCCATGTACATCTTCCACAGTATCCTCTGACTGACATATGTATCAGATCAGCTTGAGTGTTCTACATCTGACCACAAGTTAGAAGTTACCATTTTGTTTTGTATACAAATTTGTGAGTTTGGTTTGCCTAAGAGGTGAACAACCTCTAAGTGTACTAAAAGTGTGAATTTTAGAACATGTAAAGTTGGAACATGGAAATTTCATAAAGCTTCTGCTATACTGTGAAACCTCTTGAGTAGGCAACCAACAACTTCTCCTGAGGTGATATACCTCAATGTCAGTACTGACCTCTCCAAACTGCAACAATTACTGCTTCCAGTGTTGCTTGTATCAAACCATATCGTATTTCTTTATTTTCATATCTGCATTCCCTACTGTCTCCTTGATTTAATAGTCCTATCACTCAGCAATGTTTAGCACACAGTACATAAAAGGTCTTTGCACAAAAGAAGTTCATAACACATTAGCGAGATTATTAAAGTATCCAGAAATAGTAAAGTTGCTTCCCTATTTCTTTTTTTTTTTTTTTTAGATTTTATTTATTTATTTATTTATTTGACACAGAGAGAGAGAGAGAACAAGCAGGCAAAGCAGCAGGCAAAGGGAAAGGGAGAAGCAGGCTCTCCACTGAGCAGGGAGCCCAATGCGGGACTCAATCCCAGGACAGATCCTAGGATCATGACCTGAGCGGAAGGCAGCTGCTTAACTGACTGAGCCACCCAGGCACCCCATTTGTTCCCTATTTCTATAATATAGTCCAGCAAAGGCCTTAAAAAGGAAATAGCATCAGACCCATCATCTTTTCTCCCTTACAGAAACAATAGATATTTAAAGATTTTTTTTTATTTATTTATTTATTTTGAGAGAGAGACAGTGAGAGAGAGCATGAACGAGGAGAAGGTCAGAGAGAGAAGCAGACTCCCCATGGAGCTGGGAGTCCGATGCGGGACTCGATCCTGGGACTCCAGGATCATGACCTGAGCCGAAGGCAGTCGTCCAACCAACTGAGCCACCCAGGCGTCCCAAGAAACAATAGATATTAATGTAGTAAAAATTCCTATTCCATTTCTGTCTCCCCAAAGCAGAGTCACCCATGACTAGATTCCATGTCAAGCTTTATCCAATAATTTTACTGAAGAAGACACCTTATTTACCTGCGAGGAAAAGAAGTCTTTCTTCAACCTAAAGGAGGTAATATTAACTTTGAAAGGTAGAAGCAAAAAAAGAAAGAAAAAAAAATGTAATGTAGATGCACACAATTGTAGAATCAGGGCAAAATTTTTTCTTCCTACAGTCTCATTATATGTACTCAATTCCTGGCAATGCCTTATAAAAAATAAGGTGTCATTTTGAAAAAGAACCACACATTTCTCCAACTTAGTATAATTGCAGAAGGTAAGTTCCTCTGTAGACCACTGCAGAATAGAATGTATATCTGAGATATCACTGAGGCTCCAATTTCTATCAAAACATAAATTTAGATCCACTAAACAATAATAAACATTTATAATTATGTTTGCTTATAAGCAATAAATAAAATTTGCTACAATAGCAATTACTTTTACGAATAACTCATTATAAGCACTTAGTACAGCCAGGAACGCAATTTTTTAGTGTCATTCTTGAGTTAAATAGTCTTTAATCAAAAGTTACATCTATATGTCCAACTAAAGGCAACGAAATAAAAACAGTGGAGAAGTTAAAGAAAAAGAAACAGAAAACAAACCTGAAAAAGTAAAATATTAAATTTTATTTGGGGACAAATAGAGCTATCTTATATCACAAATAGTCCCTATCTTACATTATGAACAAAAATGAACTCCAGTCTATTCCAGATGGGCTGAGGACCAAGATGTAATAAACACATCCATAAAAACAGTTGAAGAAAATATTAAACAATTTGTTTATAAACCTGGGGTAGAAAAGGCCATTCTAAGACACAAAATGTTTAAGCCCTGAAGAAAAATATTTCCCAATCTGACTACATAAAAACTTTTAAAATTATAAACAAAGTGACAAGTCAGTAAGAAATAAAATAGAAAAAAATCTACAAAAGAGTAAAGAATTCCTACAAGCTGACATTGAAAACAGAAGTCAGTAGGAAGGCAGAGATCATCTATTTTGTTCACTGCTATATCCCTAGCATTAATAAATACTGTTAAGTAAGAAAAAACACTAATAAAAAAACAGTAACAATTTTCCTCATAAAAGACATAAAAATATCCTGTGGTTGGTAAAGGTGTGGTGAAAGGGTTGTCTTGTTTATAGTTAGTTAATGTGTAAAACGGTACTACATTTTTGAAGGCAACAAGACACGCATAAAGTTTAAAATATGGATTATTGGGGAAAGGGGGTGGTGGGATGGGTGAGCCTGGTGGCGGTATTAAGGAGGGTACGTCTTGCATGGAGCACTGGGTGTGGTGCATAAACAACGAATCTTGGAATACTGAAAAAATAAAATATAAAAATAATAATAATAAAATAGAGTAAAATATGGATTATCTTTCAACTCCAGAATTTTGCTTTTAGGTATCTACCCTAGAAAAACACTTACTATACAGGTACACACAAACACACACATATATACACGAATATAGGTATTTACGACAGCACTATTAAGGAAAAAAAATCAAGTTAAATATGCATCAACAGAAGAGTGATTTAATAAACAACAATGGTATGGACTTTGGAAATTAATTCAGTCAAAAAGACTAAGATAGGAGTGCTTGGGTGGCTCAGTGGGTTAAGCCTCTGTTTTCAGCCACATCTGGCTCTCTGCTCGGCAGGGAGCCTACTTCCCCCTCTCTCTCTGCCTGCTTCTCTGCCTACTTGTGATCTCTCTCTGTCAAATAAATAAATAAAATCTTTAAAAAAATAAAAAAAGACTAAGATCTATATATATTGATATGGAAAGAGCTCCAAGTCGGCGGGGGGGGGGGGGGGACCTGCAAATATAAAGTATACTTTTATTTATAGGCAAGTTATTATAAAACTACAAATTTCTCTATGTGCAAATAAGAATGTAAAGTAAAAAAAAAAAAAAAAATCATGAAAGATTAATTGATGGGTAGCAGAAGTCACCTGTGGAGAGGGCAATGAGACTGGCTGAGGACCAAGGAAGGACTTCTGCCTTATTAAGCAAAATTATTTTATAAGAAAATATTCAGGCATGACTTGTGCAATTAAAAACAATTTTTTTTAAAGATTTATTTATTTATTTATTTGACAGAGAGAAATCACAAGTAGGCAGAGAGGCAGGCAGAGAGAGAGAGAGGAGGAAGCAGGCTCCCTGCTGAGCAGAGAGCCCGATGCGGGACTCGATCCCAGGACCCTGAGATCATGACCTGAGCCGAAGGCAGCGGCTTAACCACTGAGCCACCCAGGCGCCCTAAAAACAATTTTTTAAAGGAAAGAAAATTATAATGTAAACACCATTTAACTGATACGAAGAAAACAAGAACATATTTTAGGGATTAGACAAAAATACCATTTTGGACACATTAATTTTGAAGTCCAACTTCAAGCAGGCAGTTGGGCACACATAAGATTGGCATTTGGAAGAGGTGTCTTAGCTAAACAAATAGCTGTTGGGATGTAGATGACACTTGGGATGTAGATGACACTTAAAGGCATAGGAATGGTATAGATGACTTAGGGAGAAAACACAATGGAAGAGCAGACAGCTCAGGATCAAGGAGAAAGAGCCAACAAAGGAGACTGAGAAGGAGCGGCCAGAAAAATAGGAAAACTAATAAAGAGCTGTGTCATGGAAGCAAAAGAGGAAAATGTCTAGGTGAGAAGTTGGTATCAAATGCTACCAAGGTCTTGACGAGGTCTGAAAAAACAGACTGCTATGTTTCCCAAACTGATGGGACATTAGCAATGTTAGCAAGAGGATTTTATTCTGGCCAGAGCATTAAGGTGGGAGTGAGTTAAAGAGCTTGCGGAAAGAAGAAAATGTACATAGTGTGTGCTGAAAACTCCTTTAATAAGCTTAGCTATGAAAGGGAGTAGAAAGTTAGGACAGAAGCAGAAGGAAGATATAGGGGTTAGAGGATGGGGTTTTCAAAATGGGAGAGATTAAATCGAGTTGGAATACTGTAGGAACAGCTTTAGCAGAAAGAAGAAATAATCAAAGGAAGAAGTTCTTTAAGACAGAAGAATGTGATTAGAGCACCTGTAGAGAGATAGGCCCCTGACAGGTGCGAAGGAGAAAAAGACGAGCCCTAGATGCAGGTAGGTTTGTCGATTTGGGAGGTATAGAGATGAAGAATTCCCTTTTGGTGGCTCCTGTTTTAATACTAAAGTATAAGGTACACCACTGGTTTAAAAAGAACACGTGAGAGATGAGAAATCAAGACAGTATGAAACAGTCATTTGCAGTGGGTAAGAAAGTGAACTTACTAGAGAAATGAATAATACTGTTAGGCGATGCTGATTATGCACATGAGGTTGACAATTATGAATTCAGTGACATCATTCTGCCTGGTTTTCTGATTTTCTCTAGCAACTCTCAGCTCCATCGTTCAGCTCTCAGGGTGGAGAACATGCTTCAGGGCCACAGAGCTAAAAAACAGCACCCAAAATCATACACAGAATGGGGTTGGCAAAGACATGATCACTAATGTTAAACAGGAGACGCTGAGGCTTGGGTTACACCATCATAGTTCTGAATACCAGGTGTCACACTAACGATTCCTCCACTGTTGCCCCCGTAACTTGATCTTGCTGCTAGAGGCTGATGCTACTTGGGGGTTTACTGATAATGGAGGGGGAAGTTGGAGAGGACTTGGTGAGAAAAGATCTGGGGGAACTCGATCAGCTAAGAGGAAGAGGAGAGTGGTAAGGGAGTGAGTATTAGAAGATAATGGATAACTGGACGTCAGATAGTAAATAAGGTAAAGAGATGTGAGGGATGGTGGTTTGGGCCTTCTCCCTGAGGACTGTAGATTCTGAAATCCAAAATGTTGCAGAGTGGTCTTCGCAGCAGCCTAGGTGCAGGAGCTTAAGCAGATTTCACATGGGAATCTGGTCAGAGAAGGAGGGGCTGGCAGTGTGGCAAAGCCTCCCACCGTTGCTATGAGCAATGTTTCATCTCACTAACCCCAAAGGCATTACAGACTGGCAAAGCCTCAAGCAAGTTAATTATTCTCTTTGAGCCTATATTTTCTCATCTGTAAAATAAAGAGAATAATATTTATCTGATAAAGTTGTTATAAGGATTAAATGAAAAAAGATAGCTCTCTGGCAGAGAGTAAGCATTCAGTAAATGGCAGCCAGAAGTGAAGAGTCATAACTGAAGCCAAGAGAATAGTGTCCAGGAAAAGGTAGTTAACAGTACTAAAGCTGTTAGAGTGATCCACAGGGTACACATAGCTCTGCAGGAGATAAGCTTATAGGGAAGATGAAGTCAGTTTTAGCCTCAGGTTACTCAACTCTCAATGACAGCTCTGCAGTATTCAGAAAGGCTCTAAGGAAAAGCCTAATTTATGGTCAACCAGCTCTAGAACTTCTCTACCCTACCTTAATACAGGTTCTGAGCTTAGAAAAACCAGGTGCCCCAAACCAATATATTTCTACTGATAGAATCTTTAAGAATAGGAAATCACTAGCTTATTAATGCTGTACAAGTGTCTAGTGTCCAAGAAGAAAATGGCTAACTGAATTGTTGCAGGATATAGCTGGGGAACAGGGGACTAAAAATCATAGATATCATGTCTTAAGTTATTTAATTTAATCAAAATACTTTTAGGCTCAGAAGTGTAACAGAAGAAATTTCAGTCTACCACTTTTTCCTCTGTTTTGCTCGAACTCGCAGGCCACAGGTCATTCAGACTATAAAAAGCTCCTACAAATTCCATAGAAACCTGATCAAGCTTACTTAACCTTTTATTGGGTAAATGGAATTTCAGCTCCTCTAACTGTGCATACCACCTGAACATGATGGCAGAGTGATGAATCAGGGCAACTGTCAGGACTGTTCTCCCACCCGCCTCAGTTGTACTTCCCTCAATTATTTTAACAAAGGCTACCATGAGAGAAACCGCTTATTCTTTATAAACTCAACTCGACAAGGAGCCTAAATAAAATTTTCAATAAATCTTTTTTTCCCCTTTCATTGCGGGATAGAGAAACTTTTCCTGTAATTAAAAAAAAAAAAATCTCATTCTCCCTTCTTCACGAATTATCCATTTCTTCAATTAACTGGACAAGACATCAAATATACAACTGCAATTTCAGCTCTGACCAACGTCCCAAAACACCTCCTAATGTTCAGTCTTTCCCAGGTCTGAGGAGAAAAGAAGTCACAAATTATACTAATCCAAAATATGGGCTAATTTCCCAGAAAAGTCATAAATGTTCAAATATATGGTTAAGACCATTAAACAAGCTCAATGAATAAAAAGAAACTGCCACTGCCTGTTAGTGAAATAACAAAAACATCCACAAAAAGTATACAAATTAGCTAAGATTTTAAAAATTCAGTCTGAGCTTTGCAACAGGGAAATGAAACTTCAAATGAAAAGCAAGAGAGTCTGGGCTCTGGAGTCAAACAGATTAGAGTTCTGTTAGCTCCATCACATTACTGAATGTGTAACCTAAGGCAAATTTCTTAATTCTGAAACTCTTGTTTCCTCAATAAAACAAAGAGAACACTACCTATCTGAGAGCTCTTACAAGGATTAAGTAAAATAGTGCATGCAAGACTCTAACACAGTGCCTGGTATATAGCTGGAATACATAACAATGTACTACTCCTAATTTTCAAAAGGCTTAATCAGAGACTCATTCATAAAGAAAGCAGGACTTAACGGGAAAAAAATTGTTAGTTGGACGGAGCAGAAGAGCATATTCTTAGGTCCTTCAGATTTATTTATAACTTTAAAAATAAGAATACATTTTTAAAAAATAAGGATAAATTTATCAAACTGTCAGTAAATTGATGTAGAAATGCATCATTGATCTTGGAACACTTTTTTATATATAAGATACTCTTCTTCCTTATAATTTTACAATTTTTTTTCCCTGTCCTATTTCTAGAACTCTGACTCAGACCCTCTTCACTTTGGTTTCGGAGCAACCTAAACCTTAGGCCAGACAAGCATACCTTAGAGTTCAATAAGTATTCTGAAAGATTTCTGAGCAAAGACCAGAATCCTGCATCTAAAAATTTAGAAAGAATCAGTGTGGTGTAATAAAAAAGACATGGGCTTTGGAAATAGGTAAAGGTTTAAAACAGATTTAAGTCCTATCTCTGCAACTTACTAGATATACAACCTTGGGCAAGGCACTTTATCTCTCAGGACCTCATATTTTATCTGTAACAAGGAGATAATGCCACCTGTATCTCAATGTGTTACTGTCAAAATTAGAAAAATGCGTATAATAATTCCTGGAATAGAAAAGGCCAATGAATGGTAAATCATATTCAGATCAATCTGCCAACTGTCTTACTGAACATTTTGTAAGGCTGTACTTTCCTAACTGGCAAAAGGAGTCATACTGTTCCCACATTCCCATGCCTATAACCAAAAGGTTCCATTTTAGTAATCTATAATTAACCAAATCAAGAGCTTAAAGAATTCAGGGCAAGAAAGAACTAACATGGCTCAACTCATTCTCTGCTGACAGAAACAAATCCAATGTAAAGTGGATACGTTTGCCAAAAAAAAAAAAAAAAGTCTGCTTGAACATGATCATTACCAATACTGATGTAAGCACAAACCTGCAGTTCTTGGGCTTGCAGCCTTACTGTCAGAAAGTTTGAACTCTCCTGAAATAAATCCTCGCATGCCTTGTTTTCCTTGCTGTGCTATGACACTCTTACTAACCCATTTTTAAGAACACTGGAAAGAAATCTTCTCAACTAGTACTACTGCCTTCACTTGGAATTTATCTTTCCATTTCACAAATCACTGCTTACAGAGATTTTTGGTTGGGTTCACTTGATAAGAGCTTATGAAGAAAAACATTAATACAAATTTATGATAGCCAGCATGACAAGATCTGGTCCCCATAGCACCACAAGTTACAAGATGGAGGCAGGAGCCAAAGATAAGATGTGACTAAGTAACCTGCAAACCATATGTTCATTTTTATTAACTACTGCTCTTGGGAATTCTGGCTCTTATAAAAAGTTTATTTCCCTTGTGTGGCTAAGCAGAATAACAGAAGAAAACTGATGACAAATACATGAATAGTGCAAGGGAAACCATCAACATAAAATGTAACTTAAGATAAATAAGCTTGTATGTGACAGTTAAAGCAGTAGTTACCAATTACACAGCCAAAGCAGCTATTTCAAGCCCCAGTTCTCCCAGTCCCTCCCTACAGTAAAAGCAGAAGGGTGCCGCGGTCATAATGATTATTTAAATAAACAATCTAAGAATCAACAAAGACTCAACAAATCAAAATGTCACACTGCAGTCCCTTAGTGAGGTGACTTTCAACCGGGGGAAAGAAGGGCAGTCTCTTGCACTTATTTTAATTGAGTCAATTCAATACCAAGAAAGTTAAAGATTCTGTCCCCAAAATGGAGCTCAGCAATGCCTTTAGTTGTGTCATACAGCTGTATCTTTGCCCAGATCTTCAACTGTTTAACTTCAGCAAAAGTTGTTTTCTGGTTGCAATTAACATTGTAAGGCAAGCTCAGCCCTGTCTTCCATAGCCTTGAGGCTGCTGAGTAAATCTAGAATCATGGAATCTACATTCTGATGTTGGATAAACAGGAAGAAGGTGGTTCTTGACAAGGAAAATGGTCAAGAAGCACATCTAGATTTAAGAAAAAACAGACTGATATGCTGGCCTGTGATTTTTTTAACTTCTTTGTATAGAATCTATTGAATAGGGCGTACCTTTCAGGAGAGGTCACAAGGGCATGCACTTAAATCATGATGGGAGGACAAATAAAAGAAAATCATCCTTAATAATAATAGCTACCATCCCTTAAGCCCCTAGCATATGTGCCAAGTTCAATGCTAAAGCCCTTTACAAATATTTCTAATCCTCAATCATTATTAATATCCTCATTTTATACAAGCAAATTAAGACTCAAAGAACTTAGAAATAGCTAGTTAGTGAAGATACGAGTATTGAGACCCAGGTCTGCCTGACTGTAAATCCCATGCCCTAAAAGTAATTTGTTAAACTCTATTATCCTCAAGAGATCTAATCAAATTATAGATTTTACACGAAAAGATCCCTAATCACAGGAAAAAGATTAGGCCAAACTTATAAAGCAACTCAACCAGTCAGAAATGTTTCAGTACTAAAGCTGTTAGAGTGATCCACAGGTACTACCAATGTGTTACTACCAATGTAGGACCTGTGCTGCCTCCTACAACTCCCCCCCACACACACCCCCCACCCTCCCCCCACCCTACAGGAGTTTCATACTGCAAATGACATGGACACTGTCCTAAAGCAGAATTAAACAAATTCCTTTAGTCTTGCATCTGACATCACCTATCTCCTACATCTAGGGAATTAGAATGAAAGGGTTATGTCCTTTACACCTTAATCATGAGACTATTACAACAAAAGTTAGGCTGAAAGCAGAGTTCCAATTCAGCTGGGTCTTACACAGTGAAACCATCCAAGACTTCACATCACTTTACTGCTGTTCTGACAAAGCAATTAAAAACCATATGCAACAATTAAAAAAAAAAAAACATAAATCACTGTGTTCATATTATGTCTTGGAAATTAAGTCTACGGCCATACCACTTTTTACGATCCATCTTTGTCTTCTCCAATATTTGCCCCCTTTTTCCTGTGCTGATTTAGCTGTGAGAGGAGAGACACACCACGGATGGCCAACTGTAAGGGTAATACTGGAGTATCACACATCTAGACTCACTTCTTGGTGTTCTCAGACTATACTGGCTCTTCAGAGCTGTGTCTGGAAGGAGCTGAAGAATGAGACAGCCTCACAATGACTGCCTTTCCCCAAAGTAGAAGCGTTTCTTCCTAACACTTCCAGATCATAATAAAGGAACCAATGAAACAATCATTCTCTCCGCACACAGTCTAATAATCCTGGTGGCCAACTACTAAGCAGAGGGGGCGAATCTCGGAAGAGAAAAGAGTGAAAGAGACTCTCTCCATTCAGAGAAGATGCAAGGATACTGCAGCATCTGGAACGAAGGGCACAGCATCAGTACTGCTCTACGGAAGCGGTTGGCCACAGAAAGGCAGAAAGTCATCCTCTGTACGGAAACCAGGCGACAGGATTTCAATGCGAGGTTAACTACTGCTTACTCGTTCTCTAAATAGAAAAGATGTGTCCACCCTTATTGCTGGGTGAACTCTCAGAAACCGTAAGGTTTGTCTATACCATCGGGGTCTTCTCCCTGAATAGTCTGGAATATAACCCATGGGAGTGTGCTGTGTGCGGGGGCGAAGGATAGTATTAGGTGCCTCCCCTCCCCTGCCTATTCCAAGTAGTAGCGGAGAGCGCTACCTCCATGTTACTCATCGCGAAGTACGGCCGTGCCACCGGGAGTCTTCGTTCCCCAGCACCGGGCGCAGGTGAGGGGATCTGTGAGAGCGCGGATCTGAGGGGAAAGGGGCTCTCTCGGCAAGTACGATCGGAAGAGAGGGCGTGGAGGGTGGTGCTGCCCTGCCGCGAGGATCTGCGGTTCCCCTCCCTCCTCCCTCTCTCCGCGAGAGGCAGCCCGGCCCCAATACCTTCTTGACTGTGCGCGGCGCCTCGGTGACGGTGCCGTCGGGGCTAACCAGGGCCTCGCCGCCGTCGCGGTGCCTCTGGTGCTGGTGATGAGGGTCGCTCCGCTTCATGGCCGACGCCTGAGGCACTTTCCCGGCGGCAGGGCTGAGAGCGGCGGCGGGCCCCGAGCCCGGGCCGGGGGCCGGGGGCCGCTCCGCGGCGGGAGCTGGAGCCTCAGGGTCCCCGCCGCCTGCCGGGGGGGCCATGGCACTCACAGCCGCGGTGCTCAGTCCCAGTTGCGGCTCCGCCTCAGAGGGGCTCAGGTCCTTCAGCTCCACCTCAGGCACCTTCGCGGCAGCCGCTGCTGACACGACCTGCACCGACATCACCGCCTCTACTGCAACCGCCGGCTCAGACTCCAGCTCCGGCTCCCGCTCGGCCCCGCCTCCCGCCTCCCTTCCCCTTCCCTCCCCCATTCCCCCACTCCTCCCCTCCATCGCCTCCGCTCCCACCCCCTTCCTCCGCCCGCCCGCCCGCCGGCCAGCCAGCCCCAGCCTCTCCCGCCCCACCCCGCCCGGCCCCGCCCCGCCCCGGCCTGGCCAGGCTCGGCTCGCGCGCGAGGCGCCACGGAACCTGTAGTGCGCTTGCTCCCGGCAGCACGCGGCCAGAAGACTGTGGGACCTCAGCCCCCGACCTACACTGCGAGCCGGCGGGGGCGGGGCCCGTGATGTCTCCTGGGAGCCGTAGTCCCAGTGGCCCTGCTTCTGGCTAGTGGGATTCTGTAAGAGAGATGGAGCTCTAGCACCCGCGACTAACGGAATGGAAAGGAGTGAGATTACATGACACGACGTAGAGGATGGGGAAGAAAGTCTCCTCAGGAGTTGCGGCTTCCGGGAAAGGAAAGCCAGGAACCCTAGGGTTGGAAAGGTGGTCGGGGAGAGGAATGACTCCCTACCCTGACAGCCAAGAATTTCCTCCGTCGGTGAGCGTCTGTGATCACGTGACCCGGCATTTAAAGGAAAAGCGGAGGCGTCACGTGGAGAGAGTGCGGGCCCAAGGCTTAAAGAAGCTTGATTTTTCCATTTCTTTGAAGTCGGGACCCCAACACACCTTTCCGAATTTTAATGGCTGTGTTTGTATAAGGAATAAAAATAGGATCTTACCTGCTGTGGCAAATCCTGGCGCGTTTTGAGTTTGGAAGTTTCAAATCAGCCTAAAAAAGAAGTTAGGTATCGCCAGGTCCAAATTTCCAAAACTGAGGAATAATACATAGCCTTAAGCAAGGCCAAATCTGATCTATTAATTCTGCTGGGAAAATAATATAAAATTCGGATATATACATAAGCAGAGAGGCATTAACTACAAAATGAACAGAGAGTTCCTTAAGTGATGAGATTTGAGATGACTTTTTACTTTGTAGTTTTACGGGGTTTTTTCGAGGTTTTAGATAGTTTATTGATGTCAAAGTAGGTTTGGCAGATAAAACTTTTGTTTTATTTTAAAAGCTATAAGCACAAAGACGTGTAGCGGTTTTATTTTCAGTAACAAAAAGGTTTTGAAACTACTTTAATGGCCAGCAATAGGGATGGTTACAACCTTGAAAATTAAGTCTGCCAGGAACTTTTTTTAATGATGGAGAGAAATAAATGCTTATGATTAGATAATATTTTTAAAAGCCGATACAAAATTTCACATTCCATAAGATTTTACTCTGTAAATAATATTTGAAAAAAATACGCTGGGGCCTGGATGGCTCCATCTCAGTTAAGTATCTGTCATCTGCTTAGGTCATGATCCCAGGGTCCTGGGGTCTCACTCCCTGCTCAGCAAGGAATTTGCTTCTCTTTTTCCCTCTGACACTATACCCTCTCTGGTGCTTGCTCTCTCTCAAATAAATAAATCCTGATAAAAAGAAAAAAAAATCCTAAAATGCAATTGACTGACAGATTATGGGTTAGGTTATTTATCTCTATTCTCAGGGAAACTGGGGCAAAGGGAAATCTTACCAGTGTATGGTTGTTCAGAGAGTAGGCAGTAGCTCTGGCAATCCCAAAAGACCTCTGGGCATCTAGCCTTTAGAGTAACTTAAATTTTCCCTGGCAGAGAGAGGCAGAAATCATCTGCCTTGATCTCCTACTTCCCTGTGCTTCAGCTGTCATGGGAAATCTGTTCATTTGTGGAGTTGTTTTACCCTGAATGGAGTCTTTTGTATCCTCGTCTTCGAATTTATGCCTAACACTATGCGTTGGAAGACATGTGAGCATTGCCATTTCCACAAAGCCCACAAGTCCACCAGACCCAAGGGCTTTTTAAGGTTTCTTTTCACACTGTAGCTTTCAGAATTTCCTTCCTGTTATAAAGAAACAGCTCAGAGCTTCATCCTCCAGCTGTCGGAGCAGAGATTAGCAGCTCTATAACTGATTTCTTTCTTCCCCCTAATACACAAGGGACCTGTGGTACAACCACCTGGCATGTGTTGGAGTTCATAGACAGCAGCTGCCTACCTGGACTGCCACTAGAATTGATTACTGAAGGGAGGCATTAATTCCTCAGTGGGATGTGGTTACAAAACCTAAGGAGTTGGAACGCTGGAGAGAAACTCATATTCATCCTTTATTTATCCAAGCACCCTCCAATGGTCAGGACCAAACACGAGGGCACACTCCTCGGCCATTCCCAACTCTATCCTACACACCTGCTGCTCCTGCTGTCTTTGTTACTGAGGGACACCAGGCACAGCTGAAGATGGAAATGCCATGCTGGATACAGGATGCTTAAGCACAAGTTTATGAAAGATTTATTTGTTAGTTTGTTTTTCCAAGTTCAAAAGATACAAGAGTATTTTATGAAAAGTAAATCATCTTCAGTTCCTCTCCTTGCAGGCAACCAGTTAAGTTTCATCTGCATCTTTCTGGAAATATTCTATATGTTTATGTATGTATTCTCCTTCTCACAAATAGTAGCCAGGAGCCTTGCTGCTTTCACTGAACAATGGAGATCGCAAACCCAGGGCATTATGTATAATTGGAAGGGTCCTCTAATCCTCATATTGTAAAAATGAGGTGAATAACTGAAGTTAAAATGATTTACTTAGAGTCCTTTCAAATTTAAAAGCAGATTCAGGAGCAGAAGTCAAAGTTCTATGTACTGCAAGATCACCTAACCAATAAGAAGTATGGGATTGGGGAGTCACTGAGTACATGTGGTCCATGACTTCTCACTGGGTATGGAGGGTCTTGTGTTTCTATATGTCACTCTCCTTCCTCTGGATCTTAAAGCTTCACCCAAATGTCCAGCCAATGCTCCACCAAAATTTCTTCTGTGTTTACAAGCTGCTTGTTCAGATAGTCATCCACAGATCCCAGGTAGCCTTTGTACTCCATTTCTGATTTAGGTTTCATCATACTGCCTTTCCTGTTGTTGTTGTTGTAAAGGTTTTATTTATTTATTTGAGAAAGAGAGTACCAGCAGGGGAAATGGAAGAGGGAGAAGCAGGCTCCCTGGTAATCAGGGTGCCCGATGTGGGGCTCGTTCCCAGGACCCTAAGATCAAGACCTGAGCCGCCGGCTGTCACTTAACTGACTAAGCCACCCAGTAACCCCTGCCCTTCCTGTTAATCCATTCAGGAAAGGTTTGGGATTAAGGGACCAACTCACTGCAACTACAAGCAAATGGTGTAGGCCACTCACTGCAACTGAGCTCTCATCTGGCCTTCGTGGCTGGAGTAGCCACTGCCGACACTTTATGAAATATTTAGATTATAGTACTTCCTTACTTGGCTTATTCAGCTGCCACACATTGACAAGCAGGAATGTATATTCCACGTGGGAAATTGGACGAACTTCTGAGGTATCTGACCAACCCAAGAGCGAAAACTTTAATGTGATCAACATTGAGAGCTCAATGTTAAGTATGAGCAGATAGGCAGTCCTCAGATATATGAAGAAAACCTTTAATACAAAGACAGAGACCAACATAACAAAGGATAGAAAAAAAAAAAAAAAACAGCGGAAACAGAGATCAAGAAGAAATCAAGACAGGGGCGCCTGGGTGGCTCAGGGGATTAAGACGCTGCCTTCGGCTCAGGTCATGATCTCAGTGTCCTGGGATCGAGCCCCGCATCAGGCTCTTTGCTCAGCAGGAGCCTGCTTCTTTCTCTCTCTCTGCCTGACTCTCTGCCTACTTGTGATCTCTCTCTCTGTCAAATAAATAAATAAAATCTTTAAAAAAAAAAAAAAAGAAGAAGAAGAAATAAAGACAAAAAAAATTAATATCCTCAGAGACTTAAGATATATTTGTGAAAGAATATGTAATTTTAAGAAGTGAACAGTCAGAAAACAAACATGAGACTTTTAAAATGAAAACATGTAACAGACATTTTTTAAAAACTCAATAAATAAAAAGAGAAAGAAATCAAAACCAGGAAAGATGCATTTTCTCTTTGCTCAGATTGTTGGAAAATGGTGGCTTGTTTCATGCTTTTAAAATTTGTGTCTACTGCATGTTTTAACATGATAGGTGGAATGCATTGTGTAGCTATAGTTTTCTGGAAAAGTTGGTCTTTTAGGAATTGTTTTTCAGATCTTCAGTAAGTTTTTTCCTTTAAATTACCAAAAAAGGAAGAAGAAGAAGAGGCTTCTGGCTGGCTCAGTCAGAAGAGCATGTAACTCTTGATCTCAGGGTCATGAGTTCGAGCCTCACATTGAGTATACAGATTACTCAAAAACAAACAAATAAAATGAATTAGAGAACCAGTCCAAGAAGTCCAACATCTGAATAATAAGAGTGCTAAAATGAGGTAACAAAGAAAATGGGGTGTGTGTGTATGGAAGGGGGTGTGAATCAAAGACATAATTTTTAAATTTCCCAAACCTGAAAGATGAGAATTTCCACAATGAAAGGGGTCATTAGGTACCCAGCCTGACAGATTAAAATAGGCCCACATTAATATACATCATTGAAAATTTTCAAAATTCTGGGGACAAAGAGACAATCCTTTAAATATCTGGAGTGGGTCAAGGAATAAAAAAATTTTACAAAAGCTCAAGAGTCAGAAAGGTATTGAACTTGTTAAAATTAGTTCTGGATGCTAGCAGATAATTTATTCTAATACCCTCTGTTTGCCTTCCCTAGAGAATGAATGGACAGTCAGCCAGGTGTGAGAAGGGCAGTCATTTGACTGCTCAGAGTTAGTCTTCCTGTTCTCTTTTCTACCTCCTGAAGTAGCTGCTGCTTCCAATTCAGAGCCTTCAGGGGGTGCTGCAGTAGAAGTTTTCCCTGTTGCTGGCTAAGACTTTGGTTTTACAAATCTGCTAAATTACCACTTATCATTTGCTTTCCAGCTTTCGAATCTGCTACTATTGGCTCCTCCCCCTACCCCTCTGTTTTTCCTGTAGGCAAAGATTGAAAAACAACTAAATCCTGATCATCTGTAAGGAAAAGACAAACGATAACACTTCAAATGAACATTCAAGAGGTAGTATGATCATTTTGTTCAGACATATAGTAGGAAGTATAAAAATCATCTGAAATAAATTGACTGACTCCCAAGCACAGGAAATGATGGGGTATCTTGTAGGTGTCAGGTCCCAAGACAGCTGTGTTAAGAAACAAGACGTGTAGAACAATTTGATTTTTCACACTATATCATGCGCAACTTAGATGAAAGGAAAAAGTTTAAAAGCAAGCAAAAGCAATATATAAACAGTTTACAGATACATAACTGCATATGCATATATGAAAATATAATAATGGACTGGAAGGCAACCCACTAAACTCAAAGAGATGTTTTTCTGTCAAAGACAGGGAAATTGGGAGGAAAAATGGACCAGGGATGTTGGTCAGAGAGGCCTTCAGCTAAATCTGTTACACTTTAGTTCTTAAAGATTTCTCTTTTTTTTCCAAGATTTATTGATTTATTTATTTGACAGAGAGAGAGAGATCACAAGTAGGCAGAGAGGCAGGCAGAGAGAGTGAAGCAGGTCCCCTGCTGAGCAGAGAGCCTAATGCGGAGGGACTCAATCCCAGGACCCTGAGATCATGACCTAAGCTGAAGGCAGAGGCTTAACCTCTACTGAGCCACCAGGCACCCCACACTTTATTTCTAAAACAA
This sequence comes from Mustela lutreola, assembly GCF_030435805.1. Classification (NCBI taxonomy): domain Eukaryota; kingdom Metazoa; phylum Chordata; class Mammalia; order Carnivora; family Mustelidae; genus Mustela; species Mustela lutreola. The sequence goes on along the minus strand of NC_081293.1, from coordinate 179,769,125 downwards.
AAAACAAAAACAAACAAAACTGGAAGCAAATATGGTAACTCTTTTTTTTAAAAAAAGAGTTAATTTTGAGTAGTAAGGATAATGGGTGTTTATTAGGTTGTTCTTTGTGCTTTTCTAGATCTTTTCAATTTCTCGGGTTAAAAAGAGAGAGAGAGAGAGACTGCAGCAGGCAGAAGGGTGGGGCAGTGGCCAGACTGCTTAAAAGAGGTCGGGACCAACAGAGGTGGACCTTCCGACCTAGGAAGATGGACGACTAAGCTGACAGTGGCAAGGGACCCAGTGGAGCAGACGGGGTAGGAAGTGCCCCAGAGCTGAAAGCCTGGAGACCTGTTCTCCAGGCAGCGGCCAGGCCATAGGGAGCGCCCACCCCCCTCCTCCGCAAAACAAGCTCCTTTTTGACCCCATGGTATCTCTTTCAGGGATCTAGTTCAGGAGCTCTGGTAGAAAAGTGACCGCTGTGACTGAGTCATAAGAACTGGTGCTCTCATATAAAAATGCTACAAGATTTCTTGGTTGCCAGAAACGACATGGTCCTGAACCTCTGTCTGCCGCCCAACAGAAACATTCGTAAAAAGTGGGCTCACAGTGCCCTCTCGTGGTTACAGGGTCTATGTCGGCCTCTGCAACCAGAGTTCTGAGCTTTTAAAGCCCACAGTCAACTTTCCCTGCATCTCATTCCTCATCCTTTACACTTAAGTATTCCAATTAAAGAAAGAAGGGATGGAGGGAATGTCCATGGAGGTGAAAGGAAAGAAAATTATTAACATTTTCCCTTATTTCAGAAAAGATCATTAGACGACACTGATACATTTTTGTTTTGAATACTCCGGTGGATAAAGGTAAAAAAAAAAAAAAAAAAAAAAAAAAAAATTTGCTATCTCTCTTGCTGAGAGGCACAAATGAGTGAGGTAAGCAAGCACCAAGGGGTACAGGGAGGTCAGAAGGAACCCAGCAGCCCAGGAAACCTGGAGGGGAAGAAAAATCCAGAGTCAGAGCTGAGCCTGGAGAGTCTGGACGTGGTGGTTAGGAAAATCCTGGGCCCCGCATCTGTCACGTACAAACTGTGAGGTTGTGCATAAGTTATTTTGCTTCATTGAATTTATTTCTTAAAATAACTAGCTCCTCTGATCCCCTGAATTAAACAAGAGGCAGTCAACGCAGTGGCCAAAAGCCCACTCTGGAGCCAGATACCCTGGGAGAATCCCAGCATGACCTCTTCCTGTGTGGCCTCTGGTGAACTGTCAAACCTCTCTATGCCTCACAGATCTGTGGTGAGATTCAGTGGATTAATGCATGTGAAGTGCATAGAAAGGAGCCTACCAAGCACTCAGTAAGAGTTAGCTGTGATTATAATCATTCGTGTGTAACATACCTAGAATAGGATCAGATCAGTATGTTGGTTCCCTTCCCCAGGAATCTGGCTCTGGGCACAATGCTTACGTTCCCATCACATAAACAAACCTGATCCGTACTCCACAGTACCTTCCCAGTCTGTGGGTATCACCCTCTTTCCTCCACGGATCCTTTCCACATGATCCTGAGTCCTTGCAACCCACTTCCCAATCTTCTACTGACATATTTTGAAGGAAGTGTGGCTAACAGGCTTTCCCTCAGGGAAGTCTGAATTCCTTTGACTACCCAGTTGTGGATCAGAAAGCATCGGTCCTACTGACACCTCTTTAGGAAGGAAGAGGGCCCCAGACGTGAGGGCCCAGGATTGCCACTGGAGCCATGCTCACCGACACGAGCAGGGGGCCCTTGCTTCCGAACGTCACTGCTGAGGCAAGCTACATGTTCTTGCTCAGTCACCTTCTGGGCAGTCCCTAGTGAGGCAGCTGTGGCCACAGAAGAGCTTTTGTCCATAGGGAGCCGACTAGCAGGGAAGGACAGCCAGCACACTAAGTGGGCATCAGCCTGACATCTGTCAGTTGTGACCTGAAGAGCACCAAGCTGCCGGCCTGTCAGAGTAGCCTGAGGAGGAAGAGGGGGAACATATGCCATCAGGACAAGGTAAACAGGTCAAGACCAGGGCTGATGGATGGTATTTTATTTTACTTTATTTTATTAAGGAATCTCTACGCCCAATGTGGGGCTCAAACTCTCAACCCCGACATGAAGAGTCACATGTTCTAATGATTGAGCCAGTCAAGTGCCCTGCCCAAGACCAGGGCCTGTGAAAAAGAAGCACACTGAGAGTTTATACAAAAACCTTTTATTTACTGTTTGTATTCCTTTCCCCATCCCTATTCCCGATCTGGAACCCAGCCAGCTCCTACAGCTTCCTGCTGTCTGGTTCTTGATATTGGGGCCTCGGGGACAGAGTTAGGGGTTATGAGAGGAGGGAATCTCCTCACCCATCAGTTGTGGAAGTTGAAGGAAGCTTTCCTGCCTGGCTGAACCTCCAGCAGCCTCCCAGGGTAGCCCCTCAAGTCAGAGGACCGATCCCCCACCAGAGGGATGAGAGGAAGAGATAACACGTGTCTCTCAGGGGCCCAGAGGCTCCCTGTCACTCACTGCTCCTACAACATGCCCAGGCTCCGTAGCTGAACCAATCTCTCACCTGGAGATGGAGCCCAGCATCAAAGGGAAGGGGTCTGGGGGAGGGGTGGAGCATGCAGAATTTCTGGGTCCTAATCAACAAACGGGAAACGGGAAGAGGTTGGCCTGGTTGAACTGAAAAGGGAAAGGGGGAAGGAGGCTGCGGGAGCCCACAGGATGGGTTACTGGCCTGGGGTTGGGCCAACTGGACACCTGTGAAGAGACGGTATAGCCCGTAAGAGAATGGGCACTTCCAGCTCCACAATCACCTGGAAGGAGGAGAAGGGAGCCCTGTCCCCACTTAGACCAAGGGCTCATGACCTAAGAAACACATCTGGTCTGAGAGGGCCAGAAAAGGGCAGCCAGCACTTGTCTGTCAGGCATGGGCTTGGCTGCCTCATTGGCAACCACAGCCCACTCTGGGTGGTGTCGCCCCGTCTACTGTTACTGTCCCCTCCTCCAGCAGATGGATATTGCCAGCCAGACTCCAGCTGGCAGGGTAGAAACAAGGACCCCAAGCTCCAGGGCCCTTCCCTGGATGAGGCCTACCCGTGGAGATGTCAGGGCCCTTTCCCACAGTCCCACTGCCATGGGCCAGACAGAGAGAAACCTCCTGGGAGGGCACTGTACCCTCAGGTTCTCCAGAAGACAAGATCCTGGGGAAGCACTCTCGGGGAAGATGAAGAACCTCAGAATGTGAGATTTTTTTTTTTGCTAGCCCAGGTCCCACGCTCCAGACTCAGAAGTCTGAATCTGCATCCATGAGCTCGGCCTCCATCAGGTTGGTGTGGGAGTGTATGGGCCCCAGCCCCTGCCGGCAGCCCTGAGCCCAGGCCGTGGAAACTGGGGCACTGGGCAGAAATGGATCCTGCAGGGGACCGGGCTCTGGGCAGAAAGGGTTGGAGACCAGAGTCCAGGCTCTCTGTCGGCAGGATTCCCCAGCTCCCCAGGCCCCTGCAGCCACCAAGCACTTCTGCCGGGGCAGCTGAGGCAGGCGAGGAACAGCGCTGGTGGCAGGGGCAGGGGCAGGGGGGTGAAGTTCAGGGGGTGGTGCCAGTGGGCACACCTCCTTCTTCCTCTTCCTCCGCTTCTTCTTCCGGCCCAGGCGCTTCTCTAGCTCTGGGGAGATCTCCGCCTCAACCAGCCACAGGTTGGCTTTCTCCTCGGGGGGCACTGACAGCAGGAGAGAGTACGGGAGCTTGGGATGCTGGCTCCGTCCACATCACTCCCTCTCTCCTCAGACCCTATTTTTGAACTCTGAGACCCACAACTCTAGGTCTCTAATGCCTCGGCCCCACACTCTAGACCCACCAGGGCCTTCCTTTCTCCTCCCCTCTGGCAGCTGCTGGTGCTCTAGTCCCAAGAACTCCCCAACCTCCATGCCCCCCACCTTCCTACAGAAGCCTGCCTCCTTGTACCTGGAGTTGCCACAGGGGTGACGGACACATCCTGGGGCAGTATGGCTCCTCTCCGAGCCACCATCTTCGTGACATGCTGGGCCCAGGCAGAAGATACGTCGGCGGAGGGCTCATTGAGGTCAAAGGCCAAACCCGCTGAGGGGATGGAAGGAAAGGCTAAGCATCGTGACTGCCTTGGATGATGGCTCCTCCCTTACCTTCTCCCAGCATCTCCCTCCTCGTCCACCAAGCCCAGAAAGCCCACACAGGTGATCACAGTGCTCTACCCAGTCCTAGTCTGAAGAGTGGGGGCTTCACTAGAGCCCTGGAGCCCAGTTCCTGGAACCCTCACTTACTCTAGCCTGGGGAGAGCAATTGGAGAAGACAGAAGAAGGGAGAGGAGATGAGTCCTTTTGAAACCAAAGTACCAGCAAGCAGACCCAAGGGCCGAAGCAGAGGGCAGCAAAGCCAGGGAGGAAAGGGGAACTGGAGAGAATTAAGTGTGTAAGAAGAGGCTGGGGTGCTTTATTCCTCGCAGCCTTCCAGACAGCCCACGTGTCCACACCAGCACAGGGGGACGGGGCCCCGGTACTATGGGTGTTGAGGGGCTCCAGTGGAATAAAGGGGCCCGAAGCTCACCCACAGGCCCATCGTGGGAGACAGTGTGCATGCTGAAGGAGAGCTCCTGGCCTGGGTTCTGGAGCAGCTCACGCCGCTTGGAGAAGGCCTTGGCAATCATTTTGCTCTTCTTGATGCGTTTGGGCTCATCATCACTCTGCCCAGTCAACCTGAGAGCAGAAGGGGTGGGGGAGGGAAAGGGGAGGAGCAGCCACTTTCCACCAAATCTTGTGAAAGATCAGTAAAGCCGTCCCCTCCAGGGAAGCAGCTTCCAGAGGGCCCCAAGTGCCCCAAGAAGTGGGGATAGAATTCAGGGCTCCAGTATGCTATCTAGGACTCAAACCACTCCGATCATTCCACTCTTAGAAGATGCTGACACAATCCGTTCTCCCAAGGACAGAAGATGTCACCAGGGGGCAGTGCTGAGCCACAGAGAAGGCAGCTTCAGGCAGCCCAGCGCAGACCCTTAGAAAACTGGCCTGCCCCAGACTGCCAGGACACCAGGGACCCCATAACATCTATCGGCGGGGACACCAAACCTGAGAAAGTAAGGCCACACAGTCAGAACCAGCTGCCTCCTGACCCCACCTGCACCAGGTGCGCCTCCAGATGAGCAACGTGGCCTTGGTCCAGACCCAGGTGCTCATGGCAATGCCGGTTCCAAACATGGCAAACAGGTTGATCTTCTCCACCAGGAGGCTAGGGCGATTCTTGATTTCACAGTCAGGGATGGGCTTCTTGGTGGGCAGTCCGATGGTCACGTTGGCCTGGCACCTATGGTGGGGGCGGGGAGGCGGGCAGCAGACAGCGAGACTTTCTGGGTCTCCTGAGTGGTACCCAGGCAATCAATCCAAAGACTTCAGAAAGAGCTAAACCCCACAGCCATGATTCACCACCCTGGGTGCCCGTTAGTCACTTGGGACATTCGAGTGACTTTTAATAACTACTAGTGTCTGGGTCACACCCCAGACAATTAAATCAAATCTCTGGGGGAGGACCAGGCATCAGTGTGGTTTAAAGACTGGAAGCTGGAGCCTTTATGGAAGAGCCAGAGGCAGCCAGGACAGGGACTGGTGTCCATTTTAATGAGCCCCGTAATTGTCCTTCCTGCCATCATGAGCAAGTGTTTCCGCGGGTGAGCTGCCTTACTCTCAGATTCCTCTCATGGGGACACAAAAAAAGCACAGACAAAGCTGCCAAGCATTAACAGGTTGTTAACCTATCGTGGAGAGGCAACTACTTCTGTGCAGGGCTCTATAATAGGCTCCGTGAGAGCAGCCAACATAGAGTTGTCGCCATTACAGACACACTAGCCAGACTGTGGCTCGTGCAGAGAAGAGGGCAGAGCTGAGCCAGGGAAGGAATGCCATCTGCCGTGTTCGCAGATTACAGAGCAAATGACATCTTGGGCGCCCAGAGGGAGAGAGGCAGTTTCACCTGCCATGGGAGGCAGGAACCCGGGGCTGAGGGACAAGAAGGGCAGGGTCTGCAATCCTGGCTCCAGCTCCTATGGTGGCTGATACCACACACACACACCAGCCCCCAGCCCCACACTCACAGCACATAGTCCCGGAAGCTCCGCTCCCACTCAGCCTGGTTGAAGAAGTCATAGAAATGGCAGCTGAAGGTGATGAGCACAAAGCCGAAGGCCAGGAAGCCAAAAATGCCTGCGGAGGTCCAGGGTGGGACAGAGCATTACCAATCCCAGGTGCAGGGGTGGCAGTGGGGACCAGGTATTTGCCCCACTCAGGCCTGAAAGATAGCTGAGTCTGGGGTGAATCCATGGCAGGCTCAGTTTGCTGTGTTCTCCAAAATAAGGCCCAAAGGGCACTTGAGCCAAGTGTGGAGCAGGGGGCACGAGGAAGCAGTCCGGGTGTGAACTTGAATTCTTCCATCCAAGAAGGTCCCTTTGAGCTGCTACCACCATCACCCCACCCCACACACACACACACGTGCGCGTGCCCCAAAGCCTTGTCTTGTCCCCCTGGCTGCTAACTTGTATCACTGACATTGCTTCCCCCCAGACCCTGTCCTGCAGGACCCACAGCCCCAGGAGGGTACAATGTTGGACTGGCCAGCATCTCAGGCTAACAGCCCTGGGGGTCCACTCACCCAGGCGCAGCATGGTCTCGTTGATCTTGCTGGCAGCCTTCTCACTCAGCAACCCGGGATGGTTGCTCTTGATGGAGAACAGAGTCATGACTCCTGAACATAAGAGAGACCCCAGGCATGAGTGGGGGCAAGGCCACTCTCTCCTGGGAGGTTTGGGTACAGCAGGGAGTCCCCAGTCTGATTACTGCTATGATTTAAAGATTGAGGAACTGGAGACCCTGGAGAAAAGAAGCACAGTTGGTGGGAGATGTGCTGTGTACTGGAAAGACCGGGGCAGAGTCCAGGACAGACAGACAACAAGGAAGAGGAAGGGCCTGGGTCCTGCTCTAGCAAGGCAGCCAGGTCAAAGCTGTGCTGATGGAAAAGGCACAGAAAGAGACGTTAGAACAGTGCTAGCCAACAGAAACATAACGTCAGCCGCATACAGAGTCTCAATCCGTCCAGCAGCCACAGGAAAGAAGTAAACAGATGCAAGTAGTGCTGACTTCCATACGTTTCATAAGCAGTATGTCATTGTTTATTTAATTAACATCTCAACATGGAACCCATAGAACAAACTATTAGTGAGATGGTTTGCTTTCTCCGTGCGAGGTATTTGCAATACAGCACGAATTTCATACTCAGGACACAGCTCGGGCTGGACGAGTTTCAGCACATGTGGCTGGTGGTGACCATAGAGGACAGCAGATACAAAACATGCATCCAAGGCCCAGAGACGGCCAGCTAGAGGTGGGCTGAACAGAAGGCTGACAGCACAGGGGAAGGAAGCTGAAGATTACCAAGAAAACGCAACATGAGTGAGCTAAGAAGAGAGGGAGGCTCACTGCGGAGGTGGCGGCTTCAGATGGGAAATGAGGGAACAGTGAATCTGTGTGTGTTGTGGAAACTTTGTGGGTAGGGAATGGATGAAGAGCCAGGCTCTAAGAGGTGGAGAGCAGATAGAAATTCGGGGTGCACACACACAACCGAAGGCCCTGAGCTGGTGAATGGGGGCAGGGCAGACTCTTTAGCACATGAGGGCAGCTGCCCCAGGGACCCAGCTCGGGATCTGTTCCACAGGCTGTGAGCCCTGGCCCCTGGGCCTGGAGTAAGGGGCTGCATTTCCCTGTCCAGACACCAAGGGCCATGACACTGTGTCTGCCTCAAGTGGGCACCTTCCACGTTGCACCAAGGCCCCGGGTGAGCTGATGGAGGTCCCACTGCAAAGGCAGCAGAACTGGCAGCTCCTAGCTCCTACTTCCACAGAGCAGGTGCCCAGAGGATTCTGACACCCAGCTGGCACTGTCCCCAAATGCTCACTCACCTCGGATGAGGAAGTAACCTCCTACAATGAGCACCAGGCCAATCGGAGCCAGGACGAAGCCGGCCCGGTATCGGTAGTTCTTGTAGCCAACGAAACAGATGCCGCTCACAGAGTCCCCATCCACCTGAGGCAGGAAGGGGTGAGTGGATGGGACAGAGTGGCTCACCAGGACCCCTCACCCAAGCCCACTCCACTCACGTCCCCAGCTCCCTACCAGTCACTGTACCTGGGCCACGGCAAGGATTGCCACAGTGAGGACAAAGGGGAGTGACCACGTGAGCAGGTGGAAGTAGGAGGTCTTGCCGGAGAGAGGCTGGTAGGTGGTGCCCAGGGCTTTGAAGGAGGTGTGCCAGGCATAGGTAAGGACCACAAACCAGACAACACCAGCCATCAGGGCGTAGTACACGATGACAAAGATGATGACGCAGGACAGGGTCTCGTTGGAGCTGTGCAACATGTGACATGTCTCTTGGTGAGGTCATTCTGTACTCCCTTCATCAGCTCTCTGCACCCTGTCCCCCCGACCCTTGGCTTCTCAGGTCTGGAGGTTCCCTACGAGTCAGGGCTTGGAGACAGGACGCAGGGAGATTCGAATTGGGTGGGAAAGATGCCCCTTGGAGCAGATGCAAACCATCACAGCCCATTCCAGAACCTGCTGGAATATTTGGGCACCCTGGGCAGAGCTGAATCTGACACTAAAATCTCGCTTTCAAGCCCAACCTGTCCCTTTTGCAGGAAACACACATTTCAGCCTTCTGCCCCTCACCCTCACTTCTGGGTCCCCAAGACACCTACGTGGGCTCCCCAAGCCTCATGGTGCCATCTGCCCGGCAGACGATCTCCCGGCGGGCGCCGTCCATGAACTGGGCCAGCCAGCCAATGCTCCCCACAAAGAAACATGCATTGACATAGAAGAGAATGACAGCGGGGTAGCGATTCGAATTCCGCCAGTCAGCCACAAAAGTGGCCTGGAAGAGAGAAGTGAGGGGCCGTTCTATGAGGTCAGGGTGATTCTGCTGCCACAAACGCCCTGGTCTGAACACGGGGCCCCTCCTTTCCAGACCCTTCCCTGGGGGCCAGATCGGGTCACTGCCTCCCCACCTCCCTCTGCCCCTGCAGCCCAGCCAATTGACAATCCACTTCCTTCCCACTTTATGGGCTGCGCCTTCTAGGCCCCCTTTCCCCTGACCATTCTCCCCGCCATCCCCCTCCAGGCCTGCAACCCCACCCCGACCCCCCCCACCCCTCGCTGACCAGGGTAAAGAGCGTGCAGAGGCCCGTGACTGCCCCGAAAGTGGCGATGTAGCTGTGCATGTCGTGGTGCTCGGCCTCGGTGAACAGCGGGTTCTGGCACTGGATCCCACAGCCCTCCACGTCCTCGTACCAGCTCTTGGGGTTGTCCGTCCGAACCAACGGAGCCTCGCACTGGCCCGAACTGTTGAACTTGATGTTCTGCACCTCATTCTGGCATAAGGGAAGGGGAGAAGGCAGTGCAAAAGGGAGCAAGGGGCCCAGGGGGCGCCCTCTGGTTGAACACGAGGCCTAGGGGTAGCACAGCGGACTGCCAGAGAGCACAAGCTGGAGAGAGCCCTCCAGCTTCTGAATCCCAGTCCGGCCCCTCGGTGACAAATGATATCAATAGTCCGGAGCAAATTATTTGACCTGTTACCTCAGCTTCCCCAGCTAAAAGAGGGTTGTTCCTACTTCACGGTGTGAGGTAAGGGTTAAATGAAGAAATAGATGTAAACGGCTCATATGGTATTTGACAGGTAGTGAGTATAATAACCAGTATTATCACTGCTGCTGTCATTACTTCTGAGCTCTCCTTTACACCAGAAGATCACCCTCCTGTCTCCGTGTCTCTAGTTGTTGTATGTGTACTTGCCATCTTTCCCTAAATACATGATAACCCTCTTGGAGAAGGCGTTCCTATCACCCATGACGCCTGAAACCCCCCAATACCTAGGAGAGTGGGTGCTCCAAAAATATTTGTTGAACACAGTTATCTTTTATAAATAAGCAGATAATCCTTAACGGACAGGACTAGCCATGAACGTCAGTTTGGATACGTGGCTCCTGGACTCCATGGGGTCTCTCAGTAGAGAGGGAGCTCCCCTGTCCCTTCCTTCTCTGAGGGCCCTGCCCTAAGCCTGGGGCTTACCCCTCAAAGCACTCACCGGGCAGCCCTCAGGGAAGCGGTCAGGGGTGCAGCGCAGGAAATCAGGCCAGCCACGTTCCCGCTCCACGATGGCACAGGGCCCTCGGGTGGCCTGGCAGAGGGTACGGCTGGGCAGCTCCACCCGGTCATTCTCGCATTTGGGCATGTACACAGCACACAGCAGGGGCTGGATCACTGCCCAGCAGCGGGGGGCATTCCGGAGGCCTGTAGGGAGGCAACAGTATGGATACGTTGCAGTGAAAGCCCTCCGCATAGCGACCCCCAGTCACAGCGGCTCCCAGGCCAAAGGCAAGTCTCTAGGGCACAACGCTAGCAGCCGCCAGCACGGTGTCTCCCAACAGGGCATTTGGGCAGCACGATTCTTGGTGCTGCAGGACTGTCCGACAGAGTGCAGGAACTTTAGCCTCCCTACACTCCTGCCACTAAATGCCAGCAGAACCCCGAAGTCATGATGACAACCCCCAAATGCCCCTCTTTCTTGCCCTTCCTCCAGGGTCGGTGACTGGAAGAAGGCCTGAAAAGGAGTTTCTGGGATACTGGGAACGTTCCATTTCTCGATCTGGCATCGGTTACGTGTGTGTGCTCGCCTTGTGAAAAGCAAGCCTGTGATCCATGCAGTCTTCTGTATGTATCTGGTAATTCAATTTAAGTTTTTAAAAAGCAGCCTCCATTTCCAAATGCCCTGCCAGGGAGTATTAGTGCCTCTGGCTGAGAACCCCAAGTCGACTTGCCTTTTACCTTCTCAGGGGCATTCTTAAAACCTTCTACAGGTCTCTTCCAGGGGAAAGGGAGGTGGTGGGACCCACCCCACGAGGGGCTCATGCACCGGAACCAGATGTGGTCCCTCGCCCAGATCCCAGGATCCTTGTTCCTCTTACCGAGCTGAGATGAAACAGAGAACAGGTGGGAGCTTAAGAAGAGGTAGTCAGGGAGTCCTCCAAAGCCAGAGGAGGAAGCAGGAAATCAGATGGAGAAAAATAGAGGAGGTTCTGTCCAGTGCAGAGGGAGGAAATGTGTTGTCAGCAAGACAGAAACAGGTAGAGGTCTCCCGGCACCCCTGTCCCAACCCAGGCCTCTCCCCTGCTCCCCAGTGGCTAGGCGCACTCAGCATTCTGCCCCCACTGCCCATCCCGAGTCATTCCCTGATTCAGGAACACCTGCTGCCCACACAGGAAGTTGTGTTAGGAGAAGTTTCTAAGAATGTTAGACCAAAGTCGGTGACTGCCCCACTGCCAGGCTGGAGGTGATGGGGCACGTATCTGCCCTTTTTGGGAGGAAAGCAATACAGTAGAGGGATACAGGGCATGGAAACTACAATGAACCTCCCTGGGTCCAAGCTTTGGCTCTACCATTTCTCAGCTGTGTGATCTTGGGCAAATTACTTTATCTCTAGCCTCACTTTCCTCATCTGTGAAATGGGGATAATAGAGTTACCTCATGGGAATGTACTGAATGTGTTTAGCGTGGTACTCGTCAGACAGGAGGCACTCAAGAAATACCAGCTGTTTTACTCATTGGCGATCTCTGACCACTCACAGCTCACACTACCCCAAAGGCTATTCCCAGGGCACACAGCAAGTTCCTGGCAAAAAGCAATGTCCTGGGATGCCTGGGTGGGTCAGTAGGTCAGGCGTCCCCTTCAGCTCACATCATGATCCCAGAGCTCCCTGCTGAGTGGAGAGCCTGTTTCTTCCTCTGCCTGCTGCACCCCTGCTTGTGCTCTCTCTCTCTCTCTCTGACAAATAAATAGATAAAATCTTTAAAAAAAAAAAAAAAAAAAAACAACTCTAAAAAAGAAAGAAGCAGCAGCAATGTCCTTAGTTAATTGTTCCCAGACCCAACTCAAATCAAAATCACCTGTGGACCCTTATCGTTCTAGATGGAGAAACCCACTCTCAGAAATTCTCACCAAGTAGGTATGGATGGAGAACACAGCCGTGGTTGCCAGAAGTTGGGTAGAACGAGAATTTGCCTACAAAGGGGCAGCACGAGGGAATATTTGGGTCTGATGGGATTGTCACTACCTTGAGTGTAGTGGCTGGTTACGTAACTATGTGTTTGTCTAAATCCATAGAGCTGTACAACAAAGAAAAAGTGAATGTTACTGCATGTTTACTGAACAATATATTTAAAATGGGGGGGGGCTGGCTGGAGTAAAATGTATTCTTTTTTAAAAGATTTTATTTATTCATTTGACACAGAGAGACAGTGAGAGAGGGAACACAAGCAGGGGGAGTGGGAGAAGGAGAAGCAGGCCTCCTACAGAGCAAGGAGCCCGATGTGGGGCTCAATCCCAAGACCCTGGGATCATGACCTGAGCCGAAGGCAGACGCTTAGCAACTGAGCCACCCAGGCGCCCCAAAATGTATTCTTGAGGAGCAGCAAGCAGTGGATTAATAAAAGCATTGTGTTATTTTTCAGCATTTTGTAATATCTGCAGTATTCAACTTCTAAAAATGTGGAATTTTGTTGTTTTTCGTTTTTTTTCTTATTTTAAATATTGTTTTATACCTTAAAAATAAACTCCCCAAGGAAAAGATAACTAAAGAAATATTAAAAGAACTATCTAGGGAAAAAATAATTTGGATCCTTACCCCATTTCTTACATAAAAATAAATTCCAGATGAATCAAAATGACTACACGAGTTTTAAATATTAAAGCACCAGAGGAAAAGATGAGAAATGGTTTTTAAAATCTTGAAATAAAGAACGCTTTTTGACGTATGACACAAAACTCAGAAGCCATAAAATAGAAGATTTTAAGACTTCAGAAGAACAGATAAATTCAGTAAAGTAAAATATAAAATCATAAGAAAATCAACACACTGAGAAAATGTATTTTGGATCCATATCACAGGTAAGGAGCTAATTTCCTTATGTGCATGAAGCTCTTCCACATCAGAAAGAAATTCATAATCCTATAGAAAAATAGGCAAAGACAAAGATCAAATAAAAATGGCCTTTAAACACATAAAGAGACATTCAATCTCAATTTTTTAAAGATTTTAGTTATTTGAGAGAAAAAACATGAGAAAGAGCACAAGCAGTGGAGTGAGAGAAACAGGCTGCCCATTGAGCAGGGAGCCCAATGCGAGACTCGATCCCAGGACCCTGAGATCATGACCTGAGCCAAAGGCAGATGCCCGACCAACTTAGCCACCCAAGTGCCCCCATCTCACTCTTAATAAACTAAGTATGAAATAAAGCTACCATGAGATATAATTTTTTAACTTACAGAGTGATAAAGATGAAAACATTTGAAAACGTATTGACAAGAATTTTGGTGGAACTGGCACTCACATATATTTTTAGTAAGAACAGAAATTAATAAATACTTGTCGAGACTATTTGGCATTATCTATCAAAATTTTATACTTGTGATCCCACTTGACACGTTTATAAAGATAATACATAAGGTTATTCATTGCAGCATTGTTTGTAACAGCAGAAGAGTAGAAACGACATGAATGCATAGCCATCAATAGGACACCAACTACATAAAATATCATGAATCAATATAATAGGACACCATGCAAGGTTGAACTCTTTGCACTGAAATCTAACTATCTCCAATGCATCTAGTTAAATGAATATGGTTGAGTGAGAACAGCCTGAAGAGCAGGCTACTACTGGTTGTAGGAGGAAAAAAAACTCAGGACACAAATACATTTATACCTATGTCAGATATCTCTAAAAGGACACACAAAAACCAGTACTGGTGATTGCCTCTAGGAAGGGGAAACCAGTAGTTGGAAGCAGAAGTGGAAGGATTTAACTTGTGTTACTTTTGATTTTTGTACATGTGCTTACTACCAATTTTTAGAAGTAATTAGTCTTAAAAAAAAAAATAAATATGCAAATGACTGAGATGGGGGAATCTCCCTAGAGAAGGGAACAAAATTGTAGACATGAAGAGGACATCAACATTATCTGTATTATTTCTTTGATTTTATTAAAATATGAAACAAAAAGAAAAAAATAAAGACAAGTGTCCTATTAGTTTTGGCATTTTTCTATATTCATAGACTTCTTAAATATTTGCCACAATTTCAACTTTTTTTAAAAGAATTTATTTATTTATTTATTTGAGAGAGAGTGAGTGAATGAGAGAGAGAGCACAAGCCAGGGAAAGAGGCTGAGGGAGAAACACACTCTCCACTGAGCAGGGAGCCTGATGCAGGGCTCAATCCCAGGGCCCTGGGACCACGACCCTAGCTGAAGGCAGAGGCTTAACCCAACTGAGTCACCCAGGTGCCCCACGATTTCAACTTTTTTTTTTTTAAGATTTTATTTATTTATTTGACAAAGAGAGATCACAAGTAGACAGACAGGCAGGCAGAGAGAGGAGAAAACAGGCTCCCTGCCAAGCAGAGAGCCCAATGCTGGACTCGATCCCAAGACCCTGAGATTATGACCCAAGCTGAAGGCAGAGGCTTTAACCCACTGAGCCACCCAGGCACCCTGATTTCAACTTTTTAAAAAAGATTTTATTTATTTGAGAAAGAGAGAGCATGCAGGGGGGAGGGCAGAGAAAGAGGGAGCATGCATGGAGGGAGGGCAGAGAAAGAGGGAGAAGCAGACTCCCCACTAAGCAGGGAGCCCAATACTAGGCTTGACCCCAGGACCCCGAGATCATGACCTGAGCCAAAGGCAGATGCCTAACCGACTGAGCCACCAGGGGCGCTGCCACAGTTGAAACTTTAAAAATAACTTTTTGTGAGGTTTTGATGATCAGCCAAGTTGAAAACCATTGTTCTGAGATTGGCTTAACATTAGGAAATTCAATCAATGCAATTACCACATTAACAGATTAAAGAAGAAAAATAATCACATGATCATATCAGTAGATGTAGTAGTTGATAGAGTCCAACACGCAACCAAGATAAAAAGAATAGGCAAATTAGGAATAAAAGAACACTTCCTTAATCTGATAAAATGTAAGTACAGGCACCTACAGTAAACATCATACGTAATAGTGAAGGACGGTGGGGGGGGAGCTTTAGAATACAGAAACACAGAGAATTGCTACTTTCACCACTTGTATTTAACTAAGTACTGGGTTTCTTAAGTAGTACATTAAGGCAAAAAAGATTAAAAGATATACACCTTGAAAAGGGGGACACAAAACTCATTCACAAGTGAGATGGCTATGTGTGTAGAATAAATTTAGCTAGTTTACTGGATTCAAAATCAATTGTATTTCTAAATGTCAGCAACAAACAGAAAATGCAATGTGAAGGGGACTATAATAGTATTTTTTAAATGAAGTATTTAGGACTGTATCTAACAAATTACATTGGAACACTGCACAAAAATTTTAAAAACTGCAAAAATCAAAGATCTAAATAGAAATATATAATGAAATGATTGGAAAGCTCAATATTGTAAAGATGTCTTTTTTTTTTTTTTTTCAAATTAGTCTGTATATTCAATACAATCCCCACCAAAACCACCACCAACTAATTTTACATTAAAACATAAAGGATCAAGAATAAGCCAAACTCTATTAGATACTGTGTACCATAAACACTGTAAGTGTTATAAGAACAGTGGTAGGTGCTGGGGTGATGCAGTCAGTTAAGCATCCAACTCTTGGTTTTGGCTTAGATCATGATTTCTTGGTGGTGAGATAAAACCTCGCAAGGGGGCTCTGCACTCACCACAGAGTCCTTGAGACTCCAGCTTTCCGTCTTCCTCTATCCTCCCACTTGGCCTCTTTCTCTCTCTCTCAAATACATAAATCTTAAAAAAAAAAAAAAAAAAAAAAAAAAAGTGGAGGTCCTTGGTTTGGAACTCAGAAAGAATTCTTACGGAGAATTAAGGGGCCCATGAACTTGGATGGGAAAAAAAATTAGATATAACAAATTTAGCCTTGCCTTCAATTATGGATAGAAGCCACATACTATAGTGATGTTATCAGTACTTGTGTTTTTATCACAAATGCTCATTTTTGTTACAGATACCTCAAAATATTGTTACTGTTTATCTCCACTTTGACATTATGATGAATATCTTAAACTCACAGTACATCTTACTTAGTGTATTAATAAAGAAGCATATAGGGGCTCCTGGGTGGCTCAGTGGGTTAAGCCTCTGCCTTCGGCTCAGGTCATGATCTCAAGGTCCTGGGATCAAGCCTCCCCATCAGGCTTTCTTCTCAGCAGGGAGCCTGCTTCTCCCTCTCTCTCTGCCTGCCTCTCTGCCTACTTGTGATCTCTCTTTCTCTGTCAAATAAATAAATTAAAAATCTAAAAAAAAAAAAAAAAAAAAGAAGCACATGTATGTTAGATCACAAAATTGTTTTAATATAGTTGATATTTATATTTCAATGTAATTCATTTCCTTTGTAATCTTTTTTTTTAAAGATTTTATTTATTTATTTGACAGAGAGATAGAGAGAGAGCACAAGCAAGCAGAGTGGCAGGCAGAGGGAGAGAGAAACAGGCTCTCTGCTGAGCAGGGAACCCGATGTGGGGCTTGATCCCAGGGATCGTGACCTGAGCCAAAGGCAGCTGCTTAAACCAACTGAGCCACCTGGGTGCCCAATTAATTTCCTTTGTAATCTTATATGCTCCTTTTTAATCCCATGTGTTTTGCCTTATAAATATAAAAATATTATACTGAGAAGGGGACCATAGGTTGTACCAGATGCCAAAGAGGTTCATAGCCCAAAGAAGGTAAAAGATGTTGCTATAAAGATATGATAATTAAAAAAAAAAAAGATATGGCAATTAAGATGATACATATTGGCAACGGATAGACAAAATAGAGCCATGGAACAGAATAAAGATCCCAGAAACAAACAGATATTTGGATACCTAATTTATGGCAGAGCAGTGGAGAAAGGATATTCTTTTAACAAATTATGTTGAGACAACATGTATGAAACTAGTGAATTACGTGTCTAAATTGAAAGGAGAATCTAAAAAGTTTTGAGAAGAAAACACAAGATAATAAGTTTATGACTTTGTGTTATGAAAGGACTTTTTTAAAGGTTCATTTAATTATTTGAGAGAGAGAGTGTGTGTGTGTGTATATGTGTGCATGAGCAGGGGTGGGGAGGGGCAGAGGGGGAGGAAGAAGGGAAGCGGACTCTCTGCTAAGCAGGGAGTCCCATGTGGGGCAACTTAAGGATCCTGAGACCATGACCTGAGCCAAAACCATGAGTAGGAAGCTTAACCGACTGAGCCACCTAGGCACCCCATGAAAAGACTTTTTAAAATAAGACAATAAGCAGTAATCATAAAAAGCTTCATAAATGACTACCTAAAAGCTCAGAACTTCTGTCTAACAGAAGTCACAAAGAGAATGAAAAGGCAAGCCTTTTCAATTTTCAATGCACACAACCAATAAAGGACTCATACCCAGCATAAATAAGGAACCCTTACAAATCTTATGAAAATGACAGCCCTATAGAAAAATGGACCAAAGATGTGAACAGACATTTCATAATAGAAAAAATCCAAATGGCCAGTAAACATTTGAAATGGAGCTTCACCTTACTGGTTATCAGGGAAATGCAAACTAAAACCAAAAAACATACCACAATATACTTGCCAGATTGTCAAGAATGTAAAAGGCTGACTAGACAACACCAAGGGTCAGAAATTATGTGGAGCAATGGTGACTCTTCCGTGGGATTAGTGGGGAACCTAAGTTGGTACAACCACTTTGGAGAACTTTTTTGTATTCCCCACTAAAGGTGAAGGTTATGCATGCCCTATTGTCTGGTAATCCCATTCCTCTAAGTAGGTACCTAGGGAAATTTGACCCAGGTGCACCAGGATATACATAGAAGAATACTTTTGGCAATGGTATTCACAATGGCCAAAAATTTAAGAGGCAACTTAAATGTTTAACAACAACAAGATGGATTAACAGATTGTGATATATTCTACAGTGGAATACTGTTTTGCAATAAAAAAAAAATTAAGTTGCAATAACACAGATCAAACTTACAAAAGAATGTATAACAAAACTAGCCAGACATAAAAAACAAAAAACACATACCATGATTTGCTTAAAACTCTAAAACGTTCAAAACTGAAATATACTGTTAAGGATTCCAAAATTAGATGATAAAACTATAGAGGAAAAAGGAATTGGTAATCAAAAACATTAGGGTAGTGGTTGCTTCCAGAAAAGAAAAGAAGATGTGATTGAAAAAGAAAGGGGAGGGGCACCTGGGTGGCTCAGTGGGTTAAAGCCTCTGCCTTCAGCTCAGGTCATGATCCCAGGGTCCTGGGATCGAGCCCCACATCGGGCTCTCTGCTCAGCAGGGAGCCTGCTTCCCCTCTCTCTCTCTGCCTGCCTCTTGGCCTACTTGTGATCTCTGTCTGTCAAATGAATAAATAAAATCTTAAAAAAAAAAAAAAAAAAAAAGGAAAAGAAAGGGGAGCTTCTAGCAGCCCATGATGGTCTAGTTCTTGACTCAGGTGTCCCTTTATAATTATTTGTTATTTAGTACCTCTGCGTTTTACACACTTTCTGTATGTATGTATATACAGCATCTTACAATTAAAAAGTTAAAAATCTTGCAGCGCCTGGCTGGCTCAGTGAGAGGAACATGCAACTCTTGATCTCGAGATTGTGGGTTCAAGCCCCATATTGGGTGTAGAGATTACTTAAAAATAAAATCTTTAAAAATAAATCAATTAAAAAGTGAAAAATCTAAAGCAAAAATGAAAACTTGGGCCAGTAGATGCTTTTCTGTATTTTCATACCTTCTATATACAGATCTATAGATCTATAAATATATGTATATATATCTTAACTGATTCTCCTTGTCAGCCAGGTTTGGGAATAGCTCTTGGGAAATTCTTACTGCTCTGCCCCTGCAAACAACCCACCACCACCACCATCTCTCCTCTCATCACCTCAACCAGATGTCTGAGAGGAAAAGAGAAATTCCTCCCAGCTTCTCTTCTCTCTTGTGGCTCTCTTCTGGCTTCCCCAGCTGGGCAGCAAGGCCACACATTACTGTGCACACACAGCGCAGCAGTGGTCGAAGAGGCTACGTGCTGGCTGTCAGGGACCTATTTCCCTCACCAGCCGCAGGTCTCTGCTTCCTTGCCTCATTTAACAAACCAGATTTGGCCCAAGGTGGACCATGGCCTGTATATTATGTTTGTCTGGTCAGCTGGGAATGCATGTGAAGAGACATTTCAAGCTATAATGGGGAAAGATGCTGAGTGCCTGAAGAAGCCCAAGTCCAGAGAGTCGAAAGATATAGGAGGGACCTGAGTTCTCTACAGTCCAGCCTGAGCTATAAACTTCCTCGCTCAATGGCATACTACCAAAAACTCTAGGCTGAGGAAGCACACAGCGGCTGCTCTCTTCAGCAACACCTATTCCAAATCTGCCAGTAATCTCCACAGAGGTGTCCACAGAGCACCTCTAATTCACATGGCCCAAATGACACCACGCTTTTTGCCTAAACCTACTTCTCCTCCAGGATTCCCAGCTTAGTGAAAGGGAATGATAGGGCGCCTGGGTGGCTCAGTGGGTTAAGCCACTGCCTTCGGCTCAGGTCATGATCTCAGAGTCCTGGGATCAAGTCCCACATCGGGCTCTCTGCTCAGTGGAGAGCCTGCTTCCCTCTCTATCTCTCTGCCTGCCTCTCCATCTACTTGTGATTTCTCTCTGTCAAATAAATAAATAAAATCTTAAAAAAAAAAAAAAAAGAAAGAGAGGTAATGATACCACCTTCCTCGCAAGCCTGAAACCTAGGTCCTCTTGGTCACTCATCCCTTCGTCCAACTCCTCGGCAAGGCCCACTGGTTCTAGCTCTGAAAGGCTGGGATCTGTCTACTTCCTTCAGCCGTGCCCATCATCTCTGGATGATGGACCCCCACCTCCATCAAGACCACCATCAACTCTCACCTGAACTATTTTAACCATCTCCTAGACAAGCAACCAGGCTCCAGGCCCTCCCTCCTCCCATGGCTTCTTCACACAATACTCAAAGAGAGTATCTAAAAGAGAGAAATTCAAAGAGTTTCTAAAACGCAAACTTGATTACATCTCTCCCTCACTCAAGAGCTTTCAGTGGCTCCTTATTATCTCTTGGATAACATCCAAACTTCTCAATATGGGGTATGAATCCCTTTGCTTTCTAACTCTCAAGGTCTCATCTCTTATAATTCTATCCCTCACATGCGTCAATCCAGCTCTGCTAAAATTCTTGCCCTCTTTTATTTATTTTTTAAAAGATTTTATTTATTTATTTGACAGAGAGAGAGATCACAAGTAGACAAAGAGGCAGGCAGAGAGAGAGAGGGAGAAGCCCCACTGAGCAGAGAGCCGGAAGCAGGGCTTAATCCCAGGACCCTGAGATCATGACCTGAGCCCAAGGCTGAGGCTTAACCCACTGAGCCACCCAGGCACCCTCTTGCACTCTTTTAAAAGTACCAATCCCTCTGACTTCCTTACCTTTGCACACTGTCTCCTCTTCCTATTCCTTCCCAATCCAACCTTGCCTTGGTTCAAGTAATTCCTACCTATTTCTCAGTTCATAGGCTTAAGGTCAGTTCCTCTGGGGGTCTTCCCTTGTTCTCCAAAATTCTTTGTGTTCCTTCAGCACCCTACTCTGTCACAATACCTCTCACAGGAACTGCTAAAGTGTTTGTCTGTTTTCTCCTTGATGGTGGGGATCATGTCTGTACTCCTTGTCTTTATACACCCCAGAACCTGATCCACGCTGACATACAGCAAGCACCCTATGCCTCATTTAATGAATGAGTGGATGGCTGTGTACTCAGAACTCTGAGGCTAAAAGAAAAAAAAAAAAAAAGTGAAGGACAGGGATCTACCTTCAAAAGTTTACAGATGAAGACAACTTAGATCATCTTCATTCTTCACCCACAAAAACACCTCCAAGAGCCAGGCGACACTGACCATTCAGACACGGTCAAATGAAGACCTCTCACGCAGGACAGGACAAATCTCTCACCAGGGGCTCCCGGCCAAAGGCCTGTCTGTGATTCTTAACACTTGGCTCTGATTTCTCCTACCCACCACTGACCCAGCTTGCACCACCATCTGCTTCTGACCCCACTGCCGGGAACACCTAACAGACCCAAAGCAGACCCTGCCCCACCAGAGGCCCAGCTAGTAAGGATCGAAACTGCACAGCCAGCAGATGGTTCTAATTCCCGAATATTCCTGCCAAACCTACTTCGACCTGTTCAGCAGCTGCTCTCAGGAGTATGGACTGGAAAGAGGTCCAGACCTATCTCCTTGATTTGATGGTACCTACAGAAGGGCGGCATCACACATGCATTTAACTTAGGAGAATTCAAGCCCGGGCCCCTGCAAAATAAATAAGGACAGAGAGGTGGGGGGATGGGGCATGAATATCCTCTCAGTGTGACCAACTCAGAACTGGGTGAGCTCCTTGTGCTGAGAGACCTGACTTTCCATTCCACTGCCTCCTAAACGCAGGCCTTCTTTCAGGTAAGGCTCAAAGAAGCTTGCTTCTACCTTTTTTTTTTTTTTTTAAGATTTTATTTATTTATTTGAGAAAGAAAGAGGCATCACAAGTAGGCAGAGCAGCAGGCAGAGAGAGAGAGGGGGAAGCAGTTTCCCTGCTGAGCAGAGAGCATGATGCAGGGCTCAATCCCAGGACCCTGAGATCATGACCTGAGCTGAAGGCAGAGGCTTAACCCACTGAGCCACCCAGGCGCCCCTGCTTCTACTTTTCTTTTGTGTTCCTTTTTTATTCCTTCAGTCTTCTGCTCTTTTGCATGTATGTAACTTGGAAAACTAAAATTATATTTTCTAGGTATGTCCCTTCTCATAGACTATACATTCCTATATGTTATACATTTCTACAAACATATTACCATAAAAGGAGTGCAGAAGCAAACTTAGGTAGAACTTATGGTAATTTACAAGTTTTTCAAAGCTACCATTGATTATATATGGCTTCTGCCTACATGCCGACTTTAGAACCTGATACCTAGTAAGGATGTAGCTCCATGGTGAGTACCATCTTCCAAGTTCTTCATCTGACATCTGCCAGAGAATATCAGGCCAGGAATGACATGGCTTTGTCCCACATCTAGCAATGACTCTGAGAACTCTAGTGGCCAAGCTGACAATGACAGGCAGCCTACGTATGTTCCCTCCTTCAGGGTCATCATCAGCCCCCAGGGCAGAACTGCCCAAGAAAGTAGGTTGCCAAACTGGCTCCTGACTTTTGATTTTCTCTTTCAAGGACAGTTTTGGAATCACACTGACTAGAAACAAGGGATGACAAGACCGGTTCTCATCCCCAGGCCCTTCAGGCCCCCAACCCAGATGAGTGACAAGTGGGGAGAGAATCCACTCTGCACTGCTAAGGAAGGATTTGTTTGGGTTCACTCTGCAGTTCTGCGGGTTGGCCACAATCCTACCCTGAGGTGAGCGCTCTGGGACTTCGGACCACTTTGAAAGTTTCCACAGGCTCTCAACATCCCAGACTTAAGTGTCCTCCCGCAGCCCTGACCCGCCTGAGGATCCAAACTTCCAAAGAATACACAAATATTATCCTTAGAACAGTCTCATTCCTTCACAACCTCAGAAAGGGATCAGAGTCCCCATTTTTCAGATGAGGAAACAGTGAAATCTCCTGTAAAAACAGAACAAGATCACAGTTCTCTGGACTTCCTGTTCTCCCAAAACAAGATTTCTAGAAATTTCTGGTTAACTTTTAATTACTCAACACCAGGGGGTCTCGATTCCGCCACAAATTTCACTCAGTTCTTTCCCCCCACCCCGTCCCTCGGTGCCTAAATCTTCTACTCCATCTTTCCTTTTTTCCTCTCCAACTCGATTTCCCGGTCGGTTTCTTTTCCAAGATCTAAACACCGCCTTAAATCCCCAAGGACCCCGCTTCCAGGGCGGCACTTACGTGGGGAGCAGCTCCATTTCTTTAAAAAACGTCCTTTCCCGTGGCTCTGAGCCCCCTCCTCATGCACTCCCCCCCCCCATCCTTGGCGCACCCACCCTGCTCCGGCCTTTTGTGACCCGCTGCCTCCACTGCCTCGCCCTCCCTCCTCCTCACCGAGGGTCCCATCCGACACCCAAAGTTTCAGACTGTGTTCTTCCAACTCTCCCGGGCGCAGCTCCCGCCCTCGCCAAGGCTCAGGCCCGAGCCTATTCTTTGCAAGAGTCCCGCATCCCACCACTGCAGCCCCGGCTCCGGCTCCCGCGCGCTTACCGGACCAGAGCACGAGCTTGCCGTGCGCTTCTTCCTGGGAGTCCGAGTCCCCGGCCAGCAGCGTGGAGGTGGCCCCGTAGGGCAGCGCCGAGCCCAGGCACACGTTGTAGCGCAGCGGCTCGCAGGGGGCTGCGCGGCCGCAGTGGCTCAGCAGCGGAGGAGGGCCGGTCACGGCCGCGCTCCTTCTCGCGCTCCCGCCCGCGCTCCGCGGCCCAGGCCCAGTTGCGTTCCCGCTCAAGGCCGCCCCCCGGCCCGGGCCCCCCAGCAGCGGCAGCAGCAGCAGCAGCAGCCCCGGGAGCAGGATCTCCGGCCCCCGTGCGAGGCGGGCAGCGGCCATGGCCAAACCCGCCAACTCAGCACAAGCCCCGGCGCCCCCGCCCGCTCTCCGGAGCCCCCCGGCCACACACGCAACCCCTGGGGCCGCGGATGTGGCTCAGGCGACCTGTGCGCCCCGCAGGTCCGGTGCCGGGCCCCCTCGGACGCTCCGCGCGCCGCGGGCCCTCGGCGCCCAACTTCGCAAACTTTGGACCCCGGGGCCCATGTTGGGTTGCTGAGGCTCCGGCCGGGATGCACAACTCTCTCCTCTTTCTCCGGGCAATCCAAACTGTCTTCAGCCCCGGGAGCCCCCTGGGCCCCCAATCTCCAGCCCCATTCCCTCTTCCACCATTAAAACTACCTCCCGGCCCTGCGATGGAGGCCAGGAGCGGGCCGGCGGTGGGGGGGACTCGCTCCCTGGCTTTCCCTCTGCGCCAGCCCGCGGCCCAGCCGCCACCTTCGCCCGAGCGCGCCGCAGCCCCCTGACTTCTCCCACCGACTCCCGGCTCCTTTGTTGCTCTAGCTCGCTTGGCTCTCTGGAATGCACGGGCCTCGCAGAGCCAAGCCCGGCCCCACCTCCGCCACGGCTTGGGGAGGGACTGGCAGAGGGAGGGAAGAGGAGGGGAGGGGATGCGAGAGAGGAGGAGCGCGAGCTTCACTGTCCCGGGCGCCCAGAGGGGCCCGGGCCAGGGGGCTCTGGTGACACCGTTCTGCGCCCTGGGGCAAGAGATGGGAGGAAACCGTGGCCGGGAGCTGCAACCAGACTCAGCGGGCACCTTGATAGGCCTGAGGATCGTTCGACTTGGTCCTCTGCTGGGAATAGACTTCTGGTTTACAATGGGGGAGACGGCGATGCCTGAAGTCAGCAGAAGTCTTTACTACATCCTTGCCCGGTCCCTCAACTCGCCAGTTACTTTTTCTGTTTCGACTTGTCCCAGAGCCCCACGGAAGAGAACCAAGGTTTGGTGGACTCGCTTGTCTCAATCCTTCCAACTCAGGACGGGTGTGAGAGATGAACTCAAGAGTCACTCGGGGCAGCTGCCCGGCTGTTGTTACCTATGAAAGCAGGTGTCTGGAAACCAAACGTACCAACATCAGCCTTTACTGCTACAGATGTGTGATGTGTGAACCGTGGTTTCCAATGACTGACCCTGGCATGTCTTTGGTTACGTTCAAAGGAAGCCATTCCATTTTTTATGGCCCTTGCTGCTTGTATGCTGGCGGAGGAAGTTTCTGCTGCTCCCCTTCCCTATTTTACTCATTTGGCCTTTCCTCACTCCTTTTCTTGTGGAGCTTTGAGTCACCACACTTAATTTCACTCTGCAAAGCTTACACCTAGGGCTAGGGGTCCCTCCAGGGGAGTGGACTTACATGGAGCAATTTTTCCATGTTGCAACAGGCTGGGATGGTTTCTCCTTTCTCACCCCTACCATTACCCCTTCGACACAGCTGAAGTAGATGAGTTTTGTTAGGTTTTGGCCATTTAAGAACAAATTAGCTATTACACTTGAGCTACTGTCCTCAATTAGTAGGTAAGCCCCAGAGACAGAGACACAGAGAGAGCTTCAATTCAATTCAATTTAGTAAGTCTTTCTGAAATCCTGGGATGTCCCTAGCACCATAATAAGCATGATATCCTTGTAGAACTTGAGAACTTGCATTTGACCGTGGAAGTAGCTTTACCCTCAGGAGAGAGCAATATATCATGATAAAGGAGCTAAGTCTTCTCCACCGGGGCAGTGACCTTGTTCTATTCTCTGTAGTTACAGTGCATCTAGTGCAGTCATACATGCATATTGGTCACTCAGTAAAGAAGCTGCCAAAATGAGGCGCACAGTGAGTGTGCAACGGGAATTTCTAGCAGGGAGAGATTGGTGTGTGTAGAGAGATTGGATTTGAACCCAGCCCTGAAGTGTGAGAAGGAGGAGTCAGAAAAGTAGAGAGGAGCAGAGCTGCCATTACAAGTGCAGGAAACTATGACTTTACCCCAGGGCATGACTGGCCTGGTGATCAGGACACAGTAGAGGATAAGGAGGAAGAATGATTGGTAAGAAACCTCAAATGGGATAGAGAGGAAATAAGGTTTAATTCTATTGGCAACAAGGAAACAGTGCAGACTTTTTTTTTTTAAATAATTTATTTATTAGAGAGAGAGTGAGAGAGAGCATAAGAGGGGAGAAGGTCAGAGGGAGAAGCAGACTCCCCGAGGCGCTATAAGCCCGATGCAGGACTCGATCCTGGGACTCCTGGGACCTGAGCCGAAGGCAGTGGCTTAACCCACTGAGCCACCCAGGCACCCCCAGTGCAGACTTTTAATCGAAGGGTTGATATGCTTAAGAGTATTAATGACACAATGTGAGGGTGGTCTGAAGGGCAAGAAGCTGGAGGCAAAGGACCATTTTGAGGGAAGTCGTTAGTGATTTATGGAAGAAGTGGGAAGAGATTGTGTCCTTAGAGCATCATATTCCTGCTAGAAAAGTAATTTAAAGCATTATGACCTACTTTATTAAATTTTGTCTGTGATATAAATGATATGCTGTTATAACATGTCCGAAGTCTGAGCCACAGAGAAAGTTACCTGGTTACCATGCTGACATTTTGCTTTGTGAACTTTTTTCACTTCTCTTCTATCTGGTTGTTACTGAAGCAGCTGGGGGATTTCCTCAGTATTCTGCATATTAGGAGGAACCTACATATGTGCTCGGGCAACTCCTTACTTCTCCACCTAAAATGTTAGTAATTCATTAGGTATGAAGACTATCATTTCTTGTCTGGGATTTCTTGGCAGGTATGAGGAAGAGTGCAATAGAGCACCTTTACACTGGAGGCAGAAGAGGGTAAATTGAGATGATCCTAAGGTGTTATCTCCTGGCCAGAATGTTCTTTCCTTCGAGAGGAGAGAGAAGATATTCTGATTTCTCAACACTGTATGTGTGTATATGTGTGTAATAGAAGCAGACATAGAAGTATACTTCTGTTCACCAGGCTTCAGCATTCCTTTCTGGGTATCTTGCTGGCCAAGGCAAGGGGCAGCAGGAGAGTGGACTGAGGAAATTCTCATAGCACTGTCCACAGCCACTGGGCCAGGTTCCCATCAGTGGCAGCTGCAACAAGAGTCATGGTCCCACATTTAAACTTCCTGTGCTGTTCTGCAGAATTTGCAGGAGGTGGAGACTCAGAAATCCTGTGAGACAGCAGGTGTGGGAAAGGAGGAAAAGTATTCAGTGGGGACTTTGGAAAAATACCTCATGGTTCCTGAATGGCGTTCAGAGTCTTGGGCAAAGTTCATCCATCCCCTCCTGCAGGCATATGAAGACTGCCATGGCCGTTAGAGACTCTTCAGTGTTACGTGACACACTCCTGGTCTCAACCTGGTGGTGGGCTGCAGAGGGCACCTCACCCAGTTCCTCAAGAGCATTAACCCCATCTACATACACAGTCCTTTGGTCAGGGCTGTGAGAAACTCTCCTATGTTGACCATGCATTACAGTACTTGATTGGCTACAAGTGGCTTCTTGATTACTGAGTCATTCTCACCAACCATTTTGGCATTTTGAGGTCACACATTCAATGTTGACTCTTTGGTATTTGTCTCTGGGCCCTCCACTCAAAAAGAATGGACGTGAATGTATCTGAGGAATGTCATGGGTGTCCTTAAGAATTTGGTTGCCTCCTTATGGTTCAGTTGTCATACTGGCCAGAATTTCGAGCCTAATTGTTGCAGTGCTCCATTTTCTTCTTTTTCTAGTGTGTCTTAATTTGCAACTAAGAGCATCAAGTCAGAGAAAGGACAAAATGGGAAAGGGGCCAGGTAAGCCACCTCCTCTGAGAGGTAGCACAATAGATTTGGAGTTAGAGACTCAAGTTGGGCCTTACTAGCCAAGGACCTTTGAACTACTTATTCTAAGTCCCTATTTCTTCCTTTCCAAAACATGAGACATTGTCAATTGTGTTCCTATACATGAGCAGTGAACAACCTGAAAAGGAAATTACAATGGCAATTCCATTTATAGAGCACCTAAAAGAATTACATACATAGAAATAAATCTCCCAAGGAGTTAAAAGACTTGTGTACTAAAAACTACACAATATTGCTTGAAGAAATTAAAGAAGATCTAAATTAAATGGAAAGACATTCTGTGTTTATGGATAGGAAGATATCAATACCACACAAAGTGGTCTACTGATTCAACACACTCCTTATCAAAATTCCAATAGCCTTTTTCACAGAAATGGAAATACTGATCTTCAAGTACATAAAGAATTGCAAGGGGCTCTGAATAGTCAAAACAATCTTGAAAAGAACTAATAAATTTGGGAGACTTACATTTCCCAACTTTGAAACTTACTATTCAGTTTCAGTAATTAAAACAGTATGGTACTGACATGAAGACAGCCAATAGAATTGAATAGGAAGCCTAAAAACCAACCCTCACATATATGGCCAACTGATTTTCTACAAGGGTGCCAAAACTATTCAATCAGGAAAGGACAGTTTTTCAACAAATAGTGATGGGAAAACTGGATATTTAAATTCAAAAGAATGAAGCTGTACACTTACCTAACACACTGTATAAAATTAACTCAAAATGGATCAAAGTCTATATTTAAGACTTTTATTTAAGTCTATAAAACTTTCAGAAAAAGACATCAATGAAAACCTGCATGACATTGGATCTGGCACCAATTTCATGGGTTGACACCAAAAGCAGAGGCACTAAAAGAAAAAAGATAAATTGGACTTCATCAAAATGAAGAACTTTTGTGCATTAACGGATTCTATCAGAAAAGCAAAAACAAACAAACAGCAACCTATAGAAAATATTTGCAAATCATATATCTAATAAGGGATTAATATCCAGGATAAATAAAGCATTCCTAAATCTCAACAATAACAACAACAACAACACAACTTTAAAAAGGGGCAAAGACTCAAATAGACATTTCTCCAAAAAAGATCTACAGATGGCCCAAAAGCACATGAAAAGATGTTCAACATCATTGGTCATTAGAGAAATGCAAAACCACAACGAGATATTACTTCACTGCTACTACACTAGGATGGGTATTAAAACATACACATGAAGGTAACAAGTGTTGGCAAGAACAGGGAGAAATGGGAACCCTTGTGCATTGGTAGTGGGAATGGAAAATGGTGCAACTCATATGGAAAATTTTCATGGTTTTCTCAAAGACTAAACATAGAATGGCCATATGATCCAGCAATTCCACTTCTAGGTAAATGTCCAAAAGAACTGACAGCAGAAAGTCAAACAGATACTTATACAAGAATATTTACAGCAGCGTTATTCACAATAGCCAAAAGGTGGAAACAACCCAATTGTCCATTAACAGATGAATGGATAAACAAAATGTGGTATATGCACACAATGGAATATTATTCTGCTATAAAAATGAATAAAATTTTGATGTATGGTATAACATAGATGAACCTTGAAAACTATATGCTGAGTCAAATAAGCCAGACACAAAAAACAGAGAGCAAATGACTCCACTTATATGAGCCACTTAGGATAGGCAAATTCACAGAGACAGAAAGTAGAATATGGTTTACTAGGAACTAAAGAGGGAGGAAAGGGAGGTTATTGTTTAATGGGTACAGAATTTTTGTTAGGGATGATGAAAATATTTTGGGTCTAGATCAGGGTGATGGTAATACAACACTGTAAATGTATTTAATGCTACTGAAGTATAAACTTACAGTGGTTAAAATGATAACTATTATGTTTATATATATATATATTATAGCAATTAAAAAAGAAAAGAGAAAAAAGCATATTACTATTTAGCTCTAAGGAAACTTATGAGGTTTAATGAGAAGTAGCATAACAAATCTTGGTCCTTATGTGCTTAATAACTATTGGTTTCATTTCTCTTCTTTCATCTCCAACATCCTTCTAATGGGGCCATTTCAGTAGTTTCTGGAAGTCCAACTAGTGGCCAACATTGCAGAAATGTGGATGGTCTGGGACTATGCACTGGATAGCAGGTTTTAGGTCTTTTCTGGGCAGTGACAATTTTTGTTTTTATGCTAAAGATTGAAGTTTTCCAGGGACACCTGGCTGGTTCAGTTGGTTAAGTGTCTGCCTTCAGCTCAGGTCATCATCCCAGGGTCATGGGATCAAGTCCTACATGGGGAGGAGGGCGTGGTCCTTGCTCAGCAAGGAGTCTGCGTCTCCCTCCGCCTGCTGCTCCCCCTGCTTATTCTCTCTCTCTCTTTCTGACAAATAAATAAATAAAATTTTTTAAAATGAGGTTTTCTTCTTCTCAGTAAATGACACCACAGCTTGCTTTGCCAGCTGCCCTGGCCAAGAACCTTAGAATCATCCTCAACTCTTCCCTTTCTCTAACATCTTGTACCTAGTCCTCTTAGCTACATCTTCAAAATATGTCTAGACTCCAACAATTCCTCATCACTTCCATAGCTGCCAACCTGGTCTGCGCTACCAGCCTCTGTCACCTGGGCCACTCCAAGAGCTTCCTAATACAGTTTCCTGTTTCCTCTTACCTTCCTACAGCCTATTTTCCAGTGCCAGGAGAGTCTTTCTAAAATATATATTGGGCCATATCACCTCTGTGTTCAAAACTCTCTGATGGCATCTCGTCACATTTAGAATATAGTCTCGTCATGACTTCATCAAGGCCTTGTTGACCCCTGACAACCTGGAGCTCATTTGCTACTACTCTTTTCCTGGCTAACTCTGTCTCAAACATACTGTTCTTTTTGCTGTTCTTTACATACACCAAGCAAACTCCTGTCTCAGGACCTTTGCACTCATGCTCACTCCATGTTCTTGCTTCATTCAGGTCTCCATCCAAATATTCCCCCTGAAGAAGGCATGCCTTTTAAATCACTCCAAAGAAAATAAAATACTTAAGTATAAATCTGACAAAAATAAATATAGGATCTGTAATAATAGAAATTATAAAATGCTGATGAAAGAAATAAAAGAGAACCTAAATCCTTGGAGAGACACACCATTCACGAATGGGAAATTTCAATATAGGAAAGATGTCATTTTCCCCTAAAGTGATACCCTAAACCTCTAGGCTTAGCATAATTTTAATCAAAATCTCAACAAGTTTCTGTATTAGACATAGACAAGTTTATTCTAAAATTTGTGTGGAAAATGAAAGGCTCTAGATTAGCCAAAACAATTTTTGGAAAAGAAGAATGAAGTAGGAGAAACCATTTCTCAATATTCAGGCTTACTTTAGAGCTACAGTAATCACAACAAGGTAATATTGGTGGAAAGATAGACACATTCACCAATGGAACAGACAGAGATCTCAAAAACAAGTACACAAATATGCCCAATTAGTGGAGTATTATTCTACTATAAAAATGAATAAAATTATGATATGCAGTTAACATTCATGAACCTTGAAAACTATATGCTGAGTCAAATAAGCCAGACACAAAAAGACAAAGAGTGAATGACTCCACTTAGGAGAGGCAAATTCATAGAGATAGAGAAGAAGGAAAAAAAAAATCAATGGAAGAGGTATAACCTTTTCAATAAATAGTACTGGAGCAATTAGACACCCATAAGAGATTATGAAACTCAATGTACACTTCACACCTTATACAAAAATTAATTATTCAAAAGGAATCATAGACTTAAATATAAATGTAAAACTATAAAACTTCTAGGGAAGAACATAGAGAAAATTTTCAGGACCTGTGATTAGGCAAAGCGTTCTTAGACTTAACACCAGAAGAATGACCAATAAGAGAAAAAAATTGAAAAATTGCACTTCATCCGAATTTAAAACTTTGTTACAGATGACACTGTTAAGAGAATGAGAAGACAAATTACAGACTGGGAGAAAATATTTGCAAATCACATATCTGACAAAGATCTAATGTCTGGAATATATTTTATTTATTTGTTTATTATTAAAGATTTTATTTATTTATTTGACAGAGAGAAAGAGTACACACAAGAAGGGGGAGTGGCCAGCAGAGGGAGAGGGAGAAGCAGTCTCCCCGCTGAGCAGACAACCCAACATGGGGTTCCATCCCAGGACCCTGGGATCATGATTTGAGCCAAAGGCAGACACTTAATCGATTTATCCACCCAGGTGTCCCTGGAATATAATTTTTTAAAACTCTCAAAACTAAGCATTAAAAAAATACCAAAACACCAGCAATTCAATTAGAAAATGAGCAAGACATGCACAGACACTTCACCAAAGAAAATATATCGGTGGCAAAGAAATACATGAATAGATATTCAACAAACATTAGTCATTAGAGAAATGCAAATTAAACCACAATGAGATATCACAACATACTTATCAAAATGGCTAAAATGAAAAACTGTGATTAACACCAAATGTTGGCAAGGCTGTGGAGACACTGGATCACCCATACGTTGCTGGGGAATATAAAATGATACAGCTCTTCTGGAGAACAGTGTGTCAGTCTCTGGAAAAACCATTCATACACTTACCATACAACCCAGCAATCACACTCTTGGGCATTTAGCCAAGAGAAACAAAGCCTTATTTTCACGCAGGAACTTGTACACAAATGTTTGTAGCAGTTTTATTCATAATCACTTAAAACTGGAAACTAATCAAGCATCTTTGGTTAAACAAACTGTGGTACATCCATACCATGGGAAAACTACCCAGAAATACAAAGAGGAAAAACTATTGATACATGTCACTTGGATGGATCTCAAACGAATGACAGTGAAAAAAACTAATCTCAAAAGGATACTTACTGCATGATTCCATTTATGTCACATAAAATAACATAATGATAGAGATGGAGAACAGACTAGTGATGCCAGGGCTTAGTGCTGGTGGGGAGGGATGAGTGAGGGATGAGTGTGGCTACAAAGAGGTAACACTGATGGGCCTTGTGATGATGGCACAGTCGAGTGTTTCTTTGTAATAGCTTTATCGAGGATAATGTGTATATGTAGGTCACTACCGTGATTGTAGTGATGACTATGCAAGACTACACCTATGTTAAAATTACCTAGCATTATGCACACATACTCAACTGAGGGCATGTGTTACTTGTGAAATTTGAATGAGCCCTATGGACTGCGTGGATGTCACTTTCTTGATTTTGATACTTTACAGTAATTGCATAAAATGCTAACATTGGGGCAGATGAGGGATAAGTGCATGGGACTTCTCTGTATGTTTCTTTGCAACCTCTTGTTTCCAAAAATAATGTTGTTTTTTTTTAATTTGAGGCATTTTAAAACTGCTTCATCCAAAACAGCACCTCTTCTATCATTCTCTACCTTCATATCCTGCTTTATTTTTCTTCATAGCCTGTATCTCTCCCTAACATTTAGTATATGTAATGTATAAGATATCACATATTTGTATAAATATATACCCTCCAGTAGAGCTAGGAAGGCAGGAACTTGTGTTCTCCACTATATGTCCTGTCCTCCAGCGGCACCTGGTCTATTTGTCTTTGTTGACTACATGAGCTTACCTGCCTTCCTGTAGATAAACATTTCCTTTACTGTGTCTATAAGTAAATTGGCCTTTACAGCCTTCTGCCAGAAACAACACCTTTATCAAGGTATCCACCCCAGACTCCCTGTTCAGAGAAATTTCAATTGTCTTTTTTTCAGTAATAACATTTTAATACAAGAAATTCTCTAGTGGGTATAAGCAATTTGATTCCATTCTGTTTATTCCTCCCTGGCTCCAATCAGGTCTTTTGGGAATATGTCCTCGTTTAGTGTCTTTCCAGGATAGTTAAATCTTCAGCTATGAGAAGGCAGCTAAATAAAGGTCCTTGAATCTGACAGAGTTTACCCTGTGGTCCTCAAAAAGAGCTTTAGGAGCCCAAAGCTTCAGACTGAGTGCCTCAAATAAAATGAAACAATTTTACAGGAGAAACAGTACAAAGAAAGACCGTTAAACTCTCAGCCATCTTTCTTATTACAAATGGTCATGACTCATTTTGCTGCGGATCTGTGAAAGGCAGAATAATGGGTCCTAAAAATGTTCACATTCGAATCCCTGAACCTGTGAATATTACACTTTGCATGGCACTTTTGCAGATGGATGTGATTAAAGTTAAGGACCCTGACATGGGGGAGATTAGCGTGTGTTATGCAGGTGGGTCCAATCCAATCACTCGAGCCCTTAAAAGGAAGAAAAGCTTTCCTGGCTGTAGAGAACGGGACAAATGGTGTTGCAGATTTTAAAGACGGAAGAAGGGCCTTCAAGAAGCTGGAGAAGTCAAAAGAAATTCTCCCCTGGAACCTCCAGAAAGGAATGCAGGCCGCCCAGCACTTTGATTTTAGCCCAGTGAGACCCATACCACGTTTCTGATTTACAGAACTATATGATAATAAATTTGTGTTGTTTTAAGCACTAAGTTTTTGATGAGGTGTTACAGCAGCAAGGAAAACTAATAGGGTATCTTATTCTTTTTTTTTTTTTTTTTTTTTTTTTAATTTTTTTTATTATTATTTTTTTAAGATTTTATTTATTTATCAGAGAGAGAGGGAGAGATCGAGCGCAGGCAGACAGAATGGCAGGCAGAGGCAGAGGGAGAAGCAGGCTCCCTGCCGAGCAAGGAGCCCGATGTGGGACTCGATCCCAGGACGCTGGGATCATGACCTGAGCCGAAGGCAGCTGCTTAACCAACTGAGCCACCCAGGCGTCCCAGGGTATCTTATTCTGATTATAGCTTTTCTATTAGCTTTGCTTATAAGCAACAGAAAGCAAGTTGCGTTTCCTTCAGCAAACAAACCAAGCTTTTCAGGAAGCCTACAGTGTCTCTGGGAACCCAAGACAGGACAGCAGTGGAGCTGCAGAAAGGTTGTACTACCAGAATGAAAGCTGCTGCCCTCAGCATCGTTCCTCTGCCCTTTTTTTTTTTTTTCTTTGCCTTCCCACCCCCCCATCTGTTTCATTTTTTTCTTTCCGTAAATAGGGCATAAAGTGTAAGAAGGCTGCTACTTAGGGCATAAAGTGTAAGAAGGCTGAGCCCCAGTTTCCACCTGCTTCTCTTTCTTCACCAGACCAGTCAGCTCAGGCTGTGACTAGAATCTTGTTCTCAATTCCAAATCCCAGGGAAGGAACCCTGTTACAGGTTGAATAGTGTTTCTCGTTCCTCCCTTCTAACCCCCTCAGTACCTCAGATTGTGACTTCCCTTGGAAATAGGGTCATTGCAGTTGCAATTAGTTAAGATGAGGTCATACTGGAATAGGATGGGCCCTTATTCCAACAGGACTGGTGTCTTTATAAGAGGAAACTGGGGGGCACCTGGGTGACTCAGTGGGTTAAGCCTCTGCCTTCAGCTCAGGACATGATCCAAGGTCATGGGATCAAGACCCGCATCAAGCTTTCTGCTCGGCGGGGAGCCTGCTTCTCTCTCTCTCTCTCTCTCTCTCTCTCTCTCTCTCTGCCTGCCTCTCTGCCTACTTGTGATCTCTCTCTCTCTCTCTCTCTGTCAAATAAATAAATAAAATCTTAAAAAAAAGAAGAAGAAGAGGAGGAAATTGGGACACAGACACAGAGGGAAGACTAACACATGAAGATGGAGGCAGAGGTTGGAGTAAAGCTGCCACAATCCAAGGAATGCCAGCCAAGGCTACAGCTCTGGAGGCTTAACTAGAAGCTGGAAGAGGCAAGAGAAGATCCTCCCCTAGAGGTGCCAGGAGGAGCATGGCCCTACCAGCCCTTGATTTTAAACTTCCGGCCTCCAGAACTGTGAAATGATAAGTTTCTGTTGTTTTAAGCCACCCAGTTTGGGGCTCTTTGTTATAGTAGCCCTGGCAAAATAATGCAGTGCCTATGACTGATCCAGTTAGCTCTGTCAGGGAGACCATGTCTTCCAGTACAAATATGCTTCCTTAAGACTCACCCCTACCCCTATGGCTTGAGGGGGATATAGGGGGCCAATTTCCAAAGAAGGAAGAACCACTGTGAACTTGGCCCGAGCAATGAAAAGCTCTCCACTCTCGCCCCTGACAGCTGGGATCAATATGATATTCCATTTTTTTGTTTGTTTGTTTGTTTGTTTTGCTTTAATTATGTTACTCTCTGGAATGCAACTAGTATGTGTGACAGATGACTCTCAGTTACTTCTTTCTCATACCATAATCTACTTGTCCTGACATTATTAGTGATCACCCCTTCCTCTCAGCACTGTGTTTATTAGTCAGTGAGTACTGATGGTTGAAAATGTTTCTGGAGTATCTATGCTCTTCCAATCATCTGACTGATTTACCAGGTTCCTGGTGTGGTGGTGAGAAGGCTTAACTTCCGATATAAATTCTAGAGTCTGGTTACTCCCCACTTTATCCCCTTCTCTAAGTGTTTTATCTATGGCAGTTTGGAATATTTAATTACTCTTAACTTGTTTTTGTGAGGAGAGAGTACGGTTTACAAAATGTTCCTGACCTCTTTAGAGTAATGGCCTAGGGGAACTCTTCCGGTTCCAGGGGAACCGAAAGAAAGAAAGAAGTTTTCTGTGTCCCCTTTTTGAAACTGGTCCCTGACCCTGTTAACATATCTGCTCTTTGGGATGAGGACATGTCAGAAAATACCATATTAAAGGAACCTCATATTAAACTTGTAATAAACATGTGCCAAACACACAGTAAGCGCTCAATAAATGTTAGTCAATTTTTAGAACCAAGGCCAGACAACGCCCACCTCAAGCTCTTGCCAATAATCAACAATAGCTCATTCCTAGATTTCCCCACCTTAAGAGATACATGAGAGTGAGAAGGGAGTGTCCTAGGCTGAATAATGACCACCCCAAAATGTCCATACCTTCATTCCTGGAACCTATGTGTTTATTACCTTACAGAGGAAAAGGAACCTTATAGATGTGCTTCAATTAAGACTCTTAAAATTGAAGATTATTCTGGATAACCTGGGTAGGCTCAATATAATCAGAGGGACACAGGAGAGTCAGAGTCAGAGAAAAAGAAGGTGTGACCATAGAAGCAGAGGCTGATATATTCTGAAGATGAAAACAGGGGCCAGACAAACAGCCTCTAGAAGTTGATAAATGGATCCTCTAGGGCCCTCAGAAGGAACTCAGCTCTGATGATGCCTTGATTTTAGCCCAGTGAGACCCATTTCAGATTTCTGACTTCCAGAACTGTAAGATAACAAATTTGTATTGTTTTAAATTTGAGGTAATTTGTTACAGCAGCAATAGGAAACAAATTCAGAGGCAATCATTATTTCATGGAACATTCTGCAAAATTTGCACTCTTGGACTCAAAGTCCCTGTTTACATAGTTGGGTTTGAGGCCCCCAGACCTAGCAGTACTGTTCTTGCCACCTGGCCCCAGCCAGATTTTCACCAACCTTCAGGCCTTTCTCTCCACATCCGTCCATCTGGTCTGATCTCCACCACCCCAAGAATTTTCTTCTATTCACCCACCTCTGGGGCCTAGATCTTTGAGACTAGGGTTATTAGAAACCGAAATCCAGGCAGCAAATTGAAATGAAACGTGAAATACCAATGAGAAACTATTTTTAAAATTGGGGCATTTTCTCTCCCAGCATCAGGCTAAAGAGAAATTAGGCTTGAGAAACTGAGAACCAGAGACACTGAGAAGTGAATCTAGCTGGGAATGATGAACTGCGATGTCAGCTCCTGAACTTTTACTAAAGGCCCTTCAAGGCCTTGGACTTGGGCAGAAATTCCTGACCCTCTTGTTCCAGCCCAGGAAGCTACAGACGATGAGACTTGAGTAAGAGTATAGTTCGGAGGTAAGCAGTCTGGATTTGAATTCTGGTTTCACGGACCACCATTCCTGTTCCCCTATTCTAAGAGGCTCCAGATGAGCCTCTTGCCAGGCGAGCTCCTCCAAGCCGGTGTGAACCGGGGAAGTGCGTCACCCCAACCCCTAACCCAAACGACGCTCCGCGTCACCAAAAGAAAAAGTAAAAAATGCTTTATAAAATGTATCTTGGACACAAAGAAAGCGCGTTTTCCTCTTCTCTCAGAATAAAAGGCCCTTACTTTTAATTTTTTTATTTGTGACGATTTTTTTTCTTTCAGTTGTGTTACTAGCTGGAGCTAAACATTGGCAGGGGCCCCAGGCGGCTGCTGGAAAGGCGCCCTCCCAGGAGCAGAAGGCTCGTTTAGAAGAAACTGGGGCCGGGGAGAAAACTCGCGACTCGGTCTCCCCAGCGCGGTAGGGACTTTTTCGAGTCTTTCTCCGGCCAGGCCAAAGCTCCTAGGCTGAGACCCCCGCCAGCAGAGCACAGCCAGGAGACTTCGGGGAACACAAACAGCAGAGGTGCGTCCGGGAGCCTGCAACCACCCCTTTGCAACCCAGCTCCTCCCCGGCGGGGGGCGGAGGTGCCTGCTCCGGCCGCAGCGGGGGCGGGGACCACCCACAGCGCCGCGCAGCCCCGCCCCGGCCCCGCCCCCGACGCGCCAGCCGGGCCTCCGGGCTAGCCGCCCTCGCACGCTTTTCAGGGCGTGAGCAAGCCCTGCGCCCGCCCGGCTGGGAATTTTTTACTCCGTGAAGTACGGCGGGCAGCGGTACCAGCTCCTTCAGATAAAGATGGAGGAGGGAGCTGAGTGGGTGAAGAGACGGCCTTCTTCCTCCTCGTTCCCCTCCCCGTCCCAGCAGAGACTGCTAGACTCTGATTTCCAGCTGTGTTCTTACCACCCAAAGTTTTGGGTAGACAATTTTAATTCAGTTTCGTTTGGGAAAAAATTAACATCAGGTTTTAGGATAACACTACGCCATTCCCAGGTCGGAACTGGGAACCTTTCGACCTAATTCAGACCAGAGAGGGTGGGGTTGCGGGAAGGGAGTAGTGTCTCTCTGGTCGAGGGAGATGGGGCGAGGGAGATGGGGCGAGGGATGGGGCCCGGGAGGCATTGTGATGTTTAGGGGAGTCTCCAGTCCCCACCTGGAAGGAGGGCCCACCCGCTGCGCCCTTCTACCCCTCCCCTTCTAGTTGCCAGAATGGAAAATTCATGGAGTCCAATTTAGCGCAGGTCAACAAACTTTTATTGCCACTTCTGGCTCCCCCGCCCCAGCAAGATCCCTGCTTCTAACACTGTAGAAATACTGAGCTTTGGTGCAGGGTAATGGGGGCGGGGGCGGGGGGATGTTAATCGTGCCTCCTCAGCGTACTGCCAAGGAAGGTTAAAGAAACCCCACTTGCTGGAGAGGGAGGGCCAGAGGGGAGGAATTCAAGGACACAAATGGCTCAGTCCCACCTCTGCTGGCTGCAGAGTATAAGGACCGTGGTTCCAAACATTTTAAAAAGGGGTGGAGTGGGGGAGAGGGATGAATTTGGCTGCTGTTGTACCCCTTGCCTTTGCTGCCACGTTTCCATGGAAATGAGGGAGGAGCAGGATGTAGTTCACTTTGACTACCTGGGAGGATGGCAGGGCAGCATTTAGTAAACATATCGCCTTCCACTCCTACCCAACACATACAACTGTCCCCAGTCGACCCCCAGCTCACTGCCTGTTCCACTCCCTTCCCTTCTGGAGCTGGTATCATACCAACTGGACTCCAGGTAGGGCTGTTAGCGTCCACTCTCCAGCCAGGTCTTGCTGGCAACAGATGGAATCAGATTATGTCCAGGAGGCTCAGTAGCAGCCCTGGTAGGACCACTGGTTGTAGCACCTCGGTGAAAAGCAACACCTAGGACCCCCAAGACTCTGTGCAACCGATGTTCCCAAACATCTCTGCCCAGACAAAATAAAACAAAAGCAAAAACCATAAACCCAAATGTGTATGGTTAAAAATAATGCAAAATAACTCTAACGATGCCGAGGGCTAGGGTGGAGGAGAAGAGGATGGACAGCCTTCCTAGACTTGAGCCACCCGTGCACTCTGACTTCTGCTGGGCTGGAGCTGGCTTCTCCCCACTGGGCTGTTGCTGGGGAACTGGAATCCAAATCTCCATTTGGTGCCGAGAGCTCTACCCACTGCTATTGGTTGATGACGCTTGCCTGTCGCCATAGTGAGGACATGCAGGATGGATTCTCAGTACCACGGGTCAGCTCGGTGCTGCTGGTTGTACAACTGTAGCTTGATCTGATCTTTGATCTGATTCACAAGGATCTGGGACAGCAGGATTCCTACCAGCTGGAAGAGGCGAGATGGATTGGGCCCTCAGCAATGAGTGGTGTCTTTGTTTTCCCTGAATCAATCTTCCCAGTATGGTTAGCACCATCCCAATCCCCTGCTTCTTAGCAATGTCAGTGATTGACACCCTAGCTGGTCTCCAGGTGCCCTCCCCAAAACAAAGGAGTCTTTGCGGGGCTGTAGGACCCACGAGTCTTACGGGGTAAGTTACCTGGGGGATGGCCAGGCCCAGGGCTACACCACCAAGAAGGAAGAGGTTGCTGTGTATCCAGTTGACCAGTTTGTCAATACAGCCATTGGTATAGATGACGTTACTAGCCTCCAAGTAGTCAAGGGCCTGCATACCTTGGCCACACATGGTGTTGATCACTGCCTGGGGAAAGAGTTGAAAAGCCAAATGGAACTCCCACTCCCAAACTTTTTATTTCAGGCCCTCACCGATGGTCTTCCCACCCTTCCTAAATTCCTAAATTGGTGGGGAATATATGCGAAGGATCCTAACTTGGGAGTTGCTAAATACACACTTCCTTTCCTCTGGGAGATCTGAGTTCAATTCTCCTTGCTTTAGAGACCTGCACCTTCTGAGTCCCTGTGTGGACCACAGGAGGGAAAAGGAAACAGAGCCATTAGATTGGGGTGAAAAGAAACATCTGGCAGCTGTCTTACAAGATTGATTGGTTAAGCTAGGGAATGGGGATTCCCCACAGTGGCTAATCTAGTTGGCAAGTAACTGAAATTGCTGCCCAGGAGGAAATGACGTGGGATGTAGGCTCACCTGGTTCGGGGTAGGCAAGCAACAGGAGTAAGGCACAGAGCAGCGCTCACGGCTGGGGTTGTCTTCTGAACAGTTGAAGTACATGTTCTGGGACCAGTCCCTATAGGAAATCCCTCCACAGCAGCTGAACTGCAACAAAACCCACCACAGAGGTTAAGAATCACCCAGTCCTCAGAGCAGCTGAAAGTCCGTGGCCAGCTTCCATTTATAAATTCAGGTTGTTTTTAAACCTTGAGCCAACATTTCTCAGTGGCCTTTCCCTTTATATGCCTTAGTTGTATATATTGTTTGTTTTTCACATTCAACTAGGAACTTCTTGAGAGCAGTTTCTGCACAGGATAGAGGCTGCAAAAGAGAGTGTCTCAAAAACACTGGCTGAAATAATTAAAGGATTACTGTTAAAAATATTTCTTTGAATACAGAGAAAACAGAAGAGAGTCTTCAATATCACAGGCCCATAATTACTCCTTGAAAGCACGTAGGATCCAAGTAAGTTGCACCAAGGGAAGGGGAACTCAGTACTGATCTCAAAAGCACTTTTATTTAAAATTCAACTTTTGATTCATAGCAGCATGATTCACAATAGCTACACGGTGCAAGTGACCCCAGTGTGCATTAAAAGATGGATGAATTAACAAAATGTGGTAGATACATACAACAGAAGGTTATTCAGCCTTAAAAGAAGAAAACTAACATGTCATACAATATGGATGAAATCTGGAAACATGCTAAGTGAGATAAGCCAGTCACAACAGGACAAAGACTGTACGACTCCACTCATACGAGGTTCCTCGAGTGGTCAAATTGAGACAGAAAAGAGATTGTGGTTGTCGGGAGCTGGGGCAGGGGGAAATGGGGAGCTAGTGGTTAATGGGTAGAGCTTCGTTTGGGGAAGATAAAAAAAGTTCTGGAGAGGGATGTGGTGACGGATGTAAACAATGTGAAGGTCCTTGGTGCCACAGATTTATATATTTAAAAAGGTTAAAATGGTAAATTTTATATTATGTATATTTGGGCACAATTTTAAAAAGTTAACTTTTGAATAGTAATATTTAAAATCTTCCCATTTCCTTATCCCCCCATAAGTAACCACTTAGAATAGTTTCTACATATCCTTGTAGATTCCTTTCATAAATATGAATACATATTCTTTCCTCTCTCTTTTTTTACACACATGGTAGATTATTATATACACTACTGCTCTGTTTTCTTAAATGTACTTTTAAAGCACTCTGCTATGTATGGTTTTTTGCCAAGCCTCCTTCCAGAGTCCATTACCTGGCAGGTAATGAGGAAGCACTTAGGCCTGGAGGGTGAGGTGCGTATTAGGATGGTATTAACTTTTGCCTACAGCCTCTGAGACCACAGCTGACCTCCCCCCATTCCTCACCCATACCTTCTTCTGGCCAAAATCAATGAGGTTCTGTAGATCCAAGTCATCTCGGTAGTGCACAATGGCGTTATTGATGATCTCACTCACTTTCCCTCGTGCCTGCCAGAGACATGAGTAGGGAATCAGAACATGGGACTAATCCCTAACCCTTTTCTCCTGACTCCAATCAGGAATAACAGTAGACAGTGATCATACTTCTTCATTTCAGGCACCCTTGAAATTGGAACCAGGTCCTAGGTTGATGGCCAGTTCCAAAGCCCAACCATCCCTAGGCCCTCAGGTACCAGGAGGCAAGAGAACAAACACAGAACCTGCTGCTCCCAAAGAGCCACATTTTGAGATAATCCAAGATTTATTTACCTCTGAACACTATTACCACAAAATACTTGTTGATGCAAAGCAGAGAATCTAATACATATTTTAGTAAAGTGCTTCTAAAGCTGAGACACTGACCTCTAGTGGACAGAAGAGAATAGCACCTATTTCGACTCCAAACAAATCATTTTAGGATTTTCCTAAGCCAGAAGGACTAGGACATTCTGAATGAACTCAGTGGCTTCCCATTTCGTAGTTTCCACCATGCTTTCTTCCTTCTTCCTCTGCTACTTTTCTTAAAGTTTGTTGTCTATAGTCCAGTACTATCCCTGGCAATCATTTGCCCTTTGAGAAAGGAATTCTTGTACTTAACTAAAAGGACTGTCCCTAAAGAGCAGATCACTTCCAGCTACGGTGAGCACGCTCAAAATCTCATTTACTTTCCCTCTTCTTTCCTTCTGTTTATCCCAATAAGCAATGTTTAGAGGAAATAAAAGATTCTTCATATTGTCTATGGTCTACTTGATAATTGTGTTTTACCCAATAATTTGCCATTAAAGTTTGCAGATTATTTTAACTTTGTGTTCATAGAATTTGTTTTCCTGTTGGCTTCTCAGACTATCAGAGGAAAACACCTTATGATCTGGAAATCCTGCTGAAATATGGTGACTTTAAAGGCCATTCGTTCACCCTTAAGGAGACTCTTTCAAAGGCTGATGCCTCTCAGGGGACAGAGCACTGTGGTTAATTAATCAGGCTAAGCAGGCAGGAACCTTCTCTTCCTCCCTCTGGTTCACACCTGAGGAGGCCCCTTGACCCCCAACATTACCTTGTCTGAGAAGACGAAGCCCAGGACCCCTGCAGCCAGCTGTAGCAGGAACACGATGGTGAGGCAGAGGGAGAACTATGGGGAGCAGGCAGGAAAAGGAGACAGCTGATTACCATGCTGAGCTCCAGCCCCTCCCCCAGGGCCCTGGGGAGTACTGGATACTGGGGGGGCTATGGGGCACTTCTCCCAGATGCCCCATGCATGATAAGGCCTCTGCCTCCACCGTGCCGTCTTAAGGGTGGCCATCCTGTGCTGGGTCATCTGGGCTGAGCTCTGTAGTGGGGAGCAGACAGTACAGGCCTTTGGAGAGGGGGACAGAGAAAACTGAAGGGCTGTAGGAATGGCATCAGGAGCCTGGGAGGCATAGGGAGGAGGCCAGGGTCTTTATGGTGGGGCCCCTGATCACTCACTGTCTGTAGGAGGCAGATATTCTCACGAAGGGATCCAATGCAGCCGCAGAAGGTGAGCAGGAACATGAGAACGCCCACCACGATCAGCAGGATGGCAGGGTCCACTGCCAGGCAGGCCAAGGCTGCTTCTGGGGGAGGGGTCGTCTCTCAGTCTGAGCCTGGGGCTGGCTGAGAGTAATACCCAGGGACAAGGTAGGGGTGTCCCCCAAAACTGTTCTCCTCTGCTGGGGGAATCTCTAGTAGGGTTAGATGACGGTTATAGGGAGGCAGTACTCCCCTCCCAGTGGGGAGAATAAAAAGGACCTAGACGGGTTTGTGACATTTCATTTGAGCAACTAACAAAGTGAGAGCCTTTATTCCCAAGATTAAGAGAGGAGGAACCACTTCTGCTCCAGAAAAGAATTAGAATGGCATTAGGCTCCCAGTTTTGCAGATTCCGTTTCCCGGAGACTTCGTGCAGTAGAACAGGAATGGAGGTTGAGTTACTTCGGGACAGAGGGAGGGAGGGGCTGAGGCCTCAGATTACTCCCAGTTCCCAGAGGCCTACCTCCTTTCCTTGACACTTCCCAAGCCTACCATGCAGGCACATCCTGGAAGATTTCGTGGGAGCTCAGGAAATCCTGGTGAACCGGCATGGCTGGCCTGCTGCCTTGGAGTAGGGAGTTAAGATTGGGCTAGAAGGCAGCTTACATGGGAAAGCATATTAAAGGGCCAGGGCTGAAGGAGGCAGAGGAGGAAGGGTTTTGGCGAGAATCATGGGGAGTTAGAGGGGCCTATAGCTCACCTGCATGCTTCATCAACCGAGCATAAACTCCCACAGCCACCATGACCATGGAAATCACCTGTGGACACAGGGAAGGAGGCAGACCCTGAGATTTTGGAAACCAGAGAGCCCCTCGTAAATTACCTTAAGGAAGAACAGGATGAAGATGACTTTCCTAGGAGCCAGAGATGAGCATCTCTTTCCCCCCAAGAGATACAATTGAGAGCATCTGTCTGCTTTTTCTCCAAGAAAAGCTTTTACCATGATAATCTCATTTGATCCCCACAACACAGTTATCTTGTGGGGCAGCTCTTTTCCCCATTTTACAGATGAGGAAATGAAGGCAATTCAAGGTTATTAACAGTGGGTAAGAATGTGGGCTTTGGAGCCAGTGAAACCTGGGCCTCTGATAAATCTCTAAGCTTCGGTTTTTTTGTCTGAAGATGGGATTTTTAAAACAACTACATCTCATAAAACTACTATGAAATTAGATAATGCATGGAAAGCATTTAACACAATGCCTGACAATAAATATTATCTATCATTACTTGTCCAGGGTCACAAGTTTTGAATTTGAATTCAACTACATCAAAGGGAAGGGTTTTTGAAAAATTTTTATTTATTTATTTGAAAGAGAGAGTGCATGCGTGCGTGTAAGAAAGAGCATAAGAGGGGGAGGAGCGGAAAGAGAGGGAAAAGCAGGCTCTGGGGTCATG
Source organism: Mustela lutreola (assembly GCF_030435805.1). NCBI lineage: Eukaryota > Metazoa > Chordata > Mammalia > Carnivora > Mustelidae > Mustela > Mustela lutreola. The sequence continues at coordinate 179,724,163 of NC_081293.1, read as the reverse complement.
ACCTGAGCCAAAGGCAGATGCCTAACTGAATGAGCCACCTGGGCACCCCCCATGGGCAGCTGTTAAAGCTGAAACAGGCCTGAGTAGATGTAAACTCCCAGGTCTCTAACTCTCTTGGGGGTCAAAATGGTGTCAAATGCAAGAAAGCAAGTGCATCTCAATGTGAACGGATGCATGTACGAATGCATGTGTGTAAAATACCAAATTGCCTTGGCAAAGGAGGCTTTGTCTTTGTAAACCTGGATCCCAGCGTGGAGCAAGAGTTTAGACGCTTCAAACTTCCCGGCTCCTCCCTGAGAGAGCAAACCCCTCAGAAACTACCAGCAATCCCCAAAGAGGCCTTTCCTGCCCCCACTCCCACCCACCCGCCAGGCCTCCAGGAGTGCAGGGCAGCCCAGGGTGTACATCTCTTGGCCACTCTTTCTTTGTGTCCAGTCCCCAGACTGGTGCTAAGCAGCCGCTGGCTGTAACCATGGCAATAGCTGGGACCAAGCTCTGGCTGGAGGGAGTTCTCAGCAGCAGGGACTTGACCAACTCAGTGGGGAAGGAGATGGCTAGCTAGACTCCACTGTCCTACAAGACAGAGACCAGCTGGAAAGAGCCATCTTGGGGCTTTGGTGGGAGAAGGGAATAGGTCCCCTAGAGAGGTAACAGGGTCAGAGTAGCCCCTCAGCAGAAAGCTATTTTTCCTTTGTGGCCTCTGCCTTCAGGTGCACTTAGCAGTAAATGGAAACCCTTATCTAAAACCATCTTTCCGGACTCTTCTCTGGCTAGATACACAGCTTTGACCCCCTCAATCATTTGACACTGCCTTGGACTCAGGACTAGATGTGTTTGTTATCTGCTGGCCCTTATGCTCTTTGTACGGGAGAGAGGGAGCTGCTGACAGAGCTGGGAGTGGGGATGGGGGTGCCGGCTGGCTTGCTGTCCCCCAGCAAGTGGAGCAAGGAGCAAGGCGGAGTGGGTGGGGGGTGAGGAAACACACGGCAGAGGTCCCAGCCACCCCAAGGCCTGCAGGCACAGCCCTTTGCCAGAGTGACTGAGCATCTCGGCCTGCCCTTTAAAACTCCTCACAGCCAATTAATGGTTCTGAATATTCTTTTACTGAATCACTGAAAGATATGTATCTGCTCTTTATTTCTCCTTTTTTTCCCCAGGCTCCTCACTGTTTTGCAACATGTTAAGTTTCCATCAGGATGTGTAACTTTCCACAGAGATGGTCTCTGATTAAATCCTAACACAGCTAAAACAAGAAAGAGTAAAGAGATGCCACAGAACACAATAACTTAGTTCCATGTGGAGCCTGTAATTACAGCAGTCGCTCTGTCTTTATCTGTGGTAGGTAGACTAGTTCCCCCCCCCCCCCCCCCCGCCCAAAAGATGTCCTGTCCTAATTCCTGGAACCTGTGAATAAGTCTCCTTCCACGGCCACAGGGGCTTTGCAAATGTGATGAAGGGTCTTGAGACGGGGAGATTATCCTGGAGGGCCTTAGAAGAGGGAGGCAAGAAGGTTCGAGTCAGAGAAGGAGATCGGCATGACAGTGGAAACAGAGGTTGGAGTGGTGTGGTGCCAGGAGCCAAGGAAGATGGACAGCTTCTGAAAGCAGAGAAAGGCAGGAAATAGGTTCTCTGGAGCCTCCAGAAGGGATCAGCCCTGCTAATACCTTGATCTTACCCAGTGAGACCCATCTTGGAATTCTGACCCTCAGAACGTAAGAAAATTAATTTGTGTCCTAGTAAGCTATGAAGCTTGTTGTAAGTTGTTACAGTTCCAAGAAGAAACTAACACACTGTCCAAATTCCGTTCCTCAGCAGCTATGCACAAGGTACTCCGAGGACCGCAGAGATGAGTAAGATACGGTCCCTGCCCTTAAGGACACCTGTATGTTATACGGGAGAGGAACAAGAACATCCAGAGCCTATCCTTTCCAAGCTTGGTGTCATTAGAATGGGAGGGAGGACAGGGAGAGAAGAACTTGAAACTGCTGATGCCTCGGCTGTACCCCAAACCACCTACTTCAGAATCTCTGACATTGGAACCCAGGCAATGCTACTTCTGAATGCGTTCCAGGTGATTCCAATGTGTGGCCAAGTTTGAGCACCACAAGCCTAAAGCACACTCAGCCAGGGATCTAGAGCGGCAGGTGCAGGTTACATTAAAATCTAGATGAAGACTTTAATATCATTAATATTTAATACAATTGCTAATGACACTGCTTACCTGGAGCTCACTAGCTAACGCTAAAATGCGGCATTTTTTATCACTGATCTGCGTCTTCATCCTGGAGTCACAGCTTGCCCTTTCACACCATTCCTGCCCACATGTCCCACCCTGAATTCCTCAAAGCCACTGCCATCCCAAAATTAACACCACTGCCGTTAATAGCACGGCGCTTTAGAGTTGAATAGAACCTTAGAAATGAGCTCAGCCACTCACCTCTTTTTATAGATGAGGCCCAAAGAGCACAACTGCCTGACCAAGGGCACATGGGTGCAGAGGAAACATCTGGACTAAACCCAGTCTCCAGTCTCAGTCTGGAGCTCTTTCCACCGCGTCAGGCTTTGCCACAAAATACTTATAACACCCCGCAATATCGCCAATGACCTCCTTTCATGATGAGGATGAAGATAAAGACACTTCTTAGAACGGCTTTTCATATTCTGGCGAGAATGAAGCCTCACTGGAAATTTTTAAAAGCCAGACACAGTTTTTAAAATAGCTGAGTCTAGCAAAAGGCATGTTCCCGAAGATTGTCAATCAAATTATATAAAATAACTTGCATGCACCAATGCCTTTATCCTTATAGAAAGTGAGTAATCACCTTATAATGAAAATAGCCATCTCCTGGGCTCCTGGAAAATGGTTCAATCTACGACTGGAGTAGGAGATATACAAGATAGGCCTGGAGTATGTGTCTCATTCATGGTGCCAGAAAGTAAGGAAATGCTCAAAAACAAACACACACACACGCCCTGCATTGACGTGGGTATGCCAAAGGGACATCGAAATGAGGAAGTAAGAAATTATTACCCCAAACATAAAATACCCATGAGACCATATGGATAAAAAGGACTTAAAATTTTTTTTTTAAAAGGACTTAAATAAATAAGCGAGGGAGAAAAGACAAATTTCCCATGCAGAAGAATTCCAAATAATTTATGTGTAGATGCTGCACTCTGGTATAGACGCTGCACTCTCGAGGGCGGGGAGCTCAACTCCCCACTCCCCTGTATGAGCTGCCCCCTTGGTTACTCCTTTCCAAAGAGTACAGGATGGAAGAGGGAGGAAAAGACTAACTTGGCGGGTAGAGACACCTGGCAAACACTGCCTCAGCTGGGTGAGTAAGGTCAACACCAGCAGAAGTAAATCACAGGTATGTGATATGATGTGATGAAAATGACACTCCACTCCTGTGGTTTTCCTCCTGAAAACACATAACCCCAATATAACCATGAGAAAAACACCAGGCAAATTCCAACACAGGGACATTCTACAAAATAACTGACCAGTACGCCTCCAAACTGTCAAAGTCATCAAAACCGAGGAAATTCTTTTCTTTCTTTCTTTTCTTCATTTTGGACGGGGGAGGGGCAGAGAGACAATCTCATGAACAGAGCAAGCCCAACGCAGGGCTCCATCCCACAACCCTGAGATCACAACCTGAGCTGAAATCAAGCAGCCGACACTTAACTAAGCCACCCAGGCAGCCCCAAAACCAAGGAAATTCTGAGAAACTGTCACAGCCAACAGAAACCTAAGGAGGGGCGCCTGGGTGGCTCAGTGGGTTAAGCCACTGCTTTCGGCTCAGGTCATGATCTCAGGGTTCTGGGATCGAGTCCCGCATTGGTATCCTGGATAGCCTCCTGGAACACAAAATGGGTGTTACCTGAAAACTGAGATCTGAGGGGCGCCTGGGTGGCTCAGTGGGTTAAGCCTCTGCCTTTGGCTCAGGTCATGATCTCAGGGTCCTGGGATCAAGCCCAGCATTGGGCTCTCTGCTTGACAGGGACCCTGCTTCCCCGTCTCTCTGCCTGCCTCTCTGCCTGCTTGTGATCTCTGTCAAATAAATAAATAAAATCTTAAAAAAAAGAACCAACCCTGAGATCTGAATAAAGCACGGACCTCAGTGATAAAGACAATACCATTAATTATCATGAATGTGTACTCATGCACGCATGTTATCATACTCACGTCCGGTATCAAGAGAAATTGGATGTAGTGTATATGGGAACTCTCTGTATCATCTTCTCAATCTTTCTGTAAAACTAAATCGGTTCTAAAAATGAAATCTAGGGACGCCTGTGTGGCTCAGTTGGTTAAGCATCTGCCTTCGGCTCAGGTCATGATCCCAGCGTCCTGGGATCGAGTCCCACATGGGGCTTCTTGCTCAGCAGGGAGCCTGCTTCTCCCTCTGCCTCTGCCTGCCACTCTGTCTGCCTGTGCTCGCTCTCTCTCTGACAAATAAATAAATAAAATCTTTTAAAAAATGTAATCTATTTAAATACAGCCACTCCCAATTTGTTAGGTGCTAACTGGTTAGTAAATCCACATTTTTTAATATCAGATTTTCCTAAACTGGGATTTACTTGCAAGCAATTTCACAAACCTTAATCAGGA